>NC_134085.1:118436715-119709215 GCF_000715075.1 Nicotiana tabacum
GTGTTGCCCCTGATATGAATCACCTCTACTTGCTCGACTTGGCTTCTCTCGAATACTGATCGAAAGGTCTTTCTTTGGACCGTAATGTGGGCTTTTGGATAGGGTTAGAAAGAAAGGATATCAAAAGGCTCAAAACAACTTGAATGGGTTTAAAGTTACAACTTTTGGAATCAGATTTCTTACAACAACCACAACTTTCTACCCCAGTTTCTTTGCTTGGGGACCTTTGAATTTTTATTTTGATGGGACTGAATCGTTTGGCTGCCTACGTATCCTTAAAAGGAATCAGGTCGAACGTAGTTCATGACATAGGAATTGCTTTGTTGTTGTTGCTTTTCTCTTTTCTTTTTCTTTCTCTTTTTTTCTTTTCTCTTCTCTCTCTTTTTTCTCTTTCTTGTCTCTCTTTATTTTTTATCTTTTTCTTCTCTTTTTTTTTCTTTTTTTTCACTTTTTTCCATTCTTTTCTTTCTCTTTTCTATTCTCTTTTCTCTTCTCTTCTTTACTTACTTTTGCGTTCGTGTTTCTGAATTTTGCTACTGATTCCAAAAGAGGGGCATGAAAGGAAATAAATAAGGCTCAAAGGGGTAACGAAGGGTAAAGTGTTTAGATAGCAAAATAAAATGCATTCGTCATTTCATTCTTTAAAAGATGCCAAGTACAAACAATAATTGAGACAAACCATAGAAATCATACATAATATCTTTTGACTGCATTAGAATTGATAGTCATGTCTACACATTTGCCTTCTATGTCTGTTAAATATAAAGCAACATTGGACAACACTCTTGTTACGATGAACGCCCCTTGCCAATTTGGAGCGAACTTGCCTTTCGCTTCAGCCTGATGAGGAAGGATGTGTTTCAATACTTGCTGACTCACTTCAAATTTCTTCGGGTGCACCTTCTTGTTGTATGCTATTGCCATTCTCTTTTGATACAACTGGTCATGACACACTGCTGTCAGTCTCTCCTCATCAATCAAACTCAATTGCTCCAGACGGGTTTTGACCCACTCATCGTTATCAATTTCAGCCTCAGCAACAATCCGAAGGGAAGGGATTTCAACTTCCGCGGGTATCACTGCTTTAGTGCCATGTACCAACAAATAAGGGGTTGCACCTACTGAAGTGCGAACAATAGTGCGATAACCCAGCAGTGCAAAGGGAAAATTTTCATGCCACTGCCTGGAACCCTGCACCATTTTTCGAAGTATCTTCTTTATATTTTTGTTGGCTGCCTAGACTGCTCCATTCGCCTTGGGGTGGAATTGCGATGTGTAATCTTAAATTGTTGACACACTTATTTCATCAGATGACTATTAATATTGGCACCATTATCTGTGATGATCACCTTTAGGATCCCAAAACGACAAATGATATTTGAATAAACAAAATCGACCACTACCTTCTTGGTCACAGATTTGAAAGTTTTAGCTTCAACCCACTTAGTGAAGTAGTCAATGGCCACAAAAATGAACCTGTGTCCATTGGATGTTGCTGGCTCAATTGGTCCGATGACATCCATACCCCAAGCAACAAAGGGCCATGGTGCGGACATTGTGTGCAATTCAGATGGTCGAGAATGAATCAAATCTCCGTCTACTTGGCATTGATGACACTTGCACACAAAACTGATGCAATCTCGCTCCATGGTGAGCCAATAATAACCTGTTCGAAGAATTTTCCTTGATAGAACATACCCACACATATGCGGCCCACAGACTTCGGAATGCACTTCAGTCATGATAGTCGTGGTTTGTCTAGCATCTAAACATCTCATCAATCCAAGATCTAGAGTTCTTTTGTACAAAACTCCTCCACTGAAGAAAAATCCACTTGCCAAACGTTGAATTGTTCTTTTTTGATCCCCCGTGGCTTGTATCGGATATACTCCCAACCTGATGTACTCCTTGATATCGTGGAACTAAGGTACACCGTAAAGTTCTTCTTCCACCATGTTACATTAAGCATGCTGATTGCGGACCTAAATATGCAAAGGGTCAACATAAGCCTTATCTGGATGATGTAACATTGACGCCAGAGTAGCCAAAGTGTCAGCAACCTCATTGTGGATCCTAGGGATATGCATGAACTCTACTGATCTGAACCACTAACAGAGATCCAGCAGATATTGTAGATACGGTATGAGTTTCAAATCTCGGGTCTCCCATTCTCCCTAAATCTGATGCACTAACAGATCTGAATCTCCCAAAACCTGCACTTCCTGGACTCCCATGTCCACAGCTAACCTCAAACCCAAAATGCACATTTCGTACTCGGCCATGTTGTTCGTGCAATAGAAGCGAAGCTGAGCGGTGACAGAGTAGTGATGCCCTGTTTCAAAAATAAGTACAGCTCTTATTCCAACGCCTTTCATATTAGCGGCCCCATCAAAGAAGAGTTTCCAACCTGGATTTTCATCCTTCTCGACCTCATCAATATGCATTACCTCTTCATCAGGAAAGTAAGTCCTCAAGGGTTCATATTCTTCATCCACCGAGTTCTCGGCCAAGTGATCGGCCAAAGCTTGGGCATTCATCACCGTCCAAGTCACATATACGATATCAAACTCCGTGAGCAAAATCTGCCACTTTGCGAGCCTTCCTATGGGCATGGGCTTCTGAAAGATATATTTTAGAGGATCCAGGCGAGAAATGAGGTAAGTGGTGTAGGATGACAAATAATGCTTCAACTTCTGTGCTACCCAAGTCAGGGCGCAACATGTCCTTTCCAGGGGACTGTACTTAACCTCGTAAGATGTGAACTTCTTGCTGAGATAATATATGGCTTGCTCTTTCCTTCCCGTGAAATCATACTGACCCAATACACAACCAAATGAATTATCCAGGACTATCAAATAAAGAATCAAAGGTCTCCCAAGTTCCCGCGGGACCAACACAGAGGGGTTCGACACATACTTTTTGATCTTATCGAATGCTTCTTGGAACTCATCAGTCCATTTGACCGCAAAATCCTTTTTTAACAACTTAAAGATGGGCTAACAAGTTGTCATGAGCTGAGCAATAAACCTGCTAATGTAGTTCAACCTCCCTAGCAGACTCATCACCTCGGTCTTGTTCTTTGGCAGTGGCAATTCCTGGATAGCTTTGATCTTTGACGGATCCAACTCAATGCCTCGCCGACTGACTATGAACCCAACAATTTCCCAGATGGAACACCAAATGCACACTTTGCATGGTTGAGCTTAAGATTGTACCTACGGAGCCTCTGAAAAAACTTTCTCAAATCTCTGACGTGGTCAGAAAGCTTCCTGGACTTTATGATCACATCATCCACGTAAACTTCAATATCCTTGTATATCATGTCATGGAATATGGTTGTCATCGCCCTCATGTAAGTTTCCCCGGCGTTTTTCAAACCAAAGGGCATGACCCGGTAGCAATATGTTCCCCACGTCGTGATGAATGTCGTCTTTCCGCATCTTCCTCATCCATCAAAATCTGATGATACCCCGCATAGCAGTCCACAAAAGACCCAATCTCATGCTTGGCACAGTTATCAATCAAAATATGGATATTCGGCAGTGGGAAATTGTCCTTTGGACTTGCTTTGTTGAGGTCACGATAATCAACATACACTCTGGTCTTACCATCTTTCTTTGGCACAGGCACAACATTGGCCAACCACGTGGGATACCGCGTGACCCGAATGACCTTTGCATCAAGCTGATTTGTGACTTCTTCTTTGATCTTCACACTCATGTCAGTTTTGAACTTTTTTAACATCTGCTTAATGGGAGGGAATGCTAGATCAATTGGCAATTTGTGGACCACCAAATCGGTACTCAAGCCTGGCATGTCCTCATACGTCCATGCGAAAATATCCTTATATTCCATCAATGCTTTAATTATTTCTTCCCTGATTTGCAGTTCAAGATGGACACTTGTCTTAGTTTCTCTGACATTATCTGGATCCCCTAGATTGACTGCTTCTGTTTCATTAAGATTAGCCTTGGGTTTTTCTTCAAAATGACTTAGTTCCTTACTAATTTCTTCAAAGGCCTCATCCTCATCATATTTTGATTCATTATCACAATCTATTTCTTGGATCATTATTTCAGAATTATATTGACTTTTAAGACTTGGCCGAAGATTCCTCATACATGTCATGTCATTGGAACCGGCATAAAAAGAACTGTACAGAGAAGAAAAGAAAACAAAAATAAGAAGTATCAGGAATGATGAAAAAGGGAAATTGCATTTCATTGAAAATAAAGGATAACAAGGTTTGTACATCAACATACGAAAATAAAAAATCTAGGTCACAACCCTGGAATGACCCAGATAGAAAGGAAAACAAAACAAACTACCAAGACTCCTTTCGAGTAGCGAGAGGAGTAGCCTTCCAATTGTTAAGCTTTACATTCGGCCCGACGAACTGCACGTCTGCTTTGCTAGAACCTTCTCCAACTTCTACCATGTTCACATCATCAAACAACCTCTGGAATCTTTCAATTAACTCTTCATCGATGTCAACCACAGAACTTGGAACTGTTGTCATTGGGCGTTTCCTGGCACCGGGCTTGACAAATGACCTGGAGAGACGCGGGATAGGCTTTGAAAGTGCCCACGCCTTCTGTTTCAGCCTTCTAGCCCTTTTCACATCTGCCGCTGTGGGTTTGAATCCAAGACCGAACGTACCCAAGTTTTCAGGGAGGGACACTGGCTGTATGATACCCTGCAAGGATGCACCCAGACCTTTACCTGGAATGTAACCATTTTTCAACATTTCAGAGGTAACCATGACGGATGCAGAGGCTATCTTTGGAGTTGGAACACATTTCCCTTCTGGATCCTTCTCGACCGGCATTGTTTCAAAAACATGATAGACCCAGGGCCCTTTATCATCTTCAGCCTCAATGAATGGGGCGAAGGCATCACTGTGAGCACACAAATTTTCCTCACCATGCACGGCGATCTCCTGTCTATCCCACTCGAACTTGACCATCTGGTGCAGAGTGGACGAGACTGCTTTGGCGGTATTTATCCAAGGCCGACCTAATAGCAAATTGTAAGAGACGGCTACGTCCAGTACCTAGAACTCCATGGTGAATTCCACCAGTCCTATTGTCAATTCAAGCACTATATCACCAACCAAGTCTTTTCCTCCATCGTCAAAACCCCGAACGCATATGTTGTTTTTGTGAATCCTCTCATCATCAACTTTCAACTTGTTCAGAGTAGAGAGAGGATAGATGTTTGTACTTGAACCATTGTCAATTAACACCCTGGTGACCACAGAATCTTCACATTTTACCGTAAGATAGAGAGCTTTGTTGTGTTCAGTACCTTCCATAGGCAACTCATCATCAGAAAAGGTGACCCTGTTCACCTCAAATATTTTGTTGGCGATCTTCTACAGACGGTTTACTGAAATTTTGTCGGGGACATGAGCTTCACTCAAAATTTTCATCAGGGCCCGACGATGCTCATCTGAATGGATCAACAATGATAGCAAGAAGATCTGAGAAGGCTTCTTTCTCAACTGCTCCATGATGGAATAATCTTGTACCTTCATTTTCCTCAAGAACTCGTCCGCCTCTTCTTCAGTGACTGCTTTCTTTACTAGAACTGGATTATCTCTGGATGTTTTAGCTTTCCTTAACTCTTCCGGGGCAAAGCATCTCCCCGAACAAGTTAATCCCTAGGCCTCATTAACTTCTTCTTTCACTTCCTTTCCCTTATAGGTCACTATCACCCATTTGTAGCTCTATGGGATAGCCTTGGTGTTGACTACCGGCAACTGGATTACAGGCTTGATAATGATAGGATCCGTACCGGCACCCTCTACAATTATGATAGGCTTGTTTGCCAACCCTGGCATAACCACTTTTGACTTTCCTTACTTTGATGCAACATTACTTAGGGATCTTTTCTCAACTACCACATATGGCTTACCATTTGTCATGCTCAACTTGTTCACTGATCCTTCAACCGTTGGTTTTTTGACTAGCTTGACCTCGCTGGACCGAATCATCATAACGGATTTTGAAGGCTTCTTGGGTTCCCCCCCCCCTTTTGTGTACTATCTCGATCATGTTCGTTTCCTGATGGGTTGGCAATGGGTTCTGATTGATGTTGGGTGCCTCTAGAGTTTGGACTTCAATCCGGTTTGTGTCGATGAGCTCCTGGATGGAATTTTTCAAGTGCTAGCACTTCTCCGTATCATGCCCTGGAGTACCAGAACAATATTCTCATATCAAGGAGAAATCAAGATTCTTTGGATGAGGGTTTGGCAATTTCGACTCAATTGGCCTCAGTATTTCCAACTGCCTTAATCTATGGAATAAACTGGTATAAGACTCCCCCAACGGGGTGAAAGTTTTCTTCCACTGCAATCTCTCATTTTTGAATGCTGGATTGGGTTGGAAACCTAGGCTGGCAGGGTTTTGGTAGGCTCATGTGGGTGGGTAATCATTTTGTAGAGCTGGGTAGGTATTTTGTGGGGCTGGGGCACGCCATTGCAAGTAGGTAGGAGGTTGAGTATATATCTGGGCATGGTGGATAGAAATCTGAGGGTCTGGTGATGGGAAGTAGTGTTGGGTGGATTATACGGGGTTTGGGTATTGGTTCGGTGATGGGGTCGAGGCTGGGTATAATGGTGTGACGGGCCCCTAGGTCCAAACCACGATCCTGAATCTACTGTTGCCACATCTTCTTTTTCTTCTTTCCGATTACTCCTCCAGTACCATTCTGAATGGCTTGGGTAGTTGCTTTGATAGCCGAGTAGCTTATGATTTTGCTTGATTTAAGCCCTTCTTACACCATGCCACCCATCTTCACTACCTCGTTAAAAGAGTTGCTTATGGCTGATATCAGATGGACAAAGTAAATAGGCTCTAGAGCCTGCCGAAAGTACTCAACCATTTTGCTCTCCTCCATCGGAGGGTTAACTCTTGCTGCTTGTTCTCTCCAGCGAAAGTCGTATTCCCTAAAACTTTCACTAGGCTACTTCTTGATCTTAGTCAAAGAAAAATGATCTGGAACAATCTCGATGTTGTATTGGAAATGACGAGCGAATGCTTGGGCCAAATCATCCCAGGTATACCATCTGTCGTGATCCTGACGAGTGTACCACTTCAATGTCGCGCCACTCAGACTCTAGCTAAAGTATGCCATCAAAAGCTCATATTTCCCACCAACTCCTCTCATTTTCCTACAGAATCCCCTCAAATGGGCCACCGGGTCTCCGTGCCAGTCATATAGATCAAATTTAGGCATCTTGAATCCCACCAGTAATTGAACATCGGGAAATAGACACAAATCCTTGTAGGCTACGCTCACCTGGCCTCCCAATTCCTGCATGTTTCTGAATGACTGTTCCAGGCTTCTAACCTTCTTGAATATCTCCTCATATTTTGGGTTTTTAGGTGGTTTCTCAGTCTTAGCTGGGAGGTCGAAACGAGGAGTGTAGGAGTAATGTTGTAGGGCCTTGAAAGTAGGCTCCGGGGGATAGTATTTGTTATCTTAGGTCTGGAATAAAGGCTCACTGGAGGATCGATGGAGTGTAGCGGTTGGGGGTGCCATGAAAATAGGGGTAGCTGGTGGATGGGGTATGTGATTGGTTTTGGTAGTGGTGCTTGTGGGGTTTGGGAAGTGGTGTCTTGGTAGTGGTGGTAAATGGGGAAGCTTGGAGATGAATCAACAGTGGGAGGTTCTTGAGATTGAGCCAGCAGCGGGACAAAAGTAGGGTTGGCGGGGTATGATGGTGGTGGATGCCCTTTCACCCATTCCTGGTACATCTCTACCATCTGGTGTTTCAACTTATGTATCTCTTCTTTCATATTAACATCAGACTCTTCCCCTTCCCTTGACAGGTCAATAACACTTGCATCCAGTTCTTGGCCAGCCATGATCAACTTGTCTTTGGACCTGGTGTTGTATTGGTGAGTTGCCAGAATGCCAAACAAACTAACCACCTGCCTGGACTTGATGACAACAAGCAAACTCGTTAGCGATTAGAGCTTAATAGATAGGCAACCGCATGTTGGGGATGCAATGCACCTAAATAGTTAACCATTTCTATTATGCATTTGAATGGCTGTTTGCGTCATCACGGCCTTCACTAATTCCCTTTTGCAATTTTTTTTCCTGCTTTTCTTTGCTTGACTATTGTTTTTATCCTTTTGTTCTCTCAATTTTCCACTATTGTTTTGCCATTATTTCTTTCCCATAGTTTTCTTGTTTTCTTTTTTTGTTTTGTTTTTCATTTCACGGTTATGATCAAATCTTATGGGAATTACCTACGTATCATGACGCCGCATGAATCAGACCAAGCGTAGTTCGGGGAACATGTGCGAAATAAATAATAAAAAAAACATTTTTTGGGGTTTTCAAATTTCCTAAAATAAAATAAAATAAAACATCTTGATTACGACAACTTCTCATACAGATTTAAACATAAAGACTAACAAACTCGGTCAGTGGACCGATAACTTCAAAAGAAAACTGAAAAGATAGACTCGAAATGAACTAACGAACTGACAATACAGACTCGAAAATAAACTAACAAAAACAAACTCAAACAAACAAAGTCAAGAATACATAAGTGCTTCAACTGCTGGTCCAGTTGGCCTTGCTGCGGGCCTTTGTTCCATGTTTTCTTGGAGGCGAAACAAGTCATCCATGATCTGTCGGACAAAAATCATAACTGAAGCAAAGAACATAGATCTGGTCATGTCTTCACACTCGTTGCACTTCATCACAATGTAGTCCGCAATTCTCCTAAACCTTTCCCTGATAATACCTTTCTCCTGTAGCAACCATCCGATCTACTGTGATCTGGCATCCAAAACTTGCTTGGTTGTATGATTTTGCTCTTGAAGCTGCTGTAGGTCTTTCTCTAGTTGCGCCATCAGGGCATAACAGTGTTCCCTTTTTGCTTTGAAGTCTCTCGCCTGCTTAGCCATTTCATTCTTGAGGACATTGACCTTTTTCTTTATACTCGTCATTCATTTGTCATACTTCTCCTTCAGTTGCCGAGCGAAACTAGCCCGTCCCTCCGCATTCTTAGCTAACTTGGCTCGGGCCTTTGCTAGCTCAGCTTCAGTCTTTTGTAAATCATCCTCATAGTCACGTACTTTTTGTGTAAGGCTGTAGATGAGCTTTTCATCTTTTCTGCCTCTGCTCGGGTTCTCAGCTGCTATTCTCATTTTTCAAACTTGGGCTTGGAGAGCTTCATTCTCTTGGGCCAACCTTTTTCTTTCACCTTCATCTTCTTGTGCCTCGAGATCTTTATTAAATTCCATGTTTCTCAACTTCTCTTCCAAGGTTCTTCTCTCCTTTTCTCCCCAGGATAACCTTTCTTGGATTTTGTCGTTAAAATCTTGAACATGAGGTCTCTTGGCAGGCCTCTCGAGCTCGGACTTGTGCTCAGGTTCTGGCTCGTTGTTTACACAAGACCTTTTCTCAAACCATGCAGCGTAATTTGGATCCACTTCCCCCTTTGCAACATCTGGTACCTGGGTGTCATTTTTCAGATACCGGCAGCCATTCCAATCCTGTTGAACTAGAGTTTCGGGCAATGCAGCTTCTGGATGTAGCTCAATAACTTGGGTGGTTAGATCTTCATCTTCGGGCAGCACCTAATATCTTCCCAACTGCTTAAGACCCTCTGCGGTGCATATGGCTGGATACTCCTCACAGCCATCAACCTCATGTAACCTTTGGTAGCCGCCATCTATATGGCTTCTGTCATCGGGAGCCATCCTCTAGTCCACTCGACCTGACTTGCTTTGAGAGCCTTCAACTGGGAGACCTAGGCTTCAAACCCTTCTGGTATGTTGTAGTCCTTCACCCTTTCCTCATAACTTGTAATGAAGTTATCCAAACTCGAACCATAACTCATGAATTTGGGGTGATGGCAAAAATGCTTGATCGACCACATTTGTAGAAGAATATTGCAACCTTCAAAGAATTGAGCCCCAGCTTTGCATAATGTCAATGCGCAGTAAATATCTGCCAGCACTAACGGGACAAGTGTATGATCTTCCTTGGTAGTGAGGATTTGTGCAATTTTGACCATACGAGTATGCATTGTCCCTTCCTCATTTGGAAAGACCATGATCCCCAAAAACACCGCAATAAAAGCGAACCGGCGATGAATTTTCCAAAGGCCCTTATCTTGTTCGTTTCTCAAACCCTTTTCATGCGTTTCGAACCCAGCTTAGTGCCCGAACCTGAAGTACAAGAAGTGGAAAGAACAATACCCTTTTCTTACATGGGCCTTCTTCATCTGTTTACTGATATTCAGGAGGTCAAAGAACTTGTGTACCGAAGGAGCCCTAGGAAATATAAGTTGTTGTTTCCTCAAATCCTGGCCAAACTCAATATACCCAGCTATCTCCTCCAGAGTAGGGGTGATCTCAAAGTCCGAGAAACAAAATACATTGTGGAAAGGGTCCCAAAATGTTACCAAAGCCTTGATTAGATCTTCCCGTGGTTTGATTTCCAAAATGTCTATAAGGGCACCCAACTATTTTTTCACCCACTTCTGACCATCTTCATCTAGATCATTCCACCACATACGCAACTGCAACTGAGCCTATTTCTTGACCACTTCTGACAGGTTCTGGGTAGTGTTCATTTGAAACAAGTCCTGGATGGTATTCATTTGTACCTGTGGAGGGTTAAGGTTAGGTTTGACTCCGGTGGACCCTTTTTGTATAACAGATTTTTTCAATTTCTACCAGAAAAATCAATGGACCGTGATTCCTTCCCCTATATGTTAATTTTAACAAAAATGATCATTTTGCAAATGTGGCCCCTTCCCAATTCCAAATAAATTTTTAGGCTGGGAAGGACTACTTTAAGAAAAAACGACACTTCATTGACAGACTTGTCCATTCTTTTACGAAAATAGCCCTTCGACAACTGATGATACTCTAAGGCTATCTCGACAAGAATGGCTTAAGACATTACCGAAGCTGGATCAACTTACATTTTTTTGACCAAAACCACAAACTACATTTACTTGACCATTTACTTTCTTTTTTTCTTTTTTTTCTGAAAAATAATGCCGAACCTTATGTAGGTTGCCTACGTATCCCACATCTGGTGAGAACCAGACCTGTGTAATTCGGTCAGCTTTAACACATTTGAAAAGGACACAATATTAACTCTTTTGAAATGACTCTCTTTCCTTTCCTCTTTTTTTGAAAAAACATTTGGTAGAGTTTCGGGACATTTCCAAATACCGGAGATTTTTCAGAACCGGGTTTTATTTCCTTCCCTACATCACTCTTGGTTTTTCTTTTGTTTTATTTCTCCTAACCGGTCAGCATGCAAGCCGAAACAAATAAATGTTCACATAGCACATAGGATGCATCAGGATGGTTTGTTATTTTGGGTCAACCTGTCCTAGACGGACCCAACTCCTGTGAGGAGTCCCCTAAGTCAAATGCACATGATGCAAACAAACGTTCCTACTAGGGATCCGGCATGAGACTGTGTTTTTCTAGGTTTGAATCCTGGGTTTTGTTCTAGACTTGGGTTACTCGAGCAGACAACTGGGGCCGAAGAGGGGGCAACGTACCGGGAGCACTGAAGTCTACCTGGCCTTGTTACTGGCCCGACCTCGTTCTATTTGATATAATTTATATAGAAAAAGTGGGCCACGCGAACGTGTGCACCATATCCAGAAGACTCATAAGGGTGGCGTAAAAAGACAGTTATATACAATTCAAACAATATTAAAGCGATAAACAGATAGCATTTAGCACAAAAGGTTCATAGAATACAGTAATATTAATAAAAAATGAAGCCAAGTAAAAATCATTTTAACAAGCTCGAATTCTTGAACCCTGAACTAGAGATTCTGGGTTCGATCCCCAGCAGAGTCGCCAGAGCTGTCACACCTCCTTTTCCTACACCTCGGAAGAGGATATAAGGGGAGTTTTTCCAATTTAAGTGACAATCGAAATGGTATTATTTATTTAAATTTAGAGTCACCACTTGGGATAATTTATGGTGTCCCAAGTCACCGGTTAAAATCCTAAATCGAGGAAGTTGACTCTATTTACGGTTTGCGAACATAGAAAGCCGAGTAAGGAATTTTGTTAACCCGGGAAAAGGTGTTAGGCACTCCCGAGTTCCTTGGTTCTAGCACGGTCGCTTTGATTATACTTGGCTTAAACAAAATATTTGATTACTGATTTTAGAACCTATGTGCATTTGCCTCTTTTAATTAAGAAATTATCTTGAAACGGATCACGCGCACGTGTACCCATTTATTTAGCGCGTCAAAATCATGTCTCGCGGACGTGTCCACAATTAGTAACGCTTTATTATTATTAAGAAAGTTTGGCCGAAGTTGCGCGAACGCATACTCCGGGTTTGTTTTTAGAAATCGTAATTATGTCACGCGAACGTGTCTACAACCACGATAGTATATTAAACGTGCCTAAAGCAAACTACGAATATTTGTCATTTTTATATCTAGGTTATGAAATTAATACGAGGGCCATGTATGAGTAAATGGTGGATGGCACACCTCGGGCTATATGTGTAGACGTGTGATTTTTGACCCTCCCCGGAAATTTTCACATTTTTAGCGTGAATATTTAAATTAGGTCTAATATAGTTATTTTGACTATTTTACTTTATTTCGTCGTAAAATAAAAATTACAAAAAATATATATATAAATTTTAACTTATGTATTTCTCATAAACTTGAAAAAATACAAAAAAAATAATACCTTATTTTGTACTTTATATAATTTTGAAAATTACCAAAAAAATATAGTTCTATTAATGTTTTGTAGTCATTTTAATTTTGAAAAAACACAAAAAATATTACTTTATATTTTATCTTTATATAAAAAAATGAAAGTTACAAAAATAATTTTATTAATGTTTTGTAGCTATTTTAATCTTGAAAAGTATTAAAAAATAGTTTTGTTTTAAATGTCAGTCTTATTTTGGTAGTTATTTTACTTACATAGGATCAATTGAACAACGTCGTGTTCTTATTCTCGGGTCCGGGCAAAAGAATAATATTTGTGTTCAAACTACCCGTTTTTTAGGCCTAAATTTCGGGCCTAGCCCATAATAATCCGAGCCCACCACACATGGGTGACACGCGTGGGGAACACGGACGGAACACGACACACAGGGAACCCCACCACGCATGGGGAGCACATGTCTTGGACCCCTACACGCGTGGGGTCCATGTTTCTTAGCACAAGCTACAAAATACACAGAAGGGGGAAAAGGAACGGGGGACTTTGGAAAAATTTGGGCAGGACTGTTCATCTTCTTCATTCTTTGAAGAAGATAAAAGAAAACCCTAGGAAAAAACCCTAGAGGATCATCTTCTTCCGCAAAACCAAAAAACGAACAAGAACTCCACCATTGCTGCCCGCTTCCAGAAGCCCCACGAATCAGCCCCGTCGAGCAGCAGCTGTTGCTGCTGCGTTGTCACTGCCCCTCGACCCTACTGTCACTCACCGGCGAACGCCACCGGAAAACCCCGACCACAGCTGCTTCACCATTTTTCAGTCCAACGGGCAGCTGTTGCTGCGTTGTCAAGCAGCTGTTGCTGCGTTGCCAAGCAGTTGTTGCTGCGTTTCTTCGCTTTCGTCGCCAACGACCCCTCGTATTCCCAGCAACCAGTAGCAGCATCGACCACTGCCCAAACGACCCTCCATAGCTGCTCCTTCCTCACATCCAAACGACCCCTTTTGCTTCATATTCACGTACCAGTTGCTGCGTCGAAAAAACATCAGCAACCAACATCTCAGTTCGTTGACAGCCTTGGTCCGAGCTTTCTGCTTCTGTTTGAGGTCGTCTTTGTTCGTCGAGGTCTGGTACGTCGAGTTTGTTGTCCGAGGTTTTGTCTCAGTTCCAACGCAGCAGACGTTAATCACAAGTAGGTCACCTCTGCCCATGTCCTTCATATTTGTTATTGGTAATATGTATATGTGATGTTTGAAATACAATCCTAGTTCATGCGGATAGTACACGAATTGAGCGAGACATATATACATGATGTTTGTGAATTGCTATTTTGTTAATTAACTCTGTATGGTATTGAAATTTGGCCGTGAACGTCTTTTCCTTTGTTTCCTTACTTTAAGTAGTTATTTGGCATTTTGTTTCTTCATGTTTAGATTGTTGTTATCCAAATATTTGTCATAATAGGTGTTTGTACACATTCTGAAAGGTGTTAACTATTTTAGGTTGTCTTAATAGTTGTTTATACATGTAGTAGTAATTTTAAAATTATAGTAGTAATTGTAATCCCACGAAAAATACTCTTTTCATCAAATAAGTTCAATCTTCAACCCATGGCCTCCACTTAATTAATTTCAACTCTTTATAAATCGAAGTGTGCCATTGGTTGGATTTTTCGTAGCCAAGTAGAAAAATGTAGCTGCCTTAAGCTTGCCCTTTTAAATAAAAATGAGACGAGTCTCGCCAAATAAAACGTACAGATTGCGGGGCCCTCACAAAAAATGTATGGTTTAATTAGAATTCGGAAGGACCGTTTAGCGAATTTCAGGGCCTTCCTAAAATAATAACGCGATAGTCTCTTTAGGCGCGTGTTTAATAGTTTACTTTCTTAAGCTTGGGTGTGCATTTCATGCGACCCAAATCCAAATCCCAAAATATCAAATAAAATGTGTTCCGGATTGCGGGTGCATTTCATGTGACGCAATCCAAAGACGTATTTTAAACGATGTTCACATTCTTTTAAAAATAATAATAATAAAGCGGTAAAAAGATAAAATTTGCACATAAGTTCATAGTTGTATAAAATCAGATAATCAAGCCAAATATAACAGTTGAGCGACCGTGCTAGAACCACGGAAATCGGGAATGCCTAACACCTTCTCCCGGGTTAACAGAATTCCTTATCCGAATTTCTGGTACGCAGACTGTAATATGGAGTCATTCTTTTCCTCGATTCGGGATTAAAATTGATGACTTGGGACACCCTAAATCTCCCAAGTGGCGACTCTGAAATAAATAAATAAATCCCGTTTCGATTGTCCTTTAATTGGAAAAAAACTCCTTCACCCCTCGCGGGGGCGGAAAAAGGAGGTGTGATAGCTCTGGCGACTCCGCTGGGGACTTGGCCTAGAACCACTGGTTCAAGGTTAGAAATCGAGCTTAGAATAAATTGTTATATTTAGCTTTATCTGATTTTGTTACATGATCTGTGCTTAATGTGCTAATTGGTTGCCTTTTACCGCTTTGATATTTTGTGAATTGTATATAAACTGTGTCGAAACCCATTTCCTCTCTGAGTCTTCTAAATCATGAAGAAGGGTGTACTTCGTACGACTTCTTTTCTATATAGTATCAAATCCCAATTTAGAACGAGGTTCGGACAAGTTGCTAAGCCGGTGAAGCTTCTGTATTCCCGGTACGCTGCCCCCCTCGGCTCGAGCTGTCCGCTCGGGTAAGCCAGGTCTAGAACAAACACCCAGGTTCTGAACCTAGAATAACTCAACTTCATGCCGGATCCCTAGTAGGAACGCTTATTTGCATCATGTGCATTTGACTTAGGGGACTCAACACAGGGGTTGGGTCCGTCTAGGACAAGCAACCTGAAAATAATAGATCATTTTTTGGCATCCTATGTGCTACCTGTTGTATTTATTCAAGGGTGAATGGGTCATTTGGCGGATCAATGATAGTTGCGGACAAATGACACACCTGGTCATGCTGATCACGTTAAATAAGAAGGTCGCACGTTTTTTTAAGCATGGTGTTATTTTAATCAAAAGCATGGGGAACAATTATGGAGCCTAAGAAGTCTTGGATTCCCTATGCCCCCCATGCTTCATTTTGGGAAAAGCACATGGGGAACATTTGTGGAATCCGAGAAGTCTTGGAATTCCCTATGTCCTCCATGCTGCATATTTTGGGAAAAGCACATGGGGAACATTTGTGGAATCCAAGAAGTCTTGAAAATTTCTATGTCTCCCATGCCACATTTTGAAAATAATAATGAATAAATAAAAAATAAAAAAAAGGAGCATTGAAAATTCAAAAAAAAAAAAGATTTTGTATGTTGTCATCATTTCCCATAAATTAGAAAATCATGAAAAGAGGAGAAAATAACATTGTAGAGATATAACTACTTATTTTTTTTAGAAAAAACCAATGTCCAAGTAGTGTCGAAACTCTGCCAAAATTTTGAAAAAAAAAAGGAATGTTTTATGTTTTACGTTAGTTTGTTTGTCTGATATGAATGAAAAATAATAGTTTGTTTGTTTTTTGTGGGAAAAAATAGAAAATGGAAAAGGGTCTTCTCAAAAATAGTTTATTTGCCCGAACTACGCGGGTTTGATTCTCACCGGATGTGAGATACGTAGGCAACCCTCATCGGGTCCAACCCCACCTTTTGCTTAAATAACCAAAAACATGTCAAAATTTTAATTTTGTCATAAAGAAGTCGGGTGACGCTGTTTTGTCAAAATATAGCCGAATGTTCCCGAAAGGGACGCCGGAAGGCTGACTTTGCATAAACAGCCACCTTTTGGGTCATGTTTAAGATTTGGTCCAGTTGACCCACACAGCCTTAAAAAATCTTCGTCCCCGAGGCGTTGAAAGGCCGTGTTTACAATATTGAGTTTTCTAATTTGAAAAAAAAACGATAAAAGAGTCATAAATAAGTCCGGTGATGCCATTTTGTCATAATAGCCGAATGTTCCCGAAAGGGACGCCGGAGGGCTGACTTTGCATAAAAAGCCACCTTTGGGTCATTTTTTAGGATTTTGATCCAGTTGACCCACTCAGCCTTAAAATCTTCGTCCCCGAGGCGCTGAAGGGTCGTGTTTGCAATACCAGTTTTTTTTGTTTTGTTTGAAAAGAAAAAAAAACAAAGAGTCAGCGGTCAGGTGAATACCGTTTGGATTTTTAGTCAAAATAAGTCGAGCCAATTTCGGCCGCGTCTTGAACTGTTCTTGCCAAAATAGCCTTAGAGTATCTTTCAGTTGTCGAAAGGCTATTTTCGTAAAAGAATGGACAAGTTTGTAAAGTGTCATAAAATAATCCTCCCTGGCCTTAAAATTCGCGTGAAATTTGGAAGGGGCCACATTTGCAAAAATTACCGTTCGGTTGCATTTGTCAAACGGAGAAAGGAAGCCGGCCATTTGTTTTTGGAGTTTGTAAATCTTTTAATTAGAATATGTGGGTTGTTTGATTTTCAAGTTTGTAGGTCATCTTTAAACCTTTGAAACCCAGTTTGTTTTATTATGAAAACTGATAATTCCAAAAAAAAAATGTTTCATTGTTGTTACCTTTCATATTGGTCCGAACTACGCAAGGTCTGATTCATGCGGAGTCATTATACGTAGGCAATCTCCATAAGATTCGACCGCCATTAATAAAAAGGAAAAAAAAGGGAAAAGAAAAAAATTAAAATAAAATACAGGGGTTCCCAAAGTACTTTAAAGGGACAAATAAGCAAGCCGGGATGACGCATGTTGTTTGAAGCAAAGCATGTTAGAAACGGTTAACTGCCTAGGAGCATTGCATCCCCAATGTGTTGTTATCAAATCTATTAAACTCTAACGCTAACAAGTTTGTCGTTTTCCACAAAAATCATTAGACAGTTAGTTGTTAAAGCATTCTGGCAACACACCCTTACCAAACCAGATCCAAAGGACCGGTAACAACGAGCATGACTACTTCAGAAAATAGTACCGAGGAAGAAAGGCCGTTGAGCCAGTTGTTAAAAGAAGCGATGGAGAAGATAGAAAGGATGGGATTGGAGATGAATGCAATGCAGTTAGCTCTGGACAAAGCACAAAAGAGCCCTGAACCACTAGGGCATATGCCGGAATACCACCACTCCGGCCCTTCAACAAGCCCCCCAAGTCACCGTTGTCTTCAGGAGAGAAGCCCCCATGATTCCCAAGCTCCACCACCCCATCAACCTCTCCCAATACCAAATGTTCCCACTTTTGTGGGACCCACATCAGCCACCCTGCAAAGATCAACCAGCGAGCCATTGTTTCGGGCTCACGATACGCAATACTATCCCCCTGAGCCCACATTTCATGCACCAGAACCCCATACCTACAATCCACACTTGGAGGTACCGGCAGAGATTGAAAAGCCGGTTAAAGTCCCAAAACAAGATGAGGTGATGAGGAAGTTCAAAAGCCTGGAGCAGTCCTTCAGGAACCTGCACGGATTGGGCAGCCAGGTCAGCGTGGCCTACAAGGATCTATGCCCTTTCCCGGACGTCCAACTCCCGGCTAGGTTCAAGATGCCTAAGTTTGATTTATATGAAGGGCACGGTGATCCCATGGCACATTTGCGGGGTTTTTGTAGCAAAATGAGAGGGGCAGGCAGCAGAAATGAGCTACTGATAGCTTATTTCGGCCAAAGTCTGAGTGGATCGGCACTAGAATGGTATACCAGGCAGGATCCCAGCAGATGGTACACTTGGGATGATCTGGCGCAGGCTTTCGCACGTCACTTCCAATACAATCTCGAGATAGTCCCCGACCGTCTCACATTGCTGAGGACCGGAAAGAAGCCTGGGGAAAGTTTTCGCGAGTTCGGTTTTCGCTGGAGAGAACAAGCGGCCAGAGTTGATCCTCCCATGAGAGAGGGAGAAATGGTGGACTACTTCTTGCAAACACTGGATCCAACTTACTTTGGTCACTTGGTGACGACAGTTGGGAAATCCTTCAATGAAGTGGTAAAGATAGGGGTCATGATAGAGGAGGGTCTAAGGTCTGACAAAATCCTAAATTACTCAGCGCTCAAGGCAACGACCCAGGCTATTCAGAGCGGCACGGGAGGTGCGCTCGAGGTCGCAACAGTCGAAGCAGGTACTGGGTCCAAATCCAGAGGTCCTTCCCCTCACTACCAACCCAGACCCCGTCACCCAAATTATCCACACACTCCATACAACCTTCCACAACCCTACTACCCACCATCAAAGCCACTCTTTTCAGCCCATCATGCCCAAACCTGCCCCCGAGCTCCAAATAATCCGCCTCAGTATTATCCCCCGAACAATGTCCGGTCACAGGTTCAACCATCAGGTCACCCCCTATGGCGAGAGCCAGCACCACATAATGCATTCTTGCCTTCACAACGTTTTCGAGCACCCAACGACCCTATAAAACAGGGGCATGGAGGGGAACAAAGGCAAAGAAATAATTTCACGCCAATTGGGGAGTCCTACACAAGTTTGTTTGAAAAGCTAAAGCTTTCTGGCCTGATTGAGCCGCTCCTTGGCTATACTCCAGACCCATATGCAAAAGGATTCGATCCTGCTGTACGATGCATGTACCACTCTAATGTCCAAGGACATAGCATTGAAGACTGTCGTTCTTTGAAAAAGGAAATAGAAAGAATGATTCAGGAAGGGGCAATTGTGATCAATGACAATGACATGGAGCACGCGAATCCTCTTGAGAACTTGTTAACTGATGTTGATGATACTGAAGTTGGTGATGGTCTTGGCAATGTTGATATAGAGCTCAATGGCTAAAATGCCATGCTTGGCAGTTGGAAAGACACTCCATTTTGGGTCAGCGGAGATGTCGTGCTTGGATAGTTGGAAAGACACTCCATTTTGGGTCAGCCGGAGAGGATCTTTGATGGTTTATTTTGTTGTCATTTCTGTTGTCTGGATTATTCTTAGGGTTGTAATCCGGATATTGTCTTGTGTCAAACCCTCTTATCTCTCCATTTCGTCATAGCGGTCTGTTTAAGTTTGGTCCAGTTTGTTTAAGATTTTATTCTGGTTTGTTTTGTTTGTCTTGTCATTCAAACCATTTCACCGGTAATCTAATATAAAATCCGGTCCTTTTTCTTGTCCTTTTATCATTGTTATTCAACGCCGATTCTAGTGACATGACATGCGCACACAGTTTGGGCCTAATCTTAAAAGTTAATCATGAAACCCTGGGAAGGTGATCAAAGCGTTTAAAGGAAATAAGAACGGTTTGAGATTATTTGGTGCCCGAGTCATGTGGAACTGGGGCAAGTAAAACATAAAGAAAACCATTAAATGCAAGGTTCGCCAAATTGGCATGAGGGTCGGAAGTGAGAGTGTCGCCCAACGGTGCTTTAGAAATGACAAATGAAAAGGCAAATGTGTGAATATAATTGTCAGGTCCAGCACCATCGGAAGAGGCTACAAATCTTTGTCTAAATGTGTTGTTTGCACTGGGCATGTTTTGAAGACTGGAATGACGAAGGCATTTTATTCCGCTACCTAAACACTTTATCATTCGTTAACGCGCGATTGGAAATGCAACATCGCCTAGAGTTACGAGAGTTATGGAAATCTCTTGATAGAAGGAACGCTGGGCCAAGTTATTTAGCGCAGCGGGAAGGAGAAGGTAGGAATCCCTTATACGGAACAATAATTTCTTTTTTTCATTTCCACGATAGACTTTATTGTTTTTCTTTCGTAACCCTCGTTCGGAATTAGTAGAAACGATTAGAAAATGCAAGCATGGCATGTAAACAAAAGAAAAGAAAAAGAAGAAATAAAGGAAAACAACAAAATCGAAAAAAAAAAGAGAGAAAAACGAAAGAAAAAGAGAAAAGAAAAGAAAAATGATAAAAAAAACGAAGGTCAAATGAAAAAAGTGGAAGTGGGAACTACGTTCGACCTGATTCCTCAAAGAGGATACGTAGGCGCTTCACGGCTCGGTCATGGTGTTAAAAAATAAAAAATAAAATAAAAATAAAAATAAATAATCCCCAAGCAAGAAACTGGGGCAAGGGTTGCGTTTGTTAAACAAATATGATTCCGAAGGTTGTAATTTTAAACCCCAAATTTATTTTGTTTTTGAGCCTTAAATACCCTTTCTTTCTAGCCTATCCAAAACCCACGTTACGGTCCAAAGAAAGACCTTCTGATCAGTCTTCAAAAGATGCCAAGTCAGACAAATGAGAGTCTTACCGGTGAACATAACATTCTGTTCCACAGCAGAAAGGACTCTAATCCCCAGCAGAAAGAGTCATATCAGTAACACTCCAATCCCCAGCTGAGAAAGAAAAATGAGAGAGTCTTATCGGTGAAAACCTTCACAGGCACCATAAGGCGAACAAAGCTGAGAGAAAAATCAAAATGAGAGAGGCTTGATAGTGAAAACCCTCCGAGGCACTACTAGTTGAATAAGGATTGAGAATCAGATGAAAATCATCAGACAGAAATAGTGAAAGGCGATTTGACGATGGAGGATAGGCCACATGTGCATGTCATGACCGTTAGAGTCGGTATCCGTGTTTGATAGGTTTTATTTATAGTTTCTCTTGTTAGAGAGTCATCTTTTTCTTTTTGTCTTTTATTCCGTCCCTTTTTTATCTTTCTCCTTTCATAGAAAATTCCCCAGTAGAGTCTGTTTGGTCAAAGCAAGTGAGAAATGACTTCAAAATTTGCCATCAACTTTCCAATTATGCAAGACGAGATCTGACTAGTACACCCAAGTGGTATAAGTCAGGAAGGAACAGGCGCAAAGCCCGTGTCCAGAAGGGTATCCCCATCAAGATGATATTGATAAAAGGGATGGGCCAGTGTTAGCAATTAATATCATCCCCAACAAGTTTTGATAGCATAATGGAACACAAAGCGGGGAAAGGAGAAAGAGGAAACCATCCCCAGCAGGAGTGGCATGACCGCTCACCATGTTTTTAAACTAACAAAATTTTCTTTGATTTGAAACAGGGAAAATGAATGTTATTGATGGCGGAAAGACAGGCCATAAAGAAGATCATCAACCCGGGGCAAAAAATTTTCTCATTGTGAATATTTTCTTGAAGGCAGGTACCCATTTGGAGAAGAAGAAAGATAACACCAGTCTCAAGGGAGCTGATCTTTGAACCAGTGTTATCCCCAAGTTTTAATAAAGGAAGCTGAATCCCCAGCGGACCGAACAAAAAGATTGAAACTTGTGTTTGGAAAGGCGAAGGGCCAGTGTCGCTCCCAGCAGGCTTAAGAAGAGCGGAGCACCAATTTTGAAGGAATGAAAATCCCCCAGCAGTGTTATCATCAACAGAGTTATCTCCAGTTGATAACATTTTTATCTCCCGCAATGTTGAGAGAAAATAAAAGTTTTGAAGGAAGTAGTTTTGAAAAGAAGGGGGGAAGGAAAGAAGATTCCCCCAGCAGTATCATCCCCAGCAGGTAAGTAAATAATTCCCAGCAGTGTTATCCCCAGCAGTTTCAAGGGAAGACAACACGAGAAACAGTTCTGGAAAAAGGTAATTCATGAAGAAGGAAATGGTCCACGCATAGGAGACGCACTTCCTAAATTATTTTCTTTCATAGGAGACGCACTTCCTAGTTCAAAATCATTAAAGTTTCACCCATAGGAGACGCACTTCCTAAGTTTATTTTTATCCTAGGAGACGCACTTCCTAAGTTTATTTTTACCCCAGGAGACGCACTTCCTAAAGTAAAGTTTCACCCATAGGAGACGCACTTCCTAAGTTCATTTATAGGAGACGCACTTCCTAAGTTTGATTTTACCAATAGGAGACGCACTTCCTAAGTTTGATTTTACCAATAGGAGACGCACTTCGTAAGATTAGTTTTACCAATAGGAGATGCACTTCCTAAGTTTAGTTTTACTCCTAGGAGACGCACTTCCTAAGTTTAGTTTTTACCCATAGGAGAAGCATTTCCTCCTAAGTTTAGTGTTACCAATAGGAGACACACTTCCTGAGTTTAGTTTTACCAATAGGAGACGCACTTCCTAAGTTTATTTTTACCCTAGGAGATGCACTTCCTAAGTTTATTTTTACCCAAGGAGATGCACTTCCTAAATTAAAGTTTCACTCATAGGAGACACACTTCCTAAGTTTAGTTTTACCCCTAGGAGACGCACTTCCTAAGATTAGTTTTACCAATAGGAGACGCACTTCCTAAGTTTAGTTTTACTCCTAGGAGACGCACTTCCTAAGTTTATTTTTTACCCATAGGAGAAGCATTTCCTCCTAAGTTTTGTGTTACCAATAGGAGACGCACTTCCTGAGTTTAGTTTTACCAATAGGAGACGCACTTCCTAAGTTTATTTTTACCCTAGGAGACGCACTTCCTAAGTTTATTTTTACCCCAGGAGACGCACTTCCTAAATTAAAGTTTCACCCATAGGAGACGCACTTCCTAAGTTTAGTTTTGCCCATAGGAGACGCACTTCCTAAATTTAGTTTTACCAATAGGAGACGCACTTCCTAAGTTTAGTTTCATCCATAGGAGAAGCATTTCCTCCTAAGTTTAGTTTCACCATAGGAGAAGCATTTCCTCCTAACTTTAGTTTTACCAATAGGAGACGCACTTCCTAAGTTTACTTTTACCCCATAGGAGACGCACTTCCTAAATTAAGATTTTACGCATAGGAGACGCACTTCCTAAATTAAGATTTTACGCATAGGAGACGCACTTCCTAAATTATTTTCACTCATAGGAGACGCACTTCCTAGTTTAAAATCATTAAAATTTCACTCAAAGGAGACGCACTTCCTAAGTTTATTCTACCCCTAGGAGACACACTTCGTAGTCTGGGTCGTTCAGGTTATAGTTTTGCTTTAGGAGACACACTTCCTAGTCTGGTTCATTTAAGATTTCATTCGTAGGAGACGCATTTCCTAGTTTGAGTCATTGAGATTTTACCCATAGGAGGCACACTTCCTAAAATTGATAGTTCATTTATAGGAGACGCACTTCCTAGTTTGGCTTTTTCAGGTTATATTTTATTGCAGGAGACGCACTTCCGGAATTGAGATTTCACCCTTAGGAGATGCACTTCCTAGTTTGATTCATTTTAAGTTCGACCATAGGAGACGCACTTCCTAGTCTAGTTTATTGAAGTTTTACCTGTAGGAGACGCACTTCCTAATCAAGGTCTTTCGAGTTTTTTTTAGGAGACGCACTTCCTAAATTGAGATTTTATTCATAGGAGACGCACTTCCTAATTTTAGTCACCGAAGTTTTCACCCCTAGGAGACGCACTTCCTAGTTTAGTTCATTCCGATTCAACCATAGAAGACGCACTTCCTAGTTTGAGTCATTAAGGTTTTATTTTAGCAGACACATTTGCTAGCAAGGGTTTTTTTGGTTTTGCTCGTAGGAGATGCACATCCTAGTCTAGTCTTTAGTTTACTCTCATCATTGCATCAGTAGTATAAGTGGGTTACAATTTTGCTAACGACTCACAAATCTTCCCAGTGCAAACTGGGTTAGGAAATTTCGTTTGTTTTGTTTGTTTTGGTTGTCAGGAGCCCGCCTGGAGAATGGAGGTGATAAATTTTTGAAAAAAAAAGTTGAAGAAGTCAGGAGCTCGCCTGGAGAACGGAGGTTGTTAAATTTCAAGATGATGAAGTTAGGAGTCCGCCTGTAGAACAGAGGAATATCTTTCAAGATCAGGCAGTAACCCACTAGAAGGCAGAAGGTTATAACAAAAATACCTAGCATTCAATCCAAGTTAGAAATAGTAGAAGCTCGCTTCAAGAATGCGAGTCAACAGTCTGAGATGATCAACAGAAGCTGGTCACAAAAACAAAAACAAGAAAAGAAAAAAAAATAGAATCCAAAGTACGAAAGTGGAGAACAGATGTGGTCTGCTCAAGAACAAGCACCTACAACTAGCAAGTATCAAGATTCAAATCCGAAGTTTGTATGAAGCACCATTCAAGACTCAAGATCAAGTTTCAGAAGACTTATAGATAGGAATCCTTGTAACTAGTGGCTGATAGGCTTAGTTAGTTTTTCTTATTTTTCATTTTTGATGTAATGACAGGACCGCGAACCGGAACCTCAACGGAATGGCACCTCGATCGGCTCTTCACCTCGGTACACTCTACCATCTCTCTCATCTCCGAACTACACGTGGCCTGATTCCTTTATAACCAAGGATATGTAGGCAGCTCAAATACCAGGGCTCGGTCACATTCCCTTCCTTTCCTTAGTGTAGTCCCTCCAAATAATGGTCGGGTCAAAAACACGTCTAGTCGTTCTTTGTCGGAAAACTCTTCGTGTTTCCAGTCAAAGAGGGGCAGCTGTAGACGTGTGATTTTTGACCCTCCCCGGGAATTTTCACATTTTTAGCGTGAATATTTAAATTGGGTCTAATATAGTTATTTTGACTATTTTACTTTATTTCGTCGCAAAAGAAAAATTACAAAAAATATATATATAAATTTTAACTTATGTATTTCTCATAAACTTGAAAAATACAAAAACAAATAGTACCTTATTTTGTACTTTATATAATTTCAAAAATTACCAAAAAAATATAGTTCTATTAATGTTTTGTAGTCATTTTAATTTTGAAAAAACACAAAAAATATTACTTTATATTTTATCTTTATATAAAAAAAACGAAAATTACAAAAATAATTTTATTAATGGTTTGTAGCTAGTTTAATCTTGAAAAGTATTAAAAAATAGTTTTGTTTTAAATGTCAGTCTTATTTTGGTAGTTATTTTACTTACATAGGATCAATTGAACAACGTCGTGTTCTTATTCTCGGGTCCGGGCAAAAGAATAATATTTGTGTTCAAACTACCCATTTTTTAGGCCTAAATTTCGGGCCTAGCCCATAATAATCCGAGCCCACCACACATGGGGGACACGCGTGGGGAACACGGACGGAACACGACACACAGGGAACCCCACCACGCATGGGGAGCACATGTCTTGGACCCCTACACGCGTGGGGTCCATGTTTCTTGGCACAAGCTACAAAATACACATAAGGGGGAAAAGGAACGGGGGACTTTGGAAAAATTTGGGCAGGACTGTTCATCTTCTTCATTCTTTGAAGAAGATAAAAGAAAACCCTAGGAAAAAACCCTAGAGGATCATCTTCTTCCGCAAAACCAAAAAACGAACAAGAACTCCACCATTGCTGCCCGCTTCCAGCAGCCCCACGCATCAGCCCCGTCGAGCAGCAGCTGTTGCTGCTGTGGCGTCACTACCCCTCGACCCTACTGTCACTCACCGGCGAATGCCACCGGAAAACCCCGACCACAGCTGCTTCACCATTTTTCAGTCCAACGGGCAGCTGTTGCTGCGTTGTCAAGCAGCTGTTGCTGCGTTGCCAAGCAGTTGTTGCTGCGTTTCTTCGCTTTCATCGCCAACGACCCCTCGTATTCCCAGCAACCAGTAGCAGCATCGACCACTGCCCAAACGACCCTCCATAGCTGCTCCTTCCTCACATCCAAACGACCCCTTTTGCTTCATATTCACGTACCAGTTGCTGTGTCGAAAAAACAGCAGCAACCAACATCTCAGTTCGTTGACAACCTTGGTCCGAGCTTTCTGCTTTTGTTTGAGGTCGTCTTTGTTCGTCGAGGTCCGGTACGTCAAGTTTGTTGTCCGAGGTTTCGTCTCAGTTCCAACGCAGCAGACATTAATCACAAGTAGGTCACCTCTGCCCATGTCCTTCATATTTGGTATTGGTAATATGTATATGTGATGTTTGAAATACAATCCTAGTTCATGCGGATAGTACGCGAATTGAGCGAGACATATATACATTATGTTTGTGAATTGCTATTTTGTTAATTAACTCCGTATGGTATTGAAATTTGGTCGTGAACGTCTTTTCCTTTGTTTCGTTACTTTAAGTAGTTATTTGGCATTTTGTTTCTTCATGTTTAGATTGTTGTTATCCAAATATTTGTCATAATAGGTGTTTGTACACATTCTGAAAGGTGTTAACTATTTTAGGTTGTCTTAATAGTTGTTTATACATGTAGTAGTAATTTTAAAATTATAGTAGTAATTGTAATCCCACGAAAAATACTCTTTTCATCAAATAAGTTCAATCTTCAACCCATGGCCTCCACTTAATTAATTTCAACTCTTTATAAATCGAAGTGTGCCATTGGTTGGATTTTCCGTAGCCAAGTAGAAAAATGTAGCTGCCTTAAGCTTGCCCTTTTAAATAAAAATGAGACGAGTCTCGCCAAATAAAACTTACAGATTGCGGGGCCCTCACAAAAAATGTATGGTTTAATTAGAATTCGGGAGGACCGTTTAGCGAATTTCACGGCCTTCCCAAAATAATAACGCGATAGTCTCTTTAGGCGCGTGTTTAATAGTTTACTTTCTTAAGCTTGGGTGTGCATTTCATGCGACCCAAATCCAAATCCCAAAACATCAAATAAAATGTGTTCCGGATTGCGGGTGCATTTCATGTGACGCAATCCAAAGACGTATTTTAAACGATGTTCACATTCTTTTAAAAATAATAATAATAAAGAGGTAAAAAGATAAAATTTGCACATAAGTTCATAGTTGTATAAAATCAGATAATCAAGCCAAATATAACAGTTGAGCGACCGTGCTAGAATCACGGAACTCGGGAATGCCTAACACCTTCTCCCGGGTTAACAGAATTCCTTATCCGGATTTCTGGTACGCAGACTGTAATATGGAGTCATTCTTTTCCTCGATTCGGGATTAAAATTGGTGACTTGGGACACCCTAAATCTCCCAAGTGGCGACTCTGAAATAAATTAATAAATCTCATTTCGATTGTCCTTTAATTGGAAAAAAACTTATTCACCCCTCGCGGGGGCGGAAAAAGGAGGTGTGACAATATGAACTAAATTTAATTAGTGGCCTATTGAAACAATTTCATTATTAAGGAAGTTTGATCGAAGTTGCGCGAACGCATACTCCGAATTGGTTTTTAGAATCGTGATTATGTCACGTGAACGTGTACATACTCACAATAATATTTTAAACGCGCCTAAAGGCTTTTCTACAAATATTTATTCTTAATGCCTAGTTATAACATGTGAGGGCCATAGATTAATTAGGATGGCACACCTCAATCTGGTTAAAAGAGTTATTCTTGCACAACTATTAACTGGAAAAAAATGATATTTGTACTAGGCCATCAAGTATTTGGGCCGCATCTGCCTTGGGCTTTCACCCGCAGAAACTATTTAAAAGGGGAAACGGGCACGACGACGAGACCAGGGAATGTGAAATGGCCCAAACATCCAGGCCCAAAGTAAAGTAATCCTAATGGAAAGCAAAAGCTGAAACGCGTGGGGGGCTCAAGATCGAACCCAAACAAAACGGAGGAGACATCTGATGTCTTTGAAAATTACCTAAGCCCAAACAAGTCAAAACATGTTTGGGTCCAAATCCTCTCTATTTTTAATTAATGAGCCAACATTAGACTTCAACTGGCACGCTATCAATGAAACAAATTCTGCAGCCCAAAGCAAAAGCAATCTTAAACAATTTATACAAATTACTTTGATAAACAACCATATGCATCCTTAGGCCCAAAAACCATTTGAATTGGCTGACTAATAAATGACCATAATTCTCGATAACAACCTAAGATGACAGTTGACGAGGGGCTTTTGAGTATATTGAAACAAAGTCAAACGAAGGAAAACATGAGACTATTCATACCATTTTCAGCGCTAATAAGATACTAACCACATAAGAAAAAGATATACTTAAGCTAATAATTATTCTGAGTACTACTAAATTGTTATTACTACAACTGAAGATCAACCAACCAACTGCACCCTATGGTTAACAAAATATTAGTCCAAACCAAATTAGAAAATGAATCATGCATGCTTCAACGAGTTCCAGCATCTTCCAATTACAAATCACACCCTTGAAAGACAATGGGAAAGAAACCTTATAACTGACCAACCTCCATAAGACTCTAAAAAAGTAAATGCAAAATCAAACAATACATGGAACACCATCATATACACACTTAAGCTAGATTCTGGTCAATTAACAATGTAAGAATTAAGATAATGACAAGAAGAAATTTAGAATCTGAATGATCAATCTCATATATTCCTACAAGAACAAAGTAGTCCAAGAGCTAAACTCCATACACATAACTCGAAGGTCAAGAGAATTCCAGCTACATACCTGGATATTGAAAGCAAATCAAAAGAAAGTGAGAAGTTCAACAAGAGCAATAGGAACAAATTATCACATCAACGACAATTTTCAACCCACTTTAGACCATTTTTTAAACCCAGATGAACAGAAATTCCTTGAAGTTTTTAAATTCTTACTAACAATAAAGACCAAAGAGCAAAACCAAGACAAATTTCAACCAAAAAATGCAGGAAATTTTTTAGTATTTTTCTGAGTATTCATGGTTGCCGTTAAAATGGAAGATGAGGGCTCTTATATAGGCACTCCTAAGGCAGCCCTAGCCTAGTTAACCAATTCCCCTTCTACCCCATTAATTCTTAATCATTTTACCCTTTTAACCCCTTCAAAATATCTGAAACCTTTTGTTTGCTTAGCATGCAAGTCAACCTACCCTTATCCTCTAGAAGTTTCCATAATAGAAATTATTCCCTACCCCAAATACCCAGAATAACCCTTGACACCCCTGTATTTACCTTCCGACAATTCCCAAAATTGGGACAACTGACAAAGCTTAGGCCCAAACGGATATGGCTTCTACTGCCCAGACAAATAACCCACAGAAACCATACCACCCAAGAAAGAAAAACTTTGTAAAATCATAAAAATGCTGAAAGTTTAAGCATGAATGAACTAACTAACATTACTGACCTATAAGCTAACTTATCAACTAATCAATGACAAGAAATTAAACGGAATTAACAGAAGAAGTAAATAAAATAAAAAAACAAAACGAAACAGTGATGACTCTAGAACGAATTAACGAAAACTAAAAACTATGGACTCGGATCATGAAGGAAACAATGGTGAAATTTTACCTTATTTAACTTAGAAAATGGCAATGAGAAAGCCTTGAAATGAACCGATGGATTATGGCCGGAATCCGGCGGGCCTGTCCGAATCTGATGACCTAGTAACGAACTAAAACTAATGCCAATTAATTGCTCTCGTTGAAAGCAATCGACTAACATAAGTTCTAGGTCAAAACGAGCCGGAATTTTGCACGAAATCAGAAAAGGAGAACAACTTATGGTTTTTGAAATTCTTAGATTTGGAATTGGAGGAATTTCGTTGGGATTTTTGGGGAATAGATGTGGGGATAGGATTTAGGAGGGTCTGGGGGTTGCGTGGTATGAATTTGGAGTCGATTTGGTCACGTTGCCGGCCGGTGGAGGTTTGGGAATTTGGGGTGGCAGCTAGGGTTTTTGGTTCTCTGAATCTGAGAGACAGGAATGAAGGGGGAAGTGGAATAGGGGGTGACCAGTTCGTACAGTTAAATACTCGAAGGGTCCCGAGTTTCGGTCCGTTGGATCTTATTGATCCACGGTTGAGATGGGGGGCCAAAACGGGGTCGTATGGTTAGGACGGGGACCTGGACCGGGTAGGGACTGAGTTTGGGCCTGGTTGGACGGGTGGAGGGTGATTTATTTGGGCTTTAGTAATTTGGCCCTAACAGCCTTTTTCTGATTCTTTTTTTCTTTTCCTTTTCAATTAATTAAAAACCTAAATTGAACTCTCAAATTAAATTAATTTACAAAATTAAGCTAATTATCTAATATAATATTTATAAAAAAATCAATTACTCCTAAATTAGAAGAGGAAATTACTAACTAAAACTAAATACTACAATGAAAAAGTAAGCCAATTTTTTTTTGTGATTTTTCCTTTTTTTTATAAAATAAATAATTACTGATTAATCTTAAAAATGTAAAAATGAACCCTAAATGCAATGCATGGTATTTTTGGCATTTTCATGAATTTTTAACAAAAATAAACATGCACAGAAATGCAAACAATTAGCACAAATTCTCACAAAATGCTATAAAATTGCAAATAATGGAAAAAAATTATTTTCTTGAATTTTATAGGAGTAATTCATATAGGGAAAAAATCGCGTGCTCACAGTTTAGAAGGATGAAAAATGCATTCAAAAAGAATAAAATGGAATATCATTCTCCACCTCCGATACTTTCAGTTGAGGAAATTTGGGAGATGGTCCAGAACTTCAGTAAAGTTAGTGAGGCTCCACCTTATAGATTCCCTGGATATGGTGTTACTCATAATTGGACGAAACAGAGTATACTTTGGGAGTTGCCTTATTGGAAAGATAATCTTCTCCGACACAACCTTGATGTTATGCATATTGAGAAGAATTATTTTGACAATTTATTCAACACAGTGATGGATGTTAAAGGTAAGACAAAAGATAACCCGAAGGCTAGAATGGACTTACAAGAATATTGTAGACGGCCTGAATTATACCTGCAGACAGCAAACAACGGTAAGGTGTTCAAGCCCAAAGCAAGTTACACATTCACTTTGGAGGAAAGACGGCAAATTTATGATTGGGTTACGAAATTGAAGATGTCTGAGTGTTATGCGTCGAATCTTGGAAAAAAAAGTAGATATGGAGGTAGGAAAGTTGAGCCATTTGAAAAGTCAAAACTATCATGTTTTCATGGAGACCTTAGTGCTTATTACATTTTGTGGTTTGCTTGAAAGAATCTGAAAACCCATCATAGAGATTAGTTTGTTTTTCAAAGATTTGTCTTCTACCACATTAAGGGAAGAAAACCTACTCCGGATGGATTAGAACATTCGTGTAACTTCTAGTAAGATGGAAAAAATATTTCCATGTGGTTTCTTTGATGTGATGGAACACCTTCCAATCCACCTTGTATACGAGGCACGACTTGGAGGGCATGTTCAATGCAGATGGATGTATTCCTTTGAGAGGTAATATTATAAGTTTGATGTAATTTTCTATTTTATTTGAATGTTCTTGGCTAACATGACATTATGTAGTACAAGTGGCAAATGCAAAAAATTTGTTAAGCAGAGGAATAAGATTGAAGGATCTATATGCGAAGCTTATCTTGCAAAGGAAACTGCACATTTTTGTTCTTATTATTTTGGGAGTAACGTGGCATGATCTAGGAATAGGCCCAATAGGCACATGGTCAAATGTGTGAATGATCTATTATATCCACCAACGTCCATATGTAATCAACCAGGCCGATGCTCTAAGGATGTTAGAAAGAGAAGTTTGAGTGATATGGCGTACAAGTCAGCTACACTTCATATGTTGCTAAATTATCCTGAAGTTGTACAATTTCTCAAGTAAGTATTGATTTATTAGTTATCAAAATATTAAATTTACCATGATTACATATTGATGCAACTACTAAAAATATTTGATGTGTCAGTCACTTCGTGGGTCAATTTGGTCATGATGTTGTATATACGAGATTTGATATATGGTTCAAACAGTTTGTAAGTTATCCTGATAATGCTCTAACACTATGGAGGTAAATAATGTTTGTAAGTTATGCTAACTTATGAATTTTTTAACACTATGTAGATAAATAATTGAAATAATTGTGTAAATCAATTTTTGAAAGATATATCTTGGGGACCTGGGCTTCAAGTCACAACAATGTTTAAGTACGTAGTGAATGGTTATAAGTTCCATACAGAGGATTGCTCTAAAAATAAAAATAGCAACAACAGCGAGGTGTGGGTTCAAGGTGGTGATGGCAACCAAGTTGGAAATATTGATTATTATGGTGTGCTCAATGAAATAATAGAACTAGAATATACAGGTTGTCCATATAAGAAATTGATACTCTTTAGATGCAAGTGGTTTGACCCAAATCCAAAAAGAAGTACAAGAGTACACAACCAATATAACATAATTGAGGTTAATCATACGAGGGAGTATGATCTTTATGATCCTTTCATAATTACACATAACGTTAGGCAAGTGTATTATGCTCCTTATCCATTGCGGCAGAATAAGTCCGATTGGTGGGTTGTAATAAAGCTGTAGGTAGGGTGAAAGTCGAGAATGTGTTAGATGTTGCATATCAAAACGATATCTCTAGTGTTTCACCAAATAGTGGACGATCAGTTAGAAAGTGATTTGGAACATCTTGAACGCATATTGGAAGAAGTTGATATAAATGAAGTAACAATTATAGAAAATAAGGACAAAGAATCAACTGATGAAGCTCAAACAAGTGAGGATGAAGAATTCTCGGACGAGGAACAATACGTCGATGAGCTTTAAAAAGTTAGTTTTTTAAAGCATTCTCATTTTATAGCTAGTTTCTTATATGTTTCAATATAAATATATATTATATTATGCAGATGGCAAGCAAGGGTCAAGGTAACAATGACCCTAATGGTTCTCGAGGTCGAGAAAAGGCTAGGAAGGGAAAGAGGGAGGGTAGATAATAATGCTCCCTCTTTTTCACCCTCTTCAGAGATGTCTATGTCTTATCCTCCACCCCACGGGTATACTGAGCTGCCACAGCATCACGAGCCTTATACCTTCATCCAGACACCAGGTCTTTCATCACAGGGTCATAGGACTATACGTCCAACATACAGTTCAGCTGCCTCACGGCCACGTGGATCGCAGTCATCTGCATCGCAGCCATCTATATCATATCCCTACATATCACAGCCACATGGATCGCATCCATCCATGTCACAGCCACTCGGGTCACAGCCATCAGTATCACAGCCACATGGGTCGCATCCAGCTATGTCGCAATCACAGGTATCGCAACCATCTTCATCAGCGACTTCATCTATTTCAGTCCTTCGCCTATGATGCAGTAGCTTTGACCCCCTACACCATCCACACATGCCTCTGATACACATGTTTTGGACGATGATGACGAGAAAGTGCATTATGATCAATATGGCAGGATCATCATAGTCCCTGAGGGTGATGGGTAATAGTTATTTGTTACTTTTGCGTATATTATTTTGTAACATTTTTAGTAAAATATTAATGTATTTTTATTGTTAAATTGCAGGTTCAAGCCGAATAATAAAACTACGAGGATAATCAACAATGCTATCAAAAAAATTTATGATGGCCCTTATGCGACTTGGACTGATTTCTCGTTCTCGCTGAAGGAGCAAATTTTCAATCAATTTAAGGTATAAATGTTCTTTTAAGCAGTTTAAAAATTTATATTTATGATGTTTCCATATAATATTTAAATTTTGAAATACAGAGCAAGTGTGTATGGGAAGACCGCTATAGCACAGAAGTGGCTACAAATTTTTATCATAAAGCTCGCAAGAGATTGGCGGATGCATTCTCCGATGCTAGAAAGAAGAACAAGAGGCCTGGCTGGTTACTTCAGAATTTATGGGATGATTTGCAAATGCAATGGCTTACCACAAAGTTCTTAGAAAAGAGCAAAAAAGGAAAGAAAGCTCGTGCATCCGAGAAGGGAGACTCCTTACACACTAGAGGTGCGATCAGCCTAGGAACAATAAAACAAAGATTGGTACGTAATTGCTTAAATTATTTTACTTTTAAAAGTAAATCTATTCTGTTTATTAACTAAATTAATTTATTTTCAGGAAAAGAAGTTGGGGCGTCCAATGAGCCATGATGAGTTATTCAAGGAGACGCATATAGTAAAGAAGAAGAAAGAGACGGATCAAGAAAGGTGGGTCAAGGACCGGGCCTCGACTGCATATGTAAGCTTTCACTTTTCTTTAAGTATTATAATTAACTTCCACCATATAAATTTTGAAATACTAATTCAATTTAAAATAATATAGGGTCGCTACCAAAGTAATGTGGAGGAATTCATTAGCAGTCATCCAGCTCGTAAATCGGGCGAGCCAACCCAACCTTCGGACGAGGATGCTGAAAGAATATGGTTTGAGTCTGTTGGAGGTCCAAAATGGGGGAAGGTATACAGGCTTCCTACTAAAAAGTTCCATCGCTATAAGTGTGGAATGCAAGGAATATGGACTTCCTCGCAAGGCGAGCAACTTAATGGGGAGAGCCTCTCCGCTGTGCGAGAGACTGTGACAAAGTTCACATCCGAGCTAGAAGCGGCCAAGGAAAGAGAAAGGGTTAGAGATGCTCAATTCCTTGGCATGCAAGCTCAGATCAGAACTCTCCTATCTACTGGAGCTTTTCTGTTGCTCCGATCTCGTGAGTCATCGCCAAAGTTTCGACCTCCACGTGATCGTTCCTCCCGTCCTCCCCGTAGTTGTTCTTTCCATCCTCCACAAAACCCTTCTGTATACCGTCTTGTAGATGAAAGTTCATCAGACGGTGATAATGATGTTGTACAAAACACCCCTTGACTTTTATATACTTTGAACTAGACAAATAGAACCAGTTTTGAACTTGTTGTAATTAGTTTTAACTTGGTTTTGGATTGTTATGTTCAATTGAACTTTAATTTTTTGTTGTTGTTGTTGTTGTTGTTGTTATTGTTCTGCTATTGTTGTTGTATTAGTATATGCTGGCAGGTGGTGTAGCTACCAAAACAAGCATTTTATGCCAAAATTATATCCAGAATCAACCGACCAAAGTTGGTCGGTTTCTGATAGAAAAAAAAATTACTGCAAATTATAGACCAAAGTTGATCGCTATTCATTTAAAAAAATAATTGACAATTACCGACCAAAGTTGGTCGGTAAATGAAGAAGGAATTCCCAGAATTTAACATTACCGACCAACTTTGGTTGGTATTTTTTTTAATTTTAATAATTAATAAAAAAACATAAATTAAATACACCGACCAACTTTGGTCGGTAAAATTAAATTAATAAAATATATTTCCGACCAAAGTTGATTGGTAAATCATTTAAATTCTTCAGATGATCGTTTTAATATATCGACCAACGTTGGTCGGTAATTACTGTCCAACGTTGGTCGGTAACGACCATCAAAATAACGACCAAGCGTATTTGGTCGCGTTTTGGTCGGTAATTGGCGATAATCGATCAAAATTGGTTGGTTTTTCTGGTCGGTATTTACCGAATTTCTAGTAGTATGAATCCATTTTCTTGATGCAGCTAATTATAAATTCCGGTCCATGTCTTCTTCCCTATTACACTATACTATAGCAAGTTTTTGTATTTGACCTGCATATAATATTGATTGCAGCCGCATTAGGTGTTCAATTTTTAGAAAGTTGCATTTGGAGTCAAGGGTCTACCTGAAATCGCCTCTCTACCTGCACAGGGGTAAGCCTCAGTGGCATAGCCACGTAGAGTGAAGGGTGTTCAACTGAACACCCTTCATCAAAAAAATTATACCGAGTATATAGAAAATTCTGAGTTTGTTATTGTTGTTGCAGTTTCCAAACAAATTCTAGCGGAAAACTCAAAAGGATAAAGAAGAAACGGAACACCATTAGCTTTTTAGTTTTTTTTTCTTTTTCTGTGACACATGTTTTTAACTAATTAAGAAAAAAAAAAAAAAAAGACTGACACTGAACTTACATTCATCAAAGCCCAATGTCCTAATGACGTTAGAGATAATTCAAATTCAAAATGAAATGTGTGCTGTTTGCACACCTTAAATGGACAATATTGGAAGAAAAATTGAGCTAGCGAGTGATACCGGAGAGGAACCGAATTCCTTTACTTTCTTACCTACAACATGAAAAATGTTAGAACTATGGGACTTTTTTTATAATTATTCTTGTGGAATTGAAATGAGTTTACCTCCTCGTAAAGAGGCCAGAGGAAGTCCTAAGTTGCAAGAAATTCGAAGGTTAAGCTATAGGAAATCTTCTTTGAAATTTATATAAATTAAATCATAGCTACTTCTCTTTCTCTCTCTATTGATGGGCCATAAGGAGGAGGATGGATACTTTTCATTTTGGGCTTTTTATCAAAAAGGAATTGTTATACAAATAGTCGGTCAGATTCAATATTTTTTTAGTTAGTATATATAAATTATACATTGATTTTTTATATATATATATTTAATTCTTCTTTTGGGTTAGTTGTCCAAAACTATGGATTGCGGTCTATAATTGTGGAAAATTATGGTAAAAATTGCACGGGACGCCCTATTTGGTCGCCCTCATTTAATCTATACTCATTTTTTAAAAAACTTTTAACTTGTACCCGCTTTTTAAATAACTTCAGCCCCCTTTCTCCTCCTCCTTGCTTTGCAACTCTCTCGAATCATATACAGGAGAATCTCAGCTAAGAACCTTAGGACGTTCTTCCCATGCAGTGACACTATATAAATGAGCACTTTCTTCCTGGTCTTTCAATGCCAGTCTCCTTTTACTAGTTTTTTTTTTGTTTAACTCGACTCTAACACCCACAGAAAATAGCAAGGATCTGCACAAACTCCTGAATACTTTAGAATATAGAATCTGGCACTTTAAATTTTTTAACCTCTTTTTTCTCCTCTATTTAGCTTTATCTGACCATGAATAACCACAATGTCCAAGTTTGTTCTTACTGCTATAAAGCTATAGTATTAACATGCCTTGTCATTGTAGTCTTCGCGCCTGGAATTTCAGGTGAATGTACTTGCAACATCAAAGTTGATCAACCGCGAAACACCAAAAACAGTAGTGATTCCTTCAGACAAAAACTTCAGCTCTAGAGCTGAAGTTCGCCAGTTACAAAACAAAAACTTCAGTTCTAGAGCTGAAGTTCGCCAGTTACAAAAACAAAAACTTCAGCTCTAGAGCTGAAGTTCGCCAGTTACAAACAAACACTTCAGCTCTAGAGCTGAAGTTCGCCAGTTACAAAACAAAAACTTCAGCTTTAGTTGCAAAATAAAAACTTCAGCTCTAGAGCTGAACTTCAGGTCCGGCTACTAGAATTCTGAAGTTTTGCGTGATTGTCTTTGCTACTTCAGCCTTGTATGCTGAAGTTATGCGAAAAAGCGGGTACGCTTGCAATTTTTTTTTGTAAAACGGACACAAGTTAAAACGTGACACAAAAAACGGGTATATATGCAAATGCCTCGTGACGCATGGGGTAACATTTTTCTTGGTCCTATTTTGTCTGATCCAACACTAAATTTTTCTTTAATTATACTACTTTTTAAAATTATAATTACACTTCCTTTTAAAGTTATATTCCTCATATTTTTGTTTTACAAAATCAATTAAACAATGTCCACACTCAAGATTTTTTTGGCCTTTTTTGTGGTCTACAATATTTAATTTTTTCAGATATCAAGAAGGAATTAACTTCTTCTTTTCACAGTTGCTCTTGGAATAAAGATCTGAGGAATAGTTTGTTATATTTTCAATAAGCAAATTAAGGTTAATATGGTCAATTTTATTATTAATTTATCCTAAAAGGCGAATTCCTTAAAAAATCACTTATAGGAAGTATCTCAAAGCAAGTCATTCTTTTGAAAGTATTCATAATACCACGCAATCCACGCAACCAACAAAGTCGTCAAAATATAAATGGAATTTATTGTAGTATAAAATTAAAGATGCAATTGCAGTCCATCAGTTTCCTATGATAAAATTAAAACAAGACAAAAGAAAAGATTTTGTTTTTTTTTTTAGGGGGGGGGGGGGGGGATTTTAAAGCACTACAAGTCTGTGCCCATGGCCGTCTAACTAATATTCTCTTTTTTCACCACAAAAAAAAAAAAAAATTCTCTTCGTCCCCTTTTACTTGTTCAAACTTTGCACTCTTCTTAAAAAAATAATAAATAAAATACATATTTTACCATAAAATTAATAATAATAATAGTAGCATTTTAAAAAGTGTTAAAAAATAATTTGAAAAAATGAGTAATTAATAATAAGGGTAAAACTGTCACGACCCGGATTTCCCACCATCGAATGTCGTGATAGCGCCTACTATCGGAGCTAGGCAAGCCAAATATTTAAAACACTTTCCTGCTTTCTTTCAAACAATAAAATAAACGAGACAAAATTTGAGCGGAAGACTCTAAATCTGAAGCAACTGAAAACTAAAAGTGCGGAAGTTTAATACACATCAATACCCAAGGTCTGGTGTCACTAACTCACATACTACTACAGAATACTACAAACAATGTCTGAAAGGAAATACATCATGTTTGTCGGACACAAGATGAACAAACGAAAAACATGGAAAGGGGCTTCGGCCTGCGAACGCCAGCTAGGCTACCTCGAGAGTTCCTGGACTGAAAATAGGTCCCAGAAGTCCTACTGCTGTGGTCCATAAGCTGCTCCCTGATCTGTGCACAAAAAAATGCAAAGAGTGTAGCATCAGCACAACCGACCTCATGTGCTGGTAAATGCCTAGCCTAACCCCGGCGAAGTAGTGACGAGGCTAAACAGGACCTACCACAATTAACTTGTACAGATATATATATAAGTGCAAGAAAACAATAACAAGATAATACAAAGTAAAGCTAGGAGGGGACATGCTATCGGGGAGTAACAGATAAAAATAAAATATCGGAAATAAACAGAAGAAACTCCGGTTCCCATGATATATATATATATATATCCCATAATATCATATATAAGTGGACGACGTGCCACACGATCCCATAATATCATATATAAGTGGACGGCATGCCACACGATCCCATAATATCATATATAAGTGGACGGCATGTCACACGATCCCATAATATCATATATAAGTGGACGGCGTGCCACACGATCCCATAATATCATATATAAGTGGACGGCGTGCCACACGATCCCATAATACCATATATAAGTGGACGGCGTGCCACACGATCCCATAATATAATTCGAAACATCTGATTTTGTAAGGAGAGTCCCATTAGGGGAAATCAACAACATATCACTCTAACCCGGCAAGGGTACAACTAACAGCCCAAAATATTCCGACAAGGGAGAGTATATATATCGGTCTACACATCCCGGCAAATGAGTAATCACAACATATTCTCTGTTTAAATCCCTTCTTCCTCAACTAACACATTCATGTTCGAGCTAACGCTCCAAAAGTACACCAATCACAATTTTACCCCAACCGTTCACATTATATGAAACTCATCAAATAAACAAGGAGATTGTGTCACGTTATTCGAATTAAAAGCAATTAAGACTCACGGTCATGCTAGACTCCGGTGCATAGATAACCGTCATCATGCCTATACACCGTACTCCACATTAGCAAGTAGCAGATAACATCCTAATCCTATTCCCTCAAGCCAAAGTTAGAACAAATACTTACCTCGAATGCTCCAAACTCAACTCACGCTTCTAGTATAGCTTTACCTCTTGATTCCACCACCAATCCGGTCGAATCTAGTCATAAGTTACTTAATCACATTAATAATTACTAAATGAATCACTCCCCATGCATGAAAAATAAATGTTACAAGGTTTTTCCCAAAATGGTCAAAAACACTCCCCGAACCCACGTGGTCGAAACTCGAGGTTTGAACCAAAACCCGGTTACCCATTCTCCCACGAATCCAAATATATGATTTGTTTTGAAATCGGACCTCAAATTGAGGTCCAACTTCTCAATTTGTTGAAAACCTAGGTTCTACCCAAAACACCCAACTTCTCCCATGAAAATCTTTGATTTGAATTTGAAATCATGTTAAAAGATGTCAAGGAATAAAGAAATTAAGTTAGAAATCACTTATCAATCGTTTTGGAGAAGAAAAGTTGTTTGGAAAATCGCCTCTTAGGTTTTGGGTTTTTGAAATGTGGATAAAATGACTGAAAATCCCGAATTTATATATATGCTGGGGGCTGGCGCGGACCGCGCAGAAATGCACCGCGGCCGCGTGGCTGCAAGCGCGGACCGCGCGAAAATGTACCGCGGCCGCGCCGAGAGAGGGAAGAAGTGGGCTCTCTGAACCCACCCATTATGGACCGCACTGATTTGTTGTGCGGCCTCGCTGGTCGACCTGGATACCGACCCTCTGAACCCCCACCACGCGGACCGCACAGAAAAGCACTGCGGCCGCGTGGCTGCCAGCGCGGACCGCGCGGAAACGGCCGCGGCCGCGCTGGGCCTGCAACACCTGAACCTGCATTTTTTTTAAGTCTAAGACCTCCCGGGCCCAACTCAAAACTCACCCGAGCCCTCGAGGCTCCAAACCAAACATACATATGATCTTAAAAACATCTTACGGTCTCATTTGTGCGATCAAATCTCCAAAATAACATCATATACATAAAATCAAGCCTCAAAACACATGATTTTCTTTCAACTTTCATAAAACTCCAATTTCCCCATTTTAAGTCCGAAACACGTCATATGACGTCCGTTTTTAGCCAAACTTTACAAATAGTGCTTAAAACATATTTAAGACTCGTATCGGGCGTCGGAACCAAAATACGAGCCCGATACCACAGTTTTCTAATCAATTTCCTTCTTCATTTTCCTTAATTAATTTCAGAAAATAATTTCACACAAAATTTTATTTCTCGGGCTTGGGACCTCGGAATTTAATTTCGGGCACACGCCCAAGTCCCATATTTTTCTATAGACCCTCCGGGACCGTCGAATCACAGATTCGGGTCCGTTTACCCAAAATGGTGACCGAAGTCAATATTATGCATATTAATATCAAAATCCATCAAATTTTTCACATAATTCACATATTCTAACTTAAAAACTTTTCCGGCTACGCGCCCGAACTGCGCACGCAAATCGAGGCAACTAAAAGCGAGGTTTTCAAGGCCTCGGAAGCGCGGAACAAGGAAGAACTACGGTGATGACCCTTTGGATCGTCACAAAAACAGAAAAAAGAAATTATATTTCTCTTAATTTGCTAGGATAAATAAGTAAAACTAAAAATATATTTTTAGTATAAGAAACAAGTAAAAGTGAACTAAAGCAGCACTAATCCTGAATTAAAAGATGAAACTCGTGATTAATTATAAACAAGGGATCGTCTCTAATACGAAGCACGTGATGCTGATAGAGGCATTCATTATTCCTCAGCGAGTGGTTGAAAATTAAACACAATAGTGTGGCAATGGGTACAACCCCAATACTACTCTCATCAATTTTCTTCCAATAATATGTTACACGTCTTTGTCATCGCAGTTAGTGCACTTAGAGCCTGTTTAAAAAGTCATTCTATAATTGGATTTGGATATAATTGGGTATAATTATACAGTTTTGGCATATTTAACTGACCAAATAATTACTTGGTCAGCATGTAATTGAGTGTAATTAAGGGGATATAATTACACTCTACAATTCTCAAGGGGGAGCTGAGAATTGCTGATAATAACATGGTGTAATTACCAGGTTATTTCTGAATATTTTTTCTTTTTAGTTTACTTTTTGGTTTCTATTCTTTTTTCTTTTTAACCTTTTTAAAGTTTTTAAATTCTTTTTTTTCAAATATTTTTTTTACATTATTTATTTTTTCTTTCCTTATTTCTCATTTCCCAATCTTTACTTCACGTGTTTCTATATAATTTCTCATATTCTATTTCTTTCTTAATTATTTTTTTATATTTTTTTATTAGATTTAGCTATGTTATTATTCTAATTTTCCTAAAAAGTTATATCCCGTAATCTTAGAAAGAATAAGTCGTCCATAAACTTGACTTATAATGAGTGATGCCATTAAAGTTGAACTTTATTATTTGATGAGGTTATATGCAATAACTATGTTAAAATGTTATATTACTTTTTAGTATTTAAGTAATATTCTCATTTCCCAACCTTTATTTTTTGTGATTCCATGTAGTTGCTCATACTTTTTTTCTTCATTTAGCATAATTATGCTATTATTCTAGTTTTGAAACTGCTCCTCCTAATATTAAAAAAAATGAATCATTAATAAACTTAGCATATAATGAGTGATGTCATTAAAATAGGATCTCATTATTGACTGAGGTTATAGACTTATGTTTTCCTTTTCTTTTGAATTATATTTAATTAAATTATGTTGAAACTTATTTTATGTTGTGTTGTAATTTTACAAAAGAGTATTACGTTAAAAAAAAATTTGGATTTTGGATTTTATGTTATATTTTTGCTTTCATTTTATTTGCTTTAGTAGTATTCACTTATTAATCCAGATCGCATGCAATTTATTTTTCAGTTAAAGTTGATAAATTATTTTTTCGTAAAATATTTGAGTAATATTATGACATTATATTTATAAATATTAATTATTTTATCAAGCATACGGTCCATGATGTTCTTACATTAAAGTAAAATATTATTAATTTTAAAATATATTAATTATTTTTACAATATTAGTTACAAATATATGATAAGTAACTTATATATTTTCAAGAAGCAATATCTATTTTAAATGTCAAATTTAATATCATTTATAAATGCATATGTTTGTTAAATCTTAACTTCTTATTTTTGATAATTAATTTTATATTTAAAATTTAATTTATCTGTGTAATTATACTTGTGCAACCAAACAGTACACTTGTAATTACACTGTAATTATATTATGACAAACAAACAGATCATTATAATTACAATACAGTGTAATTACTAGGCTGTGTAATTATTATCCCAATAATTACACCAATAATAGTTACCAGGTGGCTTTCCAAACAGTCCCTTAATTAACACGATTTGCAGTCAGAGACAAAAACGATAACCTGGCTTTCTTTGGACGCGCGGAATAGAATTAAAAGATCTTTTCCTATTCAAGTAGTCCTTGCGGCCTGTCACCTGTTTAACCATATCTTTCGTTAAGTAATCTTTTAAAGCTTTAAACAATCGAGTAAGAGTGCGGTGACCAGTGGCGGATCCAAAATTTTAAAGTTGTGGGTGCTCATCGATAAAATTTCTAAAAGAAAAGGAAAAAGAAATTTAGTTATAGGTGCTCACTCAATATTTATGTAAATATTTTTATAATTACCTACACAAATTTACTAAATCTTGTCAAAGATAATGGGTGCTTGAACACCCAAAAATAACATGTAGATCCGCCACTAGCGGTGACACTTGATGGGTAGCATTGAAAGAAATAACTCTGCATAAATTTAGTATACAACAACAACCCAGTAAAATTTCATCAGTGGGGTCTGGGGAGGGTAGAGTGTACGCAGACCTTACCCCTATCCCGGAGGGGGTAGAGAGACTGTTTTCAGGTGATCCTCAGCTCAGAGACAATAGATCTGTGACAACAAAACCCAAAAAATAATATCAGCAACGTGAGAGACATCAAATAAATAGAAAAGCAGTAACACAAACATTATGCAAAAGTGTGAAACACAACATACATTGCTAACAATGTATTAGGAAAAAATGAGTTTACATATTGAAGTGATTGAAAGATGACGTGTCATGACACGAAGGTTGGTCAAAGAATGATGATTAGCAAAGAGGAGCGAGTTGCAACAGATACGAGCAGAGGTACGAGTAGAGGCACAAGCAGTTATTCAAAAGACTCAACGCTCGTACCTATTTATACCCAAAAATCAAGGAGAATGAATCTGACAGCACAAGAGAGTACAGATACAGTATTTAATACTAAAAACGTTAGAAAATTTGTATTAAATTACAATGATTATGTAACGTAGCATTTAATGCCTTTAATTGTCTATAATGGCCTTATTATGACAAAGGCAAAACGTATATCTTTGAGATAACTATAAAAATGAGAGAATGGATCATTTGTAAGGACACGAAAGATCATCTGAATATACTGGTTTACTTTGTTTTCTTCTGTCTACCTTATTGTTAGCAAAATCACTTTCCTTTATTCAGTTTTGATTATCAGTAACCCGTGTTCTTCTAAATTAAAGCTTTGACCGAAATTTCAATTTTTGGTTAAACAAATTGGTTCCTTTACCGGGATTCTGGTAATCTACTCTTTCTTAGCCTAACTTTTTTTGTTGCACTTGTGAGCACGGTGATTTTTGCCCTATATGAATTACTCTCATAAATTCAATCAAAATAAATTTTTCCCATTATTTGCCATTTCATAGATTTTGTAGCATTTTTTGTTAATTGTTTGCATTTGTCTGTGCACGTTTATTTTATTTAATCCATGAAAAATACAAAAATATATTGCATTTGCATTCATGACTTAATCTTACATTTTTTTAGATTAATTAGTAAATTAGTTTATTTTACAAAAATGAAAAAAATCACAAAAATAGTTCATGTTACATTTTCACTCTTTAATTTCGAATTTTGTAGTTTTTTCTTTTAAATTAGGAGTTAATTAACTTTTGTAAATACCATGCTTGAGTAATTAATATTTTTGATAGGTTAATTTAGTTTTAAGATTTATTCTAGGTTTTAAGTTTTATTTTGAAAAGAAAAAGGAATGAAAAAGAAATTGAAAGGGAAAAAAGAAAGGAAGTAGTAAATGTCTGAATTTTGGGCGTTCAAGTAAAATTCTCAGGCCCAAGTATTATTTTGCTCGTTACCCGCTCGAATCTGACCCAGCTCCACATCCATACCCGGCCCAAAGCCTTCATCCCCCAAGGCCCTATGAACAACGCAGTATAGGAGTAGAACGCCGTCGTTTTGAGTTCAACATAGCTTTAACAAATCCTGGCCTTCATCTTGTTTCATCTGACGGCCCAGAACACTTCATTCCACTTAAATCGGTTCTAAAGCTATAAAGACCAGTTCAGTCCAAATAGACCCCCCTTTTTTCGTTCACCTCTCTCATCTCTCTCATACACAACCCTAGCGCAGCCCTAAGGAATTTCCACCATTTTTACCGGCAAGGGAGCTTCGAATCATACCAAATTTTCACCGGCCACTCCCCATAATCCCTCAAGCATTAAGCCGTTGTCAATGTCCCCGAAATCCCCACATCTTCACCTCAATTTTGAATCTTAAAATTAGAAGAAAAACAATGTTCTGTTTCCTACGTTTTCAAGACTCGATTTGATTCAGGACTTTTGTTAAGCGATTGTTCTTACTCAGAATAATCGATTAATGATAGTTTTGACTCATTTCAAGATATGCTAGTTCCTGTCCAGACCAAGGATGTCTGGCCAAGCTCGTCGCCTTCGTCGATTTGTTCCGACTAAGACCAGTACCACTCCTTTCTGTCTTCCATTCTTCGCATATGTTTCTTGTTTTCTCTTTTCTCTGACTTTTGTACTTTTGTGTGTTTGGATCAATTTCAGTTTAATTAAAATCAGTAGTTCTAGCTGTTCATTTGCATGATTGGGATTAATATCTATTTGAGTTTGTTTTTGTTTGAGTTTTATTTGGGCCAAAATTATTTAAGTTCAGCCTTTAATTTTATTAAAGGCTTGATAAACCAGCCTTCCTTCTCCCTCGTTCATTTTAAGTTGTAGGTTTGGGATGTTAGTATACAGATTCATGTAATAGGCTGGGTCTTGGGTTAATTCGACCTTGGGGCTTTGACCCATATCTGTGTTTGGTTTTTGAAGGTAATTAGTTGCTGTTTATGGGGTAATTTGGGAATTCTAGGGGTAAGGGAATCTCAGTAACAGACTAGGAAGCTTCTAGGAAGAGGGGTTTGGGACTATTCTGAAATTTTGAATTTTACATTGGGGGTATGTGAGCAAAAACCAAAATTGTAAAAGGTTTTAAATGCAAAACTGAATCCCCTCAGGCTGCCCTAATGACTTGCCTATAAAGGCACCATTACTTGATATTCAAGGGGGATTTTTTTTTTAGGGAGATAAAAATGACCCCTGAAAAACTGAATGGCTGATCCTTGAAAAGAGTACTAAATTCCTGTATTTCTTGGGTCAAAAAACTGTTGAAAGTTAGCTTGATTTCTGGATTTTCTGATTTTCCCTACTAGTTAGAATTCCTGAAAACTACAGATTCTTGCATTTGAGAAAAATGGTTTTGAACTTTGGGATTTAAATGCTGGTTTTAAGCTGGTTTTGGAATATTATTGTGTTGCTGAATCTGAGCTATTCTCTGCTGCCTCTGGCTGATCCTTCGCTCTTTGTTTCTCTTTCAATTTCCGGGTATCTCCCCTCTCTTTGACATGTGAGATGGAAGAACAAGAGTTTATGCGATTGAGTTACAAGCTGTGTGAATGTAGTGACTTTTATTACTGAAAATCAAATCAGACTTTTATAATTAGTTTAGTCTTCTTGTTATATTTGATCCTTTCTGTTTAGTTTTAAGCTTGGTTCATGATTTTAGATAGACTATGGGTTCTAGCCTTTTGATTTGAATGAACTCAAATTAGATGTTATGTGAATGTACTGTTAAATACATGGCAATGAAAGGTTCAATTTATTTGCTTTTGAGTTCTAAGCTTTTGTTTGTGTTCTGCTGAAGATTAGTTCTGCTTTAGCAGTGATTTCCATTTGAGTTTGTTAAAGTGCTGAATAATGGTTTGTGAAGTCATGCTGACTGCTTGTGTGATGCTTTTGGTGAATATACTTAGTTTTGAGGGTAAGGTTCAGATTCCTAGTGTTTATTGGTTTACTTCCGCAGGATTTTCATCTTCCAATCACACATATTGAGTAAGGTTTTAAATAGCTTGGAATTGTCTTCTAAAACTAGTTTAAAAACTGAGTCAAGCATGATTTCCAAATGATTGCTTAATTTTGAATTTTCAGAATGTTTATCTGGTCATTCCATGTTGGAACAATTAAAATATGGAAGCTAAATGGTAGTTTATTCGCATGTTTCATGGGTCTCAGTTGATTGGCATATAGTTGAATTTGAGCAATTGTTTAAAGGGGTGTTATGGTTTAATAGTGCTTCGAATCGAACCTTTCTTGCTTCACTTTGATTAGAATCGACATGGGGTCAACGTTCAATTCCCAAATTCGAATGTATGTTATTTCGTGCTAGTGAGGGGACTCGATCTTGAGTTCTAATTTTGCAGATATGGTATGCCTGCAGAGTTGGGCTTCACATTTGGGCCAATTTGTATCCTCTTGCTTGTTAACAAAATGGTTGGCTGGCCGTTAGGCCTATAGCCGGCATGGGCCCTTTTATTGGTTCATTAGTTATTATAATTTTGGTTAAACACTTGCCTAAAGTAAATCAGAAACCCCCTTAGTTTTTTTATATTTAATTCTTAGAACTAGTTTGAGGTGTGCTGTGCCAAATAAAATCTCAAAATGCATGGCCCTCGCTTAATTAATATTTCAATCCTTAGAAATCAAGGCGCGCCATTTAGTTAAATTTTCCATGGCCCTCCCAAAGTTGAAAGTGCGTAGTTTCTTTAGGCGCGCTATTTAAAAATTACTTTCCTAAACTCGGGTACGCATTTATATGACCCAAATTCAAATCTCAACAATGTTATATAAAATTTGTTGTGGACTGCAGGTGCATTTATGTGACGTAGTTCAAGACCCGTTTCATGTAACGTTGAATCTTCCTTAAAAATAATTAAAAGTGGTTATAAAGTTTATAATTTCAATAGGTTAAAACATGTATTAAATTCAGATAATATGCCAATTATTACAGTTGAGCGGCCGTGCTAGAACCACGGTATCCGGGAATGCCTAACACCTTCTCCCGAGTTAACAGAATTCCTTACCCGGATTTCTGTGTTCGCGGACTGTAATACAGAGTCAATCTTTTCCTCGATAAATTAAACCGGTGACTTGGGACACCATAAATTATCCCAAGTGGCGACTCTGATTCTTAAACAAATAAATCCCATTTTGATTATCACTTTAAGTTGGAAAAAACTCCCTATACTCTCTTCTGGGGTGTAGGTAAAAAGGAGGTGTGACAGCTCTAGCGACTTTGCTGAGGATCGAACCCAGTATCTCTGGTTCAGGGTTCAAAATTGAAGCGTTGAAGAATTGTTATATTTGGCTTTATCTATTATCTGATTTTATTACATGTTTGGGCCTAATGTGCTAAGTGTTGCTTTTACCACTTTGATATTATCTGAACTGTATATAAACTGCTACGAAACCCTTCTCTTCTCATTTTTAGGGATGTGCAAGCTAGCCGTGACTCCCTATTCTGTTAGTGTCATACCTTGAAATAAGAAAGAGGCTCGGACAAGTTACTAAGCCGGATGGCCTTTTGGTTCCCGGTACGTAGCCCCCTCCTCGACTCGAGTTGTCCGCTCGGGTATACAAGTCTAGAACAAATACCCAGGTTTGGAACCTAGAATAACTCAGCCTCATGTCGGATCCCTAGTAGGAACATTTATTTGCATCATGTGCATTTGACTTTGGAGACTCAACACAGGGGTTAGGTCTGTCTAGGACAGGTGTACCCGAAATGAAAAGACTATCCTGATGCATCTTACTTGCTACTTGTGCATTCATTTGCTTCGGATTTGCATGTTAACCGGCTTATAGGGGAAAAGTTGAGAGAAGGAAAGTCAATGTGAGGGCTGAGAGAGATAACTATCTGTTTTTGAAAAACCAATGTCCAAAATATACTGAAACTCTGCCGAAATTTCAAAAAAAAAAAAGAGAAAAGGTTTTCTGAAATAATTGGTTTTTGTTTTGTCAAAATTGCCCGAACTACGTCAGTTTGATTCTCACCGGATGTGGGATACGTAGGCAACCCCCATCGGGTCCAACTTCCCTTTTTGCAAAAATAGCCCGAAAAGAACAAAAATTTTATTTTAGTTTAAATAAGTAGGGTGATGCCATTTTTGTCTAAAATAGCCGAATGTCCCCAAAAGGACGCCGGAAGGCTGTTTTAGCAAGAATAGCCACCTTTGGTCTCTTTTTTGAATTTTGGGCCGGTTAGCAAGCACAACCTTAAAATCTTCTTCCCGGAAGTGCTGAAAGGCCGTATTTGCAAAGCCGGGTTTTGTTTTTGAAATGACAATTTGAAAAAATATTAACTTTTCTTGAGTCAAATGAGTCATGATTTTGCTTAATAAATGTGCAGAACGAGCACGAGTAAAAAATTTGCCAATAACAGTCATGAACAAGATCCCTTTGGAGTTGTGTATGTGGTGAGAAGATCTGGGTAAATCAGGGCAATATAAGGTCAATCTATACTTGGAAGGTCTCAACGGGTTGTTGAAGATCAGGCCTAGAGGAGACATCATAAAGGCGTTGGTTACATTCTGGGACCCGGCCCACAACGTGTTTCATTTCTCAGATTTTGAACTCACCCCAACTTTGAAAGAAATAGCCGGATGTATTGGGAGTAATGAGGTTCCTATGAGACACAAATATCTAATTGCTCCAAGAGTCGTCGTTGTGCATAGGTTCCTAGATTCCTTAAAGATAAGCAGGGGGTCCACAACCCAGATTTGGCAGCTGGTTTTTCCACTCCGCAGTTTATATACTAGCGATGCAGACACATAGGAGGGTTTAATAATCCAGAAAGCAAATTTGTAGCAAAGGGAATCGCCTCAAATGGGAAGAACACAGGTGCTTTGCTTTTATGGTGGTATTCTTGGGTCTTCTGGTGTTTCCTAGGAAAGATGGAAATATCGATATACAGATAGCTGGGGTTGTCAGCACTTTGCTTACTCAGGCCAAAAGCACCCTCGCACCCATGATAGTAGCTGAAATCTTCCGCGCTCTCACAGCCTACAAAGCTGGAGGAGACTTTTCTGAAGGGTGCAATTTGTTGCTACAGATGTGGATGATTGAATATCTATGTCATCATCCTCAATTCATGAGTTATGGGTCGACAGAGAAAAATTGCATAGAGGAATTTTATACAAGGGTTGAAGGGTTTAGCCTGCCAGAAGGGGTCACAGAATGGGTATCGCACCTCCGTTCCATCATTGCAAATCAAATAGAATGGACGTTTGGGTGGCTTCCTGTAGATGAGATCATATACATGCCAGCTACCGGACCTCACTTCCTCCTGATAGGTCTCAGAAGTATCCATCCTTATGCCTCATACCGGGTTTTGAGACAGTTGGGGAGATGTCAAATAGTTTCAAAAGATGAAGACCTTAGTGCTCAGGTAGTCGAGATTGGTCCTGATGGTCAGTTTCATGAAGCAGCAGTCCGCCAGATTTGGAGCGAGTGTCAGTACCTGACGGCAAATACCTCTGTGCGCGATCTATCCAAAGGTGAAGTTTCACTAGGGTACCTTGCTTGGTATAAAAGGGAAATTGAGTTTGGAAGGCCAGCCAAAAGACCCCATCTTCAAGAATTTGTGGAGGCGTCACAAGCGCAATGGGATTGGTTGGCCAAAGAAAATGAGTATATGGCTACCATAGGCAAGCTAGTAAAGCAAGTCAAGGATCCTCAATTCGAGAATGATTTGCAAGTCGTTGCGGATGAGGGTGAAAATAAAAAGTTAGCCAAAGAAAATGAGGCCCTTCGAGCCCAGATTCAGGAAATGAAAATAACAGCTGAAAATCCCGCCAGAAGTGCAAAAGATGAAAAGCTTATAAAGCACCTTAGGCAGAAGGTGAGTGAGTATGGTTTCGATTTGAACAAGGCAGAGGGCGAATTAGCAAGGGCTCGAACAAAGTTGGCTAAAAATGCGGAGGAACGAGAGCGCTTGGTTAAACAGTTAAAAGAGAAATATTACAATGAGGTTGTGGGGTTGAAGAAAAGGGTCGCCATCTTTGAGAACAAAATGATCAAGCAGGCAAAAGACTTTAAGGCAGAAAGGGAACACTATTACGTAGCGATGGCACAATTAGAAAGAGATTTGAAACAACTTCAAGAGTAGAATCATATATCTGAACAAACTTTGGAAGCTAGGGCCCAATAGATTGGGCGTTTGTTGCAAAAAAGGGTGTCATAAGAGAAAGGGTCAGAAGGATTGCCGACTACGTCACAATGAAATGCAGTAAGTGTGAGGACATGACTAGATCCATGTTCTTCGCCATTGTGATGACTTTTGTCTGCCAGATAATGGAAGGTCTCTACCACCTCCAAGGGGATTTAGCGCGTAGGCCCGTGGCGAGACCGAATGATGTCCCGTGGACCCCAGGAGCATTTGAGGCATTGATGTATTCATGATTTTTACTCGAGTCTGTATTTTTTTCCGTTGGAGTTTGTTAGTTTGTTTTCGAGTCTGTGCTCTCATCTTGCTGTTGGAGTCTGTTAGTTTTTGAGTTGTTATAATCAAAGAATTTTCTTTTTATGAAAATTTGAAAATCCCAAAATGTTTCATTATTTATTTTTACACTTATCCCCCAGAACTATGCAAAGATCTGATTTATGTGGGGCCATGATACGTAGAAAATCTCCATAGGATTCGATCATAACCAAAAAGAAAAAGAGAGAGAAAAGAAAAAAAAGAGGGAAAGAGAGAGGAAAAACAAGAGAGAAAAGAAAAAGAAAAAAAAAGAGAGAGAAAATAAGAAACTGTGACAAGGAAACAATGGCAAAACAAGAAAGAGAAATGAGATAATAAAGAACAACGAGAAATCAAGCATAGAAAGCCGTAAGTGAAAAAGAGAAAAAGAGAAGTTGCAAATGGAAATAAGGAAAAACCGGGATGACTCAAGCAACTGATCAAATGCATAATAGAAATGGTTAATTGCTTAGGTGCATGCATTCCCCAAATGTGCGGTTGCATGTCCGTTAAATGCCCTAACGCTAACGGGATGACACCATTTTGTTCCTTTTGATATCTTCATTCCAGAAAGGTGGTTGGTTTGTGGTTCCCGAAGTAGTAACTCCTCTCCACAACATAAAGTCAAAAGGCGATGGCAGACAACAACGAAATTGGGTTGGTTGATACTAGTCCCCGAAAGTAGTTGGTTGAACAGGATACTGGTTTGGCTGATGAGGTAAGGATGTTACACATGACGGACATGTATCAGTCCTGGATGACTGGGAAGGCACCACCCCCGCCACCACCTGGCTTCTTAGATGCTACCCTTACCCAAACTCCGGTCATAGTGCCGGATGATTCCCCGTACTCTCCAGATCCATCCGTTTATCACAGCTTTCCCAACCACCCTAGTATCTCCATCACTCTTCCTCCAATTACCTCTCCCCAAAATTGCCCTCCTGTCATATCCACTATTCCCAACAATGAATACCCACTCAAAGCTCATGATGCCCAATATTACCCCTCAAAGGTTGCCCACAAGGTTCTTGATTCATACAAGAAGAGCCCTCGGGATGAGCTTCATGCTGAAAATGAAAAGGTTACAGGAAAAGAAGGGCGAGATGAGATATCTGGGAAGCTGAAAAGCATAGAAAAATCTTTAAAGAACATGCAAGGGACGGGAGACCAGGTTAGCATGTCTTACAAAGAGTTGTGTATGTTCCCTGACGTTCACCTGTCTGCGGGGTTTAAAGTGCCCAAGTTTAACTTGTATGATTGGGGTGGAGATCCAGTAGCCCATCTGAAGGGTTATTGCAGTGAAATGAGAAATGTTGGCGAGAAAGATGATTTGTTGATGGCATATTTCAGTGAGAGCTTGACTGGGGCAGCTTTGGAATGGCATAATCGTCAAGATGTCGGGAAGTGGCATACATTGGGTGACATGGCTCAAGATTTTGTGAAACGCTTTTAGTACAATGTAAACATTGTCCCAGACCGCTCCTCCCTATCTCAGATGGAACAGAAACCCAAGGAAAGTTTTAAGGATTTTTGGCTCAGATGGAACGAACAAGTTGCATAGGATAGTCCTCCCTTTGATAGAAATGATGTTGCTGAGCCCCGCCGATGACAGGGTCTAGTGGTCGTTCTTGCTAAACGTTTTCAACCTCAACTCCAACCCCGAACCTATCCCCGATCTCCACATAATCCACCTCAGTATTATTCTCCGAACAAGGTCCGATCATATGTCCAACCACCAGGTCACTCCTACGGCGAGCACCAGCACCGCACAATGCATTCTAGCCTTCACAACATTTTCGAGCACCCAACAGCCCTAGAAAACAGGGGCAGGGAAGAGAACAAAGGCAAAGAAATACTTTCACGCCCATCGGAGAATCCTATACAAGCTTGTTTGAAAAGTTAAAGCATTCTAGCCTGATTAAGCCGCTCCTCGGCTATACTCCAGACCTACATGCAAAAGGCTTTGACCCTGTTGTACGATGCAAGTACCACTCTAATGTCCCAGGGCATAGAATTGAATATTGTCGCTCTTTGAAAAGGGAAATAGAAAGAATGATTCAAGAAGGGGCAATTGTGGGCAATGATAGTGACAGGGAGCATGCGAATCATCTTGGGAACTTGTTGACTAAAGTTGGTAATGGTCTTGGCAATATTGATGCGGAACTCAGTGACTAAGATGTCGTGCTTGGTAATTGGAAAGACGCTCCATCTCTTGGCTAGCTGGGGAGGAGTCTTGGCGGTTTATTTTGTTATCATTTCTGTTGTCCGAGTTATTTTCAGGGTTGTAATCCAGATATTGTCTTGTGACTCAAACCCTTCTATCCTTTTATTTTGCCTAGTTTTTTTTAGTCGTAGTAGCTCGTTTAGTGTTGTCTAGGTTTGTTCCAGGTTTGTAACCCCAGTTTAGTTTGTTTGTTTTGTTGTTCAAACCCTTTCACCATCTGTCTAATGCAGTTTTTTGTTTTCTGTTATTTCTAGTCATTTTTGTTTAGTTCTCTTTTCTTTTTTATAGTTCTTTTTCTATTGACTCTAGTGACATGACATGCACGCGTAATTCTCAGCCTGGTCTTAAAAGCCAGTTTAGTCATGAAGCAATGAAATAATTTTGACAATGATAGGGACATTTGAGGAAAATAAGTAAAGGCATTTTGAGATCACTTCAAGCCTGAATTGTTTGAAACTGGGGCAGATAGAACATAAAGAAACCCTATTGAAATGCATCATGCCGCATCGGGTTGAAGCTAAAGGAAAGTTTGCCCAAATTGACAGGGTCATTCATGGTAATGAGAGTGAGAGTGTTGTCCAATGATGCTTTGTATTTAACAGATGTAGAAGGTAAATGTGTGGATATGGCTATTAATTCTGATGCAGTCAAAAGATATTAAGTCTGAGTTTGTTTAATTGTGCTGGTTGCATCTGGCATGCTTTGAAGATTGGAATGACAAAGGCATTTTATTCTGCTATCTAAACACTTTATCATTTGTTACCCCTTTGAGCCTTATTTATTTCCTTTCATACCCCTATTTTGGAATCAGTAGTAAAGTTCAGAAATTCAAGCGCGAAAGATAAGTAAGAAAAAAAAACAGAATAAGAGAAAAAAAGGGAAAAAAGAAGAAAGAAAAAAACAACAAAACAACAAAAAGAGAAAAAAAAAGAGAAAAGAAAAATCACAACAAAGAAAGTAATTCCTATGACATGAACTACGTTCGACCTGATTCCTTTTAAAGATACATAGGTAGCCTCACAGTTCGGTCCCATCAAAACAAAATCCAAAAGTCCCCGAGCAAAGAAACTGGGGCAGAAGTTGTAGTTGTGGTAAGAAATCTGATTCCGAAAGTTATAGTCTTGAACCATTTGAATCGTTTTGAGCCTTTTGATACCCTTTATTTCTAAATCCCATCCAAAAGCCCACATTACGGTCCAAAGAAAGACCTTCCGATTAGTCTTCGAGAGATGCCAAGTCGAGCAAGTAGAGGTTATTCATATCAGGGGCAACACTCTGATCCAAACAAGGAAAATAAAAAATGAGAGAGTCTTATTGGTGAAAACCCTCACGGGCACCGCAAGGCGATGGAAAGCTGAGAGAAATCAAAATGAGAGAGTCATTGGTGAAAACCTTTACGGGCACCTTGAGGCGAAAGTGAGTTGAGAGATGAACAAATGAGAGAGGTTTGTTGGTGAAAATCCTTCAGGGCACCGCAGGCCGAACAAGGTCAAGGTTTTGGTGAAGAAATTGGGTTTTGAAGATCTCGGGGCATAAAGTACGACAACTGAAAGTTGATTGGTTGAACAGAATAAGCCATAGGTGCATGTCATGGTCACTAGAGTTGGTACCAATATCTGATAGGTTTCTACTTTGTAGTTTTCTTGTTAGGAATCATCCCTTTCCATTGTCCTTTACTCTGTTCCTTTTGTCCTATTTACTTCCTCTTCTTGAGTCTGTTTGGGCAAAACAAGTGAGAAATGACCTCAAAATCTGCCACTAGCTTTCCAACTGCACAAAACGGGATTTGGCTAGCACATCAAAATGTCATAAGTCAGGAAAGAACAGCAAGCGTACTGGGTTGGTAACAATCAACGTGCTTTGTGATTCACGCGAAATACAAAGGATCGGTATATGTCAATTCATGAGCAGTGCAACAGATAAAGGGTGTTGGGTTGGAACGCATCAAAGGTATTTTCTGTGATAAGATTGACAAAAAGGGTGGTTAACCAGTGACAAGCCAGGTCTTCCCAACAGAAATCAAAGTTATCATGGCAGGTGATGGAGCAATAGACCTCAAGGCCAAGGCCAGTGATTTAAGTCAGGAAAGAACAACATAGCCACTGAGTTAGTAACAATCAACATGCTTTGGAATCCATGTGAAATACAAAGGTTTGGTAAATGTCAGTTCATGAGCAATGCAACAGATAGAGGGTATTGGGTATGAATGGAGAAGAGGTATTTTCTGTGATAAGGGTGACAGAGAAAGTGGTTATTCAATAAATAAGCAAGGTCTTCGAATGGAAATCAAAGTTATCATGGAAAGTAAAGGAGCAATCGCCTTCAAAGTCAAGGCCACAAACCAACCACCATATTTTTAAACTGACAAGATTGTCTTTGACTTGAAACAGGGGCAGAAAATTTTGTTTTTTAGAAACCCTCCGTAAAGAAGGGAAAGCACCAGACAGGTTTGACCGTAAATTCTCAGGACCCGCCTGGATAATGGAATTTAATTCAAAGTTCTCAGGACCCTCCTGGAAAATGGGACCTAGTTTAAAATTCAAAACAATCGTGAGTAGCAAGATCTAGCATAAATGTACCCCAAAGGAATATAAGTTGGTTTCAAGGTTTTCATTCTTGAGATAGTATTCAATTAGGAGTTGTCAAGACACTCCTGAATAATGGGACTTAGCTTTAAGATTTCCATTAGATAACAAAATTTAGCATAAGTTCTACTTTAAGGTAGTATAATTCAGCCGCAAAGTTGTTACTCTTAAGATAAGACTTGATTTTTGGTTTTCAGGACCCTCCTGGATAATGGGGTGTAGTTTTAAGACCCTCTTAGATAACAAGATTTAGCGTAAGTCACACCTTTAGAAGATATAACTTAGCTTTAAAAACTGTCATTTTTTAACTAGGAGTTTTCAGGACCCTCCTGGATAATGGGATCTAGCTTTCAAATTTTTAGTAATATTTGGTAACATGATTCAGCTTAACACTCACAGATGTGCCCAGCTACCAAACTGGGACAGGAAATTTTCTTTGTTTTGTCTATTTTGTTGAAATCAGGCGCCCACCTGGAGAGCAAGGGAATACAATTAAGGTTTTGACAATCAGGCGCCCACCCAGAGAGCAAGGGAATACAGTTCAAGTTTTGGCAATCAGATGCCCACCTGGAGAGCACGGGAATACAGTTCGAGTTCAGTAATTAGGTGCCCACTTGGAGAGCATGGGAATACAGTTAAAGTTCAGCAATCAGGCGCCCACCTGGAGAGCACGGGAATAGAGTTAAAGTTTTGGCAATCAGGCGCCCACCTGGAGAGCACGAGAATACAGTTAAAGTTTAGCAATCAGGCGCCCACCTGGAGAGCACGGGAATACAAATAAAGTTCAGCAATCAGGTGCCCACCTGGAGAGCAAGGGAATACGGTTAAGGTTTTGGCAATTAGGCGCCCACCTAGTGAGCAAGGGAATACAGTTAAAGTTTTGGCAATCAGGCACCCACCTGGATAGCATGGGAATACAGTTCAAGTTCAGCAATCAGGCGCCCAACTGGAAAGCACGGAGATACAGTTAAAGTTTTGGCAATCAGGCACCCACCTAGAGAGCACAGGAATACAGTTAAAGTTTTGGCAATCAGGCGCCCACCTGGAGAGCACGGGAATACAATTAAAGTTTTGGCAATCAGGCGCCCACCTAGAGAGCATGGGAATACAGTTAAAGTTTTGGCAATCAGGCACCCACCTGGAGAGCAAGGGAATACAGTTCAAGTTCAGCAATCAGGCGCCCACCTGGAGAGCACAGGAATATAATTCAAGTTTTGGCAATCAAGCACCCACCTGGAGAGCAAGGGAATACAGTTCAAGTTCAGCAATCAGGCGCCCACCTGGAGAGCATGGGAATACATTTCAAGTTTTGGCAATCAGGCGCCCACCTGGAGAGCACGGGAATACGGTTCAAGTTTTGGCAATCAGGCGCCCACCTGGAGAGCAAGGGAGAACAACATCAGTTTTAAGGAAGGGGAACAATTTAAGTGTCGGTAATCAGGCGTCCACCTGGAGAAAGGGAAAGCATCTCAGATTATAATTCGAGTACAGCAATCAGGCGTCCACCTGAAGAAAAGGCAAAGCATCTCAGATTACAATTCAAGTCGGCAACAAAAGGACTTCACCGGGAGAATACATGTCAACAAGGCAACAAGAACCACAAGATCAAGTTTGAAGATACAGATAGGATTTTTGTAACGCATAGATCATAGTTTAGTCTACCTTCTTTTTATTTTGACATGGTGTAATAAGGAGTTCAGTACGCAGTAGCAGAAGCAACAACAACAGTGAAATCACAACTTCATGGTAGTCCCAGCTACCGAAACTTTCCGAACTACATTGACCTGATTCCTTTATAGCCAAGGATATGTAGGCAACCTCGGAAGCAGGGTGCGGTCAAATCTTTCAAAAATGCTTCCCATGGAGTATTCAAAAGGGCAAAAATCGCTCGTATACGCTCACTTTATCTTTGCACGAAAACTCTTCGTGTTTCTGAGCAAAGAGGGGCAGCTGTGAGCACGTGATTTTTTTCCCTATATGAATTACTCCCATAAATTCAAGCAAAATAAATTTTTCCCATTATTTGCGATTTCGTAGATTTGTAGCATTTTTTGTTAATTGTTTGCATTTGTCTATGCACGTTTATTTTATTTAATCCATGAAAAATACAAAAATATATTGCATTTGCATTAAGGACTTAATCTTACATTTTTTTAGATTAATTAGTAAATTAGTTTATTTTACAAAAATGAAAAAATCACAAAATAGTTCATGTTGCATTTTCACTCTTTAATTTTGAATTTTGTAGTTTTTTCTTTTAAATTAGGAGTTAATTAATTTTTGTAAATACCATGCTTGAGTAATTAATATTTTTGATAAGTTAATTTAGTTTTAAGATTTATTCTAGGTTTTAAGTTTTATTTTGAAAAGAAAAAGGAATGAAAAAGAAATTGAAAGGGAAAAAGAAAGGAAGTAGTAAATGTATGAATTTTGGGCCTTCAAGTAAAATTCTCAGACCCAAGCGTTATTTTGCTCGTTACCCGCGCGAATCTAACTTAGCTCCACATCCATACCCCTCCCAAAGCCTTCATCCCCCAAGACCCTAGGAACGATGCAGTATAGGAGTAGAACGGCATCGTTTTGAGTTCAATATAGCTTTAACAAATCCTGGCCTTCATCTTGTTTCATCCGACAGCCCAGAACACTTCCTTCATTCCACTTAAATCGGTCCTAAAGCTGTAGAGACCAGTTCATTCCAAACAGACCCCCCTATTCGTTCATCTCTCTCATACACAACCCTAGTGCAGCCCTAAGGAATTTCTGCCATTTTTACTGGCAGGGAGCTCCGAATCACACCAAATTTTCACCGGCCTCTCCCCATAATCCCTGAAGCATTAAGCCGTTGTCAATGTCCCCAAAATCCCCACATCTTCACCTTAATTTTGAATCTGAAAATCAGAAGAAAAATAATATTCTGATTCCTACGTTTTCAAGACTCGATTTGACCCAGGACATCCCTTAAGCGATTGTTCTTACTCAGAATAATCGATTAACGATAGTTTTGACTCATTTCAAGATTTGCTAGTTCCTGACCAGAGCAAGGACGTCTGGCCAAGCTCGTCGCCTTCGTCGATTTGTTCCGGCTAACACCAGTACCACTCCTTTCTCTCTTCCATTCTTCGCATTTGTTTCTTGTTTTCTCTTTCTCTGACTTTTGTACCTTTGTGTGTTTGGATCAATTTCAGTTTAATTAAAATCAGTAGTTCTAGCTGTTCATTTGTGTGATTGGGATTAATATCTATTTGAGTTTTTTTATTTGAGTTTTATTTGGGCCGAAATTATTTAAGTTCAACCTTTAATTTTATTAAAGGCTTGATGAACCAGCCTTCCTTCTCCCTCGTTCATTTTAAGTTGTAGGTTTGGGCTATTAGTATACAGATACATGTAATGGGATGGGTCTTGGGTTAATTCGACCTTGGGGCTTTGACCCATATCTGTGTTTGGTTTTTGAAGGTAATTAGTTGTTGTTTAGGGGGTAATTTGGGAATTCTAGGGGGTAAGGGAATCTCAGTAACAGACTAGGAAGCTTCTAGGAAGAGGGGTTTGGGACTATTCTGAAATTCTGAATTTTACATTGGGGGTATGTGAGCAAAAAGCAAAATTGTAAAAGGTTTTAAATGCAAAACTGAATCCCCTCAGGCTGCCCTAATTCCTTGCCTATAAAGGCACCATTACTTGATATTCAAGGGGGGATTTTTTTTTGGGAGATAAAAAAGACCCCTGAAAAACTAAACGGCTAATCCTTAAAAGAGTACTGAATTCCTGTATTTCTTGGGTCTAAAAACTGCTGAAAGTTAGCTTGATTTCTAGATTTTCTGATATTCCCTACTAGTTAGAATTTCTGAAAACTACAAATTCTTGCATTTGAGTAGAAAAATGGTTTTGAACTTTGGGATTTAAATGCTGGTTTTGGAATATTATTGTGTTGCTGAATCTGGGCTGTTCTCTGTTGCATCTGGCTGATCCTTCGCTCTTTGTTTCTCTTTTAATATCCAGGTATCTCCCCTCTCTTTGACATGTGAGATGGTAGAACAAGAGTTTATGTGATTGAGTTACAAGTTGTGTGAATGTAGTGGCTTACATTACTGAAAATCAAATCAGACTTTTATAATTAGTTTAGTCTTCTTGTTATATTTGATCCTTTCTGTTTAGTTTTAAGCTTGGTTCATGATTTTAGATAGACTATGAGTTCTAGCCCTTTGATCTGAATGAACTCAAATTAGATGTTGTGAAGGGACTGTTAAAGACATGGCAATGAAAGGTTCAGTTTATTTGCTTTTGAGTTCTAAGCTTTTGTTTGGGTTCTGCTGAAGATTAGTTCTTCATTAGCAGTGATTTCCATTTGAGATTGTTAAAATGCTGAATAATGGTTTGTGAAGTCATGCTGACTTCTTGTGTGATGCTTTTGGTGAATATACTTAGTTTTGAGGGTAAGGTTCAGATTCCTAGTGTTTATTGGTTTACTTCCGCAAGATTTTCATCTGCCAATCACACATATTGAGTAAGGTTTTAAATAGCTTGGAATTGTCTTCTAAAACTAGTTTAAAAACTGATTCAAGCATGATTACCAAATGATTGCTTAATTTTGAGTTTTCAGAATGTTTATCTGGTCATTCCATGTTGGAACAATTAAAATCTGGAGGCTAAATGGTAGTTTATTCGCATGTTTCATGGGTCTCAGTTGATTGGCATATAGTTGAATTTGAGTAATTGTTTAAAGGGATGTTATGGTTTAATAGTGCTTCGACTCGAACCATGCTTGCTTCACTTTGATTAGAATCGACATGGGGTCAGCGTTCAATTCCCAAATTCAAATGTATGTTGTTTCGTGCTAGTGAGGGGACTCGATCTTGAGTTCCAGTTTTGCAGATATGGTATGTCTGCAGAGTTGGGCTTCACGTTTGGGCCTATTTGTATCCTCTTGCTTGTTAACAAAATGGTTGGTTGGCCGTTGGGCCTATAGCCGGCATGGGCCCTTTTATTGGTTCATTAGTTATTATAATTTTGGTTAAACATTTGCCCAAAGTAAATCAGAAACCCCCTTAGTTTTTTTATATTTAATTCTTAGAACTAGTTTGAGGTGTGCTGTGTCAAATAAAATCTCAAAATGCATGGTCCTCGCTTAATTAATATTTCAATTCTTAGAAATTGAGGCACGCCATTTAGTTGAATTTTCCATGGCCCTCGCAAAGTTGAAAGTGCATAGTTGCTTTAGGCGTGCTATTTAAAAATTACTTTCCTAAACTAGGGTGCGCATTTATATGACCCAAATCCAAATCTCAACAACGTTATATAAAATTTGTTGCGGACTGCGGGTGCATTTATGTGACATAGTTCAAGACGCGTTTCATGTAACGTTGAATCTTCCTTAAAAATAATTAAAAGCAGTTATAAAATTTAAAATTGCAATAGGTTAAAACATGTATTAAATTCAGATAATAGGCCAATTATTACAGTTGAGCGACCGTGCTAGAACCACGGAATCCGGGAATGTCTAACACCTTCTCCTGGGTTAACAGAATTCCTTACCCGGATTTCTGTGTTCGCGGACTATAATACAGAGTCAATTTTTTCCTCGATTAGGGATTTAAACCGGTGACTTGGGACACCATAAATTATCCCAAGTGGCGACTCTGATTCTTAAACAAATAAATCCCGTTTCGATTGTCACTTTAAGTTGGAAAAAACTCCCTATACTCCCTTCCGAGGTGTAGGTAAAAAGGAGGTGTGACAGCACCAACCATGTTAAACTTTAATGACAACACCCAAGGAGACCAACAACTCCAGGGAAATGCACAGGATGATCACACCCCAGTCCCTTCTCCATAAAGCTCCCCTCGGCGGTCTCGAGAAGGCACTCCTGCTGGATCTCATGCAAATGGAAACGTTCAATTTGAAAATGATGAAGCTGTCAATAAAGCTTTGCAAAAACTAATCGCTCAACAGGTCAATAAAGCTCTTGAGGCCTTTGTTAGCCAGTTACCTGTCGCACCCACAACACCCTCTCCAAATAACCACACTTTGGAGAACCCTCGTTCTGGGCTTGCCAATTCAGGCAGTGGTGGAATCCCCAGCGAGTCACGAGATGGAGAACTAGGTAACTTAGTCAATTATGATTTACAAAATTTAGTACTAACTTTGCAGAAATAACTCAAGGAGCAAAGTGACCGCATAGATCAAATACCTGGAGTACCGCCTGTAATCAAAAGGATAGATGTGGATAAATATTCACAACAACCCTGGAAGCCAAGTGCTGCTCCCCTCCCAATTCCAAAGAAATTCAAAATGCCCGATATTCCAAAATACGATGGAACAACTAATCCACGAGATCACGTGACTACATTCACAACAGGTGTAAAAGGCAATGACTTGACCAAATAGGAAATTGAATCAGTATTGGTAAAAAAATTCGGTGAAACACTCACTAAGGGAGCATTAACATGGTATTCTCTTTTACCTGAAAATTCCATAAATTCTTTTGCTGAACTTGCAGATTCATTTATCAAAGCACACTCGAGAGCTCAAAAAGTCGAAAAAAGAATGGAAGATATTTTCAAAATCAAGCAAGGGGACTCAGAATTGATTAGAGAGTTCATGGATAGGTTCTAGCGTGAAAGAATGACGTTACCGCGCGTACTTGACAATTGGGCAGTTATAGCCTTCACTAGTAATTTGAATGAAAAAAGCTCTGAAGCCACAAGGAGTCAAGGAAAGTCTTCGTGAATTCCCAACAACAACGTGGAATGACGTTTACAACAGGTACAACACGAAGCTAAGGATAGAAGAGGATATTATCTCACAATCTCAAAACGAAGAAAAGGTGAGTTCGAGATGGGCGGAAACCGAAAAAAGGTTCGGTAAAAATAGGTACGAACCATATATGGGTCCAGTGGGAAAAGATTCACGGTCAAAACAGGACAATCCAAGGTACGATCATAGGTCGAGGAATAGAGAGTCAGGCTCGTCATCAAGATTTGGGAATGATCGAAACACGCGAGAGTCCCGGGATGATGATAGAAATTTGAAAGCAAGATTTGGCGGTAATAATTTTAATTTAAGCACTTCCGAGCTCGTAGCTGTTTTAAGAAGCATGGGTGATAAGGTACGGTGGCCAAAAGAAATGAGATCGAATCCAAACAGGCGCAACCCTGATCACTGGTGCGAATTTCACAACGATCACGAGCATAAAACGGCAGACTGTAGGTTGCTACAAGGTGAAGTTGATCATCTATTAAAGCAAGGGTATCTCACTGAATTATTTAGCGAGAGAGGTAAGCAAGCATACGTGAAGAATAAGCAGGAGACCCCAAAACCACCTTCTCCCAAAAGGACCGTTAATGTCATAAGTGGAGGTGAAGACATCAATGGTGTGACGTACACAGCAGCCAATAAAGTTTCCAAAGTCACAATTACCCACGGGAAGCGGGTGCGACATGTATTAGAGGAAGAAAGCATTACGTTTGATGATGCAGATGCAGATGGCGTATTATCCCCAAATAATGATGCACTGGTAATATCTCTACTTGTACATGATACTAATGTGAAACGAGTTTTGATTGATCCAGGTAGTTCCATGAACATTATTCTGCTAAGAGTTCTACGTGAGATGTAAGTCAAAGATAAATTAATACCAAAGGCACATACTCTGTCTGGATTTGACAATTCCAGCGTAGTGACGAAAGGGGAGGTAATACTTACAACATTCGCAGAAGGAGTTGTCAAAGATACAAAGTTTCAGGTGGTAGATATGGAGATGGCTTACAATATGATCCTTGGGAGACCATGGATCCACGAGATGGATGTCGTTCCATCAACCTTGCACCAAGTTATTAAATTTCCATCACCATGGGGAATATGTCAAATCCATAGGGATCAACATACATCCAGGAGCATCAACTCTGTAGCAGATTCAAGTACGGGAAACGAAGAAAAATAGCAATTACAGAATCCAGTTGAGGGTACCACAACACAAAACTCAACTGAACAAGGACGAACAGACGTGAACTCAAGGCCAGATGCCATTCAAGAACTAGAGGAAAATGAAAATATCAAAACAACGATTGAAGAACTGGAAGCTATAATATTATTTTCACAATGGCCTGAAATGAAAGTCTACGTAGGGGCCAATCTAAGCCAAGACATGAAAGGTAAGTTGATTGAATTTTTAAAAACTAACATGGATTGTTTTGCTTGGTCCCACTCTGATATGATAGGAATACCACCAGAGGTAATGACTCACAAATTAAATGAAGACCCATCGTATACCTCTGTCAAATAAAAGAAGAGAAAGCAAGGAACTTTCAAAAATCATGTGATTCAAGATAAGGTTCAAAAATTACTAAAGATTGGGTCTATATGTGAGGTAAAGTATCCTAATTGGTTAGCCAATACTGTTATGGTACCGAAGAAGAATGGTAAGTGGCGAGTTTGTGTAGATTACACAGACCTTAACAAAGCTTGTCCTAAAGATTCTCTTTCATTACCACATATAGATCAACTAATTGATGCTACTGCAGGACATGAATTGTTAAGCTTGTTAGATGCGTATTCAGGATACAACCAGATCAAAATGGATCCAATAGATGAAGAAAAAACTTCATTTATAACAGACAGGGGGACTTACTGTTATAAAGTAATGCCTTTTGATCTCAAAAATGCTGGTGCAACATATCAGAGACTAGTGACCAAAATGTTTCAAGAACATTTGGGAAAAACAATGGAGGTCTACATAGATGACATGCTCGTTAAAACTCAACATTCAGGGGATTATATATCGCACTTGTCTGATACGTTTCAGATCTTGCGAAAATTCAATACGAAATTAAATTCGGAGAAATGTGCATTCGGTGTTGCATCAGGTAAGTTTTTGGGTTTTCTCGTTTCTAACCATGGTATTGAAGTGAATCCCGCACAGATTAAGGTCATTGAAGAAATTCCTGACATGCTTACAAGTAAAAAAGAAGTGCAGAGGTTGATAGGAAGAATTGCATCCTTGGGGAGATTCATTTCTAAATCATCAGAAAGTGATTTAAGTTCTTTTCAGCTCTTAAAAAGCAAGATCAGTTCGAATAGACTGAGGAATGTCAGCAGGCACTCAAAAATTTGAAGACATACCTATCAAATCTGCTATTGCTCGCAAAACCAAAGGCTGGTAAAAGACTGCTCATCTACCTTGCTGTCTCAGAAGTAGCGGTAAGTGCTGTTTTAGTCCGTGAAGACCAAGGTAAACAATCTCCGATCTATTATGTCAGCAAATTTTTATTAGATACGGAGACACGGTATCCTCAATTAGAAAAGCTAGAACTTGCATTAATCATGGCATCTAGAAAATTAAGGCCTTATTTTCAATGTCGTCCTATCGCTATAGTAACTGCTTATCCATTACGCAATATATTACATAAGCATGAGTTATCAGGTAGGTTAGCCAAGTGGGCTATAGAATTAAGCGAATATGACATCACATACCAACCTAGAACCGCGAAAAAATCTCAAGTGTTAGCAGATTTTGTGGCTGATTTTAGCCAAGGAATGCAATTAGAAACGGAAAACGAATTACAAGTGTTCAACGGATCTAATCCGGGGATTTGGACATTATTTACTGATGGTGTGACTAATGTGAAGGGTGCAGGCTTAGGAATTGTTTTGGTACCACCTATGGGCGAAACCATTCGACAGGCCATTAAATGTCATTCTATAACTAACAATGAGGCAGAGTATGAAGATGTGATTGCAGGTTTAGAACTGGCACGAGAACTTGGCATTAATCAGATTATAATCAAAAGCGATTCGCAGCTCGTAATTAATCAAATGTTGGGGACTTATACGGCCAGGGAAGCACGAATGCAGCAGTACTTAGAGAAGGTACGGGATCTGATTAGGCAATTCCAAACCTGGAAAGTTACGCAAATACCAAGAGATGAAAATGTCGAGACTGATGCCCTAGCTAATCTCGCATCTGCGGCAGATGTGGCAAGCAATGAAAATGCTTCTGTAATTCATTTGTTTCATTCAGTGCTCGATCCAGACAAAAATGAGGTAAATTTTAATAACTTAACCTGGGATTGGAGGAACGAGATTGTTGCATTTTTGCAGTATGGTACCGTCCCTGAAGACAAGAGAAAAGCTCACGCGCTTCGAAAAAAGGCTGCTCGATATTATTTAAAGCAAGGCAATCTTTATCGAAAAATGTTCGGTGGATCCTTATAAAAATGCCTCGGACCTTCTCAGATAGAACACGTAATGAGAGAAATACATGAGGGGCATTGTGGAAATCATGCCGGAGAAAGATCACTGGTAAGAACCATAATTAGGGCAGGTTATTATTGGCCCAAAATGGAAGAAGAAGCGGAAAATTTCGTGGCTAAATGTGATAAATGCCAAAGGTACAGTAATAACATGCATAGACCTGCGGAGTTGTTACATCCGTCATTGCACCGTGGCCTTTTATGAAATGGGGATGGATATAGTGAGTCCGCTACCACAAGCAAAAGGACAGGTAAAATTCTTGCTCGTACTCACTGACTATTTTACTAAATGGGTGGAAGCAGGAGCATTCAAACAGGTGCGAAAAAAGAAGTTAGAGATTTCATTTGGCGAAATATCATTTGTCGATCCGGTGTGCCAAAGGAAATCGTGTGTGATAATGACCCTCAATTTATAGGCGCACAAATCACAGGTTCTTTCAAAGTTGGCAGATAAAAAGAATTACATCCACACCTTATCATCCGGTGGGTAATGGACAAGCTGAGTCAACAAACAAAGTCATTATCAACAATTTAAAGAAGCGTTTGGAGGAATCCAAAGGTGATTGGCCAGAATTGTTACCTGGAGTTTTATGGTCATACCGCACAACAGCAAAAACAGGTACGAGAGAAACACCATTTTCATTGGTTTATGGAGCTAAAGCTTTAATTCCAGTTGAGATAGGAGAGCCAAGCACAAGGTGACGAAGAAATGCGCATACATCTTGATCTACTTGAAGGAAAAAAAGAAGCTGCATTAATAAGAATGGCAGCACAAAAGCAGGTCATAGAACGATACTACAATCGAAAAGCACGCCTAAGATTCTTCAAGATTGGGGACTTCGTTCTCAAAAAGGTTTTCCAATCTACGAAGATAGCCAATGCGGTAAAATTAAGTCCAACCTGGGAAGGACCCTACAGGATTCATGATATCACAGGGAAAGGAACATACGAGCTGGAAATGATGGATGGTAAGATACTACCTTCACATTGGAATGTTGTTCACCTGAAGAGATATTATTTCTAAGGAATACCCACGGTCAGGTATCCATATTTTAAAATTTAATTTTTGAATTGTTAAAATTTTACTAACGATTTTAGATGATAGGCAAAAAGTTAGCCCGTACTAAATGATGAATCACGACCTGCAACGCACGTGGAATAAATTAAAATTCCCGGTATGGGGTTACAACTATTCTGATAGAAATTCAGACGGGTTAAGCAGTCTTCATCTATAATCGCACCTTCGAGTCCAGTGTGTTTTTCCTTTTCAGGAAAGGGCCAAATAAGAGGAACCATCAAGTGCTCGAGGCTTCATACTTCAACGCTCAAACACTTGGGGGACTATATAATATACATAGGCATGTGTATAAAGAAGGCAAAGAAGATTGGGAAATAATCAAAGATCAAGCCTTATCAGAAGTTCACTCATTGAATGAGTCAAGTGCAGAGCAAAGTCACGAGCTAAGGCCAAATAAAAACCTTATCATAGTTAGGGTAAAGGCAATGTACTGAAACGGGTTATAAATAAAAACCTTGTGTTCATTTAATGTACTGAAACGGGTTATAAATAATAACATTATGTTCATTTTTCGTTTTTGAAATATGTTATAAGAAAAATAGTTACGAGAAAGTTATAGAAGTAATTCAAATACATGTAAAGTGTTATTCAAAACTAGACAAAGTTCAAATAAAAACTTATCAAAGTTATTTCAAGAAACATGTGTATTCCTATTTCTTTTATCGTATATTAACATCATTATGAAGTTGAGACGTCTTCTTCATTAAGTGTCGAATATAAAAGGGCCCTCTTTTATAAAATTCATGATTAATTCAAGTATTCATGAAATTAACAAAAGCATTTTTGAAGAATAAAAATGCAAGTTATTCAGTAAGTCCTTAAAATAAAGGCAAGAATAAACAAAACAGAAGTTCAAACAGCAACAGAAACTTCTTAATATTAAAAAGTTTAGACTAAGTATGAACTTAGTCATAAACCAAAAGTTGTTTATACAAAGTGCCCCATAAAAGGTCTGGAGACTAAACGTTTTCAACAAACCCTTAAAAAGACCAAGGGTCACAATCACATACCACCAAAAGAAAAAAAACACAAAGGAATTCAAACAACATAAACTTTTCATTGAGAAGATGAAGGAACTGAAGCAGGGACATCAACTGTAGCAGGCTCAACTTGACTTGAAGGAGTGGGGATACCCGTATCATCTTCAACATTTTTAGAAACTTCAGCCACGGGAGAAGAAAAATCTTGGTTCTGCTGAGTCTTATCAATAGTCTCTTTGATCTTGGCTAACTCAGATTCCAAGTTAAAATTATCCTGGCTAACTTCAATGAGGATATCATGGCGAGAATTTAAAAACACCCAACTCACTTCAATGGCCGTTTTATCTTCAAGGATCTCGTAATCTTTTTCCCAGTCAGCAATTTCATTTCTTAACTTTTCATTTTCAGCCAAGGCAGAGTCATAAGAAGCTTGAAGAGAAGCATGTGAATTTTCTAAAGAACAAACCTTATCACAAAATACCCGGAGATCTTCTTGAGTTTGAGTCAAATTCTGCAAGAGTTCACCAGCATATGCTTCTTTTTCACCTAAGAGAGCCCTCAACTCTCTAATTTCTTCACTTACCTTGGATAATTGCTCGGAAAAAGAGGTTTCCAGACGAGCCTTTTCCTTACTTGCTTGATTTGAAGAAGCGTTTTCAACTGCCAACTCTGAAGTCAAAGCTCGTACCTGCTGCTCTAAGGTACTTTTACTTTCTTCTAAAGTTTCCACGTCGATCTGAAGACTTTCACACTATTCCTTCCAATTATCCGCCTCCACTTGGTAGTCACACACTAATTGCTCTGAGAGGGTAACCCTTTTTATCATCTTCGTGCCAATTAGATTGACCTAAAAAGGGAGGGGGAAAAATGAGAATCCTGAAGATAGAAAAATGACAAAGTAAAGCTTGAAAAAGGAATACCTTTAAAGAAGCATGCACTATATAATTCATCAAGGTCACAGAACTATGGCTATCAAGCTTAGCTCTCTCAACTGGACCAATCAAAGGCTTTAGCCAAACGTCAGCTTGACCTGATTTCCTTAAAAGGTTACCTTCAGCGGGGACATCAATGGTAACTCGCCTCATAGCACCACTCCTACTTGAAGAACCAACTTCAGTGTAAGGAGCAGTTGAAGGAGGAGTAGTCAAGGGAGGAACTGTGGAAGCAGTCATAATAGCCTGGGGAGGAACGGTAATAGCCACGACCGACAAAGGAGGAATCACAGGAACGGGAGTAGAAAAAGAAGCAAGAGGTGCTTCATCAGAAATCGGACCTAAATTTTCACCACCAAACCCGCGGTTAAAAGGTTGCTCAACTGAATCATGAGCAGCAACGGGAACGTCATTATCGGGAATCGACACCAGGGCTTCAACAGACTCGGTAAGAGGAACAGAATGAGGGTGAGATGCTTCATCATCAGAAATGATTCGTCTACGAGCTCATGGACTTTTTACCAAGGAACCCCTATCTTCCTCTTCTTCAAAGTCTTGGTCATTAGCAGTTTTCCTTTTCGATAAAGAACCCAAGATTATCTCTTGGGCTCTTTCCAAAGAAATACGGGAAGCTACGACCGCCTCAGCTCTAATCCCTCGAACGACAAATCCTAATAAAAAGAAGGATTAAAATAAGTCCTAAAAAACTCTTACCATGAGTTTTCACTTTCCAACCAAATCGTTGGGAAAGATTCCTCCAAGTTCTGCCCTCCATTGGGGCTGTATTTGGCAACCTTCCTACCCAACCATGGAAATTGGGAATTTCGTCAACAATTCCCATGGTTGCTGGAAAAGAAAAGGAAAATTAGAATAATGATCATCAAAATTGAAGAAAAAGGTACGAGAAAGTTATTAAAAAAACTCACATGCAAAATTCCACTTCTCGGGGAAGGGAACATTTCCATCACCCACTAAACCAATAGTGGGGGCAGCAACAAACCTGGCATACCACCCATTGTCTCTGTCATCTTCTGGACTGACCAGAACTCTTTTGCTCCTTGCTACTAAAGTAAAAACACCTTGGCGAAAGAGTCTGGGAGAGTAAAGGTGAATTAAATGGGCAAAAGTGAAAGGCACACTGGCCATGTTAGTCAAATGCCTCAAACAGGAAACAACCCTCAATACTATAGGGCCAATTTGACTTAAACAAACATCGAAAAAACGACAAAATTCGAGAATAACAGGAACAATGGCGGGTTTTAATCGTAATATGAAAGGATACGTATAAACAAAGGAAAATCCAACTAAATAGGAGGTGATTCTTTGATTCGCGTTGGGAATTATGATTGGGAAGTCATGACTCCAATGAAAGTCTTTACGAACTAAAGAAATCACACCCTCTGTGATCTGAGTTGGATAGATATCAGCACGATCTAAAGAGGACACTTGGTTTCTAAGGGACTCTCTATCATTATAGAAAGATAGTTCCGCAGGAACTATTTCTTCTACTGTAGGTTCATGAACAGGTTCAGAGGGTTCCTTACCTCTTGAAGAAGACCTTTGAGAAAAAGAACCTCTGGTTTTAAAAGAAGGACTGGAACCAGATGAAAGAAGAGAAGAATCACGTATGGATGAAGACCCTAAATTACGAAGTCTATCTCCTCTTCTGCTTCTGCTAGGGGCAGGAGGAAAGTTATCAACTATAGGGACTCTTCTAGGGTTAGGGTTTGATGAAGACATGATAGTACGAGGAAGAAGCAAACAAAAATTCAAGAATTGAATATTCAGAGAATTTTATGTTATAAGGGCAAAGGCGAAAAACTATATTTACACTAAGAAGCAACCGTCAAAGGAAAAGATGCAATGATGGAAAAGTCATAATGAGAACTGCCGCTTCGTAATTGGTGAAATTGTAAAAGAGCCTTAAAAAGCATTGCAAAGTTGCAGAACCAATAAAAAGATGCCACGTGTAATAAGCATTAAATGGAAGTGACCACTGAAGCGTCGATTCTACAATACATTAATGGCGGCAAAAATTCCCGCTTTAATAAAATCCACTTCCCAAATATTCAATTGATGAATAAATGGCAAGTGGGGGGACTATCTGTATTGGGAAAAATTGAGTTTACATATTGAAGTGATTGAAAGATGAAGTGTCAAGACACGAAGGTTGGTCAAAGAATGATGATTAGAAAAGAGGCACGAGTTGTAACAGATACGAGCATAGGTACAAGTAGAGGCACGATCAGTTATTCAAAAGACTCAACGCTCGTACCTATTTATACCCAAAAATCAAGGAGAATGAATCTGACAGCACAAGAGAGTACATATATAATATTTAATACTAAAAACGTTAGAGAATCTGTACTAAATTACAATGATTATGTAACATAGCATTTAATACTTTTAATTATCTATAATGGCCTTATTATGACAAAGGCAAAACGTATATCTTTGAGATAGCTATAAAAAGGAGAGAATGGATTATTTGTAAGGACATGAAAGATCATCTGAATATACTGGTTTACTTTGTTTTCTTCTGTCTACCTTATTGTTAGCAAAATCACTTTCCTTTATTCAGTTTTGATTATCAGTAACCCGTGTTCTTCTAAATTAAAGCTTAGACCGAAATTCCAGTTTTTGGTTAAACAAATTGGTTCCGTTGTCGGGACTCTGGTAATCTATTCTTTCTTAGCCTAACCTTTTTTGTTGCACCTATGAGCACGTGATTTTTGTCCTATATGAATTACTCTCATAAATTCAAGCAAAATAAATTTTTCCCATTCTTTGCGATTTTGTAGATTTTGTAGCATTTTTTGTTAATTGTTTGCATTTGACTGTGCACGTTTATTTTATTTAATCCATGAAAAATACAAAAATATATTGCATTTGCATTCAGGACTTAATTTTACATTTTTCTAGATTAATTAGTAAATTAGTTTATTTTACAAAAATGAAAAAATCACAAAAATAGTTGATGTTGCATTTTCACTCTTTACTTTCGAATTTTGTAGTTTTTTCTTTTAGATTAGGAGTTAATTAATTTTTGTAAATACCATGCTTGAGTAATAAATATTTTTGATAGGTTAATTTAGTTTTAAGATTATTCTAGGTTTTAAGTTTTATTTTGAAAAGAAAAAGGAATGAAAAAGAAATTGAAAGGGAAAAAGAAAGGAAGTAGTAAATGTCTAAATTTTGGGCGTTCAAGTAAAATTCTCAGGTCCAAGCGTTATTTTGCTCGTTACCCGCTCGAATCTGACCCAGCTCCACATGCATACCCAAAGCCTTCAGCCCCCAAGACCCTAGGAACGACGCAGTATAGGAGTAAAACGACGTCGTTTTGAGTTCAATATAGCTTTAACAAATCTTGGCCTTCATCTTATTTCATCCGACGGTCCAGAACACTTCCTACATTCCACTTAAATCGGTCCTAAAGCTGTAAAGACCAGTTCGGTCCAAACAGACCCCCCCCCCTTTTTCGTTCACCTCTCTCATCTCTCTCATACACAACCCTAGCGCAACCCTAAGGAATTTTTTCCATTTTTACCTGCAGCGGCGCTCCGAATAACACCAGATTTTCACCGGCCACTCCCCATAATCCCTCAAGCATTAAGTCGTTGTCAATGTCCCCGAAATCCCCACATCTTCACCTCAATTTTGAATCTGAAAATCAGAAGAAAAACAATGTTCCAATTCCTACGTTCTCAAGACTCGATTTGACTCAGGACTTCCGTTAAGCGATTATTCTTACTCAGAGTAATCGATTAATGATAGTTTTGACTCATTTCAAGATTTGCTAGTTCCTGACCAGACCAAGGACGCCTGGCCAAGCTCGTTGCCTTCGTCGATTTGTTCCGGCTAAGACCAGTACCACTCCTTTCTCTCTTCCATTCTTCTCATCTGTTTCTTGTTTTCTCTTTTCTCTAACTTTTGTACTTTTGTGTGTTTGGATCAATTTCAGTTTAATTAAAATCAGTAGTTCTAGTTGTTCATTTGCGTGATTGGGATTAATATCTATTTGAGTTTGTTTTTGTTAAGTTTTATTTGGGCCGAAATTATTTAAGTTCAGCCTTTAATTTTATTAAAGGCTTGATGAACCAACCTTCCTTCTCCCTCGTTCATTTTAAGTTGTAGGTTTGGGCTGTTAGTATACAGACTCATGTAATGGGTTGGGTCTTGGGTTAATTCGACCTTGGGGCTTTGACCCATATCTGTGTTTGGTTTTTGAAGGTAATTAGTTGTTGTTTAGGGGGTAATTTGGGAATTCTAGGGGATAAGGGAATCTCAGTAACAAACTAGGAAGCTTCTAGGAAGAGGGGTTTGGGACTATTCTGAAATTCTGAATTTTACATTGGGGGTATGTGAGCAAAAACCAAAATTGTAAAAGGTTTTAAATGAAAAACTGAATCCCCTCAGGCTTTCCTAATGCCTTGCCTATAAAGGCGCCATTACTTGATATTCAAGGGGGATTTTTTTTTGGGGGGGGGAGATAAAAAAGACCCCAAAAAAATTGAACAGCTGATCCTTGAAAAAAGTACTGAATCCTATATTTCTTGGGTCTAAAAACTGCTGAAAGTTAGCTTGATTTCTGGATTTTCTGATTTTCCCTACTAGTTAGAATTCCTGAAAACTACAGATTCTTGCATTTGAGTAGAAAAATGGTTTTGAACTTTGGGATTTAAAAGCTAGTTTTAAGTTGGTTTTAGAATATTATTGTGTTGCTGAATCTGGGTTGTTCTCTGCTGCCTCTGGCTTATCCTTCACTCTTTGTTTCTCTTTCAATTTTCAGGTATCTCCCCCTCTCTTTGACATGTGAGATGGAAGAACAAGAGTTTATGTGATTGAGTTACAAGCTGTGTGAATGTAGTGGCTTACATTATTGAAAATCAAATCAGACTTTTATAATTAGTTTAGTCTTCTTGTTATATTTGATCCTTTCTGTTTAGTTTTAAGCTTGGTTCATGATTTTAGATAGACTATGGGTTCTAGCCCTTTGATCTGAATGAACTCAAATTAGATGTTGTGTGAAGGTACTGTTAAAGACATGGCAATAAAAGGTTCAGTTTATTTGCTTTTGAGTTCTAAGCTTTTGTTTGGGTTCTGTTGAAGATTAGTTCTGCTTTAGCAGTGATTTCCATTTGAGTTTGTTAAAGTGCTGAATAATGGTTTGTGAAGTCATGCTGACTGCTTGTGTGATGCTTTTGGTGAATATACTTAGTTTTGAGGGTAAGGTTCAGATTCCTAGTGTTTATTAGTGTACTTCCGCAGGATTTTCATCTGCCAATCAGACATATTGAGTAAGGTTTTAAATAGCTCGAAATTGTCTTCTAAAACTAGTTTAAAAACTGAGTCATGCATGATTTCTAAATGATTGCTTAATTTTGAATTTTCAGAATGTTTATTTGGTCATTCCATGTTGGAACAATTAAAATCTGGAAGCTAAATGGTAGTTTATTCGCATGTTTCATGGGTCTCAGTTGATTGGCATATAGTTGAATTTGAGCAATTATTTAAAGGGGTGTTATGGTTTAATAGTGCTTCGAATCGAACCTTGCTTGTTTCACTTTGATTAGAATCGACATGGGGTCAGCGTTCAATTCCCAAATTCGAATGTATGCTGTTTCGTGCTAGTGAGGGGACTCGATCTTGAGTTCTAGTTTTGCGGATATGGTATGCCTGCAGAGTTGGGCTTCACGTTGGACATATTTGTATCCTCTTGCTTGTTAACAAAATGGTTGGCTGGTCGTTGGGCCTATAGCCGGCATGGGCCCTTTTATTGGTTTATTAGTTATTATAATTTTGGTTAAACATTTGCCCAAAGTAAATCAGAAACCCCCTTAGTTTTTTTTTTATATTTAATTCTTAGAACTAGTTTGAGGTGTGTTGTGCCAAATAAAATCTCAAAATGCATGACCCTCGCTTCATTAATATTTCAATCCATAGAAATCGAGGCGCGCCATTTAGTTAAATTTTCCATGGCCCTCGCAAAGTTGAAAGTGCGTAGTTGCTTTAGGCGCACTATTTAAAAATTACTTTCCTAAACTCGGGTATACATTTATGTGACCCAAATCCAAATCTCAACAACGTTAGATAAAATGTGTTGCGGACTGCGGGTGCATTTATGTGACGTAGTTCAAGACGTGTTGCATGTAACGTTGAATCTTCCTTAAAAATAATTAAAAGCGGTTATAAAGTTTAAAATTGCAATATGTTAAAACATGTATTAAATTCGGATAATAGGCCAATTATAACAGTTAAGCGACCGTGCTAGAACCACGGAATCTGGGAATGCCTAACACCTTTTTCCCGATTAAAACAAGACAAAAGAAGGGGGATGTCTTTTTTTTTTTTTGGGGGGGGGGGGGAGGGTAAATTTTAAAGCACTACATATATGTGCCTATGGCCGTCTAACTAATATTCTCTTTTTTCACCAAAAAAAATAAAATTCTCTTCATCCCCTTTTACTTGTTCAAACTTTGCACTCTTCTTTAAAAAATAATAAATAAAGCACATATTTTATCATAAAATTAATAATAATAATAGTAGTAGCATTTTAAAAAGTGTTAAAAATAATTTGAAAAATAAGTAATTAATAATAAGGGTAAAACAGAAAAAAAAAATTATATTTCTTTTAATATGCTAGGATAAACAAGTAAAAATAAAAATATATTTTTAGTATAAGAAACAAGTAAAAGTAAACTAAAGGAGCACTAATCCTGAATTGAAAGATGAAACTCAGTGATTAATTATAAACAAGGGATCGTCTCTAATACGAAGCGCGTGATGCTGATAGAGGCATTCATTATTCCTCAGCGAGTGGTTGAAAATTAAACACAGTAGTGTGGCAGTGGGTACAACCCCAATACTACTCTCATCAAATTTCTTCCAATAATATATTACACGTCTTTGTCATCGCAATTACTGCGCCTGTTTAAAAAGTCATTCTGTAATTAGATTTGGATATAATTGGGTATAATTATATCGTATTGGTATGTTTGGCTGACCAAATAATTACTTGGTCAGCATGTAATTGAGTGTATTTAAGGGGATATAATTACACTTTACAATTCTCAAGGGGGGGCTGAGAATTGCTGGTAATAACATGGTGTAATTACCAGGTTATTTCTGAATATCTTTTCTTTTTAGTTTACTTTTTGGTTTCTATTCTTTTTTCTTTTTAACTTTTTTAAAGTTTTTAAATTTCTTTTTTGTCAAATATTATTTTTTACATTATTTATTTTTTATTTCCTTATTTCTCATTTCCCAATCTTTACTTCACGTGTTTCTATATAATGTCTCATATTCTATTTTTTTCTTAATTATTTTTCTTTATTTTTTTATTAGATTTAGCTATGTTATTATTCTAATTTTCCTAAAAAGTTATACCTCGTAATCTTAGAAAGAATAAGTCGTCCATAAACTTGACTTATAATGAGTGATGCCATTAAAGTTGAACTTTATTATTGGATGAGGTTATATGCAAACTTAACTATGTTAAAATGATATATTACTTTTTAGTATTTAAGTAATATTCTCATTTTTCAACCTTTATTTTTTGTGATTCCATGTAGTTGCTCATACTTTTTTTCTTCATTTAGCATAACTGTGCTATTATTCTAGTTTTGAAACTGCTCCTCCTAATATTAGCAAAAATGAATCATTAATAAACTTAGCATATAATGAGTGATGTCATTAAAATAGGATCTCATTATTGACTGAGGTTATAGACTTATGTTTTCCTTTTCTTTTGAATTATATTTACTTAAATTATGTTGAAACATATTTTATGCTATGTTGTAATTTTACAAAAGAGTATTACGTTAAAAAAAATTGGATTTTGGATTTTGTGTTATATTTTTGCTTTCATTTTATTTGCTTTAGTAGTATTCACTTATTAATCTAGATCGCATGCCATTTATTTTTCAGTTAAAGTTGATAAATTATTTTTTCGTAAAATATTTGAGTGATGTTATGACATTATATTTATAAATATTAATTATTTTATCAAGCATGAGGTTCATGATGTTCTTACATTAAAGTAAAATATTATTAATTTTAAAATATATTAATTATTTTTACAATATTAGTTACAAATATATGATAAGTAACTAATATATTTTCAAGAAGCAATATCTATTTTAAATGTCAAATTTAATATCATTTATAAATGCATAAATTTGTTAAATCTTATCTTTTTATTTTTGATAATTAATTTTATATTTAAAATTTAATTTACCTGTGTAATTATACTTGTGCAACCAAAACGTACACTTGTAATTACACTGTAATTATATTATGACAAACAAACAGATCATTGTAATTACAATACAGTATAATTACTAGGCTGTGTAATTATTATCCCAGTAATTCAAAAGACTCAACGCTCGTACTTGTTTATACCCAAAAATCAAGGAGAATGAATCTGACAGCACAAGAGAGTACAGATACAGTATTTAATACTAAAAACATTAGAGAATTTGTATTAAATTATAATGATTATGTAACGTAGCATTTAATGCCTTTAATTGTCTATAATGGCCTTATTATGACAAAGGCAAAACGTATATCTTCGAGATAACTATAAAAAGGAGAGAATGGATCATTTGTAAGGACACGAAAGATCATCTGAATATACTGGTTTACTTTATTTTCTTCTGTCTACCTTATTGTTAGCAAAATCACTTTCCTTTATTCAGTTTTGATTATCAGTAACCCGTGTTCTTCTAAATTAAAGCTTTGACCGAAATTCCAGTTTTTGGTTAAACAAATTGGTTCCGTTGCCGGGACTCTGGTAATCTATTCTTTCTTAGCCTAACCTTTTTTGTTGCACCTGTGAGCACGGTGATTTTTGCCCTATATGAATTACTCCCATAAATTCAATCAAAATAAATTTTTCCCATTATTTGCGATTTCGTAGATTTTGTAGCATTTTTTGTTAATTGTTTGCATTTGTCTGTGCACGTTTATTTTATTTAATCCATGAAAAATACAAAAATATATTGCATTTGTATTCAGGACTTAATCTTACATTTTTTTAGATTAATTAGTAAATTAGTTTATTTTACAAAAATGAAAAAAGCACAAAAATAGTTCATGTTACATTTTCACTCTTTAATTTCGAATTTTGTAGTTTTTTCTTTTAAATTAGGAGTTAATTAATTTTTGTAAATACCATGCTTGAGTAATTAATTTTTTTGATAGGTTAATTTAGTTTTAAGATTTATTCTAGGTTTTAAGTTTTATTTTGAAAAGAAAAAGGAATGAAAAAGAAATTGAAAGGGAAAAAGAAAGGAAGTAGTAAATGTCTGAATTTTGGGCGTTCAAGTAAAAATCTCAGGCCCAAGCATTATTTTGCTCGTTACCCGCTCGAATCTAACCCAGCTCCACATCCATACCCGGCCCAAAGCCGTCATCCCCCAAGACCCTAGGAACGACGCAGTATAGGAGTAGAACGGCGTCGTTTTGAGTTCAATATAGCTTTAACAAATCCTGGCCTTTATCTTGTTTCATCCGACGGCCCAGAACACTTCATTCCACTTAAATCGGTCCTAAAGCTGTAAAGACCAGTTCAGTCCAAATAGACCCCCCCTCTTTTTGTTCACTTCTCTCATCTCTCTCATACACAACCCCAGCGCAACCCTAAGGAATTTCCACCATTTTTACCGGCAGGGGAGCTCCGAATCATACCAAATTTTTACCGGACACTCCCCATAATCCCTCAAGAATTAAGCTGTTGTCAATGTCCCTAAAATCCCTACATCTTCACCTCAATTTTGAATCTGAAAATTAGAAGAAAAACAATATTCCGTTTCCTATGTTTTCAAGACTCGATTTGACTCAGGACTTCCGTTAAGAGATTGTTCTTACTCAGAATAATCGATTAACAATAGTTTTGACTCATTTCAAGATTTTCTAGTTCCTGTCCAGACCAAGGACGCCTGGAAAAGCTCGTCGCCTTCGTCGATTGTTCCGACTAAGACCAGTACCACTCCTTTCTCTCTTCCGTTCTTCGCATCTGTTTCTTGTTTTCTCTTTTCTATAACTTTTGTACTTTTGTGTGTTTGGATCAATTTCAGTTTAATTAAAATCAGTAGTTTTAGCTGTTCATTTGCGTGATTGGGATTAATATCTATTTGAGTTTGTTTTTGTTTGAGTTTTATTTGGGCCGAAATTATTTAAGTTTAGCCTTTAATTTTATTAAAGGCTTGATGAACCAGCCTTCCTTCTCCCTCGTTCATTTTAAGTTGTAAGTTTGGGCTGTTAGTATACAGATTCATGTAATGGGTTGAGTCTTGGGTTAATTCGACCTTGGGGCTTTGACCCATATCTGTGTTTGATTTTTGAAGGTAATTAGTTGTTGATTAGGGGGTAATTTGGAAATTCTAGGGGGTAAGGGAATCTCAGTAACAGACTAGGAAGCTTCTAGGAAGAGGGGATTGAGACTATTCTGAAATTCTGAATTTTACATTGGGGGTATGTGAGCAAAAACCAAAATTATAAAAGGTTTTAAATGTAAAACGGAATCCCCTCAGGCTGCCCTAATGCGTTGCCTATAAAGGCACAATTACTTGATATTCAAGGGGAATTTTTTTGGGGGAGATAAAAAAAGACCCCTGAAATACTGAACCGCTGATCCTTGAAAAGAGTACTGAATTCCTGTATTTCTTGGGTCAAAAAACTGCTGAAAGTTAGCTTGATTTCTGGATTTTCTGATTTCCCCTACTAGTTAGAATTCCTGAAAACTACACATTCTTGCATTTGAGTAGAAAAATGGCTTTGAACTTTGGGATTTAAATGCTGGTTTTAAGCTGGTTTTGGAATATTATTGTGTTGCTGAATTTGGGTTGTTCTCTGCTGCCTGTGGCTGATCCTTCGCTCTTTGTTTCTCTTTCAATTTCCAGGTATCTCCCCTCTCTTTGACATGTGAGATGAAAGAACAAAAGTTTATGTGATTGAGTTACAAGCTGTGTGAATGTAGTGGCTTACATTACTGAAAATCAAATCAGACTTTTATAATTAGTTTAGTCTTCTTGTTATATTTGATCCTTTCTATTTAGTTTTAAGCTTGGTTCATGATTTTAGATAGACTATGAGTTCTAGCCCTTTGATCTGAATGAACTCAAATTAGATGTTGTGTGAAGGGACTGTTAAATACATGGCAATGAAAGGTTCAGTTTATTTGCTTTTGAGTTCTAAGCTTTTGTTTGGGTTCTGCTGAAGATTAGTTCTGCTTTAGCAGTGATTTCCTTTTCAGTTTGTTAAAGTGCTAAATAATAGTTTGTGAAGTCATGCTGACTGCTTGTGTGATGCTTTTGGTGAATATACTTAGTTTTGAGGGTAAGGTTCAGATTCCTAGTGTTTATTAGTTTACTTCCGCAGGATTTTCATCTGCCAATCAGACATATTGAGTAAGGTTTTAAATAGCTCGGAATTGTCTTCTAAAACTAGTTTAAAAACTGAGTCAAGCATGATTTCCAAATGATTGCTTAATTTTGAATTTTCAGAATGTTTATTTGGTCATTCCATGTTGGAACAATTAAAATCTGGAAGCTAAATGGTTGTTTATTTGCATCTTTCATGGGTCTCAGTTGATTGGCATATAGTTGAATTGAGCACTTGTTTAAAGGGGTGTTATGGTTTAATAGTGCTTCGAATCGAACCTTGCTTGCTTGCTTCACTTTGATTAGAATCGACATGGGGTCAGCGTTCAATTCCCAAATTCGAATGTATGCTGTTTCGTGCTAGTGAGGGGACTCGATCTTGAGTTCTAATTTTGAGGATATGGTATGCCTGCAGAGTTGGGCTTCACGTTTGGGCCTATTTGTATCCTCTTGCTTGTTAACAAAATGGTTGGCTGGCCGTTGGGCCTATAGCCGGCATGGGCCCTTTTATTGGTTCATTAGTTATTATAATTTTGGTTAAACACTTGCCCAAAGTAAATCAGAAACCCCCTTAGTTTTTTTTATATTTAATTCTTAGAACTAGTTTGAGGTGTGCTGTACCAAATAAAATCTCAAAATGCATGACCCTCGCTTAATTAATATTTCAATCCTTAGAAATCGAGGCGCACCATTTAGTTGAATTTTCCATGGCCCTCGCAAAGTTGAAAGTGCATAGTTGCTTTAGGCGCACTATTTAAAAATTACTTTCCTAAACTCGGGTGTGCATTTATATGACCCAAATATAAATCTCAACAACGTTATATAAAATTTGTTGCGGACTGCGGGTGCATTTATGTGACGTAGTTCAAGACGCATTTCATGTAACGTTGAATCTTCCTTAAAACTAATTAAAAGTGGTTATAAAGTTTAAAATTGCAATAGGTTAAAACATGTATTAAATTCAGATAATAGGCTAATTATAAGAGTTGAGCGACTATGCTAGAACCACGGAATCCGGGAATGCCTAACACCTTCTCCCGGGTTAACAGAATTCCTTACCCGGATTTCTGTGTTCGCGGACTGTAATAGAGAGTCAATCTTTTCCTCGATTCAGAATTTAAACCGGTGACTTGGGACACCATAAATTATCCCAAGTGACGACTCTCATTCTTAAACAAATAAATCTCGTTTCGATTGTCACTTTAAGTTGGAAAAAACTCCATATACTCCCTTCCGGGGGTGTAGGTAAAAAGGAGGTGTAACAGCTCTGGCGACTCTGCTGGGGATCGAACCCAGTATCTCTAGTTCAGGGTTCAGAATTGAAACTTTGAAAAATTGTTATATTTGGCTTTATCTATTATCTAATTTTATTACATGTTTGAGCCTAATGTGCTAAGTGTTGCTTTTACCACTTTGATATTATCTGAACTATATATAAACTGCTACGAAACCCTTCTTTTCTCATCTTCAGGGATGTGCACGCTAGTAGTGACTCTCTATTCTGTTAGTGTCATACCTTGAAACAAGAAAGAGGCTCGGACAAGTTACTAAGCCGGATGGCCTTTTGGTTCTCGGTACGTAGCCCCCTCCTCGACTCGAGTTGTCCGCTCGGGTACACAAGTCTAGAACAAATACCCAGGTTTGGAATCTAGAATAACTCAGCCTTATGTCGGATCCCTAGTAGGAACGTTTATTTGCATTATATGCATTTGACTTTGGAGACTCAACACAGGGGTTGGGTCTGTTTAGGATAGGTGTACCCGAAATGAAAAGACTATCCTGATGCATCTTACTTGCTACGTGTGCATTCATTTGCTTTGGATTTGCATGTTGACCGGATTATAGTGGAAAAGTTGAGAGAACGAAAGTCAATGTGAGGGCTGAGAGAGATAGCTGTCTGTTTTTGAAAAACCAATGTCCAAAATATACTGAAACTCTACCAAAATTTCGCAAAAATAGAGAGAAAAGGCTTTTGAAAATAGTTGGTTTTTTTTGTCAAAATTGCCCGAACTACGCCAGTTTGATTCTCACCGAATGTGGGATACGTAGGCAACCCCCATCGGGTCCAACTTCCCTTTTTGCAAAAATAGCCTGAAAAGAACAAAAAATTTATTTTATTTTAAATAAGCAGGGTGATGCCATTTTTGTCTAAAATAGTCGAATGTCCCCAAAAGGACGCCGGAAGGCTGTTTTAGCAAGAATAGCTACCTTTGGTCTCTTTTTTGAATTTTGGGTCGGTTAGCAAGCACAGCCTTAAAATCTTCTCCCCGGAAGTGCTGAAAGGTCGTATTTGCAAAGCCGGGTTTTATTTTTGAAATGACAATTTGAAAAAATATTAACTTTTCTTGAGTCAAATGAGTCATGATTTTGCTTAATAAATGTGCAGAACGAGCACGAGTCAAAATTTGCCAATAACAATCATGAACAAGATCCCTTTGGAGTTATGTATGTGGTGGGAAGATCTGGGTAAATCAGCCAATAACACATGTGCTTTGCTTTTATGGTAGTATTCTTGGGTCTTCTGGTGTTTCCTAGGAAAGATGGAAATATCGATATACAGATAGCTGGGGTCGTCAGCACTTTGCTTACTCAGGCCAAAAGCACCCTAGCACCCATGATAGTAGCTGAAATCTTCCGCGCTCTCACAGCTTGCAAAGCCGGAGGAGACTTTTCTAAAGGGTGCAATTTGTTGCTACAAATGTTGATGATTGAACATCTATGTCATCGTCCTTAATTCATAAGTTATGGGTCGACAGAGAAAAACTGCATAGAGGAATTTTATACAAGGGTTGACGGGTTTAGCTTGCTAGAAGGGGTCACAGAATGGGTATCACACCTCTTTTCCATCATTGAAAATCAAACAGAATGGACGTTTGGGTGGCTTCCTGTAGATGAGATCATATACATGCCATCTACCGGACCTCACTTCCTCCTGATAGGTCTCAGAAGTATCCAGCCTTATGCCTCATACCTGATTTTGAGACAGTTGGGGAGATGTCAAATAGTTTCAAAAGATGAAGACCTTAATGCTCAGGTAGTCGAGATTGGTCCTGATGGTCAGTTTCATGAAGCAGCAGTCCGCCAGATTTGGAGCGAGTGTCAGTACCTGACGGCAAATACCTGTGTGCGCGATCTATCCAAAGGTGAAGTTTCACCAGGGTACCTTGCTTGGTATAAAAGGGAAATTGAGTTTGGAAGGCCGGCCAAAAGACCCCATCATCAAGAATCTATCTAGGCGTCACAAAAGCAATGGGATTGGTTGGCCAAAGAAAATGAGTATAGGGCTACCATAAGCAAGCTAGAAAATCAAGTCAAGGATCTTCAATTCGAGAATGGTTTGCAAGCTTCTGCGGATGAGGGTGAAAAGAAAAAGTTAGCCAAAGAAAATAAGGCCCTTCGAGCCCAGATTCGGGAAATGAAAATAGCAGGTGAAAATCCCGCCAGTAGTGCAAAAGATGAAAAGCTTATAAAGAATCTTAGGCATAAGGTGAGTGAGTATGGTTTCGATTTGAACAACGCAGAGGGCGAATTAGCAAGGGCTCGAACAAAGTTGGCTAAAAATGCGGAGGAACGAGAGCGCTTGGTTAAACAGTTAAAAGAGAACTATGACAATGAGGTTGTGGGGTTGAAGAAAAGGGTCGCCATCTTTGAGAACAAAATGATCAAGCAGGCAAAAGACTTTAAGGCAGAAAGGGAACACTATTACGCAACGATGACACAGTTAGAAAGAGATCTGCAACAACTTCAAGAATAGAATCATATATCTGAACAAACTTTGGAAGCTAGGGCCCAACAGATTGTGTGTTTGTTGCAAGAAAAGGGTGTCATAAGAGAAAGGGTCAGAAGGATCGCCGACTACGATCACAATGAAATGCAGTAAGTGTGAGGAAATGACTAGATCCAAGTTCTTCGCCATTGTGATGACTTTTGTCCGCCAGATAATGGAAGATCTCTACCACCTCCAAGGGGATTTAGTGCGTAGGCCCGTGGCGAGACCGAATGATGTCTCGCGGGCCCCAGGAGCATTTGAGGCATTGATATATTCATGATTTTTACTCGAGTCTGTATTTTTTTCCGTTGGAGTCTGTTAGTTTGTTTTCGAGTCTGTGTTTTCATCTTGTTGTTGGAATCTGTTAGTTTCCTTTTCGAGTCTGTTAGTTTTTGAGTCGTTGTAATCAAAGCATTTTCTTTTTATGAAAATTTGAAAATCCCAAAATGTTTCATTATTTATTTTTACACTTATCCCCCTAGAACTATGCAAAGATCTGATTCATGCGGGGTCATGATACGTAAGCAATCTCCATAGGATTCGATCATAACCAAAAAGAAAAAGAGAGAGAAAAGAAAAAAAAGAGGGAAAGAGAGAGGAAAAACAAGAGAGAAAAGAAAAAGAAAAAAAAGAGAGAGAGAAAATAAGAAACTGTGACAAGGAAACAATGGCAAAACAAGAAAGAGAAATGAGAGAATAAAGAACAATGAGAAATCAAGCATAGAAAGGCGTAAGTGAAAAAGAGAAAAAGAGAAGTTGTAAATGGAAATAAGAAAAAGTCGGGATGACGCAAGCAACCGATAAAATGCATAATAGAAATGGTTAACTGCTTAGGTGCATGCATTCCCCAAATGTGTGGTTGCATGTCCATTAAATGCCCTAACGCTAACGGGATGCCCCCATTTTGTTCCTTTTGATATCTTTATTCCAGAAAGGTGGTTGGTTTGTGGTTCCCGAAGTAGTAACTCCTCTCCATAACATAAAGTCAAAAGGCGATGGCAGATAACAATGAAGTTGGGTTGGTTGATACCGGTCCCCAAAAGTAGTTGGTTGAACAGGACACTAGTTTGGCTGATGAGGTAAGGATGTTAAGACAACACATGATGGACATGTATCAGGCCTGGATGACTGGGAAGGCACCACCCCCGCCACCACCTGGCTTCTTAGATGCTACCCTTACCTAAACTCCGGTCATAGTGCCGTATGATTCCCCGTACTCTCCAGATCCACCCGTTTATCATAGCTTTCCCAACCACCCTAGTATCTCCATCACTCTTCCTCCAATTACCTCTCCCTAAAATTGCCCTCCTGTCATATCCACTATTCCCAACAATGAATATCCACTCAAAGCTCATGATACCCAATATTACCTCTCAAAGGTTGCCCACAAGGTTCTTGATTCATACAAGAAGAGCCCTCGGGATGAGCTTCATGCTGAAAATGAAAAGATTACAGGAAAAGAAGGGCAAGATGAGATATCTGGGAAGCTAAAAAGCATAGAACAATCTTTAAAGAACATGCAAGGGACGGGAGACCAGGTTAGCATGTCTTACAAAGAGTTGTGTATGTTCCCTGACGGTCGCCTGCCTGCGGGGTTTAAAGTGCCGAAGTTTAACTTGTATGATTGGGGTGCAGATCCAGTAGCCCATCTGAAGGGTTATTGCAGTGAAATGAGAAATGTTGGCGAGAAAGATGATTTGTTGATGGTGTATTTCAGTGAGAGCTTGACTGGGGCAACTTTGGAATGGCATAATCGTCAAGATGTCGGGAAGTGGCATACATTAGGCGACATGGCTCAAGATTTTGTGCAACGCTTTCAGTACAATGTAAACATTGTCCCAGACCTCTCCTCCCTATCTCAGATGGAACAGAAACCCAAGGAAAGTTTTAAGGATTTTTGGCTCAGATGGAACGAACAAGTTGCATAGGATAGTCCTCCCATTGATAGAAAAGATGTTGCTGAGCCCCGCCGATGACAGGGTCTAGTGGTCGTTCTTGCTAAACGTTTTCAGCCTCAACTCCAACCCCGAACCTATCCCCGATCTCCACATAATCCACCTCAGTATTATCCTCCGAACAAGGCCCGATCATATGTCCAACCACCAGGTCACTCCTACGGCGAGCGCCAGCACCGCACAATGCATTCTTGACTTCATAACATTTTCGAGCACCCAACAACCCTAGAAAATAGGGGCAGGGAAGAGAACAAAGGAAAAGAAATACTTTCACGCCCATCGGAGAATCCTATACAAGCTTGTTTGAAAAGTTAAAGCATTCTGGCCTGATTAAGCGATCCTCGGCTATACTCCAGACCCATATGCAAAAGGCTTTGACCCTGCTCTACGATGCAAGTACCACTCTAATGTCCCAGGGCATAACATTGGAGATTGTCGCTCTTTGAAAAAGGTAATAGAAAGAATGATTCAAGAAGGGGTAATTGTGGGCAATGATAGTGACAGGGAGCATGCGAATCATCTTGGGAACTTGTTGACTAAATTTGGTAATGGTCTTGGCAATATTGATGTGGAACTCAGTGGCTAAGATGTTGTGCTTGGTAATTGGAAAGACGCTCCATCTCTTGGCTAGCTGGGGAGGAGTCTTGGCAGTTTATTTTGTTATCATTTCTGTTGTCCGGGTTATTTTCAGGGTTGTAATCCGGATATTGTCTTGTGACTCAAACCCTTCTATCCTTTATTTTGCCTAGTTTTTTTAGTCATAGTAGCTCGTTTAGTGTTGTCTAGGTTTGTTCCAGGTTTGTAACCCCAGTTTAGTTTGTTTGTTTTGTTGTTCAAACTCTTTCACCATCTGTCTAATACAGTTTTTTGTTTTCTGTTATTTCTAGTAATTTTTGTTTAGTTCTCTTTTCTTTTTATAGTTCTTTTCCTGTTGACTCTAATGACATGACATGCACGCATAATTCTCAGCCTGGTCTTAAAGGTCAATTTAGTCATGAAGCAATGAAACAATTTTGACAATGATAGGGACATTTGAGGGAAATAAGTAAAGGCATTTTGAGATCACTTCAAGCCTGAATTGTGTGAAACTGGGGCAGATAGAACATAAAGAAACCCTATTGAAATGCATCATGCCGCATCGGGTTGAAGCTAAAGGCAAGTTTGCCCAAATTGACAGGGGTCGTTCATGGTAATGAGAGTGAGAGTGTTGTCCAATGGTGCTTTGTATTTAACAGATGTAGAAGGTAAATGTGTGGATATGGCTATCAATTCTGATGCAGTCAAAAGATATTATGTGTGAGTTTGTTTAATTGTGTTGGTTGCATCTGGCATGCTTTGAAGATTGGAATGACGAAGACATTTTATTCTGCTATCTAAACACTTTATCATTTGTTACCCCTTTGAGCCTTATTTATTTCCTTTCATACCCCTCTTTTGGAATCAGTAGTAAAGTTCAGAAATGCAAGCACGAAAGATAAGTAAGAAAAAAAACATAAGAAGAGAAAAAAAGGGAAAAAAGAAGAAAGAAAAAACAATAAAACAACAAAAAGAGAAAAAGGAAGAAAGAAAAGAAAGAAAAAAAAAGAGAGAAAAGAAAAATCACAACAAACAAAGTAATTCCTATGACATGAACTAAGTTTGACCTAATTCTTTTTAAGGATACGTAGGCAGCCTCACAGTTCGGTCCCATCAAAATAAAATCCAAAAGTCCCCGAGCAAAGAAACTGGGGTAGAAGTTGAAGTTGTGGTAAGAAATCTGATTCCAAAAGTTGTAGTCTTGAACCATTTGAATCGTTTTGAGCCTTTTGATACCCTTTCTTTCTAAATCCCATCCAAAAGCCCACATTTCGGTCCAAAGAAAGACCTTCCAATCAGTTTTCGAGAGATGCCAAGTCGAGTAAGTAGAGGTGATTCACATCAGGGGCAACACTCCGATCCAAACAAGGAAAATGAAAAATGAGAGAGTCTTATTGGTGAAAACCCTCACGGGCACCGCAAGGTGATGGAAAGCTGAGAGAAATCAAAATGAGAGAGTCATTGGTGAAAACCTTTACGGGCACCTTGAGGCGAAAGTGAGTTGAGAGATGTTCAAATGAGAGAGGTTTGTTGGTGAAAACCCATTAGGGCACCGCAGGCCGAACAAGGTCAAGGTTTTGGTGAAGAAATTGGGTTTTGAAGATCTCGGGGCATAAAGTACGACAACTGAAAGTTGATTGGTTGAACAGAATAGGCCATAGGTGCATGTCATGGTCATTAGAGTTGGTACCCACATCTGATAGGTTTCTACTTTGTAGTTTTCTTGTTAGGAATCATCCCTTTCCATTGTCCTTTACTTTGTTCTTTTTGTCCTATTTACTTCCTCTTCCACAGTCTGTTTGGGCAAAACAAGTGAGAAATGACCTCAAAATCTGCCACCAGCTTTCCAACTGCACAAAACGGGATTTGGCTAGCACATCAAAGTGTCATAAGTCAGGAAAGAACAGCAAGCGCACTGGGTTGGTAACAATCAATGTGCTTTGAGATTCACGCAAAATACAAAGGATCGGTATATGTCAATTCATGAGCAGTGCAACAGATAGAGGGTGTTGGGTTGGAACACATCAAAGGTATTTTCTGTGATAAGATTGACAAAAAGGGTGGTTAACCAGTGACAAGCCAGGTCTTCCCAGCAAAATCAAAGTTATCATGGCAGGTGATGGAGCAATAGACCTCAAGGCCAAGGCCAGTGATTTAAGTCAGGAAAGAACAACGTGGGCACTGAGTTAGTAACAATCAACATGCTTTGGAATCCATGTGAAATACAAAGGTTTGGTAAATGTCAGTTCATGAGAAATGCAACAGATAGAGGGTATTGGGTATGAACGGAGAAGAGGTATTTTCTGTGATAAGGGTGACAGAGAAAGTGGTTAGTTAATAAATAAGCAAGGTCTTCGAATGGAAATCAAAGTTATCATGGAAAGTAAAGGAGCAATCGCCTTCAAAGTCAAGGCCACAAACCAACCACCATATTTTTAAACTGACAAGATTTTCTTTGACTTGAAACAGGGGCAGAAAATTTCGTTTGTTTCGGAGAAACCCTCCATAAAGAAGGGCAAGCATCAGACAGGTTTGACCGTAAATTCTCAGGACATGCCTGGATAATGGGATTTAATTCGAAGTTCTCAGGACCCTCCTGGAAAATGGGACCTAGTTTAAAATTCAAAACAATCGTGAGTAGCAAGATCTAGCATAAACGTACCCCAAAGGAATATAAGTTGGTTTCAAGGTTTTCATTCTTGAGATAGGATTCAATTAGGAGTTTTCGGGACACTCATGAATAATGGGACTTAGCTTTAAGATTTCCATTAGATAACAAAATTAGCATAAGTTCTGCTGTATGGTAGTATAATTCAGCCGCAAAAGTTGTCACTCTTAAGATAAGACTTGATTTTTTATTTTCAGGATCCTCCTGGATAATGGGGTGTAGTTTTAAGACCTTCTTAGATAACAAGATTTAACGTAAGTCACACCTTTAGAAGATATAACTTAGCTTTAAAAACTGTCATTTTTAACTAGGAGTTTTCAGGACCCTCCTGGATAATAGGATCTAACTTTCAAATTTTTAGTAATATTAGGTAACATGATTCAGTTTAACACCCACAGATGTGCCCATCTACCAAACTGGGACAGGAAATTTTCTTTGTTTTGTCTATTTTGTTGAAATCAGGCACCCACCTGGAGATCAAGGGAATACAGTTAAGGTTTTGACAATCGGGAGCCCACCCAGAGAGTAAGGGAATACAGTTCAAGTTTTGGCAATCAGGTGCCCACCTGGAGAGCACGGGAATACAGTTCGAGTTCAGCTATCAGGCGCCCACCTGGAGAGCACGAGAATATAGTTAAAGTTCAGCAATCAGGCGCCCACCTGGAGAGCACGAGAATATAGTTAAAGTTTTGGCAATCAGGCGCCCAAATGGAGAGCACGGGAATACAGTTAAAGTTCAGCAATCAGGCGCCCACCTGGAGAGAACGAGAATACAGTTAAAGTTTTGGCAATCAGGCGCCCACCTAGAGAGCACGGGAATATAGTTAAAGTTCAGCAATCAGGTGCCCACCTGGAGAGCAAGGGAATACGGTTAAATTTTTGGCAATCAGGCGCCTACCTAGAGAGCAAGGGAATACAGTTAAAGTTTTGGCAATCAGGCACCCACCTGGAGAGCACGAGAATACAGTTCAAGTTCAACAATCAGGCGCCCAACTGGAAAGCACGGAAATACAGTTCAAGTTTTGGCAATCAGGCACCCACCTAGAGAGCACGAGAATACAGTTAAAATTTTGGCAATCAGGCGCCCACCTGGAGAGCACGGGAATACAGTTAAAGTTTTGGCAATCAGGCGCCCACCTGGAGAGCAAGAGAATACAGTTCAAGTTCAGCAATCAGGCACCCACCTGGAGAGCACATGAATATAGTTCAAGTTTTGGCAATCAAGCACTCACCTGGAGAGAAAGGGAATACAATTCAAGTTCAGCAATCAGGCGCCCACCTGGAGAGCATGGGAATACATTTCAAGTTTTGGCAATCAGGCGCCCACCTGGAGAGCACGGGAATACGGTTCAAGTTTTGGCAATCAGGCGCCTACCTGGAGAGCAAGGGAGAACAACATCAGTTTTAAGGAAGGGGAACAATTTAAGTGTCGGTAATCAGGCGTCCGCCTAGAGAAAGGGAAAGCATCTCAGATTATAATTCGAGTACAGCAATCAGGCGTCCACCTGAAGAAAAGGCAAAGCATCTCAGATTACAATTCAAGTCGGCAACAAAGGGACTTCACCGGGAGAATACATGTCTACAAGAACCACAAGATCAAGTTTGAAGATACATATAGGATTTTTGTAATGCATAGATCACAGTTTAGTCTAGCTTTTTTTATTTTGACATGGTGTAATAAGGAGTTCAGTACGCAGTAGCAGCAACAACAACAACAGTGAAATCACAACTTCATGGTAGTCCCAGCTACCGAAACTTTCCGAACTACACTGACCTGATTCCTTTATAGCCAAGGATATGTAGGCAACCTCGGAAGTAGGGTGCGGTCAAATCTTTCAAAAATGCTTCCCATGAAGTATTCAAACGGGCAAAAATCGCTCGTATATGCTCACTTTGTCTTTGCACGAAAACTCTTCGTGTTTCCGAGCAAAGAGGGGCAGCTTTGAGCACGTGATTTTTACCCTATATGAATTACTCCCATAAATTCAAGCAAAATAAATTTTTCACATTATTTGCGATTTCGTAGATTTGTAGCATTTTTTGTTAATTGTTTGCATTTGTCTGTACACGTTTATTTTATTTAATCCATGAAAAATACAAAAATATATTGCATTTGCATTCAGGACTTAATCTTACATTTTTTTAGATTAATTAGTAAATTAGTTTATTTTACAAAAATGAAAAAATCACAAAAATAGTTCATGTTGCATTTTCACTCTTTAATTTCGAATTTTGTAGTTTTTTCTTTTAAATTCGGATTTAATTATTTTTTGTAAATACCGTGCTTGAGTAATTAATATTTTTGATAAGTTAATTTAGTTTTAAGATTTATTCTAGGTTTTAAGTTTTATTTTGAAAATAAAAAGGAATGAAAAAGAAATTGAAAGGGAAAAAGAAAGGAAGTAGTAAATGTCTGAATTTTGGGCATTCAAGTAAAATTCTCAGACCCAAGCGTTATTTTGCTCGTTACCCGCTTGAATCTAACTCAGCTCCACATCCATACCTCGCCCAAAGCCTTCAGCCCCCAAGATCCTAGGAACGATGCAGTATAGGAGTAGAACAGCGTCGTTTTGAGTTCAATATAGCTTTAACAAATCCTGGCCTTCATCTTGTTTCATCCGACGGCCCAGAACACTTCCTTCATTCCACTTAAATCGGTCCTAAAGCTTTAGAGACCAGTTCAGTCCAAACAGGCCCCCCCTTTTCGTTCACCTCTCTCATCTCTCTCATACACAACCCCTAGCGCAGCCCTAAGGAATTTCCTCCATTTTTACCGGCAGGGGAGCTCCGAATCACACCAAAGTTTCACCGGCCTCTCCCAAAAATAACATGTAGATCCGCCACTAGCGGTGACATTTGATGGGTAGCATTGAAAGAAATAATCTTTGCATAAATTTAGTATACAACAACAACCCAGTAAAATTTCATCAGTGGGGTCTGGGGAGGGTAGAGTGTACGCAGACCTTACCCCTATCCCGGAGGGGGTAGAGAGACTGTTTTAAGGAGACCCTCGGCTCAGAGGCAATAGATCTGTGGCAACAAAACCCAAAAAAATAATATCAGCAACGTGAGAGACATCAAATAAATAAAAAAGCAGTAACACAAACATTATGCAAAAGTGTGAAACACAACATACATTGCTAACAATGTATTGGGAAAAATTGAGTTTACATATTGAAGTGATTGAAAGATGACGTGTCATGACACGAAGGTTGGTCAAAGAATGATGATTAGCAAAGAGACACGAGTTGCAACAGATACGAGCAGAGGTACAAGTAGAGGCACGGCCAGTTATTCAAAAGACTCAACGCTCGTGCCTATTTATACCCAAAAATCAAGGAGAATGAATCTGATAGCACAAGAGAGTACAGATACAATATTTAATACTAAAAACGTTAGAGAATCTGTATTAAATTACAATGATTATGTAACGCAACATTTAATGCCTTTAATTGTCTATAATGACCTTATTATGACAAAGGCAAAACATATATCTTTGAGATAACTATAAAAAGGAGAGAATGGATCATTTTTAAGGACACGAAAGATCATCTGAATATACTGGTTTACTTTGTTTTCTTCTGTCTACCTTATTGTTAGCAAAATCACTTTCCTTTATTTAGTTTTGATTATCAGTAACCCGTGTTCTTCTAAATTAAAGCTTTGACCGAAATTTCACTTTTTGGTTAAACAAACAAGGCTAGACAAAACCCTATCATACCCGTCGGCACAAAGAGGAAAACCGGGATAAAGAGGAAAACCGCTCGACTACTCTTAACCTACAAACCTAATGCTCGACCTCTACACCTTCCTATCAAGAGCCATGTCCTTGGAAATCTGGAGCCGCGCCATGTCCTGTCTGATCACCTCGACCCAATACTTCTTAGGCCGCCCTCTACCTCTTCTCGTACCTCCCAAAGCCAACCGCTCACACCTCCTAACCGGGGCATCTATGCTACTCCTGTACACGTGCCCAAACCATCTAAGTCGCGCTTCCCGCATCTTGTCCTCCACTGGAGCCACGCCCATCCTCTCCCGAATATCCTCATTCCTAATCTTATCCAGCCTAGTGTGCCCATACATCCATCTCAACATCCTCATTTCTGTTACTTTCATTTTCTGGATATGTAAATTCTTGACTGACCAGTACTCAGCCCCATACAACATGGCCGATCTAACCATTGCTCTATATATCCACATAAAGTTTAGTATATTGTTAACAATCATTGTTTGGTTCCTAGCTTTCTTTTTCACATACCTAATTTATATAAAAAAGTCTAAGTACATTAATATTTTATATGAGATATAATCTAAAATAATATGTGAGTAATATATGGATTACCACGACTAAAATATCCTCATAGAGGTAACAATCTTTTTTTTATCAAAAAATTTGAATTATATATATATTCCCTCAGTATAAATTTATATTTGTATGACATAATTTGACTCAACATATAGTTACAAAAGAAATAAAGAGTTTTGAAACTTGTGATTTTAAATATATTATAACATTTGTGTAATCGTAAAACTTTTGATACTTAATTTCTTTTTAAACATGCAATAATATTTGCATAGCGATAAAAGTTTCATTAAAAATGAAATGAATAATTTAAATTTATATTATTTCAAATAGAAAATGACTTATTAAAAAATAGTGTCGCACAAAATAAAATAAAATAAGTATTAATTTTAATACAACAAAGCAAAATATCCAACAAAACTTATCACATTATAATATGTGGATTACATTCACTTAATTACTGATCCTCCTGCATAAAAACCACTCCCATAAACCCTCACCCAACCCCAACCCCCAAATAAAAAGGAAAGGACAAACACTCATCAAACTATCTGTATACATAAAAATGGAGCTTATCAATTAATGCTTTGCAGCATATTGGTTGATTAAGGCCAGTGCATTGCTAGTGACCTGAGCTAGATTAGCGATCCGGTTTCTAATCGAAGCCTTAATTCTACCATTTAAGGCCCGACCCGCAAACCCATCGGTACAAGTATTCTCATCGGTGATAGCAGCACTGACCCATGTCTCCACGTTGCTAATATGCCACAAGAAATCCTTCCCACGGCTATGGTCCACTTCCTTGAGCTCACTCACCGATTTGCTTAGCCGATCTACACTATCACTTGTCTCCTCTATGCAATCTTTAATAGCTGCGTATTCTCTGGGCTTTAATCCCTTGAATTTCAAGAGCTTGCTTACGAATCCCTTTGTGGATTGGGCTCTGTCCAGGCTTACGGACAAGGCTGTTTTGATTAGCTGTTCTTGGCTGTTCTTTATGGTTGGTGCGTAACCGGAAAGAGAAGCGACGCACAGATCGGGATACGTTGTGGGTTTGCAAGAGTTTTTGATGAAACTGGTGGCGGTATCCGCCGCGCCGGAGAGGTAGAAGAGAGAGAGCACAGCTGCAAGAAATAGAAGCTTTGCTGCGGCCATTTTTGTAAAGAATATTTTGGTTAATTTGATGCTGGAGAGGAACGGGTACTGTCTTTATAGAGAATATTGATTGGGTTCGAAAGGAGAGTTGGGTCCCGCCGATTGGCCCCATTTGCCCATACAATTTATGTACATTCTTATACCACATAGAAAACATTATTACCCTTAATGTTTAAAGTTTGATATAATTACATTTAGTATACCAAATTACCAATTCTATACCATAATGTATTTTAAGGGTACAATTAATGCAGCGTATATCCCTCCTTAATTCAAGGTACCGTATATCCCACCCCTCCCACGTTTCTCTCTCCCAAACCCTCACCCACATTTTACTCAAACACGTTCTTTTTACCTCTTTTTCCTCTTCTAAAACCACAGAAACATCGTTAACCCACCATTAAAGTTCAATTTAAATTTTTTTCATCTACATTCAGTGAAAAAATGCTATGTCTTTTACGCCAAAACCCCACGCCTTACACTAGAAATAGGTCTTTGTTGGCAGCCTCGGGTTACAAAAACTTCATAAATGACAATGTCTTTTACTGTAGAGTAACTTTTAGTATGTACTTCTGTTTCATGCAAACCAATTGACTTAGTTGGCTAGTCAAGATCTTAAGAGCTCCTTATTTTCAATTTTTTTTTTAATTTAATCTATGACCACCGACTCCTTTTTAGTTATTTGCCATTTGTTTAACTAGAAAGAATTTCTCTGGCAATTGTTTTTGTTTTTATCTCTTTAGGGGTGTGGATGTTGATTTTTAAATTTAAAATGGATTTTCGACATAACTGTGTTTTTTGCAGAAGATTTGTAGAAGTTTTAGTTGTTTTTGATTTGTGAAAACAGAAAACAAAGCATCTACAATTAGAATACAAATAATCTACAATTTATCTACAAAATATCTACAAACTGGGTACATTGAATTTTAATATCCCAATTCTCATTCAATTGTAGCTTAATTGGTATTTTCGACATAATTGCGTATTTTGCAGAAAAATTTGTAGAAGTTTTAGTCGTTTTGGATTTGTGAAAACAGAAAACAATGCATCTACAATCAGAATACAAATAACCTACAATTTATCTACAAAATATCTACAAACTGGGTACATTGAATTTTAATATCCCAATTCATATTTCAATTGTAGCATAATTGGGATTTTCGACATAATTGCATTTTTTGCAGAAGATTTGTAGAAGTTTTAGTCCTTTTGGATTTGCGAAAACAGAAAACAATGCATCTACAATCAGAATACAAATAATCTACAATTTATCTACAAAATATTTACAAACTGGGTACATTGAATTTTAATATCCCAATTCCCATTTTAATTGTAGCATAATTGAAATTTTCGACATAATTGCGTTTTTTGCAGAAGATTTGTAGAAGTTTTAGTCGTTTTTGATTTGTGAAAATAGAAAACAAAGCATCTACAATTAGAATACAAATAATCTACAAAATATTTACAAAATGGGTACATTGAATTTTAATATCACAATTCCCATTTGATTGTAGTTTAATTGGAATTTCGACATAATTGCCTTTTAAACAAAAGATTTATAGAAGTTTTAGTCGTTTTTGATTTGTGAAAACAAAAAATAAATTATCTACAATCATAATACAAATAATATACAATTCATCTACAAAATATCTACAAATTGGATATATTGAATTTTAATATCCCAATTCCCATTCGATTGTAGTTTAATTGAGATTTTCGACTAGATATAATCTTAAAGATTCATTATAGTATTCTCAATTATAGATCAAGGGAAATATGTTAGAAAGCTACATCAAGTACTTTGTCGAGTTTGAAAAATACTACCTAGTGACATCAACTATTAGATTTGTCAACTTATTATTTTTCATGGAAAAAAATATAACGATATTTTCAGCTACAAGTTTAAGTGAGACTATAAGTAGAAAGATTAGGTGAAAATAGGAACAATTTTCAAAAGTCGGTCTCATACTCTATCTCTCTGATTATTCGCGTCATTTGATCTCTCAAACAGAAAAAAATAATTAGAGATATCTAAATAAGGAATTTTAATGCTACAATGATTCCTTATTTAATGAAATATGGAGGAATATTTAGTTCCAGATTTGTAGCACACCTAATTAGGAAGGAATCAACTCCTAATAAATGGTATTTAATGAATGGTCTAATATTTGTAGAATAACTGTGAACATGGCGGGTAAATATGAAACTATGCACATTTTTGGTAATAAGATTTCATATATGGTATAGGAAGGAAAAAGTCCCTTTCAGTATTAAGTTCAATATTTGTAAATGATCCTTTATATACCCTGAGGGATAGGTTTGATTCGTGGGATAAGGGATAATAATTTTTGAATAAAATGTGAAATTATATTATCTCGCGTTTGGTTATAGGTTTTAATTAGTTTGTACAATCTTTTGTACTAAAATTGTGGAATTAGCTATCGCATGCATAAGATGGGATAACTAACCTTATGTGATATTCTTGTCCATCTCATCTTCGTAACCAAACGACCCCTAATAGGGTGAAAAAATTCTACATTATCGGTCACCTAAAAGTTTGCATGTAACGGTGAAATACTGAAAATTTCAGTTGAAATATTTCAAGTAAAATAGTTGCTGTCACTCGCAAGTTTTCACTTTTTTTTTCATGTGAGTTTATTTCTTAAAAAAAAAAACGTTCACATACTCTTTTTAACTTTAAGTTAGAATTTTTTTTACCTTCAACTAAATATTATTCAAATGCCGACTAAAATAGGTCAAGGTGGTGGTCGAGGATTTGGCGTGTTTGCATTAGTATGTAGGGCAGGACGTATATACAGTGAAAAATGCATTAATCAAGCATGAATTTAAGGCTAGGTGTGGGGTGCGATAGTCATAGATATTAATGTGTATGCTAGGGGTATAATATGTATCAATGTGATGTACCCCGCTAGAGCGGAATTAGGCAAAATCTATTGACAATATGGGCAACTGACAATGACGCCCACACACATGTAATATCAGACCGGAGTTGAAATTTACAAGTATAACGTGAAATTCACAAATAGTTAACCTAAAATTCATAAATGAATATAAAGAGGGTTGGTTCAAAACTTTTAATAAGTCACATATGACAATCATGACTTATTAACAATGATTACCAACTTATTATCATAAATATAATGTAATGTTTTAAATTTATTGAGTTAATTATGTCAAGACAAAAGGTAGTGAAAGCAAGCTTACCTAGTTGCATCAGTCTATGTCTACATTATTATTAATGACTAGCTAAAACACAAGAGTGATAGGATCCCTTATTTGAGAAAAAGATTTTATCAGTTCATTAAATTGTTCAATTAAGCTTATAGATACAATATTTTTAAAGTACATCTTTACTATTACAATTAACAGTATTTTGACTTTATGCCTACCCATAACTAAATAGTAGTGACTAATAATGAAGTAAAAATCTTCGGAAATTTGGTAACGACGATTGTTTTTTCCCTCTTTTCTTCCCTTTTTAGCTTTTGTTTGGCGAGCGGTAAAGGAGTCTAATCAGTGTGAAAGGATTTTCCAGAAAGCAGTGGGAACAAAAATACTCTTTCTTTACTTAAAAGAAAAAATTACTTTCAATTACTATTGCATTTCAGGCTGATGCTTTCCCTAAAGTAATTGCTTTCAGTCCACAACTTCACGTGTCGGCATTGTCATCATTATTACTATGTCTTTAATTGCAAAAATTTAAAATCAGCATGAACCTATTCCCGATCTTTTAATATAATTTTAAATTAATGTGTTCAATCCATCTTATAATTTATCGATCTTTGTTTGGTGAAGCTGGATGCTAATTAGGATTTCACTCAATTTTAATTTAAAATAATTTCGATCGATATTCTAAAGTTTTGATGCCACAATATATATTACTAGTATGATATATGTGTTGTAAAACCTATAGTTAATATAGATGTCCACTACTTTCACTATTTTCACCCATAATGTGAATAACCTTCCACTACTCATCATTATTATGATTGTAACTCTCACATCTTCATAACCTCTCCCCATGATCTTCCCCCATGATCTCATTTGTTAATGTTATATTTAAGACAATCATTTTGTAACCTTCATATGTAATAGTATAAATAGAGGCATGAAATGTGAGATAGAATACACTTGAACACTTGATGAAATAAGAAAGTTATCTCTTCTTCTCTTATTCTAATTATCTTCTTGTTTTATATTGTTACTTTGAGCTACATTTTTAATACGTTATCAACACGACTCTAGCCTTCTCCAAAATTAAGTGCAATTCTTCATCCGAAAGGTATAACACGATATCTTCTACATTTTTTCTTCTCTTCTTGCCATTTCTAGTGATATTGTTGATCACGCCCAACTATGCCTTATAAAAAGGACAAAGCGGTCGCTGCAAATATATTTCGGTTAACAAGTCTGAAGTCGAATCCCACAGGGAATTAACCTATCAATCACAGCTATTGGACTCACAGAAATTCACGTATTCAATCTTCAAAGAATTTGAGCAACAAATTGGATGTTTATTAACTAAATATTTTCACACCTCCTTTTTACCACCTCCGGAAGGGAGTATAAGGGAGTTTTTTCCAATTTAAGTGACAATCGAAACAGAATTATTTATATTAAAATTAGAGTCGCCACTTGGGATAATTTATGGTGTCCCAAGTCACCGGTTTAAATCCCGAATCGAGGAAGTTGACTCTATTTACGGTCTGCAAACACAGAAATACGGGTAAGGACTTCTGTTAACCCAGAAGAAGGTGTTAGGCATTCTCGAGTTCCACGGTTCTAGTACAGTCGCTTTGATCATACTTGGCTTAATCAAATTGTTTTATTACTCATTTTAGAACCTATGTGCGTTTGCCTCTTTTAATTAAGAAATTATCTCTAAACATGGTCACGCGTATGTGTACCCGTTTGTTTGGCGCGTCAAAAATCATGTCGCACGAACGTGTACACAATTAATAACGCTTTATTATTATTAAGAAAGTTTGGCCGAAGTTGCGCGAACGCATACTCCGGTTTTGTTTTTAGAAATCGTAGTCATGTCACGTGAACGTGTCCACAACTATGATAGTATATTAAACGTGCCTAAAGCAAACTACGAACATTTGTTATTTTTATATCTAAATTAATACGAGGGCCATGTATTGTTAAACGGTGGATGGCACACCTTAGACTATATGAATTAGAATTAATTTAACGGCCCATTAGCAACATTTTCATTATTAAGAAAGTTTGTTCAAAATTACGCAAACACATACTCCAAATTATTTTTTAGAATTGTAATCGTGTCACGCGAACGTGTACATAATCACAATAATATTTTCAAACGCGCCTAAAAGATTTTCTACGAATATTCAATATTAATAGTATTTGTGAGGGCCATGGGGGTATAGTTAGATGGTGCACCTCATTCCGTTTTTAAGGGTCATATTTAAACTAGGCCTAAGGATGCTGAATTTGCAAAATTCGAATTCAATAGAGTTATTTGTTGTGAGCACAATTGGGCCATGGATTATCTCAATGAAATGGGCTAGTGCACAAGTTCCTTGAGCTATTAAAGTCAGGAGACCAGATTTACTGAAAAATGACAAGAGAATTGGGCTTTGGAGGCGAACCCAGAATGGAAAAGAAGGGGCCTTAGACACACGAGCCTGGCTTGGGCCAGGTATCTCATTTGGGCCATTTAATAGGCCAAGCTGTTTTAAGAGATGCCATTAAGAACCTTTACCATTTGGACTACCTTATTCTGCAGACCTTCAAACACTTAATAGGCCATGGTTAATTCAGACACTAATCTAAATTAATCTTAACCAATTTTATCAAAGCAAATAAAAATGTTCATCATCTAATTTAGATCCAAAATACAGAAGTTTTAAACACTGTCCACTCAACAATTACAGGCCACATACATTTGAAAGTTGAAACTACTATTAGCTGCAGCTGTTGAACTCACACATGTAGTGATTCTAACAATAGGGATACCCCAAACATCTAAATCAAGTATCACAATGGCAACAGTAGTTCCTAAATTCATTCAGATACTAAAACCAAAATCCAAAACAGCAAAGTCATGATAAGAGTTAACCTTAGACGGAACATCACTACTAACTTGAACAAATTCAAACAAAATCCAACAGGTAAGGTTCTTTATCTAAATTAAACCCATACTATAATAATCCAAACACCAAATAATCGACAGGAAGAGTTTAAACCAAATAAATACAGTGAGTCATGCAGTGAAACATAATTTAAGGCAAAAACAAGGATAGGTTCTAAATAACATAAGCTGATACTCAGCAAAACTAATGTTTAAATCTCCAACTTCGATTACGTGCCTCAGAATTTTGCTTCACATATCAATAAGGTCCAAGAGGTACCTAGAGGTAAAGATAAAGCAAAAAGATGAGGATTTCAGCAACAACAGTAGTTCAGCAAATCAACACAGTCATATTTAGCTTCCTTAAACCATTTTTTAAACCCAGATAACTCAGAAATCTTTTGAAACTCTTAAACTATTGCTAAAAGTGAAACCAAAGAACAATTCCCAGCAATTTTTGACCAAAAGGATGCAGAAACTTTCCAGTGTTTTTAGGGTATTCATTCTCTGATTTTTTGAGTGGAAGAAGGGTCTATATATAGCCTCCTTTTTAGTTGTCATATGCTACAGAAACAGAATGGGAATTATTCCTCACATAGAATCTTTTCCAACAGAATGGGACAGCTGCCAACCTCTAATTGGTTCCAGCATTTTGTGCTGGCCAAATAGGGTCAACTGCCCCTATTCTAGAACATTCTAGATACCTTATCCCACCTCTAAATTCCCAAATTAACCCTTTTAAGTTTTTATTGTTTCTTTAACCCCTCCTAAGTTTATGCTATTCTCAAATCAAGACTAACATATTCAGGCAAAGAACAAACCGAAATACAGATTGAACAAACAAAAATCATTAAGCATTTGAGATTTGGGATTTTAAGCTAATCAAAACAAAACAATCTAGAGGATAGAAACATTTATATCTAAAACCAAACGAATCTCAAATGAAAATTGTCCAAACTTGAATCTATGAGATTAAAGACCTAACAGATATTAAACTAAACCAAAACATGCCAAACTGGGCAAGGAAACACATACGAAAGAAAAATTAACCAAAGGCCAACAAAATCCGGATTAATAAGATTTTCATCAATTAATTCTGGACTAACCTAAGAACACAATAAAACCTCTAGCAATTTCAGAAAAGAGCGAAGAAGAATACCCTCGAAAAAACTCTGGACTTTGAATGCATTTAGTCCGGTCAAAGGCGAATCAACTAAATCCCGGCGACTTCGAAATGAGTTTAAACTTACATTAACCAATGGCTCTTAACAAAAGCCATTAGCTAATGTCAGTTTCAAACTCAAAACATGCTCAAATCAATGGAGATATCAAATAAAAGACCCGACATTCTTGACCATTTTTAGATCCAAAATATGTGACTTCTGGGTCAATCAAAAGACATGGTCACGAGATAGATGATGAGAGGGGAAGTGGTTGCATGGTGTCAATTTTAGTGGGTTTGGAGGAGGTTGGGTGAATTAGGGCTTGGCTCCAGATGTGGATTTGGCGAGTTTGGGAGGTGATTTAAAGGAAACTGTTTATGGGTTTGAACAAAAGGGGAAAGGGTGATTGTGCGGTAAGAATTTTAGGGCGGTTTGAGGTGTCGCTGCCGGCCGATGGGGGTTTGGGATTTAAGGGCGACTAGGGTTAAGATGGTGGTGAAGGAAACGAAGACAAATGAGGGTCCTAGGGTTGAAGTGGTATTTGGACAGTTATAAGGGGAATAGGGTTCAGTTCCCAACCGTTAGATCACCAAAGATCAACGGTTGTTGAAGTGGTATTCGGACAGTTATAAGGGGAATAGGGTTCAGTTCCCAACCGTTGGATCGCCCAAGATCAATGGTTGGGATTAAACGCCTCCAAAACGGCGTCGTTTGGGGATAGGGCGGGTCTGGACCGGGTTACCAGGTTGGGCTTGGGGCGGATTGGGCCAAAATTGGTTTGGGTCCAATATAAAAAAAATAGCCTTTTTTTAAATCTCTTTTTTCTTTTCAATTGTTTTTCTCTTCCTTTTTCTTTAATTAATTAAAGCCTAAATTAAATTCCTAAATCAAATTAATCTACAAAATTAAGCTAATTATCTACTTTAATATTTACAAAAATTAATTAGTACTAGATTAAAAGAGGAAATGGCTAAAAAATTAAAAAGCTAAAAATGCAAAAGTAAGTCATTTTTTTGTGATTTTTATTTTAAATAAAACAACTAATTTACTAATTAATCCTAAAAATATGAAAATGAAATCTAAATGCAATGCATGATATTTTTGGAATTTTCATAATTTTAACAAAAATAAACATGCACAGAAATGCAAACAATTCGCACAAAATCCCATAAAATTGTAAAAAAAGTGGAAAAAATTATTTTTCTTGTATTTTACGGGAGTAATTCCTATAGGGCAAAAATTATGTACTCACAGCTGCCCCTCTTTGCTCGAAAACACGAAGAGTTTTCGTGCAAAGATAAAGTGAGCGGATACGAGTGATTTTTGCCCGTTTGAATACTCCATGGGAAGCGCTTTTGAAAGATTTGACCGCACCTTGCTTCTGAGGTTGTCTACATATCCTTGACTATAAAGGAATCAGGTCAGTGTAGTTCGGGAAGTTTTGGTAGCTGGGACTACCAGGAAGCTGTGATTTCACTGTTGCTGCATGCGACTACTGCTTGCTGAACTCCTTATTACACCAAGACAAAAAAAACTAGACTAAACTATGATCCGTGAATTACAAGAATCCTATCTACGTATCTTCAAAATTGATCTTGCAGTTTCTGTTGCTCTTTTGACTTGTGCTCTCCAGGCGAGCTTCCTTTGTTGCTGAATTGAATTGCATTCTGAAGTGAATTCCCTCATTCTCCAAGCGGGCGCTTGATTGTCGACACTTGAACTGTATTCTCGTATTATTCAGGTGGGCACCTGATTGCCAAAACTTTAACTGTATTTCCTTGCTCTCCAGGTGGGCGCCTGATTGACAAAACTTTAACTGTATTCCCTTGCTCTCCAGGTGGGCGCCTGATTGCCAAAACTTTAACTGTATTCCCTTGCTCTCTAGGCGGGCGCTTGATTCCCAACACTTGCGCCTGCTTTTCCTTGAGACTTGAACTGCTTCTCCTTATTCTCCAGGTGGGTGCCTGATTTCCAACACTTGCACTGTTTTTCCTTGAAACTTAAATTATTTTCCCTTGTTCTCTAGGTGGGCTCCTGATTGCTGAACTTGAACCGTCTTCCTTTGAACATTGCTGCTTTCCCTTGGTTCTCCAGGTGGGTGCCTGATTACCAACATATGAATTGTATTCCTTTCCTCTGAAACTTGAATTGTTTTCCCTTGTTTTCCAGGTAGACGCCTGATTGTAGACACTCGAACCATCTCTTTTTGCTACTTGGAACTGTTTTCCCTAGAAACTTGCACCATTTTCCCTTGCTCTCCAGGTGGGCGCATGATTGCTAAACTTGACCCGCTTTCCTTTGAACTTATGTCATCTTCCCTTGTTCTCCAGGTAGACACCTGATTGCTGAACCTGAACCGCTTTCTCTAGAGACTCTTTTTCCTTGGAGCTGTCTTCCCTTGTTTCTCCAGGTGGGTGCCTGATTGCTGGACCTGAATTGCCCTCTCCTTGAAACTGCTTTTCTTTGAACTGTCTTCCGTTGTTCTCTAGGTGGGTGCGTAATTGCTGAACCTGAATTGCTTTTTATTCTTGAAACTCATGTTATCTTCCCTTGTTCTACAGGTGGGCACCTGATTTCAACAAAACAGACAAACCAAAAGAAATTTTTCTGCCCCAGTTTGATATTGGGAACATCTGTGAGTGTTAACCGATTCTTGTTATCAAAATAAATTCTAAACTAAATTCCTTTATCCTGCCAATTTCAAACCAAGCCTCATCTCAAAAGTGAAAAACTCAAATGCCAAATTATTCTTCCCAAAAGTAGACCTCTCGTCAGACCTCGTCATTTGCGAGGGTCTCAAAACTTTACTAAACCCTGTTATCCAGGAGGGTACTAGAACTTACTGCCGAGCCTGTCTGGCACCTACTTTCCTCACGGAGGGTTCCTCCGAAACAAATGAAATTTTCTGCCCCTATTTCAATCAAAGAAAAATCTGGTCAGTTTGAAAATGTGGTGGTTAGTTTGCGACATTCTTGCTGAAGGTGGCCCTTTCGCTGCCGTGCTTTGCTTTGACTGGCCGCCTTGAACTGGCCAAGAATTGTTTGCCTTTCTGGCTGAATTTCAACCAGAGGACCCTGAATGACCCGAATGCTCTACACCCAATCCGTTGTTTTAACATATCTTTCTTTCTCATCTGAACCTCTGTGTTTCTCCCCATAATTCACGAAACCACTTGATCACTTGCACCCTGGCTAACACCTTATTTTTAATTTCGCATCATGCTATTTTTGGCATGTTAAGGCCGCACTTTGCTTTGTGCAATTCGGAAGTTTGTAGTAAGCTTTGAAATCCTTTCTTACTTAGTAAATCTAACACTGAAAAAGCTTTAGAAGAATAGACCCAGAAGGAAATGGAATGCGATGACTTCGAGAGTTATGAATAGAGGAGAAAATCAAAATAGAAAGACTATTTGAGGAAGAAAAGGAAAAAGGACTTATCTGAGTGAGGCTGCTGGCATCAATGATTATGGCATGCACTTTGGATTAATCAGCCTAGTCCATTCAGTCAATCCTCTTTCGGTCTTCACACTTTATGCCCGGGGTTCCCATAATCCGATTCCTTTACAAAGTCAACAACCTTATTCGGCTTACGATGCCCTGAAGGGTTTTCACTAGAAAACCTCTCTCATTTATTCATCTCTCAAACTCACCATCACCTTACGGTGCTCGTGAGGGTTTTCACCAATAAAACTCTCTCATTTTTAATTTCTCTCAGCTTCCCATCGCCTTACGGTGCCCGTGAGGGTTTTCACCAATAAGACTCTCTCATTTTTATTTTTTCCTGCTTAGACCAGAGTGTTGCCCCTGGTATGAATCACACCTCTACTTGCTCGACTTGGCGTATCTCGAAGACTGATCGGAAGGTCTTCTTTGGACCATAATGTGGGCTTTTGGATAGGGTTAGAAAGAAAGGATATCACAAAGGCTCAAAATAGCTTGAATGAGTTCAAAATTATAACTTTTGGCATCAGAACTTTTACACAACCACAATTTCTGCCCCAGTTTCCTTGCCTGGGGACTTTTAAACTTTTATTTTGACGGGACCGAACCGTGAGACTACCTACGTATCCTTAAAAGGAATCAGGTCGAACATAGTTCATGACATAGGAATTGCTTTGTTGTTGTTGCTTTTCTCTTTTCTCGTTCTTTCTTTTTTTCGTTTTTTTTTCTCTTTTCATTCTTTTCTTTCTCTTTTCTCCTATCTTTTCCTCTTTTCCTTCTTTATTTACCTTTTGTGTCTGTGTTTCTGAACTTTGCTACTGATTCCAAAAGAGGGGTATGAAAGAAAATAAATAAGGCTCAAAGGGGTAACAAAGGATAAAGTGTTTAGATAGCAGAATAAAATGTCTTCGTCATTCCAACCTTCAAAATATGCCAAGTACAAGCAAACACAATTTAAACCAAAGAAATCATACATAATATCTTTTGACTGCATCAGAATTGATAGCCATATCTACACATTTGCCTTCTATATCTGTTAAATATAAAACACCATTGGACAATACTCTTGTTACGATGAATGACACCTGCCAATTTGGGACAAACTTGCCCTTCGCTTCAGCCTAATGCGGAAGGATGCGTTTCAATACTTGTTGACCCACTTCAAATTTTCGCGGACGCACCTTCATGTTGTATGCTCTCGCCATTCTCTTTTGATACAAATGGCCATGACATACTGCTGCCAATCTTTTCTCATCAATCAAACTCAATTGCTCCAGACAGGTTTTGACCCACTCATCTTCTTCAATTTCGACTTCAGCAACAATCCGAAGGGATGGAATTTTAACTTCCGCGGGTATCACTGCTTCAGTGCCATATACCAACAAATAAGGAGTTGTACCTACTGAAGTGCGAACAGTAGTGCGATAACCTAGAAAAGCAAAATGCGACTTCTCATGCCATTGCCTAGAACCTTGCACCATTTTCTGAAGTATCTTCTTTATGTTCTTGTTGGCTGCCTCGACTACTCTAATCGCCTTGGGGCGGTACGGGGTAGAATTTCGATGTGTAATCTTAAACTGTTGACACATTTCTTTCATCAGATGACTGTTAAGATTAGCACCATTATCTATAATGATCACCTTTGGGATTCCAAACCTACAAATGATATTTGAATGAACGAAATCGACCACTGCCTTCTTGGTCACAGATTTGAAAGTTTTAGCTTCAACCCACTTAGTGAAATAATTAATGGCCACCAGAATGAACCTGTGCCCATTGGATGGTGCTGGCTCAATTGGTCTGATGACATCCATACTCCAAGCAACAAAGGGCCATGGTGCGAACATTGTGTGCAATTCAGATGGCGGAGAATGAATCAGATCTCAGTGTACTTGACATTGATGACACTTGCTCATAAAACTGATGCAATCTCGCTCCATGGTGAGCCAATAATAACTTGCTCGAAGAATTTTCCTTGCCAAAACATACCCACTCATATGTAGCCCACAGACTCCGGAATGCACTTCGGTCATGATAGTCATGGCTTTCCTAGCATCTATGCATCTCAACAATCCAAGATCTGGAGTTCTTTTGTACAAAACTCCTCCACTGAAGAAAAATCCACTTGCCAAACGTCGAATTGTTCTCTTTTGATCCCTTGTGGCTTGTACCGGATATACCCCCGACATGATGTACTCCTTGATATCGTGGAACCAAGGTGCATCGTCAAGTTCTTCTTCTACCTTGTTACAGTAAGCATGTTGATCGTGAACTTGAATATGCAAAGGGTCAACATAAGCCTTATCTGGATGATGTAACATCGACGCCAGAGTAGCCAAAATATCAACAACCTTATTGTGGATCCTAGGGATATGCCTGAAATCCATTGATCTGAACTGCTGACAAAGATCTTGCAGACATTGTCGATACGGTATGAGCTTCAAATCTCGAGTTTCCCATTTTCCCTTAATTTGATGCACTAAGAGATCTGAATCTCCCAAAACTAACACTTCCTGGACTCTCATGTACACAGCTAATCTCAAACCCCGAATGCACACTTCGTACTCGGCCATGTTGTTGGTACAATAGAAAAGCAACTGAGTAGTAATAGGGTAGTGGTGCCATATTTCAGAAATAAGTACAACTCCTATCCCAATGCCTTACATGTTAGCAGCCCCATCAAAAAAGAGTTTCCAACCGGGATTTTCATACTTCTCGACCTCATCAATATGAATTACCTCTTCATCAGGAAAGTAAATTTGCAAAGGTTCATATTCTTCATCCACTAGGTTCTCGGCCAAATGATCGGCCAAAGCTTGGGCTTTTATCGCCGTTCGAGTCACATATACGATGTCAAACTCTGTGAGCAGAATCTGCCACTTTGCGAGCCTTCCTGTGGGCATGGGCTTCTGAAAGATATACTTTAAAGGATCCAGGCGAGAAATGAGGTAAGTGATGTAGGATGACAAATAATGCTTCAACTTCTATGCTACCCAAGTCAGGGCGCAGCATGTCCTCTCAAGGGGAGTATACTTAACCTCATAAGATATGAACTTCTTGCTGAGATAATAGATGGCTTGCTCTTTCTTGCCAGTGATGTCATGCTGACCGAACACACAACCAGATGAATTATACAAGACTGTCAAATAAAGAATAAAAGGTCTCCCAGGCTCCGGTGGGACCAACATAGGTAGGTTCGACAAATACTCTTTGATCTTATCAAATGCTTCATGGCACTCATCAATCCATTTGACCGCAACATCCTTCCTTAGCAACTTAAAGATGGGCTCACAAGTTGTCGTGAGCTGAGTAATAAACCTGCTAATGTAGTTCAGCCTCTCTAGCAGACTCATCATCTCGGTCTTGTTCTTTGGCGGTAGTAACTCCGGATAGCTTTGATCTTTGACGGATCCAATTCAATGCCCCACTGACTGACTATGAATCCCAACAGTTTCCCAGATGGAACATCAAATGCACACTTTGTAGGGTTGAGCTTAAGATTGTACCTACGGAGCCTTTCGAAAAACTTTCTCAAATCTTTGACGTGGTCAGACTGCTTCCTGGACTTTATGATCACATCGTCCATGTAAACCTCAATCTCCTTGTGTATCATGTCATGGAATATGGTTGTCATTGCCCTCATGTAAGTTGCCCCAGTGTTTTTCAAACCGAATGGCATGACCTAATAGCAATATGTTCCCCACGGCGTGATGAATGCCGTTTTTCCGCGTCTTCCTCATCCATTAAAATCTGACGATACCCCGCATAGCAGTCTATAAAAGACCCAATCTCATGCTTGGCACAATTATCAATCAAAATATGGATATTTGGCAGTGGAAATTGTCCTTTGGACTTGCTTTGTTGAGGTCACGGTAATCAACACACACTCTGGTCTTACCAGCTTTCTTTAGCACAGGCACAACATTGTCTAACCATGTGGGATACCGCGTGACTCGAATGACCTTTGCATCAAGCTGCTTTGTGACTTCCTTTTTAATCTTCACACTCATGTTAGTTTTGAACTTTCTCAACTTCTGCTTGACGGGAGGGAATGCTGGATCAATTGGCAATTTATGGACCACCAAATTGGTACTCAAGCCGGGGATATCATCATATGACCATGCAAAAATATCCTTATATTCCAACAATGCTTTAATTATTTCCTCCCTGATTGGCGGTTCAAGATGGACACTTATCTTAGTTTCTCTGACATTATCTGGATCCCCTAGATTGATTGCTTCTGTTTCATTTAGATTAGGCTTGGGTTTTTCTTCAAAATGACTTAGTTCCTTACTAATCTCTTCAAAGGCCTCATCCTCATCATATCCTGATTCATCATCACACTCCATTTCTTGGATTATTATTTCAGAATTAGATTGACTTTTAAGACTTGGCCGAAGATTCCCATGCATGTCATGTCATTGAAACCAGCATAAAAAGAACTGTACAAAGAAGAAAGGAAAACAAAAATAAGAGCTATCAGGAATGATGGAAAAGGGAAATTGCATTTCATTGAAATAAAGGATAACAAGGTTTGTACATCAACAAGCGAAAAATAAAAATCTGGGTCATTCCAATAAAAATCTGGGTCACAACCCTGGAATGACCCAGATAGAAAGGAAAACAAAACAAACTACCAAGACTCCTTCTGATTAGGGAGATGAGTAGCCTTCCAATTGTTAAACTTTACATTCGGCCCGACGAACTGCACGTCTGCTTTGCTAGAACCTTCTCCAACCTCTACCATGTTCACATCATCAAACAACCTCTGGAACCTTTCAACTAACTCTTCATCAATGTCAACCACAGAACTTGGAACTGTCGTCACTGGGCGTTTCCTGGCACCGGGTTTGACAAAAGACCTAAAGAGAAATGGAATAGGCTTCGGAAGTGCCCACGCCTTTTGTTTCAACCTTTTAGCCCTTTTCACATCTGCCGCTCTAGGTTTGAATCCAAGACCGAACATACCCAAGTTTTCAGGGAAGGACACGGGCTGTATGATACCCTGCAAGGATGCACCCAGACCTTTACCTGGCACAAAGCCATTTCAGCATTTCATAGGCCAGACGGATGCAGATGTTATCTTTGGAGCTATAATACATTTACCTTCTGGAACCTTCTCGACCGGCACTGCTTCAGAAACTTGATAGACCCAAGGCCCTTTGTCATCTTCAGCCTCAATGAACGGAATGGAGGCATCACTATGAGCACACAAATTCTCCTCACCGTGCATAACAATCTCCTGTCTATCCCACTCGAACTTGACCATCTGGTGCAAGGTGGATGGGACTGCTTTGGCAGCATGTATCCAAGGACGACCTAACAGCATATTGTAAGAGACAACTACGTCCAGTACCTGGAACTCCATGGTTAATTCCACTGGTCCTATTGTCAATTCAAGCACTATATCACCGATTGAGTCTTTTCCTCCACCATCAAAACCTTGGACGCATTTGTTGTTCTTGTGAATCCTCTCATCATCAACTTTCAACTTGTTCAGAGTAGAGAGAGGATAGATGTTTTCACTGGAACTGTTGTCAACTAACACCCTGGTGACCATAGAATCTTCACATTTTACCATAAAATAGAGAGCTTTGTTGTGTTCAGTACCTTTCACAGGCAACTCATCATCAGAGAAGGTGATCATGTTCACCTCAAATATTTTGTTGGCGATCTTTTCCAGATGGTTCACTGAGCTTCATTCGGGGACATGAGCTTCGTTTAGAATTTTCATCAGGGCCTGACGATGCTCATCTGAGTGGATGAACAATGATAGCAAGGAAATTTGAGCGGGCGTCTTTCTCAGCTGCTCCACAATGGAGTAATCATGTACCTTCATTTTTCTCAAAAACTACTCTGCCTCTTCTTTAGTGACTGCTTTCTTTTCTAGAACTGGATTATCTCTAGATGTTTTAGCTTTCCTTAACTCTTCCGGGGCAAAACATCTCCCCGAACAAGTTAATCCATGGCCCTCATTGACTTCTTCTTTCACTTCCTTTCCCTTATAGGTCACTATCACCCGTTCATAGTTCCATGTGATAGCCTTGGTGTTGACTATCAGCAGCTGGATTACCGACTTGATGATGACAGGGTCTGTACGGGCACCCTCTACAATTATGATAAGCTTACTCGCCAACCCTGGCACAACCACTTTTGACTTATCCTGCTTTGCTACAGTATCACTTGGGGATCTTTTCTCAACTACCACAGATGGCTTGCCGTTTGTCATGCTCAACTTGTTCACTGATCCTTCAACCATTAGTTTTTTGACTGGCTTGACCTCACTGGACCGAATCATCGTGATGGACTGTGAAGGCTTCTTGCGCCCCCCCTTTGTATACTATCTTGATCATGTTTGTTTCCTCATGGTTTGACAATGGGTTCTGATTGATGTTGGGTGCCTCTGGGGTTTGGACTTAAATCCGGTTTGTGTCGATGAACTCCTGGATGACATTTTTCAAGTGCCATCACTTCTCCGTATCATGCCCCGGAGTACCAGAACAATATTCACAGCTCACGAAGTAATCAAGATTCTTTAGAGAAGGGTTTGGCAATTTTAACTCAATTGGCCTCAGCATATCCAATTGCCTCAATCTATGGAATAAACTGGTATAAGACTCCCCCAACGGGGTGAAAGTTTTCTTTCACTGCAACCTCTCATTTTTGAACGCTAGATTGGGTCGAAAACTTGGGCCGACAGGGTTTTGGTAGGCTCGTGGGGGTGGGTAAGCATTTTGTGGAGTTGGGTAGGTATTTTGTGGGGCTGGTGCATGCCATTGTGAGTAGGAAGGAGGTTGAGTATATGACTGGGCGTGGTGTACAGAAATTTGAGGGTCGTGAGATGGGAAGTAATGTTGGGGTGGATTATATGGGTTTTGGGTGTAGGTTAGGTGATGGGGTCGAGGCTGGGTATAATGGTGTGACAGGCCCCTCGGTCCAAACCATGATCCTGAATCAACCGTTGCCAGATCTTCTTTCTTCTTCTTTCCGATCACTCCTCCAGTACCGTTCTGAATAGCTTGGGTAGTTGCTTTGATGGCCAAATAGCTCATGATTTTGCTTGATTTAAGTCCTTCTTCCACCATGCCACACATCTTCACCACCTCGTTGAAGGACTTGCTTATGGCCGATATCAGATGGCCAAAATAAGTAGGCTCGAGAGCCTGCAGAAAGTACTCCACCATTTTGCTCTCCTCTATCGGGGGGTTAACTCTTGCTGCTTGTTCTCTCCAGTGAAAACTGTATTCCCTGAAACTTTTACTAGGCTTCTTCTCAATCTTAGTCAGCGACAAATGATCTAGGACATTCTTGATGTTGTATTGGAAATGACGAGCGAATGCTTGGGCCAAATCATCCCATGTATACCATCTGCTGTGATCCTGACGAGTGTACCACTCCAATGCCGCGCCACTCAGACTCTGGCTAAAGTATGCCATCAACAACTCATCTTTCCTACCGGCTCCTCTCATTTTACTGCAAAATCCCCTTAGGTGGGCCACCTGGTCTCCATGCCCATCATATAGGTCGAATTTAGGCATCTTAAATCCCACAGGCAACTGAATATCTGGAATAGACACAAATCTTTGTAGGCTATGCTCACCTGGCCTCCCAATACCTGCATGTTTCTAAACGATTGTTCCAGGCTTCTTACCTTCATGAACATCTCCTCCTGCTCTGGGTTTTTAAGTGGTTTCTCAGTCTCAAAAGGGAGGTCGAAACGGGGAGTGTAGGAGTAATGATCTAGAGCCTTGAAAGTAGGCTCTGGGGGATAGTATTGGTTATCTTGGGTTGGGAATAAGGGCTCACTAGAGGATCAATGGAGTGTAGTGGGTGGGGGTGCCACGAAAACAGGGGTAACTCGTGGAGGGGACATGGGATTGGTTTAGCTGGTGGTGCTTGTGTGGTTTGGGAAGTAGTGCCTTGGTAGTGGTGGTAAATGGGGAGGCCTGGAGATGAATCAATAGTGGGAGGTTCTTGGGATTGAGCCAGTGGCGGGACGAAAGCAGGGTTGGCGGGGTATGATAGTGGTGGATGCCCTTTCATCCATGCCTGGTACATCTCTGCCATTTGGTGTTTCAACTTATGTATCTCCTTTTTCAGATTAACATCAATCTCTTCCCCCTCCCTTGACGGATTAATAACACTTGCATCCAGTTCTTGGCCAGCCATGATCAACTTGTCTTTGGACCTGGTGTTGTACGGGTGAGTTGCCATAATGCCAAACAAATTAACCACCTACCTGGACTTGATGACAACAAACAAACTTATTAGCGATTAAGAGCTTAGCATATAGGCAACCGCACGTTGGGGATGCAATGCACCTAAGCAGTTAACCATTTCTATTATGCATTTGAACGGCTGCTTGCATCATCCCGGCTTTCACTAATTTCCATTTTGCAATTTCTTCCTCTCTTTTTTTCATTCCTGCTTTTCTTTGCTTGATTCTTATTTTTATCTTTTTATTCTCTCATTTTCCCTCTCTTGTTTTTCCATTATTTCTTTCCCACAGTTTTTCTTGTTTTCTCTCCTTTTTTCCCCTTTCATTTCACAGTTATGATCAAATCCTATGGGGATTGCCTACGTATTATGATGCCACATGAATCAGACCAAAGCGTAGTTCTGGGAACACGTGCGAAATAAAAAATAAAACAATAAATAATAAAAAAAATATTTTTGGGGTTTTCAAATTTTCATAAAACATCTTGATTACGACAACTTCCCCTACAAAGTTAAACATAAAGACTGACAGACTCGATGAGTGGACCAACAACTTCAAAAGAAAACTGAAAATACATACTCAAAATAAACTAACAAAGAAAACCGACAATACAGACTCGAAAATGAACTAACAAAATACAGATTCAAACAAATAAATGTCAAGAATACATAAGTGCCTCAATTACTGCTCCAGTTGGCCTTGCTGCGGGCCTTTGCACCATATCTTCTTGGAGGTGAAACAAGTCATCCATGATCCGTCAGACAAAAATCATAACTGAAGCAAAGAACATGGATTTGGTCATGTCTTCTCATTCGTTGCACTTCATCACAATGTAGTCTGCGATTCTCCTAACCCTTTCCCTGATAATACCTTTCTACTGTAGCAACCGTCCGATCTGCTGAGATCTGGCTTCCAAAACTTGTTCAGCTGTGTGATTTTGCTCTTAAAGCTACTGCAAGTCTTTCTCTAGCTGTGCCATCAGGGCATAGCAGTGCTCCCTTTCTGCTATGAAGTCTCTCGCCTGCTTGTCCAATTCATTCTCAAGGACATTAACCTTTTTCTTTATACTTACCATTCCCTTTTCATACTTCTCCTTCAGTTACCGAACGAAACTGGCCCGTCCCTCCGCATTTTTAGCTAACTTAGCTCGGGCATTTGCTAGCTCCACTTCAGTCTTTTGCAAATTATCCTCGTAGTCACGTACATTTTGTGTAAGGTTGTAAATGAGCTTTTTATCTTTTCTGCTTTTGCCCGGGTTCTTAGCTGCTATTCTCATATTTTCGAACTTAGGCTCGGAGAGCTTCATTCTCTTGGGCCAACCTTCTTCTTTCACCTTCAGCTTCTTGTGCCTGGAGATCATTATTGAATTCCATGTTTCTCAGCTTCTCTTCCAAGGTGTGAATTGCGGCTTGATATTTTTTCTCCTTTTCTCCCCAAGCCAACTTTTCTTGGATTTTCTCATCAAAAGCTTGAACATGAGGTCTCTTGGCAGGCCTCTCGGGCTCAGGCTCTGGATCATTGTTTACATAAGACCTTTTCTTAAACCATGCAGCGTAACCTGGATCCACTTCCCCCTTTGCAACATTTGGTACTTGGGTAACGGCAACCATTCCAATCCTACTAAACTAAAGTCTCGGGCAATGCAGCTTCTGGATGTAGCTCAATGACCTGGGTGGTTAGATCTTCATCTTTGAGCACCACCTAATATCTTCCTAACTACCTTAAGACCCTCTACGGTGCATATGGCTGGATACTCCTCACACCCATCAACCTCAGGTAACCCTTGGTAGTTGTCATGTATATGGCTTCTGTCATCGGGAGCCATCCTATAGTCCACTTGACCTGACTTGCTTTGAGAGCCTTCAAGTGGGAGACCCAGGCTTCAAATCCTTCTGGCACGCTGTAGTCTTTCACCCTTTACTCATAACTCTCAATGAAGTTATCCGGGCTCGAACCATAACTCATGAATTTGAGGTGGTGGTAGAGATGCTCGATCAACCACATTTGTAGAAGAATATTGCAACCTTCAAAGAATTGGGCCCTGGCTTTGCATAATGTCAATGCTCGATAAATGTCTGCCAGCGCTAACTGGAAAAGTGTATGATCTTCCTTGGTAGTGAGGATTTGTGCAATCTGACCATATGGGTATCCATTATCCCTTCCACATTTGGAAAGACCGTGATCCCCAAAAATGCCAAAATAAAAGCGAACTGACGATGAATTTGCCAAAGGCCCTTATCTTATTTGTTTCTCAAACCCTTTTCATGCATTTCGAACCCAGCTGAGTGCCCGAACCTGAAGTACAAGAAGTGGAAAGAACAACACCCTTTGCTTACATGGGCCTTCTTCATCTATTTTCTGATATTCAGGAGGTCAAAGAACTTATGCACCGAAGGAGCCCTTGGAAATATAAGTTGCTGTTTCCTCAAATCCCGGCCAAACTCAATATACCCGGTTACTTCCTCCAAAGTAGGGGTGATCTCAAAGTCCAAGAAACGAAAAACATTGTGGACAGGATCCCAAAAAGTTACCAAAGCCTTGATTAGATCTTCCCGTGGTTTGATTTCCAAAATGTTTATAAGGGCACCCAACTGTTTTTTCACCCACTTCTGACCATCTTCATCCAGATCATTCCACCACATACGCAATTGCAATTGAGCTTGTTCTATGACCACTTCTGATGGGTTCTGGGTAGTGTTCATGCGTACCAATGGGAGATTAAGGTTAGGTTTGACTCCGGTGGACCCTTTTTGTAAAACAAGTTTTTCAATTTCTAAAAGAAAAAATCAACAGACCATGACTCCCTCCCCTATATGCTAATTTTAGCAGAAATGGTCGTTTTTGCAAACGTGGCGCCTTCCCAATTCCAAATAAATTTTGAGGCCGGGGAGAACTACTTTGTGGAAAAATGACACTTACCGATAGATTTGTCCATTCATTTACGAAAATAGCCCTTCGACAACTGAAGATACTCTAAGGCTATCTCGGCAAGAACGGCTTAAGACATTACCGAAGTTGGATCGGCTTATTTTGACCCTAAAATACATTTATTTGACCATTTACTCTTTTTTTGAGAAATAAAGCCGAAACTTATGTAGGTTGCCTACGTATCCCACATCCGTTGAGAATCAAATCTGCGTAGTTCGGTCAATTTTGACACACTTGAAAAGGACATAGAATTGACTTATTTTAAAACGACTCTCTTTGTTTTCCTCTTTTTTTTGAAAAATTTTGGCAGAGTTTCAGGACATTTCCAAATACCGGGGATTTTTCAGAACCAGGTTTTACTTCCTTCTCTACATCACTCGTGGTTTTTATTTTGCTTTATTTTCCCTTAGCCGGTCAGCATGTTGGCCGAAACAAATAAATGCTCACATAACACATATGATGTATCAGGATGGTCTGTTATTTTGGGTACACCTGTCCTAGACGGACCCAACCCCTATGTTGAGTCCCCTAAATCAAATGCACATGATGAAAACAAATATTCCTACTAGGGATCCAGCATGAGGTTGTGTTCTTCTAGGTTTAAATCCTGAGGTTGCATTCTAGACGTGGGTTACCCGAGTAGACAACTCGAGCCGAAGAGGGGGCAACGTACCGGGAGCACTGAAGTCTGCCCGACCTTGTTGATGGCCCATCCCCGTTCTTATTTGGTATATTTTCTACATAAAAACGGGCCACGCGAACGTGTGCACCATTTTTAGAAGACTCAGAGGGGTGGCGTAAGAAGACAGTTATATACAATTCAAATATATCAAAACGGTAAATAGACAACAATTAGTACAAAGGTTCACAAAATACAGTAACATTAACAATAAATAAAGCCAAGTAAAATTATATTAACAAGCTCGAATTCTTGAACCCTGAACCAGAAGTTCTGGGTTCTTATCCCCAGTAGAGTCGCTAGAGCTATCACACCTCCTTTTTACCACCCCCAGAAGGGAGTATAAGGGAGTTTTTCCAATTTAATTGATAATCGAAATGAGATTATTTATATTAAAATCAGAGTCTCCACTTGGGATAATTTATGGTGTCCCAAGTCACCAGTTTAAATCCCGAATCGAGGAAGTTGACTCTATTTACGGTCTGCAAACACAGAAATCTGGGTAAGGAATTCTGTTAACCCAGAAGAAGGTGTTAGGCATTCCCGAGTTCCGTTGTTCTAGCACGGTCGCTTTGATCATACTTGGCTTAATCAAATTGTTTCATTACTCATTCTTGAACCTATGTGCATTTGCCTCTTTTAATTAAGAAATTATCTCTAAACAAGGTCACGCGTACATGTACCCGTTTGTTAGGTGCATCAAAAATTGTGTCGTGCGAATCTGTCTACAATTAATAACGCTTTATTATTATTATTATTAAGAAAGTTTGGCTGAAGTTGCGCGAACACATACTCCGGTTTTATTTTTAGAAATCGTAGTCATGTCACGTGAACGTGTCCACAACCATGATAGTATATTAAACGTGCCTAAAGCAAACTATGAACATTTGTTATTTTTATATCTAAATTAATACGAGGTCCATGTATGATTAAATGATGGATGGCACACCTCAGACTATATGAATTAGAATTAATTTAACGGCCCATTAGCAATACTTTTATTGTTAAGAAAGTTTGTTCAAAGTTGCGCGAACGCATACTCCGAATTATTTTTTAGAATTGTAATCGTGTCACGCGAACGTGTACACAATCACAATAATATTTTCAAACGCGCCTAAAAGCTTTTCTACGAATATTCAATATTAATAGTATTTGTGAGGGCCATGGGGGTATAATTAGATGGTGCACCTCATTCCGTTTTTGAGGGTCATATTTAAACTAGGCCTAAGGATGCTGAATTTGCAAAATTCAAATTCAATAGAGTTATTTGTTGTGAGCACAATTGGGCCATGGATTATCTCAATGAAATGGGCCAGTGTACAAGTTCCTTGAGCTATTAAAGTCAAGCGACCAGATTTACTGAAAAATGATAAGAGAATTGGGCTTTGGAGGCGAACCCAGAATGGAAAAGAAGGGGCCTTAGACACACGAGCCTGGCTTGGGCCAGGTATCTCATTTGGGCCATTTAATAGGCCAAGTTGTTTTAAGAGATGCCATTAAGAACCTTTACCATTTGGACTACCTTATTCTGCAGCCCTTCAAACACTTAACAGGCCATGGTTAATTCAGACACTAATCTAATTTAATCTAAACCAATTTCATCAAAACAAATAAAAATGTTAATCATCTAATTTAGATCCAAAATACAGAAGTTTTAAACACTGTCCACTCAACAATTACATGCCACATGCATTTGAAAGTTGAAACTACTATTAACTACTGCTGTTGAACTCATACATGTAGTGATTCTCACAATAGGGATACACCAAACATTTAAATCAAGTATCACAATGGCAACAGTAGTTCCTAAATTCATTCAGATACTAAAACCAAAATCCAAAACAGCAAAGTCATGATAAGAGTTAACCTTAGACTGCACATCACTACTAACTTGAACAAATTCAAACAAAATCCAACAGGGAAGGTTCTTCACCTAAATTAAACCCATACTATAATAGTCCAACCACCAAATACTCGACAAGAAGAGTTTAACCCAGCTAAAACCAAAATGACAAACTAAAGTCAAAATACAACCCCAAGATAAATTGTACTGTCAATAACATGAATAAATACAGTGAATCATGTAGTGAAACATAATTTAAGTCAAAAACAAGGATAGGTTCTAAATAACATAAGCTGATACTCAGCAAAACTAATGTTTAAATCTCCAACTTCGATTACGTGCCTCAGAATTTTGCTTCACATATCAATAATGTCCAAGAGGTACCTGGAGGTAAAGACAAAGCAAAAAGATGAGGATTTCAACAACAACAGTAGTTCAGCAAATCAACACAGCCATGTTTAGCTTCCTTAAACCAGTTTTTAAACCCAGATAACTCAGAAATCTTTTGAAAGTCTTAAACTATTGCTAATAGTGAACCAAAGAACAATTCCCAACAATTTTCGACCAAAAGGATACAGAAACTTTCCAGTATTTTTAGGGTATTCATTCTCTGATTTTTTGAGTGGAAGAAGGGTCTATATATCGCCCCTTTTTGGTTGCTATGTGCTGTAGAAACAGAATGGGAATTATTCCTCACACAACATTTTTTCTAACAGAATGGGACAGCTGTCGACCTCTAATTGGTTCCAGCATTTTGTGCTGGCCAAGTAGGGCCAGCTGCCCCTATTCGAGAACATTATAGATACCGTATCCCACCTCTAAATTCCCAAATTAACCCCTTTAAGTTTTTATTGTTCCTTTAACCTCTCATAAGTTTATGCTATTCTCAAATCAAGACTAATACATTCAGGCAAAGAACAAACCAAAATACGGATTGAACAAACAAAAATCATTAAGCATTTGGGCCTTTTAAGCTAATTAAAACAAAAGAGGGAAGAAGAATACCCTCGAAAAGAGGGAAGAAGAATACTCTCGGAAAAACTCTGAACTTCGAATGCATTTAGTCCGGTCAAAGGCGAATCAACTAAGTTCCGACGACTCCAAAATGAGTTTAAACTTGCATTAACCAATGGCTCTTAACAAAAGCCATTAGCTAATGTCAGTTTCAAACTGAAAACATGCTCAAATCAATGGAGATATCAAATAAAAGACCCGACATTCTTAACCATTTTTAGATATAAAATATGTGACTTCTGGGTCAATCGAAAGACATAGTCACGAGATAGATGATGAGAGGGGAAGATATTGGTTGCATGGTATCGATTTTACTAGGTTTGGAGGAGGTTGGGTGAATTAGGGCTTGGCTCCAGATGTGGATTTGGCGAGTTCGGGCGGTGATTTGAAGAAAACTGTTTATGGGTCTGAATAGAGGGGGAAAGGGTGATTGTGTGGTAAGAACTTTAGGGCGGTTTGAGGTGTCGCCATCGACCGGTGGGGATTTGGCATTTAAGGGCGGCTAGGGTTAAGATGGTGGTAAAGGAGACGAAGACAAATGAGGGTCCTAGGGTTGAAGTGGTATTCAGACAATTATAAGGGGAATAGGGTTCAGTTCCTAGTCGTTGGATCGCCCAAGATCAACGGTTGGGATTAAACGCCTCCAAAACGACATCGTTTGGGGATAGGGCGGATCTGAACCGGGTTACCAGGTTGGGCCTGGGGTGGATTGGGCCAAAATTGGTTTGGGTCCAATATAAAAAAAACAAATTGTGATTAATCTGCAAAATTAAATTTTTTTAATTAAAAAACAAGCCTAAATTAAATTCCTAAATCAAATTAGTCTGCAAAATTAAGCTAATTATCAACTATAATATTTACAAAAATTAATTAGTCCTAGATTAAAAGAGGAAATGACTAAAAAATTAAGAAGCTAAAAATGCAAAAGTAAGCCATTTTTTGTGATTTTTATTTTTAAATAAAACAACTAATTACTAATTAATCCTAAAAATATGAAAATGAAAACTAAATGCAATGCATGGTATTTTTGGCATTTTCATGATTTTAACAAAAATAAACATGCGCAAAAATGCAAACAATTAGCACAAATTCCCACAAAATCCCATCAAATTGTAAAAAAAAAAGGAAAAAATTATTTTTCTTGTATTTTATGGGAGTAATTCCTATAGGGAAAAAATCACGTACTCACAAACATTACGTAATAAAAATGCGGTAATTAAGAATTAACTATAAACAGTTTGTAAGCAAGAATGAGATTGATCTAAGGTTCTGATTATTGTCGGAATCATTTCCGCTATGTTTGCTATAAATTTGCCTAAGTCTTCTCTATCAATCATGAGCACTCTGACTGTCGTAACTCTCCCCCTAGTAATTACAACAATATACTAGATATATTCTCCCGAATTACACAAGCTAACTTTTAAGTACTGCTCACTTAGATCGCACCCAAGGTTTCGTTGTCCCTAATGCCACCTTTAAACCATTCGTATTGATCCCTCATATACGTTTGGAGTGATGATGTTCAACAACTATCTAAATATGCACTCTCTCCCGAGTAATGTACACTAAATAGGAACAGCTAATTGAGGGCCCTTCAATCAACAACAATAAGCATATAATTGAACAAACAAAGATAATACTATGGCAAATCTATATTAACATAACAAGCAAATAATCCTCCAATAGGTTCCATCTAAACCCTAGATTAGGTATTTAGCTACTCATGCTCATAGTAACAATTTTCCAAATAATTTTTTTAATTAATTTACAAAGTAAAGATGAAGGAATGAAGAATTCGATGATAATCTCCTCCAGAAATTGTCCAAAACGTCTTCTCCCTTCCGATAATAATCTCCCTAGGTCTCCAATGTGTCAAAAAGTCCTCAAAATAGCATTTTATATGTATTTATAAGGTGTTGGTGACTCATAGCAAGAGACTCTAAGAAGTCGCCGAAGACGACATCATCTTCTCAGAAGAAGACGCCGATAGACTCCTTCTGCCGCATAACGATGCCCTAGTAATTTTTCTCAATGTTCTAGATTTTAAAATTAAACGTGTTCTAGTGGACCCAGGAAGTTAAGCCAACATCATTCAATGGAGAGTGCTGGAACAAGCCAAGCTTATCGGAAGCATCATTCTGGTAACAAAACTCCTCACTAGTTTCAACTTAGCAAGTGTAACGACTCGGGGAGAGATCTTGCTGCCCATGAACGCCAAAGGGATCATGAAGACTACCTTATTTGAAGTGGTGGACGATGACATGGGATAAAACATAATTCTCAGTAGACCATGGCTACATGAGATGAAAGTCGTGCCATCCACATACCACCAAATGCTGAAATTCCCAACTCTAGAGGGAATCAAACAAATAAGAGGGGATCAACCAGCGGCGAGGGAAATGAACACGGTATTGGTTACAAGTACTAAAGGAAAAGAACCCATTGGTTAGCAATTACAAGAATCGACGCCTGCTCCCGAGCCAAGTGAAGATGACAAAGGTGAAAAGTTGTCAAAACACCACTAGGTACCAAGGTATTTTCAGGTACCGAAAGAGACAGACACTACCAAATCCACAACGGAAGAACTTGAACAAGTGGACTTGTTAGAAAAATTCCCGGAGAGAAATTCTACTTGGGGGCAGGCCCAAACCCGATCTTAGGCTAGGATTTATTGATTTTCCTAAAATTAACGATGATTCTTTTTCATGGTCGCACTCGAATATGACAGGTATCCCGGTAGAGGTGGTCGTGCACAAGCTAATCCTGGACCGAAGTATCCCACTAGTAAGGCAGAAAAAGCACTCGATAACCCAGGTTAGAAATATGTTTGTCAAAGAAGAGGTAACTCGACTACTTGTCATCAGTTCAATCTGGGAGGTAAAGTATCCCGACTGGCTACCTAATGTAGTTGTTGTCCTGAAAAAGAATAATAAATTCTGAATATGCATAGATTCTAAGAATTTGAATAAGGCATGCCCGAAAGACTCGTTCCCCACTGCCAAACATCGATTAAATGATTGACGCCACGACCGAGCACGATAATGAGTTTCCTTGATGCCTATTTCGGGTAAAATCAAACTAAGATGAATCCAGAGGATCAGGAAAAAACTTCATTCATGGGTTGGGCCCAGACGAAACACCCTTTCCTGCGCGAAATAGGACTTGGTTCTGTAAAATTTATATAGGCGCGCTGCAGGCTGCGACGCACTATGCGGCGCGGCAGTGGGGAAGTTCAGAGAGCTATATCTGTCAGACTGTTAGAATATTCCACAGACACGGCGCACACTGAGGCGCGGTAGTGTAAATTTCCTAGAGTAAAATAATTTCATCCTCTTTTGACATCCAGACTTGGTGCACAACCTCCAAACATGATCACGGCTTAATATATTGGGTTTTTACTCAGACTTCAAAGCTTCAGATTGATCGATTTAGCTCCAAATTAACTTTTGAACTCGGGATCACTTCCTGCAAGGCATAAAATACATAGTAAGTGTAATTCACTATCGTTTGAGCTTAAGCACACATAAAAATGCAGTAATTGGAATGTAATACTACGGTTAAAACACGAGTTTCTAGTCTCACATCAACACCCCATAGTTAAACCATTGCTCATTGTCGAGCATTTAAACTACACTTCACTTAGGGATAACCTTTCATCCAACAACCTCCCTGATACACCATGCCAAGAATAATTAAAGTAGACTGAGCACCTTATCATAACATCCCACCCTCAAGATTCGACTCAAAAGTACCATGCATTATTCACAACTCGCCCACTCACTCTAACGTAGAGGTCAATGACATTACTTTCCTTCATGAACCAAGTGCCCTCACATAACAAAAGAGAGTAGTTCCACAGAATAAAATTTAAGACACTTAGGAACTAAATATAGAAAGAATTCACTCTTATGCCACAAACAATGCACCATAGGCTTGCCCGTAGTGTACTACTCTACTAATCGAGCTCATTTAGTCTAGGATCAAGTAGGACTTTAATTGTGTAACGACCCGGACGTCGTTTTATGAGTTACCGCTTCATTTTCCCTATTTTTGCTTATAATTTCCTTGTTCAGCTGTATTATGTGCTATCGGGTTGGTTGGCTCAGGTTCGGAGAAGTTTTGGTAAGGTTTGAGATACTTAGTCTCTTCTGAGGAAGCTTAAGTTGGAAAAGTCAACCGGATGTTGACTTATGTGTTAAAGGGCTTGGATATGAGTTCTGATGGTTCAAATAGCTTCAAGAGGTGATGTGGTACTTAGGAGCATGATCAGAATGTGTTTTGGAGGTCCGGAGTAGATTTAGGCTTGAATTGGCGAAATTGGAATTTTGGCGTTGTCCGGTTGATAGGGGAGATTTTGATATAGGGGTCAGTATGAAATTCTGGAAGTTGGAATAGGTCCATTGTGTCATTTGTTATGTATGTGAAAAGTTTTAAGTCATTCGGACGTGTTTGATAGACTTTTTGATCGAAAGCGGAATTTGGAAGTTTTTAGAATTCTTAGGCTTGAATTCGATGCAAATTTGGTGTTTTGATATTGTTTTGAGCATTCCGAAGATTGGAACAAGTTTTAATGATGTTATGGGATATGTTAGCATGTTTGGTTGAGGTCCTAAGGGACTCGGGTGAGTTTCGGGTGGTTAAATGGATCAATTGCATGTTAAAACGTTGCATGTTTTAGCTTCAGTACTGTTGCAGGTTTTTCTTCTTCGCGATTGCGTGAGGAGGCTCACGATCGCGTAGAGCTATCTCGGGGGGCATCAAGGTTATTCTTCGCGTTCCAGATAGGGTTGTGATCGCGTGAGTGTAGGTTTATGTGTATCGCGTTCACGTAGGCTCATTCGCGATCGCATAGGTGTAAGACTCTGAGCATCGCATTCGCGTGGGTATATACGCGATCACATAGCGTGAAATTTTGGGCCAGAGGAGTTTGTACTTTGCGATCGCAGTGGGTTTTCCGCAATCACGATTAAGTAAATTAATGAGCTGGGCAGAATGTTTAAAAAGGCCATTTTTGCGATTTTTGGCCTAAGTCCACCATTTTTTACTCGGTTTTGGAGCTTTTTGAGAGAGATTGAAGAGGGAACCAAAGAGAACTTATTGGAGGTAAGAATTTTGGACTTAATACTCGATCTATTTGTGATTTCTGCCTAATTAAACATGAAATTTGGGGGATTTGAAGCCTAAATTGGGGAGTTAGGGCTTGGAAACTTGAGACTTTAATCTAGGGATTTGAGGGGCTATTTTTGGTCGGATTTTGGTATTCTTGGTATGTATGAACTCGGGAAGTGATAAGGAGTCTATTAATATAAATTTTATTGGATTCCGAGACGTGGGACCGGGGGGTCCGGTTTGGCCAATTTCGGGATTTGTGTTGTAATTTGATTTCTTTCGAGTGGGCTTTGTTCCCTTATCATATTATGATGGTTTTACACTGATTTTGGTTAGATTTGGAGCATCCAGAGGCCGATTCGTGAGGCAAAGGCATCGCGGGCTAGAGATTGGGCCGGATAGAGGTGACTAATGATTGTAAATATTGTCCTGAAGGTATGAAACCCCGGATTTCACATTGTTGTGTTATATTAAGGTGATGCACACGCTAGATGATGAGCGTGGGGTCGTGCACTGTTGGGGATTATGACTTTGTCCATCCCAAATGACTGTTTTACCGCATATTTGATTGAAAACTATTTGCTATCATCATGTTTTGGGCTGAATGCCATATTTGGACCTCGTGTCAACTATTTGGACCCTTAGGGGATTTTTATTGCTATTTCCTCACTGTTTTGATTTTATATTTGTACTCAGTCATGCTATATTATACTGTTTTCATAACTCAGCCATGTTTACTCTGTTTTAACACTTTAAATGATATTTTGGGCTGAGCATCATATTTTACTGTGCCCGAGTTGGTTTTAGAGATTTCTGACTGAGTAGGGCCGAGGACCTGTGTTGTGAGAATTATTATGGGATCGAGCTGCACGCCGTAACAGTGTTGTACTGATTATGACTATGAGGCCGAGGGCCTGAGTTGTACGCCACGAGGTGGCTTGATATGAGGCCGAGAGCCTATTGATTATGCCACGAGATGGCTTGATATTGCGCTTGGGCCGTGAGGGGCCCCTCCCGGGGTTTGTACACCCCTAGTAAGTGCGGGTACCTATTGTGATATGAGATATAGCCCGAGGGGCTGGTTCTATTCCATGTTATTGCCCGAGAGGCTGATTTTGTTGACATTGTGCCCGAGGGGCGGATTTTATGTGTTTATCTTTTTTAGCTACTTTGCATTTACTTGTTTAACTGTTAAAAAGGTGTTTTAAAGAAGCTTATTATGAACTAAGGTGTTTTTTAAAGGATTTCACTATTTTATTGTTTTTATTGGTTTTACACTGCTTCTTTATAGCATGTTATTGTGTTTTTACGTGATTTCTTATCGCTCAATCTTCATTTATTATTATTATTCACTGAGTTGGAGTACTCACTTTACTCCCTGCACCCTGTGTGCAGATTTAGGAGCTTCAGGTCCCGCCAGTGAGGGTTAATTGCTCCCAGTAAGCCATTCGGAGTCCACTAGGTAGCTACTCGGCGTCGCAGCCCAATTTTTCTCCCTCCTATCTTACTTTATGTTCCTAGTTCTGTAATAGACTATATAAACCCCTTTCAAACTTCTAGACTTATGGTAGATGCTCATGACTGGTGACACCCCGATTGTCGGGTTGTGTTGGTTTTTCCGCAAATTGTACTGTTTCACTATTTATTTGAGATTTAATCATGTTAAAGACCTTAATTGTGGTATTTTAAATGCTTAAAATGAATTGGGTGTTGTGTTGGCTGGCCTTGTCTTCATGAGAGGTGCCATCACAATCGGGTCTAGGGTTTAGGTCGTGACAAGTTGGTATTAGAGCCTAGGTTACATAAGTCTCACAAGTCATGAGCAGGTTTAATAGAGTCTCGCGGATCGGTACGGAGACGTCTGTATTTATCCTTGAGAGGCTGCAGAATCTTTAGGAAAAACTTCGTATTGTTGAAATTCTTATCATACGAATCTGTTGATCTAAGTACTAAACTTCTGTAATTCTATTCTCTCACAGATGGTGAGGACACGCGCTACCGGTCAGGATGGACGACTACCAGTACCATCAACTGTGGCCACTAGAGGCCGAGGACGCGGTCGTGGTCGCGGTAGGGGTAGGGGTGTGGCCCGCACAACAGCTAGGACAGCACCTGCAGATCCACCAATCGCTCAGTGCAGGATCAGGTCCCAGTTATGGACGCTCCAACAACACCAGCTTAGGCACCAGCTGTGCCTATTGTGATTCCGAGTCTTCAGGAGGCCTTGGCTCGGATTCTACTAGTATGCACTGGCCTAGCTCAGGCGGTCTCAATTACTACAGTCGCAACTACTTCTCAGGCCGGGGGAGTCACTCAGACTCCTGCCGCTCGCACACCTGAGCAGGTCGTGTAGGGACTTCAAACACCGGGGGCACATCCAGCCCAGCCGGTTACAGCTGCTCAGGACTATGTAGCTCCTGCCAGGCTAGAGGATGAGCAACACATGTTGGAGAGGTTTGGTAGACTTCAGCCTCCGACTTTCAGTAGTGCAGAGGGCGAGGATGCCCAGGGTTTCTTGGACAAGTATTAGAGGATTCTTCACACAACGGGTATTCTGGAGACCAGGGGGTCGCTTTCACTACTTTTTAGTTTTCTGGAGTTGCCTTCACTTGGTGGGAGGCTTATGAGAGGTATAGGCCTGTTGGTGCAGCACCCCTTACCTGGCAGCAGTTCTCCGTTCTCTTTTTGGAGAAGTATGTGCCGTAGTCTCGCAGAGAGGAGCTGCACAGGTAGTTTGAGTGGTTGCGTCAGGGAGAGATGACTGTGTCGCAGTATGAGATGAGGTTCTCAAAGTTAGCTCATCATGCTATTTGGTTGGTTCTGACAGATAGAGAGAGGATTAGGAGGTTTATTGATGGCCTACATATCAGCTTCGTATTCTCATGACTAGGGAGAGGGTGTCTCGTGCTACTTTTGAGGAGGTTGTAGACATTGCTCGTGAGATTGAGTCAGTTCGTCGCTAGGAGAGAGATGAGAGGGAGGCCAAGAGGCCTTAGGGATCTGGTAGTTATGGTGGTGTTCTTTCGAAAGGTCAGTTTCAGCACGATAGAGGTCGTCCATTCAGGCATGATCAGCCAGCTCACCTAGGTTATCGTGGGGCATCATCGGGCCATGGTTCTCACAGTTCTCATTAGGGCCAGTCATCACTTAGTGCCCTTCCAAGTCAGAGTTTGTCCTGTGCTCCATCAGTTCAGGGCTATTCTATGCTAGGTGCATCTGCTAGTCATTCTGGTGCTAGGGGTTCCCTTTCAGTCCACGTCTCCAGCACCCGGGAGTTGCTATGAGTGTGGAGAGATGGGTCATATGTAGAGGCAGTGTCCTCGTCGTCTTGCGGGTTCATCTCAGTAGAGGAGTCAGCCATTGGCTTCAGCGCCGGTTACTTCACCACCACCTACCCAACCAGATAGGGGTGGAGGTCAGTCAGTTAAGGGTCGCCTAAGAGGGGGAGGTCGATCAGGTGGCAGTCAGGCCCGTTTCTATGCACTTTCAGCTAGACCCGATGTTATTGCTTCCGATGCTATTATTACAGGTATTGTCTAAATCTGCCACAGAGATGCCTCTGTATTATTTGATCCTAGTTCCACTTATTTTTATGTTTCATCATACTTTGCTCGTTATTTGTATACGCCCCATGAGTCTCTTGTTTCACCTGTTCATGTATCTACTCTGGTGGGTGATACTGTTGCTGTAGACCATGTGTATCGATCGTGTGTGGTGACTATTGGGGGTCTGGAGACCCGAGTGGATCTTTTGTTGTTATGTATGGTGGATTTCGATGTTATATTGGGTATGGATTGGCTATCTCCATGTCGTGCTATTTTGGACTGTCATGCTAAGACAGTGACATTGGCTATGCTGGGTCTACCACAGATTGAGTGGTGAGGTTCGACTGATTATGTTCCCAGTAAGGTAATTTCATTCTTGAAGGCCCAGCGTATAGTTGGAAAGGGTTGTCTTTCGTATTTAGCCTTTGTGAGGGATGAAGGTGCAGAGATTCCCAGTATTGATTTTATTCTAGTTGTGAGGGATTTTCCTGATGTGTTTCCTGCAGACCTGTCGGGCATGCCACCGGACAGGGACATTGATTTTGGTATTGATCTGGTGCTGGACACTCAGCCTATTTCTATTCTGCCGTATCGTATGGCACCAGTGGAGTTGAAGGAGTTAAAGGAGCAGCTTTAGGAACTCCTTGATAAGGGGTTCATTCGGCCTAGTGTGTCGCCTTGGGGTGTGCCAGTTCTATTTGTGAAGAAGAAGGATGGCACTATGAGGATTTGCATTGATTACAGGCAGTTGAACAAAGTAACAATTAAGAACAAGTATCCTTTGCCTCACATTGATGATTTATTCGACCAGCTTCAAGGAGCGAGAGTGTTCTCCAAGATTGATCTCCGTTCAGGCTATCACCAGTTGAAGATCAGGGACTCGGATATTCTTAAGACGGCTTTTAGGACCCGATATGGTCATTATGAGTTCTTGGTGATGTCTTTTGGGCTGACCAATGCCCCAGTAGCGTTCATGCATTTGATGAACAATGTGTCCCAGACTTATCTTGACTCGTTCGTTATAGTTTTTATTGATGATATTCTGGTGTATTCGCGTAGTCAGGAGGAGCACGCGGAGCATTTGAGAGTTGTGTTGTAGAGATTGAGGGAGGTGAAACTTTATGCAAAATTCTCCAAGTGTGAGTTTTGGCTTAGCTCAGTGGCTTTCTTGGGGCAAATGGTGTCCATTGAGGGTATTCAGGTTGATCCAAAGAAGATAGAGGCGGTTCAGAGTTGGTCCAGACCGTTCTCAGCCATAGAGATTCTCAGCTTTCTTGGTTTAGTGGGTTATCACCGCTGATTTGTTCAGGGATTTTTATCTATCGCATCGCCCTTGACCAAGTTGACTCAAAAGGGTGGTCTATTCAGGTGGTCAGATGAGTCTAAGGAGAGCTTTCAGAAGCTCAAGACTGCCTTGACCACAACTCCAGTATTAGTTTTGCCATCAGCTTTAGGTTCATATACCATGTATTGTGATGCTGCAAGAGTTGGTATTGGGTATGTGTTGATGAAGGAGGGTAGAGTTATTGCTTATGCTTCTCATCAGTTGAAGCCACATGACAAGAACTACCCTTTTCATGATTTGGAGTTGGCTGCCATTGTTCATGCGTTGAAGATTTAGAGGCATTACTTGTATGGTATGTCTTGTGAGGTGTTTACTGATCATCGTAGCCTCCAGCACCTGTTCAAGCAGAAGGATCTTAATTTGAGGTAGCGGAGATGGTTGGAGTTGCTAAAGGATTATGATATTACTATATTGTACCATCCGGGAAAGGCCACTGTGGTGGCCGATGCCTTGAGTAGGAAGGCGATGAGTATGGGGAGTTTGGCATATATTCCAGTTGGGGAGAGACCTCTTGTAGTTGATGTTCAGGCCTTGGCCAATCTGTTCGTAAGGTTAGATATTCCAGAGCCCAGTCGGGTTTTGGCTTGTGTGATTTCTCGGTCTTCCTTGTATGATCGTATCAGAGAGCGCCAGTATGATGATCCTCATTTGCTTGTCCTTAAGGACAAAGTTCAGCATGATGATGCTAGAGATGTTACTATTGGTGATGATGGGGTGTTGAGGATGCAAGGCCAGATATGTGTGCCCAATGTGGATGGGCTTCAGGAGTTGATTCTGGAGGAGGCCCATAGCTCACGATATTCCATTCATCCAGGTGCCGCAAAAATATATCAGGATCTGAGATAGCATTATTGGTGGAGGAGAATGAATAAAAATGTGAGACCCCATGTGTTTTTTTTCTCTCTTCTCTTACGTAATATACGTAACGTGGCCTGGTTATATTAGCTATATATATGATTGGGTATAGCACATTGGGAGAATAAGACTGAAAATGTATGGTAATATCAAGGACTTATTATGAGAATTTGCCGAGTCAAGTTACGTTTTCAAGCTTATTCAAAAAAAAAAACATATAAGGTTCCAGGAGACAATTGTATGCGATACGAAGGTGATTATGAGATTATGAGAATAAGAGTACCAATGAGCCAAGATTGGCTAAGTTCTTGTTATGGCCTATTATGTGCACTCAAAGTTCATATCATACATGGCATATTATGCATGGATTTCGAGCTATAATTGGAGGTAAGGGGCCTATTTGCCCTAAAAACTATATATTTTACAGATGGCCACAGGTTGGCAATATGATACCGGTTAGCTACCGGGAGAGACCGCCATTGCTAGCATTTGGTTGGGTGTGTCATGCATTTGCATCAATATATATGTATTCACGACATACGATTACACGAGCATACCATGCATATTTGATTACTATGAGGTCGGATGTCGGCCATGGAGGCTATCAGAGTTTCAGTGTCAGGTGGTATCTCTATTACTTTTTTTTACATCAGCTATGTATGATTCTACTTTCTGCCTTACATACCAGTACATTTTTATTCGTACTGATGTCCCGTTGCTTGGGGACACTGCATTTTTGTTTCGTGCGTGCAGGTCCAGGTAGGGACTCTGATTGACCCCTCCGCTAGGATTTCAGGGTTCAACTACGAGTTAGTAAGCTCCACCTCTTCCTACAGCTTTCATAGGATAGTTACTTTTGTTATACAGTTTGGGTATAGTCAGGGCCTTGTCCCGACAGTGCTTATAACACTCTTAGAGGCTATTGTGGACACAGTATTCTGGTTTTCTTTTTGCAGCTTTCAGTCTCCAGCCCATAGGCTTGGCATGTATATATATGTGTGTAGCATGTATGTCTCTAATTGCGGCCTCGTCGGCCAGCTAGTACTTTACTCCCTCCGTTCCAGTTTATGTGAACCTATTTCCTTTTTGGTCCGTTCCAAAAAGAATGAACCCTTTCTAAATTTGGTAACAATTTAGCTTAAAGTTACAACTCTACCCTTAATGAGAAGCTTTTATAACCATACAAATACTCTGGGCCCCATTTGGACTTGTTTAGGACCACAAATTCCAAAAGTCTTCATTTTTTTCTTAAACTCCGTGCCCAGTCAAACAGGTTCACATAAATCAAAACGGAGGGAGTATTATTTTGGCTCGTCTACCTTTGTTTATATGGTTTATTGTTATTCAGGTCATGATCTTAGTGGTCCAGGCTTAGTATTTCAGATGTTATGCTGCCCGATCTGTTGGGCCCCCAGTTTAGTTAGCTAGTATGTTTAGTGGCTAACTCGATCGAATTCAGTATCGAGTTCCAGTCGTGCCTACCCTAGTTTGGGGCGTGACAAATTTGGTATCAGAGTAGGTCGTATCCCAGGGAGTCCACAAGCCGTGTCTAGTAGAGTCCTGCTTATGGGTGTGTTGTGCACCACACTTATAATCAGGAGGCTATGAGGCATTTAGGAATAGTTATGTTTCTTTCAATTAATAGATCGTGCTATAGAGCGAAGTTATAAGAACATGTGAAATCTAAATCGTGCTTTGTGTTTCTTATCTAACAGGCTACCTAAGCTCAGGAGATGGCACATCGAGAGATAGGTATGGATCCGGGGGAAGGTACTAGTCGTTCCCCACCGGTCAGAGGGATAGGTTTCCCTTAGAGGCTCATAGTGAGTCTCCAGTACCCCTAGTTTCAGCTTCCCCAGCACTTGTTGGAGCCCAGGGAAATGCAGTACCCCCAGCCTCACCAGTTCCATTAGTACCTGAGGCAGCTAGAGACACGGGACCTCCAGCACCTATTGTTCCCCCATCAAAGACTGGGAGCCGGGGATGAGGGAGGCAGTTCAGTTGCTGACTAGGATGGTTTCTATTCATGAGCGATAGCTAGAGTCGGGAGCAGATGCCTAGAGAGATCGGACAGAAAGCTCGACGGTATGAGAGTTTCTTCACTTGGCCCCTCCATTATTTACAGGATCCAGTTCCACTGAGGATCCCCAAGACTTTATAGACCATATGTATAGAGTATTGAGGGTGATGCATGCCTCCGTCACCGAGGCTGTGGATTTGGCTTCTTTTCGGCTACGTGATGTAGTAGTCCTATGGTATGAGGCATGGGAGAGATCTAGAGGACCTGATGCTCTGCCAACAGAGTGGGAGGACTTCTCTGAGGCTTTCTTAGCCCATTATTTACCACGGGAGGTTCAGGAGGCCCGTCTTGACCAGTTTCTTAGCCTGAAGCAGGGGGATATGGGTGTGAGGGATTATATCCATAAGTTTAATTCTTTTGCGAGGTATGCACCAGATATCGTACGTACAATGAGGGATATAGTTCATCATTATGTGGATGGTTTGGGGGATCATTTGATTAGAGACTGTAGGGTAGCATCCTTATCGGATGATGTAGATATTTCCCGCATACAGGCTTTCGCTCAGACTATAGAGGACCTTTCCCGTCGGATTCGTGATACTCACAAGGATAGGGAGCAGAGTAAGAGGGCTCGTACTATGGGGTCTTATAGGGAGCCACGGGGTGATTTTAGGACCCCACTCCATCGATATCCACCTCGATAAGCAAGTAGTTTCCCACCACAGATGCAGGGCTAGCGATTTGATCGTTATATTCAGTCAAGACCGAGGCAGAGCTCAAGCTAGCTTGAGGGCCGTCGATAGGAGCGTTCCGCACAAATGAGACAGCCTACTCCTGCATGTACTCAGTGCGGTAAGCTACACACCGGGCAGTGTAGACAGGGTTTGAGTGCATGTTATCATTGTGGATAGACAAGACATTTTATTAGCCGGTGCCCAGGGTTAGGTAGAGGTGCACCAGCTCAGCCTTCAGGATCCACAACAGCCTCTTCGTCCTAAGTCTATGCTCCCCGATCGGGTCCACAGTCTACTTAGGGCTGTGGTAGGGGGAGAGGTGGAAGAGACACCTCAGGTTCTAGTGGTGGCCAGAACCGCTTTTATGCACTCACAGGCCGACAAGATTCAAAGGCATCCCTAGATATTGTCACAGGTATATTGACAATACATTCTCATGCCATTTATGCATTGATAGATCTCGACTCTACATTTTCATATATTACTCCATTTATTGTTGGTAAGCTTGACATGAGATCTGAGTTGTTGCCACAGTCAGTTGAGGTGTCTACGCCTGTTGGCAACTTTATTGTAGTTAATCATGTCTATCGAGGTTGTACAGTGTTAATTAACGACCGTCCAACCTCTGTTGATTTAGTTGAATTGGTTATGCTAGACTACGATGTCATTATGGGTATGGATTGGTTGGCAGCTTCTTATGCTAATATTGATTGTCGTGCAAAGTTGGTCCGATTTCATTTTCCTGGTGAGCCTGCCCTTGAATGGAAAGGTAATGCAGCCACGCCCAAGGGTAAGTTTATTTCATACCTTAGGGCTCGAAAGTTTACTGCTAAAGGCTGTATATACCATCTGGTTCATGTCAGGGATATAGATAAGGAGCCAGCGACTCTTCAGTCGGTTCTTCTTGTGAATGAATTCCCGATGGTATTCCCTGATGAGCTTCCAGGAATTCCCCCCAAAGGGAAATCAATTTCGCTATAGATTTGCTTCCTGATATGCAGCCTATATCCATTCCTCCCTACAGAATGGCTCCTGTACAGCTAAGGGAATTGAAGGAACAAATAAAGGACTTGCTCAATAAAGGCTTTATTAGGCCAAGTACATCCTAATGGGGTGCTTCGATGCTCTTTGTTCGAAAGAAAGATGGCTCCTTGCGGATGTGTATTGACTACAGGCAACTAAATAAAGTCACTATCAAGAATAAGTATCCTTTTCCATGGATTGATGACTTGTTCGACCAGTTACAAGGTGCCAAATGCTTTTCGAAGATCGACTTGCGATCCAGTTATCATCAGCTACGAGTCAGGGATATTGATATCCCAAAAACAGCATTTAGGACGAGGTATGGCCATTTTGAATTCCTTGTCATGTCTTTCGGGCTTAATGCCTCAACAACCTTTATCGATCTTATAAACCGGGTATTCAAACCATTCTTGGATGAATTTGTGATTGTGTTTATTGACAACATCCTGATATATTCACGATCGGAAGCCGAGCATGCGAACCACTTGCGAGTTATATTGCAGACTCTCCAGGACTATAGGTTATATGCTAAATTCTCTAAATGTTAATTTTGGCTAACTTCTGTAGCTTTTCTTGGTCATGTTATTACCAACGATAGTATCAAGGTTGATGGCCAAAAGATTGAAGCTGTGATGACTTGGCCGAGGCCTTTGAATCCGATAGAGGTTCGTAGCTTTTTAGGTTTGGCAGGGTATTACCGGAGGTTTGTGGAGGGATTTTCCTCTATCTCTGCACCATTGACGAAACTAACACATAAGGGAGCTAAGTTTCAGTGGACTGAGGCGTGGGAACAAAGTTATCAGGAGATAAAGAAAAGGCTTACGACGGCACCTGTCTTGACTCTTCCGGATGGCACCAAGGGTTATGTTGTATATTGTGATGCCTCGAGAATTGGACTAGGTAGTGTTCTTATGCAGAATAGTAAGGTTATCGTGTACGCCTCTTGAAAGTTGTGGAAACATGAACAAAACTATCCTATGCACGATCTTGAGTTAGCCGCAGTTGTCTTCGCCCTAAAGATTTGGCGGCATTATCTATATGGGGTTCATATTGATGTTTTCACCGACCACCAGAGCCTTCAGTATTTGTTTAAACATAGGGAGCTGAACCTACGACAAAGAAGATGGCTAGAATTACTAAAGGACTATGATGTTGATATTTTATATCATCCCGACAAAGCTAATATTGTTGCTGATGCCCGTAGCCGGAAGTCTATGGGCAGTCTAAGCCGTGTTGAAGTTGATAAGGTCAAGATGACCAAATATCTATGCTAGCTAGCTAGTTTGCAGGTGCGTTTGGTAGATGCAGAGGGTAGATGCATTCTTGTTCAGAATACGGCAAAATCATCTTTTGTTACTGAAGTGAAAGAGCGACAACACGAGGATCCTGAGCTTATAAAACTGAGGGAAAGTATTCCATAGTAGCGACACCTTTATTTGAGCTAAGAGGATATGGAGTCCTTAGATACCAGGGCCACTCGTGTGTACTGACAGTCGGAGAGCTCCGCGCCAAGATTCTTTCGGAGGCCCATTATTCTAGATATGTAGTTCACCCCGGAGCGATAAAGATGTATCGGGACCTTCGATAGATCTATTGGTGGAATGGAATGAAAAAAGATGTCGTGGAGATGGTAGCCCAATGTCCCAACTGCCAGCAAGTTAAAGCCGAACATCAGAGGCCTAGAGGCCTAACTCAGTATATTGAACTTCCATTATGGAAATGGGACATTATAAATATGGACTTCATCACTGGTTTGCCTCGCACTCCACGGAGGTATGATGCTATTTGGGTAAATATTGATAGGCTTACAAAATCTGCTCATTTCTTGCCAGTCATGACGACATATTCAGCCGAGGATTATTCCAAGCTTTACATTCAAGAGATTGTTCACCTTCACGGAGTGCCATTATCTATTATCTCTGATCGAGGGGCTCAATTTACAGCACATTTTTGGAAATCTTTTCAGAAGGTTCTAGGCACGCAGGTAAATCTTAGCACCGCTTTTCATCTGCAAACTTATGGACAGGCAGAGCGTACTATTCAGACAGTTGGGGATATGTTACGTGCATGCGTGCTAGATTTTAAAGGAAGTTGGGATGATCATCTACCTCATATTGAGTTTGCTTATAATAATAGCTTCCAAGCTAGTATTCAGATAGCTCCTTACGAAGCACTATACGGGCGGAAGTGTAGGTCGCCGATCGGTTGGTTCGAGATTGGGGAAGTAGAGTTGCTAGGTCCTAATTTAGTCCAGCAAGCAATGGAAAAGGTAAAACTTATTAGAGACCAGCTGCGTACAGCACAAAGTCGGCAGAAGTCTTATGCAGATGTTCGATGACAAGACTTAGAGTTTGATGTAGAAGATTGGGTTTTCCTGAAAGTATCACCTATGAAGGGCGTCATGCGATTTGGAAAGAAGGGGAAGCTCATCCCCAGGTATGTTGGACCGTATAAGATTATTCGGAGGATTGGTAGGGTGGTGTACGAGCTTGATTTGCCTTCAGAATTGGAAGCAGTCCATCCTGTGTTTCATGTATCTATGTTGTGGAAGTGCATTGGAGATCCCTCACGTATTATGCCCATTGAGGATATTCACATTGCTGAAGGATTATCTTATGCATAGGTACCAACAGTTATTTAGATCGGCAGGTAAGAAAGCTTCGAACTAAAGAAGTGGCTTCCATGAAAGTGTTATGGCAAAATAACAACATCAAGGAAATGACCTGGGAAGCTGAGGAGGAAATGAGGGAAGTACCCCCACCTATTTACGACTTAAGGTGAGTCGCATTTAAATAATTGGCAATTATTTCTTTACAGCAACTTAATTGGATTTTAAATGACTTGAAAGTGCAATTTAAATTTCTTATTGCGAGATAGCTATACGAATGCCTAGTAGTTGGAATCTTCAGAATTTGATTTATGCTTTGCAAATGTAACAAATATAGCCTCGCAAATAACGTATTAGCGGAAAAGAAATGAAACCAAGGAATTGAATTGACCCATTCGCGGACGAATGTTCTTAAGAAGGGAGACTGTGATACCCCATGTGTGTTTTTTTCTCTCTTCTCTTACGTAATATACGTAATGTGGCGTGGTTATATTAGGTATATATGATTGGGTATAGCACATTGGGAGAATAAGACTGAAAATGTGTGGTAATGTCAAGGAACTAAGCTAAAGCTTTAGGTCAAAGGAATCCCTTAAACAAAGGTTCGTGGTTAAAGAAATGGCTCGGGTAGCATCCCACACGTTCGGAAGGTTTAAGTTAACTTGCACCTGTGGGATAAGACTGAGAGTGTCTAATATGCTAAGAATAATGTGTTATGAGGTGTTATAATATCACACTAGTCACATGTTAAGTTTTGGAGTCAAGCAAGTTGCGAAATAAAGGTAGGCAAAAGTTATCGCAAATTTCTCTAATACATTTTCTAAATTATGGTTCAAATGTATCAGACATTTATCCTAATATATAAATAGTTATGGGTACCAAATCGAAGGTCTACAAATCTAGTTCACAACCAAAAAAACCTCACATAAAACCGACAACGGATTAAAAAGTTATGACTATTTTACTGCAGACTGTCCGGGCTGAAACCAGGTCGCGAACCCGGTCGGGTCAAACAAGTGGTATAAGTAGGCAAATTCGACTTTTAAGACCTCAAAACATTTCATTTTAGTCCCAAAACAGTGGGCAAGCTGAAGAGAAGGTTCCATGGTGTTCTTGAGTGATTAAGGTGCGTATTTAACGATTTCTATCGTTAAAGTTTGCCCCCATGCCTAGAAACACAATCTCTATGCTTTGCAATCGTTTTCCCCTTCTATTAGCTGTGTTTGGAGCTATTCTTGGAAGATAGGGATTTGTTGTTCTTTCTGTTTCTTCAGGCTTTATACTTGGTTTGCCAAGGTAATCATCTTGGAATTCTTTTATGATCGTTTTTATAAAGTTCTATGGACGTTTCATTAAGTTAGGGTCATATGGCAAATCTGCCGATTTAAACTCAATTATGAACTGTTTATAGGTGCATATAAGCTGCATATATATTGTGTTTGCAAAGCTTAGGATGTTAGGAACAACTTTCGTGAAGGAACTATAGGCATTCAGATGTTCGTTGGAAAGGTATGTTAAGGCTAAGCTATGTCCTTCCTTTTAGCATGAATTCTGGGAAATTCCTAAGACGTCAAATGTGATATTTTACTATTCTATTGCTAGAAAGACCTTCTGTGAAAGGTATCGGGATCATAGCTGAAGTATTTTTATGATTCTATTAGGTTGATATTCCACTCATTCGGTTAAATAGGGTATTTGACATCTATATATGTCATTTTCGGGTTTCTTAACTATATGTCTATATATATGAATTCTTATTCGTCTTTGGGTTGTGTGACTAAAAAAATAAAGGCATTTAGTATTTGCGATCAGTCCTTCCTCCTGTTAAAGTGTATTTTAAAATCTCTAAAGTGACCCGTCGATTTCCAAAAAATCTCAAATATAATTTTTATGTTTAAACTACTAAAACACTTGATTTTTGAAATACTTTCTTTTACTAAATATCAAGAAATCAGGTATAAGGACTAAGTGAATCACCTTAATCTTTTTATGAACATCTTCAGAGTTAATTTATCTTTCTAAAAGTCGAGTTACGTTTTCAAGCTTATTAAAAAATACATATAAGGTTCCACGCGATAATTGTATGCGATACAAAGGTGATTATGAGATTATGAGAATAAGAGTACCAATGAGCCAAGATTGGCTAAGTTCTTGTTGTGGCATATTATGTGCATTCAAAGTTCATATCATACATGACATATTATGCATGGACTTCGAGTTATAATCGGAGGTAAGGGGCCTATTTTCCTGAAAAACTATATATATTGTACAGATGGCCATAGGTTGGAAATATGATACCGGTTAGCTACTGGGAGAGCCCGCCATTGCTAGTATTTGGTTGGGTGTGTCATGCATTTATCATCAATATATATGTATTCACGACATATGATTACACGAGTATACCATGCATATTTGATTACTATGAGGTCGGATATCGGCCATGGAGGCTATCAGAGTTTAGGTGTCAGGTGGTATCTCTATTACTTTTTTTTACATCAGCTATGTATGATTCTACTTTCTGCCTTACATACCAGCACATTTTTATTCGTATTGATGTCCCGTTTCCTGGGGACACTGCATTTTTGTTTCGTGCGTACAGGTCCAGGTAGGGACTCTGATCGACCCCTCCGCTAGGATTTTGGGGTTTAGCTGCGAGTTGGTAAGCTCCACCTCTTCCTAGAGCTTTCATAGAATGGTCACTTTTGTTGTACAATTTGGGTATAGTCGGGGCCTTGTCCCGACAATGCTTATGACACTCTTAGAGGTTATTGTGGACACAATATTCTGGGTTTCTTTTTGCAACTTTCAGTCTCCAGCCCATAGACTTGGCATGTATATATATATATATATGTGTGTGTGTGTATGTAGGCATGTATGTCTCCAATCGCGGCCTCGTCGGCCAGCTAGTACTTTATTATTTTGGCTCATCTACCTTTGTTTATATGGCTTATTGTTATTTATGTCATGACCTTAATGGTCCAGGCTTAGTATTTCAGATGTTGTGTTACCCGATTTGTTGGGCCCCCAGTTTTGTTAGCTAGTATGTTTAGTGGCTAACTCGATCGAATTCAGTATCGAGTGCCAGTCGTGCCTCCCCTAGTTAGGTGTGACAAAAGACATTGTGGGTGTAGCCCGGTGTCTCAATTGTCAGCAGGTGAAATATGATCATCAGAGACCGGGTGGCTTGTTTCAGCGGTGGATATTCCAGAATGGAAGTGGGAGAGGATCACTATGGATTTTGTAGTTGGACTCCCATGGGCTTTGAAGAAGTTTGATGCTATTTGGGTGATTGTGGATCGGCTGACCAAGTCCGCGCACTTCATTCCTGTGTGTACTACCTATTTTTCAGAGCGGTTGGAAGAGATCTATATCCGGGAGATTGTTCGTTTGCATGGTGTCCCAGTTTCCATCATTTAAGATAGGGGCACTTAGTTTACTTCATAGGTTTGGATGTTGGTGCAGCGAGTGTTGGGTACTCAGGTTTAGTTGAGCAGAGCTTTTCACCCTCAGATGGGCGGGCAGTCCGAGCGCACTATTCAGATATTAGAGGAAATGTTGTGTGCTTGTGTCATTGATTTCGGAGGGTCATGGGATCAGTTTCTACCGCGCGCAGAGTTTGCCTATAATAACAGATACCAGTCGAGTATTCAGATGGCTCCATATGAGGCTTTTATGGGAGGCGGTGTAGATCTCCAGTTGGTTGGTTTGAGCCGGTTGAGGCTAGGCTATTGGGGACAGACTTGGTGCAGGATACTTTAGAAAAGGCGAAGGTAATTTAGGAGAGGCTTCGTACAACGCAGTCGAGACAAAAGAGTTAGGGTGACAGGAAGGTTCGGGATGTATCCTACATGGTTGGTGAGAAGGTCTTCTTGAAGGTTTCACCCATGAAGGGTGTTATGAGATTTGGGAAAAAGGGTAAATTGAGTCCTCGGTTTATTCGGCCCTTTGAGGTGCTTCGGAGGATTGGGGAGGTGTCTTATGAGCTTGCTTTGCCACCCAACTTGTTGAGTGTGCATCCGGTATTTCATGTTTCTATGCTCCAGAAGTATATTGGGGATCCGTCTCATGTTCTAGATTTTAGCACGGTTCAGTTAGATGGTGATTTGACTTATGGTGTGGAGCCAGTAGCTATTTTAGAGCGTCAGGTTAGAAAGTTGAGGTCAAAGGATATAGCTTCAGTGAAGGTGCAGTGGTCGGCCCATGAAGGAGGCTACCTGGGAGACCGAGCGAGAGATATGGAGTAGATATCCTCACCTGTTTGAGGCTTCAGGTATGTTTCTTGACTCGTTCGAGGACGAACATTTGTTTAAGAGGGGAGGATTTAACGACCCGACCGGTCGTTTCATGAGTTACCGCTTTGTTTTCTCCATTTCTGCTTATTATTGCCTTGTTCAGCTGTATTATGTGCTATCGGGTTGGTTGGCTCGGGTTCGGAGAAGTTTTGGTAAGGTTTGAGACACTTAGTCTCTTCTGAAGAAGCTTAAGTTGGAAAAGTCAATCGAATATTGACTTATGTGTTAAAGGGCTCGGATGTGAGTTCTGATAGTTTGGATAGCTTCGGGAGGTGATGTGGGACTTAAGAGCGTGATCAGAATGTGTTTTGGAGGTTCGGAGTAGATTTAGGCTTGAATTGGCGAAATTGAAATTTTGGCGTTGTCCGATTGATAGGCGAGATTTTGATATAGGGGTCGGAATGGAATTCCAGAAGTTGGAGTAGGTCCATTGTGTCATTTTTGATGTGTGTACAAAATTTTAGGTCATTCGGACATGGTTTGATAGACTTTTTTATCAAAAGCGAAATTTGAAAGTTTTTAGAATTCTTAGGCTTGAATTCGATGCAAATTTAGTGTTTTGATGTTGTTTTGAGCGTTCTGAAGGTTGGAATAAGTTTGAATGATGTTATGGAATATGTTGTCATGTTTGGTTCTGCAAAAAGTTGCAGGTTTTAGCTTCAGTTCTGTTGTAGGTTTTTCTTCTTCGCGATCGTGTGAGGAGGCTCGCGATCGTGTAGAGCTGTCTCAGGGGGCATCCAGGTTATTCTTTGCGTTCGCGTAGATAGGGTTGTGATCGCGTGAGTGTAGGTTTCTGTGTATCGCGTTCGCGTGGGCTCATTCGCGATAGCGTAGGTGTAAGACTCTGAGCATCGCGTTCGCGTGGGTATATACGCGATCGCGTAGAGTGAAATTTTAGGCCAGCGGAGTTTGTGCTTCGCGATCGCGATGGGTTTTCCGCGATTGCGATTAAGTAAAATAAGAGCTAGGCAAAATGTTTAAAAAGGCCATTTTCGCGATTTTTGGCCTAAGTCCACCATTGTTTACTCGGTTTTGGAGCGTTTTGAGAGAGATTGAAGAGGAAATCAAAGAGAACTTATTGGAGGTAAGAATTTTTGACTTAATACTCGATCTATTTGTGATTTCTACCTAATTAAACATGAAATTTCGGGGATTTGAAGCCTAAATTGGGGAGTTAGGTCTTGGAAACTTGAGACTTTAATCTAGGGATTTGAGGGCCATTTGTGGTCGGATTTTGGTGTTCTTGGTATGTATGAACTCGGGAAGTGATAAGGATTCTATTGATTTAAATTTATCGGATTTCGAGACGTGGGCCCGGGGGGTCGGGTTTGGCCAATTTCGAGATTTGTGTTGTAATTTGATTTCTTTCGAGTGGGCTTTATTCCCTTAGCATATTATGATAGTTTTGCACTGATTTTGGTTAGATTTGGAGCATCCGGAGGCCGATTCGAGAGGCAAAGGCATCGCGGGCTAGAGATTGGACCGAATAGAGGTGAGTAATGATTGTAAATGTTGTCCTGAGGATATGAAACCTCAGATTTCATATCGTTATGCTATATTAAGGTGATACACACGCTAGATGACGAGCGTGGGGTCGTGCACCATTGGGGATTTTGACTTAGTCTATCCCAAATGACTGTTTTACCGCGTATTTGATTGAAAATTGTTTGCTATCATCATGTTTTGGGCTGAATGCCATATTTGGGCCTCGTACCAACTATTTGGACCCTTAGGGGATTTTTACTGCTATTTCCTCACTGTTTTGATTTTATTTTATTTGTACTCAGTCATGCTATATTATACTGTTTTCATAACTCAGCCATGGATACTCTATTTTAACTCTTTAAATGATATTTTGGGCTGAGCATCATATTTTACTATGTCCGAGTGGCTTTTAGAGATTTCTGACTGAGTAGGGCTGAGGGCCTGTGTTGTGAGGATTATTATGGGATCGGGCTGCACGCCACAGCAGTGTTGTACTAATTATGATTATGAGGCCGAGGGCCTCTCTTGTATGCCATAAGGTGGCTTGATATGAGGTCGCGAGCCTATTAATTATGCTACGAGATGGCTTGATATTGCGTTTGGGATGTAAGGAGCCCCTCCCGGAGTCTGTATACCCCCAGTGAGAGCAGGTACCCATTGTGATATGAGATATATCCCGAGGGGCTGGTGTTGTTCCATGTTATTGCCCGAGGGGCTGATTCTGTTGGCATTGTGCCCAAGGGGCGGATTTTATGTGTTTATCTTTTCTAGCTACTTTTCATTTATTTGTTTAACAATTAAAAAAGGTATTTTAAAGAAGCTTATTCTGAACTAAGGTGTTTTTATAGGATTTCACTGTTTCATTGCCTTTTATTGGTTTTACATTGCTTCTTTATAGCATGTTGTTGTGTTTTTATGTGATTTCTTATCTCTCAGTCTTCATTTATTATTATTACTAACTGAGTTAGAGTACTCACTTTACTTCCTGCACCCTGTGTGCAGATTCAAGAACTTCAGGTCCCGCCAATGAGGTTTAATTGCTCTAGCAGGCCATTCGGAGTCCACTAGGTAGCTGCTCGGCGTTCACAGCCCAGTGTATCTCCCTCCCATCTTACTTTCTGTTCATAGTTCTGTAATAGACTGTATAAACCCCTTTCAGACTTGTAGACTTTTGGTAGATGCTCATGACTGCTGACACCCCGATGTCGGGCTGTGTTAGTTTTTCCGCAAATTGTACTGTTTCACTATTTATTTGAGATTTAATCATGTTAAAGACCTAAATTGTGTTATTTTAATTGCTTAAAATGAATTGGGTATTGTATCGGCTGGCCTTGTCTTCACTAGAGGTGCCATCACAACCGGGTCTGGGTTTAGGGTCGTGACAAATTAGTTGTAATGCAGGCTGCGGGTTGGGTAGGATACATTTGGATATGAGTGACTACACCTCCCTTAAGCACTTTAATACATATACTTAAACACTCAAGCCCATCCTTACGTCAAACCAAAACTCTCCCTTCAACTCAATATATATTGCCCCATACTTCTTTTTAAGCACAATTATTTCGAGAGTCACCACTGTCAAAGAATATTTTTCACAACAATATAACTATATTTTTTTGTTTTTCAATTCTAGTGGCTCTTACTTTCCAAAACAGTGCACATTTCTCCTTATTTCATTAACTCCACTCAAAAGCCAAACCAACCACCCCACTTTAACCTTTTCAAGGTTCATTACAATTCAAGTGCTCATGAGAGGTGAAAAGGTTCAAATATATGGTCAATTCAAATAATTGGGTAAGGCTTGTAATGTGGTTACCAAAGAACAAGATTTCAGGCTCAAAAGGGGTTAACTATGATGCATAACAGTTAGGCGTGTGTGTGTATGTATATATATAAATATATATTATATGTATGTATGTATGATCAACAAGGAAACACCTATACCACTTCCAAAACTGAACAAAACTACTATTTCGCTTTGCAAACACACGGGCAAAGTTCTAGGTATCAAATGCAACGCACAGAATAACACAAAACCTTACACACATATGGCACATAATCACTTAGGATTGGGCTCATCAAGACACTCTAGTCAAAGTAGTTAAGCACAGTTATAATCACATAATTTAAAGCACTTATTTAAGAGTCAAGAATTGAGCCTAGGTGTCACAACTAAGGCACTAACCACTCTCAAGGCATATGCAGTTAAGGGAAATTGATCCTTTAATTAGCTTTTTGACTAAAGATTCTTAATTCCTAAAAATAAAAAGATTTAACTACACCCGGTTCAAGCAAAACCCTTGAAAAAGAACCGCAGCACAAAGAAAAACCAAGGAAAAATTGTTACACTACCTAAAAATAAATACTAAAATAAAAGACATATTTTTGGATTTTAACATATATATTAATTTTTTCTTTCTTTCTTTCGACTCATCTCCCTCAAGAAACCAGTCGACGAAATCCATCATCGGGAAGAGTCGAACTGAATACTTAATTACTAACTATTATAGGCCGATATAATTCAGAATTATAGTTTACATACGATAGTAGCTACGAAAGCAAGAAACAAATTAAACAAAACCAACTAGCAAATAAAAAAAATTCAAATACAATCAAATAAGAGAACCCCACCCCACACTTAAGAGATTGCATTGTCCCCAATGCAAAATAGTAAAATCAAGAGTGAAAAGGTGACTCCCTAAGGCCCAAGGCCTAATCATCAGCAAACCTAGAAGTTGCGCAAATACTCTTCATCATCGGAGGGAATGGAGTTCACATCCTTATCTGGTGGCAAGTTGTCCTCCTCTTGCGCCAACCCGAACCATTGTTGAGTGATAGTACAAAAGGGGTGATCTTGCTGCAACTCCTCTAAGTCAGTCTCCCCCCGAGTAGCACGAAGGCTCAAGTCAACAAACAGTAGTTGTAACTCCTCAACGCAAACCAACCTTTGGTCCGAATTAACAGCAGTATCAGAGATATATCACCGACGTAACATCATAGGCCTTGATAGGATAAGTCACTGGAATAGTCCGGTCATACTGAAACTCCTCCTCTACATGGTGCAATCGCAACAATCGAGTGATCATACTCGGGTAATATAGATGGCGGTCCCCAATTGGTCGCACTCTAGCCATATGCTCCAGCATGAGTTTTCCTAAATCAAACTGCATCCATGTCAACAAGGCATAGATCAAATACACTTTCAGTCGTGGGACATCAGTTTCATTTTGAGTGGGCATGATTTTGACATTAATCAACCGCAAAACAACCCTGGCTGGCCGCTGGAATGTACTCTTCTTCATGTCCTTATGGAATTCATTCGTATCTCGTACACATGCGGCAGAAGAGTCAGCGCCACATAGCAGTCGGCGGATAGCCGGATAGTCTGGCCGACGGAGAAACCTCTGAAAGAGCTTGTGGGAATGCTCTGTGAAGCCCATAATCCGATTGATCACCTGGGAGGAGAATGGAATCACTTTACCCCGTACCTGCACTTCGTACACAACGTCCAGGCTGGCCTCAGGCTGCCAGTTAGCATAAAATTCTTTGACTAAAGTCACATTCACCGCATTACCTAGATGGAACAGACTGTCGAAACCCAAAGCCCGAATGTTGTTGTATATATCACTATATTTGCGGGACAACTTCCCATCATCAATAGAAACCTCAGGCTCTAGTGGCACCACCGAGATAAATGTCTGGAACAGCGTCGAGCATGGGCTGGGACAACCCGTTTACCATATTTGCACGCTGGCACCTCATCCGTATCAAGGTCAATGCGCTCCTCTTCCTCCTCTACTGGGGCGGGGGAGGTGCCTGTCTCCCACCTCAACGGCTACTAGAAGCAACCTCAGAAGAACCAGTGTTAGAGCATTTGCTTGGGCAGTGAGATATTGTACCTGCACAAGACGAACCATATTAGCCACAACACGTAAACCAAAAAAAACCAAATGGGGTAACCACCCCACACTTATTTTATTGGCATGTTTATAGGTAAAATGTATATTAGGGACTCAGACTACCCCATTAGAAGTGTGCCACAAGCAATCAACAACCCACCCAACCACCAACATAACAGTACAATCACAAAACCACAGACTATACTAGCTTAAAATACAAAATTAAGAAGCTAATCTAGTATCTAAGAAGAGAAAGAAAAGAAGTTATACTAATGCACTACTAACAAACTTCAGAAAGTACAACACAATACTACACAAGCACATAGCATGAATCGAACATTCCAATTAGCACCTAGCACCATATTATCTCATAACAATTATCCTCCACTAAGCTACAATGTCACCTTCAATGTCATTGAGACATTTAATCAAGTACATGGTATTCACCAAAGTTACCTCATAATTTCAACTTTAATTCTTCCAAGATTACTACACAACCATACCAATCAACCATCCTACAACTACCACAATGTAACAAGGGCACAAAGTGCTCCAAATTTGCACAAATATTCCACCTATTTTCTGCCATAAAGGCACTTCCACCCATCTTCACCATCAAACTATTCTATAAGTACCAAGACATATTAAAAATCTTCCACAATTATAAGCACAATGGAAACCCCACAAGTTAAGCATCAATTATGGCCAAAATAAGTAAAGAATTTGATAAAAAAAATTTATCACAACTACACTACCTAGGGTTTAGTTCAAAATAAACTAATATTACTCAACTACAATAAATTACTTAAAGAAAAGAGATGAGAGTAGAGGAACACTTACCTTGAAGATAAATGGAAGGGATGGGAGGTGTGTGTGGGAAAAGGATTTGAGAAGAAAAGAGAGTGGGGGAATTGGGGGAAGGGCTGGAGCGTTTGGTTTGGTAATGAAAGAGAAAAGAGAAAAAAGGGGTAGGGTGTGCTAAACGGGTTAGTGGTTAAAAGAAACTAAAGATTTTTTTTATAAATTATGCATTGCCGCATCGTAGGGTGCGGCGCCCTGTGCGGCGCGGTAGTGTAAAATATTAGAGGCCATGATTTTTCTTTCTCAGACGCGTTTGGCCTGGTGCAACGCATGGCACGACACCCCATGCAGCGCGTTAGGCCATTTTTCACAGAGTTTGCTTTATTTTCGATATTTAGCTTACGGGTTGCACCCTGACTCTATTATGTACTTATTTTATATCCAATTCATGCTTGTACCTGCCCAAACAAGTTTCACAACTCCTAATTTCTAATAATCCTAAACTACAATTATGGGTTAGTGAGGTTAAAAATTGGGTTACCTCCCAACAAGCGCCTGATTTAACGTCACGACATGATGCAGGTAAGCGCATTTAAGGTACGCTCAACATCATAGGTTCGATCAAATGGGTCACTGACACTCCCTTTGCCTCATCCATGCCCACATAATGTTTCAACCTGTGCCCATTGACTCTGAATGTGCGAGAGTCATTTTCTGCAGCAATCTCTATGGCACCAGTGGGGTGAATTTCAAACACACGAAATGGCCCTGAGCATCGAGATTTCAATTTGCCCGGAAACAACTTCAGTCGTGAGTTGTATAGCAATTCCGTATCTCTAGGTTTAAAATTACACTCAATAATATTTTTATCATGTATCATCTTCATTCTCTCCTTGTATAATCTTGTGCTATCAAAAGCGTGATATCTGAACTCATTAAGCTTGTGCTACTCCTTTACTCTACTTGGTCGTCTCAACGCCCACCAAGCTCTATGCTCCAACTCTACTGGTAAATGACACACCTTCCCAAACACCAACTTGTATGGCGACATGCCGATTGGAGTTTTGAACGCGGTTCGATAAGCCCAAAGTGCATCATCTAACTTCCTCGCCCAATCTGTTCTAGTAGCATTCACAGTCTTAGTCAGCACACTCTTTATTTCTCTATTCGAGACTTCCACTTGCCCGCTTGTTTGTGGATGATATGGGGTGGCCACCTTGTGGCATACATCATACTTCTCCAACAACTTTGCGAAGTCTCGATTACAAAAGTGAGTGCCTCTATCACTGATTATTGCCCTTGGGGTGCCAAATCAGGTGAATATATTCTTTCTCAAAAAACCAATTACTCCCTTTGCATCATTTGTAGGGAGTGTTGTAGCTTCCACCCATTTGGACACGTAGTCCACATCGACAAGTATGTACTTGTTGCCATATGAGCTAATGAAAGGCACCATGAAGTCGATCCCCCATACATCAAAAACTTCTACCTCCTAAATTGGGTTCATCGGCATCTCATGTCGGCAGGAAATATTCCCGGTTTGTTGGCACTCATCACACCCCTTTATCCATAGATGTGTATCTTTGAACAATGTTGTCCAGTAGAAGCCCGACTCCAAGACTTTCGCAGTTGTTCTTACTCCCCCGAAGTGCCCACCATATGGTGACACGTGACATGCCTGCAAAATAGAAGACCGGTCTATCTCAGGGATATATCTCCGGATCATGATATCAACACAAATCCTAAACAGATAAGGCTCATCCCAATAATACATGCGATAATCACAAAAGAACTTTTTCTTTTGAACAGAGGAAAGGTCATAAGGAACAATACTGCTCGCCAGGTAGTTTGCAATGTCTGCATACCATGGAGCTTCCTCGAGGCTCATGGCTAGTAGTTGTTCATTTGGAAAGGTTTCCAGAATCTCTTCTACCTCAACCTTCTTTTCAGCTCCTTCCAGCCTAGATAAATTATCAGCTACTTGGTTCTTCGTTCCCTTTCGGTCACGAATCTCCAAATCAAATTCTTGCAGCAGTAGCACCCATCGAATCAAACATGGTTTTGACTCCTTCTTCTCGATAAAGTACCTAAGAATAGCATGGTCAGTATAAACAATTACCTTCGAGCCTATCAGGTATGACTTGAGCTTGTCAAATGCGAACACCACTGGCAGCATCTCCTTCTCGGTCATAGTGTAATTTAGTTGGGCTCCACTCAATGTTCTACTTGCATAGTATATTGGATGTATGATTTTATCATTTCTCTGCCCAAGAACTGCTCCCACGACATAATCACTCGCATCACACATCAGCTCAAATGATTGCTCCCAGTCGGGGTCAACTATGATAGGTTCTGTTACCAGTCTCTTCATTAATTCCTCAAAAGCTACCATGCAGTCATCAGAAAACACAAAAGGGTGATATTTTTCAAGCAATTTACACAAGGGGTTAGCAATTTTGGAAAAATCTTTTATAAATCTCCTATAGAAACCGACATGTCCAAGGAAACTTCTTATTGCTTTGACGGAAGTGGTGGGTGGAAGCTTTTCTATCACATAAACCTTTGCATGATCCACCTCTATACCTTTACTTGACACTAGGTGCCCCAAGACTATAACTTTCTGTACCATGAAATGGAACTTTTCCCAGTTGAGTACCAGATTAATCTAGATACAACTTTTCAAAACTCTTCTTAAGTTCACAAGGCAATCATCGAATGAGTTCCCCACCACTAAGAAGTCATCCATGAAAATCTCCATTATCTCCTCTACCATATCTGTGAAGATGGCCATCATGCACCTTTGGAATGTGGCGGGTGCGTTGCACAGGCCAAACGACATTTGCCGAAAAGCATAGATTCCATAAGGGAAGGTGAATGATATTTTCTCTCTATCCTCCGGGGCAATAGAAATCTGATTATACCCCGAGTACCCATCCAGAAAGCAAATGTGAGACCTCCCTGCCAATCTATCTAGCATCTGATCAATGAATTGTAGTGGGAAATGGTCCTTCTTGGTAGCCAAGTTCAACTTCATGTAATCCATACAGATTCGTCAACCTGTGACTGTTTGTGTAGAGATTAATTTATTCTTCTCATTTTTCACTACCGTCATACCTCCCTTTTTTGGTACACACTGCACTAGGCTAACCCAGTTGTTGTCAAAGATGGGGAATATGATTCCCGTATCTAACCACTTAATCACTTTCTTTTTCACCACTTCTTTCATGTTAGGGTTCAGCTTTCTTTGATATTCTCTGGAAGGTTTGTGTCCATCTTCCAGTAAAATCTTATGCATGCAGAAGGCTGGGCCGATCCCCTTTTCTGCAATGGTCCACCCAATTGCAGTCTTGCACTCAGTCAGTACCTGCAAAAGTTGTTTTGCCTGCACATCTAACAAACTGGATGAGATAATAATAGATAGAGTTGAGTTAGGTACTAAGAATGCATACCTGTAATGAGATGATAGTGGTTTTAGTTCCAACTTTGGTGGCTCTTCTATTGATGGCTTAACTGGAGGAGTTTTTCTTTCCTCTAAGTGCAAGGGCTCAAATTCGAGCTCCCTTCTCCAAAAACCTTACCCTTCAAAAGCAAGTACCCATTCTGCTAAGTCTTCACCATTAGCTTCATTTAAATTCATGATATAGGTTGCTAGAGGGTCTTTAATGTTTAATGCCTCTTCATCCTCCTCCAAAATTACATCCACCGCATCTATTAGAGAGCAATTAGAAAATTCACTTGGTCTCTGCATAGATTTTTCACGTTGAATGTTATCTCTTCATCGTTTAATCTCATCTTGATCTCTCAAGTTTCACAATCAATTAAAGCTCTCCCAGTGGCCAAGAATGGTCTTCCCAAAATTATGGGAATTTCCTCGTCAACCCGATAGTCAAGGATGACAAAATCTGTTGGGAACACAAACTTCTCAACCTGTACTAATACATCATCTAGAATCCTAGAGGGCCTCTTCACTGTTCGGTCAGCCAGCTGTAATAACATAGACATGGGTCTAGCTCTTCCAATGCTAGCCTTTTGTAGATAGCTAGGGGCATAAGGTTTATGCTTTCTCCCAGATCACACAGTGCCTTAGCAAATGCAAAGTTGCCTATTGTGCATGGGATTGTAAACTCCCTGGGTCAGACAACTTCTTAGCTATGGGTCTCATTACAACAGCACTGCATGTCTAAGTCAGTGTAACCGTGGACAAGTCTTGAAATTCGAACTTGCGGGACATAAAGTCCTTCATCATCTTCGCATAACCAGGCATCTCCTTTAAAGCATCAATCAATGGAATGTTTACCTGAATTTGCTTCAACATCTCCAAGAATTTCTTATACTGATCATCTTTCTGATACTTGGCCAATCTCTGTGGGAATGGTGTTGGAGGTCCCTTTTTCCCTGTGATTTGATTTTTCTCTTGTTCAGGAACTGCTTTTACTGTCGGTTCCGGTGCAACCTTCATTTCTTTCACAACCTCTTCTTCTTTGTTGGTGTTCTCTTGCGCATGCTATACCATTACCTTAGTTAACCCTGCTAAATTGTCTAGCTCAATGGGTACTGGTACTAGGGTCTCCACCGGTCTGCTTTCACGAGCAATTTCTTGCTCCAGATCTAAGTCCCTACCATTTCGGAGACTTACTGCCATCAGCTGCTTTGGGCCCTACTCTTTTGGATTGATTTGGGTGTCTACAGGTAGTGTCCCATGAGGACGATTATTTAGGGCCATGGAAATCTTTCCTAATTGGATCTCAATATTCTTTATCGCCGACTCATGTGAGTCTACTCTGTCAGTTAGTTTTCTAGTGGATCCAATCACTTGTTGCATCATTCCCTCTTGTTTAGCAAACCCATCTTCATGTCTCACAGTCTGTTGTTGTGGAAGTTGTTGATAATCCTACTGCTGATTTTGCTGGTTGTACCCTTGTTGCCTTTGGTAAGGCACCATTTGGCCCTATGATCGCATAGCCCCATGGTTATTTTAGTCATTGTAAGTCTGCTGAGCTGGTCTATATTGTTGATTCTGTTGACCCCAATTCTGACCACCTAGTCTCGGTCCCCTGTAGTTGGCCACATAATTCATGTTCTCTTGATATTGTTGGTTATCACCTTCAGCACTCCATGGCAGAAATATAGTTGATTAATGCATGATGTACATAAACCTCCATTAGTTGCATCAACTATGTGTACCTATTGCTTCTATCCTAATTCATCAACCTTTTTGGTGAGGATGCTCATTTGTGTCAGTAGAGTGGCCATATTTTCAGTTATGGAGTTAGTCGGGTCTAAAGCCACTGAGTTAACCACATGAGTGATGGGAGCGTTTCTTGTCGTCCATCCTGAGTTTTGTGCCATCTTGTCAAGTAGGATCTTGCTTTATCTGAACATTTTGCTCAAAAATACTCCACCTGCTGAAGCATTGGCATTGGCTTTCAAGCTATTTGCCAAACCCATATAAAACCTCTGCCCTAACATCTGATTCAGAATACCATGATGTGGATAAGTAACTAGCAGACCCTTAAATCTCTCCCACGTTTCTTATAACATCTTTGTTGGTTTCTATTTCAAGCTCAATATCTAATCAATTTGCTGAGCAGTCTTGTTGGGTGGGTGAAATTTTTTTACAAATTGCTTGACTAATTCCTCCCAAGTAGTGATGGAGTTTATGGGGAGAGAATTAAGCCAAGTCTGAGCGGCTCCCATCATTGAGAATGGAAATAACAACAATAACCATATTGATTTTGCTGTCACATTATGTTTCCTCTGCGTGGCACAAATTGATAGGAAATTCTTTAGATGTTGCTGGGGATCTTCAACGTATGACCTAGAGAACAATCCCTTGTTCTGCAACAAATGTAGCATGTTATTTGTGATCTGGAATGAATTTGCTTGTATCTGTGGGACTACAATGGCAGTTGCTAAGTTGTTAGTGATGGGTTGTGCCCAATCATATAGTGCTGCTTCTGGCACAAGAGGTACCACACCCTGATCGTTTGGGTCATTCACGTTGTCTCTGTTGTTTGGATTATCGTCTTCCATGTCTGGTTCAATTTGTTCAGTTGAGTTCTGTTGTTGTTTGCCTTTCCTATTTGCATGATTCAATGCCTTGAAATCTTTCTCAGGATCTGATAATGCTTCAAACAATTCACCAATTCTTGAGGAGTTTCTAGGCATGCACCTGTAACAACCACGACTACAAACGTTAGAATTTTAATGATCAGTTTAAATTGAAGAAAATTGACTATAGTAAGAATTTTTGCACTTCTTTTTACTGCAATTAATAACACCGTTAATTCCCCAGTGTGATGACCCAAAAGGTCATCTCTTATTTTAGAAGTCGGATCCATGCCTCGAGGCCTTAAAAACCTTATTTTCATTCTTCTCAATTTGGTACACAGTCCGGGCGTACATCCGGAAAGCCCTTATGTGAATTTTTTTTAAAATAATGAATTTTGGCTTAAAAGATGATTTTTGTTGACTTCGGTTAATGTTTTGGGTAAACGGACTCGGACCTATGTCCCGATGGTCTCGGAGGGTCCGTAATAAAATATGGGATTTGAGCGTATGCCCGGAATCTATTTCCGAGGTCCCTAGCCCGAGAAATGAATTTTTGAAGAAAATTGTTTAACTAGAAATATAATAGTTTTTAGAAATTTAACAATGCTTGATTTTGATGGTATCGGGACCGTATTTTGGTTCTGGAGTCTGGTACAGGCTTAATATGGTATTTAAGTTATGTCTGTGAAAATTGGTAACAAACGGAGTTTATATGACGTGATTCGGACCCTCAGTTGTAAAAATAGAAACTTTAAGTGTTCTTGAGAATTTCATTGATTTTGATGCTAAATTCGTAGTTCTAGGTGTTATTTTGGCGATTTGATCACGCGAGCAAGTCCATATGATGTTTTTAGACTTATGTGCATGTTTGATTTGGAGCCCCAAGGGCTCGAGTGAGTTTTGGATAGGCTACGGGATGTTTTGGACTTGACATTTCTGGTGTTTTGGACTTCTACTGTCATCTGGTATATCCTTCTTCGCGTTCGCGAAGGAATACTCGTGAACGCGAAGTGTAAATTCATCTGAGGAAAAATTCCTTCTACGCGAACGCGAGGCACAGGTTGCGAATGCGGAGCGTTGTGAGCATTACCCTTTGCGAACGCGAAGGCCATTTTGGCAGGGACCTGGGGGAGGGGTGATATACTCTACGCGAGCGCGGAAAGAGGCTCGCGAATGCGAAGGTCGGGGGGAGGGGTAAACCTTCGCGAATGCATATGGTATCTCGCGAACGTGAAGGCTCTTCTGGCCAATGCTTCGCGAACGCAAAGAAGACCTGTCCAGTGATTTTAAAACAAAACATAAGTCGGGATTTGCTCAAAATTTCATACCTCTTCCATTAAAACTCAACCTTGGGCGATTTTTGAAGTGGGGATTCAACACTAAATCATAGGTTTGTGTTCTTAAACTCATCTCCTTCATTTTCCATCAACACACATTAGATTTCTAGGCTTAAATCTTGTTCTTTAAGGGTAGAAATTAGGGATTTTGAGAGAATTGGAGATTTTGCACATTTGGGAATTTAGACCTCAATTTAGGGTCGAATTCCGAAACTAATTACATATTCGGGCTCGAGAGTGAATGGGTAATCGGTTTTGGTCCGAACTTCGAGTTTCGACCAAGTGGGCCCGAGGTCGATTTTAGACTTTTTGGGAAGAATGTTGGGGAATCTATAATTTTTCATTTGAATTGGTTTCTTTGGCTTCAATTGATGTTAATAAGTTAATTACGAATAGATTCAGGCGGATTGGAAGTGGAAACTAAGGGAAAAGTGGTATTTGAGGCTTGAGTTTGGCCGTGGAATCGAGGTAAGTGTTGTGGCTAACCTTAGCTTGAGGGATTAGGTATTGTTTGCCCTATTTGATACTTGCTAGTTGTTTAGTACGATGTATAGGTATGGTGATGAGTATCTATACATCGTTGTCGGATCATAGCATGCAAGTGAGTTCTATACTTGTGACAGTGGTGTTTCTTTATACGTATATTTCTTGCTTAAGCTGATTATTGATCATGCTAACAAATAATACTATGTTGTTCCTGATTTGGATATTGGGTGAGTATTGACTCAAGTTGAGATTTCTATTGTGAAATTAAATGATGAAATATAGTTGTTTGATTATGATGCCGTTGCCGGGTTGTTATTGTTTCCGTTGTTATTATGGTGAGGAAGAGTTATAAAGTACGAAGGGTGATGCCATGCACATTCATACTTATGCATATGGTGAGGAAGAGTGATAAAACACGAAGGGTGTTGCCGTGCACATTTACATTTATATTGATGCATATGGTGAGGAAGAGAGATAAAGCACGAAGGGTGATGCCGTGCACATTTCTATTATTCATATGGTGAGGAAGAGTGATAAAGCACGAAGGGTGATGCTGTGCACATTTCTATTATTGATTGCATGGTGGGGATTGCGAGTAAAAGCACGAAGGGTGATGCCGTGCATTTTCTGGTTGCTGTGATTATTTGTTGTTATCGGTTCAAGTGCATTAATTGCTTCATTTTCATTATTTCTGTGATTCCTTATTCTGGTAACCCCATAGCATGTTTCCCCTTCCCGTTAATTCCTATTTAGATTCTATTATTGTTATTCTGTTAGTATATTATTTAACTGCACAGGTTTATGTTGGTTGTCATGTCCTAGCCTCGTCATTACTTCGCCGAGGTTAGGCTCGGCACTTACCAGTACATGGGGTCGATTGTACTGATACTGCACTCTGTACTTTCTATGCAGATCTCGATGCCGGACCTTGTGAGTAGAGTTTAGGTGGCTGCCTTTAGTCCATTGGAGACCCAAGGTAGTCCTGCAGGCGTCCGCAAGCCCTGGCGTCCCCTTCTATCCTATTTCTTTTCTGTTTTATCTACTTTCGAGACAGATGTATATATCTTTGTTCAGACCATTGTTTGTAGTATTCGTAGTTTGTTCGTGAGTTGTGACACCAGTTCTGGGTGGAGTTTTATTACAGTTTCGATATTAGTATTAAGATAATCTGTTAAATTCTGTGCTTTTGTATTTATTCTGCTTATTTACTTTTGTTAACCTGTAAATTGTTAAAAGATAAAGCAAAAAGGCGAAATATTCCACAATATTGGCTTTCCTAGCGAGTGCAATGTTAGGCGCCATCACGGTCCGGACGATGGAAAAATTTGGATCGTGACACCCAGCAACGGCGCCAAAATCTGAGCACGCCCAACTATGCCTTATAAAAAGGACAAAGCGGTCGCTACAAATATATTCCGGTTAACAGGTCCGGAGTTGAATCCCACAGGGAATTAACTTATCAATCACAGCTATTGAACTTACAGAAATTCACGTATTCAATCTTCAGAGATATTTGAGTAACAAATTGGATGTTTATTAACTAAATATTACGTAATAAAAATGAGTAATTAAGAACTAACTATAAGCAGTTTGTAAGCAAGAATGGGAACGATCTAAGGTTCTGATTTTCCCTATTGTCGGAATCCTTTCCGCTATGTTTGTTATAAATTTGCCTAAGTATTCTCTATCGATCATGATCACTCTGACTGTTGTATCTCTTTCCCGAGTAATTACAATAATATACTAGAAATATTCTCCCAAATTACGCAAGCTAGCTTTTAAGTACAGCTCACTTAGATCACACCCAAGGTTTCGTTATCCCTAATCCCACCTTTAAACCCTTCGTATTGATCCCTCATATACGTTTGGAATGATGATGTTCAAAAACTATCTAAATATGCACTCTCTTTCGAGTAATGCACCCTAAATAGGAACAACTAATTGAAGGCTCTTCAATCAACAACAATAAGCATATAGTTGAACAAACAGAGATAACACTATGGCAAATCTATATTAACATAACAAGAAAAACATCTTCCAATAGGTTCCATCAAAACCCTAGATTAGGTATTTAGCTACTCATGCTCATAGTAATAATTTCCCAAAGAATTTGCATAATTAATTTACAAAGTAAAGATGAAGGAATGAAGCATTCGATGATAATCTCCTCCGGAAATTGTCCAAAACGACTTCTCCCTTCCAAAAATAGTCTCCCTAGGTCTCCGATGTGTTAAAAAGTCCTCAAATAGCATTTTTATATGTATTTATACCAAGTAGGGTCGGTCCAAGACGAAACACCCTTTCCTGCGCGAAATAGGACTTGGCTCTATAAAATTTGCACAGGAGCGTCGCAGGCTGCGACGCACTGTGCAACGCGGTAGTGGGGAAGTTCAGAGAGCTGTTTCTGTCAGAAGATTCCATAGACGCGGCACACGCTGCGGCGTGCTGTGCGGCGTAGCAGTTAAATTTCCCAGAGTGAAATAATTTAATCCTCTTTTGACATCCACACTTTGTACACGACCTCCGAACACGATCCTGGCTTAATGTATTGGGATTTTACTCAGACTTCAAAGCTCCAGATTGATCGATTTAGCTCCAAATTAACTTTTGAATTCGGGATCACTTCCTGCAAGGCATAAAACACGTACTAAGTGTAATTCACTATTGTTTGAGCTTAAGCACACGTAAAAATGTAGTAATTTAAATGTAATATTATGGCTAAAACACGAGTTTCTAGCCTCACATCAATTGTACTGTGTGAATTAAGTCAAAATTGTTATCGTGATTAGTGATCATTATGAATCACACTACACTATGGACAAACATGATAAATTGCTAGTTATTGGCATCATAAGTCATCACCTTAAACCTATATTATTATCAATATTTTGTCTTCATTTATAGAAATTGTGGTTTGACAAAATACGTAACTTTACGTTTTGAAATATGCATAAGTACTAATAAATAGATTAGGGTCATCATTACCACTATATGTATTATGACAACAGAGTTTAAACATTCGTAATGCTTTTATCCATTTATTCATTTTCACTATTATCTTAATTATTTGTGATTTATTTATCTTATTTGATAGTTTTCACTATGTCGAATTTGTCAAAGCTTGAGTTTGTGGCACTTGACATTTCTGGAAAGAATTACCTATCTTGGGTTCTCGATACTAAGATTCACTTAGCTACTAAAGGCCTTGGTGACACCATTACTCAGGGTAATGAGGCATCGATCCAGGACAAAGCGAAGGCCATGATTTTCCTTTGTCATCATTTGGATGAAGGTTTGAAGGTTGAATATTTAATAGTGAAAGATCCACTTGAATTGTGGACTGGCCTGAAGGAAAGGTATGATCACCTTAAGGCTACGGTATTGCCAAGGGCTCGATATGAGTGGATGCACTTACGGTTGCAAGATTTTAAGACCGTAAGTGAGCATAACTCTGCTATATTTCAAATAAATTCCCAATTAAAATTATGTGGGGATGTTATGAATGATGAGGATTTGTTGGAAAAGACTCTTACGACTTTTCATGCCTCAAATATGGTATTATAGCAGCAATACCGTGAAAGGGGTTTTGAAAAGTATTCTGAATTGATCTCATGCCTTCTGGTAGCTGAGCAACATAATACTCTTTTGCTGAAAAATCATGAAGCCCGTCCCACAGGGTCAGCTCCGCTTCCTAAAGCGAATATGGCAGTTAGACGTGATAGGTCTGGAAAAAGACAGAATAATAGTCATAGCCATATGAATGTACATGGGCATAGCAATGGTAAAAGACGATATAATAGTCGTCATCGTGGTGGTCATGGCAAACGCGAGAACAATATGGGTTCTCAAAACAATCCTTCAAGAGGCAAAAGCGGTAACTATCACCATTGTGGCATGAAAGGTCATTGAAAAATTGAATGTCGTGCACCTGATCATTTTGTCAGGCTTTATCAAAACTCCATCAAAAGAAAGACAAATAATGTTGGAGCATCTTCAGCTAATGCCCTAGTGAAGTCTCACTTGACCTTTAAAAATGATTTTGAGGTAGGGCCTTCAAATAAAAATGATGACAATGCCGAGGCAAATCTTGCTTTGAATGATGATGATTTTCAAGGCCTCGATGATCTTACTCATTTAGAAGTTGAAGACTCATTTGGAAATCAAAACTAAAGTTTGATCATTTTACTGGGGAATTCAATTATGTTATTTTTATTTTCAGTATTTTTTTTGTCTCGTTCTAAAGTTTTTATTTTCAAGTAGTACCTAAGTTGTCTTATGTTGTTGTTGGCGTTGTTAGTTTTTCCGTATTTCTCATGGTGTACTTTTATTTTTTTATGAAGAAAATAAGATTCCCCAGTTTTTAATTGGATCCAAGATGAGTAATGACGATTTATGCCTTTTGGATAGTGCTACAACTCACACAATATTAAGAGAAAAGAAATTTTTCTCTTATTTGGTTATGAAAAAGGCCTATGTTAATACAATATCTGGTAGTACAAAGTTAATTGAGGGCTCTGGAAGAGCGGCCTTATTACTACCCGGAGGAACGATATTAACTATTGATAATGCATTGTATTGTAGTAAGTCTCAAAGAAACTTGTTGATTTTCAAAGCTATTCGCCAAAATGGCCGCCATATTGAGACCTCAAACGAAGGAAAGATTGAATACCTTTATATTACTACAATAAAAGCGGGTAAAAAATATATGTACGAAAAAATACCCGCATTTTCTTCTGGTTGTACCACACAAATATTGGTGTGGCTGAATCACATGCCATAGTAAACAAAAGGTTTACTACTTCTAATGATTTTATCATTTGGCATGACCGGTTGGGTCATCCAGGTTCTAACATGATGCGCAGAATAATAGAGAATTCAAATGTGCACATATTGAAGAACAAGAAGATTCTTCAATTGAAGGAATTCTCTTGTGCTGCTTGTTCTCAAGGAAAATTGGTTATTAAACCATCAGCAGCTAAAGTTGGGATTGAATCCCCTGCATTTCTGGAACGTATACAGGGTGATATATGTGGGCCTATACACCTTCCTTTTGGACCATTCAAGTATTTTATGGTCTTGATAAATGCATCTACAAGATGATCACATGTGTGCTTATTGTCAACTTGTAATATGGCATGCGAGATTGTTGGCCCAAATAATAAGGTTAAGAGCACAATTTCCAGATTATGCAATTTAGACAATTCGTCTTGATAATGCTGGTGAACTTACATCCAAGGCCTTTACTGATTATTGTATGGTCACTGGAATAAAAGTTGAGCATCTGGTTGCTCATATTCATACTCAAAATGGTCTAGCAGAATCATTGATTAAACGCCTCCAATTAATAGCTAAACCACTGCTAAAGAGGACACAACTTCCCATTTCAGTATGGGGACATGCTATTTTGCATGCAACAACACTTGTGCATAAGGACAACCAGTTATTATAAAGTCTCCCCATTACAGTTGGCCTTTGGTCATGAGCCAAATGTTTCCCATCTAAAAATTTTTGGATGTGTGATATATGTTTAGTTTGCTCCACCACAATGCACAAAGATGGGTCCCCAAAGAAGGTTGAGAGTATATTTTGGTTATGAATCTCCCTCTATTATTAAATATCTGGAGCCTATGACAGGAGATTTGTTTACAGCCAGATTTGCCGATTGTCATTTTGATGAATCAGTTTTTCCAACATTAGGGAGAGAAAATAAACAGCTAGAAAAAGAGATAGATTGGAACGTATTATCTCTATCTCATTTGGATCCTCGTACAAATCAATGTGAACAAGAAGTTCAAAAGATCATTTATATGCAAAATATTGCAAATCAATTGCTAGATGCATTTACTAACCTTCCACGGGTTACTAAATCACATATTACAGCTGTAAATGCTCCAATTCGAGTTGATGTCCCAGCTGGACAGTATGATAATGCAAATGAGTCTAAGCCACGCCTTATAATTAATAAGACCTCACAGGAGGTTCTAGTACCTGAAAATGATGAAAATGAAGAGATTTCAATAAGTTATGTCTCTACAGGAAAAAGGTGTAACCGGAAGAATATTGTTGTTGACAATAATTTTGCATATAACGGTGTAGTTGAAGTAGTGCAACAAGATGAGGATCTTGAGCCAAAATCTATCGATGAATGTAGACAGAGAAATGATTGGCCAAAAAGGAAAAACGCAATTCAAGCGGAATTGTCTTCACCTGAAAAACGTGAAGTTTTCGGACCAATAGTCCGAACTCCTGAAGGTGTCAAGCCAGTGGGGTACAAGTGGGTTTTGTGCGAAAACGAAATGGGAAAGGTGAAGTCGTAAGATATAAAGCACGACTTGTGGAACAAGGGTTTTCGCAAAGGCCTGGCATTGATTATATGGAGATATATTCTCCTATGGTAGATGCAATTACCATCAGGTATCTAATAAATCTGGTAGTCCATGAAAAGCTTGATATGTGGTTGATGGATGTTGTCACAACCTACTTATATGGATCACTGGACAATGAAACTTTTTATGAAAATCCCTGAAGGATTTAAAGTTCCAGAAGCACATAAAAGTTCAAGAGAAACTTGTTCAATAAAGCTTCAGAAATCCTTATACGAATTGAAGCAATCAGGGAGGATGTGGTACAATCGCCTTAGTGAGCATTTGCTAAAGGAATGGTACAAAAATGATCCTATTTGTCCTTGTGTCTTTATTAAGAGGTCTGGATCTGAATTTGTTATCATAACTGTATATGTTGATGACTTGAATATCATTGGCACTTCTAAAGAGCTTCCAAAGGATGTAGAGTGTTTGAATAAAGAATTTGAAATGAAAGATCTTGGTAAGACAAAATTTTGTCTTGGCCTCCAAATTGAGCATGTACCAAATAAAATTTTTGTCCATCAATCAACATACACTGAAAAGGTTTTAAAGCAATTTTATATGGATAATGCACATCAATTGAGTACCACAATGGTTGTCAGATCGCTTGACATAAATAAAGATCCATTTTCGCCTCAAGAAAATGATGAAGAGCTCGTTGGTGATGAAACTCCATATCTTAGTGCAATTGGGGCACCGATGTATCTTGCCAACAATACTCGATCAGATATTGCTTTTGCAGTAAGCTTATTAGCAAGATTCAGCTCCTCCCCAACAAGAAGACATTGGAATGATGTTAAACATATATTTAGATATTTTCGGGGAACTATAGATATAGGATTGTTTTATTCTAATGAATTCGAGTCAGAAATGATTGGCTATGCCGATGCAGATTATTTGTCTGATCCACATAAAGCCCGATCTCAAACATGCTATTTGTTTATATATGGAGGTACATCTATTTCATTACATTCAATAAAATAAACAATAACTGCCACATCTTCAAATCATGCTGAGATAATAGCCATTCATGAGGCTAGTCGGGAATGTGTTTGGTTGAGATTAATGACTCAGCATATTCAGGAAATGTGTAGTTTTCCTATGAAAACAGATAATCCAACTACACTATATGAAGACAATGATGTTTGCATTGCTCAACTGAAAGGAGATTACATCAAAGGAGACAGAACAAAGCACATTTCACCAAAGTTCTTTTTCACGCATGATCTTCAACGAAATGGTGAAATTAATGTTCAACAGATTCGTTCATGTGAAAATTTGGCTGATCTGTTCACTAAGGCATTACCAACCTCAACATTTGAGAAGTTGAGACAGAAGATTGTAATGCGTCGTCTTCGGGAAATAAAGTGATGTTTTCATAAGGGGGAGTAAGATACGCGCTGTACTCTTTTTCCCTTAGCCTAGGTTTTGTCTCACTGGCTTTCCTGGTGAGGTTTTTAATGAGGCAGCAAACAAAGCGTATTACAGATATGTGTACTCTTTTTCCTTCACTAAAATTTTTTCCCACAGGAATTTTTCTTAGTAAGGTTTTAACGAGGCATATTATCTATTTTTGGACATCCAAGGGGGAGTGTTGTAAAACCTTTAGTTAATGTGGATGTCCATTACTCCTAGTATTTTCACCCATGATGTGAATTAATAACCTCCCACTACTCATCATTATTATGATTGTAACTCCCACACCTCCATAACCTCTCCCCATGATCTTCTCTCATGATCTCAATTGTTAATGTCATGTTTAAGACAATTATTTTGTAACCTTCATATGTAATAGTATAAATAGAGGCATGAAATGTGAGATGGAATACACTTGAACACTTGATGAAATAAGAAAGTTATCTCTTCTTCTCTTATTCTACTTATCTTCTTGTTTTATATTGATACCTTGAGCTACATTTTTTAATAATATGTTGTGTGAGCACGTGATTTTTGCCACGTTTAAATTACTCCTATAAATTCCTTAGAATTAGAATTTTTCTTTATTATTTGAATTTTTCAGGAATTAATTGCATGATTTTGTGTCTTGTTTGTATTTTTTGTGTGCATTTTTAGGTGCCATAATTCATAAATAATACAAAAATAGTGTGCATTTCAATATTACAAAAAACAAAGAAAATACCAAAAATGGTTCCTTGCATTTCTACTTTTAATTTTTTAAAATTCGCCTTAAGTTTTCTTTAAGTTAGGAGTTAGTTAATTTTGGAATATTAATTAGTATAATTTTCGATTTAATTTGGGTGTTTTAGTTCTTGATCTTATATTTGATAAAATCAGGAAAACAAAATAATAATAAGCAAGTACAAACACTAAAATACAAAGGAAAAGAAAAGGAGAAAAAATAAAATGAAATAAAAGCAAGGGTGACAAATGTTTGGGCCAATTTCGTGTAGCCCAAACCAAAATCAAAAAAAAAAATTGTCCAAAATGGCCCAACCCGTCCACCCTTACCCGGTCCAAATAGCACATCTCCCAGACCTTCAAAACGACGTCGTTTTGACGCCTTTCAATCTGAGCCCTTCATCTTCTCCAATCCAACGGTTGTGATTCAATTGTGGTAATTAAATAAAAATATCTGAAATCTCTTTTAATTGTAGAGACATTTTGCTTCTTCCTCGTACCTCTGCAGCCTCGCCGTCCTCCGCCGTCCGCCGCCGGCCGGAAATCGTCTTTGCCGGCGGCGATGCCCCAAATCCACCCAAAATTACATCTCAGGTGCTCCTCTGCCCCCTATCACCATATCTGGCCTTAGTTTTTCCCAATTCCTAACCAAAACTCTCGAATTTCATATCGAAAGTCCGGCCAAAAACGCAAAGTAATCCAATCTCAACCAAATTAACACCGTATGTTCTTCTCACTCTCCTCTTTACGAATCCGTAGCCCTTGACCCTCGAATCATCCGGGAAGTTCTCGAATATTGGATTAAAGGCCGCCCCAAAACCCTAGTTTCGTGAATCGAGGTTTCTGTCGATGGCTTGACCATTATAAGGTTTAGCCGTGTATTTTCTCGTGGAAAACACACGGTTAAACACTAATATTGGTCAAGCAACTTCAAGCCAAGTCGTCTCGGGTCAGTTTCAATTTAACACATTATGGCCGAAATTAGTAAGTTTCTTAATTTCTTTCTTCCTTTTCTTATATAATCATTTGTTTTGTTCCAATTTTGATTTGAATTTCAGTAATTGTTCCATGTTAGTCTAATTTTGATTTGTTCTTGTTCTGTTTTCTTTAGTAATTGTGATGATTAAGGTTTTCGATTTAGTTTTGATTGTAAATTGTTTCTGAATTTCAGTAAGTTCAATATTTTTGTTTTGATAGATTTTATTCTAGTCTTGATTTGATTCTGTTTAGGTTTAGTTTTGATTTCGATTGGTTAAACATTGGTTGGATTTCCTGTTAGCTTTTATTTCTCAGTTAGTCTATTTGGTGTTTCAAATCTGTTTTGGGTGTTGTTTGATTTTGTTTCAATAAATTAATACTTCTGTTAGTTTATTTAGTTTAGTTTTACTTGTTCATTCAATTTAGTGCTCATTTGCAATTCAATTAGGCTTAAGGTTTGGATATAGCTGAATAATTTAGCCTTCAATTAACCTTGGTTGATTTTTAACTAAGGCAAAAGGGGTTTGGGTTGGTTAGTAATTTCAGAGAGTAGTCAGGGGTAGTTTGGGCATGGGAAAGGGCTGGTTTGTTAAGAACTAGTAATTTTAGAACCCATATAAGGGTAGTATAGGTATTCCATAGGTAGAAGAACACCCTAGGGCCTTCTAGAAAGGGCCTTAGTGTAAGTTTCTGCATTTTCAGAGCAGTAACTTGGGCAACAAGCCACAAATTCAGGGATTAATCACCAATTTCTGAAAATAAAAGGGGGGAAAATGTGTGAGAGTTTCCAGAACATTCTGCGCTTTTATTGCCTATAAAAGGCAGCCCCAATGCCTTCATTTACAAGTTTACACACCCCTGAAAATTCCCAAAAGTTTGGAAGCTCAAACATTTCCCCCAAAAGGGCCCTCTCTACAAGTCTAAGCAGAATTCAAATTTCAACCTAGATCTGATTTCTAATAGTTCAAACTCTCTTTTAGATTTCAAATTTCCAAAATCTCAAAAAATAAACAAAAACAAAAACAAAAAATATGAGAAAATTGCAAAAAAATGCACTGTTACATTGGTTTTTGATTTAGTTTTGTTTGATTTTCTTCTCGTTTGATTATTGGAGTTTCTGGATCATGCTGGTTTGGTATTGAGCAGTTCTGGTTTAAGTAAACCGGGTAATGTTTGAGTTTGGTGTTTGCTGAGTATTTCTGGATGCCTTTTGAGTTTACTGGTTTGTTGTGGTGCTGTTTTGGTCAATCCTTCTGTCCTATTTGATATTTGGACTACTGGTCTGCTTTCTGGGTTAAAATTATTGTGTTGTTGCTGGACATTCTCAATCGTTGCTGCTGCTGCTAACTTCCCCTCTTCCTGTTGCATTCTAATTCCCAGGTACTTGGCTCGACTATGAATGACGTTTGTGATCTCAAGCTTAATATAGCCAATTAAAAAGAAATTGAAGTGCCACTTGTTTATTTGTTTCAGTTTGCATACAGTTTCATATTTGTGTTCATGTGAAATTTTATAATGTGTATATCAATTAGGACTGTCTGATTAAGATTACTTCTCCTGCTATAGACTGTTGAAATTTGTACTCAAATCAGATCTCTTAGGGCTGTTAATTGATGTTTGTTATTCGTGGACACAGCGTGGTCTAATGTTTGGTTTTCATGGTAATACTGGGTAAGCATATGGAATCAGAATGAGGTTGAGTTTGCAATCAATTTAGAAGTATGCTATACTATAAATATGAATAAATACTTATGTGCTAATTTGAGTATTAGCTAAAAACAAGTCACAAATGAGCATGTGAATCTCTTAGCCGGTTTGGATTCAGTGTCGCCTTATGATCTTCATGAAATTAGCTATAAACAGGTTTAGTTAGAACTCTTTTAGTATATCTGGTTTCTGTCAATGGATTCTACTTCACATTGTCACTATTAAAAATGCATGAGGTAGATTCAATTGGTTAATTGAAATGAAACAAACAAAAACAAAGTCGCTGCTCATGTAATAAGCTGAACTAGGCAGGCCACCAATACAATAAGTTTGGGCCTGTTTTCGTTGAACATGGCCCACGTCTGGGTTTATTTTCTCTCTACGCAACCACAACCAAAATGGCATAGGGCTGGTATTAAAGCCCAAATGTTGAAGCTTCAATGAAGTCATGGACTTAATTTTAATCCTTATTTGGAAATGAAGTAACTCCTAAATAATAATGATTAATTAGGATTTTTATTTTATTAGAGACAAATAATTTAGAAAAATCATAGTTTACTTTAGAGTGTACTTTTAAATAAGCCATGAGACGAGCCTCGCCGAACAAAATAAACAAATTGCGGGGCCCTCGGTAATAGGTTATAATAGATAAGTAGAATTCGGGATAGGCCGTTTAGTGAATTTCACGGCCTTCCCCAAAGACAATAACGCGTTAGACTCTTTAAGCGCGATTTTAATCAAATTACATTCCTAAACTCGGGTGCACATTTATGTGACCCAAATCCAAATCTCAACGGATGTCGAAATGTGTCAATAACCACGGGTGCATTGATGTGACGTGGTTCGAGACGCGTTTTCACGACGTTGCAATTCTTTTAAAAAATAGTGATAAAAGCGGTTTAAAGTTAATAAAAGCACATAAAGTTGGCATGTGTTAAAATCGGACTCTTAACCATTTACAACAATTTAAGCGACCGTGCTAGAACCACGGGATCCGGGAGTGCCTAACACCTTCCCTCGGGTCGACAGAATTCCTTGCTTAGAATTTCTGGTTCGCGGACTGTAATACAGAGTCAATCTTTTCCTCGATTCGGGATTTAAACTGGTGACTTGGGACACCATAAAATTATCCCAAGTGGCGACTCTGAATTTTTTTAAAAATAAAATAATCCTGTTTCGATTGTCACTTAAATTGAAAAAACTCCCTTATACCCTTGCGGGTGTAGGTAGTGAAAAAGGAGGTGTGACAGCTCTGGCGACTCTGTTGGGGACAAGAACCCAGAACGTTTTGTTCAGGGTTCAGAATTCGAGCTTAGATAAATTGTTGTATTTGGTTATATCTGATTTTCCTACATGTTTCATGCTTAATGTGCTAAATGTTTACCGCTTTGATATTATCTGAACTGTATATAAATTGTGCCGAAACCCTTCTCTTCTCACCTCCGGGGATGTGCTTACTGGTTGAGACTCCCTATTCTGTTAGTGTCATACCCTGAAATAAGAAATAGGCCGAACAAGTTACAAAGTCGGACGATCTCGCGGGTCCCCGGTATGTTGCCCCCACCTCGACTTGAGTTGTCTGCTCGGATATACAGTCTATAACAAATACCTAGGCTTTGAACCTAGAATAACGTGACTTCATCCCTAGTAGGAACGCTTATTTGCATCATGTTGCATTTGACTTAGGGGACTCAACACAGGGGTTGGGTCCGTCTAGGACAAGCAACCTGAAATGAAAAAGACCATCTTGATGCATCCTATTTGTTTTCCGTGCATTTATTTGTTTCGAGCCTACATGCTGACCGGTTTCTGAATATCGGGAAAATTGAGAAAAAAAAGAGAGAAATAACAGTGGAGAGAGTTAACTGCCTACTTTTAGAAAATCAATGCCCGAATGCTGTTGAAACTCTGCCGAAATTTAAAAAAAAATATTTTTATAGTTTGTTTTACTTAAAAAAAGAAAAAAAAAGGGAGAAAAGGAAAAAGGGTTTTCGTTGTGTTGATGAAAAGAAAAAGAAAAGAGAAAAGAGTCTTGTTTTCAAAAATAGTTTATTTTCCCGAACTATGCCGGTTTGATTCTCACAGGGTGCGGGATACGTAGGCAACCCTCATCGGGTCCAACCTCCCCTTTTGCAAAAATAGCCCACAAAAAAATGTCAAAATTTTAATCTTTGTCATAAATAAGTCGGGTGATGCCATTCTTGCTTAAAATAAGCCGAATGTCCCCAAAAGGACGCCGGAAGGTTGTTTTCGCAAGAACAGCCACCCTGAGTCATTTTTAAATGGTTTGCGTATTCGGAAAACTGGATCTTTCTTTTAATCTGTGAAAAATTAAAAAATAGTCAATTTGTTGAGTCAAATAAATTTTATTTTTTGTTTAATCACCTTAATAAATGTGCAGGATGAACACGATGCAAAATGAACCTTTTTCAATAATGACTAAAATCTCTTTCGAGTTGCGGCTATGGTGGGATGATTTAGATGGTAAAGGGCAAGATGAGGTCAAGAAATATCTTAAAGGTCTTACGGGTTTATTGGAACCAGCCTCGGGGGGATACTATAAGAGCGTTGGTCACTTGCTGGGACCCAGCGCACAATGTCTTCCACTTCCCAGATTTTGAGCTCACCCCAACTCTGGAGGAAATCGCCGGGTACATCGGAAATGCTGAGGTTCCGTTAAGAGAAAAATATCCGGTTGCTCCAAGAGCCATCACGGTGCATCGGTTTTAGATTCATTACAAATACCCAGGACAGTCCATAATCCAGATTTGGCAAAAGGCTTCTGTACTCTGCGCTTCATATACGACAGGTACGGCCACGTATGAGGGTTTAACAAGACGAACATCAAGTTATGCAGTAAAAATAACCGTCAAAAATGGGATGAGCACAGACGGGTGGCTTTACAAGCAGATACTTGTGTGCAGGATCGGGCCAAAGGAGAAATGTCGCCAGAATACCTCGCATGGTACAGAAGAGAACTTGAGCATCAAAGGCCAGCTAAAAGACCCCACGCCAGGATTTCACTGAATCAACACAAGAACAATGGGGTTGGCTAGCAAAAGAAGAATGCTATCAGACCGAAATCAGCAAGCTGAAACAATAGATCGGAGCTCTGAAATTTGAGAACAGTGTGCAAGTTGTTGCTGATCAGGGAGAAAAGAACAGGTTGGCCCAAGAAAATGAGGCGCTTAGGACCCAAGTCCAGCAAATGTGGATAGCTGCCAATAACCAACAAAGGAGTCGGTCGGATGAACGGTTGATAAGAGGGTTGAAAACAGAAATCGTTGAGTATCGGGATGAGCTGAAGAAATCCGAGGGTACCATAGCAGAACTCCAGGCACAGTGGGCAAAAAGAACAAAAGAGTGCACACAGTATCTACAACAGGTAAGGAAGGATTATGAAAATACCATTGCTAGTCTGAAACGAAAAATGATCACTCTTGAGGACAAGGAAGCTAAGCAAGCCCAAGCTTTTGATACCGAAAGTGGACACTGCTATGATTTACTGGCCCGAATGGAAGTAGAAATACAACAGCTGCAGAGACAGCATCTTCAGGATTCTCAGGTTTTGGAGGCCCGTAATGATCAGATAAGGCGCTTGCTCATAGAAAAAGGTCGAACCAGGGACAAGATTGAGACTATTGCCCATGCCATCATCAAGAGATGTCGACTGTGTGAAGACATGACCCGCACCACCTTCTTTTCAACCATAATGATTTATGTCAAGCAGACAATGTATGAATTGGAGCAACTTGAAAGGGATCTCGCACCTAAGCCCGCGGCGAGGCCGAACGATGCCCCGTGGGCACCCATTTTTGAAGCTTTAATGTACTCATAGTTCGAGTTTGTATTTTTCGTTTTAGAGTCTGTTGTCTGTTTGTTGGCTTCCTTTTCACATCAGTAGTTTTTGAGTCTGTACTTGAGTTTATTTTGAGTCTATTAGTTCCCTTTCAAAAATGTTTAGTTTGTAATAGAATGTTTTAGTAATGAAAATTGAAAATTCCCAAAAATTGTTCTTTATTTTTCGCATGTAATTTTCACGATAAAGGCTATCTGAGATCTACATCCTCCGAGAACTAAGAAAGACGTGATGAGTTTATTGGGTAGGTTAAATTATATTAGTCGGTTCATTGCTCAACTGACTACCACATGTGAGCCCATATTCAAGCTATTGAAGAAAGACACAGCAATCAAATGGACATCTGAATGTCAAGAGGCTTTTGACAAAGTCAAGGAATATCTGTCGAACCCTCCAGTTTTGGTCCCACCAGAGGCTGGGCGACCTCTCTTCTTGTATATGTCAGTGTTGGAGAATTCTTTTGGTTGTGTCATCGGGCAACATGATATAACCAACAAGAAAGAGCGAGCAATTTACTATCTGAGTAAGAAGTTCACAAGCTACGAGGCCAAATATACTTTGTTGGAGAGAACGTGTTGTGCCCTGACGTGGGTTGCTCAAAAGTTGAGACATTATCTTCAAGCTCATACTACTTATCTCATAACCAGGTTGGATCCTTTCAAGTACATATTCCAGAAACCGATACCCACTGGAAGACTAGCAAAATGGCAAATCTTGCTCACTGAATTTGACATAGTCTACATAACTCTCACGGCGATGAAAGCCCAGGCGTTGGCAGATCATTTGGCTGAAAACCCGGTGGACAAAGAATACCAACCGTTGAGCACATACTTTCCAGATGAAGAGGTAAACACAATAGAAGTAGTCCTTGAGAACACTCATGCTTGGAAAATGTTCTTCGATGGGGCAGTGAACGCCAAAGGGGTAAGGATTGGGGCAATCTTGATCTCACCTACTGGTCAGCATTATCCGGCTTCAGCTAGGCTCCGGTTCTTCTGCATGAACAATACTGCTGAATATGAAGCCTGCATCATGGGCATGAATATGGCGATTGACCAAGATGTTGAAGATTTATTGATCATGGGGGATGCAGATTTGATTATCCGGCAAAGCCAGGGAGAGTGGGAAACTCGAGATGTCAAGCTTATTCCTTATCGGCAGCATGTGGAAGATCTCGGCAAACGATTCAAACCAATAGAATTCAGGTACATCACTCGGTGCCACAATGAGCTAGCTGATGCACTTGCTACTTTAGCCTCGATGTTGCCTTATCCAGGAAATGCCCACATCGATCTCTTGGAAATCCAAATCAGGGAAAGGCATGGTTACTGTAATGCAATTGAAGCAGGGCCAAACGTCCAGCCATGGTACCATGATATTAAGAGGTTTTTGAAAACACAAGAGTACCCCGAACGTGCTACCGGAGATCAAAAGAGGACCATTAGGCGGCATGCGAGTGGTTTCTTTTTGAGTAGTGAGGTCTTGTATAAAAAACCCCGGATCTCAACTTATTGAGAGGTGTTGACATTGAGGAAGCTGGAAGAATCATGCAGGAAGTGCACGCAAGAGTGTGTGGACCTCATATGAACGGGTATGTCCTGGCAAAGAAGATACTTCGAGCCGGGTATTATTAGATAACTATGGAGAAAGATTGCTTCAACTTTTTCCGAAAATGTCATCAGTGTCAGGTGCACGGAGATCTGATTCATGCACCTCCAACAGAATTACATCCTATGTCAACGCCTTGGCCTTTTGTCGCCTGGGGTATGGATGTCATTGGTGTGATCGAACCGAAAGCTTCAAATGGTCACAGATTCATATTGGTTGCTATTGATTACTTCACAAAGTGGGTTGAAGCCATCACTCTCAAAACAGTCACTAAGAAAGTTGTAGTGGATTTTGTACACTCGAACCTTATTTGTCGCTTCGGTATTCCTACAACTATTATCACAGACAATGCTGCAAACCTGAACAGTCGTTTGATGGAGGAAGTATGCGAACAGTTCAAAATAACGCATAGAAACTCCACTCCTTATCGGTCCAAGGCCAATGGCGTCGTTGAAGCAGCTAATAAGAACATCAAGAAGGTTTTGAGAAAGACAATCCAGAGCTCCAGACAGTGGCATGAATAGTTACATTTTGCCTTACTAGGATATCGCACTATAGTGCGCACATCGGTAGGAGCAACCCCATATTTGTTGGTTTATGGAACCGAGGCTGTGATACCGGCAGAGGTGGAAATTCCTTCGCTCTGGACAATTGTTGAAGCAGAGATCGAAGATAATGAATGGGTTAAGACTCGATTGGAACAGTTGACTTTGATTGATAAAAAACATAATGGCCGCAGTTTGTCACGGGCAGTTGTACCAGCAAAGAATGGCCCGCGCCTATAATAAGAAAGTACGGCCCAGAAAATTTGAGGTTGGGCAATTGGTGTTAAGGCGTATTCTTCCTCATCATCAGGAAGCAAAAGGAAAGTTTGCTCTTAACTTGAAGGGTCCATATATCATTAGAAAAATACTACCAAGGGGAGCATTGTACTTGGGTGATATTGAAGGAAATGATCCAGAAGCAGCGGTGAATGCGGATGCAGTAAAAAGGTACTATGTCTAAATTTGATTCGGTGATGTCTTTGCGCATTTGAAATGACAAAGGCTTTTATTCCCGCTACCCCAAACACTATCAACTCATTTGTAAACCCTTTGAGCTGGTTACATTTCTTTGGCCACTCTCTTTGGAACCCGGAAGCGATATCAAAAAAGGAAAGAAGAAACAAAGTAAAAAAAAAAGAGGAAAGAAGATGCAAAAAAAAAACAAATGTTACCTGAACTACGTCTGACTTGATTCTGAAAGGATACGTAGGCAGCCTTTCTCTGGGGTTCAGTCACACCAAAACAAAAATTCAAATTTCCCCAAAATCGAAACTGGGGCAGATGATATAATGGTTCGACCATGATCCCATCCAAATGGTTCCAAAGTTGTAATTTTGTCCAAAATTCATTTTCCCAAAAAACCAATACAAGTCCTTCTGATCAATGGCTAAAGGCTTGAGAACTAAGGAACATCATTGTTGAAAGCCGATGCATTCTAAATTGAGAGAAGTAAAATGAGAGAGTCTTATTGGTGAAAATCTTCGGGCACCATAAGGCGAAGGGAGTAGAGAAATTGAAAATGAGAGAGTCCGCATAGTGAAAACTCGCAAAGAGCACTATCGGGCGACGGTGAGAAGAGAAATGAGAGAGGTCGATTAGCGAAAATCCGCAAAGGGCACTGTCGGCCGAAAAGAGGATATTTCATCACTAAAAGTCCTGGCGAGGTTCCCTGGTTTGGAAACATGGATCAATGGGTTCATGAGAAGCTGGAAGTTGGTGTGGGTCGGGCATCCAGTCCAAGAAGCATGTCATGTTCATTTGAAGCCAGCATGCACCCTAGATAAGTCCTTCTTTTCCCCCGAAAGGGACGCTTCTCTTTAAAATCATATGCTTGCCTTTTGCATACTTTTCTTTGAATCCCTTTCAGTTTAACTCTAACTCCATAACAATTACAAAGAAAAGGTGGCAGGATCGGTTTCACAGGTTTCCGCCTGGCAAGAGTCGGAGAAAATACCCAGCCTCAGTGGTGCGTCAGTCCAATCCCGACTGACCATGATGTTTGATTGCCTCCAAAGTAAAGACATTGGAAAAGAAAGAAAGTCAAAGGCAAAGGTCTGGAAAGCAAATGAGGTGAAAAACCCAAGCCCACGCGGGCGAGTTATCCTGAAATCCAAAGGCTGAACACGGTCAGTGTGAAAGAAATTCACCCTAAAGGCCAACAAGCAGCAAAATTCTCAATGGAAATGGGGTCGGGATCAAGTATTAGAGAAGATCAAGGCCCTAAAACCAACCACCACTTCAACTAACAAATTGTTCTTTGGTTGAAAACAGGTCTTACCCAAAGCAACCGTGCAAGAAGCGGGTGCAACCCAAAAAGAAATGAAATGCGCAAGCGCTGAAACAGCTCTGCAGCAGGAAAACGACCAAAAAGGAAGTTTCCTCAACATTCTTTCATGCATTCTGCTAAATAAAAAGGAAACATATAAAGCGGAGAACCGAAGAAAAGAAAGAACAAAAGAAATAGAAAATGAACATCCCAAAAGAAAAAACAAATCATGGTAGCTTAGGATCTCACTCCTTAAATATCCCGGCCAAAAAACCGAGGATCTCCCGGCCAAAAAACCGCGAAGCTTTTTCTATCCGAATCCCGGCCAAAAAACCGAGGATCTCCCGGCCAAAAAATCGTGGAGATTTTTCTATCCAAATCCCGGCCAAAAAACCGCGGAGCTTTTTCTATCCAAATCCCAGCCAAAAACCGAGGATCTCCCGGCCAAAAAAACCGCGGAGCTTTTTCTGTCCAAATCCCGGCCAAAAAACCGAGGATCTCCCGGCCAAAAAAAACCGCGGAGCTTTTTCTATCCAAATCCCGACCAAAAACCAAGGATCTCCCGTCCAAAAAACCGCGGAGCTTTTTCTATCCAAATCCTGGCCAAAAAATCGAGGATCTCCCGGCCAAAAAACCGCGGAGCTTTTTCTATCCAAATCCCGGCCAAAAACCGAGGATCTCCCGGCCAAAAACCGAGGAGCCTTTTCTGTCCAAATCCCGGCCAAAAATCGAGGACCTCCCTGGCAAAACCCAAAGATTCCATTCCCAAAGATACATAATCTAAATTTGACTGTTTAGACATGTGTCACAACTAACTTACGAAATTTTCCTAGTGAAAACTGGGGCAGAAAATTTTGTTCGTTTGTTTGTTTTGATACCTTAAGCAGGTTTGACCCCGAGGCACAGGACTCGAGATAATCCAAGGAATGAGTCTCAATCCAAAATAAAGAAAAGAAGAAGAAGAACAAAAATAAATGAGCTCAAATACTGAGGCAAATAAAGGTGCGGATTGCTCAAAATCTGATTGAAGTCACAAGCTCCGCTGATCCTGTTTTGACTCAATGCTGCAGAAAGAAACAAGCACCTACAACTTGCGAGCATCAAGATTCAGATCAAAGTCTACAGCAAAATTAGCTAAGACTTAAGATCAAGTTTCAAGAGAATTATATATAGGAATCTTGTAACTCATAGTTGATAGGCATAGCTAGCTTAGCTTTGATTTTCCTTTTTTGGTGTAATAAGGAGGTCAGCGAGCAGTAGCAGCAGCAACAGCAGTGAAATCAGAGCTCTTGGTAGTCCCAGCTACTGACACTCCAGAACTACACTGACCTGATTCCTTTATAGCCAAGGATATGTAGGCAACCTTTGAAGCAAGGTTCAGTCAGACGGTTTTCAAAATACTTCTCATGGAATACTAAGCAGGCAAAAATCTCATGGTTGCTCATTTATCTTTGCCCGAAAACCCTTCGTGTCTTCTAGCAAAGAGGGGCAGCTGAGAGCACGTGATTTTTGCCACGTTTAAATTACTCCTATAAATTCCTTAGAATTAGAATTTTTCTTTATTATTTGAATTTTTCAAGAATTAATTGCATGATTTTGTGTCTTGTTTGTATTTTTTGTGTGCATTTTTAGGTGCCATAATTCATAAATAATACAAAAATAGTATGCATTTTAATATTACAAAAAACAAAGAAAATACCAAAAATGGTTCCTTGCATTTCTACTTTTAATTTTTTAAAATTCGCCTTAAGTTTTCTTTAAGTTAGGAGTTAGTTAATTTTGGAATATTAATTAGTATAATTTTCGATTTAATTTGGGTGTTTTAGTTCTTGATCTTATATTTGATAAAATCAGAAAAAAAAATAATAATAATAAGCAAGTACAAACACTAAAATACAAAGGAAAAGAAAAGGAGAAAAAATAAAATGAAATAAAAGAAAGGGTGACAAATGTTTGGGCCAATTTCGTGCAGCCCAAACCAAAATCAAAAAAACAAATTGTCCAAAATGGCCCAACCCGTCCACCCTTACCCGGTCCAAATAACATATCTCCCAGACCTTCAAAACGACGTTGTTTTGACGCCTTTCAATCTGAGCCCATCATCTTCTCCAATCCAACGGTTGTGATTCAATTGTGGTGATTAAATAAAAATGTCTGAAATCTCTTTTAATTGTAGAGACATTTTGCTTCTTCCTCGTACCTCTGCAGCCTCGCCGTCCTCCGCTGGCCGCCGCCGGCCGGAAATCATCTCCGCCGGCGGCGATGCCCCAAATCCACCCAAAATTACATCACAGGTGCTCCTCCGCCCCCTCTCCCCATATCTGGCCTTAGTTTTTCCCAAATCCTAACCAAAACTCTCGAATTTTATATCGAAAGTCCGGCCAAAAACGCAAGGTAATCCAATCTCAACCAAATTAACACTGTGTGTTCTCCTCACTCTCCTCTTTACGAATCCGTAGCCCTTGACCCTCGAATCATCCGGGAAGTTCTCGAATATTGGATTAAAGGCCGCCCCAAAACCCTAGTTTCGTGAATCGGGGTTTCTGTCGATGGCTTGACCATTATAAGGTTTAGCCGTGTATTTTCTCGTGAAAAGCAACTTCAAGCCAAGTCATCTCGGGTCAGTTTCAATTTAACGCATTATGGCCGAAATTAGTAAGTTTCTCAATTTCTTTCTTCCTTTTCTTATATAATCATTTGTTTTGTTCCAATTTTGATTTGAATTTCAGTAATTGTTGTAAGCACGTGATTTTTGCTTCGCGAAAGTTACTCCAAAAGGAAAAGAAAATCAAAAAATATATGTCTTGTCATTGAGTGATTTGTATTTAATGTTAAAATGTGTGTTAGTTGTTATAGGTGTTAACTAATATGTGTGTAATTTTGTTTTAATTTAATTTTTAATTTTTACAATTTATTTAGGAAGTTTATTTCAATTTTTTGTTAATCAAAAAAAGGGAAAAGGTGGGGAAAATCTGATTGGGCCCCAAAACGAGGCCCAAAACCAAAGCACTGATCCAGTCCAAGTCGAGCCTGCCCAAGCACGGACTCAAACGACGCCGTATCAGCGTCCCTATTGAAGCCGTTGATCTGACTCTAACGAACGGTCCTGATCAGGCTGTTCATCTCACCTTAACGATGCCGTTTCAGGCAAGTTGATCTGAGCCGTCCAACCCCATTTATCCAACGGATCCAAGCCCTCCTTTAAACCCGTTAACACGACCCGGTCCAATCCCCTACCCGGGCTCAACCCACTATCAGCCCCCGAACGACGTCGTCTCTCTTCAATGAGTAGATCCTGGCCCTTGATCTCACTTGATCCAACAGCCAGGATCTAAACCCTCAATACATATATAAACCTAACCCCTTACCCCCACGCCCCAAACCAAACCCCCCTAGCCCCACTGTTCACCTTCGTCCCAGAACACCCCTCCTCTCAAACCCTAAGAAACCTTAGGTTTCTCCTTTGTAACCCCGGCCACTCGGATTCCGATGACCACCAAAATAACACCCCTGATGCACCCAACCACCCCGAACATGAATCTGTCAACCGTTCACCTCGAATCACCCCGAAGCTTTTCGAATCTTCAATCGAAGATTCGAGCAAAAACCAGATCTACACCGATTGACCCCAAACTCACACCACATCGTCTCTTGACCTCCCTCACCCCCCGAATAACTTTGGTTCTGTTCGAATCTGACCAGAACTGAGCAGATCCCAAATCAGACCACCAGAAACCCTAGACCTTAGAGTTATGGAGGTCTGTCCGAATCAGTGGCAGGATCAGGGTCTAGCAGACTTTTACCAACGTGTTCTCAGTTGAGAACACTTCGGTTAAATTCCATTAGACCCCAAATAACCTGGTCCGAGTTCGAGCTTGAGTCAGTCTTAGTTTCATTTCCCTGAGGTATTTTTCCTTTTTCTTTTGTCCTCCTAAATTCTATCTGTCGTTCATGTTCTGGTTTGTTTTGTTTTGTGACTCGTCTGTCCATGTGTGTACGTTTTGAGTTAATGATGAGTTTGTTTGTTGGTTTTATTGATTGTTTGCTGTATATTATAGTTTGTGTAGTCATCTAAATAAGTGTCGTCAACTGAATTCACTTGAAAGATTGAAAATCAGGAGCCTACATTTCAGTACGATTACTGTGCCTGTTTCTTTTATTTTATGATGTTGTTTGTAAGCCTGATATAGTAGCACGTCGATTATAGTTTACACCCTTGACTGCATATTGGATCAATTGGTTGTGAGTTGGTCAGGTTTGGCTCCCAATGTGGCCAACTCATACCATTTGATTGGCACCCCTGTTTGCTTAAAGTTTGAATCATTGCCTGAACGTAGGCAGAGAATTGACAATTAGCTTTAGAAATCTAACAAATTAGCCTGAAAGCAGTATTGAGTTTAATTAGCTAGTAGTCAGGTATTGGCTGAAATCAGAGAGGTTTATATACTGACTATTAAGAGTTAGGGTAATACAGTAATATGTAAGGTATAAGGGTAATCTTGGCATAAGACAGGGTCTGATTAGGGGATAATTTCAGAATATGTCAAGTGGTAATTAAAATATGATTAACCTAGTGACAATGGGGAACAAAACATGAGGGCATGGGTTCAAAATGAATACTTTAAATGCACCCATAATCCTTGATTAGAGCAATAGGACAAAGCCTGGGGGGCTGATTAAGTTTACCGAGAAAGATGCCTTTAGGCATGGGGAGTTAAGGGGTATGGGCAGATTGCAACTAGCAGGATCCAGGCAGCTTGACTGCACTGGGTTATTGGCTTATAAATAAGCTGTTGCAGAACTAAAAAAGGGGTGGACTTTTTAGTCTTCAGAAAAAAAAAACAGAAAGAGATTTCAGAATACTGTGAATGAGTATCATTTGAAAACTGTGTAAGAGTTCAAGTTGTTCAAGCTGTCTTTGCTGATTGTTGTTGGCTGTTTGCTGAGCTTTTGTGGTTATTGATTTTCTGCTGTTACTGCATTGAACATTCTGGTTTTTCTTGGCTGCATCTTATTACTCTGTGTCTGGGAGTGTTTGTTTGGTGCTCGACCACCTATTGGGTTTTCCTTGTTGTGGAAATTGTTGTTGGCTGTCTGTGGACTGTTGGTGACATTCGTTGCTGATTGTTGTTGCTGTTGATTGTTTATTGCTGCTTACCTGCTGTTGCTGTGCTTGCTGTATACTGCTCAGCTGATCATTCTCCTTCTTCTTTTGCTTTGCTATACCAGGTACACGATTAACAGTATCAATGTAACTTGAAAGTTGAGCATGAATACAAAAGAGAAGATTTGAAGATATTTTTTTTATACATAGACTATTATATTGAATATCATGTAATGTATAATAGTTTACATTTTGTTTGGATACTGATGGTAGCTTGCACGCCTAGTAGATATCAATAAATGGTGATTGAATGTTAGTTTGTATATGTATGCTGTTAGGTAAAAGTATTCCCAATGCAGTAGGTTGTATCTTAGACTTAGTCTAATCGTGTAGCATATTCTTTAATACATGCCAAGCATGAAGCTATCCATTGTTAGCTAAGTTCATTTCCTTTTGATAAACTGCCTTATTATAATTGATAAACCACACCTTTAAAACAAAGAACACAAGTTTACGGTCTCAACCTCACGAAGGTCGAGCCCAAGTTGAAACAGACCAAGCAGGCCTCGTCGGAAAATCAGTGGCCCAAGCCTGGCCAATCCCGCACAAACTGGGTTTGGGCCCATGAGATTCGATCGCTTGTCTGTGGGGCGCAGCCTTGTTTCTGATTTTTTTAAGCATTCTGAATCCTGCTATAAATGACCTGCAAGCATATAATTAACTAGGACTATCTCCGCTTTCAATTAGTAGAGACAAATGCGACAAGAAACGTAGTTGCTATAGGATATCCTTTTAAAATAAAGACGAGATGAGCCTCGACAAATAAAAACGCACAAGCTGCGGGGCCCTCGTTAAATGTATATTATCGAAGCATTCAGTTTCCAGGACGGGTCGTTTAGCAAATCTCACGGCCCTCCCAGAATAATAACGCGATAGTCTCTTTAAGCGCGTACTTAATAATGTTATCTCCTTAAACTCGGGTGCACATTTATGTGACCCAAATCCAAATCTCAACGGAATCGAAATGTGTCTCTAACCACGGGTACATTGATTGCGGCGTGGTCTGAGATGCATTTCCATGACGTTGCAAATTCTTTTCATAAGGAATGAGACGAGCCTCGACAAACAAAAATGTACAAAGTGCGGGGCCCTCTAAATGTATATATATAAAAATACTTAGAATTCGGGACATGCCGTTTAGCGAATTTCATGGCTTTCCCCAAAATAACAATACGCTAGTTGCTTTAAGCGCGCCTTTAATAATTTATTTTCCTTAACTCGGGTGCACATTTATGTGACCCAAATCCAAATCTCAACCGAGTCGAGATATGTCAACAATCACGTGTACATTGATGTAACGTGATTCGAGGTATGTTTTCACGACGTTGCAATTCCTTGTAAAAAATAATAATAATTATGAAAGCGGTGAAAGTTAAAATTTGCACATAAGTTCATATTTGTATAAAATCAGATAATCAAGCCGAATATAACAGTTGAGCGACCGTGCTAGAACCATGGAACTCGGGAATGCCTAACACCTTCTCCCGGGTTAACAGAATTCCTTATCCGGATTTCTGGTACGCAGACTGTAATATGGAGTCATTCTTTTCCTCGATTCGGGATTAAAATTGGTGACTTGGGCACCCTAAACCTCCCAAGTGGCGACTCTGAAATAAATAAACCAATCCCGTTTCGATTGTCCTTTAATTGGAAAAAACTCCCTTGCGCCTTCGCGGGTGCGTAAAAAGGAGGTGTGACAGCTCTGGCGACTCTGCTGGGGAGATAAAATCCCTACTCAGAACCATTGGTTCAGGGTTAAGAATTCGAGCTTAGAATAATTGTTATTATTTGGCTTTATTTATTATCTGATTTTATTACATGTTTTGAGCCTAATGTGCTAAATGCTGCTTTTACCGCTTTGATATTATTTGAACTGTATATAAACTGTGCCGAAACCTTTCTCTTCTTACCTCCGGGGATGTGCTTACTGGTTGAGACTCCCTATTCTGTTAGTGTCATACCCTAAATAAAAGAGGCTCGGAAAGCTTCTAAGCCGGCTGGCCTTTTGGTTCCCGGAAAGGAGCTCCTTCCTCAGCTCGAGTTGTCCGCTCGGGTACACTGTCTAGAACACCGACCCAGGTTTTTGAACCTAGTATAACAAAGCCACATGCCGGATCCCTAGTAGGAACGTTTATTTGCATCATGTTGCATTTGACTTAGGGGACTCAACACAGGGGTTGGGTCCGTCTAGGACTAGCGACCCGATATGAAAAGGCCATCCTGATGCATCCTATTTGTTTTCCGTGCATTTATTTGTCTCGTGCACGCATGCTGACCGGTGTTTTGAATAGTACGAATGTTGTGAAATTGGAAAAAAGGGAAATAGCGGTTAAGGAATGGATTGGTTATCTTTGAAAAAAACCAATACCCAAATACTGTCAAAACTCTGCCAAAATTTTGAAAAAAAAAAGAAGAAAAAAAAATTTCTTATTAGTTTGTTTTATTAAAGGTAAAGGAAAAAAAAAGAGAATCGTGGTTCTGTTTTTGTTTTTCGGAAAATATAGAAATATATAGTTTGTCTTGTTACAAAAATAAAAATCAAAAAGAGTCTTATTTCTAAAATGGGTTTTATAATAATAATAATAAATAAATAAAAAAAAGTCTTTCATTATTTGTCACAAATATATACATGCATATATTATCCAAAAGTTTTATTTCCAAAAATGAATATATATCTTTATCTATTGCAAGAACATTTGTCTTGCCAAAAGTTTTTAGAATCCCAATTTTCAAAACAAATAATCCAAAAATATTTTCCATTATCGACTTTTATTTAGAAAGTTTTAAGTTGTTTCTAAAATAAGAAAAATGAAAAATATAATAAATAAAAAAAAAGGAAAAGAAAAAAAACATGTCAAAGATTTCTAATTTTGTCATAAATAAGTCTAGTGATGTAACTTCCCCCTTTTACAAAAAATAGCAAAAACGAATATGTCAAATTTTAAAGAGTCATAAACAAGTCCGGGTGATGCCGCTTATGTCAAAAATAGTCAAATGTTCCCGAAAGGAACTCCGGAAGGCTGCCTTGGTACAAACGGCCACCTCGTTTTTTTCTCACACAACCTTAAAATCTTCGTTCATGAAGTGCTGAGAGGTCGTGTTCAGAAATCCTTTCGAGAAAAATTGCATATATTTTTGTTGTTATCAGAATAAGTTTCGCTTGTTAAAATCTTATTAATAAATGTGCAGAATGAGCACGACTCCAAATGAACCCTTTTCAATCATGAATAAAATCCCCCTCCAATTGCGGCTCTGGTGGAATGATTTAGGCAAAGAAGGGCATGACGAAATCAAGAAGTATCTGAAAGGCCTCACGGGTTTATTGGATATCAGGCCACGAGGAGATATCATAAGGGCACTAGTCCCCCACTGGGATCCTGCGCACAATGTCTTCCATTTCTCGGACTTTGAACTTACTCCCACTTTAGAAGAAATAGCAGGGTATATCGGCAGCGCTGAGACTCCTTTGAGGCACAAATATCTGATTGCTCCAAGAGCTGTAGCAATACACCGGTTTCTGGACTCCTTAAAGATAGTCAGAACAATTCATAACCCTGACTTGGCGAAAGGTTTTTGCAGCATGAGTTTCATATATCAAAGATATGGTCACATAGGAGGATTCGACAAGCCAGAAAACCAGTTATGCAGCAAAAGTAATCGTTAAAAGTGGGAAGAACATAGACGGATTGCTTTCATGATAACTTTCTTAGGGATCTTAGTGTTCCCAAGAAAAGACGGGAATATTGACATAAAGATAGCAGGGGTCGTCAGTACAATGGTCACACAAAGAGATAGTACGTTGGCGCCCATGATAGTATCTGATATGTTCCGGGCTCTCACGTCTTGCAAAGCCGGAGGAAGTTTTTTCGAAGGTTGCAATTTGTTGTTGCAAATGTGGATGACCGAACACCTGTGTCACCGAGCCCAGTTTCTGAACCATGGATCCGCTGAAAGGACCTGCATAGAGGAGTTCTATACCAGAGTGAATGAGACCTACCTACCTGAAGGAGTCACAACATGGACCTCATATTTCCGTACCCTCGACGCCAGTCAAATACAGTGGGCGCTAGGATGGTTACCAATCGACGAAGTCATATACATGCCAGCAGCCAGGCCCCATTTTCTCTTAATGGGACTTAAGAGCATTCAACCATATGCGCCGCATCGGGTTTTAAGGCAACTTGGGAGGTGTCAGATAGTGCCGAAAGACGAGGATTTAAGCACCCAGGTGATTGAGATCAGTCCCAACGGCCAATTTCCTGAAGCGAGGGTTCGCCAAATTTGGAGCCAGTGTCAATACTTAGAAGCAAATACTTGTGTAATGAATCAGGCAAAAGGGGAGGTTTCGCCCGGGTAACAGGCCTGGTACAAAGGGGAGCCATCATCTGGAAGGCTGACCAAAAGACCTCACCTGCAAGAGTTTGCCAGATCTTCACAAGAGCAGTGGGGCTGGTTGGCCAAAGAGCGGGAATATCTCGCCGAAACAGGCAAACTCAAACAGCAAGTTCAAGACATGAAGTTTGAATACCAATTACAGTCCGCCGCCCACAAAGGAGAGAAGAACAGATTAACCAAAGAATGCGAAGTCCTCAAAGCTCAGATCCAGAAGATGGGAAAGGAGGTCGACAACCAGCCAAGGAGCCGGGCGGATAAAAGACTAATAGCAGGGTTAAAGGATCAGGTTGCGGAATGCCAGGAAGATTTGGAAAGATCCGAGGCTAGCACAGCAAGACTGCGGACCAGGTGGGCAAAAGGTACAATGGCCCGGAGGAAGCGCCTACAGCAAGTCATGAGGGATTGTGAACTGAGCGTCAAAGCGGTAAAGGAAACGAATTCCGCTCTGCAAGAGCAGATCTTCAAGCAAACACAAGATGCCCAAGCCGACAGAAGACGCTATTACAATGCAATGACCAGGATGGAAAGGCAAATGGAGATGTTCTAGGATCAGCTCGCCACCAATGCACAAACGCTAGGATTAAAGAGCCGACAGATAAGGCAGTTGTTCGCAGAAAGGGACGACATTCGAGGAAGGATCGACGAAATTGGGCATTACATCTACATGAAATGCTTGGCATGCGAGCAAATGCCTCGGAAGACCCTTCTTGCTTCCATCATGGGCGGCGTCCACCGGATCATGAATGAATTAAAAAGCTTGCAGAAAGACCTCACACCTAGAGCCGCGAAAAGGCCGAATGATGCCTCGTGGATCCCTAAGTTAGAAAATTAATCCGTGGTCGAAATCTTGTCACTTGGCTTTGTTGCATTCCCATATGTTGTTTTCTATTTTTCCTTTAATCAAATAGGGTCAAAGAACCGTGGAGTCTGTATTGTTGCTATTCTTTGTTTGAAGTAATTTGTAATAGCAAAATTTTGAGAATGAATTCAATGATTTCACAAGAATTTTGTATGTCTTTACTTTGAGGCAGAACTACGCCTGGTCTGATTCACGCGGGGACGTGATACGTAGGCAATCCCCATAAGATTCGACCGCTTTTAATAAAGAAAGAAAAGAAAATACAAAATAAAATAAAACACAGGGTTTCCCAAAATACTTTAAAAAGGGACGAATGAGCAAACCGGGATGACGCATGTTGTTTGAAGCAAAGCATGTAGAAATGGTTAACTGCCTAGGTGCATTGCATCCTCTATGTGTTATGATCAAATCTGTTAAACTCTAACGCTAACAAAGTCTGTTGATTTCTGATCCAGACAAGTTAGTTGTTAAAGAACTCTGGCAACACACTCATACCAAACCAGATCCAAAGGACCGGTAGCAACAAGCATGACTACTTCAGAGAATAGTAATGAGAAAGAAAGGCCAATGAGCCAGTTGTTAAAAGAAGCAATGGAGAAGATCGAAAGGATGGGACTAGAGATGAATGCAATGCAGCTAGCCCTAGCCAAAGCCCAAAAAAGCCCTGAACCACTAGGGCACATGCCGTAGTACCCTCACTCCGGCCCTTCCACAAGCCGCCCAAATCCCCTTTATCATCAAGAAAGAAGCCCTCATGATTCCCAAGCTCCACCACCCCATCAACCTCTCCCAACACCCAATATTCCCATTTTTGTGGGACCAACATCAGCCCCTTTGCAAAGAACGACCAGTGAGCCATTATTTCAGGCTCACGATACACAATACTATCCCCCCGAGCCTACGTTTCATGCCCCCGAACCACAGGCTTACAATCCATATTTGGAAGTGCCGGCAGAGGTTGAGAAGCCGGCTAAGGCCCCTGGATAGGACGAAGTATTGAGAAAGTTCAAAAGCCTGGAGCAGTCCTTCAGGAACTTGCACGGGCTGGGCAATCAAGTCAGCGTAGCATGCAAAGATCTGTGCCCTTTCCCAGACGTCCAACTCCCGGCTGGGTTCAAGATGCCTAAGTTTGATTTATATGAAGGGCACAGTGATCCCATGGCACATTTGCGGGGATTCTGTAGCAAAATGAGAGGGGCAGGCGGCAAGGATGAGCTATTGATAGCTTATTTCGGCCAAAGTCTGAGCGGATCTGCACTAGAATGGTATACTAGGCAGGATTCCAGCAGGTGGTACACGTGGGATGATCTGGCGCAGGCTTTTGTAGGTCATTTCCAGTACAATCTCGAGATAGTCCCCGACCGTCTCACATTATTAAGAACTGGGAAGAAACCCGGGGAAAGCTTTCGCGAGTTCGGATTCCGTTGGAGAGAACAAGTAGCTAGAGTCGATCCTCCCATAAGAGAGGGAGAGATGGTGGACTATTTCTTACAAACATTGGATCCAACCTACTTTGGTCACTTGGTGACAACAGTTGGAAAATCTTTCAATGAGGTGGTCAAGATAGGGGTCCTGATAGAAGAGGGTTTGAGGTCTAACAAAATCTTGAACTACTCGGCACTCAAAGCCACAACCTAGGCTATTCAAAGCGGCACGGGAGGTGCGTTGAGAAGAAAGAAAGAAGAGGTTGCCACGATCGAGGCAGGCAGTTGGTCCAGGGCTGGCAGGCCGCACTACAACCAACCCAGACCTCACAGGTCAAACTACCCATACAACCCACCACAAAATTTCTATCCACCTCGAGAACCACATTGTTCCGTACACCAGGCCCAAGCATACACTCAGCCTCCGGTTCGCCCACAATGGCGCGCGCCGGCTCCCCAGAACATATATGCACCACCACAAAACACCTATCCTCCACCGAGGGCGTATAGAAACCCTTCAGGGGCAGGCTTCCGGGGAAATCCAGATGCTAGGAATGACAGGTTGCGGAAGCAGAGAACTTTCACGGAGTTGGGAGAAACCTACACCGCTTTATTCCACAAGCTGAGGCAATTGGGTTTGGTTAGTCCTGTCCAGACTCGAGAACCAAATCCCCCACCTCAGAATTTGGATCGATCAATAAGTTGTGAATACTGCTCAAGGATGCTCGGGCATGACACCGAGAAGTGTTGGAAGTTAAGGCATGCCATACAGGATCTTATCGACACCAATAAGATCGAGGTCCAGACACCAGAAGCTCCTAACATCAACCAAAACCCACTGCCAGCGCACCACGAAACTCACATGATTGAGTTGGTGTGTGAGGGAAGAGAGTTGAGAAAACCCTCACAAACAGTGATGATGATCCAAGCCGCCCCGAAAGAAGTCTCGACCAGTGGAGGGACGAGTGTACAGTCACAGGGAGAAGGCGTCAAGCCGGTAGTGATATTGGGAAAGAGCCCGTCCGCCATAACAAGCAAACCCGAGCCAAGCAAGTTGGTAATATCAGGGATCCCGCCCACACCGGCAGTCATGTTAAAAGGGATATGTAGAGAACTGGTGACCATAAAGCCTGTGGTCCAGCTGCCGATGATTGACAGCAGGGCTGTGCCTTGGAAATATGAAAAGGCGGTGGTGATGTACAAAGGAAAACAGGTGGAAGAATTCAGTTGTGAAGCGCAAGGGTTGACTCGTTCAGGTCGATGTTTTGCTCCGGTGGAGCTAAGAAGAACTAACCCAGTTGCAACCAAGAAACCTGTGTCTGAAGAAGAGGCTGAAGAGTTCCTGAGGAAGATGAAAGTACAAGACTATTCTGTGGTCGAACAGCTGAGAAAAACACTGGCCCAGATCTCACTGTTGTCATTACTGATCCATTCTGAGGAGCATCGTCGGGACCTGTTGAAGATATTGAACGAAGCTCATGTACCCAAGGAGATTTCTGTAAACCACCTGGAAACCATTGCCAGCAAGATTTTCGAGGTGAACAGGGTAACATTCTCAGATGATGACCTGCCGGTGGAAGGTACGGAGCATAATAAAGCTCTATACCTAGCTGTCAAATGTGAAGACTCGGTGGTAACTCGAGTATTGGTGGATAACGGCTCAAGCGCCAATATTTGCCCACTATCTACCTTGAACCAGTTAAAGATCGACCACGGAAGGATCCACAAGAACAGTATCTGTGTCCGAGGGTTTGACAGAAACGGAACAGCCACTGTGGGGGATGTTGTACTTGAACTGACCATCGGTCCAGTCCTGTTTACCATGGAATTCCAGGTATTAGACGCCACAGTATCTTACAACCTGCTGTTAGGACGACCATGGATTCATGCAGCCAAGGCGGTGCCCTCCACCCTACATCAGATGGTGAAATTCGAGTGGGAAAGACAAGAGGTCGTGTTACACGGCGAGGATACAACGTGCACCATGGGCGGAGCCATTGTACCTTTCATAGAGACCGCTGATGACAAAGGTCCTTGGGTCTACCAGATTTTCGACACAGGGTCGGCCAACAAAATTTCTGAAGGAGAAATCATCCCGCACCCTAGGGTAGCTGCCGCAACAGTCATGATGGTCTCAGAAATGCTGGGTAATGGATTTGTGCCAGGAAAAGGCCTGGGAGTCGAGCTTCAAGGGATTGTCCAACCTGTCTCCCTTCCTAAAAATCTGGAAACTTTCGGATTGGGGTTCAAACCAACCGCAGTAGATAGGAAGCAAGCGCGAAAAATGAAGAAGAGGGTCTGGTTTCTGCCTAAACCTGTGCCACGTCTCTCAAGGTCTTTTGTCAAAGCAAGTGCCAAGGGGTCACCGGTCCCAAAGATTCTAGGACCTTTGATCGGTATAAATGAAGACCTAAATCAGAGTTTTGAGAGGCTATTCGCGGATGTCAGTATGGTGGAAGCTGGAGAAGGTTCCAGCAGAGCAGAGATACAGTTTGTGGGGCCTGAGGCCAAGACCAACAATTGGACAGTTACTCCTCTTCCTGTCCGAGGGGAGTCTTGGTAGTAGGCTTTGATTTATGTTTTGTGTGTTTTGTTTTGTCCGGATTATTCAAGGGTGTAATCCAAATTTTACTTTCGTTTTTGTAAAAGTGTGAACCCTTTTATCCCGCAAGTTTAATAAAGTTCTTTTCTTTTGTCCCATTTTAATTTTGTTTTGTTCTTTTTCTTTCTGAACAGTTCTCTTTTTACTGGTTCTAATGACATGGCATGCACAGCGGATCTTCAACCTAGTCTAATAAATCAATTTGAATCTGACTCAATGATGCAAGAGGTCGTTTGTGACGATGAATCTGAATGTGACGAAGGTGAAGCCTTCGAAGAGATAAATCGAGAACTGTGCCAATTTGAAGAGAAACCCAAGCCTAACCTAAATGACACTGAGGCTGTGAATCTAGGAGACGCTGATAACGTCCAAGAGACCAAAATTAGCATCCACATTAAGCCGAATGTCAGAGAAGAATTGATCAAAACCCTCATGGAATTCAAAGATGTTTTTGCATGGTCATATGACGATATGCCTGGATTAAGCACCAATTTAGTGGTTCACAAATTGCCCACTGATCTGGCATACCCTCCGGTCAAGCAAAAACTAAGGAAATTTAAAACAGAAATGAGTGTAAAGATCAAAGAAGAGGTGATTAAGCAGTTGCAAGCGAAGGTCATTCGGGTCACTCGATATCCCGAGTGGTTGGCCAATGTGGTACCAGTCCCAAAGAAGGATGGAAAAATCAGGGTGTGCGTCGACTACCGCAACCTCAACAAAGCAAGTCCCAAGGACAATTTTCCGTTACCCAACATCCATATCTTGGTCGATAATTGCGCGGGGCGCGAGATAGGATCCTTTGTAGATTGCTATGCGGGTTATCATCAGATCCTAATGGACGAGGAAGATGCGGAAAAGACAGCGTTTATTACGCCATGGGGAACTTACTGCTATCGGGTAATGCCGTTCGGATTGAAGAACGCCGGGGCAACATACATGCGACCAATGACTGCTGTGTTTCATGACATGATACACAAAGAAATCGAGGTGTACGTCGATGATGTGATCATCAAATCTTGGCGTCAGGAAGACCATGTAGCAGACCTAAGGAGATTTTTCCAAAGAATCCGAAGGTATGATATCAAGCTCAACCCGGCCAAATGCGCATTCGGGGTTCCATCAGGAAAGCTGCTAGGATTCATCGTCAGTCGACGGGGGATTGAGTTAGACCCATCCAAAATTGATTCCATCCGAGATTTGCCACCGCCAAGGAACAAAACAGAGGTAATGAGTTTGTTGGGTAGACTCAATTACATCAGCAGGTTCATCGCCCAACTCACAGCAACTTGTGAGCCCATATTTCGGTTGCTGATAAAGGATGCTGCGGTAGGTTGGACGACAGAGTGTCAGGAGGCCTTCGACCAAATCAAAGGGTATCTGTCTAATCCACCCGTATTGGTCCTGCCGAAGCCTGGGAAGCCCTTAATTCTTTACCTAACGGTCTTGGAAAATTCATTTAGTTGTGTATTGGGGCAACATGATGACACAGGAAGGAAGGAGCAAGACATCTACTATTTTAGCAAGAAATTCACAGTACATGAGGTCAAGTACACTCAACTCGAGAAAACATGTTATGCCCTAACTTGGGTAGCTCAGAAGTTGAAGCACTACCTGTCTTCATATACTACTTATCTCATATCCCGTTTGGACCCATTGAAGTATATCTTTCAGAAACCTATGCCCACGGGAAGGTTAGCAAAATGGCAAATTCTGCTCACAGAGTTTGATATCGTCTATGTGACGAGGACAGCCGTGAAAGCCCAGGCGCTGGCCGATCATTTGGCGGAGAATCCCGTTGATGAAAAATACGAGCCCTTAAGAACGTATTTTCCTGACGAAGAGGTAATGCATACAAATGAGTTGGAATTACCTGAGGAGCCGGGTTGGAAGCTTTTCTTCGATGGAGCTGCAAACGCGAAAGGGGTTGGAATAGGAGCAGTACTCATTTCTGAAACAGGACGGCATTATCCTGTTACTGCTCAACTACGCTTCTATTGCACCAACAATATGGTTGAGTATGAGGCTTGCATTCTGGGTCTGCGCTTGGCTGCTGACATGGATGTCCAAGACGTCTTGGTCTTGGGAGACTCGGACCTCTTGGTACACCAGATTCAGGGTGAATGGGAAATGCGAGATCTCAAACTCATACCATACAGACAATGCTTGCATGATCTGAGCAAGCAATTTCGATCGGTGAAGTTCAAACACATCCCGAGAGTTCACAATGAGGTTGCGGATGCCTTGGCCACCTTAGCATCAATGCTGCACCACCCTGACAAAATGTATGTTGATCCTCTGCACATCCAGGTCCGTGATCAGCACGCCTACTGCAATGCCATAGAAGAAGAAGTAGATGGCGAACCCTGGTTTCATGATATCAAGGAATACCTCAGAATGGGGATATATCCAGAACATGCCTCTGGAGACCAAAAAAGAGCCCTTCGGCGTTTGTCGAATGGTTTCTTCCTCAGCGGAGGAGTATTGTACAAAAGAACCCCAGATTTGGGATTGTTGAGATGCATAGATGCCAGTCAAGCAACGACGGTTATGGCAGAGGTACATGCTGGAGTTTGTGGACCACACATGAGCGGATATGTATTGGCAAGAAAGATCCTTCGAACAGGGTGTTATTGGCTCACCATGGAACACGACTGTATCACTTTCGTGAGGAAATGCCATCAGTGCCAGATACATGGAGATTTGATTCATTCTCCGCCAACAGAGTTACATACGATGTCAGCACCCTGGCCGTTTGCGGCATGGGACATGGATGTCATTGGGCCTATCGAACCAGCAGCATCCAACGGCCACAGGTTCATTCTTGTGACCATTGATTACTTCACCAAATGGGTTGAGGCTAAAACCTTCAAGTCGGTAACCAAAAAGGCAGTGGTGGACTTTGTTCACTCCCATATCATCTGCAGATTTGGAATCCCAAAAGTGATCATCACGGATAACGGTGCGAATCTTAACAGCAGCCTGATGAGAGAGGTATGCCAACAATTCAAGATTACCCATCGCAATTCCACCCCATATCGTCCCAAGGCGAATGGAGCGGGCGAAGCAGCCAATAAGAATATCAAGAAGATACTGCGAAAGATGGTGGAAGGATCCAGACAATGGCACGAGAGATTACCCTTTGCTTTGTTGGGTTACCGCACTACCATCCGAACTTCTATAGGCACAACTTCTTATTTGTTGGTGTACGGAACTGAGGCCGTAATACCAGCGGAAGTCGAAATTCCGTCCCTCCGGATTGTCGCTGAAGCCGGGATTAATGATGATGAATGGGTCAAAGCTCGATTGGAACAGTTGAGTTTGATAGATGAGAAAAGATTGGCAGCAGTGTGCCATGGTCAGCTATACCAAAAGAGAATGGCGAGAACATATAATAAGAAGGTGCGCCCTAGGAAGTTTGAAGTCGGGCAGCAGGTATTGAAGAAGATCCTCCCACATCAGGTCGAGGCAAAAGGAAAATTTGCCCCAAATTGGCAAGGGCCTTATATTGTGACCAGAGTGTTGTCCAACGGTGCTTTGTGTTTGACAGATATCGAGGGGAGATGTGTCGACATGGCTATCAATTCTGATGCAGTCAAGAGATATTATGCGTAATTTCTTTAATTATGGCAATTATTGGTTCGTTTGTTTGTATTTGGCATTTGTTGGATAATGAGATGACGAAGGCAATTCTTTCTTCTATCCAAACACTTTTAACCCTTGCTTCCCCTTTTGAGCCTTAAGTTATTCTTTCATACCCCTCTTTTGGAATCACTAATGGAAGAGATATGAAAGAAAAAGAGAAAAAAAAAATCATTAAAGGAAAATGAAAAAAAGAGGAGAAAAAAAAGAAAAAGAAGATAAAAATCATAAGAAATGCAAACCGTGGGAACTACGTTTGACCTGATTCCTCAAAGAGGATACATAGGCGCCTCACGGCTCGGTCATAGTATGCATCATAGTGAATATAGGATGCATAATGTACATAGTGTGCATAATAGGCACAGTGTGCGTAACGCACATAGCGCAACATAAGTGTAAAAAAATAAATTCCCCAAGCAAGAAAACTGGGGCAGAGGTTATGTTTTAAGTTCCAACAAAGGTTTGATTCCAAAAGTTGTAGCACATCACCCATCAAATTATTTTCATTTTTATAGCCTTTCTTTAACCCCACACCAAAACCAACATCAACGTCCAAAAGACCTCCCGATCAATGTCCAAGAGATGCCAAGTCAGGCAAATAAGGCCGAGAATAATACACCGATCCCCAGCAAAGAAGAGGATCGTAAGACTGGGAATGAATCGATGATCAAAGGAATTTCCAGAAGAGAGGGTCGTATCTACAACACCCCGATTCCTCGAAAGAAATAAAAGGAGAGAGTCTTATCGGTGAAAACCTTCACAGGCACCGAGAGGCGATGTAAGATGAGGAATATGAAATGAGAGAGTCTTATTGGTGAAAACCTTCACAGGCACCATAAGGCACGGGGAGATGAGAGAAAAGAGAGAGTCTCATTAGTGAAAACCCCTCGAAGGGCACTATGAGGCGACAAGACAGATCAACAAAAGCTACCACATTCGCAACGAAATGGACACTCATTTATCATCCCCAGCAAGTCAGACCATCGGGCAAATCGATTGATACAAATAGACTGGGTCGGGAATCTATGGTGCACGTCATGATCACGGGGACCAGTCATGTCCTCCAGATAAGTTCTTCTGAGTTTCTTCTCCCACCAAATATTGGTTCAGAAAGATTTTCTCCTTTTCTATCTTTTATTTCTCTTCCTAAAAATTTGTCTTGAAAAGGATTTTTCAAAGCTTACTACCAGAGACCGAAGGGGAATTCATCCAATGCAGGATAACACAAACAGTCTTAAAAGCCGGCCCTAGGCAATGCAATAATCGTGCCTCGCAGTTTTGGAGGAAGTAAGCTCCAAAGGGAATGGTTTCGGGAGTAAAAGCAGATTCCCACAGCATGTGCTTAAAGAAAAAGCAGAAAAGGGAACAAATTGAAAACCAGCCCCAGCAGGCTAGAGACCCCCAGCAGGCAATTTTGTCCACTAACCAATTATGGGGACATAGAGCAAGAAAAGGGGAAGAGAGGAAAAATCATCCGCCGGAAAGGCACCCTCTACCACCACGATTAAAACTAATTAAATCCTTTTGTCTGCTGCAGGAAAACAAAGGATTGATGATGGCAGCGAGATGCAACGCCAGGGAAGTCACCAAAAACCGGGGCAGAAAATTTTCTGCCGATTGTCAAAAAAATTTCTCGGAAGAACGGGGAAACAATTTCGAATACATTTAAGTTCTAGGTCGCCCACCAGTATAATGCGGGAATACTTTTAAGTTCTAGGTCGCCCACCAGTATAATGCGGGAATACTTTTAAGTTCTAGGTCGCCCACCAGTATAATGCGGGAATACATTTAAGTTCTAGGTCGCCCACCAGTATAATGCGGGAATACATTTAAGTTCTAGGTCGCCCACCAGTATAATGCGGGAATACATTTAAGTTCTAGGTCGCCCACCAGTATAATGCGAGAATACATTTAAGTTCTAGGTCGCCCACCAGTATAATGCGGGAATACATTTAAGTTCTAGGTCGCCCACCAGTATAATGCGGGAATACATTTAAGTTCTAGGTCGCCCACCAGTATAATGCGGGAATACATTTAAGTTCTAGGTCGCCCACCAGTATAATGCGGGAATACATTTAAGTTCTAGGTCGCCCACCAGTATAATACGGGAATACATTTAAGTTCTAGGTCGCCCACCAGTATAATGCGGGAATACTTTTAAGTTCTAGGTCGCCCACCAGTATAATGCGGGAATACATTTAAGTTCTAGGTCGCCCACCAGTATAATGCGGGAATACTTTTAAGTTCTAGGTCGCCCACCAGTATAATGCGGGAATACTTTTAAGTTCTAGGTCGCCCACCAGTATAATGCGGGAATACTTTTAAGTTCTAGGTCGCCCACCAGTATAATGCGGGAATACTTTTAAGTTCTAGGTCGCCCACCAGTAAAATGCGGGAATACATTTAAGTTCTAGGTCGCCCACCAGTATAATGCGGGAATACATTTAAGTTCTAGGTCGCCCACCAGTAAAATGCGGGAATACATTTAAGTTCTAGGTCGCCCACCAGTAAAATGCGGGAATACTTTTTAGCTCTAGATTTTGGAATCAGTAACCCCACCTGAAGACGGAAGGTTACAACAGAGATCCCCCAAGCAGGAAACAATAAAATCCCCAGCACCAAGAAGCAGAAAGCTGCAAAGGCAAGCGCGCAATTCAAAAGGAAGAAAGGTCGCGCCTTGAAAGAAGCGGTTTGGGAACATCGAATCATGCCCCGCGCAACAGATCTGATGAAGAGAGTCGTACCACCAGAGGAACCACTGAAAGGTTTAATAAAGAAGGCCATGTCCCCAGCGGACCAAACGAAGTGACGAAAACTGGCATTTAGAAAAGCAAAAGACCAATGTCATCCCCCAAGTTCACAAAATAAGAGCATCGGAGGAGAGCGCAAGCCGACAAAAAAAGGCAAGGCGACAAGAACAAGTTGAAGATGGATGAGATCTCATGATCCATAGTCTAGCTTAGCTTCTTGTTTTTCCTTTTAGAACAATGTAACAAGGAGATCGGTGAGCGGTACCATCCTACAGCAGCATGCAACAGCACACAATAGCAGCGAACACTACAATCATACGGTAGTCCCAGCTACCAAAACTTCCCGAACTACATTGACCTGATTCCTGTTCAGCCCAGGATATGTAGGAAACCTCTGAAGCAAAGGTCGGTCAAATCTTTTTCAAAAAATGCTTCACACGGAGAACTCGGACGAGCAAAAATCGCCCGCTTTATCTTTGCGCGAAAACCCTTCGTGTCTTCGGGCAAAGAGGGGCAGCTGAAAGCACGTGATTTTTGCTTCGCGAAAGTTACTCCAAAAGGAAAAGAAAATCAAAAAATATATGTTTTGTCATTGAGTGATTTGTATTTAATGTTAAAATGTGTGTTAGTTATTATAGGTGTTAACTAATATGTGTGTAATTTTGTTTTAATTTAATTTTTAATTTTTACAATTTATTTAGGAAGTTTATTTCAATTTTTTGTTAATCAAAAAAAGGGAAAAGGTGGGGAAAATCTGATTGGGCCCCAAAACGAGGCCCAAAACCAAAGCACTGATCCAGTCCAAGTCGAGCCTGCCCAAGCACGGACTCAAACGACGCCGTATCAGCGTCCCTATTGAAGCCGTTGATCGGACTCAAACGAACGGTCCTGATCAAGCTGTTCATCTCACCTCAACGACGCCGTTTTAGGCAAGTTGATCTGAGCCGTCCAACCCCATTTATCCAACGGATCCAAGCCCTCCTTTAAACCCGTTAACACGACCCGGTCCAATCCCTTACCCGGTCTCAACCCACTATCAGCCCCCGAACGACGTCATCTCTCTTCAATGAGTAGATCCTGGCCTTTGATCTCACTTGATCCAACGGCCAGGATCTAAACCCTCAATACATATATAAACCTAACCCCTTACCCCCACGCCCCAAACCAAACCCCCTCTAGCCCCACTGTTCACCTTCGTCCCAGAACCCCCCTCCTCTCAAACCCTAAGAAACCTTAGGTTTCTCCTCTGTAACCCTGGCCACTCGGATTCCGATGACCACCAAAATAACACCCTCGATGCACCCAACCACCCCGAACATGAATCTGTCAACTGTTCACCTCGAATCACCCCGAAGCTTCTCGAATCTTCAATCGAAGATTCGAGCAAAAACCAGATCTACACCGATTGACCCCAAACTCACACCACAGCGTCTCTTGACCTCCCTCACCCCCCGAATAACTTTGGTTCTGTTCGAATCTGACCGGAACTGAGTAGATCCCAAATCAGACCACCAGAAACCCTAGACCTTAGAGTTATGGAGGTCTGTCCGAATCAGTGGCAGGATCAGGGTCTAGTAGACTTTTACCAAAGTGTTCTCAGTTGAGAACACTTCGGTTAAATTCCATTAGACCCCAAATAACCTGGTCCGAGTTCGAGCTTGAGTCAGTCTTAGTTTCATTTCCCTGAGGTATTTTTCCTTTTTCTTTTGTCCTCCTAAATTCTATCTGTCATTCATGTTCTGGTTTGTTTTGTTTTGTGACTCGTCTGTCCATGTGTGTACGTTTTGAGTTAATGATGAGTTTGTTTGTTGGTTTTATTGATTGTTTGCTGTATATTATAGTTTGTGTAGTCATCTAAATAAGTGTCGTCAACTGAATTCACTTGAAAGATTGAAAATCAGGAGCCTACATTTCAGTACGATTATTGTGCCTGTTTCTTTTATTTTATGATGTTGTTTGTAAGCCTGATATAGTAGCACGTCGATTATAGTTTACACCCTTGACTGCATATTGGATCAATTGGTTGTGAGTTGGTCAGGTTTGGCTCCCAATGTGGCCAACTCATACCATTTGATTGGCACCCCTGTTTGCTTAAAGTTTGAATCATTGCCTGAACGTAGGCAAAAAATTGGCAATTAGCTTTAGAAATCTAACAAATCAGCCTGAAAGCAGTATTGAGTTTAATTAGCTAGTAGTCAGGTATTGGTTGAAATCAGAGAGGTTTATATACTGACTATTAAGAGTTAGGGTAATACAGTAATATGCAAGGTATAAGGGTAATCTTGGCATAAGACAGGGTCTGATTAGGGGATAATTTCAGAATATGTCAAGTGGTAATTAAAATATGATTAACCTAGTGACAATGGGGAACAAAACATGAGGGCATGGGTTTAAAATGAATACTTTAAATGCACCCATAATCCTTGATTAGAGCAATAGGACAAAGCATGGGGGGCTGATTAAGTTTACCGAGAAAGATGCCTTTAGGCATGGGGAGTTAAGGGGTATGGGCAGATTGCAATTGGCAGGATCCAGGCAGCTTGACTGCACTGGGTTGTTGGCTTATAAATAAGCTGTTGCAGAACTAAAAAAGGGGTGGACTTTTTAGTCTTCAGAAAAAAAAAACAGAAAGAGATTTCAGAATACTGTGAATGAGTATCATTTGAAAACTGTGTAAGAGTTCAAGTTGTTCAAGCTGTCTTTGCTGATTGTTGTTGGCTGTTTGCTGAGCTTTTGTGGTTATTGATTTTCTGCTGTTACTGCATTGAACATTCTGGTTTTTCTTGGCTGCATCTTATTACTCTGTGTCTGGGAGTGTTTGTTTGGTGCTCGACCACCTATTGGGTTTTCCTTGTTGTGGAAATTGTTGTTGGCTGTCTGTGGACTGTTGGTGACATTCGTTGCTGATTGTTGTTGTTGTTGATTGTTTATTGCTGCTTACCTGTTGTTGTTGTGCTTGTTGTATACTGCTCAGCTGATCATTCTCCTTCTTCTTTTGCTTTGCTATACCAGGTACACGATTAACAGTATCAATGTAACTTGAAAGTTGAGCATGAATACAAAAGAGAAGATTTGAAGATGTTTTTTTTATACATAGACTATTATATTGAATATCATGTAATGTATAATAGTTTACATTTTGTTTGGATACTGATGGTAGCTTGCACGCCTAGTAGATATCAATGCATGGTGATTGAATGTTAGTTTGTATATGTATGCTGTTAGGTAAAAGTATTCCCAATGCAGTAGGTTGTATCTTAGACTTAGTCTAATCGTGTAGCATATTCTTTAATACATGCCAAGCATGAAGCTATCCATTGTTAGCTAAGTTCATTTCCTTTTGATAAACTGCCTTATTATAATTGATAAACCACACCTTTAAAACAAAGAACACAAGTTTACGGTCTCAACCTCACGAAGGTCGAGCCCAAGTTGAAACAGACCAAGCAGGCCTCGTCGGAAAATCAGTGGCCCAAGCCTGGCCAATCCCGCACAAACTGGGTTTGGGCCCATGAGATTCGATCGCTTGTCTGTGGGGCACAGCCTTGTTTCTGATTTTTTTAAGCATTCTGAATCCTGCTATAAATGACCTGCAAGCATATAATTAACTAGGACTATCTCCGCTTTCAATTAGTAGAGACAAATGCGACAAGAAACGTAGTTGCTATAGGATATCCTTTTAAAATAAAGACGAGATGAGCCTCGACAAATAAAAACGCACAAGCTGCGGGGCCCTCGTTAAATGTATATTATCGAAGCATTCAGTTTCCAGGATGGGTCGTTTAGCAAATATCACGGCCCTCCCAGAATAATAACGCGATAGTCTCTTTAAGCGCGTACTTAATAATGTTATCTCCTTAAACTCGGGTGCACATTTATGTGACCCAAATCCAAATCTCAACGGAATCGAAATGTGTCTCTAACCACGGGTACATTGATTGCGGCGTGGTCTGAGATGCATTTCCATGACGTTGCAAATTCTTTTCATAAGGAATGAGACGAGCCTCGACAAAAAAAAATGTACAAAGTGCGGGGCCCTCTAAATGTATATATATAAAAATACTTAGAATTCGGGACATGCCGTTTAGCGAATTTCATGGCTTTCCCCAAAATAACAATACGCTAGTTGCTTTAAGCGCGCCTTTAATAATTTATTTTCCTTAACTCGGGTGCATATTTATGTGACCCAAATCCAAATCTCAACCGAGTCGAGATATGTCAACAATCACGTGTACATTGATGTAACGTGATTCGAGGTATGTTTTCACGACGTTGCAATTCCTTGTAAAAAATAATAATAATTATGAAAGTGGTGAAAGTTAAAATTTGCACATAAGTTCATATTTGTATAAAATCAGATAATCAAGCCGAATATAACAGTTGAGCGACCGTGCTAGAACCACGGAACTCGGGAATGCCTAACACCTTCTCCCGGGTTAACAGAATTCCTTATCCGGATTTCTGGTACGCAGACTGTAATATTGAGTCATTCTTTTCCTCGATTCGGGATTAAAATTGGTGACTTGGGCACCCTAAACCTCCCAAGTGGCGACTCTGAAATAAATAAACCAATCCCGTTTCGATTGTCCTTTAATTGGAAAAAACTCCCTTGCGCCCTCGCGGGTGCGTAAAAAGGAGGTGTGACAATTGTTCCATGTTAGTCTAATTTTGATTTGTTCTTGTTCTGTTTTCTTTAGTAATTGTGATGATTAAGGTTTTTGATTTAGTTTTGATTGTAAATTGTTTCTGAATTTCAGTAAGTTCAATATTTTTGTTTTGATAGATTTTATTCTAGTCATGATTTGATTTTGTTTAGGTTTAGTTTTGATTTCGATTGGTTAAACATTGGTTGGATTTCCTATTAGCTTTTATTTTTCAGTTAGTCTATTTGGTGTTTCAAATCTGTTTTGGGTGTTGTTTGATTTTGTTTCAATGAATTAATACTTTTGTTAGTTTATTTAGTTTAGTTTTACTTGTTCATTCAATTTAGTGCTCATTTGCAATTCAATTAGGCTTAAGGTTTGGATATAGCTGAATAATTTAGCCTTCAATTAACCTTGGTTGATTTTTAACTAAGGCAAAAGGGGTTTGGGTTGGTTAGTAATTTCAGTGAGTAGTCAGGGGTAGTTTGGGCATGGGAAAGGGCTGGTTTGTTAAGAACTAGTAATTTTAGAACCCATATAAGGGTAGTATAGGTATTCCATAGGTAGAAGAACACCCTAGGGCCTTCTAGAAAGGGGCCTTATTGTAAGTTTCTGCATTTTCAGAGCAGTAACTTGGGCAACAAGCCACAAATTCAGGGATTAATCACCAATTTCTGAAAATAAAAAGGGGGGAAAATGTGTGAGAGTTTCCAGAACATTCTGCCCTTTTATTGCCTATAAAAGGCAGCCCCAATGCCTTCATTTACAAGTTTACACACCCCTGAAAATTCCCAAAAGTTTGGAAGCTCAAAAATTTCCCCCAAAAGGGCCCTCTCTACAAGTCTAAGCAGAATTCAAATTTCAACCTAGATCTGATTTCTAATAGTTCAAACTCTCTTTTAGATTTCAAATTTCCAAAATCTAAAAAAAACAGAAAATATGAGAAAATTGCAAAAAACAATGCACTGTTACATTGGTTTTTGATTTAGTTTTGTTTGATTTTCTTCTCGTTTGATTGTTGGCATTTCTGGATCGTGCCGGTTTGGTATTGAGCAGTTCTGGGTTAAGTAAATTGGGTTTTGTTTGAGTTTGGTGTTTGCCGAGTACTTCTGGATGCCTTTGGAGTTTACTGGTTTGTTGTGGTGTTGTTTTGGTCAATCCCTCTGTCCTATTTGATATTTGGACTACTGGTCTGCTTTCTGGGTTAAAATTGTGTTGTTGCTGGACATTCTCAATCGTTGTTGCTGCTGCTAACTTCTCCTCTTCCTGTTGCATTCTAATTCCCAGGTACTTGGCTCGACTATGAATGACGTTTGTGATCTCAAGCTTAATATAGCCAATTGAAAAGAAATTGAAGTGCCAGTTGTTTATTTGTTTCAGTTTGCATACAGTTCATGTGAAATTTTATAATGTGTATATCAATTAGGACTGTCTGATTAAGATTACTTCTCCTGCTATGGACTGTTGAAATTTGTACTCATATCAGATCTCTTAGGGCTGTTAATTGATGTTTGTTATTCGTGGACACAGCGTGGTCTAATGTTTGGTTTTCATGGTAATACTGGGTAAGCATATGGAATCAGAATGTGGTTGAGTTTGCAATCAATTTAGAAGTATGCTCTACTATAAATATGAATAAATACTTATGTGCTAATTTGAGTATTAGCTAAAAACAAGTCACAAATGAGCATGTGAATCTCTTAGCCGGTTTGGATTCAGTGTCACCTTATGATCTTCATGAAATTAGCTATAAACAGGTTTAGTTAGAACTCTTTTAGTATATCTGGTTTCTGTCAATGGATTCTGCTTCACATTGTCACTATTAAAAATGCATGAGGTAGATTTAATTGGTTAATTGAAATGAACCAAACAAAAACAAAGTAGTTGCTCATGTAATAAGCTGAACTGGGCAGGCCACCAATACAATAAGTTTGGGCTTGTTTCCGTTGAACATGGCCCACGTCTGGGTTTATTTTCTCTCTATGCAACCACAAGCAAAATGGCATAGGGCCGGTATTAAAGCCCAAATGCTGAATATTCAATGAAGTCATGGACTTAATTTTAATCCTTATTTGGAAATGAAGTAACTCCTAAATAATAATGATTAATTAGGATTTTTATTTTATTAGAGACAAATAATTTAGAAAAATCATAGTTTACTTTAGGATGTACCTTTAAATAAGCCATGAGACGAGCCTCGCCGAACAAAATAAACAAATTGCGGGGCCCTCAGTAATAGGTTATAATAGATAAGTAGAATTCGGGATAGGCCGTTTAGTGAATTTCACGGCCTTCCCCAAAGACAATAACGCGTTAGACTCTTTAAGCGCGATTTTAATCAAATTACATTCCTAAACTCGGGTGCACATTTATGTGACCCAAATCCAAATCTCAACGGATGTCGAAATGTGTCAATAACCACGGGTGCATTGATGTGACGTGGTTCGAGACGCGTTTTCACGACGTTGCAATTCTTTTAAAAAATAGTGATAAAAGCGGTTTAAAGTTAATAAAAGCACATAAAGTTGGCATGTGTTAAAATCGGACTCTTAACCATTTACAACAATTTAAGCGACCGTGCTAGAACCACGGGATCCGGGGGTGTCTAACACCTTCCCTCGGGTCAACAGAATTCCTTGCTTAGAATTTTTGGTTCACAGACTCCAATTGGAAGTCGACAATTTTCCTCGGTACGGGATTCAAGATAAACCGGTGACTTGGGACACCAAAATCCAAATCTTTCCCAAGTGGCGACTCTAAATAAATAAATAATCCCGCTCAGAATAATGTCACTTTAAATGGAAAAACTCCCTTATACATTATCCTCCGGGGTAGGTGTGTAAAAAGGAGGTGTGACAGCTCTGGCGACTCTGCTGGGGACAAGAACCCAGAACGTTTTGTTCAGGGTTCAGAATTCGAGCTTAGATAAATTATTGTATTTGGTTATATCTGATTTTCATACATGTTTCATGCTTAATGTGCTAAATGTTTACCGCTTTGATATTATCTGAACTGTATATAAACTGTGCAGAAACCCTTCTCTTCTCACCTCCGGGGATGTGCTTACTAGTTGAGACTCCCTATTCTGTTAGTGTCATACCCTGAAATAAGAAATAGGTCGGACAAGTTACAAAGCCGGACGATCTCGCGGGTCCCCGGTACGTTGCCCCCTCCTCGACTCGAGTTGTCCGCTCGGGACAAATACCTAGGCTTTGAACCTAGAATAACGTTACTTCATCCCTAGTAGGAACGCTTATTTGCATCATGTTGCATTTGACTTAGGGGACTCAACACAGGGGTTGGGTCCGTCTAGGACAAGCAACCTGAAATGAAAAAGACCATCTTGATGCATCCTATTCGTTTTTCGTGCATTTATTTGTTTCGAGCCTGCATGCTGACCGGTTTCTGAATATCGGGAAAATTGAGAAAAAAGAAAAAGTGAGAAATAACAGTGGAGAGAGAGTTAACTGCCTACTTTTAGAAAACCAATTCCCGAATGTTGTTGAAACTCTGCCGAAATTTAAAAAAAAATATTTTTATAGTTTGTTTTACTCAAAAAAAGCAAAAAAAAAAGGGGGGAGAAAAGGCTAAAGGGTTTTCGTTGTGTTGATGAAAAGAAAAAGAAAAAAGAAAAGAGTCTTGTTTTCAAAAATAGTTTATTTTTCCAAACTACGCCGGTTTGATTCTCACAGGGTGTGGGATACGTAGGCAACCCTCATCGGGTCCAACCTACCCTTTTGCAAAAATAGCCCACAAAAAAAATGTCAAAATTTTAATCTTTGTCATAAATAAGTCGGGTGATGCCATTCTTGCTTACAATAAGCCGAATGTCCCCAAAAGGACGTCGGAAGGCTGTTTTCGCAAGAACAGCCACCCTGAGTCATTTTTAAATGGTTTGCATGTTCGGAAAACTGGATCTTTCTTTTAATCTGTGAAAAATTAAAAAATAATCAATTTGTTGAGTCAAATAAATTTTATTTTTTGTTTAATCACCTTAATAAATGTGCAGGATGAGCACGATGCAAAATGAATCTTTTTCAATAATGACTAAAATCCCTTTCGAGTTGCGGCTATGGTGGGATGATTTTGATAGTAAAGGGCAAGATGAGGTCAAGAAATATCTGAAAGGTCTTACGGGTTTATTGGAAATCCAGCCTCGGGGGGATATTATAAGAGCGTTGGTCACTTGCTGGGACCTAGCGCATAATGTCTTCCACTTCCCAGATTTTGAGCTCACCCCAACTCTGGAGGAAATCGCCGGGTATATCGGAAATGCTGAGGTTCCGTAAAGAGAAAAATATTCGGTTGCTCCAAGAGCCATCACGGTGCATCGGTTTTTAGATTCATTACAAATACCCAGGACAGTCCATAATCCAGATTTGGCAAAAGGCTTCTGTACTCTGCGCTTCATATACGACAGGTACGGCCACGTAGGAGGATTTAACAAGACGGACATCAAGTTATGCAGTAAAAATAACCGTCAAAAATGGGATGAGCACAGACGGGTGGCTTTCATGATAACCTTTTTAGGCCTCCTGGTGTTCCCAAGGAAAGACGAGAATATTGATATAAAAGTAGTCGGGGTCGTCAGTACCTTGCCTGCTCAAAATGAAAGCACTCTTGCGCCTATGAACGTGTCTGACATTTTCCGAGCTCTCACTGCCTGCAAAGCCGGAGGCAACTTTTTTGAGAGGTGTAACTTGTTACTACAAATGTGGATGACCGAGCATCTATGCTACCGTTCCCCGCTCTTGAGTTATGGTTCATCTGACAAGACATATATAGGAGAGTTTTACAGAAGGATTGGCAGGGTTAGTCTGCCTGAAGGAGTAACAGCATGGATATCATACTTTCGTACTCTCACGGACAGTCAGATACAATGGACTTTGGGATGGTTGCCTGTTGAAGAGATCATATACATGCCAGTAGCTAGGTCGCATTTTCTTTTGATGGGCCTTAAGAGCATCCAACCTTATGCTCCATGTCGGGTTCTGAGACAACTCGGGAGATGCCAAACCGTGCCACGGGAGGAAGATCTCAGTGTTCAAGTAATTGAAATTAGCTCTGACGGACAACTTCCCGAAGCAAAAGTCCGCGAGATTTGGGATGAATGTCAATATCTACAAGCAGATACTTGTGTGCAGGATCGGGCCAAAGGAGAAATGTCGCTAGAATACCTCGCATGGTACAGAAGAGAAGTTGAGCATCAGAGGCCAGCTAAAAGACCCCACATCCAGGATTTCACTGAATCAACACAAGAACAATGGTGTTGGATAGCAAAAGAAGAAGGCTATCAGGCCGAAATCAGCAAGCTGAAACAATAGATCGGAGCTCTGAAATTTGAGAACAATGTGCAAGTTGTTGCTGATCAGTGAGAAAAGAACAGTTTGGCCCAAGAAAATGAGGTGCTTAGGAACCAAGTCCAGCAAATGACGATAGCTGCCAATAACCAACAAAGGAGTCAGTCGGATGAACAGTTGATAAGAGGGTTGAAAACGGAAATCGTTGAGTACCGGGATGAGCTGAAGAAATCCAAGGGTACCATAGCAGAACTCTAGGCACAGTGGGAAAAAAGTACAAAAGAGCGCACACAGTATCTACAGCAGGTAAGGAAGGATTATGAAAATACCATTGCTAGTCTGAAACGAAAAATGATCACTCTTGAGGACAAGGCAGCTAAGCAAGCCCAAGCTTTTGAAACCGAAAGTGGTCACTGCTATGATTTACTGGCCCGAATGGAAGTAGAAATACAGCAGCTACAGAGACAGCATATTCAGGATTCTCAGGTTTTGGAGGCCCGTAATGATCAGATAAGGCGCTTGCTCATAGAAAAAGGTCGAACCAGGGACAAGATTGAGACTATTGCCCATGCCATCATCAAGAGATGTCGACTGTGTGAAGACATGACCCGCACCACCTTCTTTTCAGCCATAATGATTTATGTCAAGCGGACAATACATGAACTGGAGCAACTTGAAAGGGATCTCGCACCTAAGCCCGCGGCGAGGCCAAACGATGCCCCGCGGGCACCCATTTTTGAAGTTTTAATGTACTCATAGTTCGAGTTTGTATTTTTCGTTTTAGAGTCTGTTGTCTGTTTGTTAGCTTCCTTTTCGCATCAATAGTTTTTGAGTCTGTACTTGAGTTTATTTTGAGTCTATTAGTTCCCTTTTCAAAAATGTTTAGTTTGTAATAGAATGTTTTAGTAATGAAAATTGAAAATTCCCAAAAATTGTTCTTTATTTTTCGCATGTAATTTTCACGAACTATGCTTGGTCTGATTCGTGCGGGGTCGCGATACGCAGGCAATCCTCATCGGATTCGACCTTAACCGTAAAGAGAAAAGCAAAAAGAGGGAAGAAAATAAAGGAAAAGCAAAAGAAACAAAAGAGCGGAAGAAAAATCAAAGGAAAACCCATGGCAAAGGAAAAAGGGGAAGCAGAAAATGAGGAAAACAGAGGGAAAAACAAAGTGAGAGAAAATAAAAGAAAAACAAAAGAAAGCCGAGATTACGCATGCAACCGTGCAAAACATGTAGAAATCCATTTAACTATGTAGGTGCATCACACCCCAATGTGCGATTACCTATCTGTTATTTGTCCCAAACTAACCATTTGCCGATCACTTCCCAGCCCAGGTTTATAGAAACAGGTGGTTAGTTTTGTGGTAAACTGGCTTCGCACCACTACTTTACCAGATCTAAAGGTAGTACAGAAATGTCGTCAGAAATGACCCTGCCAACAATCCCTATTTCGGAAGATAGCCCACTCTCAGGCGTCCCGGCCTCAGAATCCGCGGTGGCCGAAGAAAACAGAATCTTACGTCTGAAGGTAATGAAGATGTGGGACGCATGGACAAATGGAAAAGAACCCCCGAGTGTCATCCCTGGATTTCCCGAGTTGTTCCCCAGACCAACGGGTACCTTTAACATTCCCATCAGCCACCCGAACATCCCGCTTGGACAACCTACTATATCCGCTCATTTCGTAGGAGCACTTCTGAGGTCTGGCCCAAGGCATTCATACCTGGGACAGCTCCAAACGTCTTCACTGCTCCACCATCTTCTGCTACAACACAGCCCGCAGTCCCAAGGCCTATGTTTAATCCATCAGCCTTCACTTATCAAACTCCTACATACCAGCCAGAACTTCCTCCATTCTCCGCATATGCTTACCCTCAGCCACCACCATATGAGTTTACACCGGGGCAAGACAAAACCCCTAAAGCCCCAGATCAAGATGAGATGGCCAGGAGAATGAGGAGCCTTGAACAGAGCTTAAAGAACATGCAAGGTTTGAGCGGGCCAAAGAGTGTCTCTTATACAGATTTGTGTATGTTTCCGCATGTACACTTGCCGTCAGGGTTCAAAACACCAAAAATTGAAAAGTATGACGGGCGCGGCAACCCCATTGCTCATTTGAAGAAGTATTGCAATCAGTTATGGGGAGCCGGTGGCAAAGAAAAATTGTTGATGGCATATTTCGGGGAAAGCTTAATCGGCATAGCTTCAGAGTGGTATATGGATCAGGACATATCTCGATGGCACATTTGGGATGATCTTGCTAGAGATTTTGTTCGACAATTTCAATACAACATAGACATTGCACCGGATAGGAATTCTTTGACAAATCTAAGGAAAAAGCCCTCAGAAAGCTTCAGAGAATATGTCATTAAGTGGCGCGAACAAGCATCAAGAGTGAAGCCTCAAATGGATGAGGTAGAGATGGTCACTGTCTTCCTGCAAGCCCAAGAGCCCGATTATTTCTAGAATATGATGTCGGCCATGGGAAAGCCTTTCGCAGAAGCAATTAAAATCGGGGAAATGGTAGAAAATGGTCTGAAAACGGGTAGAATCTTGAGTCAGTCGGCCATAAGAGCGACCTCCCAATCCATCCAAGGGGGGTCTGGAGGAATGGCCAAAGGGAAAAAGAAAGAAGAAATGGTCATGGTAGCGTTAGGAGGAAGGAGATACCGGGATCATAGACCGGTGTTCTCCGAAAGAACCCATCAACACTATTATCCTCACAATGATATGGCCTACGCTCCCTCACCTTATGCGGTCATGAATGCTCAACCTTTTGGCCGACCACAACCACAAGACAACCGAAATCCACCTCTATTCCAAATAAACCAACCTCTTTACCAGAACCAATATAATCCCCGACCACCACAAAATAACTTTCACCCCCGGAAACCATCCAGGAGACCCAACTTTACACCAATAGGTGAACCCTACTCCACCCTGTTCCCTAAGCTTGTCCAGATGGATCTGCTGCATCCTATTCCCCAAAACAGGCAGAATCCGGAATCTCCAGCTTACCAACGAGGTGTCCATTGTGCTTATCATTCAGGAGCTGAGGGGCATAGTACTGATAACTGCTGGACCTTGAAGAAAGCTGTGGAAAATTTGATTGAACAAGGAAAAATAGTGTTGAGGGATGAAGAAGCCCCGAATGTGACCAATAATCCATTGCCCGCTCGTAACAACAGGCTGGTAATCGGGATGATCTGTGAAGACAAAGAGTTCGATCCCGCCTTGAAAGCCATAATTGCTATTGTTGATGTAGAAAGAAAGCCTAAAGCAACCCCGAAGCAGGAGAAAGGGGTAAAGAAGACTAAAACTGTCAAGATTGGACTCGAAAAGAAGGTTGAAACAAAAGCAGAGATGGCGCCTCCGAAAAATGAGGTTCTCTATATTCCTTGAGGTCGCCAAGAAAAGCTGTTAATCGTGGGTATTCCAAAGAAATTTGAAGTGAAAAAGGGAACACCAACGTATGTGCCAAAAGGAGCCTATGTGGTCCGGGGGACGATTAAACCGCCTCGACTGAATGAGCCAGTGGTTATCGAACGCGTGCCATAGAAGCCAATAACGGACCCGTCTGCGGTGCCATGGAATTATCAACAGACGTTGGTTACATACAAAGGTAAAGAAATCACGGGAGAACTTCCGGGAAATACCTTCGCTAGGAAATATTCAGATGTACAAGAAGTGAATAATGCCACACAGAAGCGCTTTCCATCCAAGAAGCCTATAAGTGCTGAGGAGGCAGAGGCTTTCTTCCAGAAAATGAAGATGCCTAATTATGAAGTGGTGGATCAGTTACGCAAGTACCCTGAACAAGTGTCTATGCTATCTTTGTTAAAGATATCTGTCGAGCATTTAGTGAAAATTCTGAATGAGGCGTATGTGCCTGCTGAGACTTCAGTTGAACAGCTCGAAAGAATGGCAGAAAGGTTCTTTGTTGTTAGTCAAATTTCCTTTAGTAAGAACGATTTGCCTCCAGAGGGAGCGGCTCACAACAAAGCTTTACATCTGACTGTCAAGTGTGAAGGTTTTTATGTCAAGTGAGTAATGGTGGATGGGGGTTCGGGTGTTGACATTTGTCCACTCTCTACATTGCAGAGAATGGAAATCAGGACTGGAAAGATTCGTCCCAATAACATCTGTGTAAGAGCTTTTGATGGCATTAAGAGGGATACCGCCGGAAAGATAGATCTGGTATTAACCATAGGCCCGGTGGATTTCTAGGTGACCTTCCAAGTGTTGGACATGGATACATCTTACAACTTCCTCCTAGGAAGACCTTGGATCTATGTCGCGGGGGCTGTACCTTCCACCCTTCACCAAATGGTAAAGTTCGAGTATGAAGATCAGGAAATTGTGGTCCACGGAGAAGACGAGCAGTCTATTTATCAGGACCCATCTATCCCATGTTTGGAGGCTAGGGAGGGAAGTGAACACATTGTTTATCAGGCTTTCGAAGTTGTAGTGGCGGATCAGTACGAAAAGGGGAGCCCTTGCCCCCAACCTTTCCTATCTAATGCTTCGATCATGGTGGCAAAAGAGATAATCAAACATGGTTTCAAGCCGGGAGAAGGATTGGGAAAAGCTCTACAAGGAATATCGGAGCCAATAACCCTACCCACAACAGAAAAGTTTTTCGGGATAGGTTTCCACCCTACCCCAGAAGATGAAGATTGGGCAGATGAGAGGAAAGGGAAGGATGGGCCTTGCCACAGCCATTGCCACATCTATATCAGACCTTTGTCAAGCCAAAATACAACGAGAATGAAGATGGTGAGGCCTTCACGGCCGAAGAAATAAAAGATATATGTGGAGCTATGAGGCAAATGCTTTATGAAACCAACATGGTTCAGCTAGGGGAAGGTACTAGCACCGCTTAGGTGCTCTACATGGGACCAGATGCTAAACTTCAAAATTGGAAGGCTATGCCATTCCCGATCAAGCGGGAGTCCGGGTAGACTTGTCCAGCCACTTTTTCTACATCACGAGTTACCCAGGGTGTGGCTCGGATATTTGTTCTTTAGGTTTTTTGTCTTTAAATTCCTGAATGGAAACCCTGTTATCTTCTCAATCCCAAGAAATGAAATCAATATTCATCGTTTATTCTCTTTATTCTTTCTAATTTATGCTATTTTCTCTTTTATTTCTTCTTTTTAGTTATAATAATGCGGCTTTAAATAATATGACATGCTTGCGGACTTCACGCCCAGATCCAGACACGCAGTCTAATTGTGAAATCATGAACCAAGAACCGGAATATGATGAAGAAGAGGCTTTTAGGGAAATAAATCGAGAACTGGAATAATTTGAGAATAAACCTAAGACAAACTTGAATGATACAAAACCAGTTAAATTGGGAACTTCTGAAGAAATTCGGGAAACAAAAATAAGGATTCACACTGATGAGAAAACGCGGGAGGCAATAATTCAACTTCTGTTCGAGTTTAAAGACGTGTTTGCTTGGTCGTACGATGATATGCCAGGATTGAGTGTCAATCTAGTGGTGCATAAATTGCCAATTTACCGTGATTGTCCTCCAGTTCAGCAGAAACAAAGAAAGTTTAAGACTGATATCAGCGATAAGATCAAAGAAGAAATCACAAAACAACTGAAAGCTGGGGTAATCCGGGTGGCCCCGTATACTACGTGGCTGGCTAATGTAGTTCATGTGCCGAAGAAAGATAGGAAAGCTCGAGTGTGTATGGATTACCGAGATTTGAACAGGGCAAGCCCCAAAGACAATTTCCCTCTGCCCAACATCCACATCCTTGTAGATAACTGTGCCAAACATGAGATACAGTCATTTGTGGATTGTTATGCAGGATATCACCATGTGTTGATGGACGAAGAAGATGCCGAGAAAACAGCTTTCACTACACCTTGGGGTACCTACTGTTACCGAGTTATGCCGTTTGGTTTGAAGAATGTCGGGGCAACCTATATGAGAGCCATGACTTCCATTTTTCATGATATGATGCATCGGGAGATAGAGGTGTATGTGGATGATGTGATCATCAAGTCTAGAACCCAGGATGACCACGTTCGAGACTTGAGGAAATTTTTTGAAAGGTTGCGCAAGTATGATTTGAAGCTGAATCCGGCTAAATGTGCCTTCGGAGTCCCATCAGGCAAACTTCTGGGCTTCATAGTCAACAGGAGAGGTATCGAGTTAGATCCAACAAAGATAAAGGCTATCCGAGATCTACCTCCTCTGAGAACTAAGAAAGATGTAATGAGTTTATTGGGTAGGTTAAATTATATTAGTCGGTTCATTGCTCAACTGACTACCACATGTGAGCCCATATTCAAGCTATTGAAGAAAGACGCAGCAATCAAATGGACATCTGAATGTCAAGAGGCTTTTGACAAAGTCAAGGAATATCTGTCGAACCCTCCAGTTTTGGTCCCACCAGAGGCTGGGCGACCTCACTTCTTGTATATGTCAGTGTTGGAGAATTCTTTTGGTTGTGTCATCTGGCAACATGATATAACCAACAAGAAAGAGCGAGCAATTTACTATCTGAGTAAGAAGTTCACTAGCTACGAGGCCAAATATACTTTGTTGGAGAGAACGTGTTGTGCCCTGACGTGGGTTGCTCAAAAGTTGAGACATTATCTTCAAGCTCATACTACTTATCTCATAACCAGGTTGGATCCTTTGAAGTACATATTCCAGAAACCGATACCCACTGGAAGACTAGCAAAATGGCAAATCTTGCTCACTAAATTTGACATAGTCTACATTACTCTCACGGCGATGAAAGCCCAGGCGTTGGCAGATCATTTGGCTGAAAACCCGGTTGACAAAGAATACCAACCGTTGAGCACATACTTTCCAGATGAAGAGGTAAACACAATAGAAGTAGTCCCTGAGAACACTCATACTTGGAAAATGTTCTTCGATGGGGCAGTGAACGCCAAAGGGGTAGGGATTGGGGCAATCTTGATATCACCTACTGGTCAGCATTATCCGGCTACAGCTAGGCTTCGGTTCTTCTGCATAAACAATATTGCTGAATATGAAGCCTGCATCATGGGCATGAATATGGCGATTGACCAAGATGTTGAAGATTTATTGATCATGGGGGATGCAGATTTGATTATCCGGCAAAGCCCGAGAGAGTGGGAAACTCGAGATGTCAAGCTTATTCCTTATCGGCAGCATGTGGAAGATCTCGGCAAACGATTCAAATCAATAGAATTCAGGTACATCACTCGGTGCCACAATGAGCTAGCTGATGCACTTGCTACTTTAGCCTCGATGTTGCCTTATCCAGGAAATGCCCACATCGATCCCTTGGAAATCCAAATCAGGGAAAGGCATGGTTACTGTAATGCAATTGAAGCAGGGCCAAACGTCCAGCCATAGTACCATGATATTAAGAGGTTTTTGAAAACACAAGAGTACCCCGAACGTGCTACCGGAGATCAAAAGAGGACCATTAGGCGGCATGCGAGTGGTTTCTTTTTGAGTAGTGAGGCCTTGAATAAAAGAACCCCGGATCTCAACTTATTGAGATGTGTTGACACTGAGGAAGCTGGAAGAATCATGCAGGAAGTGCACGCATGAGTGTATGGACCTCATATGAACGGGTATGTCCTGGCAAAGAAGATACTTCGAGCCGGGTATTATTCGATAACTATGGAGAAAGATTGCTTCAACTTTGTCCGAAAATGTCATCAGTGTCAGGTTCACGGAGATCTGATTCATGCACCTCCAATAGAATTACATCCTATATTAACGCCTTGGCCTTTTGTCGCCTGGGGTATGGATGTCATTGGTCTGATCGAACCGAAAGCTTCAAATGGTCACAGATTCATATTGGTTGCTATTGATTACTTCACAAAGTGGGTCGAAGCCATCACTCTCAAAACAGTCACTAAGAAAGCTGTAGTGGATTTTGTACACTCGAACCTTATTTGTCGCTTCGGTATTTCTACAACTATTATCACAGACAATGCTGCAAACCTGAATAGTCGTTTGATGGAGGAAGTATGCGAACAGTTCAAAATAACGCATAGAAACTCCACTCCTTATCGGTCCAAGGCCAATGGCGCTGTTGAAGCAGCTAATAAGAACATCAAGAAGGTTTTGAGAAAGACAATCCAGAGCTCCAGACAGTGGCATGAATAGTTACATTTTGCCTTACTAGGATATCGCACTATAGTGCGCACATCGGTAGGAGAAACCCCATATTTGTTGGTTTATGGAACCGAGGCTTGATACCGGCAGAGGTGGAAATTCCTTCACTCCGGACAATTGTTGAAGCAGAGATCGAAGATAGTGAATGGGTTAAGACTTGATTGGAACAGTTGACTTTGATTGATGAAAAACGGATGGCCGCAGTTTGTCACGGGCAGTTGTACCATCAAAGAATGGCCCGCGCCTATAATAAGAAAGTACGACCCAGAAAATTTGAGGTTGGGCAATTGGTGTTAAGGCGTATTCTTCCTCATCATCACGAAGCAAAAGGAAAGTTTGCTCCTAACTGGAAGGGTCCATATATCATTAGAAAAATACTACCAAGGGGAGCATTGTACTTGGGTGATATTGAAGGAAATGATCCCGAAGCAGCGGTGAATGCGGATGCAGTAAAAAGGTACTATGTCTAAATTTGATTCGGTGATGTCTTTGCGCATTTGAAATGACAAAGGCTTTTATTCTCGCTACCCCAAACACTATCAACTCATTTGTAAACCCTTTGAGCTGGTTACATTTCTTTGGCCACCCTCTTTGGAACCCGGAAGCGATATCGAAAAAGGAAAGAAGAAACAAAGTAAAAAAAAGGAAAGAAATATGCAAAAAAAAAACAAATGTTACCTGAACTACGTCTGACTTGATTCCGAAAGGATACGTAGGCAGCCTCTCTCTGGGGTTCAGTCACACCAAAACAAAAATCCAAATTTTCCCGAAATTGAAACTGGGGCAGATGATATAATGGTTCGACCATGATCCCATCCAAATGGTTCAAAAGTTGTAATTTTGTCCAAAATTCATTTTCCCAAAAAACCAATATAAGTCCTTCTGATCAATGGCTAAAGGCGTGAGAACTAAGGAACATCATTGTTGAAAGCCGATGCATTCTAAATTGAGAGAAGTAAAATGAGAGAGTCTTATTGCTGAAAACCTTCGGGCACCATAAGACGACGGGAGTAGAGAAATTAAAAATGAGAGAGTCCGCTTAGTGAAAACTCGCAAAGAGCACTATTGGGCGACGGTGAGAAGAGAAATGAGAGAGGTCGATTAGCGAAAATCTGCAAAGGGCGTTGTCGGCCGAAAAGAGGATATTTCATCACTAAAAGTCCTGGCGAGGTTCCCTGGTTTGGAAACATGGATCAATGGGTTCATGAGAAGCTGGAAGTTGGTGTGGGTCGGGCATCCAGTCCAAGAAGCATGTCATGTTCATTTGAAGCCAGCATGCACCCCAGATAAGTCCTTCTTTTCCCCCGAAAGGGACGCTTCTCTTTAAAATCATATGCTTGCCTTTTGCATACTTTTCTTTGAATCCCTTTCAGTTTAACTCTAACTCCATAACAATTACAAAGAAAAGGTGGCAGGATCGGTTTCACAGGTTTCCGCTTGGCAAGAGTCGGAGAAAATACCCAGCCTCAGTGGTGCGTCAGTCCTGACTGACCATGATGTTTGATTGCCTCCAAAGTAAAGACATTGGAAAAGAAAGAAAGTCAAAGGCAAAGGTCTGGAAAGCAAATGAGGTGAAAAACCCGAGCCCACGCGGGTGAGTTATCCTGAAATCCAAAGGCTGAACACGGTCAGTGTGAAAGAAATTCACCCTCAAGGCCAACAAGCAGCAAAATTCTCAACGGAAATGGGGCCGGGATCAAGTATTAGAGAAGATCAAGGCCACAAAACCAACCACCGGTTCAACTAACAAATTGTTCTTTGGTTGAAAACAGGTCTTACCCAAAGCAACCGTGCAAGAAGCGGGTGCAACCCAAAAAGAAATGAAATGAGCAAGCGCTGAAACAGCTCTGCAGCAGGAAAACGACCAAAAAGGAAGTTTCCTCAACATTCTTTCATGCATTCTGCTAAATAAAAAGGAAACATATAAAGCGGAGAACCGAAGAAAAGAAAGAACAAAAGAAATAGAAAATAAACATCCCAAAAGAAAAAACAAATCATGGTAGCTTAGGATCTCACTCCTTAAATATCCCGGCCAAAAAACCGCGGAGCTTTTTCTATCCAAATCCCGGCCAAAAAATCGAGGATCTCCCGGCCAAAAAACCGCGGAGCTTTATCTATCCAAATCCCGGCCAAAAAACCGAGGATCTCCCGGCCAAAAAACCGCGGAGATTTTTCTATCCAAATCCCGTCCAAAAACCGAGGATCTCCCGGCCAAAAAACCGCGGAGCTTTTTCTGTCCAAATCCCGGCCAAAAAATCGAGGATCTCCCGGCCAAAAAAAATCGTGGAACTTTTTCTATCCAAATCCCGGCCAAAAATCGAGGATCTCCCGTCCAAAAAACCGCAGAGTTTTTCTATCCAAATCCCGACCAAAAAATCGAGGATCTCCCGGCCAAAAAACCGCGGAGCTTTTTCTATCCAAATCCCGGCCAAAAACCGAGGATCTCCCGGCCAAAAAACCGAGGAGCCTTTTCTGTCCAAATCTCGGCCAAAAACCGAGGACCTCCCTAGCAAAACCCAAGGATTCCATTCCCAAAGATACATAATCTAAATTTGACTGTTTAGACATGTGTCACAACTAACTTACGAAATTTTCCTAGTGAAAACTAGGGTAGAAAATTTCGTTCGTTTGTTTGTTTTGATACCTTAAGCAGGTTTGACCCCGAGGCACAGGACTCGAGATAATCCACGGAATGAGTCTCAATCCAAATAAAGAAAAGAAGAAGAAGAAGAAGAACAAAAAGAAATGAGCTCAAATACTGAGGCAAATAAAGGTGCGGATTGCTCAAAATCTTATTGAAGTCACAAGCTCCGCTGATCCTGTTTTGACTCAATGCTGCAGGAAGAAACAAGAACTTACAACTTGCGAGCATCAAGATTCAGATCGAAGTCTACAGCAAAATCAGCTAAGACTCAAGATCAAGTTTCAAGAAAATTATAGATAGGAATCTTGTAACTCATAGTTGATAGGCATAGCTAGTTTAGCTTTGATTTTCCTTTTTTGGTGTAATAAGGAGGTCAGCAAGCAGTAGCAGCAGCAACAGCAATGAAATCACAGCTCTTGGTAGTCCCAGCTACCGACACTCCAGAACTACACTGACCTGATTCCTTTATAGCCAAGGATATGTAGGCAACCTTTGAAGCAAGGTTCGGTCAGACGGTTTTCAAAATACTTCTCATGGAATACTAAGCAGGCAAAAATCTCATGGTTGCTCATTTATCTTTGTCCGAAAACCCTTCGTGTCTTCTAGCAAAGAGGGGCAGCTGAGAGCACGTGATTTTTGCCACGTTTAAATTACTCCTATAAATTCCTTAGAATTAGAATTTTTCTTTATTATTTGAATTTTTCAAGAATTAATTGCATGATTTTGTGTCTTGTTTGTATTTTTTGGGTGCATTTTTAGGTGCCATAATTCATAAATAATACAAAAATAGTATGCATTTTAATATTACAAAAAAACAAAGAAAATACCAAAAATGGTTCCTTGCATTTCTACTTTTAATTTTTTAAAATTCGCCATAAGTTTTCTTTAAGTTAGGAGTTAGTTAATTTTGGAATATTAATTAGTATAATTTTGGATTTAATTTGGGTGTTTTAGTTCTTGATCTTATATTTGATAAAATCAGGAAAAAAGAATAATAAGCAAGTACAAACACTAAAATACAAAGGAAAAGAAAAGGAGAAAAAATAAAATGAAATAAAAGCAAGGGTGACAAATGTTTGGGCCAATTTCGTGTAGCCCAAACCAAAATCAAAAAAAAATTGTCCAAAATGGCCCAACCCGTCCGCCCTTACCCGGTCCAAATAACACATCTCCCAAACCTTCAAAACGACGTCGTTTTGACGCCTTTCAATCTGAGCCCTTCATCTTCTCCAATCCAACGGTTGTGATTCAATTGTGGTATTAAATAAAAATGTCTGAAATCTCTTTTAATTGTAGAGACATTTTGCTTCTTCCTCGTACCTCTGCAGCCTCGCCGTCCTCCACTAGCCGGAAATCGTCTCCGCCGGTGGCGATGCCCCAAATCCACCCAAAATTACATCACAGGTGCTCCTCCGCGCCCTCTCCCCATATCTGGCCTTAGTTTTTCCCAAATCCTAACCAAAACTCTCGAATTTTATATCGAAAGTCCGGCCAAAAATGCAAAGTAATCCAATCTCAACCAAATTAACACCGTGTGTTCTCCTCACTCTCCTCTTTACGAATCCATAGCCCTTGACCCCCGAATCATCCGGGAAGTTCTCGAATATTGGATTAAAGGCCGCCCCAAAACCCAAGTTTCGTGAATCGGGGTTTCTGTCGATGTCTTGACCATTATAAGGTTTAGCCATGTATTTTCTCGTGGAAAACACACGGTTAAACACTAATATTGGTCAAGCAACTTCAAGCCAAGTCTTCTCGGGTCAGTTTCAATTTAACGCATTATGGCCGAAATTAGTAAGTTTCTCAATTTCTTTCTTCCTTTTCTTATATAATCATTTGTTTTGTTCCAATTTTGATTTGAATTTCAGTAATTGTTCCATGTTAGTCTAATTTGATTTGTTCTTGTTCTGTTTTCTTTAGTAATTGTGATGATTAAGGTTTTCGATTTAGTTTTGATTGTAAATTGTTTCTGAATTTCATTAAGTTCAATATTTTTATTTTGATGGATTTTATTCTAGTCTTGATTTGATTCTGTTTAGGTTTAGTTTTGATTTCGATTGGATAAACATTGGTTGGATTTCCTATTAGCTTTTATTTCTCAGTTAGTCTATTTGGTGTTTTAAATCTGTTTTGGGTGTTGTTTGATTTTGTTTCAATGAATTAATACTTCTGTTAGTTTATTTAGTTTAGTTTTACTTGTTCATTCAATTTAGTGCTCATTTGCAATTCAATTAGGCTTAAGGTTTGGATATAGCTGAATAATTTAGCCTTCAATTAACCTTGGTTGATTTTTAACTAAGGCAAAAGGGGTTTGGGTTGGTTAGTATTTTCAGAGAGTAGTCAGGGATAGTTTGGGCATGGGAAAGGGTTGGTTTGTTAAGAACTAGTAATTTTAGAACCCATATAAGGGTAGTATAGGTATTCCATAGGTAGAAGAACACCCTAGGGCCTTCTAGAAAGGGGCCTTAGTGTAAGTATCTGCATTTTCAGAGCAGTAACTTGGGCAACAAGCCACAAATTTAGGGATTAATCACCAATTTCTGAAAATAAAAAGGGAAAAAAATGTGTGAGAGTTTCCAGAACATTCTGCCCTTTTATTGCCTATAAAAGGCAGCCCCAATGCCTTCATTTACAAGTTTACACACCCCTGAAAATTCCCAAAAGTTTGCAAGCTCAAAAATTTCCCCCAAAAGGGCCCTCTCTACAAGTCTAAGCAGAATTCAAATTTCAACCTAGATCTGATTTCTAATAGTTCAAACTCTCTTTTAGATTTCAAATTTCCAAAATCTCAAAAAAGAAACAAAAACAAAAACAGAAAATATGAGAAAATTGCAAAAAAATGCATTGTTACATTGGTTTTTGATTTAGTTTTGTTCGATTTTCTTCTCGTTTGATTATTGGAGTTTCTGGATCGTGCTGGTTTAGTATTGAGCAGTTCTGGTTTAAGTAAAGTGGGTTTTGTTTGAGTTTGGTGTTTGCTGAGTATTTCTGGATGCCTTTTGAGTTTACTGGTTTGTTGTGGTGCTGTTTTGGTCAATCCCTCTGTCCTATTTGATATTTGGACTACTGGTCTGCTTTCTGGGTTAAAATTGTTGTGTTGTTGCTGGACATTCTCAATCGTTGCTGCTGCTGCTAACTTCTCCTCTTCCTGTTGCATTCTAATTCCCAGGTACTTGGCTCGACTATGAATGACGTTTGTGATCTCAAGCTTAATATAGCCAATTGAAAAGAAATTGAAGTGCCAGTTGTTTATTTGTTTCAGTTTGCATACAGTTTCATATTTATGTTCATGTGAAATTTTATAATGTGTATATCAATTAGGACTGTCTGATTAAGATTACTTCTCCTGCTATGGACTGTTGAAATTTGTACTCAAATCAGATCTCTTAGGGCTGTTAATTGATGTTTGTTATTCGTGGACACAGCGTGGTCTAATGTTTGGTTTTCATGGTAATACTGGGTAAGCATATGGAATCAGAATGTGGTTGAGTTTGCAAGCAATTTAGAAGTATGCTCTACTATAAATATGAATAAATACTTATGTGCTAATTTGAGCATTAGCTAAAAACAAGTCACAAATGAGCATGTGAATCTCTTAGCCGGTTTGGATTCAGTGTCGCCTTATGATCTTCATGAAATTAGCTATAAACAGGTTTAGTTAGAACTTTTTTAGTATATCTGGTTTCTGTCAATGGATTCTGCTTCACATTGTCACTATTAAAAATGCATGAGGTAGATTCAATTGGTTAATTGAAATGAAACAAACAAAAACAAAGTAGTTGCTCATGTAATAAGCTGAACTGGGCAAGCCACCAATACAATAAATTTGGGCATGTTTCCGTTCATGGCCCACGTCTGGGTTTATTTTCTCTCTACGCAACCACAAGCAAAATGGCATAGGGCCGGTATTAAAGCCCAAATGTTGAAGCTTCAATGAAGTCATGGACTTAATTTTAATCCTTATTTGGAAATGAAGTAACTCCTAAATAATAATGATTAATTAGGATTTTTATTTTATTAGAGACAAATAATTTAGAAAAATCATAATTTACTTTAGAGTGTACCTTTAAATAAGCCATGAGACGAGCCTCGCCGAACAAAATAAATAAATTGCGGGGCCCTCGGTAATTGGTTATAATAGATAAATAGAATTCGGGATAGGCCGTTTAGTGAATTTCACGGCCTTCCCCAAAGACAATAACGCGTTAGACTCTTTAAGCGCGATTTTAATCAAATTACATTCCTAAACTCGGGTGCACATTTATGTGACCCAAATCCAAATCTCAACGGATGTCGAAATGTGTCAATAACCACGGGTGCATTGATGTGACGTGGTTCGAGACGCGTTTTCACGACGTTGCAATTCTTTTAAAAAATAGTGATAACTGCGGTTTAAAGTTAATAAAAGCACATAAAGTTGGCATGTATTAAAATCGGACTCTTAACCATTTACAACAATTTAAGCGATCGTGCTAGAACCACGGGATCCGGGGGTGCCTAACACCTTCCCTCGGGTCAACAGAATTCCTTGCTTAGAATTTCTGGTTCACAGACTCCAATTGGAAGTCGACAATTTTCCTCGGTTCGGGATTCAAGATAAACCGGTGACTTGGGACACCAAAAGTCAAACATTTCCCAAGTGGCGACTCTAAATAAATAAATAATCCCGCTCAGAATAATGTCACTTTAAATGGAAAAACTCTCTTATACATTATCCTCCGGGGTAGGTGTGTAAAAAGGAGGTGTGACATGTTGTATATTTAAAATATATAAATATTAGTTAGTAAGTATGTTAAAAGGAAAACATTTAGGAGCAAACTGAAACTGGATTTTGCTGTAAGGGTCCTTGGAGCAAATTAACAACCCAAACAACAATTCTTTTATCAAATTTGACTCACAAGACTAGAATTTGACCTTTTCTTCAAAACAAGATTATATAATTATAGTATCAAAGTAGCTCTCCTTCAACACAAATCTAGAGAATTCCAAAAAGTAAAGTTTCCTAAATTTAGAGATGAATACTTCTTTGAAACACATGTTGATTTTCTAATCTGTTTTAAAAGTTTAAACTTTTAAGAAAGCTTGTTTACTTAATTATTAAAAAAATATTAAGTTGATTCGATCTATTTTGGTTAATCATGTTTTTAGTTTATAAATAATAAACAATGATAATTGAATCGAAATGGATCCAGTTAAATTCAGTTTAATTTTATATCCTTAAATTCGCTTATTACTATCTTTTCCGGCGTTTGCTTTAAACTACTAAAACCTTCTCTTTCCTTAACTTTGTAGTTACGTTCCATTGCAAAATAAAACAGGAAACAACATAAAGAGGACAGAAAGTGGAGTAACACATTTGATAAAGAGCAAGAAAATGAGAAGCATCATTGTGAAGAATTAATATATCATTATGCTTTAAACTAAATGTGGACAGTTGTCCAATGTAGCTCTACTTATATATATTCTTCCCCAGTTCCACTCAAAGGGTGAAACTTATGGGTTCTCAATTTTATCGTGGAATTCATATCTTATATTTCTATTTTATAAATACAACAATATTTATATAATTTAAAACAGAACGAGTCTTAAATACTAATTCTGAAACCAAAATGTTGAAGATATTTATTACATCTCCTCTTTTGTTAGAAATGGAGTATCCATTTCATTTTGCGTTGTCCAAGTATGTCCAACAACTAAAGAGAAACTGCTTTAAGTTGGAATACCACGAGATACCAAAGTTCGAACTTTAGTAGAGGAACAAAAATATAGTTAGGTAAATCTTTCTCATCCGGCTAAGTCTAAACAAAATTTTCTGAGGATACATACATGCGCTCGATCAGACACCACCAATAAAAGAAATAAAAATTAAAACTCCACATACAAAATTGCTGATTTTTAATGCTATGGCCAATGGTGATATAGAAAATTCTCCTGTGATTGGGATGGGTAACCACCGGCTAAATAGTACTAATACTACCGTACATAAGGGTCCCTCTTGGCTCTTGACTTTTCAAATGCACCTCTGGGCGCAAGGGGTCAAATAAATGAAACTTTAAAGTTATACAAATCAAACAGTAAAAAATTGATTAAAACAAACAAATAACAAGAATTTTATTGTTTTATAATCTTTATAGTCTAATTAAATGATCTTCTTTGGCGTTTATTAAAAAAAAAAAAAAAAGTGTGGTTTCCTGCATATTCCAAAATGTAATGAGAGAGACACATTTGCAATTTCTTCTCGGACAAAGATGACAGTAAAATGATTCCAGAAATCTTCTCCTGGACAGGTCGATGTTGATGCGACTATTTTCTTCAACTAAAAGGCCAGCCACCTAAACTTTCTCATTTATACTTATTGTACCGACAAACTTAAATGAATATCTTGAATGAATAAGTAGTGAAGATACTAAAAGAAATCCATTCTTCTAATTAATTTCTTGCTAAAGTATGTCGACGGCTGATATTATATATTTATCATTTTCCATAAGAAAACTCCATTCCTGTCTTGATCAAGCATGACATCTCAAGATAATCGTGCCACAAACAAACAAATGAACTGACGCATAAGCTAGAAATGGATTATTCACCCCTGCTAGATTCCAAATTTGAATGTTGTTCTAATTTCTAATTAAGTTAAGAGAATAGATTATGAAATGTATATTTAACTGTATCAAAACTTATTTGTCACACATATATAAAATTTGATCTTGACACCAAGTTCTGTGGAACCTACAGACATATAATTAAATCCGTCTGTCTGACAGTGAGAATTTCAGATATAAATAATTATGGAGTCTGTTCATATGGTTGATGCTCAATGTGAAGGGTCCTTTGACCCTCAGCATGATAATTGATAAGGACTGAAATAAATCTTCAGCTGAATAATAGTCTTCTTTTACATGCCAACTCATGTTTAAATATGCTACAAATTTATCCGCTAATGCAGAAGCCGACCTACCCTTAGGGTAGGAGATCATCGGCCCGATAGTTTCGAAAAAAATATATGTATATATCTTAAATGACAGGAATATAATTTTATTGATACCATAACACTTAAAGCTTAGGCAGTTGCATTGATCGATTTGGAGGAGGGAGGCATTAAAAGTCGCTTAGGCAACTGCATTGATCGATTTGGAGGGAGGGGGGCACAACTTGACTTTTAGTACGCTAGTTCAATTTTTAGCATTTGCTCAATCTTTTTGATATTGGTACCCATATTACTTTCAGATCTTGGGTTTGCCTCTTGATAATAGGCTAGATTCATGTAATTTGGCGACTGTTTATGTCCCAGCTTGACGATGTTTCACTGTTGTAGGATAGTTAAATGATGATAAATTGGCTCTAATTGTGAATTTTATGTTTTGCAGGAGCGAGTTGCGCGTACGAGGACTTATGACTGTATTTGGAGCTAAATTGAAGCAAGGAAAGCCCCTCGGAGCTGAGTACGTTGAAAGAGGAGAGAAAAGAAGAGCTGAAATGATGGTCCACTAGCGCGATCGTGCTAGCCCAGGAGTTCGAGGCAGAATACTATGCCATATGCGCGGTCAGTAGCGCGCCCACTAGCGCGACCGCGCTAGTCCAGTTCGGAAAAATATAATTCAGGGGTAAACTTGGAAGTTCGGGGGTAATTCCACTTAACCTATAAGAGGTCCAACTCGCCCAAAGGGACATTATCAAGGTTTTTAGACTGAATTGGAGGCAAGAACAAGTGTGAGAAGAGATATCAACCATTAGAGTTTTTCAATCTTCTCTTTGTTATATTTATTTGCACATTATAAATACTTTTGTGGTTTTATCTTGCTTTGCTACGAGTAGCTAAATATTTAGTCTAGGGTTTTGATGGAACCTATTGAAGGATGAACTTCGTGTTATGTTAATATAGTTTGTCGGGTTTAATCTCTATTTGTTCAACTACGTTCTTGTTGTAGTTAATTGATAGGATCCTCAATTAGTTGTGCCTATTTAGTATGTATTACTTGGGAGAGAGTGCATATTTAGGTAATTGTTGAACAACACCACTCCCAAAGTATATGAGGAATCAATAACCGAGGGTTTAAAGGTGGGACTAGGGATAACAAAACCTTGGGTGCGATCTAAAGTAAGCTGTAATAAAAGCCAACTAGTGTAACTCGGGAGAGTGCATCTAGTAAATTGTCGTGATTACTCGGGAGAGATTTGCAGTAATAACAGTGCTCATGCTCGATAGAGATGATTAGGCAGATCTATGCGAAACATAACAGGAAGGGATTCCATCAATAGGGAAAATCATAACCTTAGATCCTTCTCTTATTTGTTTACAACTCAATCATAGTTAGCTGTTAGTTTACTTGCTTTTATTCAGTTATAGTTAGTTATCATGCCCCGAACCATGGTTTGGGCGTAACACGGCACTCGGTGCCTGACTGCATGTGACCGAGCGAACCAACTGCATGGCTGGATCAACATATGGTATAACTATGAGCTAGAGGTAAATGTAAAACATGATAATCTACTAAAGAGTCTGGCTGAAATGTCATAGATGCAAAAATACTGAAAGTTTTGCAAGTATAAACAAGTAGACGACAAGGCTAACACATGAAGGCCTGCTAATATCTGACTGACTGGGTTATAGTCTACGAAGCCTCTAAAGAATACTGAAAATGCTAACTGTTTACCAGTACAAGGTCCCAGTATACCTTATTAACTGAAATACTATAATGACTAAAACAAAATAGAGATAAGGCCCCGAAAGACTGGGGCTCACCAATAGCTGATATGAGATGTCCTAGCAAGCAGAATCGTCAACTTGAAAATCGTTACCTGCATCGCGAGATGTAGGTCCCGGGCAAAAGGGACGTCAGTACATTTGAATTGTACTGGTATGTAAAATAGCTGAACAAAAGAACTGTAAATACTGAAACTGAAACTGAACTGCTAGCTGATAAACTGATAATTGAACAAGGAAGTAAGGATATGAATACTCCCTCTTCTGAATGATGAACAACCTGTTTATCTGATAAACTACGACCTCGGGCCCAATATATATATATGCACAAGCTACAGCCTCAGGCGCAAGTATACGTATACATAACTACGGCCTCAGGCCCAAAAATGCGTAAAGCATAAACTACGGCCTCAGGCCTAAATACAGGTGTTCAACATTAAGGAATTTAAAATCAGGAACTGAGAATCATACTGCAATACATGATACTGAAATAATGAGCCATACCGAGTTACATGATACTGGAATAGTGAATAGGGTTAGACTGAGATAAGTATTCATAATGATTTGATTCGTCATAACTAAAACTCATAGAATATCGAATGATTATGAAACTATGTCATCTAGAGAATAGAAGTTCTACTGCTATTCAGTGAATTAAGGCACAGTTACTTTCTGAGGAAACTGATAATGGTCATAATGAATGGGACATAGGGAGAATCGTAGACATCCCCAAACGTAAAGAGTTAGCCTTACATACCTTATCTTCCTGCCTTTGAGCGTAATACAATGGTTGTCAACCCTCTCAACTTTAATCTATAGCAATACAAGTCAAAGGGATTCCATATTAGCTATGATGCTCATGTTTTTGTCACTTAAGCATTTTATCAAACACTTGGTGAAAATAAAGCTTCATAGTCCTTATTAATGGTGTCTTTACACCCAACAACCCATTCTCTTGTTCGTAGATAAAGTTTAAAGTCTCAAATGATTATATCAACCTTATTCTTCATCACCCATAATGTAAACAACACCCTTAACCAATAATCAACACTCAACACCCCAACCCTATAATTGTTCATGCTTTTCTATCAAACCCATCAACTCATATCTCATGAACTAGGGCTCATAATCATTAAACCAATGCTAGAATCAATTAGAGGGTGAAGACATTACCTTTTTGAAGTTCAAACCCTTTGAATTTGAGTTCTAGGCTTCCTTCTCTCAACAATGATGTCCCAATCAAATATATAATGATATGGAGGGTTTACCCATGTTAATAAGATGTTGGAAAATTCATATTAACTTAGAATCACCATTAAAATTCACATCCTGACTGCATGTGACCGAGCGAACCAACTGCATGGCTGGATCAACATGTGGTATAACTATGAGCTAGAGGTAAATGTAAAACATGATAATCTACTGAAGAGTCTGGCTAAAATGTCATAGATGCGGAAAATACTGAAAGTTTTGCAAGTATAAACAAGTAGCCGACAAGGCTAACACATGAAGTCCTGCTAATATCTGACTGACTAGGTTATAGTCTACGAAGCCTCTAAGGAATAATGAAAATGCTAAATGTTTACCAGTACAAGGTTCCCGGTATACCTTATTAACTGAAATACTATAATGACTAAAACAAAATAGAGATTAGGCCCCGAAAGACTAGGGCTCACCAATAGCTGATACGAGATGTCCTAGCAAGCAGAATCGTTAACCTGAAAATCGTTACTGCATCGTGAGATGTAGGTCCCAGGCAAAAGGGACGTCAGTACATTTGAATTGCACTGATATGTAAAACAACTAAAGAAAGGAACTGTAAATACTGAAACTGAAACTGAACTGCTAGCTGATAAACTGATAACTGAACAAGGAAGTAAGGATATGAATACTCCCTCTTCTGAATGATGAACAACCTGTTTATCTGATAAACTACGGCCTCGGGCCCAATATATATATATATATATATATATATATATATATATATATATATATATATATATATATATATATATATATGTGTGTGTGTGTGTGTGTGTGTGTGTGTGTGTGTGTGTGTGTGTGTGTGTGTGTGTGTGTGTGTGTGTGTGTGTGTGTGTGTGTGTGTGTGTGTGTGTGTGTGAGAGAGACGGCCTTAGGCCCAAAAATGCTTAAAGCAGAAACTACGGCCTCAGACCCAAATACAGGTGTTCAACATTCAGGAATTTAAAATCAGGAACTGAGAGTCATACTGCAATACATGATACTGAAATAATAAGCCATATCGAGTTACATGACACTGGAATAGTGAATAGGATTAGACTGAGATAAGTATTCATAATGATTTGATTCGTCATAATTGAAACTCATAGAATATCGAATGATTATGAAACTATGCCATCTAGAGAATAGAAGTTCTGCTGCTATTCAGGAAACTAAGGCACAGTTACTTTCTGAGGAAACTAATAATGGTCATAATGAATGGGACGTAGAGAGAATCGTAGACATCACCAAACGTAAAGAGTTAGCCTTACATACCTTATCTTCCTGCCTTTGAGCGTAATACAATGGTTGTCAACCCTTTCAACTTTAATCTATAGCAATACAAGTCAAAGGGATTCCATATTAGCTATGATGCTCATGTTTTGGTCACTTAAGCATTTTATCAAATACTTGGTGAAAATAAAGCTTCATAGTCCTTATTAATGGTGTCTCTACACCCAACAACTCATTCTCTTGTTCCTAGATAAATTTTAAAGTCTCAAATGATTATATCAACATTATTCTTCATCACCCATAATGTAAACAACACCCTTAACCAATAATCAACGCTCAACACCCCAACCCTATAATCGTTAATGCTTTTCTATCAAACTCATCAACTTATATCTCATGAACTAGGGTTCATAATCATTAAACCAATACTAGAATCAATTAGAGGGTGAAGACATTACCTTTTTGAAGTTCAAACCCTTTGAATTTGAGTTCTAGGCTTCCTTCTCTCAACAATGATGTCTCAATCGAATATCTAATGATATGGAGGGTTTACCCATGTTAATAAGATGTTGGAAAATTAAAATTAACTTAGAATCACCATTAGAACTTACCTTGGGTGGTGGGACCCTTAAGGAGTTAGGTTTTGAGAGTTCCTCTTTCTAGAGCAAGTTTTTATGTTTTGGGGCGGTGGGGGACAGAATATAGCTTTAAAACGACCCCCCACTAGCGCGCTCGCGCACCTGGAGGCCTGCCTGCACTACTGATCGCGCTAAACGGCAGTAACACTGCCTCAAAATTAGCACGGTTGCGCTACCGGGCGCGCATATCGCATACTGTTATATAAAATGCGCATAACATTTTGCACAGAGGTCCGCTCGGGCTCCATAATATATTGTTGGAAATCTATTTCAAAGGCCTACTACTTTCATGCTTTGCGTTTTTCCAAATTCCTTACACATTTTCACTAAAACCTGATGGAATACGAACCTTCTGCAAACTTAGTCGATTTTGTCAAATCTTATGCACTTCACTTTCCATCTTGATTTTGAAGTAACTATTTTCACCCATAATCATCCTGATGGGACTTCACATGTTCAAGATATAACCTTACCACTCATTTAACACATTCACACCTAAACCGAATTTACGGGGTGTTACAGTTAGTTAAACCATCACCAATTGTTATTTAAATATCTGGGAAGTTGATTACAGGAATTTAGTGAGTCTAACAAAAGTAATTGATAGGTTAATTCTCTGAGGATTCGACTCTGGGCTAAATACTCAGATTATATTTGGAGCGACCGTATTATCCTTTTTATAAGGCATAGTTGAGCGTGATCACCTCTGCATTTATTTGCAGTGTAATTATGCACATTTTTGGAAGCCACACTACCTTATGCACCCAGCGATAATCGTGAAAGAATATGAATATCAACCTAACAGCATAAAGTAAAATTAAAAAGAAAAAGTAACTCAAGATAATTACTACTTATAATATATACTTCTTTCAAATTAGTACACATTTCAAAATCGAACAGAGAATAAATATAAACAGGAAATGAGTACAAATTATTTGAGAAGGTATATCAATAAACTCGTAATGGTATTTGGTATTTTTTTTACATGTTTGCTATTTCTATTTTATTTTAAAATGTTATAGTATTTAATATATTAAAATTTCTCATTGTTACACTACTAGAAATCCGGAATTTAGCGACCAATATTTTGCGATCAAACTTGATCTGTCCAGATTAGCAACCAAAGTTGGTCGGTAAAGGAGAGAAAAATATTTTATATTTATTTTATATAAATTACCGACCAAAGTTGGTCGGTAAAGTGGTCAATATGTTGGCCCAGATGGTCAGCATTGTATAGTCAAAGAAAATTTTACATTACCGACCAACTCTAGTCAGTAATGTGGGGCCCAGTTAAAAAATTTAATAGTTATATTATTATTTAAAATATTTTATAAAATAAAAAGAAATCTTATTTAAAATTACCGACCAAAGTTGGTCGGTTAATACAGGGGAAGCATTTACCGACCAACTTTTGGTCGCTTTTTTTTAACATCTAGAAAGTAACCGACCAATTTTGGTCGGTTATGTGGTCAACATTGGTCAAAATTTAAATCACTTTTATATTTACTATCTAAATAATATAAAAGTAATCCGTTAACACTTTTGTAATACAAGAGATGAATACACTAATATATAACTATAACATGCTATATATGTAGTTAAAGTAGTACAACGAAGCGTGTTATATATATATATATATATATATATATATATATATATATAGGTGAGACGTTTTGTTTTTAATATTCAACGATGCATCTAAGTAAGTTATAAGTCGATGAATCAATTTACAAACAGATATATTTGATGATAAATTATATATACTAACTAGGATATTCACAAGTCTATCAATCCCTAAAATAACCCGACCCTTATCCATATATATATATATAGGTGAGACGTTTTGTTTTTAATATTCAACGATGCATCTGAGTAAGTTATAAGTCGATGAATCAATTTACAAACAGATATTTGATGATAAATTGTATATACTAATTAGGATCTTCACAAGTCTATCAATCCCTAAAAGAACCCGACCCTTATCTATATAGATATAGATATAGGTGAGACGTTTTGTTTTTAATATTCAACGTCTCACCTATATATATATATATATATATATATATATATATATATATATATATATATAATTAATTAATTATTCTTACGTATGTAGTAATGTATAAGATTGATCATCAATTACAATATAGTTTATGTGTATGTGAGAAATTACTCATATATTTAGATATAACTTAAAAGTTTACTTACATAGATGCTATTATAATCTATTAAAAGTTATTATCTAGTTAATATAATTTTTTGTAAAGATTATGCTTATAGTTTATAATTATTTATAATAACTGTAGTTAAATAAAATAAATGTTTATAGTTATTAATAATTTTTTTATAGTTTATAATATGTTAAAAATTAAAACAAAATTAAAACAAAATAGTTTTTTTTAGAAAACCGACCAAAGTTGGTCGGTATTTGGTCAAACGGTCAACACTTAATGTACCGACCAAATTACCGACTAAAATTACTTTGGTCGGTAATTCTGAAAATCAGAAACTAAAAACGGGTTTTCCCCCATTTCTCTTATTTTCTTCCCCAAATTTTTCTAACTCCGCCCTATTCCCCTTCTCTATTTCCCCCACACAAATCCCTTTCCCCACCACGTGTAGCCACCGCCCAACGCCGTCCCCGTCGCCGGAGCTGCCGCTGCCATTGCTCCGCCCCTCTCCTAACCCTAAAAATCAAGGTTTGAATTACAACCCATTTCTTTGTTATTTCTAGTTTTTGTTTCAATTATTTGAACATTGTATTCTATTGTTTCAATTAGTGTTTCAATTCTTTGAACATTGTATATTATTGATGACTAGGGTTTAGGTGTTGTTTTAATTAGTTTTGTTTATTAATTTTATTAACTAATTAATTTAATTAGTCTTGAATAATTTAGTAAGATTTGAATTATACTTTGTATAGTCTTGAATAGTTTAGTTAGAATCTAGGGTTTAGTAGTACTAGTTGAACTTTTAGTTTATGAATTGAAATTTTAGGATATAAATTTAAATTTAGGATTTGTAGTTGAACTTTTAGTTTAAGAATTGGACCTTTTGGACATTAAATTGAATTTTTAGTTTATAAATTGAAAGTTTTGGATATGAGTTGAACTTTTAATTTATGAATTGAACTTTTAGTTTATAAATTGAAATTTTAGGATATGAATTGAACTTTTAGGATTTGTAGTTGAACTTTTAGTTTATGAATTGGAACTTTTGGATATTAAATTGGATTTTTAGTTTATAAATTAAAATTTTAGGATTTGTAGTTGAAGTTTTAGTTTATGAATTGGACCTTTTGGATATTAAATTAAATTTTTAGTTTATAAATTAAAATTTTAGGATATAAATTAAAATTTTAGGATTTGTAGTTGAACTTTTAGTTTATGAATTGGACCTTTTGGGTATTAAATTGAATTTTTAGTTTAGAAATTGAATTTTTTGGATGAGTTGAACTTTTAGTTTATGAATTGAACTTTCAGTTTATAAATTGAACTTTTAGGATTTGTAGTTGAATTTTTAGTTTATAAAAAAGATTATGATATGAAATAACTAAATTAATTTGTTCTTGTTTTATTTGTATAGATGGAACATCGTACTTGGATGTATAATAGGAATTATTCTAATCGGCAGGGATTGCGGGAGGATTTTGTAGAAGGGGTTGACGACTTTATTAGACATGCAATGTCACTTCCACCATACCAAAGTGAAGGAGTAATTATTTGCCCTTGTGTTAGGTGCAACTGTATGAAGTTTGAAAAATCGGAGGAAGTTAAGCTTCATCTTTATAGGAAGGGGTTTATAGAGAATTACTTTGTATGGACTAATCATGGAGAGATCGATGGTAGCCGTGGGATATTTCATAATATGGTTGTTGGTGAAAGTAGTAGGTCGGTGGAGAATACAAATCGTGATTCTAGAATTCATGATATGGTTACGGATGCTTTTGGGATGCACTTCGGGGGTGAGCCCAATGAAAATGTTGAACAAACTCCTAATGATGACGCAAAACGTTCTTATGAACAGTTAGAGGAAGCTAGTCGTCCACTACATAAAAGAAGTCCGCACTCTGAGTTGTATGTTGCAGTTAGATTACTAAGTATCAAATCTGATTGGAATATTTCTCAAGCAGCCATGGACTCTTTCATTGACCTTATGAGTGAACTAGTTGACCCTAATATCAAATTAACTAGTGATATCTATAAGGCAAAGAGATTAGTTTCTATGTTAGGACTTTCGTCAATGAGAATTGATTGTTGTGAAGATGGTTGCATGTTATATTATAAAGATGATGCAACTTTAGACAGTTGTAAATTTTGCAAAAAGCCTCGTTTCAAGAGGCTTTCCAGTGGGAATATGGTCGTTATCAAGGCGATGCATTATTTACCTCTTATACCTAGGTTAAAGAGGTTATATGCATCGATGAGTTCTGCTCCTCATATGCGATGGCACTTTGAAAATAGAAGACCACCTGGTGTTATGTGTCATCCTTCAAATGCAGAAGCTTGGAAGAACTTTGATAGGACATATCCAGATTTTGCTAGTAAACCAAGGAACATTCGGTTAGGTCTGTGTGCGGATGGCTTCACGCCTTTTTCTATATCTGCGACACCATATTCATGTTGGCTTGTCTTTCTTACACCTTATAATCTACCACCCGAGTTGTATATTACTAGTCCATATATATTCTTAAATTGTATTATCCCCAGTCCACGGAACCCGAAAAGTTTGATTGATGTATATTTGCAACCTTTGATTGATGAGCTAAAATAATTGTGGTATGATAGTGTTGAAACATATGACATATCAATGAAGCAGAATTTAAATTTGCGTGCTAATTTATTGTGGACTATTAACGATTTTCCTACATATGGAATGTTATCTAGGTGGATGACTGTTGGGAAGCTAGCTTGTCTTTACTGCATGGAAAATAGTAAAGCGTTCAATTTGAAACATGGCCGAAAGCAATCATGGTTTGATTGTCATCGTCAATTCTTGCCTCATGATCATGAGTTTAGAAGGATGAAAAATGCATTCAAAAAGAATAAAATGGAATATGATTCTCCACCTCCGATACTTTCAGGTGAGGAAATTTGGGAGAGGGTCCAGAATATTAGTAAAGTTACTGAAACTCCCCTGTATAGATTCCCCGGATATGGTGTTACTCATAATTGGACGAAACAGAGTACATTTTGGGAGTTGATTTATTGGAAGGATAATCTTCTCCGGCACAACCTTGATGTCATGCATATTGAGAAAAATTATTTTGATAATTTGTTCAACACAGTGATGGATGTTAAAGGTAAGACAAAGGATAACCTGAAGGCTAGAATGGACTTACAAGAATATTGCAAGCGGCGTGAATTATACTTGAAGACAATAAATAATGGTAAGGTGTTCAAGCCCAAAGCAAGTTATACATTCACTTTGGAGGAAAGACGGTAAACTTGTGATTGGGTTACGAAATTGAAGATGCCTGAGGGTTATGCGTCAAATCTTAGAAAAAAAAGTAGATATGGAGGTAGGGAAGTTGAGCATTTGAAAAGTCATGACTGTCATGTTTTCATGGAGACCTTAGTGCCTATTGCATTTTGTGGTTTGCCTGAAAGAATCTGGAAACCCATCACAGAGATTAGTTTTTTTTCAAAGACTTGTGTTTTACCACATTAAGGGAAGAAAACCTACTCCGGATGGATCAGAACATTCGTGTAACTTCTAGTAAGATGGAAAAGATATTTCCATGTGGTTTTTTTGATATGATGGAACACCTTCCAATCCACCTTGTACATGAGGCACGACTTGGAGGGCCTATTCAATGAAGATGGATGTATCCCTTTGAGAGCTAATATTATAAGTTTGATGTAATTTTCTATTTTTTTTGAAGGATCTATGGCTAACATGACATTATGTAGGACAATTGTCAAATGAAAATAATTTGTTAAGCAGAGGAATAGGATTGAAGGATCTATATGTGAAGCTTATCTTGCAAATGAAACTGCTCATTTTTATTCTTATTATTTTGAGAGTAACGTGCCATGTCTAGGAATAGGCCCAATAGGCACACAATCGAATGTGTGAATGATCCATTATATCTGCCAATGTCCATATTTCCATTATATCTGCCAATGTCCATATTCAATATGATACTCTTTAGATGCAAGTGGTTTGACCATGATGCTGTATATACGAGATTTGATATGTGGTTCAAACAATTTATAAGTTTATCCTGATAATGTTCTAATACTATGTAGGTAAATAATGTTTGTAAGTTATGCTAACTTATGATTTTTTTTAATATTATGTAGGTAAATATTATAAATAATGGTGTAAATTAATCTTTGAAAGATATATCTTAGGGACCTGGGCTTGAGGTCATAACAATGTCTAAGTACGTAGTGAATGGTTATAAGTTCCATACAGTGGATTGCTCTAAAAATAAAAATAGTAACAACAGTGGGGTGTGGTTTCAAGGTGGTGATGGAAACCAAGTTGGAGATATTGATTATTATGGTGTGCTCAAAGAAATAATAGAACTAGAATATACAGGTTAGCCATTTAACAAATTGATACTCTTTAGATACAAGTGGTTTGACCCAAATCCAACAAGAGGTACAAGAGTACACAATCAATACAACATAATTGAGGTTAATCATACGTGGGAGCATGATCGCTATGATCCTTTTATAATTGCACATAATGTGAGGCAAGTGTATTATGTTCCTTATCCATTGTGGCGGAATAAGTCCGATTGTTGGGTTGTAATAAAAACTAAGCCTGTAGGTAGGGTGGAAGTCGAGAATGTGTTAGATGTTGCATATCAAAATGATATCTCCAGTGTTTGCCAAATAGTGGATGATCAGCTAGAAAATGATTTGGGACATCCTGAACACATATTGGAAGAAGTTGATATAAATGAAGTAACAATTATAGAAAATGAGGGCAAAGAATCAACTGATGAAGCTCAAACAAGTGAGGACGAAGAATTCTCGGACAAGGAACAATATGTTGATGAGCTTTAAAAAGTTGTTTTTTAAATAACTCTTGTTTTATAGCTAATTTCTTATATGTTTCAATCTAAATATGTATTATAGTATGCAGATGAAAGGCAAGGGTCAAGGTAACAATGACCCTACTGGTTCTCGGGGTCGAGGAAAGGCTAGGAAGGAAAAGAGGAGGGTAGTTAATGATACTCCCTCTTTTCCACCCTCTACAGAGATGCCTATGTCTTATCTTCCACCTCACGGATATACTGAGCTGCCACAGCATCACGAGCCCTAAACCTTCATGCAGACACCAGGTCTTTCATCACAAAGTCATAGGATTGTACGTCCGACATACAGTCCAACTACCTCACGACCACGTGGATCGCAGCCATATGCATCGCATGGATCGTATCCATCCATGTCACAGCCACATGGATCACAGCCACTCGGGTCACATCTATCAGTATCACGGCCACTTGAGGTCCATTCAGCTATGTCGCAGTCACAGGGATCGCAGCCATCTTCATTAGCGACTCCATCTATTTCAGGCCTTCGCCTGCGAGGTAGTAGCTCTGACCCCCCCCCCTACACCGTACACACATGCCTCTGATGTACATGGTTCAGACGATGGTGCTGATGATGACAAGAAGGTGCATTATGATTAATATGGCAGGATCATCATAGTCCCTGAGAGTGGTGGGTAAGAGTTATTTGTTATTTTTGCATTTATTGTTTTGTAAAGTTTTTATTAAGATATTAATGTATTTTTTTGTTAAATTGCAGGTTCATCCCGAGTAATAGGACTACGAGGATAATCACCAAAGCCAACAGAAAGCTTTATGATGGCCCTCATGCGGCTTGGTCAGATTTCTGTGACGACCCGGCCGGTCGTTTTAAGACTTTACGCCTTTATCCCCCATTAACTACTTTCCCCAAGTTTATTTCTGCTATTTTAATTTGTCGGGATGTTCGATTTTGAGTTTCGAAGAGTTTTGGGAAACTTAGTCCCTAAATAAGAGCTTAAGTATTGGAAAGTTGACCGTAGTCGAAACAGTATGAAGACGGCCTCAGAATGGAAATCTGATGGTTCCGTTAGCTCCGTTGGGTTATTTCGGGCTTAGGGGCATGTTCGGATTGTATTTTGGAGGTCCGTAGATAACTTAGGCTTGAAATGCCGAAAGTTGAATTTTTGAAGTTTCCATTTCGATAGTGAGATTTTGATCCGAGGGCCGGAATGGAATTCCGGAAGTTGGAGTAGCTCCGTAGTGTTTAATATGACGTATGTGCAAAATTTCAGGTCATTCGGATGAGGTTTGATAGACTTTTTTTATCGAAAGCGTATTTTTAGAGTTTTTGGAATTCTTAGGCTTGAATCCGATGAAAAATAGGTGTTTTGATGTTGTTTTGAGCGTTCTGAAAGTTGGGACAACTTTTAATGACGTTTTAGGATTGGTTGGAAGTTTTGGTTGAGGTCCCGGGGGCCTCGGGTGTGTTTCGGATGCTCAACGGGTCATTTTGTAACTTAGAGAAATTGTAGAAATTGCAGCAGCCCAGTTCTAGTTTCCTTCTTCGCGTTCGTGAGTGGGGTCTCGCGTTTGCGAAGAGGTGCTGGGGCTAGGGGAGATTTAATGCTTTGCGTTCGCGAAGTTTTTGCCGCGTTCACGAAGCTGAGAGGCCTTATACCTACGCGTTCGCGATGGTGTTCCCGCGTTCGCGTAGGAGGAGGAGACTGTGCATCACGTTCGCGATGAAGGAAAGTTGGACCAAGAGAAGTTGTGCTTCGCGAACGCGAGGGTCCTTCCGCATTTGCGAAGAAGGAAATACCTGGGCAAAATATAAAATTTCAAAATCAAGCGTTTAGCCATTGTAATTATGGCCAATATTTTGGCTAATGGATTCCATCATACATAAGTATGCTTGCAAAGTAGACTTTGTTGGCAATATTCTTTGGGACCCAAAAATATTGCACTATGTGGTGGACATCATTTGTACAAGTTGTATCTCTTCTTTTACACCTAAGAGGCCAAGACTTTTTTGCCTATAAAAGGGAAGGTTATTAGTTCACTTTAGACACACCAACAAGACTTGAGTCTTCATTTCTTGTTTCTTCCTTTCTTCCTTTTATTAAGAGTGTTTTGTATGAGAGTTAAGTGTTGGGAAGCATTTGTGTGAACTCTTTCTTTGGAGTGATCTTGTGAGCTTATTCTATTGGGGTATTTGGAATTAATTAGAGTGTTTACTCTAATTTTGTACTTGTTGGTACAGTGAAATTACTCCTCTCTGCTTGTGGACGTAGGTCACTTTGACCGAACCACGTTAAATTTATGTCTTCTTTATATGCTTCAATTGTCTTTGTTATTGTCATTACACCGTTGTTTGGCTAAATTCCGCATTATCCGGGTTCCCGATCCTAACAAATTGGTATCAGAGCCGGATCTAACTAGGTTTGTTTCAGTAGTCAATATGACTTTAACAAAGACTTATGTTGAGAAATTTGACCAAAGTGCAAACTTCAGAATGTGGCCGTTAAAGATGGATGTTATCCTAATTCAGGATGGCTTAGACTTGGCATTGCAAGGAAAAGAGAAAAATCCAGATAAAATGACGGACGAGGAGTTTGTCATCATAGACAAAAAGGTAAAATCAGGTATCATCTTAAATCTCTCAAATAAGGTTTTACAAGAAGTTTCTGTAGAAACCACAACCAAAGGCATGTGGGAAAAATTAAAAACTTTATATATGAAGAGGACGGTGGAAAATAGACTTTACCTAAAGCAAAAGTTTTATACAATTCGTATGGGTGAAGGTACATCTATTCTCTCTCATCTTGATACCTTGGATTCCATTCTTATGGATTTGAGTAATATAGATGTTGAAATTAAAGATGAAGATCAAGTTGTGTTACTGCTTTGTTCTCTACCCCCATCTTTTAAGCATATAAGAGATACTATGTTTTATGCAAAGGATAATATCTCTTATAAGGATATTAAATCTATTTTAAAATCAAAAAAACAAATAGATAGTGATATTACTGGGAAAACTAGTAGAACTCAAGACGAAGTTGGCTTGTTTGTTAGGGGCAAATCCGACTCTAAATCCAGATACAATAATTTAGAGTGTCGCTATTGTCATAAGAAAGGTCACGTTATCTCCGAATGCTATAAGTTAAAAAAAGGAAAGGAAAAATGAGCACAAAAATATTTTAAGCTGTTGATGAGATTGGGGGAACTATTTTTTTAGCAACTAATAATAGTTTCAAATCTAACAATGATTGGATTTTAGATTCGGGTTGTTCTTATCATATGTGTCACAATCGCGATTTATTTACCACATATAAATCTATTGGAGGTGGAGTTGTCTTGATGGGCAACAATGCTGCCTGCAAAGTTATTGGAAAAGGTACAATCAAAATCTAAATGCACAATGGTGTGGTAAGAATTTTCATCAATGTTAGACATGTTCCTGACTTGAAGAAAAATCTCATCTCTCTAGGCACTCTAGAATCTCTTAGGTGCAAGTACACAGGCGAAGGTGGAGTTTTGAAAGTTTCTTATGGTGCTCTTGTGATCATGAAAGCACACAGATCTGATTTACAGTATACTTTATTGGGATCCACTTTTACAAGCCTTAATACATTTTTGGTATCAGACAACTTGTCTGATTTTGATGGCATTAAATTTTGACATATGCCCGTTAGGGCTTTTGCGGAAAGGGTGGAGCAAATTTACTACATCAACCAAAATTAGGCCAAGGTGGAGATTTGTAATTATGGCCAATATTTTGGCTAATGGATTCGATCATACATAAGCATGCTTGCAAAATAGACTTTGTTGGCAATATTCTTTGGGACCCAAAAATATTGCATTATGTGGTGGACATCATTTGTACAAGTTGTATCTCTTCTTTTATACCTAAGAGGCCAAGACTTTTTTACCTATAAAAGGGAAGGTTATTAGTTCATATTAAACACACCAAATACACACCAACAAGACTTGAGTCTTCATTTCTTGTTTTTTCCTTTCTTCCTTTTATTAAGAGTGTTTTGTATGAGAGTTAAGTGTTGGGAAGCATTTGTGTGAACCCTTTCTTTGGAGTGATCTTGTGAGGTTATTCTCTTGGGGTATTTAGAATTAATTAGAGTGTTTACTCTAATTTTGTACTCTCTTTTGTACTCTTGTTGGTATAGTAAAATTACTCTTCTCCGCTTGTGGACGTAGGTCACTTCGACTGAACCACGTTAAATTTGTATCTTTTATATGCTTTAATTTCCATTGTTATCAACTTCCATTATCTTTGTTATTGTCATTACACCGTTGTTTGGCTAAATTCCGCACTACCCGGGTTCCCCATCCTAACAGTCATTTTTATCAAAACTTAAGCTTGGAAGCTCGGATTTGAGCGAGATTTTGAGGGATTTTCAGAGATATCGATTGGGTAACGATTCTTAACTCTTTTTTTCTTGTAGCCCATTAATCTAAACATGAATTCATCATTTAATTTTGGATTGGAGATGAAAAATTGGGGAAAAGTTGGAAGAAAGTTCTTAGACTTAGAATTCAAATTTTGATTGGGAATTTGACCTTAGATTTGGATAATTTTGGTATGCATGAACTCGTGAGGGCGTGAGGATTCTGAAAATATAAATTTTAACCAATTCCGAGATGTGAGCCCGAGGGGCATTTTGGTCATTTTACCTAATTTCGCGTATTACCTTAGATTTTCTTTGCAGAATCAGTTACTTGAAGTGTTATTTACATTATGCAATTGAATTGAATAGATTTGGGTCATTTGGAGTCGAGTACTCGTGGCAAAAGCGTGGTTTCGGGTTGATTTTGAGTCGATTCGAGGTAAGTGGCTTGTCTAACTTTGTGTGGGGACCTTCCCCTTAGGATTGGTATATTTGCTAATTGAAATGTCTTGTACGTGAGGTCAAGAGTGTGTACTTGTACTAATTGTTGGAAATTCGGTTTTCTTTAAGTAATTACTAGTATGTTTCCTTTCATGTTTCTATTACTTGCACTATTAAGCCTGTTGTTAGCTTAGAAAAGCATGTCTAAGTGACTTAACTGCTTTACTTGCTCAAACTACCTTACCTGAATTCTATGCAGCATGCTAGGCTAGAATCACTTGTTGCCTTGATAAGAAATTTTGCTATTTTTGTATATTTTCCTGTTGCTGCTGTGTATTTATTTTGGGACTACGGATGTGGGATTCCGGTAGCCCCCCACTCTATTTATTTTGGGACTATGGATGTGGGATTCCGGTAGATCGCCTGCACAGTTATATGGAACTACGGGAATGCACCTGGTAGATTCCCCTAGTATTGGGTATTTACATTTGGGACTACGGAACAGGATTCTAGTAAATCCCCGCGCACTATGAGTTGGACTACAGGACGGGATCCCGGGAGATCCATTGGATATGTACATATGGGACTACAGGACGGTATCCTAGGAGATCCCCGATTGTTATTATTTATGCTGAGTTGTATTCCTTTCCGTGTTTACCTTGCTTCTGTATAGTTGTTGTTGTCATGTACATCATGTGTTACTTTACTGCTATACTTATTTATATTGTTCTGTTCTATACTGTTGATCTTTATTTTTTATTTAATCTCAGTAGGTCCCTGACCTTCCTCGTCACTACCCGACCAAGGTTAGGCTTGGCACTTACTGAGTACCGTTGTGGTGTACTCATGCCCCTTCTGCGCATGTTTTTCATGTGCAGATCCAGGTACTGCGAGTCAGTCATATCACCCTTGAGGTGAGGAGACTGCTCCAGCGACTTCGAGGTATATCTGCCGCATCCGCAGACCGAGGAGTCCCTTTCTATTCTAGCTTTTAAACATTTTCCCTTGTGTATTTCTTTCCCTTGTTAGATATTCTGGAGTTAGACTGTGTAGTGATCCTTAGCTTGTGATTCATGGGTTTTCGGGTCTTGGATATATGTATTGGTTGAGAGTTAAATATTGTGTATGCCGAGCGGCACTTTTAAACATTGTCTTCTCACTCTAATTCTGTTTTAAATTATTTTTCTTCCGCAAATTGGTTTATTTCCCGCAATTTAGTCTTACCTAGTCGTAGGGACTAGGTGTCGTCACGATGGTTCATGGAGGCAAACTGGGGTCATGATAAGTTGGTATCAGAGCTCTAGGTTCATAGGAGTCATGGATCACAAGCCGATTTATTAGAGTCTTGCTGATCGGTACGGAGACGTCTGTACTTATCTACGAGAGGCTATATAACTGTTAGGAAAATTTCACTTCATTTGATTCCTTGTCGTGCGATATTTTTGGCATCACAATTCTAAACTTCTGTCTTCTATTCTCTCACAGATGGTAAGGACACGCGCTACCCGAGATGATCAGGCACCTACGCCCCCTACTGCAGTCGTCAGAGGCCGGGGTCGGGGTAGAGGCCGAGGACGCGCACGTGGTGCAGCCAGAGCACTTACGCAAGCTACCGCCGAGGTACCACCAGTAGTTCCAACTGGAGTCCAGGCACATGACACGCCCACTGCTACCACTACGCTAGCTCTTCAAGAGAGTTTGGCACAGTTCATGAGCATGTACACCACTCTAGCTCAGGCAGGGTTACTTCCCCTTGCTGTAGCTACATCTCAGGTTGGGGGAAGAGCACAGACTCCCGCCGCCCGCATTCCTAAGTAGTGAGTGCATGTTGAACAGGTCCCTGAGATTATTCCTGTACCGCATGCAGTGCCAATTCAGCCCGAGGACAGGGCAGTGGCTTCCGAGGAGGAGCAGCTGAGGCTTGAGAGGTTCAAGAGGTACAAGTCTCCTGTATTCAGTGGTCTAGCATCGGAGGATGCTCTGGGATTTCTAGATGAGAGTTACCGCATTCTCCGTACCATGGGTATATCAGGATCGAGCGGGGTTTCCTTCACTACCTTCCAGCTTCAAGGAGTCGCCTATGAGTGGTGGCGTACCTATGAGTTAGACAGTATGGATGAGGCTGTTTCACTGGCTTGGACTCAGTTTTCAGATCTGTTCTTGAGAGAGTATGTTCCTCAGAGACTTAGGGACGCATGGCGTGCCGAGTTTGAGTATTCGCACCAGGGTGCTATGACTGTCTCAGAGTATGCTGTCAGTTACACCAGTTTGACTAGACATGCACCAGCCTTGGTTTCTACTGTTCGCGAGAGGGTTCGCCGGTTTATTGAGGGCCTTATTCCCAACATCAAGTCTGGCATGGCTCGTGAGTTGGAGATGGATATTTCTTATCAGTAGGTGGTGAGCATTGCTAGGAGGATTGAGGGTATGCATTCTAGAGAGAGAGAGGAGAGGGAGTCAAGAGGTCTCAAGAGTCGGGCCGTTTCACTGGTGCCCGTGCCCCAACAGCAAGTCGACATGGTAGGGGTTATATGAGTCGCCCTATTCATTCAGCTCTTCCAGCAGCCAGTGGTATTCCAGCTCCTCCTAGACCTCATGAGCCTTATTATGCACCTCCGGTATCCAGCACCCACTACGTGGGGTGCTTTCAAAGGTCAGTCCAGCATACCTAGCCCGAGCCAGTCACAGCTACCACATCCTCCTAGAGCTTGTTTTGAGTGTGGTGACACCCGTCATATGGTGAGGGATTGTCCCAGACTTGGGAGGGGTGCAGCTCCACGGGCTTCTCAGCCACAGCGTGCCCCGTAGAGTTCTCAGGCTATGGTTACAGCTTCAGTTGCTACCCCACCTGCTCAGCCAGCTAGAGGTGGAGGTCTGAGAGGTAGAGGTCACCCTAGAGGGGGAGGCCAGGCCAGATATTATGCCTTTCATGCCCGTACCGAGGCTGTTGCCTCCGATTCTGTCATCATAGGTATTATACTATTTTGTCACAGAGATGCATCGGCTCTATTCTATCCAGGCTCCACTTACTCTTATATGTCTTCTTATTTTGCTCCGCATTTGGGTGTATCTTGGTTTTCTTTAAGTTCCTCTGTTTATGTTTCTACTCCTGTGGGAGATTCTCTTGTTGTGGATCGTGTTTATTGGTCGTGTTTGGCTGCTCTTAGTGGTTTTGATACCAGAGCCGATTTATTGTTACTCAGCATGGTTGACTTTGATATTATCTTGGGCATGGACTGGTTGTCGCCCCATTATGATATTCTTGATTGTCACGCCAAAACTGTGATACTGGCTATGCCAGGTGTACTGCGTGTTGAGTGAAGGGGTACTTTAGATCACACTCCCAGTAGAGTTATTTCTTTTCTTAAAGCTCAGCATATGGTTGAGAAAGAGTGTGATGCGTATTTAGCTTATGTGAGAGATGTCAGTATTGATACCCCTTCAGCTGATTCAGTCCCAGTAGTACAGGATTTTCCCGATGTGTTTCTAGTTGATCTTCTAGGCATGCCGCCTGATAGAGATATTGATTTTGGCATTGATTTGTTGGGCACTCAGCCTATTTCTATTCCTCCGTACCGTATGGCTCCTCTTGAGTTGAAGGATCAGTTACAGGAATTGCCTTATAAGGGTTTTATTCGGCCTAGTGTATCACCTTGGGGTGCTCCAGTCTTGTTTGTGAAGAAAAATGATGGTTCTATGCGTATGTGTATTGATTATCGCCAGTTGAATAAGGCTATAGTGAAGAACCATTATCCTTTGCCTCGTATTGATGATTTGTTTGACTAGCTTCAGGGCGCATGGGTATTTTCTAAGATTAATTTGCGCTCAGGTTACCATCAGTTGAAGATTCGGGAGCCAGATATCCCGAAGACTGCTATTAGGACTCGGTATGGTCATTATGAGTTCCTTGTTATGTCATTTGGGCTAACCAATGCCCCAGCAACCTTTATGCATTTGATGCACAGTGTATTCCAGACGTATCTTGACTCGTTCGTCATTGTCTTTATTGATGATATTCTGGTGTATTCCCGGAGTCGGGAAGATCATGAGCAGCACCTGAGGACTGTGCTTCAGACTCTAAGAGAGAAGAAGTTATATGATAAGTTCTCAAAATGTGAGTTTTGGTTGGATTCAGTGGCATTCCTAGGCCACGTGGTATTGAGTGAGGGTATTCAGGTGGATCCTAAGAAGATAGAGGTCGTGCAGAGTTAGCCCAGACCATCCTCAGCTACAGAGATCTGCAGTTTCCTTGGCTTGGCGGGTTACTACCGTCGTTTTGTGGAGGGGTTTTCATCGATTGCAGCCCCTATGACCAGGTTGACCCAGAAGGATGCTCCATTCCAGTGGACGGAGGAGTGTGAGGCGAGCTTTCAGAAGCTCAAGACAGCTTTGACTATAGCACCAGTTTTGATATTGCCTACAGGCTCGGGGTCTTATACGGTCTATTGTGATGCCTCGCAGGTTAACCTCGGAGCGGTGTTGATGCAGGACGGTAGGGTGATTGCCTACGCGTCCAGACAGTTGAAGATACATGAGAAGAACTACCATGTTCATGACCTTGAGTTAGTTGCCATTGTTCACGCCCTGAAGATTTGGCGCCATTATTTATACGGGGTTCCCTGTGAGATTTATATCGACCATCAGATCTTGCAACACCTATTCAAGCAAAAGAATCTAAATTTGCGCCAGAGGAGGTGGTTAGAGTTGCTGAAGGACTATGATATCACTATTCTGTACCACCCGGGCAAGGCTAATGTGGTGGCCAATATTTTGAGTCGCCGGGCAGAGAGTTTGGGGAGTTTGGCTTATTTACCAGCATCAGAGAAGCCTATGGCGATGGATGTTCAGGCCTTAGCCAACCAGTTTGTGAGATTGGATCTTTCGGAGCCCAGTCAGGTTCTAGCTTGCGTGGTTTCTCGGTCTTCCTTATTTGATCGTATCAGGGAGCGACAGTATGATGACCCTTATTTTCTTATCCTCAAGGACAAGGTTCAGCACGGTGATTCCAGAGATGTGACTATTGGTGATGATGGGGTATTGAGGATGCAGGGTCGGATTTGTGTACTAATGTTGATGGGCTTGGGGAGTTGATTTTGGAGGAGGCCCATAGCTCGCGGTATTCCATTCATCCGGGTGTCGCGAAGATGTATCAGGATTTGAGACAGCACTAGTGGTGGAGGCGGATGAAGAAGGATATAGTTGGATTTGTAGCTCGGTGCCTCAACTGTCAGCAGGTGAAATATGAGCACTAGAGACCGGGTGGGTTACTTCAGCAGATAGATATTCTGGAGTGGAAGTGGGAGCGGATCACCATGGACTTTGTAGTTGGGCTCCCACAGACTTTGAGAAAGTTCGATGCTATTTGGGTGATTGTGGATCGGCTGACCAAGTCCGCTCACTTTATTCCTGTGTGTACTACTTATTCCTCGGAGTGGTTGGCGAAGATTTATATCCGAAAAATTGTTCGTCTGCATGGTATTCTAGTTTCTATCATTTTAGATAGAGGTACGCAGTTCACATCACGGTTCTGGAGAGCCGTTCAGCATGAGTTGGGTACTCGGGTGGAGTTGAGTACAGCATTTCACCTTCAGACGGATGGACAGTCCGAGCGCACTATTCAGATTCTTGAGGATATGCTCCGTGCATATGTGATTGAGTTTGGAGGGTCTTGGGATCAGTTCTTGCCATTGGCGGAGTTTGCTTACAACAACAGCTATCAGCCCAGCATTCAGATGGCACCGTATAAGGCTTTATATGGTAGGCAGTGTAGATCCCCGGTGGGTTGGTTTGAGCGGGGTGAGGCTAAACTATTGAGCACAGACTTGGTTTAGGATGCTTTAGAGAAGGTTAAGGTGATTCAAGATAGACTCCGTACATCCTAGTCCAGACAGAAAAATTTCGCAGACCGGAAGGTTCGTGATGTCTCCTATATGGTTGGAGAGCGGGTTCTGCTTCGGGTTTCGCCTATGAAGGGTGTTAAGAGATTCGGGAAGAAAGGAAAGTTGAGTCTGAGATCTATTGGCCCTTTTGAGATATTGAGGCGTGTTGGGGAGGTTGTTTGTCACGACCCAAAATCCCAACCTGGTCGTGATGGCGCCTCTCGTGAGGACAAGGCCAGCCAATCAACAAAACAGTACATCTCTTTATAATTACTTAGCAGGAATAAGTCTAAATCATGGGCAATATAATCTTAAATGCGAAATAAACGTGATAGAACAAGGAAAACCCTCCCAACTCAGCCCGAAATCGGGGTGTCACAAGTCATGAGCTACTACAGAGTTTACTAATATTTTACAAAGTTTGGAATTATCATAAATAACAAAGATAAGGGAGAAAACGGGGCTACGGACGTCAACAGCTACCTCGTTACTCCTAGTCACCGCCTGGTCTGGAAAGAATCAGCGCTCAGGAGCGAACTCAACTCTACCTGTATCTGCACACATGGTGCAGGGAGTAATGTGAGTACTCCGACCCAGTGAGTAATAAAAATAAATAATGACTGAAAACATGAAATCTCATAACGGCACAATATAGCGCTATCCCAAGCAGTAAAATCAGTTATACATTAAAATAGTGAGTATCAGATAATTCTTCTTTTAAAACAGTAAAGACAAATAATTTCCACAGTAAGGATAAATCAAAAGCTTGCCCCTCGGGCTCAATATGTAAATCTCAGTATAGTATCAGCCCCTCGGGCTCACTCCCAACTCACCAGCACACAACATCAGCCCCTCGGGCTCACTCCCAACTCACCACACACAAGCAATGGCCTCTCGGGCCCACTCCCAACTCACCTGGGTACCCTGCGCTCACTGGGGGTGTGTACAGACTCCAGAGGGGCTCCTACAGCCCAAGCGCAATATCAATAGGCCTGAAAGCCTTCACACATCACACACGAGGCTTGAAAGCCTCCTCATATAACACTCGAGGCCTGAAAGCCTCCTCACATCACTCAACATATCCTCACGTATGGCCCTCGGCCTCAATCAGTCCAGAAAATAATCATAAGCCTCTTGGGCATCAGTAAAATAATAGTGTTCAGCTCAACAGCATTATAAATATCATTAAATCTCGAGTTGAATATAAATGTAGCTGAGTTCACAAAATAATATAATTCAATTGGACTGAGTTCAATAATATTTCAATTCGTGAGGAAAATAGTGATGTAAATTCACAAAAGATTTCAGATAATTGGCACGAAGCCCAAATATGGCAATAAGCTCAATCATAGTGAAAAACAATAAATCTTTATCAATTACGCGGTAAAAATATCAAATGGGATGGACCAAGTCACAATCCCCAATAGTAAATGACCCCGCGCTCATCATACAACGCGTGTCTCATCTCAACATAGCAGTATGTTGTGCAATCCGGGGTTTCAAACCCTCAGTGCATCATTTAAAATCATTACTCACCTCAAGACGGTCCAATGTCTACTCCGCTATGCCCTTACCTCTCGAATTTACCTCTTCGCATGTCGAATCTGGTCAAAACCACAACGAATTTACAATAGGCTAAGGAAATATAACCCAATCGAAAAGACTCGAAAAATATCGAAATTCACAAAATTCGCAAAACCCGAGCCCCGGGCCCACTTCTCGAAAAATTACGAAAGTCACGTCACCGGATTCCTCGTATCGCCACGAGTCTGTACATATAAAATTTACCAAAATCGGAGTTCAAATGACCCCTCAAATCTTCAAATCTTATTTTCAAATCTCTAGGCCTAAATCTTCAATTTACTCCTCAAAAACATGTAATCTAGTCGGATTATTCGATGATAATTCAATATTATAGAGTAGAAATAATCACAAGTGACTTACCTCAAGATTTCCCAAATTTTCTTGCTAAAAATCGCCCAAAATCTGAGCTTGGAAGTCAAAAAAAATGACCAAACTCGGACTGCTGGACATTAAATCTGTCCAGAAATTTTCGGTACTGTTCACGCGGGGCACTGTTCATGCGCATGAGGTCACTTTCACTGTTCACCCGCGCGGTTACTGTTCATTGCGGGTACTGTTCACAACTGCAGAAAATACAGCAGCTTTTAAGAAATTTGCAGCACAGCCATTTTTCACTAAAATGGCTCTAACTCTATCATACAAACTCGGAATTAGACGATTCTTATTCCTATGAGTCACAAATAATAATACGAACACAAAACTTCAATTGAAACTCAATTAGGAGCTCGTTTGCCCAATTCAATACTCATTTCGCTCGTTAAACAATTAACTCACATTTCACGTCAAAAACCCAATCGCGACTTGATGAAATTAAACCAAAATTTCCAAATCAATCCTATAATTCATGATTTAAATTCTGGAAGTCTCGAAATCAAATTTGGATCTCTAGAACTAAAAATGAACCTTTAGATCATTACATTTATGCTCAAAACGGCAAAAATCTTCCAAAAATGACCTGTTGGGCATCCGAAACACACCCGAAGCCCTCGGGACCTTAACCAATTATATCAACATGTCCCACAATATCATTCAAACTTGTCCCAACCTTCAGAACACCCAAAATAACATCAAAACATCAAATCATCATCGGATTCAAGCCTATGAATCTCAAGAACTTCCAAATTCCATTTTTGATCAAAAACTCAACCAAACCACGTCCGAATGACCTCAAATTTTGTATACAAGTCCAAAATGACATAACGAAGCTACAGCAACTCTCGGAATTCCATTCCGACCCTCGGATCAAAATCTCACCTATCAACCGGAATTCGCCAAAATACTAACTTTGCCAATTCAAGCTTAATTCTACACCGGCCATCACAAAAATATTTCGGACACACTCCTAAGTCACAAATCACCTAACGAAGCTATCTGAACCATAAAATTTGCATTTTGAGCCCTCTAACACATAAGTCAATATCCGGTTGACTTTTCCAATTTAAGCTTCCTTAAAAGAGACTAAGTGTCTCAAACCTTACCAAAACTAATCCGAATGACTTCAAATTTTGCACACAATTCAAATTCGACATTACGGACTTGCACCAACTTTCGGAATCGCATTCTGACCCCGATATCAAAATTTCCACTTCCGGTCGAATTTTCTCAAAAACCTTCAAATTTCTATATTTAGCCAAATGACTTCAAAATGACCTCCGGACATACAAATTCACTTCCGATCGCGCTCTCAACTCCAGAATCACCATACGGAGCTATTCCCAGACTCAGAATCTCAAACGGACATCTATAACTCTGAAATGCCTTCCAACCCAAATTTATGAAATTCTTCTAAAATACTAACTTCCATAATATACGCTTAAATGCTCACGGGTTATCCAAAACCAAATACGGACATACGCCCAAGTCTGAAATCATCATACAAACATGCTAGAACTTTCAGATCCCAATTCCGAGGTCGTTTACTCAAAATTCCAATCTTAGCCATTTTCTTCAACTTAAGGTTGTCGCAATGAAAAGTTTCTTTCCAATTTGATTGCGAAATTCCCGAAATTCAACTATGACCATACGTACAAGACAATATACCTGAAATGAAGTTGTTCATGACTTCCAACTACTGAACGACGCGCTAGATCTCAAAACGACCGGTCGGGTCGTTACATTGTTTATGAGCTTGTCTTGCCTCCCAGCTTGGCCGGAGTTCATCCAGTATTCCATAATCAATGCTCCGGAGGTATCACGATGACACGTCACACGTGTTGGATTTCAGTTCAGTCCAGTTGGAGAAGGATCTATCCTATGTTGAGGAGCCAGTGGCAATATTGGACAGGCAGGTTAGAAAACTGAGGTCAAAGAACATTGCATCAGTAAAGGTTCAGTGGCGGGGCCAGCCGGTCGATGAGGCGACCTGGGAGACCGAGCAGTATATGCGCAAATATTACCCTCATCTTTTCACTACTTCAGGTATGTCTCTATGCCCGTTCGAGGATGAACGAATGTTTAACTATAGGAGGATGTGACGACCCGGCCGGTCATTTTAAAATTTTACGCCCCGATCCCCCATTAACTTCTTTCCCCAAGTTTATTTTTGCTATTTTTATTTGCCAAGATGTTCGGTTTTGAGTTTCGGAGAGTTTTGGGACACTTAGTCCCTAAATGAGAGCTTAAGTGTTGGAAAGTTGACCGTAGTCGGAACAGTGTGAAGACGGCCTCGGAATGGAAATTTGATGGTTTCGCTAGCTCCGTTGGGTGATTTTGGGCTTAAGGGCATGTTCGGATTGTATTTTGGAGGTCCGTAGCTAATTTAGGCTTGAAATGCCGAAAGTTGAATTTTTGAAGTTTCTGGTTCGATAGTGAGATTTTAATCTGAGGGTCGGAATGGAATTCCTGAAGTTGGAGTAGCTCCGTAGTGTTTAATGTGACGTGTGTGCAAAATTTCAGGTCATTCGGACGAGGTTTGATAGACTTTTTTGATCGAAAGCGTATTTTTAGAGTTTTTGGAATTATGAGGCTTGAATCCGATGAAAAATAGGTGTTTTGATGTTGTTTTGAGCGTTCCGAAGGTTGGGACAAGTTTGAATGACATTTTAGAATTGGTTGGCAAGTTTTGTTGAGGTCCCGGGGACCTCGGGTGTGTTTCGGATGCTCAACGGGTCATTTTGGAACTTAGAGAAATTGCAGAAAATTGCAGCAGCCCAGTTCTGGTTTCCTTCTTCGCGTTCGCGAGTGGGATCTCACGTTCAGGAAGAGGATCTGGGTCCGGGGGAGATTTAATGCTTCGCGTTCGCGAAGTTGAGAGGCCTTATACCTACACGTTCGCGATGGTATTCCCGCATTCGCGTAGGACGAGGAGATTGCGCATCGCGTTCGCGACTAGGGCATTGCGTTCGCGATGAAGAAAAGCTAGACCAAGCGAAGTTGTGCTTTGCGAACACAATGGTCCTTCCGCATTCACGAAGAAGGAAATACCTGGGCAGAATATAAAATTTCAAAATCGGGGGTTTAGCCATTTTTATCAAAACTTAAGCTTGGGAGCTCGGATTTGAGCGAGATTTTGAGGGATTTTCAGAGATATCGATTGGGTAACGATTCTTAACTCCTTTTTGCTTGTAGCTCATTAATCCAAACATGAATTCATCATTTAATTTCAGATTGGAGATGAAAAATTGGGGAAAAGTTGGAAGAAAGTTCTTAGACCTAGAATTCGACTTTTGATTGGGAATTTGACCTTAGATTTGGATAGTTTTGGTATGCATGAACTCGTGAGGGTGTGAGAATTCTGAAAATATAAATTTTACCTGATTCCGAGATGTGGACCCGAGAGGCGTTTTGGTTATGTCACGACCCTGTTTCTCCCTCCGTGAATTATCGTGACGGCACCTAGTCTCTACGACTAGGTAAGCCTAAATTGCAGAAGAAAAAACAAAAATTTGCGGAGGTAAAACAATTTAAAACAGAAATAAAGCAGTAACAGTGTTTAACTATGTCACTCGGCATACACCATGTTTAACTCTCAATACCAAAACATAAATCCAAGACCCGGAAACCCACGAATCACAAGCTAAGATCAATACTACATAGCTCTAACTCTGGAATGTCTAATAATAGCAGGAAAAATTTGCAGAAGGGTTAAATACTAAAAGCAGAAATAGAAAGGGACTTCTTGGTCTGCGGACGTGGCAGATGTACCTCGAAGTTTCTATATTAGTCGCCTCCTCAAGGATGATAGGCCTGAGTAGCGGTACCTGGATCTGCACATGAAAAACATACACAGAAGGGGCATGAGTACACCACAGCGGTACTCAGTAAGTGCCAAGCCTAACCTCGGTTGAGTAGTGACGAGGAAGATCAGGGCCCTACTGAGGTTAAATAAATAATAGGATGACAGGATAAGATAAACAATACAATTGAGAACCTACAGTAAGAACGTACACAGGATAATAAGGAGTACAATAACAGAAACAGTAATAAAGGCAAACACCAGGAAGTACCACTCATAACAAGGATGATAGCCGGGGATCTCTTGGTATCCCGTGGATCTCTTGTTATCCTCAATATATGCTAGGGATCTCTTGGTATCCTCAATATATGCTAGGGATCTCTCGGTATACCGAGGATCTCTTAATATCCTCAATATCCTGTCAGGGATCTCTTGGTATCTCGCACCTCAGTTCAGATCATAAATACGTACAGGGGATCTCCCGGGATGTCGTCCCGTAGTCCCAAAGTAAAAACACACAGTAGCAACACAAGAATACCCAATTAAGCTAAATGTCTCACCAAGTAAATAGTTAATTCTAGCCTAACATGTTTCACGTAATGCAATTTAAGTAAATAGGCAATTAAGTCAACTAAACATGCTTTTCTAAACTAGCAACGGGCTAAATTCATAAGTAGAATAAAACAGGTAAAAGAACTCAATTGAAATACTTAAGGAAAAACTGGATTTTCAACAATTAGCTCAAGTACGCATTCATCACCTCACGTACAAGGCATTTCAATTATCAAATATATCATATCCTAAGGGGGAGGTCTCCCACACAAGGTTAGACAAGCCACTTACCTCAAACCCGCTCAAAACAAACCCGAAATCACGCTCTTGCCAGGAGTACTCGACTCCAAATGGCCCAAATCTATTCAATTCAATTGCATAATGTAAATAACACTTCAAGTAACTGATTCTACAATTAAATTCTAAGCTAATACGTGAAATTCGGTAAAATGACCAAAATGCCCCTCGGACCCACGTCTCGGAATCGAGTAAATTTACATTTCCAGAATCCTCACACTCCCACGAGTCTAACCATACCAAAATTATCCAAATCTAATGTCAAATCCCCAATCAAAACTCGAATTTTTGGTCTAAAAACTTTCCCCAAATTTTCATACAAATTCCGAAATTAAATAATGAATTCATATTTGGATTAATGGTTTACAAGAAAAGGGGTTAAGAATCGTTACCCAATCGATATCTCTGAAAATCCTTCAAAAGCTCGCTCAAATCCGAGCTCCAAAGCTTAAGTTTTGATAAAAATGGTTAAACCCTCGATTTTGAAATTTTATATTCTGCCCAGGTATTTCCTTCTTCGCGAACGTGAGGCTACTATCGCGAACGCGATTCACTAAAGTTCCACTGCTAGTCTCCCACTTCACGAACGCGATGCCTGAGCTGCGGACGCGATGTTCAGTACTCTTCCCCTACGAGAACGCGAGATTGACTTCGCGAACGCGTAGGCACCAAGTCCTACAGCCTCGCGAACACATAAGCTCCTTCGCAAACGCGAAGAGTAAATTCCTCACCAGCCCCAGCTCCTCTTTGCGAACGCAAGACCCCACTCGCGAACGCGAAGAAGGAAACCAGAACTGTACTGCTGCAGATTTTTCTACAATTTCTCTAGTTCCAAAATGACCCGTTGAGCATCCGAAACACCCCGAGGCCCCCGGGACCTCAACCAAACATGCCGAACAATCCTAAAACATTATTCAAACTTGTCCTAACCTTCAGAACGGTCAAAACAACATCAAAACACCTATTTTTCATCGGATTCAAACCTAAGAATTCTAAAAACTCTATAAATATGCTTTCGATCAAAAAGTCTATCAAACCTCTTCCAAATGACCTGAAATGTTGCACGCATGTCACATTAAACACTATGGAGCTACTCCAACTTCCAGAATTCCATTCCGACCCTAGGATCAAAATCTCACTATCGAACCGGAAACTTCAAAAATTCAACCTTCGGCATTTCAAGCCTAAATTAGCTACGGACCTCCAAAACACAATCTGAACACGCCCCTAAGCCCGAAATCACCTAACGGAGCTAACAGAACCATCGGATTTCCATTCCGAGGCCGTCTTCTCACTGTTCCGACTACGGTCAACTTTCCAACACTTAAGCCATTTAGGGACTAAGTGTCCCAAAACTCTCCGAAACTCAACACTGAACATCCCGGGAAATCAAAATAGCAGAATTAAACTTGGGGAAAACAGTTAATAGAGGATTGGGGCGTTAATTCTTAAGATAACCGGCTGGGTCGTCATAGGTCATTTTACCTAATTTCGCGTATTAGCTTAGAATTTCTTTGTATAATCAGTTACTTGAAGTGTTATTTATATTATGCAATTGAATTGAATAGATTTGGGCCATTTGGAGTCGAGTACTCATGGCAAGAGCGTGGTTTCGGGTTGATTTTGAGCCGATTCGAGGTAAGTGGCTTGTCTAACCTTGTGGGGGGGACCTTCCCCTTAGGATTGGTATATTTGGTAATTGAAATGCATTGTACGTGAGGTGACGAGTGCGTACTTGTGATAATTGTCAGAAATCCAGTTTTCTTTAAGTAGTTACTAGTATGTTTCCTTTCCTGTTTCTATTACTTGCACTACTAAGCCTGTTGTTAGCTTAGGAAAGCATGTCTAAGTGACTTAACTTCTTTACTTGCTCAAACTGCCTTACCTAAATTCTGTGCAGCATGCTAGGCTAGAATTACTGGTGTTAAATGGGTGGGCCGGGCCGGGCTGGGTTGGGATTTTTTGGGCCCGTACGGGTTATGGTCCGGGCCGGTTACGGGTTGGGTCTTATCGAGTTTAACGGGTTCGGGTTCATCTGGGTAAAAATTGAACCGTAAGGGTTACGGGTTGAGGGGGCCGGGCCGGGTTTAGTGTTTTTTTAATTATTTTTTTTTATATTTTGTATAACTATTGTAAGTTATATTAATACAAAGTATTAACATAAAGAATACAAGGAAGATGAGAATAAATTGCACTTACAAATTGCAAGTGCTACATTTATTTCAAAATTACAAAATTAAAGTTTGCATTTAAAAAGTAAATTAACAAAAAAATTGTAAAACTAAATTTTCATACATAATAAATTAATAATACTTCATATTAATCTAACAAACTAAAACATTAAGCATAAATACGTCTAATAATTTTAAAATAACACAAATTGTCTTAAAATCTTAAATACGAATTTCCGTAGGACGCTCAAGACAATACTTTATATGCCTCCTTAAACTGCATGTGCCAGACCCTGAACGAAGATTTAAGACTTCACCACAGTTCTTGCACTTTACTTTTTGACCTTCTTCATTTTATTCTACCACCTCAAAGTGTTGTCAAACATATGAGCGCACTCTAGAAGTACGAGGCATGATTTAACTTGAATTGAGATTTGAGAATTGAGATTGAGAAATGAGAATTGAGAGATGAGTGAAGAAATGAGGAAAAGGAGGGGGGTATTTATAGTTTTAGAGAAGGTTAATTTTGTAAATTGAAAAAAGGTTAAATTTTAAAGAAAAAAGAGGCTATTAATGCAATTAAGGGTGTTAAGCAACGGATCCCTGCCAAGGGTGACCGTTGCCAACGGTTAGTGGGGACCATAGATTTCAAAAAATTAAAAAAAAAACAAAAAGAAAGATTTAGCCGTTGTACCGGTCCGGGTCGGGCCGGTTAAACCGGTACACGGTACTGTTCACGTGGACCGAGTTTGACCGGTCCGGTTAACTGTTAAAAAAATAAACGGACCAACCCCCTCTACCCCTCCTACCCAGCCCCACCCGGCCCCTATGTACCGGGCCGGTCCGGTTCCGATTTTTTTCGGTCTCGGCCGGTCCGATTACGGGTCAACCCAGCCCGTTAGACACCCTTAGGCTAGAATCATTTGTTTCCTTGATATGAAATTTTGCTAATTCTATATATTTTTGTTGCTATTGTGTATTTATTTTGGGACTACGGATGTGGGATTCCGGTAGCTCCCCTTGTCTGTTTATTTTGGGACTACGAAACGGGATTCCGGTAGATCCCCGCGCACTATGAGTTGGACTACGGAACAGGATCCCGGGAGATCCATTGGATATGTACATATGGGACTACAAGACGGTATCCTGGGAGATCCCTAATTGTTATTATTAGTGCTGAGTTGTATTCTTTTCCGTGTTTACCTTGCTTCTATATAGTTGTTATTGTCCTGTACATCCTATGTTACTTTACTGTTGTACTTATTTATATTGTTTTGTTCTATACTGTTGATCTTTATATTTTATTTAATCTCAGTAGGGCCCTGACCTTTCTAGTCACTACCCGACCGAGGTTAGGCTTGGCACTTACTGAGTACCACTGTGGTGTACTCACGCCCCTTCTGCGCATGTTTTTCATGTGTAGATCCAGGTACTGCGACTCAGTCTTATTACCCTTGAGGCGAGGCGACTGCTCCAGCGACTTCGAGGTATATCTGCCATGTCAGCATACCGAGGAGTCCCTTTCTATTCTAGCTTTTAAACATTTTCCCTTCTGTATTTCTTTCCCTTGTTAGATATTCTGGAGTTAGACTTTGTAGTGATCCTTAGCTTGTGATTCATGGGTTTTTGGGTCTTGAAAATATGTATTGGTTGAGAGTTAAATATTGTGTATGTCGAGCGGCACTTTTAAACACTGTCCTCTTACTCTAATTCTATTTTAAATTATTTTTCTTCCGCGAATTGGTTTATTTTCCGCAATTTAGGCTTACCTAGTCGTAGGGACTAGGTGTCGTCACGATGGTTCACGGAGGGCGAACCGGGGTCGTGACAATTTCCCATTCTCGCTGAAGGAGCAAATTTTCAATCAATTTAAGGTATAAATATTCTTTTAAGCAATTTAATAATTTATATTTATGATATTTCTTGTTTAATATTTAACTTTTAAAATACAGAGCAAGTGTGTATGGGAACACCGCTATAGCGCGAAAATGGCTACAAATTTTAATCACAAAGCTCACAAGCGATTGTCGCATTCTTTCTCCGAAGCTAGAAAGAAGAACAAGAAGCCTGACTGGTTACTTCAAAATTTATGGGAAGATTTGCAAAGTCAATGGCTTACCGCAAAGTTCTTGGAGAAGAGAGAAAAAGGAAAGAAAGCTCGCGCATCTGAGAAGGGAGGCTCCTTGCACACTGGAGGTGTGGTCAGCCTAGGGACAATAAAAAGAAGATTGGTACGTAATTGCTTAAATTATTTTAATTTTCAAAGTATATCTATTCAGTTTATTAACTAAATTAATTTGTTTTCAGAAAAAGAAGTTAGGGCGTCCAATGAACCATAATGAGCTATTCAAGGTTACGTATATTGTAAAGAAGAAGAAAGAGACAGATCAAGAAATGTGGGTCGAGGACTGGGCCTCGACTGTATATGTAAGCTTTCACTTTTCTTTAAGTATTTTGATTTACTTTTATATAAATTTTGAAATACTAATTCAATTTAAATTTTCGTATAGGATCACTACCAAAATAACGTAGAGGAGTTCATCCGCACTCAGCCAACTAGTGTATCGTGCGAGCCAATCCAACCTTCGGACGAGGATGCTGAAAGAATATGGATGGAGTCTGCTGGCAGTTCAAAATGGGGGAAGGTATACGGTCTTCCTACTTAAAAGTTTCATTGCTATAAGTGTGGAATGCATGGAATAGGGACTTCCTCGCAAGGCAAGCAACTTGATGGGGAGAGCCTCACCGCTATGCGGGAGACTGTGACAAAGCTCACATCCGAGCTAGAAGCGACCAAGGAAAAAGAAAGGGTTAGAGATGCTCAATTCCTTGGCATACAAGCTCATATCAGAACTCTCCTATCTACTGGAGCTTTTCTGTTGCCCCGGTCTCGTGAGTCATCGCCAGAGGCTCGACTTAAACGTGAGCGTTCCTTCCATCCTCCCCGTGATCGTTCCTCCCGTCCTCACTATGGTCGTTCTTCACATCCTCCACAAGACCCTTCTCGACACCGTCTTGAAAGTTCATCAAACGATGATGATGAATTCGTACAAAACACTCCTTGACTTGTATCTACTTTGAACTAGACAAATAGAACCGATTCTGAACTAGTTGTAATAAGTATTAACTTGGTTTTGGATTTTTTAGTTCTATTGAACTTTAATTTGTTAGTTTTAATATATTTATTGAATTATGTTGTTCTTGTTGGCATAAAATGCCTATTTAGGAATTTTGGTATGCTGGCAGGTGGTGTAGTTGCCAAAACAGGCATTTTATGCCAAAATTAAAACCTAGAAAATCGACCAAAGTTGGTCGGTATTTAATTTTTAAAAAAAACTTCTGATTAGCGACCAAAGTTGGTCGGTTAATGAACAAGGATTACCCAGATTTAACATTTACCGACCAACTTTGGTTGCTAATTTTTAAATTTTAATTTTTTAAAAAAATATATATTTTAATTTACTGACCAACTTTGGTCGCTAATCTTTAAATTTTAATAATTAATAATATAACGTAATTTACATACACCGACCAACTTTGGTCAGTAAAATTAAATTATTAAAATATGTTACCGACCAAAGTTGGTCGGTATGTGCTTTAAATTGCACAGTTGGTCCTTTTACCTTTGCGATCAACTTTGGTCGGTAATTAGCGACCAACTTTGGTCGGTATATAAAAGCGACCACTAAAATAGCGACCAAGCCTGTTTGGACGGGTTTTGGTCGATATTTTGAATAAACAGATCAACGTGGGTCGCTCTTTGTGGTCGCTAAAACCCGGATTTCTAGTAGTGTTAGTTCAATTTGCCTTATTGAATATCTTGACACTAAGCTGTTGGATATAATGTGTTACGTGCGTCCATAAATCAAGAATTGCTGCTAAGTCAAAGATGAAAATAGTGACACATCTTTTGGCAAAAGAAGGATCAAAGTTGGCCAAAGCAGATATGAAACTCCATTTCGCAGCACCACCGTACTTCACGAAGGCAGCTATCTATCCTAGCAGACAGTCGGGGTCTATTTTATGTAAAAAGAACTTATCCAAAGATGTTTGTCACAATTTATCTAGCTTTGGATACCCATGAACTCAAAGAAGCACTGTTATGTCGTGTTATGTTGCAAATAACTTTTGTTTTGCGAATGGGACATCTAATTTATGTAATGGTGCTAACCTTAGAATACATAACTGGTAGGTGCTGAATGGCTATATTTCCATAATGATATCAAGGTAGTCCACATATTAGCAAGGAACTGAGATGAAACAGATAAGCTAATTAGTAACGGAATGGCGGAGAAGGAACTGCAGATAGCATTGGTCCTTTCATGTTTTCTCTTTAAATATTTCAAGTTATTTACTGTCGATGTGCTTAGAAGTTAGAATCTAATAGCTGCATAATACCATATGAAGACTTCCTTAAATATTTATCCTAATACAATCAAACTGCAAAGAAACCATTCATTCGAATGCATTAAATATGGGTTGAGGACAGGATAAAGATCATTAATAATTGCCTGTAATTTTATTTTCAGCATCTTCCAAGAAATATAACACATTGCAGAACTTTTGACTAGGGATTGACTGCAGAAGCGATTTATTAGAACAAAGACTCCTCCTTATACGTGTATGTATACAATATTGGTTATAGCATGAAAAAGATAAGGTAACGTATAACAATTACAACAAATTCGGAAAGAAAAAGACAATCTGTAAACTTGCCGTATGAGAGGCAGATTCATCTATATTGGTCGATGGTTTTGGGTTCCACTAAGATTGGCCCAGAGGAGGTAGAGGAATGGAATTTATTTTCAAGATTACGACTCTGATCTATATTGCTCACCGCAAAAGCAGGGTAACAAAAATCAAAAGCTGGACATTGCAATTTGCCTTTTCACTTTTCCTTTTCTTCCATAAATTGATCTCTGCTCTTGTGTACTTTCCTGCAGCAGATTCAACTACTTCATTCCTATACTTCTGGAGGCTGTCGGTTTATACCAATGAGCTGCTTAAACAAAAATTGAGCCATGAATATGTTTCCACATTGGACATAGTGACACTTTTCAACAAAGGCAAAAGGTGGAAGAAAGAAGAGATCAAGTGAGAGCAATACCCTAGTTAGGTACAAAACAGTTGCAAGAAAAAAGATCAATCGAGAAGAATTGAAAGAGAGAACATAAACATCCAGTAGTCAAAATTTGTGTCCCCAAGAAGTAATAAGGTAACTATCATGATCTTGACGCATATTATATATATACAAATATATATATATATATGCATGCCTGGGAAGATGGCAGCAGCAGAATGCAAATATACCTCAATGAACTGAAAATTGGCCGGACTCGTTCAAATATCTCTTCCTGAGTTCCAGTACCATCGACCTGCATGAATTCGTGTACCATCGATCTGCATGAATTCGTTTTTTTTTTTTTTGTGAATAAAAAGTGATACACGAGTAAGTTGCTTGGTTCAAGATGAACAGGATACGCCAAAAAAACAACTAACAAATATATAGCACCTTTTTTAACATGGAAGGGGAAAAAGGGGAGAATAAAAGGCCTCGTAAAGCAGAAATTCTCAACATTTTAGAACAAGTTGTCACCATAGGAAAGAGTACCTTGTAAAGCTTTCCTTTCTTGGCATAGTGGTTGACTACAGGAAGAGTTACAGCTTTATATACTTTTAGGCGCTCCTTGACTGTATGTTCATTATCATCAACTCGCCCCTGAAAAAGAAATGTTATATTATCTTTTCCTCTTCAGGACAAACGTAAAACATAAAAGCAGTCACCTCATTCCGGTTCAATACTCGTTTGACCATTACTTCTTCAGGGCAATCAAAGAAAAGCACAAAGTTTGGTTCAGCACCAATCTGCATTCACATCTGAACTTCATAATCTTTAAAATCAACAACAGGATCACCAACTTCGCAGTGCACCAGGTAAACTGGAATGAAGTTCCTTTAAATAACTAAACATGGCTAGAGAATATCCAGTTTAACTGACAATGCTCATTACATTTAAAGACTAGAGAAGCAAATAATTTCATCAAAGGAACTTACAATCCTTTCATATGCCGTCCGGTTCTCTTCACTTCTTGGAAAACCATCAATTAGAAACTTACGATTTTCAGCTGATTCAATTGCCTTTTGAATCAGCTTGACAGTCACCTCTGATGGAGCAATACTTCCTTCCCTCATTAGCTTTTGAATCATGGCACTGAATTCAGATGGAAAGATATTACAAAATTTTGTGGGACCTGAACTAAAAATCCACAATGGAAACATGGAATTCACTGAATTCAGATGGAAAGATATTACAAAATTTTGTGGGACCTGAACTAAAAATCCACAATGGAAACATGAAATTCATACCCCTCCTCAGTGCTGGAATACATCTCTTTCCTCAGTAGATCTCCTGCACCTATGTGTTCGAACCCAAAAGTTTCAGCAATCTTCAGGCATTGAGTACCTTTACCACTACCAGGACCACCTAAAAGGACAGCATAACTGCTCAGTAATTCCATATTTTACCCCAAAAATCTAGAAAACAGTAAATGCAACAGACATATTCCTATGTATACTCACGTGTAGAACTTTAGCTGAAAAACTGCCAATAAAGGGGAATGTATGTACTAGCGTCTCCATAAACATTAAACAAGACGATATTATAGGTTGTCTGCAATGCGACCTATATTTATCACTTTCCACTACAAACTAGCAAAGAATGAGATGAAGGCAAACTCTTAAGTGAACGCGACAAATTTCTGCTCACGCAAGCATAAAGAAAATTTGATATAAAGTTGCAACGTATATGGTTAAACACTGTTTTAATAAAATAAAATAAAAAAGTGATTATGAGCATAGGTTGCTCATAGACAGACATAATAAGCAATATGACACATTATTGTTGGGCTAAGCCAGCCCGAAGATACTTTTAACATCGTGTGACATTGTCTGCTCGGGCCTAGCCCTCTCGGTTTTACTCGAAAGGCATCACACAATTTAGGAGTATCCCTACACCTTATAAGTAGGTTCTTGCTCTTATTAACTACCAATGTGGGATTTTGTTCATACAACCAACAATTACTTCTAGACTCATTCTCTTCATTCAAATAAGAGTGTCCTAATCAGTATCATGAAAATGTCTACCTTGCCATAAAGAAACATTTGTACCTCATTATCTTTTGCTTAATGTAATACATGATTAAATGAGAACCAGTATCAAAATTCTCAAAAGAAAACTGGTATGTTCCACCGATCGGCCCATCCCAAAGTCCAACTACGAGCTTTTTAACTGCAACAACTTAAATATACGCTATTGGAGCTGGAATTACCGTGGCTGTTGGAACAGATTTGCCCTCCAATGGATCCTTGTTAAGGGATCTAGATTGTACTCATTCCAATTACCAGACTCAAAGAGTCCGGTATTGTTATTTATTGTCACTAACTCCCCATGTCAGGATTGGGTAATTTGCAAGCCTGCGGCCTTCCTTGGATGTGGTAGCCATTTCTCAGGCTTCTTGTTCTTATTAACTATCAATGTCGGACTTTGTTCATACACCAACAGTTACTTCTAGACTTATTCTCTTCATTCCAATAAGAGTGTCCTAATCAGTATCATGAAAATGTCCACTTTGCCATAAAGAAATCTTTGTACCTCATTTTATCTTTGGCTTAAATTAAATGAGAACCACTATCAACATTCTCAAATAAAAACTGGTGGTGTTCCATCCCCTTAAACCCCCCCCCCCCCCAAAATGAAGAAGAGAAACAACACATACTTTAGCAAACAATATTGGAAGGAGATGATTTGAATGGAGAATCGTGGTAGGTGAGGATTCGTATTGCCGGCCCCGACTTGTTTGAGACTAAGGGGTAGTAATAATTATCAACAACAACAAAAAAGTAGCACGGTCTACTCCAAGGTCGGAGAGATATCTATCTCAGACTAGCTACAATTAAGAAAAGATTTAATTGGGATAATCATTGAAGAGATAAATCAGGGGCAGAGCTACAATGCTCCTTACAAGTTTGGCAGTACCTAGTAATAATACGTACAAATGATCTATTCAGAAATTAGTTAGCTGCCTTTTCTAGAATCAAGAACCCATATACTGAAAATCCTAGAGATATTAACCAAATTCCGACAAGATAAACTAGAAAAAATCAGTGTCTGAATAATGCAATCAAATAGACTAAAAAGTGAATTTAGTTACCCAAAACAAAAGCGACATAAGGGCTATTTCTTGTGGAAGAGCTTTCACTTTCTACCTACACGCGTAACAAAGGGAAAAAAAGGGAAAAAAAACAGGAGTCAATAACATTTCGTAGGAAAATTAATTCACCGTAAGAAATGCTAAAAATAATGCAATAGAAAAAAAAATTCGAATAGCGCTGAACAACAAAAACAAAACGAATTACCGGGTTGATAATTTCAGTAGAAAAAGCTTGATAAATCTTCAGCTGGTCAGCTCTTTTCACCTATTTACAGTAGATAATAATATCCAGAGAAATTGACAACAATATTGAGAGGTTTGCAGCAGCAAAGCCAAAGAGATTGGATCAATTGTGGTAAAATACATACCTGGTGAAAATGGGAAAAGAAGAGAGGGAGTGAAGTCAAACGCCTCCTGTACATCTCTGATCCTCCTATTCCTTTTCTTTTTTGGAAAAAAATTGGAATGATTCTCTCTCTCTCCTGGGTTTGGATTTCAGTGTTGAAAAAGCACGTCGACTGAAGTGAGTGAGTGTCACATAAACAATATCTGTGCGCACGTTAGAGTCCCATAAACGCTGCAACAGTTGTCGGCACCGTTTCCAAATCGGGTTTGGGTCTCTCCGCTTCTTCAATGACTTTTTGAGTTTAGACTTTATACCTAAGGCCCTAGGGTTATAATCGTAACCGATTGAATCAAAATCAGCCTTCTATGTCTACTACTGAAAAATCCAAAAAAGTAATCTTTAAGTGGGTCTAATTTAGAAAAGTTTCTAAGTTGTCCATAAAATTGTTTTCTTGCACGAATTACATTGAATGACCTTTTTCCCTTTTGAGTAATTTGGTAGTGCTGGTATTAACAAATTACTACAACTACTAAGTTGAATGACCTTTTCTTATTAAGTCGGTATTTTATGCCTAATCTTAAGTTACTAACAAATTTCTTTCTCTTTTGTTCTTTTCTTTGTTTGGTAGTACTTCAATACCTCTTAATCCCAATATCAGTCTGGTATGAGTTTGATCAAACTCAAACTTGGTTTGCTAATAAAGTGAAATTAGCTTTTTGCCTTTTCTGAAGCTTATTAAATTTTTCCAAGTTTTGAAGTCCTTTTAGTCACTTTTGGAAAAAGGTGGCTTTTAAAAAGCTCTTTTTTGCTTTGGCAAACTTCATGAATAACCCCTTAAATTTAACACCAACTGCCAAGTAGACACTTTAATTTTGCTTAGTGATTAGTTAGGCACCTTTACTCTGCAGAAATGATGTATAAATGGTCACTAGCAAAATTCAAGTATTTACCTCATATTTGGTGCCAAGTTTAAAGAAGCATCTATGACTTTCGAGTTTTTCTTTCGTAGTTTCTTAGGGAAGAAATGGAGTGAAAGTTTGAAAAGATATTATAAATATTTACAAGATTCGTCACGTTAATTTTCCTTTATGTCTTGGTCTAATTCGGTCCTTCACGTTCTCTTCGAAATATTGCAACAATAAGAAATTAATTAAAAAATAAAAAACAGAAAGACGTCACCGTCTACCACTTACCATTGGAACAACCAATTCTAGGGGAAGAAGAAAAAGAATATCAAGATGAGTATCTAACCAATAACTGTTAAATAACTAATCTCAGCAAATGTGTTTTGCTGCAGTGACAATCAGGAATCAGATACTTCATTAGTTTGGAAGAGTTTCTGGAAATTACAGTGATTTGCTCCCTTCTACTCCAGTGAAACTTCCAGCTTCAATCAAGAAAACGTTCTTGGCTAGGGAGGAGCAACTTTGATGGCCTCCAAAACTGATTTGGTTATGCCTTTTTTTCCTTTCCCCAGAATTCGGTTATGGCTTTTTGATATTCAATATTGAGAATCTAAACTTGGGCTTCCCAGTGACACGGACAAACTCAGGAACACCAGAGATGCCTACTATTTGGACAACCAAAAGCCTTGAAAGCGGTTCAACGGTCAGTTTAAGGCCTGAACACTGATAAACTGCAAAATTTTAACATATTTAAGACCACTTATATACAAAATCCCTGACAAAAGGGGTTGAGGAGAAGAGAAGGGTGCAATTAAGTGGCATCTACATATTCTCCACAGCGTTGACATCTCTTAGGTCCTCCTGAATGTCAACGCGGTACAATCTGCTGCACAATCCTTAATTTGGCAGGAGGCAGAGGTTTTAACCAAATAATCATCTCTTCACCTGGAGGCCTTAGCTGAGGTGGAGGATAGAGCCTATTCCACATGATGCCATCACATTTTCGTTGCGGAAAACGTCGCCGGCACTTAGAAACAAAGTGAGGCAACATGTAACTGCGGAAGCAGTAAAATCCTTTTCTCAAGAAACAGATGCGTTTTCAGCTTCCTCTGATTCTTTAGGAGTCTTTCCGGCTAAATCATAATTAATAGAAGCCAGCTGTGACAAGTTCTGGAAGCATCCAAAGAAGAAAGAGAGAAGCAAATGAGAGAGAGAGGGGAGAATGAAGAACAGAGAGAAGAGGTCAGTTAGCACATTTGATTAGAGAAATATAGTAATCAAAGCTATCGTGTCCAAGAGTCTCTCAAACTACAGCAAGACTTATCAGGTCAAATGTGCTTGTCAATACTCTAGAATTCATCACAAAAGAGATGTAAAGCAACTAAACAGAGATAACACCATCTTCATGTACATTACTCAAACAATAGGATCATAGCCAGGCAGCATTTCTTACCTTAAATGAAAAATTACTGAAGGAGTAGTTCACATTCAGGGCAGGGGTACTAAACTCTGCTAGATTACCGCATTCATCTCCCTGTCATGACAAATTATGAGTTAGAACGGGATACCAACAACATATACCAGAACTTTGCGGGTAGAGTGATTTTATCTATTTTGAATATCAGAGGGTCAAAGGGCAGACAGGTATAAACCGGTAATCCTTCTGTCAGAAATCCAGGTGGCCCAGGTCGTAATTAGATTTTAGCTATAGAAATGCTCTGCAAATTAGAGAAATCTATACCTCTTCATCCTGTAGATTGCTGTATGAACTGCTGCTACATGAGGCACTGCCACTCTCACTCAACTCATAAAAATCACTACCTCCATTGACATTCTCATCTTCTGGATTCCAAATGTAACGGCTCATAAAATAGCTAGTGTCATGTGCATCAGCAGACGGGACAAACGTAGCCTGTCGACAATTAATTATAGCATTAAAAGTTCCTCCTGACCAAATCCTTTTTGTTGGAGGAATGGAGAGAAAGACAGAAAGAGAAAGAAACCTTTTGCCTTGCAAGTGTGTCCCAGTTGATATCTCTGAAGAAAAGATGTCGCTTTACCTGTTAAAATAAAGAAGGTGAAAGGGAATAAACTTGAATTTTCTTTTACATTTCATAGTTTAGAAGTGGCTGGAATTCAGTGTGACTTGGTAATGGGGAATTTTCACCTCTCCTGCCCCTGTTGCACCTAACCTTTGAACTGGGTTTTCATTCAGCAACCTAGAGAAAGCAAAAAATGAAATTAAGCACAGAAGTAGGCAGCTTCTCAATCATGTGCCAAGTACCTTCCTGATACTAGCTACTGAGACTTTTATGAGTAGTATAGATTATTCAGTCATGTGAAAGAAACTGGAAATATCAACCTTTATTTTTGTAATTTTCCTAGAAAGCAAATAATAACTCCCACGGTAGATGAAAGGGAATTTGTTGGCTTTTGCGAAGTTAGAATCACAAGTATTTCTGATAATTACCAAAAACCAAGACTTTTGTTGCAGGACTTACTTGTTAATTAAGTCATATGCTTCCAAGCTCATTTCTTCTGGTATCTTAGGCCAAGGTATGTCCCTGTTAATGATATTGTCAAAAATTTGCTGCAACAAAATAGAAGCACTTGATATTAGGTTATGCCACATGTTTACACATGCATAACAAAATTGTTTAACAAACTTCCTCAAAAGTCGAAGAACAAATGATTTCTATCTTAGAGAAGTTGCCCAATCGGAGCAAAGAACAATTTTCCATCCACAGAGAAGTCCTTTTTGCAAAACTCAAATGACATAGAATAAATAAATAAAGTTAAAAGCATCTTGGCTTTTAAATAGGTTCATAATTATTATAGCAGCACCAACAGAATGGAAAGAAACCTAAGCGCCCCTGAGAAGTAATCTGGGTTTAATACAATAGGTCATAATCCAAGAATTAAATCTCCGGAAAAGCAAACTGTTCCACATTGATCATTCTTAACAACCAAAGCATTCAAAATGAATTGTATTACCATCGAGAATGTATGACAAAATTAGCACAACGTAGTCAGTTATATAACTCAATATTACAGAATACCAGAACTGTCAACTTAAGAAAACAGGATACTCAACTTTAAAGAACCACAATCGACGTGGATATTCTAACTGGAGCAGCTCATTCGTTCTTATTAGCCATGCACACATGAAGGAAGACATTAATTACATTATGGCCTTTCAGAATCATAAACATCATCACTAGTGTGTTATAACCATGGAACGAACACTCTCATCCACATCTAACATATTTCTCATCTTCAACAATAAATTTTATGAAAATTAGAGAGGAGGTTCAGCATAAAATTTGAAAAAAGATGGACACAATCATCAGAGTTCATGCTTCAAGTCAACCTATCTGTCACAGTCTACAATGAGGATGAATCATCCTGCAGGACTACAAATCTGTCATATCCATCTTAGCGGGAAAAGCAGGCTAGAGTTAGCTGTTAGTCTAAAAGTTGCAAAAGGAGAAAGGAAAATCCTGGTTAAGAGGAGTTGTTAATTAATTAGTGCATTTATTGTTAAATGAGATTCGATAATTTTTGCATTTATTTCAAAGAGGAATAGTTGATTTTTACATATATATATATATATATATATATATATATATATATATATATATATAATGAACATTGAAATCTTAAAATTTAAGCAACAAGGGAAGGCAATCACCAATGACAATGTCCAAAAGAATAATAATCTCTACAAAAGAAAAAAACTGCAGAGTTGTCTTGTTGTCTTATTGGATACAGCAAGCATACCTGAGGATGTTCTGCATTAAAAGGAGGAAGACCAACAAGAAGCTCAAACAAAATAACACCCACTGACCACCAATCAGCTGTTACACCTGGAAAAAATAGATTTATTTTAGCTGAAATCACAATGAAACAACTTGCATAAAAACATATGCACTAACTCTCTCCAACTTATCAGACACGATTTGAACTAAGCGTGGATTAAGACATTGATTTTGTTTAAGAATATTATAGGTGAAAGTAGAAAGAACTTTCAGAATAGTTTTCCAAAGTTGATTTGTACGTGAAAAGTTACATGTTTAAATGTGAATTCTTGATGCTAGTAATGGAGACATAAGAGTAGGAGTTTGTCAAAATTTTCAGATGTTCCAAAAGGGACAATGTGCTTCATAAACTGGGAAGAGGGAGTAGTTTGTGACTATGTAAGATCAATCATGAGGTAAGTCCAAACCATGTCCCATGCCGAGAAGTATCTCCGGTGCTAGATAATCAGGGGTGCCAACAACTGAATTCTTTTGCCTCTGTTCTCTTTTGAGTGATTGCTCTTCCATCTTGGGTTTATCTTCCCCAAGAAAGGCAGAACTTGGCACTGATGGTCCTGCTAAGTCATCAGTGCTATTGATGAGACCAACCTTTGAGAGCCCAAAATCTGTTAACTGTAATTATAACAATTAGATTGTGAGAACTAGGAAACTAAAAAAAAATAAAAGTCACAGAAGATGTCAAATCCTTTAAACAATGCCTGAAATTCAACTCAGGTTAACAACAATAATTCAGACGTTCGAGTTTTTGGACCTTTCAACAAAGTAAAAAAGACTACTTTTTTTTATAATGTAAAGATTAACAAGTAAAAAGAGTACTAAGCTGCATAAAAGTATTTTTGACCTTGATGTGACCGCTCGGACCTATCAATAAGTTATCTGGCTTCAAATCTCTGTGAATGATATTTAACGAATGTAGATACTCCAATGCAAGAACCTGGATAGGACAAGACAAATAAGATCTATATACCATTTCTGGGAACGGCAGAAAAGTTGGTAGGATGCCAAAGTTTGGCAAGCCTATAAAACTAGTCCTTACTAGTTCTGCAATGTATATACGTGCCATATCTTCCTCTAAGCAGCCCAAATTTCTCAGTAATGAGAAAAGATCCCCACCATTTAGGTACTCCATGACCAGATAAAGATTATCCCTGCATGTGAAGGAGTAAAAAAAGCGGACCTGTTCACCACCAGATAATCCATTAGTATGGTTTCTTAGAAGTGCCTCGTTTCTTATTTTAACAGTGTGATATCCGTTAATTTCAATTAGCCTAAACTTGATTCATAAAAGAGAAGAGATCGACTAACCACAAAAGGATTGCGGACTGATATTAAAATATCTCTCTCGGCCAATATATTTTCTACTGCGTTTTTGCGTATCATGTCAGCCTTTTTCAAAACCTGTGAAAAATATGGTCGATAAAGTTCAGGGAATGGAGTTACAACCTAAAATGGGCAGAAAAAATAGCAAAAAATGCAAAGTCAATATGATTGGTAGGTTTGACAGAAAGACAGAGAACATAGTTCAAACAACAGAACTATAGACAACGAAAATTCTGAGACCTAACAGGTCATTAGTTTTTTATAGAGAATAGTTTTTGATATATAAGATGTGATAGATTCAGGAGAAGGAAGCTTCCAGACTTTGATTTTGAATAAATCAGTGGACGGAATCATGGATGTATGTAGGGGGGGGGGGGGTGAGTGTGTGTGTTAGTTTCAGCTAGTTTCAACATCTAACATATATGCAGAATAATAGGAAGATCTCCTGCAAATTACTTGAAATTACTATCCTTCAATTGGACACAGTTTTTACCTTGATTGCAAATAAGTCACCTGTTGCCCTTTTCTTGGCCAGGAAAACTCTCCCAAAAGCTCCCCTGCTGATTGGTTTTATAATTTCAAAATCTTCAATAGATGTTCGATCCTTGGACACTGTATTTATAGGGCTTGCACGCACACTACGACTTGTATCATCTTCCGTTGAACTGTCCTCATCACCTGTGGTATTGGATGGTTCCACTTTTTCATCTTCAATGTGCCCACAAAGTAATACATATTTCTCCCTGTAGAGTTTGAGTAAACATGCAAATTAGAAGTAGAATGACGTCTGAGGTCAAAGATGAACTAAAATCAAAACATAAACTTCTCTTAATTTCTGTGGACAGTGTATCATTTTTACGAAAATTTACAAGAATGATAGAACTCACTGCAATAGTTTCTCAATACGTCTCCCGAAGGTCTCAACAACAAGAGCATCCACCTTCCTTTCCTGAATTGCATATTTTAGGTCTTCTAGTCGGTCAAGCAAGTATTCCAATGTACTGTAATCATTGTTGTTTGCGTTGGCAACTGATCGAGTAATATCCAATAGCTTATTTATCTGCCATGATTCTCCACGATGTAATTAACCGACTTAATCAACGTCGAATTGATAAAACAAGCAAGGAACCTATACTATTTAAACATCAATTGGGTGGCTGACAGCACAAATGTCAAAACTATGACAAAAACCGGAATATGAAGATAATGCCCAACAATTTATACTACTAATAAACAACCAACTTCCAATAGTAGCTTAGTTGGTGGCTCGGTACTCCTAAATGTGTCAACCTAAAAATCATTCTGAAATTCCTGCTACTAACTTCAACATTATGGGGCTAAACTGGTCTGTTTATTGTACTACATCCGGTCGTCTTTTATTCCCTCCAGCTAGTTTCTTATTTTTCTTGACTTGAAAACACTCTTAGTTACATTACGTTAAGCTTTTCCAAGTAGTTTCATTTAAAATACAAAAGAATTATTTCAATAAATAAGCACTCATGACAAGTTTGCCACAGTTTATGATAATGCCTTATGGGCTGTAGGGCATTACAAATAAAAATAAAACATACAAGTAAAGAATGTAGAAGGAACAGAGAGAGAGAGAGAGAGAGAGAGAGATCAAAAACATGAAGTTTGGAAAAGGCAAATTTACAATGGGAATCTTTTGAAGGCCTCATTAACCATGTCGTGGACCAAAAAGAGTTGGAGAGAGAGAGAGTTGAAATCCTTATGAAAGGGGCATCAACTATGTACATGAACCAAAAGGATTTGGCGCTTAGAAAGCCTTGGCCTTCTTGTTTTAAAAATCCATTTGTATTACTGCTGCAACTCATAGATGCTTCCTGTATTGAACTCCAGCTACCAGATACAGTAATAATATAGCACCTGACTATGTTTGATATTAGTGTCTCATAATTGCTAGATATCAGCTCACCATTTTACAGATTTTATTTTCAAACCAAATGGGATAACTATTTTATGATAATCTTCTCACACATTTTCTTCCAAATTCATAACTCCAAGAGAACTACTAAAGTAATGAGATCTACTAATAACTAATATAATTGTAAAATGACATATAGCAGAATTACATTAGCTGTCAATTACAGAACCAGATACAGTCCCAACAATCTCAATCACAGAAGAAGCTTTTTACTTCAACATCTGTCACTATATGCAATTGCTGAACTACCAATCAAGAATATTAAAGTATGTTTGAGCAAGAACTAGGAGGTCAAAACAGCTGCAAATATGTGATAGGTAACTTGGATGCATGCTTAAATAAGTCTCTTAACAGATAAAACAAATTTTACCAGACAAGGCCTAAAAGATCTGTATCTGATGAGAAGAGTAAATAGCACAAAGCCCTTTAATTGTCCATAAGAAGAAACCAGCTTTGTTATAATGACCTATACTGGAGCATAACAACAACACCAACCTTTGTTCCAGAAAATTTTCTTGTATAAGATCGGGATGTCCTACTCTCCATTGCACAAGTAATAGAAATTTGGCTAAAAAGTATAGTTCAAGAAATCTTCTATAGTTTGTATGCTTCAGCATGCATTGTAGCTTTTTTAATAGTTGTCTAAAAGTAAAACAAGCAGCATCACATAAAGGTCAGAGTAAAATGATTTTAGCTATACATGGTAGATTCCAAATGTAAAGGTCAGAGTAAAATGAGTAACCTCAGGAAAACGTCCAGAACTGAGAGGACAGTACCATAGTAATTCCTATCATATTCTGTACCTGCTGATAATTTTCATGTTCAGATACCATTCTTCGTCCACTCAGCATCAGTTCGATCTGGCTAGTTCGTGGAGTCACTAAAGGTGACCGAGGCGTTAAGCACCCGACTGATGACTGTTTCTTAGATATGTCAGTCAAGCAGTTGACATTATCCCGAAGGCATCTACTATCAGACTCAGGAAGATAATCTAGCATGTCTTCAGAGCATCGTCGAGAAAAGCCATTCTGCTTGACTAACAAGGCATCCAACTCTTCAGGCATATTCAATGTAGACCCTCGTGATACATTAGGACTTCCTGCCCCTGTGTCCATGCTCTTCGGTGTCCATGATTCAAGTATTCTTTCAAGAGTATCCACAACTCTTTCTAGTCGTTCATTTACTGTCAAGCCCTTTAGATCACATCTATCAGCAATTGTACATATTCTCGAGTGCTGTTCTACGTACACAGTTGGTATTTCAACTTCACATATTCGGCAAATAAATGAATCTTCATATGACAAGCAAGGTTGATCCCACATTCCCCAATTGACCTTCTTAATCTTTGAGGTTTCCTCAGAATACTCAGGGTGGCATAATGGATTGTTTCCAAAACTATCCATCTCCTCTTTGTGTTGCAGACCATCAGTTTTGCCTTTGGACGGGGTTGTTTCAACAGAGTCGTGGCCCATACGGCTTCTTTCAGCTGCAGAAGGAAGTTTCTTCCAAGACGACATTCGGTAGCTTGCAGCGGCAGAAGCGACACTTTTTGCAGTGCTAACGTCCAAGGTGTCTCCAACTTCACTTATTTGCTCTTGTTTAACAGCCAGATTACTTTGCTCGTGTCCGACGAACTTTTGACCTCTTGTTGCACTTAAGTCCTGGCTTTTGGACCCACTAAGTCGTTCTGGATAAAATCCGAGGTCACTAAGTTGGTGAAAAGTCAAAATGTGGTCTTCTTCATAACCACTCTCCTTTTGGAACTGCACAAGTCTAGTGCAACGAGTAAGAATAAACAGAAGGTGGGTGTGCGCTTGCTTAAGGGTTCCCATAGGTAGCTCTTGACGGTGGTCATCTAGACTCTGAACAATGCCTTCACACTTTGACCAGAATTCACTTGGTGACATCTTAGCGCAACGCCTAGCTGTAACCAACAAATCTTCCAACCTCTCTCTCCATTCAGGATGAGTTTCTAAAGTCTTCTCGAGTATACCAACCAAATCTCCTGCAAAGATGCCTAGGTCAGCGTTGACCTCTTCCTTTAACTTGTCAAATTTTGCTCGTACCATCACCATGATTTCCTGTAAAATGGCATACAGAGAAACTGCTAAATTATCAAGTATCAAACAGTAAAAGAAGGATAAGCTGTTCAGGGCCTCAGAAAATTACAACAACAAACCCAGTGTATTCCCACAAGTGGGGTTTGGGGAGGGTAGTGTGTACGCAAACCTTACCCCTACCTTTAAAAGATAGAGAGGCTGTTTCCGGTAGACCCTCGGCCCAGGAACGATAATAGGGGAGGGGCAATGGCAAGCAAACCAAGCCAAAACACAAACTAACACTAGGTAGTGCAATTAGAAAACCAAAACGAAGGCATAACTGGAGCTAAGAAAAGGCGACATACTTCCATACGCCCAAGAGCACGAGACTTCCAGAATGGAAGTGGGCGGACTCCTTTTGAATTTAGTTCATGAGAGAAGCTCTTGATGTCTGGAATTCTCTTTCTACGACCACTGGTAACTCGCAGTATAGCCTGAAAACGCGGAGATTGCATTTCCTTGGAGAAAGCTGCATGGCTTCCCTATAATGAGCAAAATCACAATGAATTTCTACTTCACCAAATACATAGCATAAATCAGTTCCAGAAGGAATATAAAGTCATGAACGAAAGCAAATAAAGTAAAATGTAAATTCACCTCTGCACTTGAAATACATGGCGAAGGCACTTTTAAAGGTTTCGACTGACTCCATTGGACCTTTTTGCCTGAAAAATCAATGCACTATTTAGGCTGATATGTGTTAAATTCTAAAATTCTCAAACAATCTTCCATAGAAACCACATTTGTAAAATAACTGGTAGGAGTATATTCTTCAAGTACAAAGCAAGGGAGCATGGCTTATTTCCGAATTATTTTGCGACCTATTTGGATGAAAACATTTGGATTTAAGAGACCATTTCATATTTATAAATTCAAAGTCTTGAGATTTCAAATGAGCTGCTAATAAGGATTGAGCATAGGCATGTTTTTAAAGTCAAAATTTCTTAATTATATCCAAAGAGAAGCAATAAATCCAGATTTTGAATGGAAATACATAAACCAAATCACATTCCTTCCACGGGGTAGAAAAGAACGTGAAATCAACCTTGTTCGGAAGAATGTGCAGCTGATTTTTGAACAGAGGTCGCCGATTTAGAGCCTAGGTTGTCGACTCCATCTCTACCCCTATATTCATCAACATCCAGTGGAGTAACGATAGAATTACAAATCCTAAGAGGTGATGGAGCGGAACGCGTCCTTATATGGTTTAGGCCGAGAGTTGAAGCCTCGTTCGTCGACGATGTTTCACTTCCACTTTCATGATCATCATCCTCATTGGCATCTTCTCCATTGTCGTCAACTCGATGACGTACGGGTATGGGAGGAATCTTCCTTAACTTCACAACGGACGGCGATTGGGTCCGGTCGGAAGAAGATGAACCGGTGGCGATTGAATTTAGGGTTTTTTCCGGCTCCAGATTGTCTGAGGTGGAGGATATCATCGACATTGTAGTTGATTATAGATTTAATAACAATCCGGTTTTCATAATTGCATGGTGATTAAAGAAGTATTCGATATCATTAATGATAATTAAGTTTGGGAGGAGTGAGAGAAATGTGATTATAAAAGAAGGATGTAAAAATGGAAAGTGGGATTGGGAAATCCAGATTTTGGGATAGTGGGAGAAGATTGAGTTTGAAGAAGAGGGAGATTTTCGCGGGAAAGGGGAAGTTAGAGGGCGACACGCAGTTGGAGTATACTGGAAATGGACTGAGTTCGTTAATTCACTATACTTACGTGCTTGCCACTTATGGGACCATAAAGGTGCTTAACTAGGCAAGTATGTTTAGAAGGCGAATGTTACGATTAAAGGGGTTTTTTAGCATTTCTTAAATAAATATAAATATTAAAAGAAGATGAGAATCTAAGGTAAAAATAGCCGGGGTCTAACCACTTTGCACTTTTCTATCCTTTTATATTTGAACTAGTTTTGATCCTACACCAGTGAAATATGTCTAGATAATCATACTATACCACTTCACTATAAAGTTAGATCTCTTTATCATAAAGCATTCCGAAAACATTTTGGGAGTAACATGTCAAGGAGTATGGCGTAGACACCACACCCTAATGCAAACATTAGTGCTATTTTCGCCGTTCGAACACGTGACCTTTAGACTTTTTTATAACAATCACCCTATATAATAGTATTTCACTACAAAAGCCAATTTTTTTCCGGAATTAATTTTTTTGTTATATTTTTACCTCTATAACAGTTTTTTTACCGATAATTGTACGCTATTTATGAAATACCTCTCTATAATAGCCATCTTTTGTAAAAATAAAATCTCTAAAACTAAATAGGTATAGATATTTTGACCAAGTATTTTAATACACCAAATTATGACAGAATATTATGTGAGTACATATTTCTATAATTAAAGATTTTGTTCTTTGAAAAATCTGTCTCAATTTATATTTCATTGGACAAATTTTTTTATCTTATATTAAGTTTATGATTTGAAGAATACATACTAAACTTTATATAGTTTTTTAGATAATTTTTGTTTATAACGACCAAATATTATTTAAACGGGTAAAGCCCACAATCTACGACAAGATTGGCGTACAAATGTTGGGAAATATTGCCGAAGAGCGGCGTTAAAGGCAGAGATGATAATGCAAGAGAAGAATCGTTTTTCGTCTGCACCAATAACTGTTGACAAGGACGCACCCACCTATAAGAAGTAAAGTCTGCTTATGATAAAGCTGCTAAAAAGAAACCGGCGAATGGCCGGGACACAAAAGCAAACACAAGTGTATCCATATGCTAGGCCAACTACTTGATAATGCTACCGATGTTATCAAACTGGGCATAACTCCAGTGATTGTCCACGAAAGAAGGGAATCAACATAGTAAAGCAAAGAGAACACACAGAAGAGGGTGATGAATTGATATGTGGGCCTGATGGTGACAGTGATGGCGAAGATTTTGATGGAAGACATATCTATGTAGTTCGGAAGATAATGCTAGTCACAAAGAAGGAAGAGATGATTTAGTGCCACCAATTCTTCCGCACCAGGTGTACAATCATCGGTAACATCTGTAACTTGATCATTGATGGTGGTAATGAAGAGAATATCATCGAAAAGAGTATTGTTGAGAAGCTACAGTTACTCGTAGAGAAATATCCAAAACCCTACAGCATTGGCTGGATCAAAAACCATAGGAAATATCCATGTAACATAAAGATGTAGAGTTCCCTTCTCAATTGGGAAGTACAAGTACTATGATGTAGTAGACATCGACGCATGTCATCTATTATTTTGTAGGCCTTGACAGTGTGAAAAGGATTCTCTCATTTTGGACGAAAGAACATAAGCAAATTAGAAGCAAATGGAGTAAGGATAACCTTGGTGCCCATGAATAAGAGGGATCCCAAAGCTTCCAAAGTGAAGGACAAGTCCTTCATGACACTTACTCACTCAGAGAAGGAGTTTGAAGCTGCTTGTAAAGATACTCAAGTAGTTCATTGCCTAATGGTAAATGACGTTCTAGTTACAGCAAAGGATCTACCAGAGAAACCAGTTCCCGAAGATATGAGGTTGTTGTCAGAGGAGTTCAAGGATGTTATGCCCGAAGAGTTGCTTGCGGAGTTGCCACCTGATCACGCCCAACTATGCCTTATAAAAAGGACAATGCGGTCGTTGCAAATATAATCCGGTTTACAAGTCCGGAGTCGAATCCCACAGAGAGCTAAGGTTTAGCTACAGCTGTTCACTATCACCAAGAAGACAAGCTTGAACAATTCCTAACTTATAGGTATTTAGATTCTTGTGTTTAACTAATTAACTAACAAATTAAAATACTAAATTAACAACTAAATATACTAAGGGTTAGAGACAAGATTAAGGAGATCTAGAGTTATGATTTCCCCAATTGTCGGAATCGTTCCCGCTATGTCTTCTATAATTTCGCCTAAGTATTCTCTACCGATCATGAGCACTCTTACTACCGTAAATATCTCCCGAGTAATTACGACAATTTACTAGACACACTCTCCCGAGCTACGCTAACTGGCTTTTAATACAACTCACTTCAGATCGCACCCAAGGCTTCGTTATTCCTAATCCCGCCTTTAAACCCGCAGCTATAGATCCCTCTTATACTTTGGGAGTGATGTTGTTCAACACTTACCTAAATATACACTCTCTCCCGAGTTATGCATACTAAATACGCACAACTAATTGAGAGCTCTTCAATCAACCAGAATATAAACGTAGTTGAACAAATAGAGAAAAGTTATGGCTCAATTATATAAAAACATAACAAGAATTTATCCTACAAAAGGTTCTATCAAAACTCTAGATAACAATTTAGCTATTCATAATAGTATGTAAAACTACAATACTAAAAGTCATAACCAACAATGAAAAATAGGAAGAGGAAGGAAAAACTCGTGGAAGAATTCTCCGTCTTGCTCCCAATGCGTTCTTGCCTCCTTAGGTCGAATCTGTGTCTCAAATCTATCCTCCTCCCTTCTTGGCCGGCTTCCTTGGTTTAATATAGGTTTAGGGCTTAAAATCCCATGTTTTGCACTTTGGTCCCTGAAATTTACGCGTCCTGCCGCGGTCCCACCGCGGTTACGCCGGGACCGCGGCCAAATAGGCCCTCTGAATCTGCAGCTCTGCTCTATCGCGATCCTACCGCGGTCCTACCGTAACTGCGGTTTTGCACCCTGTTTAGTTTGGAATTTGGAAAAACGTAAAACATACAAGTTGTAGTCCTTTAAGTTATCTTTCCAACCATATATTATGTAGCCCAAATAGAGTTCTGAGAAAAAAGTTATATCTATTTTACTAGACAGTGCGCAATATGCCTTTTCGAGTCTTCGTTCGTACTTAATTATCAAATTTGACCTCCCGAACGCGATCCCGGCTTAATTCCTTGAGTTATTACTCAGACTTCAAAGCTCCAAATTACTTAATTTCATTCTATAATATCTATATAGCTCGGAATCACTCCTACAAGGTATAAAACACACCGTTAGTGCAAAACACTAGCGATTAAAGCGCAAACTCAACTAAAGTGCAGTAAATTAGAGTGTAATAATCGACTAAAATACGTAATTATGGCATATCATCAATACCCCACACTTAAACCATTGCTCGTCCTCGAGCAATCAAACTACACTTTTTTTTATAGACACGACCTTTTTAAACAATTCTCCTAACTCATCACACCAAGAGTATTTAAAATTGACTAAACACAAAAGTGTAACATCTTCACCTCAAGATTTGACTCACAAGTACCACGTATTATTCACAACTCACCTACTTAATCTAACATAGAGGTCACTGATATTATCTTTCCTTCATGAATCAAGTGCCCTCACACAACAAAAGAGAGTAGTTCCACACAATAAAATTTAAGAACACTTAGGAACTCAAGATAGAAAGAATTCACTCACTCTCAGAAATAACATTCATATGCCACAAAAAATGCACCATAAGCTTGCCCGTAGTGTACTACTCCACTAATCGAGCTCATTCAATCTTGGATCAATTAGGACTTTATTTGGTTGTAATGTAGGCTACGGGACGGGTAGGATACATTTAGATATAAGAGTGACTACACCTCCCTAAGCACTTTAATACATATACTTTAACATTCAAACCCCATACTTATGTCAAGCCAAACTCCACCTTCACATCAATATACATCAACTCCCAAATTATTTAAGCACAATTATATCAAGAGTCACCACTATCAAAGTATATATTTTTTTTCACAGCAATGCAACTATTTCTTTTCTTTTCTTTTCTTTGTCAATTCGAGTGGCTCTTGCTCTTTCAAATCAGTGCACATTTCTCCTTATTTCATTGGTTCCACTCAAAAGCCAAACCAACCACCCCACACTTTAACTTTTACAAAGTTCATAACAATTCAAGTGCTCATGAGAGGTTACAATGGTTCAAATAGATGGTTAATTCAAACAAATGGGTAAGGCTTGTAATGTGGTTTCCAAAAAAACAGGATTACAGGCTCAAAGGGGTTAACTACGATACACAACAATTATGCGGGTAAAATATACATATCTGGATCAACAAAGAAATGCCTATATCACTTCCTAGGCTGAATAAAACTACTATTTCGCTTTGCAAACACACGGGGCAAGTTCTAGACATCAAATGCAATGCACAGAATACAACAAACCTCACACACACATGGCACATAACTCACTCAGGATTGGATTCACGGACACTCTAGTCAAAGCAGTTAAGCAATTTTAAGAACATACAATTTAAGGTACTTATACAAGAGTCAAAAACTGAGCTTAAGCGTCACAACCAAAGTACTCACTATTCTCAAGGCATAACAAAGCCAAGAGATATTGCTTCAATTCAAAACACAACACAATGGCTCCTACTCCCAAAAAAAAACTAACTACACCCGGTTCAAATAAAACCCTTGAAAAAGAATCGTGGTTTAAAGAAAAACCAAGGGGTAATTATTACACTACCTAACAAAAGAAAATCTTTTTGTACTTTTTCTTTAGACTTAAATCCCTCAAGAAATTGTCTAATAGATCCATCGTCGGGAAAAGTCCATTCTTTTCTATTTTAAAAAAAATAATTATTCAATTACCAACACAACTAAAATAGCATAGAAAGTCACTCAGACAATCTCCTCACCCCACACTTAAAATTATTCATTGTCCCCAATGCACACCATAACTAATAAAAGGATAAAAGAGACTCTCTGATAGGCCAAAGGCCGAAGCATTAGCAGCTCATGGGTAACTCAGACTTCTCCCAAGTTTGGTCCTTCGTGCGGGTACCTCACACTTAGTTCCAACCATTTGGTTTGCTGTTGTATTCTTCCAATAGCTTTGCTTTCCATGCTCCTAGAAAATTAAAAATCGACACTACAAACATAATACAATTAAAAAAAAAAAATCAGTAAAGCTGGGTTGCCTCCCAACAAGCGCTTGATTTAACGTCGTGGCACGACACAAATCACTTTTTGCCTCCACTTTGAACATATGAATTGGACCCCTAGTTTTGATTCAAGCTTATGATTATGGTCATGGGGCGGTGGAATGAATCTAACTGGCCCAAGGAAATAATGTAGTATTCTGCACTCCTTGGCCTTTGTATGAGGTATGTAATCCCGACTATCTGGCAAGAAGAATTCCAGAATGTAAGCATTTTGTTCCTCACTCCTTGACTCCTCAAATGGCTCGGACGAATCTATTTCCATATCATCATCTAAACACAATGTGGAAAAATATTTGGAATGAGGACCAATGCGCTCAACTACATGAACATTGGGACTGGCTACATTCTCAACACTAATGACAATAGAGTCAACTAAATATGTATCCTCAATATCCTTGGTTGACTCTAGTATCTCTCTTACAACATCGACATCCTCAAACTCTAGTGCGATTGATTGTTGGTGTTCTACTCTAGCCTCCTCCTCTAGCTCATCCTCGTATTTTTTTAAATCCTCCAGTAATATGGCAATTTCTACAGCCCTTTCTTGCTCATATTGGCTACTATCCACAATGTCAACTTGTTGTACTTTACAAGGTTCAATTAATTTATTCGCTTGAGCCTCCAAGTTGTGAATAGTTTCCCCTTGCCTTTGTACCCGCAATTATATCTCATCATATTGTTCCATAAGGCACTTGAGCATATCCTCGATCTCTTTCAGGTCCTTATACCTGGGTTCTTTGTTCCTATTAACTTCACAAGAAAAAGAAGAACCATCAAAGTAAAGGGTTGGGGGAAGGTAAGAAATATAAGCACAATTGTGAAAGTGACCATCTTGACCACCACACATATCACACACATTCTACACATAAGATTGAGTTGGTGCACAAAACTCGTTCTCGAAAATATTTTGATAATTTTGTCAAGGGTGGTTTTCATCACAATATGCATAAGGAGGATTAAAAGTAGAATTATCAACATCAAAACTTTCATAATTCCATGATGCCATATTTTTTTTAAAATCAACAAGTAAAACTAAAAAAAAAAGAAAAGAAAAAAAATCAAATACAAAAAATAAAAATAAAAGTTCAAATTTGAAACGTAGCAATATGTACACCCACAGCTACACCGTTAGTTCCCCGGCAACGGCGCAAAAATTTGATCACGCCCAACTATGCCTTATAAAAAGGACAATGTGGTCGTTGCAAATATAATCCGGTTTACAAGTCCGGAGTCGAATCCCACAGAGAGCTAAGGTTTAGCTACAGCTGTTCACTATCACCAAGAAGACAAGCTTGAACAATTCCTAACTTATAGATATTTAGATTCTTGTGTTTAACTAATTAACTAACAAATTAAAATACTAAATTAACAACTAAATATACTAAGGGTTAGAGACAAGATTAAGGAGGTCTAGAGTTATGATTTCCCCAATTGTCGGAATCGTTCCCGCTATGTCTTCTATAATTTCGCCTAAGTATTCTCTACCGATCATGAGCACTCTTACTACCGTAAATATCTCCTGAGTAATTACGACAATTTATTAGACACACTCTCCCGAGCTACGCTAGCTGGCTTTTAATACAACTCACTTCATATCACACCCAAGGCTTCGTTATTCCTAATCCCGCCTTTAAACCCGCAGTTATAGATCCCTCTTATACTTTGGGAGTGATGTTGTTCAACACTTACCTAAATATGCACTCTCTCCCGAGTTATGCATACTAAATAGGCACAGCTAATTGAGAGCTCTTCAATCAACCAGAATATAAACCTAGTTGAACAAATAGAGAAAAGTTATGGCTCAATTATATAAAAACATAACAAGAATTTATCCTACAAAAGGTTCTATCAAAACTCTAGATAACAATTTAGCTATTCATAATAGTATGTAAAACTACAATACTAAAAGTCATAACCAACAATGAAAAATAGGAAGAGGAAGGAAAAACTCGTGGAAGAATTCTCCGCCTTGCTCCCAATGCGTTCTTGCCTCCTTAGGTCGAATTTGTGTCTCAAATCTATCCTCCTCCCTTCTTGGCCGGCTTCCTTGGTTTAATATAGGTTTAGGGCTTAAAATCCCATGTTTTGCACTTTGGTCCCTGAAATTTACGCGTCCTGCCGCGGTCCCACCGCAGTTACGCCAGGACCGCGGCCAAATAGGCCCTCTGAATCTGCAGCTCTGCTCTGCCGCGGTCCTACCGCAGTCCTATCGTAACTGCGGTTTTGCACCCTATTCCGTTTGGAATTTGGAAAAACATAAAACATGCAAGTTGTATCCCTTTGAGTTATATTTCCAACCATATATTATGGAGCCCAAATAGAGTTCTTAGCAAAAAGTTATGTCTATTTTACTAGACAGTACGTAATATGCCTCTTCGAGTCTTGTTCGTACTTAATTATCAAATTTGACCCCCCGAACGCGATCCCGGCTTAATTCCTTGAGCTTTTACTCAGACTTCAAAGCTCCAAATTACTTAATTTCATTCTATAATATCTATATAGCTCGGAATCACTCCTACAAGGCATAAAACACACCGTTAGTGCAAAACACTAGCGATTAAAGCGCAAACTCAACTAAAGTGCAGTAAATTAGAGTGTAATAATCGACTAAAATACGTAATTATAGCCTATCATCAATACATGATCCAAAAATTAAAACCAAAAAGTAACTTCACATTAAATCACTGAATAAAAAACGAACTTCAAAAAGCCACGTTGAAGAGTTATTAAAGAAAGGGCATATACGAGATAACATGAGCCCTTATGCAGTACCATCCTTACTTACACAGAAGAAAGATAGACATTGAAGAATGTGTGTAGACAGTATGACAATTAACAAGATCATTGTGGGATATAAGTTTCCAATTTCTCGATTGGGCGACATATTGGACCAATTAGATGGCTCAATATTATTTTTGAAGATTGGCTTATGCAGTAGGTACCATCATATTTGAGTTCGATCAAGAGAAGAGTGGAAAATAACTTTTAAGATGTGTGATGGATTGTATGAGTGGTTAGTCATGCCTTTTATCTTAACTAACACTCCAAATACGTTTATGCGACTTATGAACTAGGTCCTACGGCCATTTATTAGGAAGTTTGTTGTAGTATATTTTGATGATATCTTGATTTACAGTCGAACTTGGGAAGATCACATCTTGCACCTAAGGGAGGTATTGGTGGTTTTACAGAAAAATAAGCTCCATATCAACCTCACGAAGTGCAGCTTTATGACTTCAGAGTTACTGATTGCATTCGAGTGGACGAAGAAAAGGTGTGTGCTATTAAGGAGTGGCCAGTACCCAAAACAGTAAGTGAACTGCGTAGTCTTCATGGGTTGGCGACCTTATATGGTCAATTTATTCATCATTTTTTGTAAAATCATGGCTCCATTACTGATCTCTTGAAGAAAGAAAAATTAAGTGGAATAAAAATGCTGGCAGAAGTTTCAATATTATCAGGGAGAAGCTGACTACCGATCCAATCTTAGCTTTGTGGAGTTTTGACAAAGTTTTTGAAGTGGAGTGTGATGCAAGTGGAGTAGGCATTGGAGCAGTGTTATCACAAAAAAAACGGCCAGTAGCTTTTTCAGTGAGAAATTGAGTAGCACGCGACAAAAGTGGTCTACTTATGACAAGGAGTTTATGCGATTACACTGGCACTAAAGCACTGGCAAAATTATCTTATTGATAAAGAGTTTGTTCTCTATACTGATCATCGAGCTTTAAAATACCTTGGCAGCCAGAGAAGAATTAGTCAAGACATGCATGTGAGATAGATCACTTTTCTGAAAAAGTTTCCTTATCGACTTTGACATAAGTTAGGAGTAGATACAAAGTTGCTGATGCTTTAAAATGACAGTGGCATTGATGACAATGCTCAGGTTTGAGATCATTGGCTTTGATTGTTGGAAAAATAATTACAAGAATGACGAGGATCTTGGAGAAATATAGGGAAAATGCCAGCTTAAGCAAGTTGGTGGTGATTTCCACATCTATGAAAGGTAACAAGCTTAGCCCTCCTTGCACCTCCTTGCGTGAGAAGGTTATTAGAGATTTTGTGACGACACGGCCGGTCGTCTTAAGAATTTACGCCCCGATCCCCTATTAACTACTTTCCGCAAGGTTATTTCTGCTATTTTGATTTGCCGGAATGTTCGATTTTGAGTTTCGAAGAGTTTTGGGACACTTAGTCCCTAAATAAGAGTTTAAGTGTTGGAAAGTTGACCGTAGTCGGAACAATGTGAAGACGGCCTCGGAATGGAAATCTGATGGTTCCGTTGGGTGATTTCGGTCTTAGGGACGTGTTCGGATTGTGTTTTGGAGGTCCGTAGCTAATTTAGGCTTGAAATGTCGAAAGTCAAATTTTGAAGTTTTTGGTTCGATAGTGAGATTTTGATCTGAGGGTCGGAGTGGAATTCCAGAAGCTGGAGTAGCTCCGTAGTGTTGAATGTGATGTGTGTGCAAAATTTCAGGTCATTCGGACGAGGTTTGATAGACTTTTTGATCGAAAGCTTATTTTTAGAGTTTTGGAGTTCTTAGGCTTGAATCCGTAGTTGATTCGTCGTTTCGATGTTGTTTTAGGTATTTTAAGGATTGGTATAAGTTTGGATAGTGGTATTATACTTGTTAGTTCCTTTGGTTGAGGTTCTGGGGGGCTCGGGATGATTTCGGATGGTTGACGGAAGGATTGTGGAGTTTGAGGTTGCAGCTTCAGCTGGTTTTCTGTCATAACCGCACCTGCGGTTTGGGTCCCGTAGAAGCGGCTCTGTGGTCGCAGAAGTGGAATTGGAGAGGTCCAGCAGGAGCCGCATGTGCGAGAAGGGAACCGCACCTACGAGACCAGAGGTGCGGAAACTGGCTTTAAGTGAGAAGTCGCAGATGCAACCATTGTTCCGCAAAAGCGGGACCGCAGATGCGGTAACATCTGGGCAGAAATATGAAATTTCGAGGGTTTAGTTTCAAAAGTTAGAAATTCGATTTGGAGCTCGGGAGAGGGCGATTTTGAGAGGAAATTGAAGAGAAGGTCAATAGGTAACAATTCTTTAACCCTTTCTAGTTATATTCCATCAATCTACAGTTAGCTTCATCATTTAATTTTGGATTGGAGATGAAAATTGGGGAAAGTTGGAAGAAAGTTCTTAGATCTAGAATTCGACTTTTGATTCGGAATTTGACCTTAGATTTGAATAATTTTGGTATGCATGAACTCGTGAGAGTATGAGGATTCTGAAAATATAAATTTTACCCGATTTCGAGACGTGGACCCGAGGGGCATTTTGGTCATTTTACCTAATTTCGCGTATTAGCTTAGAATTTCTTCGTAGAATCAGTTACTTGAAGTGTTATTTACATTATGCAATTGAATTGAATAGATTTGGGTCATTTGGAGTTGAGTACTCGTGGCAAGAACGTGGTCTCGCGTTGATTATTAAGCCGGTTCGAGGTAGTGGCTTGTCTAACCTTGTGTGGGGGACCTTCCCCTTAGGATTTGGTATATTTGGTAATTGAAATGCCTTGTACGTGAGGTGACGAGTGCGTACTTGTGCTAATTGTTGGAAATCCGGTTTTCATTAAGTAATTACTAGTATGTTTCCTTTCCTGTTTATATTACTTGCACTATTAAGCATGTTGTTAGCTTAGGAAAGCATGTCTAAGTGACTTAATTGCTTTACTTGCTCAAACTGTCTTACCTGAATTCTGTGCAGCATGCTAGGCTAGAATTACTTGTTTGCCTTAATATGAAATTTGTCATTTCTGAATATTTTCATGTTGCTGTTGTGTATTTACATTGGGACTACGGATGTGGGATTCCGGTAGCTCCCCCTTTGCCTGTTTATTTTGGGACTACGGATATGGGATTCCGATAGATCTCCCTGCACAGTTTTATGGAACTACGGGAATGCACCTGGTAGATTCCCCTAGTACTGGGTATTTACATTTGGGACTACAGAACGGAATTTCGGTAGATCCTCGCGCACTATGAGTTGGACTACGGGACGGAATCCCGGGAGATCCATTGGATATGTATATTTGGGACTACAGGACGGTATCCTGGGAGATCCCCGATTGTTATTTTGGTGTTGAACCGTATTTCTTTCTGTGTTTACCTTGTCTCTGTAATAGTTGTTGTTGCCCTTTATATCTTGTGTTACTTTTATTGTTGTACTTATTTATAATGTTCTGTTCTACACTGTTGAACTTTATACTTTATTTAACCTCAGTAAGGCCTGACCTTCCTCGTCACTACCCGACCGAGGTTAGGCTTGGCACTTACTGAGTACTGTTATGGTGTACTCATGCCCTTTCTGCGCATGTTTTTCATGTGCAGATCCAGGTACCTTGACTCAAACTTACCATCCTTGAGGCGAGGCGACCCATCGGAGACTTTGAGGTATATTTGTCGCGTCCGCAGACCGTGGAGTCTCTCTCTATTCTCTCTTGCAGCTACAGCCCTTCTATATTTACATGTTTTAGACTATTCTAGAGTTAGAGCACTATGTAATATCCTTAGCTTGTGATTCATGGGTGTGAGCACGTGATTTTTGTCCTATGTGAATTACTCCCATAAAATACAAGAAAATAATTTTTTCCATTTTTTATAATTTTATAGGATTTTGTGGAAAATTGTGCTAATTATTTGCATTTTCTGTGCATGTTTATCTTATTAAAATCATGAAAAATACAAAAAATACAATGCATGTGCATTTAGGATTTATTTTTATATTTCTAGGTAAATTAGTAAATTATTTGCTTTATTAAAAATGAAAATCTCCAAAATGGTTTATTTTTGTATTTTTAGCCTTTTAATTTTAAATTAGTAATTTTCTTGTTTAACTTAGGAGTAACTAATTTTTTATAATTATTATGTCGGATAATTAGCTTAATTGTGTAAGTTAATTTAGTATAAAAGTCTAATTTAGGTTTTAATTAATTGAAAAGAAAAAAGAAAACATTTGAAAGAAGAAAAAAAGAAGAGAAGGAAAATCAGAAGGGCTATTAGGGCTAATTCAATAAAGCCCAAACGAATTTTCCCCTCAACCCGTCAATTCCGCCCAGGCCCCAATCCATACTCGATCCGATTCTATCAGGCATGGAGACAACCAAAATGACGTAGTACTAAGTCAATACTACGTCGTTTTGAGTTCATAAGTTTTAAAAGAGATCCTAGCATTTCATATGGTTTCATCCAACGGCTGTGAAAGCCTTCCCCTTCTCGCTTAAAAATGTCTGAATGTCATCAGTGTAACCTAGGATACCTGATTCTTCATCTCCATCAAACCCTATCTCTCACCACCATTCGTCGCCCACCGCAATTCGCCATTGGCGGCGGTGGACCTCCCAACCCTACAAAAAATTAACCATACACTCCTCATACTCCCTCATACACTAGGTCAGTGTCGATTTCCCCAAAATCTCCACCTGTCCCCTTAATTTTAGATCTAAAAATAAAACCCTAGATCTGTTCTCATCCTTGATTCATCATACAAAGGCCTGGGTTCATGTTCTCCAATCTTTGAAGGCAAATTTGGCCTGAAATGAGTGTTAGTTGTTTGTTCTCACAAGAGCAGTCGATTAACACTCATTTTGGTTTAAATCGAAAAAACCGGGGTGTTGCCTAATCCAAGTCATATGTCCGCCCAAAGTATTAGGTATTTCTATTCTCTTGGTCCTTTTTCTGTCTCTCCGTTCCCCTTCTTTTCTTTATCTTCTTCTCCTTTTCTTTCAAGAATAAAGAAATTTAGTTTTCTTTTTGTTGTGCTTGACCTCAGAGTCATTTAGTCCGTCTAATTGTTATTAGGCATCTTAATATGGTTTAGTTTGTTTAGCCTTTAAATCAGTTTAATTCTTTACTGTTAGGTCTACTTTTTTGGATTGGTTTTTGTTATGATTCCTTGGTCCAAACGAGTTGGTTCATTACTGATTCGTTTAGTCAGAAATATTGTTGTTTCGTTTCGTCTTGCTTCTTCTTTTGAAAAATTATTTTGTCTTGGGCTCTATTTGGTTTGGGGCCTGCCTTGCATGCAGACAGGCCCATTAGCACTAAGGCCCAAAAGGTTGTGGGGGTTTTGGGATTTTCAGTTGTTTGAAGGGATTCAAATCCCAGTTGTGGTGAAAGGTAAATAATAGAAGTTTAAAGGGTATTTAGGGCATTTTTATTGGAAAAATCTTTCACAACTACCTGGAAAATTTTCAGGAAGGTGGGATTGGGGTTGGTTTAACAAACAAGCTAAAACTTGGGATCTGAAATGAATAGATAAAATTTGGGGAAGGGGTAATATTAAAATCAGTTCTGCTACCCTACGTCTTTCTATATAAGGTTTGCTTCTTTCATTGTGAAGGGAGAGATTAGAGACCTGAAAAGTTAGCAAACGGCTGAAACTATATACTGAGATATGTCCCAAAATTAGAAGAAATAATACAAAAATAATCATCAAATACTGGTTCTATTGCAGCTGGTTTGTTGATATTTCTTGGGTTTTAAAAGTTAGAGTAAATTGTTGTTTTCTTCGGGGTTCAAAACATGAAAAGCTGATTGATGAATTGTTGTTTGTTGCTACTTTAAGAGCTGCTGACATTTAGATTTCCTTGCTGAAGTTCTGTTGGTTTTTTTCTTTGTTGTTTCAGGTATGTTTTGAACCGTGAAAGTGCAAAATGAAGTTGAGGATTCAATGTGTTTGAATGAAATTGGACTTTCCTTCCAGATCTTGATTTCTTTTTGTTTAGCATTACATGTGTTAATTAGCTTGGTAGTCATTGTTTCTAGTTGTAACTAAATGTTAGCATCAACACCTTATTCCCTAGTAAGATTCAGAGTTCACATGTCCAAGATCTAAGTTTGTATAATATTCTAATTATGATTTTGGGATTATGCTAAACTGTGGTTTGTAAGGCTGCCATATGAGTTTGGGTAGTTGAATATTTTGACATGTTTGGCATAAAATTAGTAAATATTCATGTTTAGAGGGCTGGAATTGGACAAGGTTGAATCCATGTTAGTAAATGTATGTTTTTTTTTAAATCATGGTAGTGCTTGGTTAAAAATCGAATTCTATTATGTTTTAATAATGAGATAAATTGTGTATGAGTTGTTATAACACCAGGTGTTGCATATTCATTATAGTCATGTAATTGGGCATTGAAATACGTTGTACATTTGTTTAAAATTTGTAAGAGCTTGGGCTGTCATGAGATGTAACGTGGTTATTGGGCCTCGAATGGTACTTAGCATAGGCCCAAATCGAGCAGCCCAGTCTCAAGCTAGGTCCTTCAGTTTTTGGTGTAGTTGATTCATTTTCCTCTGTGAATTTCCGTTTAATGCATCACCTGAGCTCAAGATGTTCATGTGGTCGTTTGTTTCAAGCTATTGCATGCAAGTCTTACAGCTGGGCTTTGAGGCTGGCCCAGTTATGCCTTTGTTGATCCCATTTTGACTTTGGGCCTTCCGTTTAGCCCAATAACGATCGCTTATTTTTACTTTAAGTTCGAAATTCCCCAAATGTTTAGGTCAATATAGTATTTTGCTTAGGCTACTCAGGGCGATGTATATAGAATTTAATTTGGTTAAAATTCAAACTGCCTTTAGTCTCTTTAATTAAACGTGACTCCTTTAATTAGATTGAGGTGTGCCATATCAAAAAAATATATAATTTATGGCTCTCAAAAGATTAGGTCAAAACATCACTTGGGGAATTAGATTTGAGGCGTGCCATAAGCAAATCAAATCATTTATGGCCCTTACAAACATCTTAATTTAGATATTAAAAATGAACTTCGTAGTTTGCTTTAGGCGCGTTGAATACATAGTTATCATGGGTACTAAAATACGGGGGTGCATTTTATGTGACCTGGTCTTAATTTCCAACAAGGTTAAATAGAACGTATCGTGAACCACGGGTGCATTTCATGTAGCGTGGCTTGCGATATGTTTAAATAACCTTGAATCAATTCTTTAAATAAATGAAAGCGGTTTTAAAATTAAAATGCACATAGGTTTAAAAGTGTTTTAAAATCAAATAGTTGAGCCAAAAATAATAGTTAAGCGACCGTGCTAAAATCGCGGAACCCAGGAATGACTAACACCTTCTCTCGGGTTAACAGAATTCCTTAACTGGATTTCTGTGTTCGCGGACTGTAAAACAGAGTCAATCTTTCCTCGATTCAAGATTAAAAATCGGTGATTTGGGACACCATAAATTATCCCAAGTGACGACTCTAAATTTTAAATAAAATAAATCTCGTTTCGATTTTCACTTTAAGTTGGAAAAAGCTCCCTTAATACCCTTCTGGGGTGTGTAAAAAGAGGTGTGAAAGCTTTGGCGACTCTGCTGGGGAAAAGAACCCAGAATCTCTGGTTCAGGGTTCAAGAATTCGAGCTTAGAATATCTGTCATAGTTGGCTTTATTTATTATCTGATTTTTACGTGTTTGAGCCTAATGTGATAAATGTTATTTTTTACCGCTTTGATATTGTTTTGACTGTATATAAATTTGTTACGAAACCCTCCTCTCTCTGAGTCTTCTAAATCATCTGGGAAGTGTGCACTTCGTGTGACTTCTCTTCTGTTAGAGTCATATCCTAATTTTAGAACGAGGTTCTACAAAGCCGGTGAAGCTTCTGTATTCTCAGTACGCTGCCCCCCTCGGCTCGAGCTATCCGCTCGGGTAAGTCAGGTCTAGAACAAATAACCCAGGTTTTTAAACCTAGAATAACATAGCCTCATGCCGGATCCCTAGTAGGAATGTTTGTTGCATCACGTGCATTTGACTTTGGGGACTCAACACAAGGGTTGGGTCCGTCTAGGACAGATGTAACCAAAATAACAGACCATCTTGATACATCCTAAGTGCTACATGTTGCATTTCTTCAAGGGTAAAAGGGTCATTTGGCGGACCAATGATAGTTGAGGGCAAATAAAAAAGAAAAAAAAAAGAAAAAGAGGGTGAAGTGTGAAAAATAAAGCAAGTAGAGCCCGATTATGTTTTCTGTCACATTTTTGTTAAGAAAAAAAGCATGAAAAATTCAAAAACGATTTTGCACTTTTTCATCATTTTCAGAAAATCAAGAAATCAAAAAGAGGAAAAGAAAATACAAAAAGAGTTTACATGTTTCATCGTTTTTCAAAACAAAAGAAAAAAAATATTTGTTTTTCTCTGAATTAGTTGTTATTTTTATTTCTCTCCTGTATCCAATCTACCCGAACTACGCATACATGATTCCCGTATTTTGGGGCGTGATATGTAGGCAACCCACATAGAGTCTGGTCTTCCTAGTGAGTCTTAGGTTCTTGACTTTGCGGGGTCTTAGCCAAATCTTGCATTTTTAACCACCTTTAGCCACATAGGTTAATTTTAGAAAATAGTCACAATCATGTCTTGCATGTATCCAAGAGGAAGGGTTATGATCTCACATAGTGTTGGTTTCAGTTTTCTCATACAGGTGTGGATGTACTTACCGGAGTTTGAGCATGACAGATACCCCAGGACCACTGCATTCAGGAGCTGCCTGAGGAGCCTTTTTATGTTTTTGAGTCTATTGTTTATGTTTTACTTTTAGTCTTGTACAGTAGTATCCAATCATTTAGTTGATGCTAGAGTCTGTCATAGTCTAGTTAAATTTGTCGAGTCTTTTTTTATTATTTCCTATTTTGTATTTGAAAAATGTATTATAAATCAAAAATCCAAAAAACAAAAAGAAGAGATTTTGCGTTTTATATTTCTGTTAGAAGTTTTCTTTAGAAAACTGATTCTAGAAATGAAAAAAAAAAGAATTTATTTCAGGTGGTTTTCCTTAGGAAGTTAATATCTAGAACTTAAAATAAAAATTGCTTTTATACTTCCTTTTGGTATATCAAGACTAAAAATTCAAAAAAAAAAGAATTTTCTTTTAATACCTCTTTAAAAAGTTTTCTTTAAGGTATTAATTCCAAAAATCCAAAAAGATTTCTTTTGAGGTGCTTCTTTGGGAAATTATGAAAAATAAAAAAAAATCTTATTTTCATTAGAACTTTAGGAATAGAAGAAAAAAACATACTTTTTCTTTGGTTTATTTTTAGAGTTTCTTCCTCAAATAATCAAAAACTGAAATCCAAAAATATTTTTTATTGTTCATTTCTCGTTTCGAAATCTTTCTTCATGGATATCAAATGAAAATTGAAAATATATTTCTTTGATTTATTTTTTAGATTTCCTTCCTAAAAAAAAGTCAAAAAATATTTTTCTCTTCTAGGATTTTTCCTTAATAGAGTATTTGTTTCAAAATGAAAAAAAAAGAAAAAAATCCATTAAGCTTGAGTTTAGAATAGGTTATAGAACATTAAGTTTAGAAAATTCAAAAAAAAGGTTTTTCTTCTTTTATTTCTCTTTTCTCATCAGAATAGTCTTTAATGTAATAAAAAAAAGAACGTTAGTTCATTTAGTCTATTTCCGATCTTCCTGAACTACGCAAAGATCTGATTCATGCGACATCATGATACGTAGTCAACCTACATAGGGTTTGATCGAATCATTTTTTTAAAAGAAAAAGGGAAAAAAAGGAAATAAACAAAAAAAAGGGTGAAATTATGGGATGTGAGAAATGAGAGGAAAGAAAAGAGTGATAATTAGCAAAATAAAAGGAAGGAAAATGAGCAAGCAAGTGCTAGAAAAGCAAAGAAAAGAGAGGATTGAAATGAACAAATTGGGATGATGCCAACTGACATTCGTACCCTCGAAGTCATTTTAGAACCGATAATTGTGGCTAGGTGCATTGCACATAAAGTGAGATTATCTTATGTTAAATGCCCTAACGCTAACGTGATGACTTCATCTTCATAGCAGAAAGTTGGTTGGTTTGTGGTTCTTAAAGTGGTAACTCTTCTCTACAACATAAGGTCGAAAGGCAATGGCAAATAGCAACGGAATCGAGTCGGTTGATACTGGTGCCCAAAAGTAATTGGTTGAACAGGGCAATGGGTTGGTTGAAGAGGTAAGGATGTTAAGACAACACATTGCGGATATGTATCAGGCTTGGATGATTGGGAAGGCACCACCCCCACCACCACCTAGCTTTTTAAATGCTACCCTTACCCAAACTCCGGCCATAGTGCCAAATGATCCTCCATACTCTCCAGATCCACCCACTTATCACAGCTTTCCCAACAACCCTAGTAGCTATATCACTCAGCCTCCAATTACCTCTCCCCAAAATTGCCCTCCTGTCATATCCATTATCCCCATGATCACACCTTCTCAACAATCTTCCCTTCATATATCTGACAACGAACATCCACTCAAAGCCCATGATACCCAATATTACCCTTAGAGGTTGCCCACAAGGTTCTTGACTCATACAATCAGAGCCTTCGGAATGAGCCTCATGTTGAAAATGAAAAGTTCACAGGAAAAGAAGGGCGAGATGAGCTATCCAAAAAGCTGAAATGGTCTAAAACGCCAAAACTTAATTTATATGATGGACGTGGAGATCCAGTAGCCCATCTGAGAGGTTACTGCAGTGAAACGAGAAGTGTTGGGGGGAAAGATAATTTGTTGATGGTGTATTTCAGTGAAAACTTGACTGGGGCAGCCTTGCAATGGTATACTCGTTAAGATGTCGATAAGTGGCATGCATGGGATGACATGGCTCAAGATTTTGTTCGACACTTTTAGTACAATCTAGACATTATCCTAGACCGCTCCTCCCTATCCAAGATGGAAAAGAAATCGGAGGAAAGATTTAGGCAGTTTAGGCTCAGATGGAGGGAACAAGCCGCTCGGGTCAGTCCCCCTATTGGTGAAGAAGAAATGGTTGAGCTTTTCCTATAAGCCCATGGGCCCACCTACTTCAGTCATTTGATCCCGGCTTTAGGTAAACCTTTCAATGATGTGGTAAAAATGGGGGAGATGGTAGAAGAGGGAATCAAGTCAGGCAAAATCATGAGTTATTCTGCATTGAAAGACACTACAAAAGACATTCAGAACATCTCAGTAAGTTTGGATGGAAGAAAGAGAAATAGAAAAGATGTTGTTGAGCCGCGCCAACGATAGGATCCAGTGGGCATTGTCGCGCAACGCTTTCAGCCTCGATATCGACCTCATGGATATCCCTGTGCTCCAGATAATCCTCCCCAATGCTACTTCTCTCCACAAAACCCCCAAAGTCATACATCACCTTCCCAGTATTCCATCAACAATGCACCATCATATGCTCTACACCTACGAGACCCGCGATGGCCTGCACCACTTCCACAAATGTCTTACCTGCCCCCTCAAGCATATCAACCACCTACCCGCAAAAAGGTTTTAACCGAGGCCAGAGTACAAGATGAAAAGACAAAAGCAAAAGGAGAAGACTTTCACTCCCATTGGAGAATCATATGCCAGTTTGTTCCGAAGGTTGAGGCAATTGGACATGTTGAAGCCGATTCAGATAAAAATGTCAAACCCTATTCCAAAGAATTTTGATTATTCTCAAAGGTGCGCATATTGCTTTGATGCCCCAGGTCACAACATAAAAAAGTGTTGGCATCTGAAAAATGCAATTCAGAAGCTTATTGATGTAGGTGACATTGTCGTGCAAAATCCAGATGCAGTAGATACTAGCCAAAGTCCATCGCATGTTCATAATGAGATGCATATGGTGGGTATGATTTGTTTTGAAAAGGAATATGCGAATTCTTCTGAGATCCTCGGAGGTACACGTGATGCAAAGCTTTCAGCGCTATCAGAGGTTGATCTTAAGAACGAGCCGGTAAAAGGGACCCAAAAGCAATTTGCTAAGGTCATTATGATGGAGACTGGTGAAGGTCATAGTATTGTTGATGCAGAACTCAGTGGCTAAGATGTTGAGCTTGGTGATTGGAAAGATGTTCCTTTCTTGGTTAGTCGGGGAGGATTTCTGGCGGTTTATTTTGTTGTCATTTCTGTTGTCCGGGTTATTTCAAGGTTGTAATCCGTATATTGTCTTATGACTCAAACCTTTCTATCCTTTTATTTTGCCTAGTTTGTTTAGTCGTAGTAACTTGTTTAGTGTTGTCTAGGTTTGTTTCAGGGTTGTACCCCAGTTTATTTTGCTTGTCTTGTTGTTCAAACCCTTTCACCGGTTGTCTAATGCAATTTTCTGTTTTATGTTATTTCTAGTCATTTTTGTTTAGTTCTCTTTTCCTTTTACAGTTCTTTTCATGCTGGCTCTAGTAACATGACATGCACGTATAATTCTAGGCTTGGTCTTAATAGTTAGTCTAATCATGAAATGATGAAATAATTTTGAAGATAATAGGAACATTTGAGGGAAATAAGTGCAGATTTGAACATTTTGAGATCATTTGAAGCCCGAACCATGTGAAACTAGGGAAGATAATTTGGGAAGTTAATAGGGTGACAAGAATTCGTTAAAGGAGAGTGCATCCTGGATGATTTGAAGCAAGCAACTTTGAGTTCAAGTGCATCTCAAGTTACAAGATAAAGTCAAGAAAGTTTTCTCCGAATTGATGGAGGATATCCATTGTGAAGAGGGAATCACCCAACGAGGGTTCTGTACTTGACAAAGCGCTAAAGAGAAGTGGAAGGCATATCAGTGATATCAATGCCGAAGCCGCAAAAGAAATATTGTGCATGATATTCAATTTTCATTTCAAGTTGCATGTGTTGTAGTTGGCATTTTCAGGGATTGGGAGGACCTCTTTCAGCTACCCAAACACTTAAACCATTCGATACCCTTTTGAGCCTGATCTGATTTTTTTGATCTTCCCTCTTTTGGAATCAAGTTAAAGTCGTATGGAAAAAAAAGAAAAAAATTCATATCCCTGTAGGTTTATTTTAGAAAGTTCATTCCAAAAGGAAAATTCCAAAAAAAAAAAAAGAGATAAAGAAAAAAAAGGGAAAAAGAAAAGGAGAAAAAGGGAAAAAAAGAAAAATAGTAACAAAAAATAGTCTTGTGAACTACGTTTGACCTGATTCTTGTCACCACAAGATACGTAGGCAGCCTTACGGTTCGGTCATACCAAATAAAATATTTCATGATCCCACGAAGTCGAGAGTGGGCAGAAATTCCATCTCAAAAGAAAAAGAAAAAAAAGAATCAAATTCCTTTGTTTTAGAAATTGGGGCAAAGTTTTAGAGTGGATTCTAAAAGTTGTAAATAAATTAACCCTGTTATCTTAGTTATTTTGAGCCTTTATGATATCTTTTCTTTCTAACCCTGTCCAAAAGTCACATTACAGTCCAAAAAAGACCTTTCAGATAATCTTTGAGAGTGTTGAGTTTAGACATGCCGAGAGAATATGAGGTTTTTACCATGGTTAATGCCTTCTCATCTACAGAATCAGAGGAAATAAGAAGAAAAGAACAAAATGAGAGAGTTTTAATGGTAAAAACTTTCATAGGCACCATAAGGCGATGGGGAGTTGAAAGAAAGAACAAAACGAGAGAGGCTTGATGGTGAAAACCCTTTAGGCACTACAAGTCGAATACAGATTGTGAATAAGATTGGATAACCGGAGCATTGAAGCCCAGTTTCACAATTTAGGCGTATAACAAGAGTTGAACATCAGACTTGCTTGACAGATTAGGCCACTTATCCAAAGGTGCATGTCATGGTCATTAGAGTTGGTATCCACATCTGATAAGTTTCTACCTTGTAGTTTTCTTGTTAGGAATCATCTATTTCCATTGTCCTTTACTCTGTTCCTTTTGTCCTGTTTACTTCCTCTTCCTGAGTCTGTTTGGGCAAAACAAGTGAGAAATGACTTCAAAATATGTCACCAGCTTTCCAATTGCACAAGACGGGATCTGGCTAGCATATTAAAGTGGCATAAGTCAGGAAAAAACAGCGTGCACACTGAGTTGGTAACAATCAACGTGCTTTGGGATTTATGTGAAATACAAAAGGTTTGGTATATGTCAATTCATAAATAATGCAACAGATAGAGGATGTTGGGTGAATGGATCAAAGGTATTTTCTATGATAAGGTTGACAGAGAACGTGGTTAACTAGTGACAAGCAAGGCCTTCCAAGCGGAAATCAAAGTTATCATGGCAAGTGAAGGAGCAATAGACATCAAGGCCAAGGTCAGTGGGTTAAGTCAGGAAAGAACAGCATGCGCGCTGAGTGGGTGGTAATTGACGTGCTTTGGGATTCATGTGAAACACAAAGGTTCAGTAAATGTCAGTGCATGAGTACAATGCAACAGTTGAATGGTATTGGGTTTGAATAGATCAGAGGTATTTTCCGTGATAAGGGTGACAGAGAAAATGGTCAGTCAATAAACAGGCCAGGTCTTTCGAGTTGAAATCAAAGTTATCATGGGAAGTGAAGGAGCAATTGCCCTCAAAGTCAAGGCCGCAAACCAACCTCCATGTTTAAACTCACAAGTTTTTTTTGATTGAAACAGGGGCAGAAAATTTTGTTGGTTTCGGAGAAACCCTCTGTGAGGAAAGCAGGTGACAGACATGCTCGGCAGTAAGTTTCTAGTACCCTCCTAGATGATGGGATTCAGTAAGTTGTGAGACCCTCGCAAGTGACAAGGTCTGACGAGAGTTTTACTTTTGGGAAGTATAATTTAGCATTTAAGCTTTCACTTTTGAGATAAAACTTGGTTTTGAAATTTTTCAGGATAAGGGAATTTAGCTTAGAACTTATTTTGATAACAAGAATTGGTTAACACTCACAGATGTTCCCAATATCAAACTGAGGTAGAAAAATTTCTTTTGTTTTGTCTGTTCTGTTGCAATCAGGAGCCCACCTGGAGAACAAGGGAAAATAGCTCACGTTTCAAAGGAAAGCGGGTCGAGTTCAGCAATCAGGCGCCCACCTGGAAAACAAAGGGAAAGCAATTCAAGTTTCAGAGGAAAGAAAGACAATTCAAGTGTTGGTAATTAGGTGCCCACCTGGAGAACAAAGGGAAAGCAGTTCAAGTGTTGGAAATCAGGATCCCACATGGAGAATAAAAGGAAAGTAGTTCAAGTATTGGAAATCAGGAGCCCACCTGGAGAACAAAGGGAAAGCAATTCAAGCGTTGGTAATCAGGAGCTCACCTGTAGAACAAACGGAAAAGAAATTCAAGCGTTGGTAATTAGAAGCCTACCTGTAGAACAAACGGAAAAGCAATTCAAGCGTTGGTAATCAGGAGCCTACCTGAAGAACAAAGGGAAAACAATTCAAGCGTTGGTAATCAGGAGCCCACCTGGAGAACAAAGGGAAAGCAATTCAAGCCTTGGTAATCAGGAGCCTACCTGGAGAACAAAGGGAAAGCAATTCAAGTGTTGGTAATCAGGAGCCCATATGGAGAACAAAGGGAAAAACAATTCAAGTGTTGGTAATCAGAAGCCTGCCTGGAGAACAAAGGGAAAGCAATTCAAGTGTTGGTAATCAGGAGCCCACCTGGAGAACAAAGGAAAAGAAAATCAAGTTCCGGGAAAAGCAGTTAGAGTTTTGGCAATCAGGCACCCACATGGAGAGCAAGAGAATACGTTTAGAGTTTTGGCAATCATGCGCCCACCTGGAGAGCAAGGGAATACGGTGCAAGTTTTGGAAATCAGGAGCCCGCCTGGAGAACAAAGGGAAAGCAATTCAAGTATTGGTAATTAGGAGCCCACCTGGAGAACAAAAGGAAAAGTAATTCAAGTGTTAGTAATCAATAACCCACCTGGAGAACAAAGGGAAGCAGTTCAAGTTTTGAGGAAAACCAGTACAAATGGTGGTAATCAGAAACCCACCTGGAGAACAAAGGGAAAGCAGCAATGTTCAAAGGAAGACGGTTCAAGTTTAGCAATCAGGTGCCCGCCTGGAGAACAAAGGGAAAACACCTCAGAATACAATTCAAGTCAGCAACAAAGGAATTTCACCTGGAGAGTACAAGTCAACAGAGCAACAGAAATATAGGTAGGATTCTTGTAATTCATAAATCATAATTTAGTCTAGCTTCTTTTATTTTGTCTTGGTGTAATAAGGAGTTCAGCAAGCAGTAGCAACAGCAGCAACAATGAAATCACAGCTTCCTAGTAGTCTCAGCTACCAAAACTTCTCAAACTACACTGACCTGATTCCTTTATAGCCAAAGATATGTAGGCAACCTCCGAAGCATGGTGCGGTCAAATCTTTCAAAAAATGTTTCCCACAGAGTATTCAAACAGGCAAAAATCGCTCGTATCCGCTCACTTTATCTTTGCACAAAAACTCTCCGTGTTTTCGAGCAAAGAGGGGAAGTTGTGAGCACGTGATTTTTGCCATATGTGAATTACTCCCATAAAATACAAGAAAAATAATTTTTTTCCATTTTTTACAATTTTATAGGATTTTGTGGAAAATTGTGCTAGTTATTTGCATTTTCTGTGCATGTTTATCTTATTAAAATCATGAAAAATACAAAAAAATACCATGCATGTGCATTTAGGATTTATTTTTATATTTCTAGGTTAATTAGTAAATTATTTGCTTTATTAAAAAATGAAAATCACCAAAATGGTTTATTTTTGCATTTTTAGCCTTTTAATTTTAAATTAGTAATTTCCTTGTTTAACTTAGGAGTAACTAATTTTTTATAATTATTATATCGGATAATTAGCTTAATTGTGTAAGTTAATTTTGTTTAAGAGTCCAATCTAGGTTTTAATTAATTGAAAAGAAAAAAGAAACATTTGAAAAAAGAAAAAAAAAGAAGGAAAATCAGAAGGGCTGTTAGGGCTAATTCAATAAAGCCCAAACAAATTTCCCTCTCAACCCGTCAATTCCGCCCAGGACCCAATCCATACCCAGTCCGATTCTATCAGGCATGGAGACAACCAAAATGATGTAGTACTACATCAATACTACGTCATTTTGAGTTCAAAAGTTTTAAAAGAGATCCTGGCCTTTCATCTGGTTTCATCCAACGGCTGTGAAAGCCTTTCCCTTCTCACTTAAAAATGTCTGAATGTCATCAGTGTAACCTAGGATCCCTGATTCTTCATCTCCCTCAAACCCTGTCTCTCACCACCATCCGCCGCCCGCCAGAATTCGCCATTAGCGGCGGTGGACCTCAAAACCCTACAAAAAATTAACCATACACTCCCCACACTCCCTCAAACACTAGGCCGGTGTCAATTTCCCCAAAATCTCCACTCGTCTCCCTTAATTTTAGATCTAAAAACAAAACCCTAGATCTGTTCCCGTCCTTGATTCATCATACAAAGGCCTGGGTTCGTGTTCTCCAATCTTTGAAGACAAATTTGGCGTGAAACGAGTGTTAGTCGTTTGTTCTCACAAGAACAGTCGATTAACACTCATTTTGGTTTAAATCGGAAAAGCTGGGGTGTTGCCTAATCCAAGTCGTCTATCCGCCCAAAGTATTTGGTATTTCTATTCTCTTGGTCCTTTTTCTGTCTCTATGTTCCCCTTCTTTTCTTTATCTTCTTCTCCTTTTCTTTCAAGAATAAAGAAATTTATTTTTCTTTTCTTTGTGCTTGACCTCAGAGTCATTTAGTCCGTCTAATTGTTATTAGGCGTCTTAATAAGGTTTAGTTTGTTTAGCCTTTAAATCAGTTTAATTCTTTACCGTTAGGTCTAGTTTCTTGGATTGGTTTTTGTTATGATTCCTTGGTCCAAACGAGTTGGTTCATTACTGATTCGTTTAGTCAGAAATATTGTTGTTTCGTTTCGTCTTTCTTCTTCTTTTGAAAACTATTTTGTCTTGGGCTCTGTTTGGTTTAGGGCCTGCCTTGCATGCAGATATGCCCATTAGCACTAATGCCCAAAGGGTTGGGGGTTTTGGGATTTTTAGTTGGTTGAAGGGATTCAAATCCCATCTATGGTGGAAGGTAAATAACATAAGTTTAAAGGGTATTTAGGAAATTTTTATTGGAAGAATCTTTCACAACTGCCTGGGAAATTTTCAGGAAGGTGGGATTGGGGTTGGTTTACCAAACAAGCTAAAACATGCCCATTAAAATTAGTTTTGCTACCCTAGGTCTTTCTATATAAGGTTTGCTTCTTTCATTGTGAAGGGAGAGATTAGAGACCTGAAAAGTTAGCAAACGGCTGAAACTATATACTGATATATGTCCCAAAATTAGAAGAAACAATACAAAAATAATCATCAAATACTGTTCTATTGCAGCTGGTTTGTTGATATTTCATGGGTTTTAAAAGTTAGAGTAAATTGTTGTTTTCTTCTGGGTTCAAAACATGAAAAGCTGATTGATGAATTGCTGCTTGTTGCTGCCTTTAGAGCTGCTAACATTTAGATTTCCTTGCTGAAGTTCTGTTGGTTTTTTTCTTTGTTGTTTCAGGTATGTTTTGAACCTTGAAAGTGCAAAATGAAGTTGAGGATTCAATGTATTTGAATGAAATTGGACTTTCCTTCCAGATCTTGATTTCTTTTTGTTTAGCATTACATGTGTTAATTAGCTTGGTAGTCATTGTTTTTAGTTGTAACTAAATGTTAGCATCAACACCCTATTCCCTAGTAAGATTCAGAGTTCACATGTCCAAGATCTAAGTTTGTATAATACTCTAATTATGATTTTGGGACTGTGTTGTGGTTTGTAAGGCTGCCATATGAGGTTGGGTAGTTGAATATTTTGACATGTTTGGCATAAAATCAGTAAATATTCATGTTTAGGGCTGGAATTGGACAGGGTTGAATCTATGTTAGTAAATGTATGTTTTTTTTGAAATCATGTTAGTGCTTGGTTAAAAATAGAATTCTAATATGTTTTAATAATGAGATAAATTGTGTATGCGTTGTTATAACACCAGGTGTTGCATATTCATTATAGTCATGTGATTGGGCATTGAAATACGTTGTACATTTGTTTAAAATTTGTAAGAGCTTGGGCTGTCATGAGATGTAACGTGGTTGTTGGGCCTCGAATGGTACTTAGCATAGGCCCAAATCGAGCAGCCCAGACTCAAGCTAGGTCCTTCAGTTTTTGGTGTAGTTGATTCATTTTCCTCTTTGAAATTTCGTTTAAGGCATCACCTGAGCTCAAGATGTTCATGTGGTCATTTGTTTCAAGCTATTGCATGCAAGTCTTACAGCTGGTCTTTGAGGCTGGCCCAGTCATGCCTTTGCTGATCCCGTTTTGACTTTGGGCCTTTCGTTGAGCCCAATTTCCTTTTGAACGATCGCTTATTGTTACTTTAAGTCCGAAATTCCCCAAATGTTTAGGAATATATAGTATTTTACTTAGGCTACTCAGGACGATGTATATAGAATTTAATTTGGTTAAAATTCAAACTGCCTTTAGTCTCTTTAATTAAACGTGACTCCTTTAATTTGATTGAGGTGTGCCATATCAACAAAAATTATGGCCCTCAAAAGATTAGGTCAAAACATCACTTGAGGAATTATATTTGAGGTGTGCCATAAGCAAATCAAATCATTTATGGCCCTCACAAACGTCTTAATTTAGATATTAAAAATGAACATCGTAGTTTGCTTTAGGCGCGTTGAATATATAATTATCATGGATACTAAAATCTGGGGGTGCATTTCATGTGACCCGGTCTTAATTTCCAACAAGGTTAAATAGAACGTTTCGTGAACCACGGGTGCATTTCATGTAGTGTGGCTTGCGATATGTTTTAAATAACCTTGAATCAATTCTTTAAATAAATGAAAGCGGTTTTAGAGTTAAAATGCACATAGGTTTAAAAGTGTTTTAAAATCAGATAGTTGAGCCAAAAATAATAGTTAAGCGACCGTGCTAAAACCACGAAATCCGGGAATGCCTAACACCTTCTTCCGGGTTAACAGAATTCCTTACCCGAATTCTTGTGTTCGCGGACTGTAAAACAGAGTCAATCTTTCCTCAATTCGGGATTAAAAATCGGTGACTTGGGACACCATAAATTATCCCAAGTGGCGACTCTGAATTTTAAATAAAATAAATCTCATTTCGATTGTCACTTTAAGTTGGAAAAAATTTCCTTAATACCCTTCCGGGGGTGTGTAAAAGGAGGTGTGACAATGGGTTTCCGGATTTTGGGAGAGATATATATATTGAATTTGAGAGTTATATTTTGTATGTCGAGCTGCACTTTTAAAACGCTGTTTTATTACATTATTTCTGTTTTAAATTGTATTCTTCTGCAAATTGGTTTATCTTCCGCATTTTAGACTTACCTAGTCATGGAGACTAGGTGCCGTCACAATGGTTCATGGAGGGCGAACCGGGGTTGTGACAGATTTACATGGCGAAACCTTAGCTGAACACCTGAGAAGAGACAAGACAATTGTTGTAGTAGAGAAATGTATTATTGGCCTCAACTAAAGCTAGATATCTGTAATTGGTAAAAATATGTTATATATGTCAGACCACAAAAGGTCAAACTCAAAATACCGGCCTTTACATTCTTTTATCAGCCCCTGAGCATGTTTGTGAGGATTTAACCATGTACTTTGTACTTGGATTAACCCTGACGCAGTAAGGTATGGATTCTGTTTTGTTGTGGTGGATCGTTTCTCGGAAATGTCTCATTTTTTCCTTGCAAAAGGACCACATATGTTTTAAATGTCGCTAGGTTATTTTTTAAAGAGATTGTTTGCCTGCATGGAGTCCCTAAGTCGATCACTTCTGATGGGAATACCTGAATTTTGAATTATTTCTGGATCTCCCTAGGGAAAATATTTGACACATCAGTAAAGTTTATCAGTACTGCTCACCCACAGACAGATGGCCATACCGAAGATCTTAATCGAACTTTGGAAAATCTGATTCACAACATATGTGGAGATAAGCTTAAACAATAAAATTTCGTATTATTCTAAGATAAGTTTGCCTACAAAAGGCAATGTTCATATTGCAACTGGGAGGTCAGTATTTTCTATTGTTTATGTCCAATGCCCACGTTATGTCTTAGACTTGCTTAAACTTCCACAGGTTCCAGGATTGAGCATAACTTCAACTCATATGGCCAAACAAGTACATGATATTCAAGTAGAAATCGAGCAAAAATTTGAAGAGACTAATTCTAAGTACAAGGCAGTTGTTGATAAACATCGTCGGCTACTAACCTTTGAAAAAGGAGATGATATTATGGTATTTTTGTGAAAGAAAATGTTTCTAGTTGACACATATAACAAGCTGCAACCAAAGAAGTATAGTCTTTATCACATCCTAAAGAAAATCAATGACAACACCTATGTGTTGATTTACCGAACGCGCTGAAAAGTTTCAAGACTTTTAATATAATTGACCTTTGAGGACGAGTTCTTTTCCTAAGAAGTGGAAAATTGATACAGAAAATTAGGCAGAGAATCAGATAAATCAGGCAGGGAATTAAATCCAATAATTTAAAGAATTTCCAGCTGAGATTTGATGCATTACAATGGGTTCTTGATAACATCCTAGGAATCTCAACTCTATTCAAGGACAAGGATGAAGCTTTGGAATCTCAAGGAGGCCTTTAACAAGATCTCAAGCTAAAGAGTTGCAAAACAAGGCCATTAGACTTCAAGTGCAAACAAAAAGTTGTTAACTGGGAGGAAGAGCTCAAGGATAAAGGATATAAATTGGCTAGGTGTTACAATTATTTTATGGCCCAAATTTATGTCCAAGAAGAGGATGATTGGATCCCAAGAGGCGTCCTTTGAAGAAGGTCCTAATCAGTCTACCTTTGGACCCATTTGGCACCTAATATTCGTCCAAACTTGCAGGACAATAAGTCCTACATGAAGCCACGTTTTATAACATAAAATGAGTTACTTGCTTCCCAAGAAGGCTTCAATAGGTGTCCTAGAAGTTGAGTGCAAGTTGCCTTCAAGAATTGAAAATATTATTCAAGATTGATTTGGGACTTTCAAGATCCTATCCTAGATTGATTTTAATTTATTTCCATATTGGTACTAGATTTATTATTTTCCTAGGTAGTTAAGGTCGTGTTTTCCTTTTTTCTAAGATTATTGAAGTTACTTTTCAAGATTGACTTGATATTTGTTTCCTAGAGTTTTTCCTTTCATAAGGTAGTTGGACTTATTGTCCAAAGTAGTTTAGGACTTTATTTTATTATTTTTAGGCTCAATTTCGTGACCCCTTACCTATATAAAAGGATGTCTTCTTTGTTTTTAGAATTAGATTATTACAGACTATTATCAATAAAAATTGTGAGTTTTTTTGCAGTTTTGTGTGTGGCTACTCTTGGATCTATTCTTCAAACTTCAAGACTCAACTTAAGGTGGTAAGATAAATTTCTCGAAATCTTAGATCACTTCTAGGTATTCAAGAAAGGTGATAGTTTTAGGTTTATTGTTGTTCTTGATATTCTAAAGGATCGTGTTTCACAATCTATCTCTTGTTTTTAATTCTCTACCAAAGGCGATTAGTTCTTCGTTAGCTAATTATTGTTGTTAGGATTCAACTTCAAGAATAAACTTGAAAATACAATCTATCTTTAATTTTTGTCTTTTTTTACGTTTATCTACTTTCTTTTAGCTTCCGCACGTTTTTTTTGATTTATATTTAGTAATTCTTGGACCCCTATTGTGTTGTTATCAAGTGGTATCAGAGTATAGGCTAATCAAGTTTTCAATCTTGATATTCTTAGGAGGTTGGTAAAAAAAATAAAAAAAAGTGTTATTGCTCATTATTATTTTTAGAATTAAAGTATTATTTAGTTTCGAAGTCAAAAAAGGAAGCAAGAAGAGGGGATCCTAATTCTTGAAGATTAAAGTAAATTATTTCCTTATTCTTGTGGGGTTTAGGTTTCTTAGATTCTTTCCCTTTTTTTCCTACTAACCAATACCTATTCTTCTTAGGTTTGGTCCTTCATTTTTCATTTCTTTTTCTAACTCCATATTCTTATCACTAAGGATTTTGAGTAGTAAAGTTTATTAATAAATATAAAGATTAGCGACCAATAGTTGCTTTGAGTGGAAAAAAGCAAGAGAGGTGAGAGGCTTAGACGGAAAAATCTAAATTCGATATATATATATATATATATATATATATTGCTTTTAATTATTTTGATAAAGATGTCTCGTATAGGTAGTGATGATGAACGAAGGGCTCTTCAAGAAGCCGAAATCAAAGCAAGGAATGATATCACCTTTGCAAGCTATGCACCAACAATTCAAATGATTAATTTTGCAATTCCAAGAAATGAAGGACACCATTGCTGAGCAAAATATTACAATAGCTGAACTTAGGAGGAGAAATAATGTTAGACCCCAAGCCAGAAGAAATATACCCTCTGCTCCTATTGTAAATCAAAAAAACCCTATATATGATTTTAATAATGATATTAATTTTGATAGGATAGGAAAAGATAGGATGGGACAAAGAGGTAGAAAAGAAGATGATAATATAAGTAGTGTTAAGATGAAGATGATGTCTTTCAAGGGAACAAGGGATCAAGACTTGTTTCTTGATTGGGAGAGAAAAGTTGAAGCCATCTTTGACTGCCACAACTATTCTGAGGGTAAAAAAGTTAAACTTGCTGGTGTTGAGTTTTCTAACTATGTTGTTGTTTGGTGGGAAAAAGCTTACTAGAGACAGATTGCAAGAAGGACAAGCATCCATTGCTATTTGGGCTGGGATGAAGATGATAATAAGGAAGAGATTTGTGCCATCACATTTTTAAAGAGAGCTACAACTTCTTCAAACTTTGAAGCAAGGGCCCATGTATATGATGAATACTTTAAGACTACAAATATGACTATGATCCAAGCTAATTGTATATATGGAGGAAGAGAATGCTACAATGGCAAATTTTTTTGAATGGTTTAAATAAGAAAATAGTTAATATAGTAGAATTATAACAATATATAAATTTAAATGAGTTATTTGAATTGGATATAAATGTAGAAAGACAATATAAAAAGAGACAACAATTCATGAAGAAGCTGACCAAATACTATTCCGAAGAAACCATAGCCGAAATCTAGGGAGAAACCTACTCCTAAATTCTATGAAAATAAGGGCAAGAGAAAATTGGAATCCAATAAAAAGTGTAAGGGAGTGCATGTTAATATCCTAAGAGAGGAAAAAATAGAGGTTGTGTTGAGTGAAGAGAGTGGGATGTCAAGTGAGGAAAAGAGTGAGTTTGAGAGAAAAGAAAAGAGAGAAGGCCATGAGATAGAAAAAGATTGTGAGGTAGAGAAACAAGAGGGTTTTGGTGAGAAAAAAGAGGCTAAGAGTGAGAAAAAGTTTAGCCTTTTGATAAAAGCCAAAGAGAGTATAAGCAAGAAAATAATTTCTTTACTTCCTAACCTATTAACTCTTTCTTGTTTTAGTTCTTGTAATTTTATGCAGCCAAGTGTTGAAAGACCTTTTGAAAGGGGAGGTAAGGTGCAAGAGATGGTGGCAAAGGATCCAATTGGATTCTAACATGAATTTAGCAGAATCAATTCTTGTTGGATGATAGAAGATAAAAGCTTGGTTAAATTCTTTATTGTTAAACCTTTTGACTATTTTAATCCTTATTTACAGGTTTATGACATGGAGTTGCCTAAAAGCATTGCTAAGTTGGAGTCATTGCATAAAAGAATACAATGTGATGATGTTCCATTGGTAAATAAGTCCAAGTATGGTATGTATAATTGGTTTATTCGCATTCTTGGCTTTGCTAGAACACCTAAAGTATTTTTGGAGGTGATAAACTATACTCTTATTTCTTATGTTGGTGACTTTATTATTTTTGTGGATGATGATATTCTAATGCATATTAGTCATTAACTGTAATATCTAAGTTCAAGTGCAAGAGTGTTTTGCTTCCTTTTAAAATTGAGTATGACATAGATGATTATATATTCCAACTTGGTAGAAAGAGACATGAAATTTATGAGAAGAGGCTTGCGAATGAGTTAAATGTTTATTCTTCTCGTATTCAAGTGTCTCATGAGGTTTCATGTGATAAATTACTAGAATGTATTTTTTGTTGTGTGATGGGATGTCACGCCCCGAACCTGGAGCTTGGACGTAACACAGCACTTGGTGCCTGACTACATGTGACCGAGCGAACCAACTGGCTGGCTGAATCAACATGTGATATCATAACATACTAAATGCGGAAGATAAACTAACACATGTTGATATACTGAAAGTCTGAATGATAAAAATCAAAGTGCAAAAATACTAATACAATTTTAAAACATATTTGTAGTCAACATAGCTTAATATGAAAAGCCTGCGACTCTATCTAGCTGTTACTCTAGTCTATGAAGCCTCTAATGAAGTACTGAAAACACTAACTATCTGTAAATGTTGAAAGGCTATAAAGTAATGATAATACTTCGAAAGAACTGGGGATCACCAAATAGCTGGTACGAGAATCCTAGCGCTATGAATCATCAACCTATAAATCATTGCTTGCATTGTGAGATGCAGGCCCCAGACAAAAGTGACGTTAGTACATTTGAATTGCACTGATATGTAAAGTAACTGAAAGAAAGAATTATAAATGCTGAAACTGAAACTAAGCTGATCACTGAGAATTGATAATTGATAACTGAAATGATAACTATTGAAACTGAAACTGAAATGATAACTGATAACTAATAATTGAACTGAACAAAGGAAGTAAAGATATGAATACTCCCTCTTCTGAATGATGAACAACCTATTTATCTGAATATTAAACTGCGGCCTCAGGCCCAATATATATATATATGTGCACAACTGCGGCCTCGGGCCTAAGTATACGTATACATAACTGCGGCCTCAGGACCAAACTGCGGCCTCAAGCCCAAAGATGCATAAAGCATTAACTGCAGCCTCAGGCCCAAATACAGGTGTTCGACATTCAGGGATTTAAAATTAGGAACTAAGAATCATACTGCAATACATGATTAGTGAAATACTGAATCACACTGAGTTACGTGATGCTAAAATACTGAATCATATCGAGTTATATGATACTAAAATACTGAATAGGACTAGACTGAGACATGTATTCTTGAACTGATTATGAAAACTGAAACTTCAACTGTTATGGAATACTGAGTAATCTATACTAAGACTCGGGGGCATCAAACCCAAGTCTATATTGAATACGCACTGAGCTCGCAACGTTAAGAATGAAAGTCATGAACGAGTTATGAAGTTAGAGAATAGAAGTTCTACAACAATTCAAGGAACTAGGCTAAACTATATCTCTGAGGCAATTAGTAACATCGTAAAAGAAACGTAATGTAGGGAGAATCATTAACATTCCCAAACATAGAGAGTTAGCCTCACATACCTCAATTTCGCTCCTTAGTGATACTACAATGATCCACAATACTAAGAACCTTCAATCTACAATAGCAACATCCAATGGAACCAATGTTAGTAACAAATTCCATAACTTAAGCCATTTAGGCATATTATCAAATACCTTGTAGGCAAAATCTCTACATCTCATCACCATATAATTAATTTATCTTACTACTACCATTCACCAACAATGTATCCCACCATCATGATTAACCAATTTATAACTTCCAAAATCACATATATAACTATCCATCCACACCTAACCAACAAAATCCCATTAAATAAATATCTTTCAATCTCTATAATAGTTGTGTAATTAAATAGGGAACTTATGGTTTCCAATCACCATACCAAGAGTTCCAATATATATTAATACTCATATTCCCTTAATAAATCCATAAATATAAGTCTAAGGGTGTAGGATTACCTTTTTGGAAGAAATCTTGCAAAACCCTCCTTTGAGTTCTTGAAGGAATCCCTTGAAGATCTAAGTATTTTATGTGTAGATTTCATCAATACTAGAGTATAAATGACGGAATTCACACCAAGATAATGGGGATTTCTTACCTTGAAGATGGGAGGGGTTGGAGGTCTTGAGAGAGTGGAAGAAAACCCTAAAATTTGTCCAAATGAAGTGGGGAAAATAACCCCCGAAGGTTTTATATCAAAATAGGGTCGGGTTGAAAAAAATGAAGATTTGCACAGCCGCGGCACATGAGGAAATGAATGGGGTGGCACAGTAATGAAAAATGTGTCTAGAAACGAACTTTGGAGGTGCTCTATTAATCTACACAGCCGCGCCGCATGGTGCGGCGCGGTAGTGTAAAATTCTGCTAGCTTTTGGTAATTTGGTCATAACTTCTGGTAGGAGTGTCCAAATGACAAACAGTCTAAAGCGTTAGAAAATAGACTCCAAGATCTTTCATTTGATAGGTTGAGCATTATATAACACCTTATATAAATCTAGATATTCTCGTCCAAAGTTTGGTCTTGTGCGTGCTCATTTGGAATTTTAGTCTATCATGTAATTTTCTAACTTGGCTTAGACTTAGGTCTTTCCTTGGACCCCAAATCACTTATGATATGCCTCGTACACTTATTATCATAACCAATTGATAACCATCACATTAATATTCATTTAATGCATCCACAACTGATTCAAATTTATGGGGTGTTACATTATCTCCTCCTTGGGATCATTCGTCCTCGAATGATTGTCCTGACTGTATCTTCGGCTAACTCCGGACCTTAAATGGGTCTGGTGGGAACATGAACTTTCATCAACACTTGTATACTAAACTGAATGAATATACGATTATTGAACTGATGAGATACTGAACTGAATAGGTACTAGACTGAATGACTACTAAACTGACTTAACACTGAAAGATATGGAGATTGTAATATAAGGTCTGAATGAGAAAGTTAGATACCTTCAACATTTCTCCAAAATACCTACCAGCTAACAGAGCATAACACAAGTCTCATAGGGCATCATAATATGCATAACACAAGCCACAACTGATTCAAATTTATGGGGTGTTACATGGGAAGTCATTGTTTAAATTCATATTAATTGTGAGTTTGTAAAAGTGTTTGCTATTAGTAAAAAAGATATGCATGATTATTGTGACGTTTGTGATCAAATACTCTTTCATGAACCTATCTATGATTCTTTTTGTAACGGTTTTGAGCAATTGTTTAGAATCCATTGATGTTATGAATATTATTAGGGAGAGTTATAATCATGAGCTTGAATATAATGAAACTTTATATTTGGGATTTATGAGTTCTTCTAACATTCTTAAGAATTTATGTACTTCTTTGAATAACTTACATGTAGAGAAATCCATGAGATTTTTAATTGTAGATACTTGGATATATCATAAAAGTGTCTTATTTGATACATGTGACAGAGATACTTGTATTAAATGGATGCACGGTCAATCTTTTATAATTTTTTTGTCATGCATATAAGTACTACCTTATTGACAAGTTCGAATTGAAAGTTTCATTACAGAGTGCATCTAAGAGAGGGTTTTATTGTACTAATCTAAGTAGGCATAAATTTTATTGGGATGATAATGTCCATATGCTTTATAATGGAGTATTTACACCTATTAGGCTTAATTGGATTAAGTGGGCATATATAATCATTATCTTGTTTTGTTCCTACCTTTTTTTCTCTTCAGATTAGTGGATGTCATTTACTAGTGCGCCTCTTATTTTTATTGTAAGGTCGAAATTTGTGGACGAATTTCTTCAATAAGAGGCTAATGATAGTTTCCTAGGAAGCTCAACTCTATTCAAGGACAAGGATGAAGCTTTGGAATCTCAAGGAGGGCCTTGAACAAGATCTCAAGCTAAAGAGTTTCAAAACAAGGTCATTAGATTTCAAATGCAAATAAAGAAGTTGTCAATTGGGAGGAAGAACTCAAGGATAAAGGATATGAATTGGTTGGGTGTTACAATTATTTGATGTCCAAAATTTATATCCAAGAAGAGGAGGATTGGATCCCAAGACATCCTTTGAAGGTCGTAATCAGTCCACTTTTGGACCCATTTGGCACTTAATATGTGTTCAAACTTGTAGGCCAATAAGTCTTACATGAAGTCATATTTTTATAACATAAAAAGGAGTTACTTGCTGCCCAAGAAGGCTTCAATAGGTGTACTAGAAGTTGAGTGCAAGTTGCCTTTAAGATTTTAAAAATATTATCCAAGATTGATTTGGGACTTTCAAGATCCTATCCTAGATTGGTTTTAACTTATTTCCATATATTTTGGTACTAGATTTATTGCTTTCCTGGGTAGTTAAGGTTATGTTTTCATTTTTCTAAGATTGTTTGAGTTACTTTCCAAGATTGACTTAGTTTTTATTTCCTAGTGTTTTTCCTTTTCCTAAGGTAGTTGGACGACTTGTTATCCAAAATAGTTTAGGACTATATTTTATTAGTTTTTAGGCTCAATTTCGTGACCCCTTATCTATATAAAGGGGTGTCTTTTGTGTTTTTAGACTTAGATTGTTGCAGACTATTATCAATAAAAATTGTGAGATTTTTCTTGCACTCTTGTGTGTGGCTACTATTGGATTTATTCTTCAACCTTCAAGACTCAATTTAGGGTGGTAAGATGAATTCTTCAAAATCTTAGATTACTTCTAGGTATTCAAGAAAGGTGATAGGTTTAGGTTTATTGTTGTTCTTGATATTCTAAAGGATCAGGTTTCACAATCTATCTTTTGTTTTTAATTCTCTACCAAAGATAATTAATTCTTTGTTAGCTAATTGTTGTTGTTAGGATTCAACTTCAAGAATAGATTTCTTGAATTCAAGAAACTTTTTTTTGAATTCAACCTATCTTTGATTTTTGCCTTCTTTTTCATTTCTCTACTTTCTTTTAGATTCCGCATATTTCTTGATTTTTTTAGTAAAGTGTTGTTATCAATTCTAAAGGGCTATTTATATGCCGTTAGAACCATTGTAAAGCATCTAGAAGTCAATACAAATTCTATCCTTAAGGGTTTTTTTTTTCCTGTAAACACTTGTTTCTTTTTTGTGTAGGTTTTACCATGAGCAAGCTTTATCTGATAGACTATTCATAAAATAGTCTTTATGTTCACTTGATTGTTTTTCGTGTTTGCTCATCCTACATCAGAAAAGTATTTACTTCCATGATTTTAATTTATCTAGCATTATCACAATTCATATTTATTTTATGTAATTTTTAAATAGCTAAATCTTATATTTAAGAAATTAAGAATTTATGTTTGAAATCATGATCTTGTATTCAAATTGTAAAATGGCCAGTCACTCATTTTCTTGTTAAATGTTCAAAAATCCTAATACTAACAATTTGACGACTGGAAAAATATATTAACTTTGATAACGTACGAAACTACGTACACACCTCTTCAAATAACAAACCTACAAAATCCGCAAAAACAAACAAAATATAAATTTAAATACAACACCACTATAACATTAATTCCTATTCACATAAAAACAGGAATAAAAGACTCCATCCGTTTCGATTCACATAACACGCTTAGCTTATAGTTTGTTCAAAAAAAGAATGACACATTTTATCTTTAGGAATTATTTAATTTTAAAGTTTTATTTTGTTTCATTTTATACTTAATGAGTAGCTTTTATAGCCACATAAATATTACGCCCCTATTAAACTTTTACTTTTAAATAAGTTTAAAAGTATTTTTAAAACTTTATATCGAATCACAAAAATTAAACCAAGAAATGATTAATACAAAGAATGAACATCTTTTCTTATAACATATGAAATATAGTTAATACAAAGAATCTACAAGTTGCAAATTTAAACATAAGGATGTCACGCGTTTTATCACTTACTTTTGGGTTTTATAACGACGTATGCGCTAGAGGTTAAGTTTTCGGATTTCATATGAAAGTTTGAAACTGCACTTACCCCTAAACATTAGAAACTATTTTTGTGTAATTGTTCCTCCAACGAGAACGATTTTCAAGTCGAAAAGCGCCATTTCTCACCGGAGTTCTTTTTCTGGTTTCTCAGTTTCTTCCTCCAACTGAAAGAACAAGAGGAGCAGGACCTCGTTGCAAGATTTGATTTCAGCAGCTCAGTCCACGGCGAACGCCATGCACGCTCTGATTCGCCAATCCGCCGCTCATGTACGAGCCAATTCCCACTTCATTCACATTTCAACATCTAAAGCTCCGTCAATCAAAGAAACGGGCCTCTACGGCTACCATCATTTGAAAACTCCTAAAGGCTTTCAACGATTCGTCGACGATGCTATTGAGAGGTAAGTGTTTAACAAACAGGTCGCAAATTCTTTACTTTTGCTCGGTGAATGTCAACTGCTTCGTTTGTCTCTTGTGAAAGCAATTGCCATATTTCAGGAATGAGTTTCTATATCATGTCGTCCACGTGTTTGATAAAAAAATTTCACATGCTTATTAGGTCAGAAGAACTTGTGAACTATATAGCTGGCATGCCTTCATCTCCTGAAATTATCCGAGCAATGGATGAGATTTCTGATACTGTAAGTTTGTGTTTTATGGTCTAATTCTGCTTTTGTTCAAAGAACACAAGTAGTTGGACTCGCACAGGTGAAACTTGCTTAAAACGCCAGGCCATAACTGACCTATTTGATTTGATAGGTGTGCTCAGTAATTGATTCAGCTGAATTGTGCAGACATACTCATCCAGACAGGTGGTGAACTAGGATTGAGATAATCTATGTATCCATATCTACAGTTTCCGATCTTATTTTTGTTTGCTTTGAGTACTTACATAGAAATGTCGCATTTTAGGGAGTTTGTTGACGAGGCAAGCAAGGCAGGCTTACGGATAAATGAGTTTTTACATGTAAGATTTCTGATATATTATTTGGTTTGTTAGTTATGTTTTTCGCTTTGCTGATTATGTCAACATTTAAAATAAATGCTGCTTATCTTATCAGCTGCATAATTTTGTACCACCCAAGAGCTATAAGCCCATAACCAATGCTTATGCGGGAAAGTAAAACCTGGAGATCTACTTTAGACAGATAAGATAAGAAATTTAAAATGTCATTACTTGTGTTTACACTGACAGTTGTGTTGGACTAAATTGCTTCAATTTTAGTTAGTGATGTCAGAGAATAAATAGTTAAAGTAATTTGATAGTAAATAAGATAATAGGATTATTAGGATATATCTCACTCGACTGTCTCATTCGGTGTATGGTACTTGGTACACTTTGTGATCTTTGTCCCTTCTCACACTTGATGGTCGCGAACAATCAGAATTAAACTTTAGTAGACTCATGTGTTAGAGCACTTGTCCCTCATCCGTTGTGTACGAGTTTCCAAAGGGGTTTAAATGGTCGTGGGCTACTCTACCCATTGCCTAAGCCTTAAGGTTTTGGGTTGGTTGCTGAGATTCTTTCACATGGTATCAGAGCTAAACTTTGGTAAGCCTGTTTGCACAACCGTCTTCTCTCTATCATATTGTAATGCTCAAGGCTTCTCTCTCAACTCAGCTCAAAAAAACAAAATCCATATGTAAACCCTAGAAAGAGGTTACACGTGTGGGAGGGTGTTAGAGCACTTGTCCCTCATCGGTTGTGTAATAAGAATTTCTAAAGAGCATGGACCACTCACGTCTATTCATTCTCTTAATTTTGGGTTGGATGCTCCAATTCTTTTTTCATCCTGAAGTTTGAGGTAATCTGGATTCGCTTATTCGTGGTACAGTAATCTATTCACATCCACTAAGCATCATTATGATATATTGGCTAAATTTCAAGTGAAGTTTCTCTAACTCCTTATAGGTGGTATTGCGCGAATTGTCCTTTGCAAACACAATGAAACTGTAAAGATAACATGTCCTTGCCAAATTAGCAACAACAACCATGAATCGAAGAATTAGATTAATATCGAGTGGAAAAAGAAGGTAAAAGTAAACCCCGTGATGTAGAAACAATTTCTAATCAAAACTGTCTCCAATTTGGCAATGTTCACAAGATTGATGAAAGACGTTTGGAAGGATAGTCATATAGTCTGGAAATGTACTTGCCGCTACTGGATTTGCTTTTTGATGCAGTTGCTTTGGAAGATTCTCCATTGCAATTGGTTTATTGACTCTTTTGCTCCTTGGCATGCAGTACCTTAATACAAACCATAGTATATACAAGGCGGTGATAAAAGCAGAAAAAGACAGCTCACTCACTCATGAAGCTCAGAGGGCAGCCCGCTTTCTACGAATGGACTTGGAAAAGGGGGGAATCCATCTTTGCCCTGGTACTTGACTTCTTACAACTGCTGTCTTTCCTGGTAAATCATTATTGTTGCACTAATTTAGGTACCTTGGTTGGCTTCACAGAAAAACTTGATCGAGCTAATGAGCTATCCATTGACATTATTCAGTTGTGTAGAGAGTAAGTGAAAACCATCTCCTTGTTAGTGTTCCTGGGATTTATTAATTTATTGATGTTTCATGTTTTCTATAATTTTAATGTTGTTAAAAGAGATCACATGATTCTTGTAAGTGTAGGAGTTGATTTTGTACTTGAAATGGGATTTACCAACTATTTCATGTCCTATTGTGTAACTGTTAGATCCATATCAGGTTGCTATTTGAATCATGACTATAAGTTGGATCAAGTTTACTGGAGATAGAAAGTGACTATTTTCTTCTTTAGCAATTATGCTTTTCTAACTTTAGTTAATTTCTTGGGTGTTTATCAAATTTGCTCATGTTCTTTAGGGAAAAGAACTATATTCAGTTCTTTTTTGATGAAGAGAACTACATTCAGTTCTTAACAAGTTCGTAGTTGAGTTTAAATGAGCACCCATATAGCAAATGCAATTTTTTTTCCGAGATGATTTACTGAATTAGTATCTCTTTCCATCGTCGTGAGCCGAGGTGTATCGGAAATAGCTTCTCTACTCCTCCGGAGTAGGGGTAAGGTCTGCGTACACACTACCCTCCCCAAACCCCACTTGTGGGATTCCACTGAGTGGTTGTTGTTGTTGTAGTATCTGAAGAAGTGCTTTTGTGTGTGACTGGGATTCGTTTTGTTTCTTTCTTTTTAATTAATGTTTTATTCAATTTGCTTGTAAGAGCCTGTTTATTTCAGGCTGAATTTGTGCTTAAACTTGCATAACATAAGTAGAATAGATGGATGAGTGTTCGGCACTTTTCTTGTCAATTATGAATACTCTAGTAACAGTGTAACACCTGATCTGGCGGGCCTCTAGCTGGTGCACGTTTAAATGGAGTCCATGCATTCCTCCCCCATTTCCTCTTCCTTTAGGAGAGTCCAAAATTTTCTCTCTGATCATTGTAAGTCGTATGCAGTTATGGGACCTTACATATAGTTCTTGGAATCTCACCTATGGGTCGTCTACAAATTTTCTCGAGATGGGACTTGACTTTAGTCAGTTTTTAGTTGCACTTTGACCGTTTGTTATTGCATAATATATTAAATTGCCTTCAATGTTTCTAGTTGTGCTGCGTGCAGGCTTGTATAATTGGACTAATGCTCATCTTTTTCCTTTTTTGTCAGGTATAATACAAATATTATTACTGACCCTGGCCATGTGGATATATTTCCAGCCTCTAAGATCCCTAAAAAAATGCACCATTTTGTCAGCCCTATCTATCGTAACATACCAGGTGCATCTAAGGAATCTCTGGGGTCAAGAGATAGCATAAAAGAAAAAGGATTCCGCATAGCAACTGAGCCAAGTACTCTGCAAGGCTTTCTTCAATGTTTACCTGATGCTGGGGTAACTTTGATCAGCCTCTATGTGCTGTTAGTTATAACTTAATGCTGCTCAGAAATTTTGCGTTGCTTTTCAGAATAATCAATTATTATGCATATTGTATCAGTAGTGCAACTTCTTCCCTGTTCACTCTTCCTCCTAGTGTTGGGAAACTAAAGCATTAGCAGTTCAAGGTAAACCTCTAACATTGACACCGGTAAGCATAGATGAGAGTGCAGGCCTAGCAAACGTAATATCTACTCCAATCATTTTAGTGGGTTATATATGGGAGGTTTTGAATGCTGATTTTAGGGTATAGGGTTTGGGAAAGGAAAAGAGAAGACCGCCAAAGAAAAGAAAACAAATGATTCTAGCATCTCTTTATGAATTGTACATCATTTTTTGGACTTGACAAATTGGAGAACAGAAATGAAGTGGATAATCCTTTCCTTCTTAGTAGCAGGGATGTGTGGGTGTCTTTATGAATCAGGAGTTCTTTCCCTCTGTTTCTGCACAGTACAATACCTTGTTATTTGTTTCCTAGAAGCACCTTCCTATTTTCAAAAGATTCCATCTAAATCTCTCCCTAGACTTTCACAAGTCAAGAAGAGACTTAAACATTTATATCCGTCTCAAGTGTCTTTACCTTGGCTTATTTGTTGTCTTCATGAGGCTTCATTCAACTATTGACGGGAAAAAGAGTAGAGCTTTTAATGTTTAATGACTGAATTATTCATGATCTTGTCCAGGTCAGGAAGATGGCATATGTCCAAGGAAATTCTGTTCCACATGCAAACCTTGAGGTTCTTGATAAGCTTATCGCAACAAGACATGAGTTTGCTCAGGTTATTATGTTAACACTTTTGGTCTAGCAAAGAATTTGATTTTTGTTGAATTGTCTGTCATTCTCTTCAAAAAGCTTAAACTATTAGAGAAGGGGCACTTCTAATTAATTACTTTCTTCTGCAATACTCCTCATGATTTTATTCTTTGGTCCAAGCATGTGGAAATGCTCTTCCAGTACTTCTTTTACTGATATAATTTAATACTCTCATAAAATAATCTATATAATAACATCAATTCTAGTGCAACTAGACTAGGTGTTTTCTTAAGAATGCCATAAGCTAATTCTGTATGTTTAGCTGCTTCTTCAAGTTGATTGGTGAGAGTTCCTCTTTCTTTGTAGTAGTATTAATGTCTTGACATAAGACACTGTTGTAAAAGCAGCGGAATGTATATATTCCTAATTTGATAGGTGTGTCCCAATTCATTCACCCATTTTGACTGGCTATATTAAGAGAAGAGTTGAGAATATGAGTTGCTTAATATATTTGATCTTTTAGAAAACATATGGGGCCATATATTGATTCTCATGTTGTTAATGTTATAGAATAGTGAAAATAGTGAAGTTGCATTGAGAAGATTCTTGTAACACTTTTTATATTGTACAAACATATTCCGGGTTCCTAATTAAGGAAAGCCTGCAACATTTTGTGACAATCCAAATAAGAAAATTGTCACGACCCAAAATTTACCGTCGTGATGGCGCCTATCGAGGAACTAGGCCAACGTCAACTCAACGACCCAACACCAATAACAATAAGTTTGAAAACATTAACGGAAGCATTTAACAATTAAAGAAAAACTGTTTGAAACATAAGAAAAATTCCAAAGTGATACAATTCAGCCCAAAACCACGGTGTCACTGAGTACATAAGCGTCTAGATCAGGAAAAGTCTACTACAGTGTCTAAAGATATAAACTGAAAGTACGACAAAGATAAAGAAGGAGAGTCAAGGCCCGCGAACGCCATGCAGCTACCTCGATAATCTCCAAACTTTGGAACCTCGATCAGCAACCGCCGCTACGACCGATATCGCCTGGATCTGCACACGAGGTGCAGAGGGGTAACGTGAGTACACCAACTCAGTAAGTAACAAGTCCAAACTTTAGACTGAAAGGTAGTGACGAACTCAACCTTAACAGGTATAACAGAAATAAGTGTGTAGAAACGTAGGCATGCTTTCAAGTCAAATATACAGCTCAAAACAGTAGAGGAAATACATATCTGAATAGTTTAAGGTATACAACTCAGCTATCTCTACATGCCAATGCACAGACTATATGAAATGCACCATGTGTTCTCACTCTCAAGTGCTCAACCACTCGATACTGTATATGGCCATCCAGCCCAGGGAAATCCATCCCGGAACATATAAAACACTGACAATAAGTCACCTAGTACCGAGGAAAAAAGGGCAATCCAACCCTGTGGAGAAATCCATCTCCAGGTATCAAGTACTTCGGACAAATCCATATCCAGGGAAATCCATCCCTAAATAATATCATCCGCGCTCACTGGGGGTGTGTTACAAACTCCGAAGGGGCTCCTGCAGCCCAAGCGTTCTCCTAATCATCAATATAACCGCTGCGGCGTACAACCCGATCCCATAACTGTCACTCATAACCAGGCTCTTAGCCTTACGCAGTCATCAACCTCTCCAGTCTCACCACGGGCTCACAATGTCATGAAAACAACCCGGAACAATGATATGATGAATCAATAAATAACTGAGACTGAGATATGATATAAAAATGAATGATCATGACTGAGTATGGAATATTAAATGAAAACTAGTGAGATGACAGCAAGAAACGACCACTAAGGGTCCAAACAATACCGGCACAAAGCCTAAACATGATATCTAGCATGATTTACCGCTCAACTATTTTATCACATGATGAAAACATGGATATCAACAGGATAGAGTCACTAAACAGTGCCATGGAATCAACCAGGTTACAATTCTCACGGTGCACGCTCGCACGCCCGTCACTTGGCATGTGCGTCACCTCAATACCAATCACATAACACATAACTTGGGGTTTCGAACCCTCAGAACCAAGTTTGGAAGCGTTACTTACCTCAAACCCAGCAAAATTCTACTCTGCGATGCTTTTGCCTCTCAAATTGGCCTCCAAACGTCCCGAATCTAGCCACAAGCAATACAATACGATCAATATAGGTTAAAGGGATCAATTCCACAAGAAAACTACCAAAAATAGAGTCAAAATTGTGCCCATGTCTCGAAATCCGTCAAGAGTCACAAAACCCGAAAGCTCATTCACTCACGAGTCTAACCATACCAAATTTATCAAAATCCGACCTCATTTGGTCATTTAAATCCCCAAAATCCACTCTCCAATTCTCAAGCCCTAAACCCCCAAATTTCTAGCTCAAATCCTTAATTAGATGATGAATAAGGCCGTGGATTCACGAAATTTAGACCATTACAGGTTTGAATTACTTACCCCAACGTTTTCCCTTGAAATTCCTTGAAAAATCGCCTCTCTCTCGAGCTTCACAAATCCAAAAAATCGAAAAAATGGAAGTCCAAAAGTCGAGCTAGGCTTTTTCTGCCCAGCAATACCGCACCTGCGGTCCATTGGTCGCTTCTGCGACGCCGCACCTGCGAAAAATCCATCGCAAGTGCGGATTTCACTTAAAATCCAAGACTCCGCTCCTGCGGCCCCACAACCGCATCTGCGCCTATCGCAGGTGCGGAAATCCATCGCACCTGCGGCTCCCTCTCGCACCTGCGCCCAGTTGCCCGCATCTGCGACTCTCGCAGGTGCCAGAAAATCTTTGCACCTGCGATCCTCCCCAAATCTCTCTTGGCCGCATCTGCGGCACCTCCTTCGCTTTTGCGGACACGCACCTGCGGTTACCCCTCCGCAGGTGCGATAACACCAGCAACAACAGCACTTAAGCTGCTCTTTCTACTCCAAAATCAAGCCGTCAACCACCCGAAATCACCCCGAGGCCCTCGGGACCACAACCAACCACACCAACAGGTCCTATAGCATCATACGAACTTAGTCGAACCTTCGAATCACTCAAATCAACATCAAAACACGAAATTACCCCCGGATTCAAGCCTAAGAGCTTCTAAACTTTCAAATTCCGCAAACGACGCTGAAACCTATCAAACCACCTCCGAATGACCTCAAATTTTGCACACAAGTCAGAAATGACACCACGAACCTACTCCAACTCCCGGAAATCCAATCCAACACTGATATCAAAATTTCCACTGCCGGCCGAAATCGCTAAAATTTCAACTTTCACCAATTCAAGCCAAATTCTACCACGGACCTCCAAACCACATTCCAGACGCGCTCCTTAGTCCAAAATCACCTAACGGAGCTAACGGAACCATCAAAATTCAAATCCGAGACCGTTTACACATAAGTCAACATCCGGTCAACTTTTCCAACTTAAGCTTTCAATTAAGAGACTATGTGTCTCAATACACTCCGAAACCACTCCGAACCCGAACCAACTAATCCGGTATATCATAATATAGCTGAAGAACACAAAAGAAACAGGAAATGGGGGAACGGGGCTATAACTCTCGAAACGACCGGCCGGGTCGTTACAGTAATATAACTATTTTCAGGATGGAGATTGTGACTCGTGATTAGTATATGCTTAATCTGAATATTCCTGATTTGGTCAATCATTATTCAGTACTTTTTCTCCTTGATTCTCTTTATTTCACTATTACTTCCACTTGTTCATTTATCAAAGATATTAGATTCTTCACTAATCATCTATTTTGGTCAATACTGATATGCTTTATCCTGTTAACTTGCAGCTTATGGGTTATAAATCTTATGCTGAATTTTCTCTACATTCGACTATGGCTGCATCTCCTGAAGTGGTCTTATCCTTTTTGCTTGAGATGAGCAAAGTGGTCAGACCAAAGGCTGATCAGGTATGTTCCGGGAGTAGATTTTACTTATATGAATGAGACACTGCTTGTATTGCTCTGCGAGGGCTGATTCAAGCTCTTGAAAATGTTGATGCTTTAAATAGGAGTTTGAGGCAATTCGGGATTTCAAGAGAGAGAAAAGTGGTGAGCCTAATGGAGAGTTGGAGCCATGGGATGAGGCATACTTCACATGGTTGATGAAGTCTGCAACATACAAGTTGGACTCCTCGGTAACCAGCGAAGCCTAATTTATTTTTCTATTATCTTATCAAGGTGTACCAATGCTCTTTCTTACTCTACATTCTATTTTTAGTGTCTCCATAGATAGATGAGAACGTATAAAATATATGCTGATAACTCATCAGGGATACAAAGTGATTGATTAAATTGAACTAAAAATGGAAAAAGACATGTTTTCCCAGGCATTGAGAGGTCAGGGTTCTCCTGGAACTTAAAGCATTGAGCCAACTACTTAGCCTTTAAAGAAGGATGTTTCTCCATCTCCTTCTTCGTTTGCTGGAGTCTTATTTTGTTTCTTGTAGATGATTCTGTGGACTGATGATGTGAGTTCAGAAAAAGCATGAAATTGAATTCATAAATGGGTTCGGAAGGCATGTATGACTATCTCATAGCTGTTTTCCTTTGGAATTCTTCATCCACTTGTTCTCTCATATGGACAAGAGGAAGTGATTACCATTGGCAATTAAAGGTTTTTGAGCAAAACTAGTGCCACTGTCAGATCTTGGGCTTTGTCAGAGTGTAGTCTATTTGATGTGTAATTAATGTGATCGAGTAAATTGGGCTTGCTCTTCGATTTTCTTGTGTCTCATGGAAATTTTACCTACTTTCTGTATTGGTGAAATTGGATGTAAATCTTAAGAAGAGGTGGACTGAGGATAGAGCATACCATTGAAATTCCCTGTTTCCTCCTATTTTGTTGTGAATGGGTTTGACATGAATGACTATCCTAGCTATAAATACTTATAGATTTCTGATTCAACTGACATATGAAGTACTAATTGCTGCTCTGATGAAGACTTTTACATGCTCTGAAGATTCTTTTTTTGTTTTGTCATCTCTCAATGTAATTAAAGACCGTTTCTTGACAGAACTGCTCTTGTTGTTAATATTGCAGATTATAGCATCATATTTTCCCTTACCACAGTGTATTGAGGGTTTGAAAATTTTGGTTGAGTCACTCTTTGGTGTGACTTTTCACAGAGTACCCCTTGCACCTGGTGAATCATGGCATCCTGATGTGTTAAAGATAGTGCTACATCATCCGACTGAGGCAAGTCTAACATTCTAGAATGGCTATCTTGTTATATAGTAACATATGTCATCTTAACTATGAGATTACTGGAGATCCACCTTTCAAAGAAAATTCTTTTTCTTTTTCTTTACTTTTGCGTTTCCCTTTTGATTTGAAAATTTTGGTGTGGCAAAGGAGGAATTTCGTTCATAACAGTTATTTGCTAATGATACTTCTTTACTAACCAACCTATCACTACATTTGACATGTATCATTATCTTTGTTTCCGATATTGAACTTTGGATGGCAAAATGGACAAATGGTCTAAAATTGGGGGTGTTGGCAGATTTAATTTAACTTTGCCTTTCTTTGTCTGTCAAGTTGATCCATTATAATATTCTGATGTGCATTTGGCTCTTCCTTTAATGTCCATTTAGTGGTAGTCTTAACATCCATCCACTTGAACTAGTTTATATATGTGTTTGCAGGGAGACCTGGGTTACTTATACCTTGATTTAAAGTCAAGAAAAGGTAAACATCCCATTTGTGCTCATTTCGCTATCCGAGGAGGGCGTCGTGTTTCCGAGACAAAATACCAACTTCCTGTATGTAAGATCATAATTCTCTTTTTTCTTCATATCAGTTTTTCATATCATATGCTATGCATGTATTTTTATTATGTCTTTATTTAGCAACTGGAGTAATGTAAGTTTGAGGAAAACAGGACCACCAGGAAATGCTCTGTTGATCAGTCAATCCATATAACATTGTTAAATATACCTGTTTTAACTGGGTATGGTGCGGGCATTGGGACTTATCTTTCACAATACCCTGGGATAAAAATCATGTGTACCTGGACCTAGTAGCTTAAAACTGGTCAATTTTTGAAGGTCATCCAAAGAAGTTCGTTTATAGTTTATGCTGATAGACCCCAATTCTTTTCTTAAATTAAATGTCTTTTTCTACTTGCAAGTTGTAGATTCTCTGATTTCTTGTTAGTTATGCTATCTAGATGAGTTCTCAAAGGTCATCCGAGGAAGTTGTTTTTAGTTTATCCAATAGAAACTTGTCCTAGCTTAAACCCACCCCCCACCCCCCCCAAAAAAAATAAAAAAAAATACCTAAATCAAATGTTTGTTTGTACATGTAAGTTTGAGGCTTCTGTGGTCTCTGGGTAGTCATATTATCTAAATACATAATATCATGCTAGAGTCTACTTTAAGCTTACTGCTTCTGGATGATATGGATCATTGCAATATTTTTATTTTATTTTTACCTAGTTATTGAGAAGTTATCTGTGCATGTTAAACTCATAGGTTGTAGCACTGGTTTGCAATTTCTCTGGGTCGAGTTTGGCTCCTGTGAGGCTTAACCACTTTGAAGTAGAAACACTTTTCCATGAGTTTGGGCATGCTCTCCATTCATTGCTCTCAAGAACAGTACTAGTTTTGTTCTGCTTCTATTTGCTAGTGGTTTTTCACTTTCGCTTTGAAATATTCATCCAGTTCACTTGATGGCTGGCTACTTGTGCAGGAATATCAACACTTTTCGGGTACGAGAGTGGTTCTTGATTTTGCTGAAACACCGTCAAACCTATTTGAGTGAGAATAATTCTGACTCTTTGATCCATACTATTCATCAGTGATATGAAGACAAATGTTTGATGAACACTGCCCATTGGATTATCTGCTTTTTGTTTACCTTTTTGTTTATGGCACGAAATGGATTCTTTTGATCCTAGTTTGTTGTAAGCACCACTAGTATGCAATGTACATGCTATATATTCTATGTTCAGGGTGAATGCTTCATGCGCATGTTGATGCTGTCGTATCAGTTAGTAACTAGAGTACTGGCAATGTTGTTGATCCATAGGTCCTATGCATGGGATTATCGGGTGTTAGAGACATTTGCTAAGCACTACTCAACTGGTGATGTCATTCCCAAAAAACTCGTGGAATCAATGGTGGGAGCTAAGAAGATGTTTGCTGCAACTGAATTGCAACGCCAGGTATCTTTTGCAGGGGCCTTCCTTGTTAACTCTGTTTGTGAGCATTTCTTCAGTTCAATTTTTAGGAAACTTGGGTTAAGAGCTTTGACCTATGCAGCCTTTTCATTTTATCAGATCTTCTACGCATTAGTTGACCAAACACTTTTCGGAGAGCAGACGTCCACAGGGAGAGATACAATGGCGATTGTTGCAGATTTGAAAAGACAACATACAAGTTGGACACATGTGGAAGGAACACATTGGCATACCCGATTCAGTCACCTTACAAACTATGGTGCAGGTATCTGAATGATATAGTTAATGGACTCACGTTTGTGATAGTTTCCTCTATATGTGAGAGAAGAACATTGCACTGTTATTTATCTGATATACCATCTGCACACCTACTATTTGGCGATTTGGACATAGTTCAATAAATGCATGATTCATAGTAGGTGGTCCAATCAGGATTTGTTCTTTACCACCTTTAAACTTTGATCTCAAGTGTCTTTCTTGAAAAATGATTTTAGTATTAGATTAGTTAATTGTTAGATGTGCGATTCCTCCTTAATCTGTTGTGTGATTCTCAGAACTCGAAGGTAGTGGGAGACAGTAATGGGGCTAGTGGAAACTTTGGCAAGATGGTATGGTGGGTGTTAGTTTCCTTTTTCCCTTTTCTTCTTGGCGAGTACTTAGATATGTGTTTTCCTTTTTTTGGATGTCAATTGGTCATTCTTAGATTCTAAGAGACTTGTGCAATTATATCGAAAGTGGAGATTTGACTGATGTACCAAAATATTGAGATGCCACAAGAACTATAAATATAATTTGTTTAATTAGTCAAATGATGTATCATAAAGGTTTTTTATCCCCTTAAAGGGGATATTTGACGTAAAAATTCACTGCTTGATATGGTGTAACGGAGAATTGTGGAAATAGAAGATGCAAGAAAATGTACTCTATAACATCCAACCTTTCATCTTCAGGTTGTTCTAGTTGAGGAGTTCTATTCCTAAAGCTGTAAAATGCAGAAGGTTTTAGGTTATAGAGCAAATAGATAATGACGAGCTTGGAATGTAGAGCAACATTCGTCTGCGGTAGTTGTGAAGATTTTCTTTCTTCTTTGTTACTATTTGATTTATTCCTTTTTCTTATCTCTTTTTGATAAATATTGTTTTTTGGAATGTTTGGTTCTAAATCTTTGTATTATATCAATTATGGTGTAGCTTATATCCATTATGCATATTTTATTTTTCACTTCATTGCACTTACTAATAAAAATGTATAACATCTTTAACCTTGTGCAGGTTACTATAGCTACTTGTATGCAAAATGCTTTGCCACAACTATCTGGCAAAGGATATGCCAAGAGGATCCTTTATCATTGGACACGGGTTTGGCTTTAAGAACGAAATTCTTGCAGCATGGAGGAGCCAAAGATCCAGCTGATATACTGAATGATCTTGTGGGGAGTGGCATCATAAGGAATTGCAGCGGTGGAATAATACCGGACATTACAAGCCTTTGTGAGGAAATGGAGCTCATGAAACACTAGCAAAGGGAGTTCTAACCCCCAAAATAAGATAAAGTATCGCCTCCCCTGTACTAACCATGGTGAGGCAAAGTAGCTAGGGTGCAAATTGCAGGCCATCATAGAAGGGTTGGAGTGACTTGGAGTTGATTTAGGAAGAGGCTTCCCATCGTAATAGTAGTAACTATATGATGCTGGTCTGAAGAGATTTCATCACGGCCAAGCAAGCAAATTAAACAATTTGCAAGCATGTCATTCTTGAAGTTAGTGTTCAGAGGAAACATCTCATGGCCAGGCTATTTATTGAGCAATTCTCCAAAGAAACTAACTGTGCGTATTTTGACCATTCTTTGCTTAATTTGACAAGTGCATGTATTCCAATAAAACAGAAGAGACGTAATGATGCAAAGGAATTTATCAATGTGCAGCATGAATTTTGACCGAGGAAGTGGGATAGTACCAATATGTAAAAAGCATATTTGCAACAATAAAGGAGATGTGTATAGCTTATTACTCCTAAGATAAGCTATTACTAGACGTTAGTTGTAAATCAGGATATCCTTTTAATGCAAGTTTTTTTTCTTTTTCGATTAAGCAAATTCCAGATCAATTATTAAGTAATGGAAAAAGAAAGTAAAAGTAAATTATTGCATTTTCAAAAAAGAAATGAACCCCATCTAGACTCTATAGTAAATGGCAAGAACAAAACATAACTTGAAAGAACATTGTAAAAGATTTAGCTTGAAAACTCAAAATTCACAAATAACTTTTTCACTCATATCCTTATCGTGTAATTACCAACAAATAGATATTAATATATATATTTTCTTTTGTAAGGAAGGGGCAAAAATTATTCGAAGATAATACCAAGTTACAAAAAAGAAGAATAGAAAAAGAACCACTTTAACAAACTAAGCGTAAAATGGCGCTACTACTGAACTACTCACCACATACTAAGAAACCTCATCTTCTTCCCCTTTCCCATCCCACTCTCAGAAATTTCTCCATCAAATTCCAGGACCCTTCTTCTGATAAATCTACAGAGGACACGTCATCATCTACGGTGGTTCCACCTCCCAAGAAGCCCAGCTCCAGTTCCTTAGGTTTTGGCTCTTCGGTTTCCAGCCCAGTAACATCCAAGAAAAAACAAAAGGGAAAAGGAGAAAGGGCTTCAGTTATTCGAAGAGAACCCATTCAAAAGCCTAGGTTTGCTACCCAACCGGAGGAATCTGGTGGATCGAAGGGATTTCAGAAAAATGAGAGTGCTTTTCTTCTTGCTTGGTTAGGACTTGGTGCTATTATCCTTGTGGAGGGTATCCTTCTTGCTGCCTCAGGTAAACTTATAGCCCCACCCTTCATTTTATCTCAATTCCACCCTTTAATTGTATTTTATAATTTGTCACTTTTAACAACAACAACAAACCCCGCGAAATCCCACAAATGGGACTTGGGTGGGTAAAGTGTATTATGACGGTAAATAAGTTGTTTCTGAAAGACCCTCGGCTCAAGATAAGTAAAAATGAAGCAACAATAAGGTAATAAGACACGGGCGCAAATGGTGCAACGTGCAATAACAAAGATCTAAGAATAAGACACTATAAGAATAGAGTCAATCCTGCTGGAAATAATGACACACTGTGTAATAACAAGGGGCTAGGAATAGGAAAATACAAAACTAGTACTAATACTATTGGAAAGATTAGACGAAACTCTGGACTGCCTGTCAACCTAGAACCCTAATCTTGGACCTCCAGACCCTCCTTTTAACTTCATTCCAATTGCAGTACAATAAAGTAGCTTCATTTCTTCCAGTAAGTAAGTGTTTATCTGATTATTTGTCGCTATGCTTGAAAGTTGAAATGTATTGACTTAGGATTATACACACTCAATTACACTAGAATTTAGATGAAATCTCCTCATTATGTTGGGTTATATCATGAAAAATCCGTTCCCGTGTATAAAGATATTACTACTAAGACATGATCTTTTACTCTTGGATTAATTTTTTTTTTAATCAGTAATGCACATTACATTTGACAAAATTAGTGATATGCATAAGACCTTAGCAAAGTGTATCAGGCAGATGTGAAAGCACGTTTAAGTCAAGAAGAAAAATACTGATCGTAACAATTACATCACGGTCCTTAATTGAAAATGAACACCAGAAATACAGTAGTTATTATTGATGAGTAATACAAAGGATAACTTTCTTGTATTACACTAATAGGTTTTACAATCTAATGCAAAACTTACATGTAAATGCAATAAAGTATATTTTGAGATTTGATCTATAATAAGACACTATAGTTGTGAAAAATTAGTTCCAGACATGCTTAAGGCACGGTTAGAGGAAAGTGCAATTTGGAATACAAGCATATATAAGAAATAAATTACTTTATATTTGTTAAACAACATCAATTTAAAATAATTTGACAAATATATTGAAATTTGTACGTTGAATGAGTGTTTATCATATAGATCAAACTATCTAAGTTCCAACATCAACAACCACTCCATAGGGTTCAGCAAAGCGTGTATCTAGTAAGTATTAGACATTCGATGGATTTAAGGGGGGCCATATGGACCCTAAGGATTTTGAAATTCACCATTGTTTTCCCTTACAATTTACTAATTACTTGAGATATATCTTGCCCACCCCAAGATCATATTACAAAATATACACATCTCACTTCCAAAAACTGTCTCCCCCTCCACAAAGAAAACCCAGAGGTGGTGTTGATCCAGTGCAACAGTAAACAACAAGTCAACAAAGTAAGCTAATTTGTCAATGCATCATACACAAGCGATCAAGTGCTTGACATTTGAGCAATAAAGTGAAGATGGGACTTCACATAGTCATAAAACATGATTACCAGTGTCTAAGCATTACAATCATACAATTCTTAATATTTAATAGCTCAATCTTTCGTAAAAGAGCCAATTATAAAAGTTCTGACCATGTTCCAAAGCCTTTGTAGTAAATCTCCTGGTTCACAAATGGACACATGAATTACCTCATTTTCCTCTGATGAAAGTTGAGGGTATAAATTCCCCAAGTACCAAGAGAGTACATAGACAAAAGATCCCCTTGGTGACCTATCCAGGATTTGCCAGTGTGTTCTTGTCAATCAAGTGGAGGTCTCTATATACCAAAAAGTTTTCAAATAATACCATCTTCACTTGTGAAAGATTTTTATTTAGAATCGACCTTAAAACATGTGTAACACGATATTCACAAGATCAATTGTGCTTAACTAGTGCTAGGCTCGCTCCAAGTTCCAAAATTAAAAATCTCAATTTGGAATCTTTTTTTTTGTTTTGTTTATGATTGGTCTGCTCATTGCCAACTCTTTCTCCAATTCTCTGCAAAGCGGTGTTCGGTCAATAAAGCAGTATTCAGTCTCCATTCCTCAAGTTGCTGAGTGAGCTGCACGAATTCTGCAAAATGTTATTAGGACTAAAACATGGTTTTCCAGCTTGAAACTCTGAAATGCAACTTGCGTCAGATTAAAATTCCTAGAAAGGCAAAAAATTTAAAACTAGTATTCTAATGGTGTCCAATAGAGTGGTATGGGTGGCAGATTTAAGAAAATACAAATTGGTCTCTCACCAGTGCCTCTCTAGTACGCTATATGTTTTGATGTTGGACATGAAAACAGTTGAAATAGGTAGCATAGAGTTTGGTGTTCATGTTTCCTACAAGTTCTCCTTAATAGCATTGGTTTAGAACGACTTAGTTTTAGCGGACCAACACTTCCGACAATATGATGATGTTTGACGGCATTAAGTTAGGAAGCATGACTGAGCATTAGTACAGTCTATGATCATAATTTCTCACAGCTTCTTTTGCATCAATGGTTTAACATTTGTTCTTGTAACTAACAGATTGTGAGTAGATTACAGTTTTAGAACAACTTATTTAAAGTAGTTTGAAATGAATTATGTTGTCATGATACACATCATAAATCTTTCTCGCGTTAAATATCTCGATAGATAAAAATGTTTGGATTTGATAAATTAGTTTGACATAAGAGCTGAATGTTTAAGCAATGACTTTAGATATGTATATCTCCATATGGTAATTTTCTACCTCTTCTGTTGCATCTAGGCTTTTTACCGGAGGCATGGGACAATTTTTTTGTGAAGTATCTGTATCCATCCTTTACTCCAACAGTCTTCCTGTTTGTGGCTGGAACAGTTACCTATGGAGTGTTGAAGTACCTGCAGAACGAGAAATTTAATAGTGAAAACTGATACTATTTGCATGTTATATCGAGTATTTAGGTAAGTTTAGTTAGTTTGTTCAGTCTTGTAAACTACAAATGTGAGAAACTCTGACTATGGAATAGCAAGAAATACTTCTGGAAGTGGATTCCACCACAGGCTAATGTGTACTTCAATTTGTTATAAGTTGTCATAATTTGTTGGTGAAGTTAGCTTCTTATACTGTATTTACTTCATACAGATACATTTGCAATCTACTGTATTTGCAAGGGCATAGAGTATTCCTTTTTTTTCCAAGTTGCAAGTCGAAGTGTTTAGTTTCTCAGTTGTCCTTCCCAATTGTTCCTTTCTTTCTTCCTTTTTTCCCTTTTGGGCTTTGAATTTTTATAATTTGGAAGGTGGCAATGAGGATTGAGAAGACATTTAATACCTGAATTCAAATTCTAGCGAATCAATTGAAGTTTACTTTTGCCTCTATACTGTTACCATTGCTCAATGTCTTTGACATGGATTGATGTGTAAGTTATATAATATTGTAAGGCATTCGGTTCTCACCACTCATGTTCTTGGTTATTTTGAGTTCGTTCTTGAAGTTTTTGTCGATAATATGATGGGATACTTGAGATTTTTGGGATTCAAAATAGCCTCTGGCTCTGCTGCTTCTCATACTATTCTACAAAGGTTTGAAGCTGATAATGTTTTGTTGATTATGCTATCCAGATTGCTGAAACTTATCTCATTATAAAGCCCACACCATTTGAGATAGGTTCTGCTAGCTTCAATAAAAGATATCTGGTGTACAAATGGTGAATTGAATAACAGAAGCTTTTACAGTTCTACCATGGACCATGGTATCTTGAGTAGTTATACAAATAAATAACACGAAATATGCCCTAATGCCAAGTGCCTTTGAATCGGGTCTCTTGATAGGGGGCCAATTCAGCAAACTTTGAGCTTGGGTATCTTTTTTTCTATAGTTGTAAGTTCCTAGTGACGGGTAAATAATCTTCACTTAAGCATCTACTTTGACATGACATAAAAAGGAATAGCAGAAAAAATGCAAAGGTTGATGATCATTGTTTTGCTGGCAAGAGAAGAACTATTTCTCGCCTGAAGATATCACTTTGGACGCTTCACAAATGAGTTTAACTTTTATACATTGATGGCATAAAATAACTTTTACGCTATCAGATCACTTAAAATACATTAAGTACAAGCAAATGAAATAACTTTTACGCTAATAGTTTCTTCACGAATATATAAGTTAAATCCTTCACGAATGGAATAGGATCTGAAACTCATTGGACATGTCAGTATGTATAAGTTAAATACAGCATAGTGCAGCCAGAGTAAGAGCATTAAAATGTTATTTATGCTACAACTGAGTTTATACAAAGGCCAATTACTAAGGTGCTTGATGTTGGTAACCCACTAATACTAGTTCGAGAAAATATTGTTTTACTCTATTAAGCTTTATATTGATATCTGCATCAAATGGTCCTTTTCTCTTACTGCTGGCTGCTGGCTGCTGGCTGCTGGCTGCTGGAGTCGCTCTATTGTGACATTTTTGTTTCAACAATGTGCAAGCTGGATACAGTAATAGCGAAATTTCGCTGATTTTCCATCTTGAGTCACAAGTAGTAAAGTACTGTTATTAGTATGTGGTGAAACTTTTGAGTGGTCACTAGTAATTCTTAATGCCAATTGTTTACTTTGATAGGGAATAATTCTTTCTGACATGCCATAGCCCTAGGCCTCGATCATTTTGGCGAAACAACCAATATTCATATTTGATAAGTATTTTAAAAAAAAAAAAACATTTGGAAAAATATACTATATGGTGAAATGCCAATAGTTTTTTGCCGCAGAGTTGCGCCAAGAACACAAGCATTCTTTTTAAATTGTTGGGTTTTAAATTAATAATTACTACATATTCTATAGATTTCTTAAGATAAATATAAGATTTGGACCAAAAAACCTCTGAATTCAGCCAAGACTGTAACACTTCTATTTAAGCACGTAATAATTTCTTTATAAAATTAGTATCAGCACATAATGCTTATTAGTTAGTTTCGGCTGTGCAAACTCGTGATCAAAGTTAGTAACTTGTTCCAAAGGCACAAGTTGTGCTAGGACTAAAGTTATAAGTGTTGTCATAACAACGTTGAGGCAAAGTGAGAGAGCCATGCAGCTAAGGGCTCCAAGTATGGTGCAACCGTTTTAAAGTTTTCAATATGCAGTAATAGAACTAGAGCAAGTAATTAAAGTTGAACAACATTGTGACTTCAACTTCCAATTGAATGCCATGTTTCAAGAATGGCAGCAACCATTATTGCCGCTATACATTATTCATTAGTCTCACAATATAATTTCCATCGGAGCCTCATCAATTTTCATGTTATGGTAAAGAAAGCTCATAAATTTATGATTCATCAACTTAAAGCTATTTTAAATCCACATTCATATCTGCAACTTGCTGATAGCTACCTACCTTTATTAGTCAGCCAGCCATTGCCTCTACTCATAATATTTCATCCACTCATTATAATGTCCATCTATGTTATTTATTGAATTAATGATCAAAATTAAGTTTAAGTTTATGGTGGTGGGAAATTCACAGTCTTATTCATATATAGTTCCAAAATTGTAGTAATACTTTCATTTGTAGACAGGAAATTTTTAGGACCAATAGCGATCGGGATCTGGTGCAGAGGTAGAAGCTTAGGTACGGGTTCGACTGAACCTAGTAACTTTGCTCAATAATGTATTTGTATGGAAAAATATTAAATATGTACACATTCAATTAGAATCTAGTTACTAACACTTGCAATTGTCATTTTAAAATTTAAAATTCAGAAAGTTGAAATCCTAGCTCCATCGCCTCTAAATCTAAAATTATCTATTAGCTAATACTAGATGCATAAAATCTTAGAAGTCGCTGTTCTTTTCTCAAGTTTGAATAAAATAAGAAGGTTGTACGTGACAATCTGTGTAAATAAGTTAACTTCTGATAAATCCTCGCTATATGTAATTATTAGGTATTGAATTAAGATGAGCAATAAGAATTTATATAACCAATTCCAACTTGTCAAGGATTAAAACGGAATTGATGTTTTTGTTATTGTTTTCTTTACCTGGCAACTTCACATGTCTTGACTTAAACGTCATTGCTTGATTCGCACAAAACTTCTCTTATTGTTTCTTTCTTTCTATTTATATTTTTAGTTGACAAGGAGAAAGGTTAACATAGGTCGGGCCAAGAAAAAGATTCAAGTACTCCATTTAGTAGGAATATAGAGAAATTTGGAATGTGCAAGTGGAGAGAAAGAGAGAAAAGAATGTGAAAGGTCTGGTATCCAACTTGCAAGAAAATGGTAAAAATGTCATATAAAACTGATCTAGCTGTAATCCAATCTAAATGAGAAGTACAAGCAAAATAGAGAGGATATGCCAAAGTAGATTGGATGGAACTTGACCATCAAGTATTTAAAGGCCAAAGATGATGAATTAATGTGGAAAACGCAATCATAATCAAGGATTAATTTACAAATATCGAGACACTTTGGACAAATATGTTCTTTTATTTTATCGCTTGCAAGTCAAAAAACAGGGCGCCGATATACTTTTTTGCTATTGACTTATGTCACTGCTCACAATCATGTTTTGTCAAATGTTTAATAAATTAAAATGAGTTGTGGCAGGGTCCCTGCTTTTGCTTTGTTTGTGGAATGAGTACCCTCTCTAGTCGAATGTTAGATTGAATCTTAGTATTTTGGGGCCAGCGTATTAGACTATTCTACGGGCAAAGAAATAGTCTACGAGGCTCTTCTAGCTGGCAGATTGACCTGAAACATAGAACCAACAATCCAACTCAAAAACTTTAAATTTCAGCTCTATATTTGCGCGAACAATAATATGGTGGAGTCTGAGATTTGGCCTTCCACAATATTCACTTGGCCAGAGCGGAGATGTAGGGTGGAACTATTGCTAAAAGGGTTTAATTTATGTGCACCAATAGAGTACAAAACTAATATACCATCAAATTAAAACAGGAGCAACTCAATTGAATTGGTGCTCTAAAATTAAATCTTAATAAGAGGCATAAATATATTTCATAAATAAAATTCAAATATATTGTTATTTGAAGTGAAAGTCTGAAAAATGTCAGAGAAAGAATGAAAAAGTATGCGCTATCTGAATTATTCAATGATTCTTATATTTGGCAGATTATGTGGATGAGTATGAGGAATGGAAAGAACCTTGTTTTTGTATACGGTAAAATTGGTTAGTAATAGTTGAATGAATGAAGAGATGACACGTGGAATTGAAAACTGGTAGGGTGTGAGTCAGCAAATAGTCGATATCGGTTGTAAGCATGTGATCGGTGTTGGATGAATCTCGAAGACAGAGTAGCCGGTGACAAAGGTTCAAAGTATTGATATCGGGTAGCATTCACTGAGTGGCTGTTACAGAGAATAGCTGCATTTATAACCAATCGTTATGCAGTCATCAATGACGGTTTTATTCTCATTCAAGAGAAGCTTGATTTGGGAATCTTGTCTCCCTAAATAGATCTATAAATAGGAGAATTAACATCCATTGTAGATACGAAACATTCTGTACACAAAAGTTATAATATGTCCTCATTCTATAGAACTGCTTTCTTTATTCTTAATTTTGGTCTTGTCACTACTATCGTAGAAGCTAAACACCTAGTCAGGCTTGTATTACCTTTAATTTTATTTCATAATCTTATTTCTGTTCTTATTCATTTCGTATTTTTGGGTCAAATCGATTCACTTATCTATAAAACACGTTACAAATTCAACTGTACAGTTTTACGGGTAATAGCTTGGCGCCCACCATGGGGCATAGACTATTGTGTAATTGCTTTGATCCATTCATCTGTTACTAACAAATTTTGATTCTTTCCTCGGTAAAAGAAAAATCAAGTATGACAGCTAATGATATCAACAATGTCTACATTGTTGAGCACACAATAAACGGGGAGATGTGTTCCAGCGTGATGATTCAACCAGTGAAACCTGATCAGTTCGCGAAGGCCAGACTATGTGAGAGGCCGACTTCTAATGATGCAGATGATGAACACGTTGTTGAAACGGTCAAAATCTTGAGAAAACAAAAAAAAAGTGATTAAGGATCACCTCTCAAGGCAAGATCATGTGATGACAGAATTGAAGCAGGCATTGTCGGGCACTTCCAATAATGCTAATGGAAGGTCTCTGATTCCTCCATCGTTCCCCCAAATCAAACGGTTCAAAGAACCGACAACGACACTCCAAGGGAGGAGATCGATTTTGACAAGGCAGGAGGTACCTGATGATAGGCTATAATTACGTATTTTAGTCGATTATTACACTCTAATTTACTGCACTTTAGTTGAGTTTGCGCTTTAATCACTAGTGTTTTGCACTAATTGTGTATTTTATGCCTTGTAGGTGTGATTTCGAGCTATATAGATATTATGGAATAAATTTAAGTGGTTTGGAGCTTTGAATTCTGAGTAAGAGCTCAAGGAATTAAGCCGGGATCGTGTTCGGGGATCAACGGATGATAAAACAACAAAACGAAAACTCAAAGAGGCATATTGTGAACTGTCTAGTAAAATATACATAACTTTTCACTCAGAACTCTATTTGGGATCCATAATATATGGTTGGAAAGATAACTCAAAGGGCTACAACTTTCATGTTTTATGTTTTTCCAAATTCTAAACGGAACAGTGTGAAAAACCGTGGTTTTGGAGCGACCGCGACAGAACCGCGGCAGAGGGCAGTCGCGGACAACTGAAGAATCTGAGAGGGTGTTTGGCCGCGGTTTGACCGCGACCGCGGTGGAACCGCGGAAGGATGCGTAAATTTCAGGGACCAAAGTGCAAAACACGGGATTTTAAGCCCTAAACCCTATATTAAACCAAGGAAGCCGGCCAAGAATTGGAGAGGACATATTTTTGACATATATTTGACCTAAGGAGGCAGAGACACAATAGGAGCAAGGCTTGAGAATTCTTCTACAAGTTTTTTCTTTCCTCTTCCTATTTTTCATTGTTGGTTATGACTTTTAGTATTGTAGTTTTACATACTATTATGAATAGCTAAATTGTTATCTAGAGTTTTGATAGAACCTTTTGTAGGATAAATTCTTATTATGTTTTTATATAATTGAGCTGTAGTATAATCTCTATTTGTTCAACTACGTTCTTATTGTAGTTAATTGAAGAGCTCTCAATTAGCTGTGCCTATTTAGTGTGCATAACTCGGGAGAGAATGCATATTTAGGTAATTGTTGAACAACACCACTCCCATAGTATATGAGGGATCAATAACCGAGGGTTTAAAGGCGGGATTACGGATAACGAAGCCTTGGATGCGATCTGAAGTGAGTTGTATCAAAATCCAGCTAGCGTAGCTCAGCAGAGTGCGTCTAGTAAATTATCGTGATTACTCGAGAGAGATTTACGGTAATAAGAGTGCTCATGATCGGTAGAGAATACTTAGGCGAAATTATAGAAGATATAGCGGGAAGGATTCCGACAAATGGGGAAATCATAACTCTAGACCTCCTTAATCTTGTCTCTAACTCTTAGTATCTTTAGTTGTTAATTTATTATTTTAATTTGTTAATCAATTAGTTAAACATAAGAATCTAAATATCTATAAGTTAGGAACTGTTCAAGCTTGTCTTCTTGGTGATAGTGAACAGTTGTAGCTAAGCCTTAGTTCTCTGTGGGATTCGACTCCGGACTTGTAAACCGGATTATATTTGCAACGACCGCATTGTCCTTTTTATAAGGCATAGTTGAGCGTGATCAAATTTTGGTGCCGTTGCCGGGGAACTAACGGTGTAGCTGTAGGTGTACATATTACTAGGTTTCAAATTTGAATTTTTATTTTTATTTTTTTTGTATTTGATTTTTTTTTCTTTTATTTTTTATTTTACTTGTTGATTTAAAAATAATAAGAAAAACATGGCATCATGGAATAATGAAAGTTTTGATGTTGGTAATTCTACTTTTAATCCTCCTTATACATATTGTGATGAAAACCGCCCTTGGCAATATTATCAAAATATTCCCGAGAGCGAGTTTTGTGCACCAACTCTATCTTATGTCTGGAATGTGTGTGATATGTGTGGTGGTCAAGATGGTCACTTTCATGGTTGTGCTTATATTTCTTGTCTTCCCCCAACCCCTTATTATGATGATTTTATGTTTTCTTGTGAGGATAACAGGAACAAAGAACCTAGGGAAGCTGACCTAAAGAAGATCGAAGATATGTTAAAGTGCATTATAGAACAACAAAGTAAAATACAGCTGCAGGTAGAAAAGCAAGATGAAACTATTCACAACTTAGAGGCTCAAGTGAGTCAATTAGTTGAAGCTTTTAATGCTCAATATGTTAATATTATGGATAGTAGCCAAGAGCAGTTTGCATTAGAGACGGAAATTGAGGTGCCAATGGAGGGGTCCAAAGTAGAACCCCAACACTCTAACCATCTAGAATTTGAGGATGCCGATGTTGAAGAAGTAATACTAGAGTCAACCAGGGACGTTGAAGATACAAATTTAGTTGACTCTAGTGTTTTGGGTGTTGAGGAGGTCGAAAATCTTGAAGTTCATGTATTGGAGCGTGTTGGACCTCATTCCAAACACTTCTCTACATTATGTTCAGACGGTGAAATGGGAATGGATCTTTACGAGCATAAAAAGGAGTCCAAGGAAGAGGTAGATGGGCCTTATATTTTGAAATTCTCAAGGCCGTCTAGGCAAGGTGACACTCCTCGATTGAGAGCCAAAAAGTGTATAAGACTCTATCTAATTTTTGGCTCGCAAGAATTTGTACCGCCCCAAGAGCATAATCATAAGCTTGAAGCAAAACTTTGGGTGCGATTCATAAGTTCGAAGTGGAGGCAGAAAGTGATTCACGTCGTGCCGCGACGTTAAACCAAGCGCTTGTTGGGAGGCAACCCAACTTTACTGCTTTCTTTTATTTTTTGTATTAATTTTTTTTTAATTGTATTATTTTTGTAGTGTCAATTTTTTTATTTTCTAGGAGCATGGAAAGCAAAGGTATTGGAAGGATGCAACAACAAACCAAATGGTTGGAACTAAGTGTGAGGTACCCGCACAAAGGACCAAACTTGGGAGAAGTCTGAGTACCCTATGAGTTGTTAATGTTTCGGCCTTTGGCCTACCAGGGAGTCTCTTTTACCCTTTTTATTAGTTATGGTGTGCATTGGGGACAATGCACAATTTTAAGTGTGGGGTGAGAAGATTGTATGGGTGACTTTCTATGCTATTTTAGTTGTGTTAGTTTAATTGAATAATATTTTTTTAAAATAGAAAAGATTGGACTTTTCCCGACGATGGATCTATTAGACAATTTTCTTGAGGGATTTAACTCTAAAAAAAAGTACAAAAAGATTTTCTTTTGTTAGGTAGTGTAATAATTACCCCTTGGTTTTTCTTTAAACCACGGTTCTTTTCCAAGGGTTTTATTTGAACCGGGTGTAGTTAGTTTTTTTTTGGGAGTAGGAGCCATTGTGTTGTGAATTGAATTGAAGCAATATCTCTTGACTTTGTTATGCCTTGAGAATAGTGAGTACTTTGATTGTGACGCTTAGGCTCAGTTTTTGACTCTTGTAGAAGTACCTTAAATTGTATGATCTTAACTTAGCTTAACTGCTTTGACTAGAGTGTCTTGATGATCCAATCTTGAGTGAGTCATGTGCCATGTATGTGTAAGAATTTGTTGTATTCTGTGCATTGCATTTGATTCCTAGAACTTGCCCCGTGTGTTTGCAAAGCGAAATAGTAGTTTTATTCAGTCTAGGAAGTGATATAGGCATTTCTTTGTTGAGCCAGATATGTATATTTTACCCACCTAATTGTTATGTATCATAGTTAACCCATTTGAGCCTGTAATCTTGTTTCTTTGGCAACCACAATTAGCTGTGCCTATTTAGTGTGCATAACTCGAGAGAGAGTGCATATTTAGGTAATTGTTGAACAACACCACTCCCAGAGTATATGAGGGATCAATAACCGAGGGTTTAAAGGCGGGATTAGGGATAACGAAGCCTTGGGTGCGATCTGAAGTGAGCTGTATCAAAAGCCAGCTAGCGTAGCTCGGGAGAGTGCGTCTAGTAAATTGTCGTGATTACTCGGGAGAGATTTACGGTAATAAGAGTGCTCATGATCGGTAGAGAATACTTAGGCGAAATTATAGAAGACATAGCGGGAAGGATTCCGACAATTGGGGAAATCATAACTCTAGACCTCCTTAATCTTGTCTCTAACTCTTAGTATCTTTAGTTGTTAATTTATTATTTTAATTTGTTAATCAATTAGTTAAACACAAGAATCTAAATATCTATAAGTTAGAAACTGTTCAAGCTTGTCTTCTTGGTGATAGTGAACAGCTATAGCTAAGCCTTAGTTCTCTGTGGGATTCGACTCCGAACTTGTAAACCGGATTATATTTGCAACGACCTCATTGTCATTTTTATAAGGCATAGTTGGGCGTGATCAAATTTTGGCGCCGTTGCCGGGGAACTAACGGTGTAGCTGTAGGTGTACATATTACTAGGTTTCAAGTTTGAACTTCTATTTTTATTTTTTTGTATTTGATTTTTTTTCTTTTATTTTTTCTTTTACTTGTTGATTAAAAAAACATGGCATCATGGAATTATGAAAGTTTTGATGTTGGTAATTCTACTTTTAATCCTCCTTATGCATATTGTGATGAAAACCACCCTTGGCAAAATTATCAAAATATTTCCGAGAGTGAGTTTTGTGCACCAACTCAATCTTATGTGTGGAATGTGTGTGATATGTGTGGTGGTCAAGATGGTCACTTTCATGGTTGTGCCTATATTTCTTATCTTCCCCCAACCCCTTATTATGATGATTCTATATTTTCTTGTGAGGATAATAGGAGCAAAGAACCCAGGTATGAGGACCTGAAAGAGATCGAGGATATGTTAAAGTGTCTTACGAAACAATATGATGAGATACAACTGCGGGTACAAAGGCAAGGGGCAACTATTCACAACTTGGAGGCTCAAGCGAATAAATTAATTGAACCTGGTAAAGCGCAACAAGTTGACATTGTGGATAGTAGCCAATATGAGCAAGAACGGGCTGTAGAAATTGCCATATTACTGGAGGATTTAAAAAAATATGAGGATGAGCTAGAGGAGGCTAGAGTAGAACACCAACAATCAATCGAACTAGATTTTGAGGATGCCGATGTCGTAGAGGAGATACTAGAGTCAACCAAGGATATTGAGGATACATATTTAGTTGACTCTATTGTCATTAGTGTTGAGAATGTAGACTGTCCCAATGTTCATGTAGTTGAGCGCATTGGTCCTCACTCCAAGCATTTTTCCACATTGTGTTTAGATGATGATATGAAAATAGAGTCGTCCGAGCCACTTGAGGAGTCAAGGAATGAGGAACAAAGTGCTTACATTCTGGAATTCTTCTTTCCAGAAAGTCGGGATTACACACCTCATCTAAAGGCCAAGAAGTGCAGAATACTACATTATTTTATTGGGCCAGTCAGATTCGTTCCACTGCCCCATGACCATAATCATAAGCTTGAATCAAAACTTGGGGTTCAATTCATAAGCTCGAGGTGGAGGCAAAAAGTGATCCGCGTCGTGCCGCGACGTTAAATCAAGCGCTTGTTGGGAGGCAACCTAACTTTATTGCTTTATTTTATTTATTTATTTATTTATTTAATTGTATTATTTTTGTAGTGTCAATTTTTTATTTTCTAGGAGCATGGAAAGCAAAGGTATTGGAAGGATGCAACAGCAAACCAAATGGTTGGAACTAAGTGTGAGGTACCCGCACAAAGGACCAAGCTTGGGAGAAGTCTGAGTACCCCATGAGCTGTTAATACTTCGGCCTTTGGCCTACCAGGGAGTTTCTTTTACCCTCTTATTAGTATGGTGTGCATTAGGGACAATGCACAATTTTAAGTGTGGGGTGAGGAGATTGCCTGGGTGACTTTCTATGCTATTTTAGTTGTGTTAGTTTAATTGAATAATTTTTTTTAAATAGAAAAGATTGGACTTTTCCCGACGATGTATCTATTAGACAATTTTCTTGAGGGATTTAAGTCTAAAGAAAAAGTACAAAAAGGTTTTCTTTTGTTAGGAAGTGTAATAATCCCCCAATGTTTTTCTTTAAACCATGGTTCTTTTCCAAGGGTTTTATTTTAACCGGGTGTAGTTAGTTTTTTTTTGGAGTAGGAGCCATTGTGTTGTGTTTTGAAGTGAAGCAATATCTCTTGACTTTGTTATGCCTTGAGAATAGTGAGTACTTTGGTTGTGACGCTTAGGCTCAGTTTTTGACTCTTGTAGAAGTACCTTAAATTGTATGATCTTAACTTTGCTTAACTGCTTTAACTAGAGTATCTTGATGATCCAATCTTGAGTGAGTCATGTGCCATGTGTGTGTAAGGATTTGTTATATTCTGTGCATTGCATTTGATGCCTAGAACTTGCCATGTGTGTTTGCAAAGTGAAATAGTAGTTTTATTCAGTCTAGGAAGTGATATAGGCATATCTTTGTTGAGCCAGATATGTATACTTTACCCGCCTAATTGTTATGTATCGTAGTTAACCCCTTTGAGCCTGTAATCCTCTTTTTTTGGAAACTACATTACAAGCCTTACCCATTTGTTTGAATTAACCATCTATTTGAACCATTGTAACCTCTCATGAGCACTTGAATTGTTAGGAACTTTGTAAAAGTTAAAGTGTGGGGTGGTTGGTTTGGCTTTTGAGTGGAACTAATGAAATAAGGAGAAAGGGTGCATTGATTTGAAAAGCAAGAGCCACTTGAATTGAAAAAGAAAAGAATGAAAAAAAATAAATAGTTGCATTGCTGTGAAAAAAAATATATTCTTTGATAGTGGTGACTCTTGATATAATTGTGCTTAAATAATTTGGGAGTTGATGTATATTGATGTGAAGGTGGAGTTTGGCTTGACATAAGTATGGGGTTTGAATGTTAAAGTATATGTATTAAAGTGCTTAGGGAGGTGTAGTCACTCTTATATCTAAATGTATCCTACCCGTCCCGTAGCCTACATTACAACCAAATAAAGTCCTAATTGATCCTAGATTGAATGAGCTCCACTAGTAGAGTAGTACACTACGGGCAAGCTTATGGTGCATCTTTTGTGGCATATGAATATTATTTCTGAGAGTGAGTGAATTCTTTCTATCTTGAGTTCCTAAGTGTTCTTAAATTTTATTGTGTGGAACTACTCTCTTTTGTTGTGTGAGGGCACTTGATTCATGAAGGAAAGGTAATGTCAGTGACCTCTATGTTAGAGTAAGTAGGTGAATTGTGAATAATGCGTGGTACTTATGAGTCAAATCTTGAGGTGAAGATGTTACGCTTTTGTGCTTAGTCTATTTTAAATACTCTTGGTGTGATGAGTTAGGAGAATTGTTTAAAAAGGTCGTGTCTATAAAAAAAGTGTAGTTTGATTGCTCGAGGACGAGCAATGGTTGTAAGTGCAGCACCTTGATGATAGGCTATAATTACGTATTTTAGTCGATTATTACACTCTAATTTACTGCACTTTAGTTGAGTTTGCGCTTTAATCGCTAGTGTTTTGCACTAATTGTGTATTTTATGCCTTGTAGGTGTGATTTCGAGCTATATAGATATTATGGAATGAATTTAAGTGGTTTGGACCTTTGCATTCTGAGTAAGAGCTCAAGGAATTAAGCCGGGATTGTGTTCGGGGATCAACGGATGATAAGACAACAAAACGAAAACTCGAAGAAGCATATTGCGCACTGTCTAGTACAATAGACATAACTTTTTACTCAGAACTCCATTTGGGATCCATAATATATGTTGGAAAGATAACTCAAAGGGCTACAACTTTTATGTTTTACGTTTTTCTAAATTCCAAACGGAACAGTGTGAAAAACCGTGGTTTTGGCGCGACCGCGGCAGAACCGCGACAGAGGGCAGTCGCGGACAACTGAAGAATCTGAGAGGGTGTTTGGCCGCGGTTTGACCGCGACCGTAGTGGAACCGCAGCAGGATGCGTAAATTTCAGGGACCAAAGTGGAAAACACGGGATTTTAAGCCCTAAACCCTATATTAAACCAAAGAAGCCGGCTAAGAAAAGGATTGGACATATTTTTGACATAGATTTGACCTAAGGAGGCAGAGACACAATAGGAGCAAGGCTTGGGAATTCTTCTACAAGTTTTTTCTTTCCTCTTCCTATTTTTCATTGTTGGTTATGACTTTTAGTATTGTAGTTTTACATACTATTATGAATAGCTAAATTGTTATCTAGAGTTTTGATAGAACCTTTTGTAGGATAAATTCTTATTATGTTTTTATATAATTGAGCCGTAGTATAATCTCTATTTGTTCAACTACATTCTTATTGTAGTTAATTGAAGAGCTCTCAATTAGCTGTGCCTATTTAGTGTGCATAACTCGGGAGAGAGTGCATATTTAGGTAATTGTTGAACAACACCACTCCCAGAGTATATGAGGGATCAATAACCGAGGGTTTAAAGGCGGGATTAGGGATAACGAAGCCTTGGGTGCGATCTGAAGTGAGCTGTATCAAAATCCAGCTAGCGTAACTCGGGAGAGTGCGTCTAGTAAATTGTCGCGATTACTCGGGAGAGATTTACGGTAATAAGAGTGCTCATGATCGGTAGAGAATACTTAGGTGAAATTATAGAAGACATAGCGGGAAGGATTCCGACAATTGGGAAAATCATAACTCTAGACCTCCTTAATCTTGTCTCTAACTCTTAGTATCTTTAGTTGTTAATTTATTATTTTAATTTGTTAATCAATTAGTTAAACACAAGAATCTAAATATCTATAAGTTAGGAACTGTTCAAGCTTGTCTTCTTGGTGATAGTGAACAGTTGTAGCTAAGCCTTAGTTCTCTGTAGGATTCGACTCCGGACTTGTAAACCGGATTATATTTGCAACGACCGCATTGTCTTTTTTATAAGGCATAGTTGAGCGTGATCAGTACCGATAGTGGACCTGGGAACAATAACTTAAATGACCCTTTAAATACCGAGCTCATGAGACTTATGAGAGAAATGAATGAGCGAATGGACCAAAACGCTAAAGAGTTCCATACTCGGATAGATCAGATCTGGGGAGCGATGCTGGTGTTAAAGGGACCAGATTTAAAGAAGTACATGCAGTTGTAGTTAAAACCAAGCGCAACACTAGAGTTGATCCCAAAAAGGTTTAAGATGCCGGATATACCAAAATATGATGGGACTTCGGATCCACAGGATTACATCACGACCTACACTATGACGGTAAAGGGAAAAAACTTGGCCCAACATGAGATCGAATTTGTTTTGTTGAAAAAGTTTGGCGAAACCCTGACAAAGGGTGCGTTAACTTGGTATTCTCTCTTGCCTGAGCACTCCATTGGTTCTTTTGAAATGCTTGCATATGCGTTTATCAACACTCATGCTAGAGTGATGGTAGGCTAGAAACCCGTATTTTAGTCATAGTTTATACTTTAATTACTGCATTTTACTTGTGGTTCAGGTTAAATGATAGTGAATTGCACTCCTTATGTGTTTTATGCCTTGCAGGAAGTAATTTCGAGTTAAAAATATAATCTGGAGCTAAATTGAATAATGTGGAGCTTTGAAGTCTGAGTAAAAGCCTAAGGAGTTAAACCAAGATCACGTTTGGAGGTCGGGAGCCAAGTCAGGATGTCAAAAACCGAAGAAACAATTTTACTCTGTAAAAAAAGCACAGCCACGTCGTATGGGGCGGCGCAACAGTGTAAATTGCTGTTGCCTGTCAGAATCTGCTCTCTGAACTTCCCCACTACCGCATCGCATGGTGCTGTGCGAGGCGCAGAGCAGCGTGGTTGTACAAAATTCTCAGAGTATTTTTCCTATTTCGGCTTGGAAAGGGTAGTTTCGTCCTGGCATGTTCCTGCATGGTAGGACTTTTGACCTTGAAAGCTTTTGGAGAGCATGAAAGGTTACAAGACACAGGATTTCATCATTTTTCCATCAATTCAATACGGGAGTTTGGATTGTAATGTTAGATTGATGTTTTCTCATTCTTTAATTATATTTGTGATGACTTCCTCCATGATTATGGAGTAAGTTCCCTTAGGGTTTGACGATATGGTGTTTTGATTGATATTTGTGGATTTTAACTCTAGTTCTTTGCTTGAATTCATTTATAGAGCTTTGAATTATTGGTAACTTTATTCACCAGTTTATTTAATCGAAAGAGAAATATTTTGGTGATTATCTTTGCATTATTTTGTTTGGTTTAATTCAGTGATTCTTTAAAGTAATCGGAAGAGCATGCTGAATTGTTGATTAAATCAAGTTTGGAGAATGTTCGAGAGACATTTTCCTAAAGACCAGTCCATTAATGCATGCTTGCATATTTTCACAGTTCTTATATTAGTTCACCTCATAGAGTTAACATTTAATCGAGAGAGGAGTCTTGGCTACACGTTTGAACTAATCATCGAGTCAATTCGTGATAATCATAATAACATTCGAGTGAATTGAACTAGAGTTGGATCCTAGATAGCTATCTTGTACCTATACTGTCACGACCCTTATTTCTCCCATTGATATTTAAGTATTGTTGAACTCTTGTCTTCCAGTGAGCAATTGTTCATTGTTTTAGTTTCATAGTTAATTTTACTTAGTAGTCATCCCAACCAAAGTGATAATCAACCTAAATAGCATAAATCTAGAAATTAATTGAATATTGTTTAAATCCAATCCCTATGGAGATGATAATTAAACTATACTATCTTTGGCTAGCGAGCATCAATTTCGTGTTGCGTTTTGCGCTCATCAAATTTTGGCATCGTTGCCAGGGATTGGCAATCAATAGTGTTCAAAATAGTTTTTGGTGCTAATTCAGAAATAAATTTTATTTTATTCGTCATGGTTTTTCTCTTCCGTGTGCAGGCAAAAGGTTAAGTTCGTTGGTGTATGACTCGATATTCTTCAAAAGAAGTAATACCTTACAAACCAGAGTTGGAAAACACTTGAAACAACTGAGAAAAGAGAAAGCACTCACCGGAAAATTCTTGGGGAAATCTTCAACCCAACAGAACATGGAAAAAGACGGTGAGGAGATAGTTGATTTGGCTGCACGGGAGCAGCCCAATAGGAAGCAACTGCACGGGCAGCTCCTGAAGCAGCTCTTAGAGTTGATGAAACGATTGACGGGCACGGGGAACGAAGATTCAACCTGAACCGACCTCTCATTGAAGATGAATTTGAAAATAATATGCCCAGACCTGGAAGAGCATTAGGTGATTATGCCAGACTAGTCTACAATCAGGGAATTTCAAATGTCAGACCTCCACTCATAGCAGCAAATAATTTTGGGTTGAAGCATGACTTGCTTTAAACCATCTAGAACAACTGTGTCTTTAGGGGGAAGGCGAATGAAGATCCTAACACTCACTTGATGGACTTTGAGAAAATCATGAACACTTTCCGGTACAACAGATTTCCAAAATATGCAGTCTACTTAAGGACATTCCCCTTTTCACTAAAGGATGACGCAAAGCACTTACTTCGAAGCTTATCAAGTGGGTCGATCAGGACATGGAAAGATATGACTAATATATTTCTTGACAAATACTTCTCAGCTGCAAAAATAGTGAATTTAGAAGGGAAATCCATAATTTCTGACTAGAAGGTACTGAAACGGTCTTCAAAGCTTGGGAAAGATTCAAAGAAATAGTGAGAAAGTGTCAGTATAATGGAATCGAATTATGGATGCAACTCCAAGACTTTTGGGATAGACTGACACCTTCCTCACGACAAACTCTAACTTCAGTTGGAGGTCCTTTAATGAAGAAGACTCCTAAGGAGATTGTTGCAATTCTTGATGAGCTCTCTGAAAATGCTAACCAATGGCCTGTTGAAAGTAATGATAGAAGAAAATCAGCTTGGGTTCTCCAGGTAGATTTTGACATGTCAGTGCAAGCCCAGCTAGACATCATGGCTAGAGAGATTAGAAAGTTAACCTTAGCCAAGGTCTAGAGCCAGCCATCACCATTCTGTGATTTTTGTGGAATGAATCATATCCAATGCATGAGTGTCAGGCCTAGACTACAGATGAAGTGGTAAATGCTGTGGGGATCTTTGACAGGGGCAACTACCAAAGTGGCAACAATTTTAACTCTATAGGGCAGAGGCACCCAGATTTTCCTTGGAGTTTACCAGGTGGTAGTGCGAATGCATGACAACAGAACAAATCCAGACCCCAGGGATAGGGAGCTCCAGGTTTTCAAAATCAGCAGAGGCAGCAATATCAGCCTCCAGTATTTAATCAGTCTAGCATGGAAGATCTGATGAAGGCCTTTATTATTAAGACAAATGGGTGGCTTGAAACCCATGGCTCGGCTATCAGAGAACAGGGCACAACCATTCGAAACTTGGAAAGACAGATGGGTAAACTTGCTAATTTATTGTCTAAGAAGGTTTTTAGGAGCTCTCCCTGTTGATACGGAAAGAAATCCAAAAGAGACAATAAATGCAGTGTCTTTGAGGAGTGGGAATGTATTGGAGGATCCCAGGGCAAAACAAAAGGATAAGTTGATTGAAGGACATGTGGAGATTTTGGAGGAGCAGAAAAATAACAACATTCAAGAAGGTGAAGTGATGGTCTAAAGAAAAAGGGGAAGACTAGAGCTTTGAAGAAGAAAAAGGATGGAAATTCAATGAACGAGGAGGTTGAGGAAAGCAAATGCATGTCTGCTCTACCTGTCCTTCAGAAGCAGAGAAGAAAGGAGATGGACAAACAATTTGAGCGTTTCCTAAATGTGCTCAAGCAGGTGCATGTGAATATACCTTTCACAGAGGTGCTTTCACATATGCCAGCTTATGCAAAGTTCCTGAAGGAGATATTTTCCAACAAGCGAAAATCAGAAGAAACATCGGTTGTCAAGCTCACAAAGCATTGTAGTTCCATTCTGCAAAATAAGCTCCCTCAAAAGTATGGAGATCCAGGGAGTTTTACTATACCTTGCTCTTTAGGAAGTATTAAGTTTGAAAAATCTATGTGTGATTTAGGTGCTTCAATTAATCTTATTCATTTGTCTATTTTCAGAAAATTGGAGGGAGAGATTGGAGAAATCAGGTCGATACCTGTGTCCTTACAGCTGGCGGATCAAACTACAATCATACCTGAAGGAATAGTGGAAGATGTGCTAGTTCGGGTGGATATATTTGTGTTCCATGTGGACTTTATTATGGTGAACATGGAGGAGAATAGGGAGATCCTTCTGATTCTAGGGATACACTTCTTGGCTACTGGCAGAGCTATTCTGGACATCCACGAAAGGCAGCCATGTTCAGAGTGAGGGACAAAAGGGTGGTCTTCAAGATGGAAGGAGCAATGGGGGCCTTAAGGGAGTGAACTGGAGAGAGTAAGCAGGATAAGTGTGGGGTGTACCCAACGAAGGTAGAAAAGCAGCTCTCAGGTGCACTGGGTCGGGTGTGCAAAGGAGATCCCGACTTCGACTCAGACCCCGACTAGATGATTTAGGGGAGTTTTCTTTACCTCTTGCTTTTTATTTGTGTGTCATGAGGACATGCCACAATTTAAAGTATGGGGTGGGGGATGTAATTATGTACATATGTGTTTGTTTTTTTTCTTTTGACTGAAGATTTTTTTTTTGACTTTTCCCGACGATAGATTTTCTCGACTGTATTCTTGAGGGATCAAAGTCGAAGAAAAAATATTTTATTTTTTCTAGGTAGTGTAATAATTCCTCCTTGGTTTTTCTTTGTGTCGCGGTTCATTTTCAAGGTGTTTTGCTTGAATTGGGTGTAGTTAGTTTTTCTTTTATTAGGAATAGAGAAGTCTTGTGCTATGGTATTAAATGGAGATAGTTTTTCTTGACTTTGTTGTGCCTTGAGAATGGTGAGTGCCTTAGTTGTGACGCCTAGACTTAGTTCTTGACTCATGTATAAATGCCATAAAATATTTGATTTTGATGTTGCTTAATTGCTTTGACTAGAGAGCCGGGATAGATTCGATCCTAAGTGAGTTTTGTGCCAATGTGTGTCTAAGGATTTTGTTGATATTTTGTGCATGTCAATTGATGTCTAGAACTTGCTTCGTATATTTGCAAAGCGAAATAGAAGTCTTGTTCAGTCTAGGAGTGATATAGGTATTTTTTTGTTGAGCCAATTATTTGTTTATGACCGGCCTAATTGTTGTGTATCCTGGTTAGCCCCTTTAGTCTGTAATCCTACTTCTTTGGTAACCACACTACAAACCTGATCCATTTTTGAATTGACTATCTGTTTGAACCTCTTACCTCTCTTGAGCACTTGAATTTATTATGAGCTTGTTAAAAGTTAAGTTGAGGTATGATTGGCTTTTGAGTGGAAGTAAGAATAATGGAGAAAGGTGCACTAGTTGAAAATTTGTGAGAACCATATGTAGGGAATTGAAAAAGAAAAAAGAAAAATCAATCAGAACAAAGAAAAAGAAAAAAGAGAGTTGTGTATGTATTAGAAAGAACAAAAAATTGGACATCTTGCTAGTGGTAGTTCTCATCTTATTTGTGCTTAAAGATATTGGGAGCTTGATGTTATTATGTGTAAAGTTTGAGGTTTGGTTCAACACAAGTGTGAAGTTAAATTGTTAATGTATATGTATTAAAGTGCTTAAGGAGGTGTAGTCACTATATTCAAATATCATGCCCGTCCCGCAGCCTATATTATAATCAGTTAAAGTCCTACTTGATCTTTGACTGAATGAGCTCAAATAGTAGAGTATTACACTACGAGTAAGCCTATGGTACGACTTTTGTGGCACATGAATCTTAATTCTGAGAGTGTGTGAATTCTTTCTATCTTGAGTTCCTACTTATTCTTAAACTTTATTGTGTGAGGAACTACTCTCTATTTTTGGTATGAGGGCACATGACTTGCGACGAATAGGCAATGACTTTGGCCTCTGTATTAGAGTAAGTGAGCAGGTTGTGAGAAATGTGTGGTGCTTTTGAGTCGAGTCTTGAGGCTAGGATGTTATGATCGGGTGCTTAGTCGTCTTTAAATATTCTTGGCATGATGCGTTAGGGAAGTTTCTTTTATTAAAGATCGTCTCTATGTGAAGTGTAGTTTGATTACTCGAGACGAAAAATAGTTTAAGTGTGGGTGTTGATGATAGGCTAGAAACCTATGTGTTAGTCATAGTTTGCACTCTAATTACTACATTTTACTTGTGTTTGAGCTTAAACGATAGTGAATTACGCTCCTTATATTTTTTATGCCTCGCAGGAAGTGATTCCGAGTTAAAAAGATAAAGCTGGAGTTAAATCGAACAATGTGGAGCTTTGAAATCTGAGTAAAAGCCCAAAAAATTAAACCGAGAACGCTTTCGGGGGTTGGGAGCCAAGTATGGATATCAAAAATTGAAGAAATAATTTTACTCTATAAAAAATGCACGATGTGCTTTCTAAACTCCCCCACTACCGCATCGCATGGTGCGGCATGAGGCGCGATGTGCGTGTACAAAATTCTTAGAGTATTTTTCTATTTCGGCTTGGAAAGGGCAGTTTTGTATGCAGCGCGGCACTGTAAATTGCTGGTGCCTGTCAAAATGTGCTCTCTGAACTTCTCCACTACCACATCGCATAGTGCGGCGCGAGGCACGATGCACGTGTACAAAATTCTTAGAGTATTTTTTCTGTTTTGGCTTGGAAAGGGTAGTTTCGTCCGGGACCATTTCTATATGGTGTAAATACACACAAAAACATGATTTTTAGAAGACTTTTGACCTTGTAAGCTTTTGGAGACATTGGAGGCTACAAGAGACAGGATTTCATCATCTTTCCATCAATTCAATATGGGAGTTTGGATTGTAAAGCTAGATTGTTGTTTTCTCACTCTTTAACTATATTCGTGATGACTTCCTCCATAATTATGGAGTAAGTTCCCTTAGGGTTTGACAGATATGGTGTTTTGATTGATATTTGTGGATCTTAACTCTAGTTCTTTGCTTGAATTCGCTTATGGAGCTTTGAATTATTCGCAATTTTATTCACCAGTTTATTTAATCGAAAGAGGAATATTTTAGTGATTATCTTTACATTATTTTGTTTGGTTTAATTCAGTGATTCTTAAGTAATCGGAAGAGCTTGTTGAATTGTTGATTAAATCAAGTTAAGGAGAATATTCGAGAGACGTTTTCCTAAAGACCAGTCCATTAACGCATGCTTGAATATTTTTACAATGCTTGTATTAGTTCACCTCTTAGAGTTAAAATTTAATCGAGAGAGGAGTCTTGGCTACACCTTTGAACTAATCATCTAGTGAATTAGTGAGAATCATTAGAATATTAGAGTGAATTGAACTAGAGTTGGATCCTAGATAGCTATCTTGTACCTATCCTGTCACGACCTTTATTTCTCCCATTAATAGTTTAGTATTGCTCAACTCTTGTCTTCCAGTGATCAATTGTTTATTATTTTAGTTTCATAGTTAATTTTAGGTATTAATCATCCCAACCAAAGTGATAATCATCCTGAATAGCATAAATCTAGAAATTAATTGAATACTATTTAAATTCAATCCTTGTAGAGATGATAACTAAATTATACTATCTTTGGCTAGCGAGCACCAAATTCGTGTTATGTTTTGCGCTCCTCATGGAGAAGGAAAGGCTGATATATTCATAATATCCCAAGGAGAATACGAACTGTTATGAGAGTTCGTGATCCAGTTTTAGAAGGAAAGGATGTTGTTACGAGCGGTACAGGATGAGTGGACATCGGAGGCATTTATAAAGGGTCTCAACCTATTGAGTTCTGATGCCTCCCAGAAATTGAAGGAAAGTTTTCTAGAGTTTCGGGCAACCACATGGGCAGATGTTCACAATCTCTATGAGTCAAAGATCATAATAGAAGTGATCAATTAGGTTCTGCGGTGTCTTCCGAAGGACGGAATTGTGATTGGAATCAAGATAAGTTTATAAATAATTTTGATGCAGATCGGAGGTCCTCTAGAAGTCATTGTCAACCTTACAAGAGGACCAATGAGCATGGAAATAAAAGTTTTCAGTCATCGAAAAGGTTCGCTTTCGATAGGAGGTCAGATCGTGGTCGAAGTAATAGATCGTTGCAGGAGAAAGAGACATCGGGATCTCGAGATTTGACATATTCCAGATTATCTGACTATAATTTTGACATCAGTCTGGTAGAATTGGTGTCGGCGATGAGGAATATTAAAGAAGCTAGGTTCCCAAACCAATCCAATCGGATCCTAGCGAAAGGGATCCTAATATAGTGTGAATTCAATAGGACTCACAACTATAAGACTAGGGACTGTCGACATTTTCTTGAAGAGGTGGCAACGTTGTTAAGGAATGGTCACCTCAGAGAGTTTTTAAGCGACCGCGCTAAGAACAATTATGGGTGAAATTGGGATAGTGCAGAACCATCAAAGCCGGTAGCAGGATCACCTCGAATGACAATCAACATGATCCTCGGAGTAGACGAAGTAAATAAGGTAACGTTATGGGTAGAAAAGAAGGCGAAGATATCGGTGACTCATGGCAAGAGGATCTGAAAGATTTCAGAAGGTGACATCACCTTCACAGAAAATAATACTGATGGACTACTTCTACCGCACAACAATGCTTTGGTAATTTCTCTTAATATTTTAGATTTTAAAATTAAACGTGTATTGGTGGATCCTGAAAGATCAGGCAACATTATATAATGGAGAGTTTTGACGTAAGAGAAGCTGACCGGAAACATAGTTCCAGCAACAAAGCTTTTGGCCGGGTTCAACTTAACAAGTGTCACCACACGAGGAGAAATTTTGGTGCCTACCTATGCCACGAAGACCACCCTATTCGAAGTAGTAGATGGCGACATGGGCTATAATATAATCCTTGGAAGGTCATGGATACTTGAAATGAAGGATGTGCCTCAACCTACCATCAACTATTAATTCCAACACCAGAATAGATCAAGCAGATCATAGGAGATAAATTGGCTATAAGGAAGATGAACGCAGTAACCGTTTCCTGTAGCAAGGTCAAAGAAATGAGCAAATAACAATTACAGGAACCGGTGCCTTCTTCCATCTCAATTGAAGATGATAAAGACGAGGAGTCATTGGAATTATATCAAGTACCGAGGTCTTTTTAGGTAACGGAGGAGACGAATGCGACCAAGTCAACTGCGAAAAAGCTCGAACGAGTGGCCTTGTTCGAAGAATTTTTGGAAAGAAAATTCCATTGAGGAATGGAGTTGAGTCCCGAACTTAGGTTAAAAATATGGATTTTCTTAAATCTAACATTGATTGTTTTGCATGGTCGCATTCAGATATGACAAGTATCCTATTAGGGGTGGTGGTCCACAAACTGAGTCTGGATCCTAACTTCCATCTGTTAAGACAGAAGAAACGACTGATAGCAGAGGTCAGAAACAAGTTTGTTAAGGAAGAGGTAACTCGATTACATAATATAGATTCAATTCGAAAGGTAAATTACCCATATTGGCTTGCTAACATAGTAGTAGTGCCTAAAAAGAATAACAAATTTAGAATGTGTGTAGATTATAAAGATTTAAATAAGGCATGCCCTAAAGACTCTTTCCCATTGCGAAACATTGATAAAATGATTGATGCTATGGCCGGGCATGAGTTAATGAGTTTTCTTGATGCTTATTACGAGTATAATCAAATTAGGATGGACCTGGAAGATCAAGAGAAGACTTCTTTCATCACAAATTTTGGCATATTTTGCTATAATGTAATGTCTTATGGGCTTAAAAATTCCGTAGTCACTTATCAAAGGTTTGTTAATAAAATATTTGAAAAATAGATAGGTTAAACGATGGAAATTTGTATTGACGACATGTTAATTAAGTCTCTGAATGCAGGAGATCATCTAAAGCATCTCCAAGAGACATTCGACATTTTGAGAAAATACAATATGAAGCTCAACCCGGAGAAGTGCGCCTTCAAAGTTGGTTCTGATAAGTTTTTGGAGTTTTTAGTCTCTCAAAGAGGAATCGAAGTAAACCCCGAAAAATTCAAAAACATTGAGGATATACCGAACTAGTTAATAAGTGCGAAGGAAGTACATAGATTGACTGGCAGATTGGCGGCTCTAAGCAGGTTCATTTCGAGGTATGCGGAAAAGTGTCATCATTTTTTTCACTTTTCAAAAAGAAAAAATGACTTTGTGTGGACTCTAGAATGTCAACAAGCATTGAAAGATCTAAAAAGGTACCTGTCTACCCCTCCGTTATTGTCAAAATAAGAAGAAGGTGAGCAACAATTGATTTATCCAGCAGTTCCTAAAGTAGTGGTAAGTGCTGTTTTGGTCCTGGAAGAAGAAGGTATGCAATTTTCCATTTTTTATGTTAGTAAAATATTATCAGGAGCAGAGACATGATATCCTCACCTTGAAAAGCTAGCCTTAGCTCTCGTAGTTGCCTTTCGAAAGCTTAGACCTTATTTTCAATGTCATCCAGTTGTTGTTGTGACAACCTTTCCCTTAAGGAACGTCCTTAAAGAGCCTGAGTTATTAGGTCATTTGTCTAAATGGGCGGTCGAAGTTAGTGAATTCAACATTGAATACAATCCTAGGACTGCAATCAAGTCACAAGTTTTGGCCGATTTCGTGTCGGATTTCAGTTCAGGATTAATACCTTTAGCTGCTAAAGAAGCAGCGTTGGTATCGGGAACAATATCGTGGATTTGAACCTTATTTACGGATGGAGCTTCCAACATAAAAGGGTTCGGTCTCGGGGTAGTTTTAATCACTCCTTTGGGAGAAACCCTGAGGCAGACCATTAACTAACAATAAAGCCGAGTACAAGGCTTTGGTTGTAGGACTTGAGCTAGCTTGGGGGCTAGGTTCCAAGGTCATCGAAATAAAGTGCGATCCGAGCTGGTGGTGAACCAAGTATACGGACCAAGGTGGCTCGTTATTGTCTTATTGACGGATAGTTATGCAGGAGGTCGTTCCAAGGACCATTGGCTCGATGTTGAGGGACATTGGAGGTTGACTATGTGATAAGGGAAGTTCATGAAGGAGTCTGCGAGAACCGTTTTGGTGCATACTGTAGACAAAGACACAAAGACATTTGTACAAAAGTGCGATAAATGTCAACGCCATACACAGTTAGTGCATCAACCAGTGGAACTTTTACATTTGGTGGTGTCTCTATGGCCATTCATGAAATGGGGTATGGATATAGCCGGTCCCTTACCAGAAAAGCCCGATAAGGTAAAATTTATTTTGGTTTTAACTGATTACTTTACTAAATAGGTTAAAGCAGGTTCTTACCAAAAGATCGGAGAACGAGAAGTGATCGATTTTATATGGGATCACATAGTCTGCCGATTTGGAATACCAAAAGAAATTTCTTGTGACAATGAGCCACAGTTTATAGATTCCAAAGTCACAAAGTTTTTGGAACGATCGAAGATCAAAGAAATTATGTCTTCACCATACCACCTGAGTGCTAATGGATAAGCGGAGTCGACCAATAAGGTAATTATTCAAAACCTTAAAAAAAGTTAGAAGATGCTAAAGGCAAGTGGTTAGATGAGCTACCAGGTGTGTTATGGGCATATCAGACCACACTGAAGCCGAGCACGGGTGAAACACCCTTTTCACTTGTATACAGTTCAATGGCTTTGATACCAGTGGAAGTGGGGGAACAGACCTTAAGGTTTTTTTGAGCAAACGAAGAAACAAACAATGAACCGTTGTTTGTAAAACTAGATTTGCTTAAAGAGCGCCAAGATCTGGCATATTTGAGGAGGCACAAAAGCAAATGATGGAAAGATATTACAATCGCTTTAATATTCTAAAGTTAGGGATTTGGTTTTGAGAAAGGTTACTCAAAGCACTTGGGAAGTTAACACTGAAAAGTTGGGACCAACATCAGAAGGAACTTACCGAGTTTCAGATATAATCGGTAAAGGTTCATATGAATTGAAAAATCAAGATGGAGTTAAATTGCCAAACAATTGGAACGTGACTCACCTCAAAAGATAATATTGCTGAAGATCCTTGCTAGTGATGAAAGTATGTGCTGTATTCTTTTTTCCTTCAACCAGTTTTTGTCCCAATTGGGTTTTTCTGGCAAGGTTTTTAATGAGGTAGCAATGTAAAGCATACTACGAAGGAAGGATCATCGACAAATACAAGACTTCCATTGTTCGAATTCTCATACATAGCATCCGAACACTGGGGGGGGACTAATACATTACAAGACCCAAAAAGTGTTACAAAGACCGAAGATTGTTAGAACTGAGATCAATATCTTATAAGGATTGGGGACTGCATGATCAGCCCCGTAAAAATAAGTTGTACAAGATAGCCACATATATTGGCAGCTTTATTTATTTAAGCAAAAGAATGTTTATGTAAATGTACTTTTAAAGATAGCGGGAATAAATCAAAGTCATTTTAGTTTTATCTTATTTCTTCTCCAAATGATAAGTCAATTTATTTCTTCAAATGCTTGTGCCAGAATGAACAGGAGACGTCCTCTTTAAGAGCACCGTAAACACAAGGGCCCTCTCTTATGAAATCCTCATAGTCAAAGGGTAGATTTCATAAGTGTTCATGTCGGGAATCAAAAGCTATCGGATGTGAAAAGATTCCTGAAGCTTTGTTAGTTAAATAAAAAATTATCAGATGTGAAAAGAGGTTTTGACATAGTTACAAAAAGTAAAGAAAAAATATATATATTAGTTCTTGCTGCTAGAACTCGAAGGGAGAGAAAAATCTTTGTTTTCTCAATTGGGAGAAGGTTGTTCCGCTTTCGGTTCGAGACCTTCATCTTCTTCAATTTCTCCTTCGGTTCCCGAATACTCGGAGGTAGTATTCAAAGAGTCAGAAGCAACGGGCCGAGCAGGGAGGTTCTCATGAGCAGTTGACTCCAGTTCCCGGGCCTTGGCAATGCATTCGTCAATAATTGCAATGTCTTCCTCTTCGTATGGTATATGGCGTAAGTCTTCTCGAAGAAAAGAGAATCTTTCTGATCTTGAAGTATAGCTTGGAAATTTTCAATCTACGCTTGAAGCTTTCCATTTTAAGCTTTAACAATGCAGATTCGGGAATCAAGATCAATATTTGTTGCGACATGAATTTGATTCTGCTCCATGACTCTTTTGAGCCTTTCCTCCAACTTTTCTCTTTGATACTTGGTAGAATTGGCCTCCTTAGTTTTGGAGCGTAAGTTAGCTTCCAATTTACTAACTTTCTCCATAAAGGCAGACTCGCACTTGGCAGCAGGAGTCACGATGTCATGCAGTTCAGCCCACTTAGCCTTTGATTCCTTAAGGTTTTCATGTATCTAGGTAGCTTCCTGAATGTGAGTCATTCTATCTTGCTCGTATTGCTGCAATTGAGCCTCGAGATCATCTATTTGAGCAATTTTTGCCTCCAACACTGGGAGGCACTTGACAAGTTGATTATGTTGCTAAAATTTGATCTCATTCCGAGGTTAAGATTTTGTTTGTCCAAAATCAACATTTGTAGGCTCTCGGAAGCAAGAGGTTGGCCTGAAAAAGGTTAGAAATAAGGTTATTAATGTAAAGTATAAATTGAAAGAAGATAGAACAAAGTTAGATTGTTACCTGTGCCGAACAATGCGTGTTATTATTTAGAAAACATTCACCGGAGAGAGAATCCATCTTTCTCTAGTCTTTTTCTGAGGCTAGCGGCTTTAGATAATTTGCAAGCTCTACCGGTTTGAAAAGTATATGGCAGTTATTTGATACCGTGAGGGTGATACTTCGTTTGCCACTTAGGTTTTGAGTGGGTTACGGGAATGTGTTCCTTAGATTTCTATGATAGGATGACTGTGGGGAAGGAAAATTTGTTATTTGCTCGATTGGAGACGGTGAAGAGATAGCATCTGGGGGAGAAGGAGATGTGATGACGACAGTTTTAGAAGTTGAAAGTGGAGGGAGTTCAGGGGTTGAACTCCTGTGACCAGGAACAACTACGGGGATTCGAAAATGGGAAGAAACATTTTCAGCCATTTTCATTTCTACCAAGAGTTCTTGAACTTCTTCTGGTGGTGGAGTTTGAAGCTCAGCCGGTTGAGTATCCAGTTGAGTTGATGAAGATTTTTTTCTTCTCTGAAGAGAAGCCTCTTCATCATTGGCTCCATCATCATCGAGTATCACTGTGGTTAGTTCGGGTGGTTCTTTCTTCAAATTTTTCCCTTGAGTCTCAGCCGATGAGGTACATTTTTTCTTTGGTTTCTTATCCTTGGGCTAAGGACTCCAGGAAGAGGTACCCTCATCGGAAGTGCGAGTAAAATCGCGAGCTCTCCTCTGGTTAAGGACATTCTACAATAATAGTTCGGCTTTCACCGGGTCATCGAGAGCCTCGATGTCGGGGCAAATGACAGATCCCTTCGAAAGTCATGTGTGATACAAGAAAGCAGATAAATTATTTCCCAAGGTATATTGAAAGAAGGAAAGAAGAATTTTTGTTTACCATGGTTTTTGGCTTTCCTCCCATATTTGGGAGCCATTTCTTTCCATCTTCGAGATTCTGGTGTAGTGATATCCAGAATTTTTTAGAACTCATTGGGCCAGATTTTGAACCCGTGATGGCTTCCAAGGAGTAGCTGGAATAAGGAAAGCATAAAGTTAGTAGCGAAAGAAGGTGTTTTTAAAACATGGAAAGGAAAAAGATATTAGAAGACTTACGGAAAAGGTTCCACGATTCAGGAAAAGTAGGTGTTGTGGTTGAGAAGATATCCCATGTAGCAATGCTAACTAACCGTTCCATCCATCCACGATCGTTGTCATCATCGAAGCTAGTGAGAAGGGCATGATGATCACGTCTGCTAAGTTTTAGCACACCCCCATGGAAGATCTTTTGGGAATAAAGATTCATCATGTGTCCAAGAATCAGAGTTTCCCCGGCCTCAAAACACAATTGACGGAAGCAAGCCACAGTACACCATATAGATGGGCCTACTTGTGCCAAACACATCAGGTACCGGTGACAGAATTTCAGGATTATTGGGTTGATTCCTTCACCCACTCCAAAGTCAAGGGGCCCAAAGTAAAATGGTATGTATGAACATACATGAACCCCGGTTTGGAGAAGTTGACTCTTTCTACATCATTAGGTGTGAGAATTTCAATATTATTCTAATTACAATCCTCTTTCATGACAGGGATGCTAGGAGGATGAATGGAAGAAGGATACCTACAAACAGGCCAGTGTCTGTCACTTTTAAAATTTGCAGGTACTATTTGTTCTTGAAGATCAGATATTGTGCTAAGGTGAAGATGTATGATGGTGTTTACGGTAGGAGGTTCAGACAAAAACATCAACCTTTTTTGTTATGTTCTTCTTTGGACCTCCATCGCAGAGAAGACCAGAGTTTCTGAAGGCAACAGTGTTAGAAGAAATGATGGTAAGAAATTTATGAAGAAAAAATTTACTGGAAAAGTTGAAGTTTGTAGTAGAATTCTAACATAAATCAGAGAAGAAGAAGTTGTAAAAAGTAAAAACTAAAAATGAGGAGTAGTGGAGAAGTTATAGACGGCAAAATCGTGGTCATGATTACCTCGAGAACTGGCAAAAATATTTTTCAAATCGTGAGGTAATACGTGTTCGGATCATTAAATGCGGAGAGACGTGCGTACTTTCAAATGTTGGAAACTGTTCAGAAACTTGCCTGCTAAGGAAAGAGGTTTTCTCCACTTTTCGATGACACTAAAGTATTGTCACCGAAAAGTAGGGGGACTATGTATACGGTAAAATTGATTAGTGGCAGATGGACGAATGAAGAGTTAACGCGAAGAGTTGAAGACATGTAGGGTGTGAGTCAACAAATAATCTATACCGATTGCAAGCATGTGACTGGTATTTAATGAATCTCGAAGATTGAGTAGCAGGTGACAAAGGTTCAAAGTATTGACATCGGGTAGCATTTAGTGAGCGACTGTTACAGAGTATCTGCATTTATAGCCAGTCGTTATGTGGCCATCAATGACAGTTTTATTCTCATTCAAGAGGAGCTTGATTTAGGGATCTTGTCTCCCTAAATAAAGCTATAAATAGGAGAATTAACATCTATTGTAGATACGAAATATTCGGTACACAAAGCCTTAATCTGTCCTCATTCTATAGAACAGCTTTCTTTATTTTTAATTTTATTCTTGTCACTACTATCGGAGAAGCTAAACACTTTGCCAGAGTTGTATTTTCTTTAATTTTATTTCATAATCTTATTTCTGTTCTTATTCATTTTGTATTTTTGAATCAAATCGATTCACTTGTCTATAAACCACGTTACAAATTCAACTATATTGTTTTACGGATAAACAGTTTTATGATAAATTTAATATAGTAATATAAAGTTTTAAAAAAAGATCGTACTATAACAACTTAAAATGAGAAGATAATATAAAACTCAATTGTGCTATCAATACATATAAGTTGAATCCTGCCAAAATTACCTTTCAGTCAACTTCAGTGGGAGAGTTTCAGACTTAAAATTAACAAAAGCTAAAACGAATAGGCTGGATTTTGTTTTTCTCACAAGTAATCAACGCAATCCACAAATTGTTCCGTCAACTTGAGCCAAGAGTTGCCTTGCTTGGAATTTGGATGACATGCATTGGTTATGCATTGGTTATTTAGCATTTCTTCCATTTGGCAGGCCACACCCCAACGAAAATCCACTTTATGAATGGCAACTAGGAAGAGATTTACATGTTAACTTTTTTTATGTTAATAAATAGAAGAAAGAAGATGAAATTTCATCATATCTTTTCCTTTTTTATTTTTTATTTTTTTTTATGGGGGAGCAGGGAGGGGGTCATGACCATCTTATGAGATTAATAGCTTGTTTGGCTAAGTTTTTTTTTGGCCAAAAGTTTTTTTTTTTTTTTTGCCAAAAGTACTTTTGGCCAAAAATTGAGGTGTTGAGCCAAACTTTTGGAAGGAAAAAAAAAGTGCTTTTGAGAAGAAGCAGTTTTGGAGAAGCAGAAAAAAATAATTTATCTCCAAAAGCACTTTTTTGAGAAATATTTTTGAGAAAAATACACTTAAAAGCATTTTCTTAAAACTTGACCAAACATTAATTGCTGCTTAGAAGTATTTTTTAAACTAATTAGCCAAACACAAACTGCTTCTTACCAGAAAAGTACTTTTGAAAAAAAATACTTTTTAAAATAAGTTAATTGTTGCAGCTTGGTCAAACGGGCTATAAATCTGACACAAGTAAAAGAAATTACAATGACAGGCAATTATTAAATTTTCCATATTAAAGTGATAGGGAACTTTTCTAATAAATTGAGTCTATTTATTTTACTGTCAAAACGCGAGAAGAAAGAATTATTTGGGACAGAGAGAATCTAGCTTTAATTTGAATTAATACTATTGGAAAATATTAAAGTTTATTTTACGCCGTTTAATTTTAGTGAACATAGTATGTGAGTTTTATAAATTATTTTTATAAACTCTTATGCTTGCTGAAAAAAGGTACTAACGTTTGTCTACTATAACAAAAGTGAAGTAGCACTAGTACAATGTTTAAGAATAACAGAAGGTTAAATAGCGCTAGTATGTACTAGTAAAATGTTTAATTCGAGAATAACAAAAGGTTGTGCGACTGAAGTAGTATTCAAATAAAGTACTTGTTTTAGACCCTTCGGGGTTACCTATTGGTTTGGAGGGGGTAATTCATACAGATGGCCTGAATTGAATCCCTCCTCAATATTTTTTGGGTAGAGCCTGTCGTATAAGGTTTGCTTAAGACTGGGCATATATCGGGTAAAACTGATAATCCGAACCGTTAATTTTTTATTGAATTATCGGTATCGAATTACTGGATTAACAGTTTGATAATGGTTTAAAATTTTTTTACTATTGGGTTATCGGTTCGGGCCTCAGTTTGCCAATTTTGTTAATGGGTTAACCGATAACCCAATAAGAATTAATAAAATTACGACTTTATCCTTAAGTATATACAAATGCTAGGGTTTCAGTTCATTCTCTACAATTCTTTCTCAACCCCACTCTTTAGATTTCATCTTCATTCTTCATAGACCTTACTAGTTACTCCTAGCATAAGTCTTTAGTATGCTATACGTGAATTCTCTCTTTTTGCTTAACTCCGATGAATTGTCTTTTCTTTTTTATTTAACTCTAGATTGAGTTATCTTATTGGGTTAACCCATAACCGAACCGATAATGATCGACAACCAATATCCGATAACCGATATCTTATCGATTCGGTTATCGATTTATCAAATTTGTAAACCGATAACCGATATGCTAAATCGATAATATCCATAACCCAACCGAACCGACCGATGTCCACCCCTAGGCTTGCCTACTACGGTTTACATCCCTGATATGGTTTGCATGCTATTACACAGGGGGAGATTTATTCAGTGCATACAAAGTGCTTACCATAGAGTGCTCAACCAAAGGGCAGAAGCTATGACAGAGATTGTAGCGTTCCCCTCCTAAAAATAAAAAAGTACTTTGTCATGCACTTTTCTCCTTGTAAATTGAGAAAAGAAAAACTAAAGAGAGCTAATGATAGAGCTTGATAATTGCATGACCATAGAAAAAGAACATACAAAATATTTCGTATGACCTGAGGAGTACTGATCATCAAGAATAGACAACCTACTCTTGTGTAAATATTAGTAGCATTTTCCGGACTCGAACCCGAGACCAAAATTCTTATTTTTTTAAAAATCATTTTAAATTTACAAAAGGAAGATGAAAGGTAAAAACCACAAATGCCCAATTTTCTTTAAAAAAAAGTCCCCACATCTTCTTTAATTGGCACTATGCTCTCTGTTTTCTATATTTCTCCAAGATAAACACTGCCAACTTTCACAGAACTCATTATTTTGAATTCTGTAAGGGGGAATGTGATAGTACAGTAAAGTATGTCCAAAGAGAGCCCCTACAAAGTACAAATCCATTCAAAATTTGGACAACTGAACAAAGTAACTTTGTATACAAAATTACTACAGTACATATAAACTACTTTTATTACACTATACTTATAATAACCAAAGCTTAATTAACATGCATCAGCAACTCGAAATTAACCAAAATTTAAAAATAAAGTTGAAAAAAAAAAGAAAAAAAAAATCGACAAACCAAAATGCTTAAGAAAAGCACATACAGTGATTTGAGTGGTAAATGAAACATTTACTGATCAAGTGCATTAGGGCCAGTGCAATAATTCAGAATATGGTTCCAAACCCACTGAACCAAAAACTTTCTTCTTAACCCATTCATATTATACGTGGCACCCTCTTTATCGTTCATCATTTGTCCGGTGTACGACCCGCCGCCGCCGGTACCGTAAATCCCTTCACAAAGATCCGCTATTTCCACCGGAAAACTCGGGTCCTGACCCGCATACCACGCGTTTACTAACGGGTTCGTTGATAGCTCAGCAATCTCATGAGCTATCACGCTTATCATTCCGTCAACTCCAACGTCGTTGTTGGGTGACTTCACGGCTTTAAAACCCGGCATGTAATTCGGTACGGAAAACGGGTACGCACAAGTACCCGGACAAAGCTTGGCGGAGTTACCCACCCAAGCGTACGGCAAAGTGTACCCGACGATGGACGGGAAAGTGAAGTAATGGAATCCGCAAACGTTTTGGCAAAAATCCTGAACGTACACGTCATCAGAAGTGAGCAATAAGTAGACGCCACTTTTCGGGTTTAACGGTAACGGTCGGGTACGAGCTGTAACGGCGGATTTTATCACTGACTGTACAGTTAACCGGGTTAAGGATTTACCGTGAGAGTAAAACCGGTCGTTTTTCTCTTCGCCGAGGTGGACATTACGGGAGATATTGGCTCCGGTCTGATCAGTGTAAAGCTGGACCGTTTTCCACCAACCGGCAACGGAAGGCGGCTTAGAATCGTAGGCAGAGAATGAGCTGATGAAATCGCGTATAATACGCTTCTGGGACTTTCCCCACCGTCCGTACCAAATGGGATAAACGGTAATATTTGCAGTGAGAACAGGGCCCATATGATACTTCAAATGGACAAACTCCGACGAGCCCTCATATTTTTTAGACCCGCCGTAGATTAACTCGGTGGCGTTGGGCTTTTGGTTGGGCCATGGACGCCACCCATTAACAGGCAAAGGGCCCAAGAAAAAGAATAAAAAAACTCCGAGAAAACAAAATATTGCCGGCACCGGAGTAACCGGCCGGCGGTGAAGGTAATAATGGGGCATTTTGGAGAGGAGGAGCTGAGAAGAAAACTAAGAAGAGTGACAGTGGAGTAAAGGGTATTTATATGCACAAATTATCACATAAGATGAGTAAAAATTTTGAATAGGTACAAAATTTGAATAGGGAGTTTGCTTTAGCTATAGGGAGGTGGTAATGGAAGACAGATGGATTCTTAAAAGTGTAAGCAGAGAAGTGGGACCTACAAAGGGAAGAGGTAGGGCCCAAGTATCAATGAGTGATCATGATGGTGATCGTCGTCATTTCAACTGAGCATATCTGATTATTTTTTTTATCGGATGATAAGTAAATTAATATTTCGTATCTATACCTATATTGCGCGGGAATCTAAAAAAGGGTATTTTGGGAATTTAAAATTATTCGGCACGTCTTTTAATCGATGATCGTATTTTGGGGACCGCAGCTGGTGGTGTCCCCTCTTTTTATGCTCCGGGAGGAACAAAGGCTTTTTCAAGTTTAAATATATTCATAAACAACTATCTTTTAATTTTAATAAGTCATTTATAGATATTATTTGTTATATTACGGATTATAGATATCTTTTATGTGGTTATAAAATATATTTGATGTATTTAAACTCTTGTATTCATGAATACAGTAGCAAAAATAAGTATGAAACAAGGAAGTCCAGCTAATCAATTGCTGTATTCGAATGTATTCGATTGTATTCATGGAGTGAAACATGGGATTATAGCTGGACAGATTATTATATTCGCTTGTATTCGACTGTATTCACGGCGTGAAATAGGTGATGATATTGTTTTTAAAAGGAAAAGTAAATCAATTAATATAATAGACTCCTAATATAACTCAACAAACTCAATTATAATACATAAATTTTGTATTTTCAGTTACAAAAAAGATTCTCAACCGAAAAATACCCCAAAATATAGCAATCTTCAGAGAAATTATATAATACATCTGAATACATAAATTATATTAATTAAAAAAACTTATGAATACATTCATGGCATATAGCGAGATAGTGAATATAATGAAATACATAAAATACTGCGGGATACATTAAAATACAATGAGAAAAAAAAGACAGTGAATACAATGAAATACATGAAATACAATGAGATACATTGAATTACAATGAAAAAAAGACAATGAATACAATAAAATACATGAAAATACATTGACATATATTAACAGAAAATCATCCTACAACATCCCTATCTCAATTTTTTTAATTGGCAGGGACGGTATTCACGATATCATAGATCCGCCGTCTTTCCACCCCGAATCTCCGTGCACCATCATCAAGCCCCATGGTTTCAATACCTTCCCGATTGTATAAGCTCAAAAAATTGGAACATAGGAGACCGAGAGACTTCTGTTTACGACAATAAGTAGATCTAGAATCTTTTGAAGGATCTAAAGCTAACGACATAATTGTTTTCTTTGAGAAAATTGATTCAACTGTGTGTACCCAATTTTTCCTTATATATATATTTTATACTGAAAATACTTTCAAAATAGCATGTGTATGCATATATAAGCATGACCAAGTATGTTGGTATTTTTTCCAAATTTTTAAAGATTTTCAAAACCAATTTATTGTCTATTTTTAACAGTACAAAATCCAATAATTATTTCCGAAATTATCATTTTGGTGAATAATTTATTTCTATCCTCATAGTTACACCAAAATATAATTAACGTAATTTTTGCATATTTTTTAAAAATTCATTTGATATTTTTTAAGCTAAATTACATAAAATTGCAATTATGGCCTATATTACGATTAATAGCGTTTTGCAATCACAAAATCATTTTCAGCATTTTTAGATTAATGTTTATATATTATTAATTAGTATAGTGCTTTTAATTTGTTTAAAAAAAATCATTTTACTATTTTTTATAAATAAAAAGGAAAAACTGGCTATTTAGCATCTAGCCCCATTTCTTTTCAATTTTAGCCTAAAAATTGACCCAATTCTGAATTAAAATTGGACTGGCCCAATTCAGATTTAATCCAACCCCTTTACCCATTTATCCGACCCGCCCGGTTTCTTTTAATCCTGGCCGTTGATCCTTTTGATCAATGGCCACGATCGCCCATTTCCTTATTTAATTCACCTAACCCTACCCTAATCCCCCCACTTCGTTCTGTCAGCCGCCCTTGAATGCTCTCCCTCTCTCAAACGCTCTCGAATGTTCCTAAAACCCTAACCTCTATCACCTCATCTTCAACCTCCGACTCACCGGAATCCATGGCCTCTCAAGCCATGGACGACCTATACTCACCTCCCCTCGCTCTTACACGCCTGATACCTGAGAAATTGAGGCCAGACCTCGAAGGTTTGCACTCAGACTTTCACCGATTCGAAGATTCCAGCCATCTCCAACCTTGCTCCGGCGGCTCTTGGTCTTCTAAGCCTGTTTCTGACCTCATCCGACTTAGATCGGACCTTCTTCCAAGCCTTTCTCATTTCTAGGGTTTCTCTGAAACCCCAAGCTATTCGAGGTTCTTTCTCTGTTTGTTTGCTTAGATCTATGTTGTATCTATGCTTTACTTGACATTTAAGAGGTTTTCCCTAGACTTTCCTTTTAAAATCGTTTACCTTCGATTTAGGGTTTCTGAAAGGTTTTTCAAAAACATCTGTTTGATTCTTCTCTTTCTTTATGTGTGTTTGTTTATACTATGCTCGTGTGTTTTCTTTTCTACCACGCATGTGCTGTTCTTCTGTTTTCTTTCTACTATATGTGACTTTTATGTACCTTTGTACTCTACTGTGCCTCTAGATCAGGCTCGCATGTTAATGTTTGTTATGTTTTCCTACATGTTGTCTGTTATACTTTCCAATATTCTTCTACTATATGTGTTTCTTGCTGAGTTCTTCAACTTTGTTTGTTTACTGGACTTTTGTTGGAATTCTAAGCATGTATTACTACTGTTTCTTAAGTTTACATCACCCTTCTTCTCTCCCGAACTTGCTTAAGTTCTGACTTTTCTTAAACATGTTCTTTATGCTCCTCAAATCAACTTTTTACTTTGTTGCTTCAAACCTGTTATCATGTATGTTGGTTTCTCATGAGTCTCCGAAAGAGACCTCTGAGCCTGTTATCTGTCTTCTCATCTCTGCTTCTGATTAAAGTTGGAAACCCTAGGCTTTGGGTTTTGACAAGATTTATTTTTGGACTAGGGTTCTACTTTGGAACCCTGGACTCTCAAACTCATTCTGAGTTTATAAACTGAATTGGAACCTTTTGACTCTGAACTCTTCCTATGATAGTCTTTTCTAATCAACATGACAACTCCTTTTGCTTGATATTTGTGTGCTTTATATATGAGAAAGTCTTCTTTCAAAAAGGGTTTTTCCAACTATTGATTGATTCTGAATCCTCTAATGGGGTTTGATTGATTGTTACTGATTTCTCTTTGATTGAACCTCCTTTTCCTTTTCCTGACTTGGTTCATTCGAATTGAGCTTGTAATTTTGATTTCCCTGGCTGTTTGATTGATTCCCTTTCCTTATTTGCACAAACCGTGTACTATTAGACTTTTGCCTTAAATAGTCCATATGTATTTACCCTTCTTGTGCTGCTTTGAAAAGATTTTGATCAGACTCTTTCCTTACTTATCTTTTACCCGTTTGAAATCAGAATCCCTTAACCAAAGGGAGACTTTATGTGATTGATTGCAAACTATTTTCTTGCCCTTCTTACTTGCTTCTCTGCACTATAAGAGGGACTACCCTTCCGTATCTTTGAACACAAGGACAATTCAATACTTTTACAACACATTTCGAATTGCATACTCTTACACACTTACAATACTGCTTCGAGTTCAATACTCTCTCAATTCTCTACTCTCTTCTGAGATTTTTTTGAAACTGCTGTCTGCATTTTGGCTTTTCAAGACTACTTTTGCTTACTTATTTTCTTTGAAACTGGTATGTCTTTTATTTAATTTTTTGCCTCACCCTTATGTGTTCACTCTACAGCTTCAGACTTTTGTTTACTTTACAGCTCATGTTCAGTAATTTGTGTTAAATATTTTTCTCCCTTGCTTCTGTTATGAACCCCTGCCCCTATTCCCTTCTGTATGCCTGAGTTAAGGTCTTGGCCTGACAGTATCCTAATTACTGCCTAGGCCATAACTTGATCCACAATGGATCCTAGCTCTCAATGCTTGACTAGCATGTTCGTCAGGGGTGTGCCAGCATCCCAATTGCTGGGCATGACCACTAGCTTGCCCTGTCTCTCTCTGATTCCCTTCCCCCTTGTGCACTTACACCTATTCCTAGAATCTTAAGTTCTACCTCTCTCTTTTGAGCCCTGCTTTGGGACCTTGAGTTCCCTCTTAACTTGGACATCTGAGAGCTGGCATTTCCCCACTGCACTGTAATCTAATTCTGCAATATATTTGGGGTGTAAGCATTGCCTGGAGTTCTTGAAGCTCCTTGGAACTTTGACACCTCCCAAATAAGATAAAGGCTTTGGAATCTGATCTTTGGAAGTTGGTTTATTTCATATTTCAGACCTGGGGTCTGAATTAGGCTCTCCTTGGTTGGAATCTTTAATTTCTGATATATTTTTTCTTATTCGTTCTGGTCTGTAATAATCTTGTAATAAATATTTGGGGTCGGCTAGTGGAAAAGGGTAGGGGACTATGCATGCAAAGGGTAGATATGGATATGATGACCGATGCGCTAATATTTCGTGCGACCCCTCTTCTAAGGAGTGATTGCTGGATATTGCATTGATATGATCCATATTAATTATAAACCTAGGACCCCCACCACCCCACCACCCCGTTTTATTTGCTTTTATCTCTTCTTGTAAAACTATTCAAATCTTTTTTCATAAATTTCTACCCTCTATACTTACCTTCAAAAGTTTTCAACCTAATTGCAATGTTATATGCGAATCCTTATTTGAGCCTTGATTGTTTACTTGTAAAGTCACAATTGTAACATGACCGGGACCACACTAGTGGATCTTGAGGGGTGCCTAACACCTTCCCCTCGGGATAATTTCTAGCCCTTACCCTAATCTCTGGTCTCTTCATCTCAAACCCTTCTTAAAGTGTCCTAATGCACTATAATCATTAGGTGGCAACTCTTCAACTTCTAAACCCAATTCTCGAAAGGGAATAGAGTTGTCCTCCCAATGTCGTATACCCGATTTCTGACCCCATGGTTAGCGAAAAAGGGGGGCGTCGACAGCATGGCAACTCCGCCGGGGATCTTCTTTAAGCTTTTACCATTGCATGTTACTTGTGACTTTACTATCTCATTAATTGCTTTATTTACTGTCTTTTATTGTTTCACTACGAAACTGACTTGGCTCTTCATGTCTTTTCCTTCCTTTAGCTGCTTTCCTTTACTACTTTATTTCAATACTGTTGTAATTACTGCAATTATTGTAATCATTTATCTTATGAACGTGAAAATACATGTCAATTTGTTTCATTCTTGTAAACTGCATCTTCAACATCATATTCCACTCGTGCCAAACAAATACCATAGCCACGCTTATAATGAGTGGTTGCGCTCTTCCAATATTATCACCCTTTAAATTCGACAAAGGCGTATTTGCGGTAAAAACAGTCGATCAACGGTGTAGTCGACGGTTCCGTGCCTTTCCCTCTTGAGTTGTCCGCTCAAGGGTACCTGTCTAATACCCCAATAGAAACCTTACTCTGTCTAACTGTGCATGCATCATGGTCAAACCTAGCCGAGTCAGTTATGTTGTCCACATAATGACTCATTAAGATAGCCTTGTCCAAAGTCCATCGGGTTTCCCTGAAACCCAAATGGACACCTACATGTTCTGTGCATTTATTTGAGAACTAAATGCTTTTTATGCTAATTATTGGTTTAAATAATCGAGTCTGGCGGGGTAAGGTCTAACACTCCGTTTTGCATAAAATGAGGCACGAAGTCCCCAGATTTGGCATGGTAACCAACATTCATCCAAGGCTGCTAAATTGGTGGGAAGATCTCCACTCCAGTGATCAGGCACTCGTCCGCAAATACTTAGGGAATCTGCCTTTTCTTCTAGAAATCTAGCTTGACAACAAAATCATAGAGGCTGCAACTCTGTTCTAGGATAGTGACAGGTCCGTTTTCCGCTTCGGGGACCTTGAAATAACTCCTTTGCTCGAAGAAATAGGAGGCTTAGCTGGTATTCCTTGGGAGACTCCGGGTTTGCTTATGCCAGAGAATCACAAGGGTAGGGGTTTCCTTAAGATGATGGGACTGAAGAAGAACCCAGACTTGACCTGTTTGAAAGACTCCTACATCCCATTCGACTATCTGTACGAGAGGTACGGCCATAGCAAGTCATACCGCACCTACTCAGATGAATTTGCCCTCACCTCACTGGGGCATATTCACAGAAGGGTCTTCGTATTCATGTTTTGTTTCCTGGGGATGATAGTGTTCCCTATGAAGAAGTCTAGGATCCACACCAGACTGGCCATGGTAACCAAGACTCTGATGGAAGGAATTGGCGGACAACCTTTCAGTATAGTGCCCATGATTGTTGCTGATATATACTGGGCTCTGGACAGCTGTCAGCAAAAAGCTAGTCATTTTGAGGGATGCAATTTATTACTTCAGCTCTGGCTCACGGAGCACCTCCAGAAAGGAGAATACCGACAGGAGATCTTACGCAGAGACTGGGATGATCACATTGCCTTCCACCAGCCAAGGCGTATGAATTATATGCCTAACATGTTCGCTCAGCCAGAGGACGCTGGAAGATGGGTGGAGCTATTTGAGAATCTAAAAGAAGACCAGGTACAGTGGATGGTCGAATGGTTCCCTACGGAAGAATTTATTGTTCGATCCCGAGATGCACCATTTCTCATACTCATTGGTCTAAGAGGAACTTATCCCTACATTCCCCTCCGAGCCATGAGACATGCTGGAAGAAAGCAAATCATACCACGGGTCGACAAAATGAGTCACTTTAGGGCTGATTTCCAGGACGATGATATCCCTCACAAATGCAGAGCTCAACACATGTGGCATTGCAAGCTCGTTTTAGGGAAAGAATCTATTGAGCCAGATAGGTATCATGTTGGTTGCGTGCCACACTATTCGGGTTGGTTGGAAGATGATCACAATGGTATGGGTCAGCCCGGGTTCATTCGCGGACAGAGAATCATCGACGAGAAAACTGAAGCACGGGTTAAGTACAATCAACTGCGCAAGAGAATTCGAGAGTGTGAAAGTGACCATCGGGAAATACAAGAAGCCCATCAAAAGTTGATCGAGGAATGGAAGGATATGGCTGTCAGCGCCAACAAACGACTAGGGTATTTGGAGTGGGGTCTAGTGGAGTTAGAAGGAAAGTTCCTTAAGAGGATTGAAGATTGTCGAAACGTTGAAGGGAATGCAGGCGGACATTTGGCCCAAGCTTATCTGTTGCTAGGGGGATAAAGATGCCAAATTTGGGGAAGGTCCTTCTAGGACCAAGTAGTTAGGAATCTTTTATTTTGCTTTTAATAATGTAATAAGGCCGATGGCCACTAGTGACATTTTATTTTCTGTTATTTAGCGTCGTTTTGGATTCGTCTTATTTTTATCAATAAAATGAGGCGTTTAGCATTATAAGTTCTCCAAATCAATTTGTCGCTAGGCCTACCTCGGGCACAACAAGGCACCCAAATTAGGACGCGATTTATATTCTTGCACAATGTGTTTAAATATTGCAACATTTTCTTCTCATAACCCGCACTAACTTGTTACTTTTTTTGTTTTTCTTTATTTTTTATTCCCCTCCCCAAAGGTTAGTTCGTGCATTCTGGCACCATCATCATACAGTACGAGATCCAAGGGCCCTCCACCTCCTCCTCCTCCGAGTCCTATCCAGAACAAGAACAAAGGTAGAATGGGAGATTCAAGCGCCAGAAAGGAAATTGAAAGAATTGAGATTCCTCAGGGTACCCCGGTTGCTAAGGAAACTGCTGCCCAACTTGAGCAGAAACTGTTGAAGTTCCAAGAAGAACTGGATCAAGTTCGAAACTTGGCAAATTTATCATTCACTCTCACCGCTCCTGATGTCAACTTTCCAAATGCTCAAAATCCCGCACCTCCACAGAACACCCCACAACCACAGATGCAACTCACTCATGCTCAACATTGCAACACATGCCACACTCCACTACCCATTCCTGAACCACTAAACACCACAAACTACCACCCCCACAACACTCTCATCTACGTAGATACCATACCCCCACTACACTCAACCAATATCAAGTGCACCTGAGTCTGATGACAAGGAATCTCTTATCAGAAACTTGGCAGCAGAACCCAAAATATTGACCAGCCGAGTACAGGGCATGGAAGGAAACAAAAGCATAGAGGGGCTGAATTATGAGGACCTCTGCATTCAGCCAGATGTTGAACTTCCGGAGGGATACAAACCTCCCAAGTTCGAAATGTTCGATGGCACGGGAGATCCCAGAGTCCATTTGAGTACATATTGTGATAAGCTGGTCGGAGTCGGAAGGAATGAGAAAATCCGTATGAAACTCTTCATGGGAAGCCTGAAGGGGGATGCTTTATCCTGGTACATCAGTCAGGACCCCAAGAAATGGACAAACTGGGTAGGTATGGCATCGGATTTCATGGATAGGTTCCAATTCAATACAGAGAATGCACCGGATGTATTCTACATCCAGAATCTGAAGAAGAAGCCTACTGAGACATTCCGCGAGTATGCTACTCGTTGGAGATCAAAGGCTGCTAAGGTCAGGCCGACCTTAGAAGAGGAACAAATGAATAGATTCTTCGTCCGGGCTTAGGACCCATAATATTATGAGAGGTTGATGCTGATCGAGGGCCAGAAATTCTCCGATATCATCAAGATGGGAGAAAGAATTGAGGAAGGCATTAAGAATGGTATGGTTACTAATCTTGAAGCATTGCAGGCCACCAACAAGGCTTTACAATCTGGTGGCACGTCCAAGAAGAAGGACATCAATGTCGTGATGGTTGCACAGAGAGACAAATCACCACTAAAATACCACACTTACCCATCACCTCCACTTACATATCAGCCTATCCCGAATTACCAAGCACCCGCACCCTCTTACCAAAATCCACCACCCGTTTACCAATCATCTCCACCTCCTGCATATCAACCCACTTCACCTAGATGCTCTCAACCTGCACCTGTTTACCAAGCTTATAATGCCCAACCCCCTCACTACCAATCACCTCCCACTTGCCAAAATTTCCCTAGACCCAGACCAAATTTTGACTGCAGACCTCCCAGACAATTTACAGCCATCGCTGAGCCAATTGACCAGCTGTATGAGAAACTTAAAGCTACTGGTTATGTCTCCCTTATCCCTGCCATAACTCCAGAAAATCCTTCCCAGTGGGTCAACCCTAATAAGACTTGTGCGTACCACTCCGGCATGAAGGGACATACCATTGATGAGTGCCGCTCATTGAAGAACAAGATTCAAACTCTGATCGACAATAAGGTTATCGTAGCAAAGGAGTCTGCTCCTAATGTCCGCAACAACCCTCTGCCTGATCACTGAGGTGGGGACATTCACATGATCGAGATCGAAGATGACTGGGACCCCAAGGGATCGATAGGATTGATTGCTGAGGATGATGAGCCAAAGAAACCGGCAATCACACTTAACCCGATTGTTGTACAGAACCAGCCCTCCAGGGGCGATGAAGTAAACATGTCTATACCTCTCGAATTTGAAGCACCTTCTTCTGCGAAGGTGGCCGGGCCAATTGAGGTTGAGTGTGGGTATCCAAAGGCACCTGTACTCTTTGAAGTTGTTGTGTTACCACTGAGGGTACCCATTCCTGTAGCAATGTCAGACATAACACCGTTCCACTCAAATTCCATACCATGGGATTACACAGCTGAAGCAAGGAGGAAAGGAAAGACCAAGATGGGAGAAACAATTGTTGCGCAGGGTATTACCAGAACAGGCAGGGTTTACACTCCAGAGCACCTAGCTGAGTCCAGTAAGTAAGCCTCGGGACAGACTACTAAAACTAGTCCCGATGATCTTTGGAGGAAAATACAAGCTAAGGAATATTCGATCGTTGAGCAGTTGAACAAAACGCCAGCACAGATCTCCATCCTAGCTCTTCTATAGAGCTCTGACGCAGCCAAAAATGCCTTGATGAAGATATTGAGTGAAGCTTATGTGCCCAGCAACATAACTGGGGGCGAAATGGCAAATATGGTAGGACAAATACTGGAAAGCCACAAAATCACCTTCCACAAAGATGAACTGCCGCCGAAAGGACTGAGTCACAATATGGCCCTACACATCACCGTGCAATGCGAGGATTACTTCATTACTAGAGTCTTGATCGATGGGGGCTCCAGCCTCAACATCTGTCCATTGGTAACTCTCAGAACATTGGGAAAGAGCCTGCACGAGATCAAAGATGAAGCCATCAATGTCAAAGCCTTCGATGGGTCCCAAAAGTCTACTATCGGAGAGATCAGCCTATGCTTGCAAATGGGGCCAACCTGGTTCGACGTTGACTTTCAAGTGATAGATGTCCCAGCATCCTACAATTTGCTGTTGGGATGACCATGGATCCATGCCGCTGGAGCTGTAGCATCGACCCTGCATTAGGCAGTGAAGTTCGAATGGAATCACTAAGAGGTGATCATTCATGGCGATGGTAGCAACCCCATATATAGTCGCCAGACCATCCCGATGATTGGAGGCAGAAGGAGAATAGGCGGAGAAATATACCACCACATTAAAAGAGTCAACGCTGTAGACAAAGATAAATGATGGGATAACAAGATTGAAAGTATCCTGAATTGGTGTGGATATGAACCTGGAAAAAGACTCGGCAAAAACCTCCAAGGAATCACCAAACCCATCAAGCTGAAGAAACATGGCACTACATTTGGTTTAGGGTATGAGTACACTTGGGAGGAGTTCAATCATTGGTCGCGACCATGGCGCGGTCCCTACTACCTACTGGAGCATCCGATACCTCACCTAGAGCAGACTTTCCAGCCGGCAGATATTACATATGGGTCGGAGGAAGATAAAGCATTGGCAACCGTGAAGAATCTGTTCCTAGAGGATGATAATATGGACTGATGTGTTATTTTCGAGGAGGAAGGCCCTTCTATACAAGTTGTGAACCTAGGAGAGCGCCTCAGCAATTGGTCAATCAGAACCACCAGGGCTCGGAAAGCATCGGGATAGCAAGGCTAAACAAAAGCACCATACATCATATTTTACTTTTTACTAGTTGATTTTATTTCCGCATTGTCTTTAATTCTAAAAAAAGCTCTGATATTCAAAACAATTACGAATTTAATCGAAGCATTTTAGTTTATTATATATCTCGCTCTTATTATTTTTCTATCATTCACTTTATTTTACACAGCATTACTATTACTTGCCTTGATGATGAACCAACGATTGTGACTTGCAACGAGACAATGCGACAAACAGATACGAACTCAGAAAAGGATGATATACCCGAAGAGGTCGTCAGAGGAGTTGAGAATTTTGAAAATAGGCCTAAGTCTAACTTGGACGAAACTGAGGTCGTTAATCTGGGAGATACAGGGAATGTCAAAGAAACACACATCAGTATTCACCTGTCACCATCAGAAAAGAAAGAGTACACGGAGTTCCTAAAGGAATATGAAGACATATTCGACCGGTCATATGATGATATGACTGGTCTCAGCACATCCATTGTAGCTTACAAACTGCCAACAGATCCAACATGCCCGCCGGTAAAGCAGAAGCTCAGGAAATTCAAACCCGACATGAGTTTGAAAATAAAAAAAGAGGTTACCAAGCAAGTCAAAGCCAAGGTTCTCAGGGTAGTAGAGTATCCGACATGGTTAGCCAACATCGTACCAGTGCCAAAAAAGGATGAGTTTGTGTTGACTACCGGGATCTTAATCGGGCCAGTCCCAAAGACGACTTCCCCTTGCCTAACATACACATTCTTATCGACAACTGCGCCAAGCATGAGTTGCAGTCTTTTGTTGATTGTTTCGCTGGGTATCATCATATATGGATGGATGAGGAAGATGCAGAGAAAACGGCTTTCATCACGCCGTGGGAAATGTACTGTTACAAAATGATGCCATTCGGTTTGAAGAACACTGGTGCCACCTACATGAGAGCCATGACTACCATCTTTCATGACATGATACACAAGGAGATTGAGGTATATGTGGATGATGTCATCATCAAATCCAAGAAAGCCAGGGATCACATGGCAGATCTAAGAAAGTTCTTCAACAGACTGAGGAGGTATAATCTGAAACTGAATCCCGCCAAGTGAGCATTCGGGGTTCCTGCTGGAAAATTATTGGGTTTCATCGTGAGTCATCGAGGAATAGAATTAGATCCATCAAAGGTCAAAGCAATCCAATAATTGTCGCCGCCAAAGAACAAGAAGGACATGATGAGTTTCCTGGGAAGACTCAACTATATCAGCCGGTTCATAGCTCAATCCACGGTCATTTGTGAACCTATCTTCAAAATGTTGAAGAAGGACGTTGCTACCAAATGGACTGATGATTATCAGAAAGCTTTTGACAGAATTAAGGAATACCTATCAACGCCACCGGTCTTGGTTCCGCCTGAGCCAGGAAGACCCCTATTGCTTTACCTTGCGATATTGGATAAATCATTCGGTTGTGTTCTGGGACAACATGATGAAACAGGGAGAAAGGAGCAAGCCATCTACTATCTCAGTAAGAAGTTCACACCGTACGAGGCCCGGTATTCTCTTTTAGAACGCACTTGTTGTGCTCTGACTTGGGTCACGCAGAAGTTAAGGCATTACTTCTATGCTTACACTACTTATCTCATATCTAGAATGGACCCTCTGAAGTATATCTTCCAGAAGCCCATGCCCCCTAGCAAGCTCGCCAAGTGGCAGATCCTGCTAAGTGAATTTGACATTGTTTACGTGACCCAGAAAGCAATCAAAGGGCAAGCCTTGGCAGACCATCTCGCCGAGAATCCCGTGGACGGAGAATACGAGCCCCTAAAAATGTATTTTCCCGATGGAGAGGTATCTTTCATAGGAAAAGATATTGCAAAATCATATGATGGTTGGAGGTTGTTTTTCGACGGAGCTGCAAATTTCAAAGGAGTTGGCATAGGGGCAGTCCTAGTATCAGAAACCGGCCAGCACTACCCGGTATCCACCAAGCTCAGGTTCCCTTGCACCAATAATATGGCCGAATATGAAGCCTGCATCTTGGGGCTCAAAATGGCCATTGACATGAACGTTCAGCAGTTGCTAGTAATCAGAGATTTAGACTTGCTCATACATGAGGTTCGAGGAGAGTGGGCAACCAAGAACTCTAAGATACTTCCCTACTTGCAGGAGTTGAGGAAAAGGTTCACAAAGACAGAATTTCAGTACGTCCCCAGAGTCCAGAACGAGTTTGCTGATGCATTAGCTACTCTAGCGTCCATGATCCAGCATCCAGATACAAATTTCATTGATCCCATCCTAGTAAAGATTCATGATCAGCCAGCTTATTGCGCCCACGTTGAGGAAGAAGCGGATGGAAAACCATGGTTCCATGACATCAAGGAGTACTTGACAATAGGGGAATATCCAGGACTTGCCAACGCTACTCAGAAGCGCACACTTCGTAGGTTATCCAGCAACTTCTTTCACAGTGGAGGAATCCTGTACAGGAGGACTCCCGATTTGGGTTTACTAAGGTGTGTCGAAGCAAAAGAAGCATCCAGGCTATTGGACGAAGTGCATGCCCCTGCGGGCCGCACATGAATGGTTTTGTCTTAGCAAAGAAGATACTCCAAGCAGGGTATTTTTGGATGACTATGGAAACAGACTATATCCAGTATGTTTGCAAATTCCATCGCTGTCAGTTACATGCAGATATGATAAAGGTGCCTCCAAACGAGCTTACTACAACAAGCTCACTATGGCTATTCGCCGCTTGGGGAATGGATGTTATCGGACCTATCGAGCCTACCGCATCAAATGGGCACAGGTTCATCTTAGTGGCAATCGATTATTTTACCAAATGGGTCAAAGCAGCATCATACAAGGCGGTCACTAAGAAGGTTGTGGTAGATTTTGTCCGTGAACGCATTATTTGTCGGTTCGGAATTCCGGAATCAATCATCACCGATAATGGTTCCAATCTCAATAGAGACTTGATGAAAGCAATGTGTGAAACTTTCAAGATCAAACACAAGAACTCTACAGTTTGCAGTCCTCAGATAAATGGAGCTGTGGAAGCAGCCAACAAGAATATCAAGAAGATACTAAGGAAGATGGTCGAAAGGCACAGACAATGGCATGAGAAGTTATCATTCGCCTTATTGGGATACCACACTACAGTTCGCACATCGACCGGAGCAACTCCCTACATGCTGGTTTATGGTACAGAGGCGGTCATCCCCGCCGAGGTAGAAATTCCCTCCTTAAGGATCATACAAGAAGTAGGATTGGATGATGCAGAATGGGTAAAAGGTCGCTACGATCAGTTAGCCCTTATAGATGGGAAAAGGATGAATGCGGTTTGCCACGGTCAGTTGTATCAGAACAGAATGTCCAGAACCTTCAACAAAAGGGTTAAGTCAAGGAAGTTTACACCGGGGCAGCTGGTGTTGAAGAAAATATTCCCACATCAAAATGAAGCCAAGGGGAAGTTCTCTCCCAATTGGCAGGGTCCGTACATGGTTCACCGGGTTCTAACTGGAGGAGCCCTTATTCTTGTAGAGATGGATGGAGAAGTCTGGCCGAAGCCAATCAATTCAGATGCAGTGAAATGATATTATGTGTAACCACCTATGATTCCTTTAACGATGTAATTTAAACTACGCCTGACCTGATTCCCATTTAAGAGGGGATACGTAGGCAGCCCTATGGGTTCGGTCATAATTCAATAAAAATTCCATTTTTCCCCGCTATTGGAACTAGGGCAAAATTTTGAGGAGGACCCTCAAAATTCTGAAGTTAATTTCAGTCCATGCATCACTAGAAGCGCTAGCCTGGTAAACTGGGGTAGAATTTTGAGAAGGACCCTCAAAATTCCGAAGATGATTTTTTTAGTCATTCAGCACAGCCGTCAGAAATGTCCGCTCAGCAAACTGGGGCAGAATTTTAAGGAGGATCCTCAAAATTCCGGAGCGAAAGAGGTTGCAATGTCTTGAAACACGTCGCAATCATTGGTTCATCTAAAGAAAGCTATTTTCGATCATATACTTACGCTATATTTACTAAAGCATGCATAACTATTATCCGAATTGCTGTTGTTTAGCGACGCTACCCCAATAACACACAACGTCAAGAGCCCGGGGAAGACGAACTAACCTTTCCCCTTTCAGAACTCACGATTTTTCTTTGGATGCAGGCACTCAATTTGCAATATCATTAGGTATATTTATGCACTCTCAAGAATACAACTTCTCAGAATCATCACTTGACTGCAATTGCTATCCGATACAATCTCCCCAACAGTCATATTGTCGTAATCAGCTAAGAGATCTTTCTCTAATCGTCCTTTTACATTCTTGCACTGCATAAGGCTACCTTTCTGCCTTCCGGGGTTAAACTCTACCTCCATCTGCATTTTGCATATGGCTACCTTTCTGCCTTCCGAGACTAAGCATTGTCTCGATCTGCATTTTTTGCATTGCATAAGGCTACTTTTCTGCCTTTCGAGGTTAAGCTCTACCTCCATCATCATCTGCATAAGGTTACCTTTCTGCCTTCCGAGACTAAGCATTGTCTCCATCCTGCATTTCTCTGCATTGCATAAGGCTACCTTTCTGCCTTCCGAGGTTAAGCTCTACCTCCATCTGCATTTCTCTGCATTGCATAAGGCTACCTTTCTGCCTTCCGAGGTTAAGCTCTACCTCCATCTGCATTTCCTGCATTGCATAAGGCTACCTTTCTGCCTTTCGAGACTAAGCTCTGTCTCCATCTGCATTTCCTACATTGCATAAGGCTACCTTTCTGCCTTTCGAGACTAAGCTCTGTCTCTATCTGCATTTCCTACATTGCATAAGGCTACCTTTCTGCCTTTCGAAACTAAGCTCTGTCTCCATCTGCATTCTATATAAGGATACCTTTCTGCCTTCCGAGACTAAGCATTGTCTTCATCTGCATTTTTTGCATTGCATAAGGCTACTTTCCTACCTTTCAAGGTTAAGCTCTACCTCCATCATCATCTGCATAAGGCTACCTTTCTGCCTTCCGAGACTAAGCATTGTCTCTATCTGCATTTTTTGCATTGCATAAGGCTACTTTTCTGCCTTTCGAGGTTAAGCTCTATCTCCATCATCATCTGCATAAGGCTGCCTTTCTGCCTTCCGAGACTAAGCTCTGTCTCCATCCTGCATGGCTGAAATATCGCCACTTTATTTTCTTGCATGGCTGAAATATCGCCACTTTATTTTCTTGCATGGCTGAAATATCGCCACTTTATTTTCTTGCATCGGCTGAAAGATCGCCACCTTATCTTTCTGGCATCGGCTGAAATATCGCCACCTTTTATTTACATCTTGCATCGGCTGAAAGATCGCCACCTTCTGCATTTCATGGGCTGAAAGATCGCCAAATTGTCCAAAGGCGTCATTGTTCGGAGGAACCATTTTCATAGCCCGAGAACGCCATGCCATGGCCTGAGGACCCCATTTTATCTTTTACATATCATTATTCAAAGGCATCATGGTTCAAAGGCACCATTCTCATAGCCCGAGAACATCATTCCATAGCCTGCGAATCCCTTACCATACGCCTCATGGCCCAGGACGTCATGGTTCGAGGACGTCATCCCAACCGTCCGAGGACAGCAGTCATGGTCCAATGGGAATTTGCATCACGTTTAAATTTACGCACAATATGCGCTCGTATTGCTTGCTTGCAGGTGCACCGGCTGGCAACGACCGTCTTAGCAGGAGCGATCCCGTTCCGGTTCTTGCAGCCTATCGATTTTTAAGAAAACCTCTCTGAATCTAAACATTGCGTTCGTCCGTTTCAAATCTCCATCAGCATATTCCGTCAATGGTTCCGGAACTACATATGGCCTGATTCCTGTAAGACCAGGGATATGTAGGCGGCTCAAAAACCAGAGCTCGGTCAAAAATTCTTTCAAATCACCACTTCCGATCAAAATTGACCATCTTATCTTTATCCGACAACTCTTTCATCTTTCCCGGGTAAAGAGGGGCAGCTGTTGATACCCCAATTTTTTCCTATATATATTTTATACTCAAAATACTTTCAAAATAGCATGTGTAGGCATATATAAGCATGCCCAAGTATGTTGGTATTTTTCCCAAATTTTAAAGATTTTCAAAACCAATTTATTGTCTATTTTAACAGTACAAAATCCAATAATTATTTCCGAAATTATCATTTTGGTGAATAATTTATTTCCATACTCATAGTTACACCAAAATATAATTAACATGATTTTTGCATATTTTTTACAAATTCATTTGATATTTTTAAAGCTAAATTACATAAAATTGCAATTATGGCCTATATTACGATTAATAGAGTTTTGTACGATTAATAGAGTTTTGCAATCATAAAATCATTTTCAGCATTTTTAGATTAATTTTTATATATTATTAATTAGCACAGTGCTTTTAATTTGTTTTAAAAAAATCATTTTACTATTTTTTATAAATAAAAAGGAAAAACTGGCTATTTAGCATCTAACCCCATTTCATTTCAATTACGGCCCCCGTTTCATTTCAATTTTAGCCTAAAAATTGACCCAATTCTGAATTAAAATTGGACTGGCCCAATTCCGATTTAACCCAACCCCTTTACCCATTTATCCGACCCGCCCGATTTCTTTTAATCTAGGCCGTTGATCCTTTTGATCAACGGCCACGATTGCCCATTTCCTTTTCTAATTCACATAACCCTACCCTAATCCCCCCACTTCATTTTTTAGCTGCCCTTGAATGCTCTCCCTCTCTCAAATGCTCTCGAATGTTCCTGAAGCCCTAACCTCTATCACCCCATCTTCAACCTCCGACTCATTGGAATCCATGGCCTCTCAGGCCATGGACGACCTATACTCACCTCCCCTCGATCTTACACGCATGATACCTGAGAAATCGTGGCCAAACCTTGAAGGTTTGCACTCAGACCTTCCCCAATTCGAAGATTCTAGCCATCTCCGACCCTGCTCCGGCGGCTCTTGGTCTTCTGAGCATGTTTCTGACCTCATCCGACTTAGATCGGACCTTCTTCCAAGCCTTTCTCATTTCTAGGGTTTCTCTGAAACCCTAAGTTATTCGAGGTTCTTTCTCTGTTTGTTTGCTTAGATCTATGTTGTATCCATGCTTTACCTGACATTTAAAAGGTTTTCCCTAGACTTTCCTTTTAAAATGGTTTACCTTCAATTTAGGGTTTCTGAAAGGTTTTTCAAAAATATCTGTTTGATTCTTCCTTTTCTTTCTTTATATGTGTTTGTTTATACTATGCTCGTATGTTTTCTTTTCTACCATGCATGTGTTGTTCTTCTATTTTCTTTCTACTATACGTGACTTTTCTGTACCTTTGTACTCTACTGTGCCTCTAGATCAGGCTCGCATGTTAATGTTTGTTATGTTTTCCTACATGTTGTCTGTTATACTTTCCAATATTCTTCTGCTATATGTGTTTCTTGCTGAGTTCTTCAACTTTGTTTGTTTTACTGGACTTTTGTTGGAATTCTAAGCATGTATTACTACTGTTTCTTAAGTTTACATCACCCTTCTTCTCTCCCAAACTTGCTTAAGTTCCGACTTTTCTTAAACATGTTCTTTATGCTCCTCAAATCAACTTTTTACTTTGTTGCTTCAAACCTACTATCATGTATGTTGGTTTCTCATGAGTCTCCGAAAGAGACCTCTGAGCCTGTTATCTGTCTTCTCATCTCTGCTTCTGATTAAAGTTGGAAACCCTAGGCTTTGGGTTTTGGCAAGATTTATTTTTGGACTAGGGTTCTACTTTGGAACCCTGGACTCTCAGACTCATTCTGAGTTTATAAACTGAATTGGAACCTTTTGACTCTGAACTCTTCCTATGATAGTCTTTTCTAATCAACATGACAACTCCTTTTGCTTGATATTTGTGTGCTTTATATATGAGAAAGTCTTCTTTCAAAAAGGGTTTTTCCAACTATTGATTGATTCTGAATCCTCTAATGGGGTTTGATTGATTGTTACTGATTTCTCTTTGATTGAACCTCCTTTTCCTTTTCCTGACTTGGTTCATTCGAATTGAGCTTGTAATTTTGATTTCCCTGGCTGTTTGATTGATTCCCTTTCCTTATTTGCACAAACCGTGTACTATTAGACTTTTGCCTTAAATAGTCCCTGTGTATTTACCCTTCTTGTGCTGCTTTGAAAAGATTTTGATCAGACTCTTTCCTTACTTATCTTTTACCCGTTTGAAATTAGAATCCCTTAACCAAAGGGAGACTTGATGTGATTGATTGCAAACTATTTTCTTGCCCTTCTTACTTACTTCTCTGCACTATAAGAGGACTACCCTTCCATATCTTTGAACACAAGGGCAATTCAATACTTTTACAACACATTTCGAATTGCATACTCTTACACACTTACAATACTGCTTCGAGTTCAATACTCTCTCAATTCTCTACTCTCTTCTGAGATTTTTTTGGAACTGCTGTCTGCAATTTGGCTTTTCAAGGCTACTTTTGCTTACTTATTTTCTTTGAAACTGGTATGTCTTTTATTTAATTTTTTGCCTCACCCTTATGTATTCACTCTACAGCTTCAGACTTTTGTTTACTTTACTGCTCATGTTCTGTAATTTGTGTTAAATATTTTTCTTCCTTGCTTCTGTTATGAACCCCTACCCATATTCCCTTCTGTATGCCTGAGTTAAGGTCTTGGCCTGACAGTATCCTAATTACTGCCTAGGCCATAACTTGATCCACAATGGATCCTAGCTCTCAATGCTTGACTAGCAGGTTGGTCAGGGGTGTGCCAGCATCCCAATTGCCGGGCATGACCACTAGCTTGCCCTGTCTCTCTCTGATTCCCTTCCCCCTTGTTCACTTACACCTATTCCTAGAATCTTAAGTTCTGCCCCTCTCTTTTGAGCCCTGCTTTGGACCTTGAGTTCCCTCTTAACTTGGACATCTGAGAGGTGGCATTTTCCCACTGCATTGTAATCTAATTATGCAATATATTTGGGGTGTAAACATTGCCTGGAGTTCTTGAAGCTCCTTGGAACTTTGACACCTCCCAAATAAGATAAAGGCTTTGGAATCTGATCTTTGGAAGTTGGTTTATTTCATATTTCAGACCTGGGGTCTGAATTAGGCTCTCCTTGGTTGGAATCTTTAATTTCTGATATATTTTTTCTTATTCGTTCTGGTCTGTAATAATCTTGTAATAAACTTTTGGGGTCGGCTAGTGGAAAAGGTTAGGGGACTATGCATGCAAAGGGTAGATATGGATATGATGACCGGTGCGCTAATATCACGTGCGACCCCTCTTCTGAGGAGTGATTGCTGGATATTGCATTGATATGATCCATATTAATTATAAACCTAGGACCCCCCCCCCTTTTATTTGCTTTCATCTCTTCTTGTAGAACTATTCAAATCTTTTTTCATAAATTTCTGCCCTCTCTACTTACCTTCAAATGTTTTCAACCTAATTGCAATGTTATATGCGAATCCTTATTTGAGCCTTGATTGTTTACTTGTAAAGTCACAATTGTAACATGGTCGGGACTACACTAGTGGATCTTGAGGGGTGCCTAACACCTTCCCCTCGGGATAATTTCTAGCCCTTACCCTAATCTCTGGACTCTTCATCTCAAACTCTTCTTAAAGTGTCCTAATGCACTATAATCATTGGGTGGCGACTCTTCAACTTCTAAATCCAATTCTCGAAAGGGAATAGAGTTGTCCTCCCAATGTCTTATACCCGATTTCTGACCCCACGGTTAGCGAAAAAGTGGGCGTCGACATGTGCATGTATGGCCAAACTTTGTAAGGATTCTGAAATGGAATCGATTTAAAAGAGAGAGAAAACTACTCTAAAAGTAGACAAAGAAGAGGAAGAGTATCGGAAATTTTAATGGGATGGGGAAGCGCATGGAATGTATCAAAGTAGAGAGAGAAAGAAAATATTGTAACTGATTAGCGTATTTAGTGGCTTAGGGCTAGCAGATAACCAAAATTAAATATTTTGCTATAAACCTTAAAAGGTATCTATAGAATATAATTTTTTTAAATAGTATTTATTTAAAATAACTAATGTGTTAACCTTTGTTATAGGAGGTAAAAATTCCTTTTTTAAAATGGAAATTCTCCCCTGCAAAACATACCCCAACATAAAATTACATTGTTTAGCACTCAAGCTTGGTTAAAATTTAATTTTAATATTGCATATATTATATATTAACTTTTATTATTTTTCTCAGTGTGTTTATTTTTTTATATTTTGACACCCTCTAGTGAATTTTTTTTGCTCTGCCATTATTTACCTGTAGGTACAGTTGAATTTGTAACGTGGTTTATTGATGTTTGGCCAAAATGATATACTTTTAGTACATTACTCGCCCTATATTTTGTTAGTTTAGTAATTAATTGTGCGATATTTGAGCTAAATGATGTTGTTTTATGTGTAGGAGTATCAGAAGAAAGAGTCGAATGAAAGTTGCACGAAAAGAGAACGAAAATGAAAGAAAAGAACACAAAAAACACCAAGCATCCAAGCCTGGCTGCAGGCCAAGCGTAGCCGGCTCTGTAGCCAGCTTTATCGTGCTACAGACCAGGCATAGCCAGGCTGACCGTGCTTTAAGCCTGGCCTCGCGAGGACTATATTCTGGTGATCAAAAGTACATAAATTAAAAGACTCTGACCCGGATTTGGACTTGGAGACTGCAACCCTAGCCTATAAATACTCCATAAACATGTCTAAGAAAAGGGGGGAGTTTTTTTTAGAGGGGATTCGACCTAAGGAGGTAAAAACACACTAGGAACAAGGCGGAGAATTTTTCTACGAATTTTTCACTTTCTTTTTCCTATTTTCATTATTGGTTACGAATTCTAGTATTGCAGTTTTGCATACTATTATGAATAGCTAATTTATTATCTAGGGTTTTGATGAAACCTTTTGTAGAATGAATTTTTATTACATTTTTATATAATTGAGCAGTTGGATTTCTCTACCTGTTCAACTACGCATTTATTGTTGTTGATTGAATGACCATTAATTGACTGTGCCTATTTAGTATATATTGCTTGGAAAATGGTACATATTTAGGTAATTGTTGAATAACATCACTCCTAACGTATACAAGGAATCAATACGGAGAGTTTACAAGTGAGATTAGGAATAAAAAACGTTGGTGTGATCTTAGTGAGTGGTGAATTAGTGCCAGCTAGCGTAATTCAGATGAATATGTCTAGTAAAATTATGGTAGTTTCTCGGAAGAGAATCACGACACCTGAAGTACTCACGATTGGTAGAGAATACTTAAGCAAAATTTTAGAAGGCGTAGCGGGAAGGATTCTGACAATTGGGGAAATTATAATTCTAGACCTCCTTAATCTTGTCTCCAACCCTTAGTCTTGTTAGTTGATAATTTTACTGCTTTTAGTATTTGTTAATTAATTAGTTTAAAATAAAAATTACAATCTTTATAACTAGGAAATTATTTGAACTGTGTTTCTTAGCAATACTGAACAGTTGTAGCTAAGCCTTAGTTCTTTATGGGATTCGATTGTAAAGTTTTAAATCAGATTATATTTGCACTGACCGCTTATCCCTTTTAGGTCTAGAGTTGAGCGTGATCATTTATAGACACGTAGATTAAATTGGTCCGTGAATACAAAGTAATGAAGATCAAAAAGTAAATTAAATTAAAAATACTTGAAGAAAATATGAATCTAGATTTGAATTGAACTTCTCCGGAAGCAATAACAATATCAAGAACAAAACATTTTGCAGAATGATGTTAACAGAATAATAGAGTAAAATAATCCTTTTTACGTACAAGTATTTCGCCTCATCCTTTATTTATACTAAAGCTACGAGGGTGTATGATTTACAAATTATCCCCCTTAATTATCAATATTAATGCTGCAATAAAAGGTAATTAAAAGATGATAAAGAATAATAAAAGCTACAGTGGGCAATTGACGATGCAAAAAGTAGAATGCGAGTGCTGAAGTGTTTAAAATGATTATTATTGCTACTGTTTATTACATATGGTTAGAAAGGGGTATGCGACTGTTCCAGAATAGAAAGAGAACCATTGAAGTGCTGATTAAGATGATTATTCTAGACATAGTCGATCGTGGAAGTATGAAGGTCAAGACTGCGCTGAAATTAGAGACTTTAAATTTTTATCCTTAGATGCTTACTCGCTTGGTACGAGAAGTTAGAGGTGGTGTAGAGGTGTACTGATATTGGGTATGTCCAATGGTTAGACTGTTTTGATGCTTTATTTTTGTACAAAATTCTCTGTTTACCCTTAAAACGGACAACAATTAAATTTATATGTAGTTTCAAGGATATGTGGATTGATTCAAAACAAATGATCAAGAATATTAGATAAAGGAACTAAATGTAATATTATGGCCTGGCTCGAACTTAGGTTGAATACTAGTTTTGCCCTCGATGGGACCCTTAGTTCGAAACCAATTGTGAACAAGGAACAATCATTGAAGTAAGAACTTTACAATAGCTAGAAAACAAAGAAATGAATTTTTATTGCTTAATTTTTGTGTTATAATGTACCTCAAAGAAACAAAAACCTCCCCTTTATATAGTATGAGAGTTTCATCCCTAGGACAAATCTAAAAAAGCTAAAAAAAATCCTTTCTCATTAATTAATGATCCGTAACCGCCATCGAGCGAGATCCGCTCGTGATATCTGGTTGGTTTCCAACATCACGGACCTCTATCCGTCGCGTACAACTGTTCATTGTACTTTTTGAAGTTTTTGGACTTGTCTCGAGTCCGGGGTGCATCGTTTTATTGGGTGTGATGGCGAGCACTTCGTTTACTTTTCACGAGCCCTGATACAAAGAGTTTGTAGCTTCGATTTCAATCTCGTATGTTCATGTCCTCACTTTGTTTTATTCACTGGGAAATCGGGGTGTACGTTATCTCTGATTTCACCCGTATACAGATAGTCCCCTCATTTTTAGAGAGTTGGTTCGCCGAAACGAAAGGAAACGATAGATGAACCCCCCGTTCCTTCCTTCGTACGTTACAACCGAGGTGACAGATAATCCAAAATGTCGTCAATCGCATCGTTCTGACTCTGGCCAGGCCTCGATATTACTACCAATGTGTGGGAGTATTTATACTTACCCCTTCACGTTGGGCCCGGTATATCTCGTAATCCTATCTTTTTGTAAGAGGCACGGGGTGTGCCTCAATCAAATTCACCCATTGTTTTGGATGATCATGATCTTCCTACGTCATTTTGTGAATAATACTGACAACCCACGATTCACCCTCGACCATCTGCTCTGCCTATATAGCTTCGAATTTTTCAAAGGGGGGCGATCAAGCTAGTCCATCGAGCAAGTAAGGCCCCTTTCTCGAGCATTGATGAGGATCGAAACCGAGGCTAGAAGGGGAGGTTTGTTTGGGTGAAAACCGAAGACCTAATCCCTCCCGAGTTTTTTCGGTTCCCCGAGAAATGGAACACATCTCGTAAGTGTCGTTTTCCTTAAGTATTATATGTTTTTATTACTTCTCTCATTGCCTGTATTTGCGACCGTGTAGCTGTTGCCCGAGTTTATGATGCAATCACCAATTTAATGAGTGGATCAAAGGGATCTGTAGGCAGATGTCGTACTCTGAGCGCGCATAGCACAAACTTTCGAAGGGAAAGTGAGAGGCATGTTCTCATGGTAAGGCTCTTCCCCGAATAGTTATCTCTAAGCCCCCAACTTTCATAATGCTATCCTTTTATTTTCTCTCATAGGTCTGCCTAAGACCATCAAACTTAGGCCATTGGACGAGGAAAAGGATACATCCTTACCCACCGAGCCCTCCATTTCGTGACAGCCTAGGGCTGTTGCAGAGGAAGAGAAAAAGAGGAAAAGAAAGTCCTCAGGTTATTTGGATACCGAGGGAAAGAGGAACAAGAGGGCGGCCACCCGGGTCCAAAAGCCCAAGAAGAATATCAAGTCTAGGGTACCAGACCCCGACTTTCTCTACCTGCTCAGGGATGAGCCCAATGAATACGACATCTTCGTTGCCCATGGATCCCCCTACTGGGCAGCAAGCGACAATCGAGAAAAGGGGCCACAAGGTCAATCCCCTTCTCACTCGGGAAATTGAGGGGGAGATGGAGGTTGCAACTTTCCAGGGAGCCGATCCTATTCTGAAGGAGGAAACCTGTTTGACTGACATCATCATGTCGCCTTCCTATACCAATTCCATGCTTGAAGAGGACCAAGCAGGCAAAGAAAGGTGAAGTGAGGAAGTACATGGTTCAGATGATCCCCTCAACTCCTTCTTTGACGGCATGGATATGTCCACATTAGAGGATTTACCCGGGCTGGATTACCTGGAGATCCCGAAGAAGGATGTGTCCCCGGGAGTTGGCGGGCAGAGTTCAAGCCCATTATTGGTGAAATAATTTCCCGTACTAAGAGTGGACCCCGAGCGTAAGAGAACGATTATCCTCTCAGTCCCAGAGGATGCCCGGGTCCTATCTGCTCTGGTGGGTATAGCCAGCTACCTCTGATGCCTAGTGATCAAGGAGGACCAAGCAAAGATGAACGAGGTGGGAACATCAAGTCTCTTCAGCGAGGTGTAACAGGCGCTAAACCAGGTAAAGTACTAACACTTTCGTACTCTTTTATGAATCCTACTTAGTTTTTTCTTTGATATCTCTTACTAATTTCACTATTTTACAGGATTCAGTGCTTCACTATGAAAGTTTCTTGCGGTACCGCTTGGAAATCAGCCAGCTTGAATCCGAGCTCAAAGAGCAGGTACGAAAGAAGGACATGTACAAAACTTATAGCGAGCAACAGGACAAGGCCCTTAAAGAGCTCCAGATTCTCCAGGCCGAGTCAGAAAAAGCTCAGAAGGAAGTCTCGACCTTGAAGCGGGAACACACCGACCTAGTTGAGAAGGTAAATGTCTTTGAAACTAAAATCGAGCATCTAGTTGTGGTGACTAGCAACACAACTTCGCAGGTCCAACAAAAGATAGACCTGATCGACCAGCTGTAGGTTGAGATGGATGAGGTCAAGGCCTAGACCGAAGTGTGGAAGGGTAGGATGGACAGACTAGCCATGGAGAAGGAAGCTGCGAAGGCGAAGTTGGTATTGGTCGAGAACCAACTTCGGGTGGCAAAGGACAAAGCCGACAAGTGGTCTAGGTTGAACGATGATCTTTAGAGACAACTGAGCTCGGTCGTCGCGGAATGGGATGCTCTTGGAAGAGAATATGCAGCACTAGGGGCTAAATGGACATCGCTGCTGATGCTGAGGAAATGGTGGCTCAATATAAGGCCGATGTGGAGGCAGCCCAGACCCGCTTAAACACAAAGACTGAATACATAAAATGATTGTCCTGGAGAGAGACCCTCAAAGATATTCACACCCCAGGTTTTGACCTATCGATCGAGGTCGAGGAAGCTAGGAGGCTCGAGTACGAGGTGAAAGAACTATACGATCCTGAGTGTCCCAAAGGTTCCGAGGGCTCTGAGGGTTCCGACAGTTCTGGTGACGAGTCGGGCCCTGGTGGAGAACAGACATAGGTGCCTTAGTATTTTTTCCAACTTTTCTTATGTATATTTTTTTTGTTTATCTCGAGGTCGTTCTGTTTGGCCCTTGTAAATATATTTTGGAATGTAAAACATTTTTTCCTTTTTTGGCAATAACGTATCTCTACTTTTCCAGCATCTTCTTACAATTTTTATTCGTGTATTATTTTTTGTGCCTTAGCATAGAATTAGTTGTAGTTCTAGGGTATTCATTTTTCGGAGGTTTGAACGAAGACCGAATTTGGTGCAACTTTGCTTGCTTGTGGTTTCGATCCTTAAGTGAGATCGGGGTATTTAAGATGCTTAAGTATTTTTAGACGACGCTTTTGCTGATGATAAAATTTTAGTAGGTTTTGAATTTTCATAAGGGCCTTACTTTCTAGTTTCGGACTTCGGACTTCTCTGAGCCATTTTTAGGGTGATCATAGCCTTTTATATTTGGGCACCACCTAATAGGTTTGGTGCCTCCAGGATTCGGCAGCCCAGGCCGCCCTAACTTTCATCGGGTGACAGTCCCCAAGTAGAGGTAGCCCATAGGCTCGATAGTCCCCGATTAGGGGTAACCTGTAGTCTTTTAGGATCCGGGATCGAAGAGACAAAACGCATAATAACAAAGTGTAAGGGAAGAGGAAATTTCCTATCATTTCTTAGTATGGAAGGTACATGATTGAAGCAGATAAAACTTGTGTCATGGCTAGAGCGGACTATGTGGGAATGGTTCATACGACCATTTGGCCCTTAAAATGAATCCTAACTGCCAAGCCTTAGCTTTTATCATATTAAGTTTTCTTCTTCCCTTGCTAAAGACCTTAATCCGGGGGTAATGACCCCCAGTATTCGAGATTGAACTCGTAAGGGCTCGGATAATGTTGACCTGAACCAAACGATCATCGACTCTGGTTTGAAACCGGTCTTTAAATCTAAGTTAGCCCATTTTACTATTGTCTCGTTTAAAACCTTGCCGAAAAAGCCACTTTGGAACAAAACCGGTTCAAAGAAAAAAGAGTACAACGCGTGCTTTCAGACCTAATAGTCACATCCGTCCTTGGCCATTTACCTGCATATGTTAGGCCGATTTATAACTTAATTAAAAAATAATTAAGTTCGTATCTTAGCAGTAGTACCGCTTTAAGTGTACCACATTCCAGTTGTTCGGTAGTTGTACGTCGTTTCCCACTTCGAGTTTATACAAGCCTTTGCCGGTTATTCCGGTAACCCGATATGGACCTTCCCAGTTCGGTCCTAGCTTTCCCTCATTTGGGTTCCTAGTGTGTAATGTTACTTTCCTCAACACCAAGTCCCCGATTTGAAAGTGTCGTAGGTTGGATCTTCGATTTAGTACCTTTCTATTCACTATTTCTGACCAGCCAACCGAACTAGGGCGGCCTCCTGCCTTTCATCCAATAGTTCCAGGCTTATGATCATAGCCTTGCCTTTTGAATCTGCTGTCGTATATTGGAACTTGATGGTCAGTTCTCCCACTTCAACTACTATTAAGGCTTTGGTTCCGTAGACCAACGAAAATGATGTGGCCCCGATACTAGATTACGGTATGTCCAAAGGACTTCGGGCATGATTTCCTTCCATTTTCCTTTCGCACCGGTCAACCTCTTTTTCAAGTTTTGAAGTATGGTCTTGTTTGTTGATTCTACATGTTCGTTCCCACTAGGGCGATAAGGTGTTGATAGTATCTTTTTGATCTTATGATCTTCGAAAAATTTATTTACCTTGCTGCCGACAAATTATTTTCCATTATTGCAAACGACCTCGGCTGGTATCACAAATAAACATATTATATGGTCCAGATGAAGTCAATGACTTCTTTATCCCGGACCTTTTCGAATGCTTGAGCTTCGACCCTTTTGGAAAAATAATCGGTCATAAATAATATGATTTGGGCCTTATCGTGTGCCCATGGTAGGGGACCAAGAATGTCCATTCTCCACTTCATAAATGGCCACAGGGACAAAATCGAGTGGAATATTTCTCCCGGTTGATGGATCATCGGGGTGTGTCTCTGGCAGTCGATGTATTTTCGTGCAAAGTCCTTCACGTCTTTCTCCATTTCGATACAGTAATAGCCAGCCCTGATTAATTTTCAAACCAAAGATTCTGCCCCCGAATGATTCCCGCAAGTGCCTTCGTGAACTTTTCTCAAGGCATATTCGGTATCTCCCAGTCCCAAGCATCTAGCTAGCGGGTCACCGAAGGTTCTCCTAAACAATGCCTTTTCGACCACGCTAGATTTGGCAGCCTTGTTACGCATGGCTCTCAATTCTCTAGGATCATAGGGTAATTTTCCGGTCTTCAAGTAGTCTATGTACTTATTACTCCAATACCAAGTTAAACTCATTGAGTTTACTTCGGTGTGTCCTTCTTCTATCACCGACTTCATAAGTTGCACTACTACTCCCAAACTTAATTCATCAGCATCGACCAATAACCCAAAGTTAGCTAGAGTATCAGCCTCGTTGTTTTGATCTCGGGGTACGTGCTGCAAGGTCCATGCCTTGAATTGATGAAGCGTTACCTGTAATTTATCTAAGTACCTCGCATTTGTTCCTCTTTTACTTTGAATGTCCCATTAACTCGATTTACCACGAGGAAGGAGTCACACTTAGCTTCGATCACCTTGGCCCCAAGGCTTTTAGCCAATTCAAGACCTGCAATTATGGCCTCATACTCAGCCTCATTGTTAGCCAGTTTCACAGTTCTAATAGAATGCCTAACTACATTCCCCGTAGGTGGTTTCAATACGATCCCGAGCCCATAACCCTTCATGTTCGAGGCGTCATTCGTGAAGAGGGTCCATATTCCTGAAGTGATCCCCGAGATTAACAGTAGTTCCCTTTCGACTTCGGGTACTAAGGCTGGCATAAAATAAGCCACGAAGTCTGCCAAAATCTGAGATTTTATGGCAGTTCAGGGTCGATACTCCATAACGTACCCACTAATTTCCATGGTCCATTTGGCCAACTGGCCCAAGAGATCGGTCTTATGCATTATGTTCCTTAGCAGGTAAGAAGTAACAACACATATGGGGTGTCATTGAAAGTATGTCTTTAGCTTCCTGGAGGCACTTAGCAAAGAGAGCGTTTATTTTTCCATGTGAGGATACCTTGATTCGGCCTCGCCTAGAGTTCTACCGACATAGTAAATATGGAATTGCATACCTTCTTCCCCTCGAACTAAGAATCCACTTACTGCTACCTCGAAAACCGCCAAGTAGAGGTACAATAATTCGTTTGCCTTTGGAGTGTGCAACAAGGGTGGACTCAACATGTACCGTTTGAGTTCTTCCAAAGCTTGTTGGCATTACGGGGTCCAGGAGAAATTCTTCTTCTTTTTTAACAATGAGAAGAATTGATAGCTTTTGTCTAAGGACCTCAAGATGAAATGGCCTATGGCGGCTATTTGCCCTGTCAGTCTTTGGACGGCCTTGACGTTGTCCACCATGGTGATATTCTCTATGGCTTTGATTTTGTCGGGGTTGATCTCGATTCCTTAATTGGATACCATGAACCCAAGGAATTTTCCTGACCTGACCCCGAATGAGTACTTCTTTGGGTTTAGCTTCATATTGTATTTATGCAGCATGTCGAAGGTCTCCTGCAAATGTTTCAAATGGTCCTCTGCTAGTTGGGACTTGACTAACATGTTGTCAATATAAGTTTTCCTATATGTTCTTCGAACATTCGGTTTAATAAGCGTTGATACGTGGCGCCGTGTTCTTTAATCCAAACGGCCTTACATTATAATAGTAGGTGCCAAATTTAGTGATGAAAGAAGTCTTTTCTTGATCTTCTAGGTCCATCCGAATTTGGTTATACCCGGAGTAGGCATCGAGAAAACTAAATATCTCGTGCCCGACCATCGCGTCGATCATCCAATCGATGTTAGCCAATGGGAAAGAATCTTTAGTGCATGCCTTAGTCAGATCTTTGTAATCTACACATATTCTTAGCTTATTCCCCCTTTTAGGTACTACCACTATGTTAGCTAATCAGTCTGAGTATTTAACCTCCCAGGTGGACCCTATTTTGAGAAGTATGGATACCTCATCCTTGATGCACGCATGCTTAACCTTGGACTGTGGCCTTCTCTTCTGTTTAACCGGATGGAATTCAGGTCTATACTCAGCTTATGAGTGGTTACCTCCGGTGGGATCCCTATCATGTCAAGATGGGACCAAGCGAAACAATATATGTTAGCTTCAAGAAAATCAATAAGTTTTTTTCTGAGCTCGGGAGTTAACCCCGTGCCAGGTATACCTTTTGATTCGGTAGGTGTTCGATTAGTGTGGCTTGCTCCAACTCCTAGAATGTCGATTTTGTGGCATTGGTGTCTGATCGCTACCTACTCCGCACTACTAAAAAGTAGGAAGAGAGGGTCGCAATAGCTTTTACCCGATTTGTGGGTCGGGATCGATTTCCACAGGGAGCTAGAAATGGAGTCGAGTATCTATTTAGATTGGGATTGTGTAATAGTTCCAAATATAACTTCCAATCATTTTTGGTTTTTATTTAACAAACTACTATTATCAACTACTAATTATAAATGCAACTAGATTATGCTAAACAAGAATTGCTAAAAGTTGTATCTAATGGATAAAAAGGAACTAGGGTAGTGGCATCCTCCTAGGTGACCAATTGACGGGTAATTGCTTCTAAGGCATGATTGACATGATTGGGGAAATATGCTATAACCACTGCACGATTTTACCCACTCTCACACCTCTCGGTAGAGACAGTGATTTTTCCCAATTGACTCTCTCAAGACCAAATGGGTAGGCAATTTTGCTCAAGCAACTAGGGTTCAAGTCGGGTAATTACTCTCTCGAGGTTTAACCCTTTAATTGGGACTATCAATTCTCTTGAGTCCATCCCAATTCCTTGTTGGGTCAATTTTGGAGACTTAGGCTCTCTTTCTCAAGAAGAGCCAAGTCAACTTAGCACAAACCAGTGTTTGCAACCACCAATTCATAAATTAAACCATAAAATTGACCCAAATAATAAACATCCATAGTCAATCTAGCCCTAAATCACAATACCCATCAATTACCCACCCTAGGGTTGAGCCACAACCCTAGCTAATGGGTCTAGCTACTCATTCTTGAAGAGAAAAACAGAGAAATAGATGAAGATAAAGACATATTAATTAATTGCTAAAGTAAATACAAAGATTCAATGATAAAAACTAAGTAAAAATGCCCAAAATGGCTACAAATGGTCTTCTCATGAGCGCAGCTCAGTTCAGAAAATAGCTGATGCCCTAAAAATGGAAAAAGGTTCTATTTATACTAAGCTGGAAAAATTGGACAAAAATGCCCCTGCGGGGTCAGTGCGGACCGCAAAAAATGGTGTGCCACCACACTAGGCTCTTGACTCTAAAATTTCAACTCTCTGAATCCCGGCTCCGTGGAGGCTTCCAATGCGGTCCGTGCAGAATGGACTGCGCACCGCACAGGCTTGAACCTTGGCACTTGACACCTTTCTGAAGTGTGCTTCCGTGGACCGCATAAAATGGTAGTGCAGCCGCGGTGTCTTCAGTGTGGACCGCACAATATGTACTGCGGCCGCACTGCTTTGATGCCTTCAAATCCAACTCTCTGAATCTCCCTAGTGCGAACCGCACAAAGTGTAGTGCGGCCGCACTAGGCCTGTTTGTCCTGATTTGTCTTGTCTTTGGTACTTGTACAGGTTTCACTCCTTTTGAGCCGATCTTTGATGTTTTGTCACTTTGTTGATCAAACCTGCAATCAAACACAACTTATGAGCCTTTTGGGACTATTTTGTAAGAGTTTATAATCAAAGCGTAAGCAGGAAAGAGCATGAAACACGTCAAAATCTCTAGTTATCAGTGTCATCGGGAGTTATAAACAATCTCGGGACTCCGTAATCTTTCTCCTCATCTATTCCTCATTTTTCCGGTTCGACCTGCTGGGTTCGCGTTCCTTGATGTCGAAACTGCGGGCAATGGGATTACTATGTCGACCGCAAACATCTAATTTGTAGCCGGTTGTCTCCTTAGAGCATCTTGATTCCTCCCGGTGTAGGGAATTTCAATGCCTAGTGCAAGTCAAGGGTAACGCCCTCATGTTGTGAACCCACGGCCTTCTGTATAGAGCGTTATACATCATGTCCCCTTCGATCAAGTAGAACTTTGTCTCTTGGATCGTCACAGTGGTGTTCACCACCAGGGTTATCTCCCCTTTAGTGGTTTCACATGCCATGTTAAATCCGTTAAACACTCGGATTGCCGACACTATTTGATTTTGTAACCCCCACTGCTCTATGACCTTTGATTTGATGATGTTGGCCGAGTACCCAGATCGATCAACACACATTTAGTTTGAGATTTATTGACAAGAACGTATATTACCAGCGCATCATTATGAGGTTGTACGATGCCCTCGGCATCCTCGTCGCTGAACGAAATGATTCCCTCCAGGACATAATCTCGGGTGCGTTTTTCCCTTGTAATAGATACTTTAACATGCTTTATCATTGGCCCTTGGGGGACATCAACCCCTCCAATGATCATATTGATGACGTTCTTAGGCTCCTCTTGTTCGGCCTGTTTGTTGGCGTTCCTATTCCTGAAGTGATTTTTGGCTTGATCACTCAAAAATTCTCGGAGGTGCCCGTTACTGAACAACCGGGCAACTTCTTCTCTTAATTGTTGGCAATCCTCTGTTATGTGGCCATGAGTACCATGATACTTACACATCAAATGAGGATCTTTTTTGATAGGGTCGAACTGAATGATTGAGGCCACTTTGTTTCCTTGATACGCCTGATGGCTGATACGATGCTGGTAGCATCAACATTGAAGTTATACTCTAATAATCTTGGCGCTTCCCTACCCCCGAGCGACCTATCGAAACCATTTTTTCTCATCAAACCTCAGCTACTGGGCCCTCGATCGCTTCTCTTTTCGTTCCTTGCGGGGTGACGCCGGACCCATTTCCTTTTCGGTTTGCACTATACGGGTTGTACCAATCTCGGTCCGGCCTTGGATTATATCGAAATATCTCTTAGACCTGTTATTGGCCCTGATGGGATAAACATATCCAGAAGGGGCTCTAAGTTGGTCGTCCTCGACTCTGATCTTTGACTTGTACCTGTTATAGATGTCGGCCCAAGTTACCGCCAAGTACTCTCCTAAATTTTATTTTAGTTGTTGCGAAGCCAAAGAGCTTCGGGGGTTAAGTTCTTGAGTGAATGCCTGAATGGCCCAATCATCTGTAACTGGAGCCAGGTCCATTCGTTAGATCTGAAACCTTGACACGAACTCCTTGAGCATCTCGTTATCTCTTTGTTTAACCTTGAAAAGGTCCGATTTTCTAGTCTCGAGCTTGATGGCCCCGGCATGGGCCATGAGTCAATAGAATTTGGGGGGTAAGTTGTGATCTCAAATCATCGCTCATTTTGACAAAATCTCCCCGAAATTCTTCAGTACTACCGACTTGAATTCATCATCTTCAAAGTCGTACCTTTTGATGGCGCATGTATAAGAAGTCACATGCTCATTCCAATCCGTGGTTCAGTTATATTTTGGAATATCGGGCATACGAAACCTCTTCAGGATCAGCTTTGGTGCCACGCTCGGAGGGAAAGGCTTTTAGATAAATTTCTTGAAATCCGGCCCTTACAATATCGAGGGTGCTCCCAAGATTTGATCGACCATGGAATTGTATGTTTCCATCGCCTTGTCATTGGCCTCAATTTTCTTCTAACCTGATTCCACCCATTCAAGAATTTTCATTATCTCGGAGTTGACCCCGAACTCAGCTTCACCCGGTATCTAGGTGGTTTGTTTGTTTCTTCAGGTGATTTCCCTGGGTTGTTTGGGCTCGACCCTGCTAGGGGCGTGTCTTTGATTTTGTAGTTATGGTATCGCCGCCTGTTGAGCCTGCAATATTTTGAAGATTAGCTGCAGGCTTACCCCATCACCTTCGCCCTTTGGCGTTTCTAAAACTGTTGGTCGGAGTCCTCCACGAATACAACCACCTGTGAGTTGGCATTGATTGGATCGGCAACTAGGACTCGGTTGCGATCAGCAGTGGGTACCTTATTTCTAGGCACCAGTTTACTATTTTAGCCATGATGGCCAAAATCAGCACCAACGTTCAAGTGGGCAGACTGAGAATTTGACATTTTTAAGCTGACCTGAAATTAAGATCTTAAAGAATAAGCGTAAAATAGAGTGTGTTATGGAGATTTGTATCAAACCACCACTATTATCCTTAGTCCCATGGTGGGCGTCAAACTATTTACCCTTAAAACGGATAAGAATTACATTTATACACGATTTCAAGGATATGCAGATTAATTCAACATAAATAATCAAGAATATTAGATAAATGAATTAAAGACAAAATGAATAATCAAATCAAATGTAATGTTACGACCTGGCTTGAACTTAGGTTGAACAGTAGCTTTGCCTCGATCAGACCCTTAGTCCAAAACCAATTGTGAACAAGGAACTATCAATGAAGTAAGAACTTTACAATATCCATAAAACAGGGAAATGAATTTGTATTGCCTTGATTTTTGTGTTACAATGTACCCTCAAAGAAAGAAAAACTTCCCCTTTATATAGTAGGAGAGTTTCATCCCTAATACAAGTCTAAAAAGGTAAAAATCTTCATTTTTCATTAATTATTGATCCGTAACTACCATCAAGCGAGATGCGCCGTGATATCCGGTTGGTTGCGGATATCACGACTCTCTATCCGTCGCATACAACCGCTCATTGTGCTTTCCAAAGTTTCCGTACTCGTCCCAAGTCCGGGGTGCGTCATTTTATCAGGTCCGATGGCGAGCACTACGTTCACTTTTCACTAGTCCCGATACAAAGAGTTCCTAGCTTCGATTTCAATCTCGTATGTTCATGCCCTCACTTCATTTTGTTCACAGGGAAATGGGGGTGTACGTTATCCTCAATTTTACCCGTATACATTCTCAATGGTAATAAAAGTTTGCTTTATTTACCAAAGAAAATGAAGTCTAATAAGGACTAATAAGGCTGGAGGAATCTTGTGGTTTTCAGTAACGTTTCTGGAACGGCCATATTTTGAACTGCTTCTTATCCGACCACAGGGTTATGTCCTGTGTCACCATGCTTGAATTATTATTGATTGGTCGTCCTTAACACGTGTTGCTTTCTAATTCGCCCAACTTGTGAGACCGATTTTTCCGTATACCGCCAATAACTACCGTCCGGCTTGTAATGCAGTTTAGGTATAGGGTGACGTTTGTTTTGAGGCTTCATTTCCTATTTTAAATTGATAGTGATAGTGATTTATTTTCAAGCAATGTGGCTTATCTTATGTGTGAATTATTTTTGAAAAAGTTATGTATGCATACATTTATAAATTCTTTTTTCTTTTCATTTCGCAAAACAGAGTTGGATGAATCTCCTTATTACTAAAGGGTGTCCCGGTAATTAAGTCACAATTCTTCAAGCTCACTGATTTAGCTTGGTATAAAAGTACTAATATAGTTTATTGCCACATGTTTTCTTTCTGTTGAAGCTTTTAGCGCAATGTCCAAAATTTTCCTACATCTTATATTTAATGATGTATGTCGACATAAACTTGCCAATCTCAAGATCCTCAAAAGGTTATTTAAGTTGGTTGTCTTCCACATTTGATCAGTATCGAAGTTATTTACTCTTTCTTTTGCAGAACAAGGATAACGCGTTATACGATATGTAATCAAAATCCTATGATGTTTAGCTTATTTTACTGTTTTGATTATGTAACATATATGTATTCGCAATCTTCTTCTGTTCTATTGATTGTCTTGAGCTAAAACGGGGTATAGAGGAATCAATAAATGATCCATCATTAACAATAAGCGGAATAAATATTGGGCTAATAAAGAGAAGAATTTGAAGGTTATGAGATTTGTGTTCTAATCCTTTTAAGTTATTGATTTTAAATTAATAAATCAATTCAATAAAAGAAAAAAAGCAATTCGAGTCGGTCTTGAAACAATTCATTGCATTTTCTCCTAGACCTTTCTTTCCTTGATCGTCGTTGGTCCTTCTTTCTCTTGTTGCTCAAGATGGTCGATTGCTGCTGTCGACTACCTATGCCTGCCCGCTGATTGCTCGACTATCTTTTTGCGCTATGTCGAATTCCTATTTTTTTTCCTGAATCCTATTAGAATCCAATAGAAAATTGGAGAGGAAAAAGCAGCCTCCACTCTTCGGAACTTTTTTCTGCGCTCTTTTGCATCGAGGAAAACCCCTATTTCCTCTTTCAGGTTAGGCGCCCTTTGCTCGAACGAAAGAGGGGTCTAATATATTTTTAATGAATTTTATAAGACAAATATAAAATATAGACCAAAATTATTGAGTTCGGCCGAACCCGTAACTAATGAACTGGTTGCCCCTGATAATAAGGCCCCTAGTTTATTGTTTTGTGTGTGTGATGAAATGGACATTTATTTCATAACAACAAAACAGAACGAGGGATTATAATGGTTATGATCCTCAAGATCATTAGTTGATGATAACCCATGCATAGCATGCTGATTACCAATCCTTGCTAGTTGACTACAAGTAGTTATAGAGATAGTTTTTACCAAAACATGTCCATCATTGTCTGCCGCCATCCTGGTCATAACAAAGGGTGGAGGAAATAACAAAAGATCAATTTTATTGAGTGCTGAAAGAGTTCCTGCATACTTTGCCAGGATGTGAGCTACTTCATTCTCTTGTCTGAAATTATGGTGCATCACCACTATGTCCATTTGTGACAGAAGCAACCTACATGAATTAACAGCTGAGTCATAAGATTTGCATCCTTCTTTGATGAAGAAAATTACTTGTGTAGCATCAGTCTCTATTTTCAATGGAAATAGTTCCTGTCTTTGGCAATACAAAGTCCTTAGTAGAGTGCCATGAGTTATGAGTGGATAGGGGCTCTAGAGATTATTTTTTAGATGAATCCTAAGATCCAGTCTCCATTTTGATTTCTAAAAATTCCTCTTATGCCTCCAGTTACATTGTTCTTATTAAAAGCTCCTTTAATGTTAAGCTTATACCAACCACGAAGAGGTTTGGTCCAACTGATTTTTAGGTTAATTTTTCTATCCCAACTGAACTCTCATTCTGTTAGGAGTTTATATTTAATGGACTGATTCATGATCCATTTTAGAGAAACTTCGTTGGAGGAGTTGTTTATATTATTATTATTTCTAGTTAACCAAATGTTTCAAATTGTGAAGGGGAATAAGGTATTCCAAGAAAGGTGTTTGTTAGGAATCTGACGACTTTTTTCTTTGAAGTAAAGGAGCCAATTGGTTTTAGTAGGTAGGAAATAGCTTGTATTAATACACAATTACCTCCATAGTGATTGAACTATAGGACAAGAAATGAAGATGTAACTAATAGCTTCTGGCTCCTTCCGACATATAGTGCATTGCTTGTCTATGTTTATGCCTATGTGTGATAGATAATTTCTACAGGGTAATTTATTATGGCTACATAGCCATAAGAAGCATTTTATTTTATTAGAGCATTGCAAGTTTCATACCAAATTAAGGTCTATTTCAGAGGGCATGTTACCTTCTATGAGATCGTAACACGATTTAGTCGTAAAGGTGCCATTCTCATTGAGTTCCCATATAAGAGTGTCCTTATTACTTTCTATGGGAATGAAAGTGGAGAATATATTCTCTTTTATTTCTGAGGGATGTCAAAAGATATAACATTAAGGTTCCACTTATTATTAGATCTAAGATCGCATATTTTAATAGAACTTTCTGTTTTAGTTAACGGACCTATCACATAGGTTCTAAGCTTGTTTGAATTGGGAATCCATTTGTTCTCCTCGATATTGAGAGAGGATGAGTTATGAATAGATCAAGATATTCCTTGTTGGCAAATTCTCCATCCTTTGATAATACTTTTTCAAATGAATGAGCCCTTTTCACTAGATTTATGGGAGTATTTTTTTAAAAGAGTAATGGCCCATAACTTAGTAGGATTATTGGCTAATCTCTAAGCTAGGCTAGCTAAAAGAGATAAGTTCTTGTTTTTGCCTTTCTAAGTCTTAATCCACCTTGAATCTTATTTTTTGTTACCAAATCCCAATTAGCAAGATGAAGCTTCTTTTTTTGATAGTTTGTTCCGCAAAGAAAATTCCTTTGGATTTGATCTATTTTTTTTTATGATTTTGGTTGGTAACAATGTGTATTGCATGTAATATGCTGGTTGACTAGATAGGGTTGAGGAGATCAAAGTTGCGCTATCAGCTAAGTTTAATTTGTCAGATTTCCAACCAGAAAGTTTAGTTCTCATTTTGTCGATAATATGTTGATAATCTTTGTGGTTGGGATTATTAGCAATAATAGGAAAACCTAAATATTTACCAAAGGATTTATAAATTTTTATGCCAAGGAATAAGGAAATATTAGCACTAGTGGTTTTGCTACAATTCCTTGAAAAATAATTCTAGACTTAATGAAATTAATGGATTGGCCAGATAATTCACAGAAATACTTAAGGCCTTTCTTAATAGAGGAGCTAGTTTGGTATTAGCTTTGCCAATTAGTACTAAGTCATCTGCAAAGAAGAGATGAGAGAAAGGAAGACCATTAATATAGCCAAGGTTGATGGGGTCCCATTTCCTAATGTCCACTTGGTTATAAATATATTTTGATAGCATTTCCATACATAAGATAAATATGTAAGGGTACATTGGGTCACCTTGTCTAATTCCCCTGCTAGGATAAAAAAAAATTAGTTTTTGTTCCATTGACTAAAACAGCCGTTGAGTAAGTAGTTATATAAGACACAATTAATTTAGAAATGTTTGGGGGAACTTGAAGTATTGGAGTGTCCTATATATAAAGGACCATTTCAACTTATCAAAAGCTTTTTCTAGGTCAATTTTGATCATTGCCCGATTTTCCTTTTTATTTTTTGAATTGATAAATAAGTTCTTGGATAATTATGGCATTGTCACTGGCCCGTCTATATTTTATAAAATTAGACTGAGTAGGCTTTATAAGATTGTCAAGGAATGGCTTTAGTGTGTTTGTAATAATTTTAGTAATTAATTTATAAATGGTATTGCAAAGATTAATAAGTCGAAAATTGTTACGGTAGTTAGCATTAGGAAATTTAGGAATTAGACAACGATAGGTAGAATTGATCCCTAGTTCATTACTTACCAACTTTAGTGCTTTTCATTAGTTTTTTTAAAGCGCGGCAAACAAATTTTTTTCCCCAAGAAAACTGACACCTACTTTAATTAGTAACTTCTTAACTTTATAATTTGTTTATTCATTGTATTTGCATCTAAAATAATGTTTAATTTTTTAGATTTAATCTACTTCAGTTTAATGTCAGATTTTAATGTTTTTAAGTATAATCATAATCAACCTTTTTTCCCTGTGTACTCATTTAATTTAGACGAGTTCTGTGTTGGGGAAAATACAACTACAGTTAGAGAAAATAAAATAAAGGAAATAAAATCTTGAGGCTGGGGCGCGGATATCTCGCTCTGTTTAAGGAGATTCAAGCCTACTATAATAAAATCTTCACTGGTCCAACAGTAATTTTCTTGGCTTGTCTTTCTCAGGATACAACAACCCGATCATGTTGTATGAGTCGAGCAAACTCTAGACAAATTATTGAGTCCAAAGCTCCACCAAGATAAACACCTTCCTTCAACAAAAGTATAACAGTATTATTCTTTTTTCACAGCTTTAACATCATTTTTTAAAGCACTCTATGGTTTTTTCACACACCACATTATGAAATAAAGACTCTTATTTAAGGGTGTAGGAATTCTTCCTTAATTAATTTGAAAAAAATGTGATAATAAATTACGAAATTATGGAGAAAATTAAATAATGGACGAATTAGTGTGTAATTAGAGGTAAAACATGGAAAGAATTTATAAAAGAGTTATAGCCATTTTTTTTACGTCATCAACTAATGGGGAGTTGTGATCATATTTCAAGATTATGGGATATTTAAGAAGAGATTGTGGTATATTTTACTTTAATGTTAAAATATCAATATTCTAGCGGTTTCTTATACTCTGAAATTTACTTTATCATAGCCATAAACTTCGTAACTTAAGTATCATTGTATCATCGACAAAAATATCATATGACGTAAAATGTAATCAACAAGCATTAAACTGAAATTTCTCCTTCTTTTCTCCTTTTAACGGAAAGCAAAATTACCTAAACAATGGGTTTTTTGAGTTAAGATATACTCAAGATGCATTTGATTTGTAACTATTAATGACAGAAGACCTACATACAGAGACGGCCCCACCGTCTTGGCTATGGGTTCGGCTGAACCCAGTAATTTTGGTTCAAATTATGTATTTGTCTTAAACTTTTTATTAAATATGTACAAGTTATTAATTTGGAACCAAGTAACTTAAAAGGATTAGGATCCTGAACCCATAAACTTGAAATCCTCGCTCCGCTTCTGCCTACATAGGATGTGGCTGAACTAATTCCAGCAACTTTCTAGGTAGTTTTTGCATTTTAGCTTTAATCCTTGGAAGTATAAATTGTGAATAGAATTCAAGTTAACATTTACAGTTTAAATTTAAAATTTTAGGAGTAAATTGTTAGAGGATATTGTTTCACTTTAAATTGGAGTTGTGTGCGTGTGGGAGGGGGAGAGGGGGGGGGGTCTGGGAATTATAAAGACTTTCTTTAATTTGTTAGTTGAGAAAATTAATGAAGAGTGTATTATCATCTGTTCTATTTACCCTGATGGAAGAAGCTCATGAAAAAATAGAACTGACTTTATGCCATTAATAAAAAATGGAATCTAATCTATTTACATTTATGCTTCTTTTTGGTTTGTGGAACTAATTGGATGCTTTTTCATCTATGTTATTATTACGAGAGTGAATCACTTGGAATCTGTTGCTGTTGTTTAATGTTCGAATCAATGAGATAGATGAACTAAATATCCATAAATTTAAGGGGATTATTTCTAAGGAGTAATTTGAACATTTATATACACAGTCTTGTTGTTTAATAATCCCCTTAAGTTTATTTTATTTTTTGTCCTTGACAGTATTAAAACATCAGTCTCCAACTTAAAGTAGTCGAGTTTTCAAGACATCAAATCTTGCAAAGGCACATTCTCTCTCTTTTACTAATAAGGTGGCCTGTGATATGGTTTTCAACCTTGAGGGAACTATAGTATCATAGTGGGTTGAGATGAACGCAGTAACTTTTATTTAAATGTCGTATTATATTAAATTGTGAACCCATTAATTAAAAGTTTAAAACTGATGAATTTCAAATTGTGACTCTTGCCTTCACAACGCTAATTAGGAACATGCCGGAATTAACAAACCACAATCCAATCTGTATTCTCTACCAGAACTACGTAAATTCAGACTTCACAGAGCAAAGAGGGAGCAGAAAGTCAAATAGTAGAAATTGAACGACTTTATCGTTGTACGTACTTGCCATTTTCTTTCTTCTTCCTTTAAACGCATGCCCCACTCTCACCACACTTCAATCAACTGCAATCGCAAATTTATGTTTCTTTGCTACTACTAATATTAAATGGAAAAATAGATGATGTCCATTAGCAGGTTTTGCCTCTACAAGGTTGCTCTATATATAGTATAAATTAGGGGTGTACATAGGCTGGGTTGGTTCGAATTTTATAATTACCAAATCAAACCAATTATGTCGGGTTATTAAATCTAAAGACCAAACCAAACCAATAAAACTCGGGTTTTTCGTTCTCGATTTTTCTCGGGTTTTCGGATTTTTTTTCCGGTAAAATCTTCGTAAAACAAAACATATAAATTGTGCTCAAAATATTTCTTTAATCCTAGTAAGATACAACTATATAAAGTATTTTTCAAGAAAATAATACAAAATATGAGATATGTCATGACATTATCCTAAAATATTCAACAATAAAGACAATAAAATTATGTAATATAAATATTGCTAATTAAAAAGCCATAATAAAAATAAACATAATCTAAAAGTACTAAGTCATACTAAAATAAGTAGACTAATAAGGGAGTATTAATTACATGACTAAACGCTAAAGAAAAAATAAAAATAGGTTATGCATTTTTATCTAAATTATTGCAAAATAAAAAATAGATATTCAATACATTCTCGTTCGCAGTATTGAATGTCTTTTGTTAGCATGAGTATTGATTTGATTTTGGTTTGAGCTTTTGTTAGCATTATTTAATTTACTAATGTTAATGGCTATAAAACTTATTGGAACATTCAAAAGTTCTAAGTCCAACCTTGAAATAATACCTTAAAAGATAAAATTATGAAATTTTTTAAGAAATATTTATAAATTACATCACAATAAGTATATTTATATATTAAATATATCTAAAATTTCTATATATGTAATGTCGGGTTGGTTTGGTTTCGGTTTGACTTTCTTTAGTTAAAACCAAACCAAACTAATTATGGCCGAGTTTTTTTTTTCAACACCAAACCAAATCAAACCAAACCATAGTCGGATTTTTTTTTCTCGGTTTGACTCGGATTATCGGATTGGTGCGGTTTGTTAGTTTCCGTACACCCCTAGTATAAATCTTGAGAAAAGATATGTCATGCATAGCTGACCAATTCAGAGGCAGATTTAGGATTCCTAGAAGAAAATATTACGCGATACAACAACCATATACACTAAGTTTATCATTCATAGTTACACTTTCAGAAAATTACCATTCGTAGCTATATTTGAATTTTATAGTAAATTAACCTATAGTACTAAAATATGAGATCAATTCTTTTAAACTAAAACAAGAGAGTAACTAGTTCTCGTAGCTCAGTTGGTTAGAGCACCCGCTTAGTAAGGAGAGATCTTGAGTTTGACTCTCACCGATATCATTCTTTTTTTCTATATTTCTGTATTCGCGTTGGTTGCATTCGTTGTGCGAACGAATACAGTCGATGCATGTTGTATTCGTTGCGCAAAGGAATACAGTTGACACATGTTAATCGTTGTGCGTCTGTAATAATTTAACAATAATTAGGCGAACTATAGTTACGTATGGTAATTAGGCTCTTAACTGTAGTACTTTATGAAAATTCTTCTTTTTAGAACATGGTTGCGCCACTAAAAAAAAAAGAGAAAAGAAAAATATTGAATAGGAATCAATCCCAAATCCTTCGAGTAAATAACGCAATAATCAACAAAGTGCACCATTAAGTCTCTTTATAATATGAGGGCCAATAGATAATATTAGATCAATTCTAGAAAATACACACATAAAATACCTAGCTTGACAGAGAGACTAGAGATTCACGTGCCCTAATTTGAGCTATAAATCCGGCACTGCATACCATATTATACATTACAAAAAAGCTTCGTCAGCGTACGTTATTGATTAGATTTATTTGGAAGTAAAATGCCAATACAAAGAGCTATTTAGATGATAAATAAACAATTAAAGCTGAAGAAGAAAAGGTTACTATTTTCATCCCATAATTTGTCTATGTTTCACTAGTCAAAAATTTGTACAGAATCTTAATTGGTGGTGTATAGCAGTTGGATAGCTATTAAGTTTCCAACAGTACCACTTTACAAAATATTAATGCTTTTACTTGGTCCATACTTTACTTGTATATACTGAATGTAATCTCGGAAAGTCAGAGAGCAGTACTCAGTAATGAAAGTGGAAATACTCAAGACTCAAGTGTTGACAAAAATTATAGAACATGCGGACTAATAAAACTTGCCAAATAGTATACCTAGCTAGCTAGTTCATTTTCTTTTTGAGGAAAACAATAATACACTCTCATCCTATGCTGCTTGTTCACTTTTGATTTACCATGATCATTAGAAACAAAATTAAAATATAAGTAGTTTCTTTTACAGAGAGGAATACAATGAATCATACATCATTTGCAATAAAAAATTGTAGGACACCACCAAGATTTATAATAGTAAAGTAATATCGGTAAGAGTTCTTTTTTACACAGTAAGTATGGATTCAATTCTCATTGACTTTCTTCCCATGATCCACATGTAACAGAGGGTAAATCACATCGTATAATCGCTCTCAAAATAATAGTCGAAAATGGTATATTTTTTGTATATATATATCATTTGCATGTTATATACAAAAATTATACAACTTTTATATACTTTTTCGGCTATAGAATGTAAATAATTTTTGTGGCGATCTAAAAGTGAAAAAACGGTAAAAACCCAGCAAAAAAAAACATACAAACAACAGTGGCGACTTCACGGTGAAGCAAGGCACTTGCTTTAGACCCCCAAATTTTGGGGCCCCCATTTTTTTAGCAATAATAGATTTGTAGGTTTTCCTTTAAAAAAATATTGAGTACTTTTAGTAAAAAAAAAAATTATATAAAAGAAAAGATAATTTTGTAAGATTTGTGAATAAACCATCAATATTAGAATTACTATTATGGGATGTATGAATAGTTATAAATTTTTACACTCTCTTTCTTATTTTTTTCAAATCACAATCTTTCTTTTTCCTTCTCTCGTAAGATTACATACTTTCTCTTTTATTTCTTTCTTATTTTCTTTCTCCTATGAGCAGGGGAGGATTTAGGGGGGCGCAAGGGGGTTCACCCGAACCCCCTTCGCCGAAAAAATATACTGTATATATAAGGCAAAATCTGTTTTTTACCTCTATATATTAAGTTTTGAACCCCCTTAACATAATCTAAAAGTGCAGTTTAGTGGTCAAGGGGGTCAAAATCTACATAAGGTCATGAGTTCAATTCCCACTAGATACAAATTATTTTTTGAACCCCCTTCGTGGAGATCCTGCCTGCGCCACTGCCTATGAGTTTAAAGTTCAACAGTTTAAAAAATTTAGTGGTAAAATTTGAGATCATTAATGATGAAAATTTTAAAAAAATATTGTCTTAACCTTGAATGTTCCTTAAAAATATATCCAATAGTCACTAAGATATTGATGGTTTTGCCTTATTCTAAATTAAAATTATTTTAAAAAAGTACCAATAGAAAATAATATTCTAATCAACATATTCAATTAAATAAAATTATTTTATTCTTTTCTAAATGTTTATATTTCTTATAAAATAATATTAACAATTGCCTCAGCGGAAAAAAGTTTTTTTTAAAAAAATTGATAAAATCTTACGTAAGATCAAATTTTCTCAAGAAAGAGTAAGTGAGTTGGCTATATTATCATTCGAAAGAAAGATTATTAGAAGAAGTTGACAGCAAAAAAAGAAATTATTAAAATTTTGTATCTCAAAAAGTTAGAATAATAATAATTATTATTTATTTTAATTTAAGGCTTCCAAATAAATTTTGGCTTTTAGGCCACTTAAGTGCTTGAGCCGCCCCGGCAAACAAACAAACAACTAACTGAGGTGGAGTCCTACTATTCTCTTTCCCCTTCTCAATTCCTTATGCAACGGATTTAGAAGAAAAAAAGAGAGAGAGGAAGAAGATGGAAGTTTGAAAACCGGATGTACTCGACTTATTATGCATTAGTGGCAGTGAAGATGGTCCAACTACAGTCGGGTATCTAGCACATGAAATGTGTAGACTTTGTTGGCATAGGATTGATTTGTCCCTCTATAAAAGTACGATATGTTTCAGAGTGTAGTGGTTTAATCACGGAGCGAATGGCGCGGTCCCTATTCATTATGTTCATGTATTTTTATGACTAACGTGATTGCAATAAATAAAAGGCAAGTTACACTTTTCACTTATCGACAAAAATAATTAAATTTTATAGCTAATATACAAAAATTTATACTTAATTATGTATAAAATATACATATTTTTTACATATTATAAATTAATATACAAAAAATATACTAATTTTACCTGCTATTATTTTTTTTGGAGTGGTTAAACTAATAACGTGATTGCAATAAATAATAAAGGCAACTTACACATTTGATCTAAACAGTACTATCATTGTGGGCCATAAGAACTGGCCTAAAGCCAAAATCTACGGCCAGGAAAAGGAATTCAGAGTAAAAATAGGACGCATTAGTAAGTTTTCGCACGGTTAGTCACCGTTTTGAAAGTCATTAAATTTATTTTACTCCTTATTAAAAGCTTATATAACAGATAAAAAAACACAACTTGGCTTTCAAAATTTATTCATGTAACTTTTAACAGAAGATAGTAAAGATTTTCTTTACTTATTTAATCCATTTCTTTCAATTTTAGCCTTTTTATTGAAAGAGAAAAGTGGACCCAAAAATTTTCCTTTGGATCAAATTCCGTATTTGGCGATTTTTGTGATAATTAAGGGACAGTCACAGAGCCAGAGCTCGGAGGTATCTTTTGTATTTTTTTCCAGACACGAATCAAATTTGCTCACGCGTGCGCTGACGAGTATCGTCCTACCACTCCAGCGCCTGTTTTTTGGAGCGTTCAAATTCTAGACAATGTCGCGGAAACCATGGACATTTTTTGGTACACTTTCTGCTTTTGGTTAAATGGCACCTTTGACGGTGGCGTTTGGCCCGACGCGCCACTCGCAGGTAGTGGAGGATGACACTTGGCAGCGGCAAAAGGTGGGCCTGTTGATAGGGGAAGGAATCGGGCCATCAGCCTTGTTGGATTTTGAGCAGAAGTTTACACTAATGAAATTATAGAGAGAAATTCTATTGGCGAACGGTTAAATACGATTGTGTTTGGTGTAATAGAAGTAACTTTTTTAAGTTAATGGGTAAAAGGTCCACTTTCAGATTAAAGTATAAATTGATCAAATCTCATTTGAGTTACCCGACCAATAGTTGACTGTTAATCCATACAGGTGTTTGGATTGACTTTTAAGTTAGTCAAATCAGTTTTTTAGTATTTTTTTTAATTGTTTGACAAAGTTAAAACGTGCTTAAAATAAATTAAAAATTACTTAAAACAAGCCAAAAACAATAAGTTGGACCAGAGGCTCTCTGCTATCCCATCCACTGAACTGTCAGTATCGAGACAAGTTCGGAATGTTGGCTGAGCGTAGACTAGTCTGTTCAGGCAGTCACAAGCTTGCTAAAGCTAAAAACGGAACTTAGCTTCTCACTGACTACATCAGAAGCGAAATCCTCAACTTTAATACAATGCGAGCTGGAACGGGTGCTTTCTCCCCCATTGCTAGTAGGTTGATGGGTCGCGCGCCCGGCACACATGTTTTGGCCTTGTGTGTCCATAACTCAAAATAGGTGACCTAACAAAAACAATAAGTTGGATCAGAGGCAGATGCACGATTGGGAAGTCCTGGGTGTCACACTGTTTTGTCTGTAACATACAAAATTTTGTATAAGTGGTATCAATATTTACATAAAAGAATCAATAAATAAATTTATCATCAATTATATAGATAAGGAGGAGTCCTGACTCATTGGTTTAGTTGGGTATCAAGACAGAAGAGATCTAGGGTTTAATTCTACATAATAACAAAATCTATATATATATATATATATATAATTGAGGGGTATTGGCTGATGACATGGCATGTCTCTTTGACAGGAATACACATTTTTCTTAATTCTCACAAATTTTCCTTCTTTGACCGTTTATTTGCTATCTTAATTAATTACAAATCGAAAAGGCACTTCTTCAAATCTCTTAATTGCACTTTCTCTATTTCCTTCAACTTCTCCTATTATTTCTCCCACCATTTCCTCAACAGTTGTAACGCTTGCACAATAGGTTTTTCCTGCATGCACCTAACAGGCGCGCATGTAAAATTTACTTTACATTTCTTTGCCTCTATCCTTTTCCTACCTTCTTTTATCCTCACAATCTAAATTCTTTCTCAAAATTCCTGCCATTGCCATTCATGATAGAAGAATGAATGCTGGTGAAAAACGAATGCGATAATAATGCCAGCGATAACTGATAAGGAGAATGAGCGTTCCACCACCAACGTTTCATTGTGAAGGTAGTGCCAAGCAAGTCAACCATTAATCCATTCATTTTGAAGGTAATTAACAATACTAATTTTAATTACTTATTAACAATGATAAAGTACAACAGTATAGATAATTATGCACTAAACTTTTGTTTGTGTCGTAGATGATTAAAAACGGCCATTTTATAGAGTTCAATATACTTTGAATCTTGATGAGTACAGGATCTCATCTTGTTATGAGGGAAAGACAAAATAAAACAATTTATTACATGGTAATTATTTCCAGTATTAACAGTCAATGGAATTAGTTTTTGCTTTCTTTACTTAAAATATATTTTGTTAACTGATTTTTTCTTAAAATTTTTAAATGCTCTGCTTTGCGAATTATTGAAATGCATGAGCAACTGTAAGTAAGGCAATAATCTTTCAACTTTTAGAATTTGCACAAAGTTAGTTTTGATTCGTTTTTTTATTTTAAGTTTTGTGTAACTGATATTTTCTCAATTTAATTGTTATATAAATATTTGTAATTTTTATTCCTAAACGTGTTTGCCATTTTTATTACACGTTTGTCATTTATATTTTTCCTCCATTTTTTGGGGTGTTTTGTACTATTACACGTTTGTCATTTATCTTTTTCCTCCATTTTTTGGGTTGTTTTGTACTATTTTCCCATTTAACTCATTAATAATTAAACTAAAAGGTGCCTATTGAAGAAGCATAACGGCTGTATTCTCAAATTACGACCAATTACGATTGCTATTTATGTTCTCAAAGATCATATTTTTTTGAAAATTGTGGAAGCGCTGCAACATTTAATAAACAAAAAACTCCTGCCTAATCAATAGGCACGTTACATGATTGTTGTAATTTGAAGTAGTAACGTAACAAAATCGATGTGTCCCTCTTCCTCTTCGGAATCAATCATGGACTCTTCTTTCAAAAGCTTTTAGGTGATAAATCTTCAGTTAAGAAAGTTCCTTATGAATTATGATCAATCATCATATACGGATGATAGAATCGGAAAGTAAAGCATACAATATAATTTATACTCGGTTGTCTTTGAAAATGGAATGGCAAATTCTCTAGCACTAAATTACTCTGAACCATTCTTAGTTAGATAAAAGTCATATAAGCTTTCTTGATAATATATACCTATACATTTCTATGGACTATTTGCTTTAAATAAATCAATATTATGGACTAACACATTTTTAACCTAAATGTATGTTGTTTATAATAATTCTTTTGATAGTATTTTAACAATACAATAAAGGCTCGGAGCCATGAAGCAGCTTTTAACCAGCACCAGGAAGCAATCTTTACTAGTTTGATGATCGCTAACGCACACAAAACCAATATCATAACTTTTTTTGCAGGCAGAAGGAAAGAGAAAACGAGCGAAACGAAGTGGAGCGAGGGGGAGGGAGGATCTACTTGGAATTGGCTGTCAGTGAATCCCAAGTATGACATAGATAGAGGAAAGAAAATCTCTTACATGCCGAAGGTACATCTGAGACCTTCCTTCCAAGCAACTATGACATAGATAGACAGATGCGAGTGTACTTCAGGAAACTAGCAAGCCTTGCCATTCGGATGAAAGGAATATCATCCTAATGAAAGCCTGATTCTTCCCTTATCAATGTTTGAGATGCCTGGTTGTGCCAATTTGGATAATCCCAACTTATTATTTTTTTGCTGAAAAATTACTTTTTTAAAGTCAATCCAAACGGGCTAGCTAATCTGGTTTCAAGCTAGTAAATCTCATTTGGATAGATTTGTTTTCAGCGGGATGCGGTCAGTTTTGGTCCATTTTAGTGTACATTGTTCTCAAGTTAATTTTAGAGAAATTTTCTGAAACCACTATGTTTTAGTAGTTATTAGCTAGTTGTAGCTATCATTTACTATATTACTTTTTATAGCTATGTTTTGAGATTTTTTAGAGTGTATTCGATGTATTTAAGCTACTGTATTCATGAGTACAGTAGCATTTCTAGGCGTGAAACAGAGGATTACAACTAGACAAATTTTTGTATTCGAGTGTATTCGACTGTATTCATGGCATGAAACACGGGATTACAGTTGGATAGATTATTGTATTCGACTGTATTCACGGCGTGAAACAGGGGACTACACTGTTTTTAAATGGAAAGTAAATCAATTAACATAATAGACTCCTAATATAACTCAACAAACTCAATTGTAACACACAAAATTTATATTTTCAGTTATAAAAAAGATTCTCAACCGAAAAATACCTCAAAAATATAGCAATCTTTAGAGAAAATATGTTGAATATTTTTCCCAGCCGATAAATACAACAAAAATAGAGCAATTTAAATACATATATACATCTGAATATATAAATTATATTAATTAAAAAAATATATGAATACATTCATGGAATACAACGAGACAGTGAATAGAATGAAATACATGGAATACAACGAGATACATTGAAATACAATAAAAAAAGACAATGAATATAATGAAATAGATGGAAATACAGCGAGATATATTGAAATATATTAACAGAAAATTCAAGTTGCTCAGCCCCAAAACTCCGTCGTCTTCGTTCAAGAACAACCCCAATGTCGTCTCGTCGAGAGGGCCGCGATTTTGACTCGAAACGCCACTGTTCCTGTTACCATAATACCCTCACGTGCGCTTCAGAAAACCTATTCTTTACAATTGAAGCTGCCGGAGCCACCGTCAGCAGTCCACAGTCTCGACGGCGGCAGACATGTATTTTCCAATTTTTGCATTTTTACGCAAAAAAGGACCAGAATTTTTCTGGGGAGCGTTGAATCCTTTGCCTTACTATTTACGAGGCTTAGTGAATAAGCTCCTGCAAAATTATTCAATATGTTCAATATCCTCCATTGAAGAGAACGAGAATGAGAACGAGATGAGGCTGCTGGTGGGTGAGAGATTGGGGGTGGGCAGCTTTTTTAGGGGTCCTCGGCTGAAGCTTTTGGTTAGGGATAGGAGAAATTTGAGTGGAGAGAGAAAAATAATACAAAGCTTATTTTATGGCTTAAGGATAAGAGGTAACCATAAACAGATATTTGGCTATAAAAAAATCAAAAGGTAGTTATGAAATATAATTTTTTAAAAGAGTATTTATTTAAAATAAATAAAATATCAGCCTTTGCTATAAGAGGCAACTAATTTTATCCCTCCATTATGTAATTCACACATTTAATTTGTAATTCATCAAACTATGTAAATTTGGAATTACCTTTGAAGGATTCTTCAACAACCGCAAAATTTGTTTAGAGGGAATATTTTGGCAAAAGAAAAAGATTATTACAGTAATCTTGAAAAGTTTATCCGATTGAGAACCTTTAAATTAGGGCAGTGATTTGTAAGGACCATAGTTTGTCTGATGTGTGATTGAAATAAAAGAGCTTTAACTATATATGTGAAAACTGTTGATGATTAAAGAGGCAATAAAAAGGGTAATTGAGCCGAAAGAATCCTTAATCATTCATCCAATTTCACCCTCAACAGAGGATGGAGAATGATATTAGTCGGGAAGAATATATTAGGATAGACGAGACTCTTAATTTTTAATCGGAGATCTCAATTTGAATCTTAAAAATGCGGGAATTTATGGTAAGGATGCGAATCTGAATTAGCCGAGTCAGAAAATTTTAGATACCAAATGATTAATATTGTTGTTCTGTTCATTTTTATATTTCTATTAGTTAGGGAAGTCGCACTTCTAGTGTGGAAGTCGAGAATCGAGGTAGATTGTTAGATTTTTTTAGTGTTACTTATTGTTTCTTTCGCCTCATTTTTTTACTATCTTGTTGTTGTTACTACTTGGTGCTACTGCTTTTCTTTTCGTCTTTCGTGAGCCGATGGTCTATCGAAAATAATATCTCTGCCTTCAAAGTAAGGGGTAAGGTTTCCGTACACACTATCTTCTTCAAAATTTACTTGTGAGATTACACTGAATTTATTATTGTTGGGAAAGACAGATTTCTAAGAAAGTTTCCCCAATCAAATGAAGTGTCATGATTACAAAGACCACAAAAGAATCAACCTCAGATTTAGGAATGACGTATTGATGTAAACTTAGAGATATTTTTCCTCTTTACTGGGGCACTACTTTATTTATAGGTCAATACGATATGACCCTAATTGACACTCCATTTTCCAAGTTAATTGTCCTAAACTTTGTCCTAACATTGCCCTATCAACTGCATTTCATGAAAATAAAGACATGGTCACGATCATTACTTTTTGTTGTTGAGCAATCAGCCCTTGCTGTGATGTCAAAGGTTAGACAAAGAATTGACTCATTAATCCTTATTATTCCTACGTTTAGGAGTGCGTAATATTTGGTTCTTATTAAAAAACTTAATTCAGTTCATTAGGTATTTCCATTTGTGTCTTGATTTTTAGCAATTATTTTGATTCGAGTTTTCTTTTAAAAAGATTCAAGTATCAATTGCAAACCTGCATTGTGATAATTTATTATGAAATATGCTTAAATTATACAATATATCTTCAACAAATACTAAATGAACCATACAGTGATTCAAAAACTACAATTCAAGTTGTTGTTTTACGATTAAAATAAATAGTTTTCTGCTGAATTTTTCTTCTGTCTTGTTAAACTAGTTTTTGAAAATTGAACGAGATAGAATTAAGATGAACCGAACCAATCTCAACTTGGGAATATGTTAGCCACAAAATAACTAGTCATTCTTATTTGAAATAGATGTGGTATAAATTTATACTTCAAACACAATAAATGCTCTGAAAGGGAATACAAACACTGGGATGTTAAAAAATAAATGACATTAGAAACTTGAGAACTGTTGTATATATTTTTCCCCTTCCTCTCTCCCATCAACGCTACTCTACAGAAATCATATTTCTCATTTAATCGATGATAGACATTGAACTTATGGATATTTTGCTCAATACAAAAGCAGACTCTAGGGGCCCAAATACACAAAGCCTGCAGCCTTTTCAACTTTGTTATTTTTTTATAGGAATTTTTACCTCCTGTAGCAAAGGTTGATACCTTATTTATTTTAAATAAATACCCTTTTAAAAAATTATATTTTATAGATACCTTTTGATTTTTACAGCCAAATATCTATTTATGATTGCCTCATACTCTTAAGCCATAAAATACTCTTTGTATTATTTTTCTCTCTCATTCTTTCAAATTTTTCTCCACCATCTCTCTGTCAACTCCAGTATCTCTCCCTCAACCACCATGGAAATCCATATCAAAACTTCAATCATAGACATTGTACTCTTCCTTATTCATCCAAAAACTACATCAAAACACTGAAATTTTTGAATAATTCTGATAGTATTTCTCCGTCTACTTCTCAATTTTCTTCCCCTTCGCGTTTCGAATTTTCACCTTCTCGGTCGAGTTTTTCAAAAGCGGTGATAGATCGAACTCTGGAAATGGCGAGGAGACCCGTTTTAGCCGCTTTGTTGCAGGTTGCTTGAATAGATCCATTAGCGTTTTAGAGTTTTTCATTGTAATTCAATGTATCTCGTTGTATTCCATGTATTTCATTGTATTCACTACCTTATTTTTCATTGTATTTCAATGTATCCCGCTGTATTATATGTATTTTATTATATTCACTGTCTCGCTATATGCCATGAATGTATTCATATGTTTTTTCTATGTTTTTGGGGTATTTTTCTGTTGAGAATCTTTTTTTATAACTGAAAATACAAAATTTGTATATTATAATTGAGTTTGTTGAGTTATATTAGGAGTCTATTATATTAATTGATTCACTTTCCGTTTTAAAAACAGTGTAATCCCATATTTCACGCCGTGAATACAGTCGAATACAGTTGAATACAATAATCTGTCCAGCTGTAATCCCATGTTTCACTTCATGAATACAGTCGAATACAACAACTGATTAGCTGGACTTCCCTGATTCACGCCTATTTTTGCTACAATATTCATAAATACAATAGCTTAAATACATCAAATACATCTTATAATCACACAAAAGGTATCTATAATCTGTAATATAGCAAATGATATCTATAGATGACTAATTACTACCGAAAGATAGTGCTTTATGAAAATTTCTCTTTTTTATACTCGAAGCATTAGTCTAAATAGCCGTCAGCCAATCGTTTAAATTAAAAATAATCGATAGGTGTATATATATATATATTTCGTATATAAAATATATATAACCGTATATTATTAATGTATAATTTATACATGTCGACTAAAAAAATATGTAGTAAATTCGACCCGCTATTTATGTAAAGATCCTTTTTTACTTTGCCTTCTATTTTTAGCAGTCTCCAATATAATGGGGAGAAATTCAAAAATAGCCAGATTTATAAGGGCTCATTCAAAAATAGTCACAGTTTCAAAAGTAATCGAAATTTAGCCACTTTTCATGTAAAGATAAATCTGAACGAAATACTATTCAAAATCTGAAAAAATACTCCAGTATAATATATAGGAGTTCCAATATACTTATGCTGGAACTCCAGTATAATATACTGGAGTTCCAGTATAATATACCGGTCGAAAAAATACTCCAGTATATTATACTGAAGTTCTAGCATAAGTATACTGGAACTTTCTGCGTGTTGGAGTTCCAGCATAATATGCTGGAAGTTTATATACAAGTGCACCGATCTCCAGTATATTATGCTGGAACTTTCCGTGTTGCAGCAAAATAGTGGTTATTTTTCAATGAATTTGTAAATACTGCCTATTTTTGAATGACCAGTCCGTAAACTGATCTCAAGAGAGATATATTATGAATATAAATAGTTGTATGTTTTAAAATAAGTTGTATGATATGTAATTTTTTAAAATTAATTGTAACTTATTTAAATAAGTATTTAATAGGTTGTATTTTGGGTAAATTTCTCATTAATAAGCTGCTACAGATCAAACACTTTAATCGACTTATTCCATTTTTGTATGTACTCTAATAAATAATAGTTAATATACCAATTGATCTACTTGAGCAGCACATGTATATAGTATACTGTATATATTTAAAATATATTACTTACATATTAAGTATATGTATATAGTATACTGCATATATGTTAAAAATATATGAAATATATATTCATCGATACTAAATATGTAATAATTAATATATCATTGATTAATAAGATACTAGCATACTGGTATAATATTTGTGTATTTGAGTATATTGATATATTATATTTATTTGAAATATGCAATATAGGTTTTTACATATAGTAATGGTATATCAAATATACTGTAATCATATACACAACTAGAAGAGAGAGAACAGGAAAAATTTTGAAAAAGAAAAAGGAACATATATGTAGTTGGGTGAGAGAATCTCAAGAGAGATATACAAGGATACATTTTAGGTAAGAGAATCTCAAGAGAGATATATTATGAATATAAATAGTTGTATGTTTTAAAATAAGTTGTATGATATGTAATTTTTTAAAATTAACTGTAACTTATTTAAATAAGTATTTAATAGGTTGTATTCTGGGGTAAATTTCTCCTATTTTTACAATATAATGGCGCATTAAGGTAGACTTTCGATTAGGTGGCCCAAAAGCCCAATTCATTTATCTCTTCACCTTTTCATATCATGCACCTAATGGTTGAGTAGATTATGGCTTCAGAAATTCAAATATCCTAAATTTTTTCGAAATTTATGTTCCAATTTTTTTAATAGGTTAGATAAAAATGAGCATCCAAGTATGTCCTCTCTCTCCCCCTATTGGGATGCGCTGGTGATGCGAGGAGGTTCTATTATGAAGGGAGATATAGTTCAGAGGGTTTTCGGGAACAAACGATAGTTTAAGTATTCAATTGATAAAAGTTATATATTTTATGCAAATTTTAGGACACTAGTTTTAGTATACGTGCGTTGCACGTGTGTATAGTGTCTATTAATTAAAAATATATACACAACGTTAAAATAAACTGCAATATTTGTTTAGATGATAAAAATATTTTTTTCCCATAGTAATTATATTAAATATATTCTGAATATGCATAGAAGATGAATTTAGTTAAATTAATTGTACATCATTTTGTAATTATACATATCTTATAATATTATTTACAAATATGTTAAATTGTATCTCACCTGACATCTCTTTATGAATATATTTCGCCTTCTACTATTTCATCCTTATTTCTTAAAGTTTGCATTTAACCAATTTAATTCTTAATAATTTAATTAAAATTTATTTTATATTCTGATTTCTTTTATCGTCGATGGTCTTTTCTGAATAATAATTTATGTACTCTAAGATTTATGTAAACTTGGAAAATAATTTTACTTATATGATGAATTTGAAAAGGAATAAAATTAGATTATTTTTCTAGTTAGTTATGTAAACGATTAAATTTTATTTGAGTTTGAGTCCATTAAATTATGTGGACCACATGATAAATTCAAAGACGTGTCAGTTCAAACAATGATTACGGGCTAGAATAATTGAATTTAATATTTAAATCTAATATGTGTATATGGATTTAATTAAGAGCCCGAGTTAATGGGGCTAGTTCATCTTGTTGGACTTCAAATGATAAACCCAAAATCCATGCCACATGTCAAATGACATGGCACGCCAAGTCAAATCAAGGGCCACTAAAATCATGCCATGCGCATAATTGATGTACATGCCAAGTCAAATATAAGGACCAATCAAATGTCGCCAAATATTCAAATGACATGGTTCAACCAATTATGTGCAAGCTTATCACATAGCTTTAGTGATAGGTTTGATGACTCGAATTGGCCAATCAAATTGGAGGAAAAAGATATGTGTTTATCACAAGTTTCCTCCCCTACAACTATAAATAGGGGGTCTCCATAAGGCCAAATGGACAGGAAAAAGGATAGATATTGAAGCTCTCCTCCACAGTGGTGATTCACAAGTCTTTCGCATAGCAAGAAGTCGTTGTCTCCAAGGGGTGAGCCGCAAGTTTTCCATCCTCCACGTTTGGGTTCAAAGACTAGCTCCGCATTCGTGGTCAAATCCCAACAACAAGTGGTCCATCAATTCAAGAACAAGCGAAGCTCTCGAATTGACGGTCGTGAGGAGAAGAATCAGAGGATTACATCTTTTAAACTTAAGATTGTTCAAAAATTGTAACCCGCGTAAATTATTGAAATACAAATACTTTTTTTTGTCGCTATATTTCTTGTCTTGATTATTATTTTCAGGAATGAAATTTTAGTTGTTACAAATTTTGGCACGCCCAGTGGGACCATCTTTGCCTCTCATCTCTTCTCTCTAACAATCAAAATCCAAGAACGCTAAAATGGCTTCAAAGAGAATCAAATCCGGTTCAACTTCCACTAAGGCTGCTAACCCAGGTTCTATGCTGATGTGGAAAGCATCCTCGATGTTATATTTGGAAGCTTCGGACCAGTTACGAGGAGCAAAGCAAGCTCTTTAGGACAACAAGCACCCCAAGTGCCGTCCGCGTCAACCCCCTGTTTTTGGATCTTCATCCTCAAAAGGAGCAAGATCTTCCACAAACGTATCTGAAGGAGCAAGCGATGTTGCTGAAAAGATCAAGAAAACTCTTGCTCTGCTTGAACTCTCCGGATCCAAGCACTATGTTGTGAAGGAAGATGATGATGCTTCAAGTGATGGATCCTCCCCACTTACACCACATAGCGTGAGCCGATCAAGGATCAATCTGTGTGAAAATCCATGCTACTCTCCATCATCCACGACAATCATGCAAGCCATGGTGGAAAATACTTCATCCGTGGAGGAGCAGTTGGCAAACTTGACGGAAGCAATCGCTGGCTTGACCAAATGCATGCAAAATCAAGAGGGTAGAATCGATAAGCTAACAGACAGGGGGGGAATCTTGATGGAAGAAGAATCCACCCATGCACCCGGCAAGCTCCCAGAAGTTCTAGAGAGTGACTCTTCCCCAAGGCAAGCAGCATCCACTAAGGCTATCCCTGTCTCATCTGAAGGAATAATTCCAATCGATCAACTGAAGGAGTTCATTGAAGGAACCATTAAGAACAAATATGAAGTTGCTGCCAAATCCTCCCTTACATATGCAAAGCCGTACACTGTAAGGGTCGATATATTGAAGATGTCTGCCGGCTATCAACCTCCAAAGTTTCAATAGTTTGATGGTAAAGGTAACCCCAAGCAACATGTTGCGCACTTCGTGGAGACGTGCAACAATGCTTGGACTTATGGAGATTACCTCATCAAGCAGTTTGTCCGCTCGTTAAAAGGAAATGCTTTTGAGTGGTACACGGACCTCGAGGCTGGATCTATCGATAGCTGGGATCAACTAGAGCAAGAGTTCCTCAATCGCTTTTATAGTATGAGACGTACTGTGAGTATGATAGAACTTACAAATACTTGTCAACGAAAGGGGGAACCAGTCATCGACTTTATCAATCGTTGGAGGAATGCAAGCCTCAGCTGCAAAGACAAGCTTAATGAAGCTTCAGACATAGAGATGTGCATCCAAGGCATGCATTGGGGATTGCGCTACATCTTGCAAGGTATCAAGCCTGACACATTTGAAGAACTTGCAACTCGTGCCCATGACATGGAATTGAGCATGGCCTCCGCTGGAAATGAAAGGCTACCCATCTATGAACCTCGCAAAGGGAATGACAAGCAAGAAGTCAGGAAGTGGGGCATGTTCGTACCCAAGTTTGAAAGCAAAGAAGCTATGAATGTCAACACGTCACCTATGAAGTTCACGACGAAGGTGAGCAAGAAGCAGAGTATGAAATCCACTTCTTTTCAAGATAAGCCAAGTGGAAAGTTGACTCTAAAAGAAATGCAAGAGAAAGAGTACCCATTCCTGGATTCTGATATGCCGGCCATTTTTGAAGAACTCCTCGAGTTAAATCTCATTGAGCTTCCGGAGATGAAGCGACCAAATGAAGCTGAGAAAACAAATGACCCAAATTACTGCAAATATCACCGACTTGTAAGCCACCCTCTGGAGAAGTGCTTTGTCTTCAAGGACAAAGTCATGGACTTGGCTTGCGAAAAGAAGATCGTGCTTGAAGATGAGAAAGCAAGCGCAAACCAAGTCTCTATCACCTTTGGCTCATTCAGTACAGATGAATTTTGTAGTTTTAAAGGAAGTAAAGATGAAGAATTACTGGAGAGCAATAAAGCTGAAGTCAATCAACCTGATGATGATGAAGGTTGGACATTAGTGACTCGTCGTAGGCACCACAAAAGGAGCCCACGAAAAGAATCAATAGAACAACCAACAAGGAAAATGATGGTGAAAATACCGAGGAAATGAAATCCGGTTAAATATTTGAAGAAAGTAAAAGTGGAGGTGCACCATCTTCAAAAGACACGACATCCAGTGACCTTGGAGGAGTTCTTACCAAGTTGGTTCCGCACGAAGATTTCCCATGAGGGTATTGAGGCCTCTTGTTGTAATGCTGATAAAGGGGAAGAAAAGAATGATGTCCTACCGTTGGCACCATCTTTGGAAAAGCTCATCGAGTCCACTCCTCAAGAAGTTAATACTTGTGAGGAAAAAGTCACGTTCACAAATGACGATATTCTGCTAGGTGACACTCTTTATAACCGCCCATTGTACCTGATTGGCTATATGCGCGATGAAAAGGTAAATCGAATTTTGGTTGATGGAGGATCCTCGGTGAACATTTTACCAATTCGCACTGTGAAAGAACTTGGTATTCCCATGAACGAACTCTCAGAAAGTCATGTGATGATCCAAGGATTCAACCAAGGGGGGCAAAGAGCCATAGGTGCAATCAGGCTGGAAATCACCATTGAAGATATGCAATCAAGTGCATGGCTACATGTGATCGATGCAAAGACTTCATACAACGTCTTGCTTGGAAGGCCTTGGATATATGAGAACAAAGTGGTTCCGTCTACCTACCATCAATGTTCGAAATACTATGAGGGTGAAGTCGAGAAGAAGAAGTTGTCGATGATGAGCCATTCACCGAGGCTGAGTCACACTTCGCCGATGCAAAGTTCTACTTGAAGAGCCGCATTGTGAAGGAGATAAAAGCTGATGGTGGCATGAAAAGCAAGAATAACGAGCCCATAACTAAAAGAGTTGAGGTGACTATTGGTAAAGCCAAGGCTGTTACTGAGGAGGTACATGCCAACGTGAATAAATCTCATAAAGGGGGTATTGCGTCTTATGGCAAGAAAGTAAGTCAAGTGCTCCAATATGTCCCCAAAAGGAAGAAAGACGAGGGCGAATCATCTACTCTCCAAACCAAGACGCTAAAGGAGTTAACTCTTCCGGTAAAACGAATTGAGGTAGTAAAATTGTCCTCGAAGCTGCTTGCAGGGTTTGTAACCCAAAATCATTGGTAGAATGTGGTGCTCCCTACAAAGCGAACAGATGAAGGTTTTGATCCTAACGCTTACAAGCTATTTGCAAAAGCTGGATATAATCCCGATGAGCCGTCAAAGTTAGGGAAGCTCCCATCAGAAGCTGCAACGAGGCAACCACGTGAAGGTTTAGGATACAAGCAACTGTCACCAGTGCGCATCTCAATAAGAAGGGCGAGCAACAATTATATCACTGTAGAAGATGAATCGGCCGCTTCTAACAGGACTTCTGTCTTTGATCGACTTGGAAAATCGCCTGTGAACCTCCGTGTTTGAAAGATTGGGTCCATTAAAGAAGGGGAACAAGTTTCGGAGAAATTTTCAAGGCATAAGAACACCTGCTTCACCCAAAATTCAGGAGATCTCTAAGGATTTCCAAAGTTTGGTTCCTTCTAGAATGAGGCGACAAACAAAACTTGTGGTTTCATGTGAAGAAGTACTGAAGGTAAAGCCATATACTATAGTCTACACTAAGGAGCGTGACGAGGATGAAGAAAGTGTGGGTTCTTTGTATCATATTACTGTACAAGTCGAAAATGGCATTCCATCTTCAATAGAGGATAATGCGGAATTGGAGGATATTTCACTGTGTTATCACATATCCTTCAATAATGGGGACCCTCAAGAAGATGAAGATGCGAATGATGCTCCACTTGAACTTGAAGAAGGAGTGAAAATAACAGTTGATGCCTTAAAAGAAGTTAATCTTGGTACCGATGAAGAACCAAGACCCACATACATAAGTGCTTTACTAAAAGTTGATGAAGAGAGCACTTATATTGAGTTACTCAAGGAGTTCAGGGATGTCTTCGCTTGGAGTTACAAAGAGATGCCTGGCTTGGACCCGAAAGTAGCAGTCCATCACATTGCAGTCAAAAATGGTGCTTGCCCTATTAAACAAGCTCAAAGGCGTTTTAGGCCGGACTTGGTTCCCTTGATTGAAATCGAAGTTAACAAACTCATCGAAGCTGGCTTTATTCGTGAAGTTAAATACCCAACATGGGTTTCAAGTATTGTCCCTGTAAGGAAGCAGAATGACCAGATTCGAGTGTGCATTGAATTTAGAGATCTCAACAATGCATGTCCGAAAGATGAATTTTCGCTTCCTATTCCAGAGCTGATGATCGATGCTACTACTGGTTACGAGGCAATGTCTTTCATGGATGGTTCGTCGGGCTATAACCAAATATGCATGACACCAAAAGATGAAGAGCTTACTACATTCCGTACCTCAAAGGGTATTTATTGCTACAAGATAATGCCTTTTGGCTTGAAGAACGCTGGTGCTACTTACCAAAGAGCTATGCATAATATCTTCGATGATCTTCTCCACAAGAATGTCGAATGCTATGTTGATGACTTGGTGGTAAAATCAAGAGAGAAGGGAGACCATTTGAAGGACTTGAAGATGGTATTTGAATTGCTCCGGAGGTACCAACTTAGGATGAATCCATTGAAATGTGCCTTTGGAGTTACTTCTGGAAAGTTCCTTGGTTTCATTGTCCGACATCGAGGGATCAAAATTGATCAAGCCAAAGTGGATGCCATTTTGAAAATGCCTGAGCCTCGGGATATCCATGAATTGAAAGGAAAATTAGCGTACCTTAGGAGATTCGTCTCGAACCTAGCTGGGAGGTGTCAACCATTCAGTCGCCTTATGAATAAAGGTGTCCCTTTAACATGGGACCAAGCATGCAGTAATGCCTTTGAGAGCATTAAATCCTACTTGATGAAGCCTCCAGTTTTAGCAGCCCCTATACCTGGAAAGCCATTGATACTATATATTGTGGCACAAGAAAGGTCCGTTGGAGCACTGTTGGCCCAAGAAAATAGTGAAGGGAAAGAAAACTCTCTTTACTACTTGAGCAGGATGATGACACCGAACGAGCTGAATTATTCGCCAATTGAAAAGTTGTGTTTGGCGCTAGTCTTCTTAATTCAAAAGTTGAAGTACTACTTTCAAGCTCATACTGTTCGTCTTGTTTCTAAGGAAAATCCCATCAAGTTCGTGATGTCAAAACCTGTTCTTAGTGATCGACTAGCGAGATGGTACCTCCAATTTCAACAATTTGAGATTTTGTACATCCCTCAAAAGGCTATAAAAGGACAAGTATTGGCAGACTTCTTGGTAGATCATCCGATACCTGATGACTGGGAACTAACCGACGAACTACCTGATGAGGATGCAATGGTCGTTGAAGTTTAACCTCCATGGAAGATGTACTTTGATGGTGCTGCACATCATGGATGAGCTGGTGCTGCGTAGTATTTGTCACTTCCCAAGGTGAAGTCTTGCCCTACTCCTTCACCTTGACACAACTCTGTTCCAATAATGTTGCTGAGTACCAAGCATTAATACTTGGGCTTGAAATGGCCGTTGATATGAAGAAATTGCAATTGCAAGTCTTTGGAGACTCCCAGTTAGTGGTCAATCAGCTTTTAGGTAGTTACGAGGTCAAGAAGCCTGAACTACGCCCATATCATGATTACGCTAAAAAATTAATGGGGTGGCTCGGTGATGTGACTATTCAGCATGTGCCAAGGAAAGAAAACAAGAAGGCGGATGCTTTAGCTGCCCTAGCTTCATCGCTAACCCTGTCTGATCACGCGCAAGTTACTGTCTGCCAAAAATGGGTAGTACCGCCGCCAAATGAGGCTGAAGGTGAAGAAAATGAACTCAAGCATCTTGTTGCTGTTTCTGAAGTCGAGAAAGAGGAATGGTGACAACCCATTATCGACTACTTGTGTTATGGGATACTTCCAGAAAATCTGCGGAGAAGAACTGAAATCCGTCGTCGTGCACCTCGCTTCCTTTACTACAAAGATACCCTATACAGAAGATCATTCGAGGGAGTACTCTTGCGATGCTTAGGGGAAGATGAAGCACTCCAAGCTTTGCAAGAAGCGCATTCTGGGGTATATGGGTCACACCATTCTGGACCAAAGCTCCACTTCCATATAAAAAGGATGGGATATTATTGGTCAACGATGGTAAAAGATTGCTTGGACTACGCTCGAAGATGCAAGGCTTGTCAATTCCACGCGAAGTTTATTCATCAACCTCCTGAAGTGTTGCACCCGACTGTGGCATCCTGGCCGTTTGACGCTTGGGGATTAGATGTTGTTGGACCACTGCCAAAGTCCTCTGGCGGGCACCTATACATCCTGGCTACAACCGACTACTTCTCAAAATGGGCTGAAGCTGTTGCTCTTAAGGAAGTAAAAAGGGAAAATGTTGCAAATTTCATCTGAGTAAACATTATTTATCGCTTTGGCATTCCTCGTTACATAATAACGGATAATGGAAAGCCATTCGATAATAGGTTGATGAATAAGGTTTGTGATCTCTTTGGCTTCAAGCAACGTAACTCTTCGATGTACAATGTTGCGGCCAATGGTCTAGCTGAGGCATTCAACAAAACTCTATGCAACTTGCTAAAGAAAGTCGTTTCCAAATCCAAACGAGATTGTAATGACCGTATGGAAGAAGCTCTATGGGCATATAGGACGACTCACCGCACGCCAACACAAGCAACTCCTTATTCGCTCGTTTATGGAGTCAAAGCCGTCTTGCCACTTGAGCATCAAATACCTTCATTACGACTGGATATTCAAGAAGGGATCACTGATGAAGAAAATGCTCGACTTCGATTAGCAGAGTTGGAGGCTCTTGATGAGAAGAGGTTGGAAGCTCAACAGAGTCTTGAATGTTATCAAGCTCGATTGTCTCGCGCCTTCAATAAAAGAGTTCGCCCGAGATCCTTTCAAGTAGGAGATCAAGTCCTTGCCGTACGAAGACCCATAATTACTTCCCATAAACCTGTAGGGAAGTTCACTCCAAAATGGGATGGGCCATATGTTGTACAAGAATCTTACTCAAGTGGGGCATACAAGCTGGTTGATGCAGATGGCATGAGAATCGGCCCTATCAATGGCAAGATTTTGAAAAAGCACTATCCTTGAAGTTGCAACGCTCCTCGACGTACGAGCCTAAACTGCAAGTCATGATGCTCCTTGATGCATGAGCTTAAACTGCACATTGCTATACTCCTGACCCGCATGAGTCTAAACTGTGTACGGCAAAAAAAAGAGTCTGCTAGGTTGAAAACCTCGAAAGAGGCGACCTAGGCAAAAATAAAAATAAAAAAAAACTCATCCCTTTGAACTACGTTATGACTTGATCCTCTTCACCGAGGTACGTAGGCAGCTTAGACTTTGATTCTAAGTTCAGTCGCATGAGTTTTCAAAAAATAAAAGTTTGGCATCATCGGATCATTACATTAATTCTACCTAGTGTAGATGCATATATCTATGAGGAAAATGAGACGATTTGCGTTGAAGTATAAAAGATGTCTTATAGCTTCAATAGTACAAAAGTTGATACATCCAAAAAAATATAGAGACAATAGGAATTAGACATTTTTCTATACAAAAGCCTAAATCATGGAGATGATCGTAAACTAGGCTTTGTTGCTGACATGTCTAAATGCTTTTCCAAGTCTGTATGGTGTCTCCACATTTGATGCCATCCTCAATTGTTGGTTGAAGGTCCCAATCACCATGGGAGCCGCCATTGATGAACTTCAAGACTATTAATAAATCAAGTGCAATAGTTGGTGAAGGGGTGACTCCACATCTTGTATGATACCTCGATATGATATCCGAACTCTTTGAGCTTCTTTGCGAGTCTGCAAAAGAAATAAATGAAGAGATAAGAATTTTGACGCATATAGCCAAGCTACTACATGCAAGACTGTAGAGTCAATTTCAAGAAGAAAAAAATATTTGTAGGGCAACTCAGAGAGCATAGAGCTAGAAAGCAAGCTCGACAGACGACGGGATCAACTTTGGAAAACTACTGCAGTCCATCTTGAAGACATTCTGCTCCTAACATTTCATATGTTGTAGATTTGGATGTCTAGTTTGTAATAACACAAACCATTTGCAATTTGGAGGCCCCGAGCTCAAGATATGATTTTTTCGCCGGAACTACACGAATCTGAAAGTTACTGCAGTTAGGTGGACTTTGAGAAATTTCTGTTTCTAGCTCGGAAAGAGGTTCTGCCACGAAACTCATAGGTGTTGCAGATCTCTGAGGGTACTTTCTGACGGTGCAAACAGATCTCAATTCGGAGTCTCCTAGCTCGAGATATGAATCATTCGACAGGAGTGCGCAAAGCAGAAACAAATGCAAGGCGGACATCAGGAGCGAATTCAAAATAATATCGCGACCAATCTAAAAGGAGTTCTGCCGCGATATTTTCAGCAAGCAGTGCTGTGAAGCTGAAATGACAGATTGCTGCATCGCCTTCAAAGGTTCATTCCGACTTATCCTGTTGCAAGTTTTGATTCTGCAGAACCAAACGGATTGCAGTTTGGACACTCCTAGGTCGAGATACAGTTTTTTTTCAATGCAAGCATGAAATGCTATGAAGTCAAAGTAGCAGAGATGCACCGAGTGCTTGCTCGCCGAAGTTGGAAAGGCCAACTCCAAGCCTGTTCCGCGCCAATCTGCAAGAATCATGAGTTTCGCCACATGCGCGCTTGCATAGAAGAATACAATTGCTCCAACTCCAAGCCTCTTCCGCGCCAATCCGATGAGAGGTGCCACGTTCTCGCTCTTCAATGATGAACTCGGTCTTCATCTTCGGCATTACCATGGATTTCGAAGGTAAGATGCCAAAGGGCCAGACATATCGCAATTCGGATCCACTATACAAAAGAAAGTACACGAGTTTGAAAGTTTACTGCAGTTAGGCCAACTTCAAGAATTTTCTGTTGACAGCTCGAAAGGAGTTTTGCTATGGAAATCATATGAGTTGTAAGACTCTGAGTTTACCTTCTAACAGAGCAAACGGATTTCAATTCCGATTCCCCTAGCTCAAGATACATTGTTTTTCGCTGAAAGTACACGAATCGGAAAGTTTACTGTGGTTAGGCCAACTTCAAAAAATTTTTGTTGACAGTCCGAAAGGAGTTTTGCTATGTATGAGTTGTAAGACTCTGAGTGTAATTTCTAACAGAGCAAACAGACTTCAATTCCGATTCCCCTAGCTCAAGATACATTATTTTTCGCTGAAAGTACGCGACTCGGAAAGTTTACTGCGGTTAGGCCAATTTCAAAAAATTTCTGTTGACAGTCCGAAAGGAGTTTTGCTATGAAAATAATATGAGTTGTAAGCCCCTAAATTTTCTTTCTAACGGAGCAAACGGATTTCAATTCCGATTGCTCTAGCTCAAGATACATTGTTTCTCGCTGAAAGTACGCGAATTGGAAAGTTTACTGCAGTAAGGTCGACTTGGAGAATTTTCTATTGACAGCCTTGAAGGAGTCCTAATATGAAATGCATACATGTTGAAGGTCTCTAAGTTTACTTCCTAACAACATAGACGGATCAAAATTCTGACACTCCTAGCTCGGGATATGATGTTCTACGCTGAAAGTATGCAAACCTGTAAAGTTACTGCAGTTAGAACAAATTTAAGAAACTACTGCAACTAATCCAGAAGGAATTTTGGTCTGAAATCTGACTTAAAGATTAACTTCAGGAATCAGCTTGGACCAACACGGAAGGAATTTCAAGGTGCATGAAGTGAATGACACATGTTGTAATAGAAAATAACTCTGCCACACGTGATCTTCACTACCTCTCTAGCATCATATCATGAAGCTTTTGTTGTGTACTATTTTCTGAACTTGGCGTAGGCTTTCAATACAAATGGACGCACTGCGAAGTCCCTAAAGAACATGTCAGCAAGTCGTCCAGTTAGAAGTCATCAAATACGTGCATTCAGTAAAGAGTCACCTAAATATGTTTGTCACCGAATGGAGTCCATGGCTCGCGTTTGGGAATGGTCATTCGACTAAAGCCTCCATGAGTAGCTGGCTGCAACAAAGAAACCTTCATCTGTTCCAATGCAGTAGAAACTGAACTATAAAAATAAAAACAAAGGAAATTCTTCTAAGAAACATAATTAAAGCAGCGCAGCAACTTTGAACACTATCGGCAAAATAACTTACCATTATGCAGTAAACATAGCCGATCGAGCTCAAGTATTGCGACGCTAAAAAAGTGTAGCAGCGTTTCAAGCCAAAAGATGTGAAATCGAGCTCAAGTATTGCGACGCTAAAAAGTGTAGCAGCGTTTCATTCGGCAATGTCTCCAACAACAGAGCAAAGAATCTGAAAAAGCAACTTTGGTAGTTCAATGACCTTTCTTAGTAGCATCAGGAAGCAGCGATTAACAAACACAGGGTGCAATTCTAACCAACAACACACCAAAAATGGGAATTATACAAAAGTGTAAAGACGGAGAATCGGCCAAGCAAAGAATCCGAGCGTCATATGTTTTAGAAATAAACTGTTTCAGAACTATGATACCAGTTAGTTTTTCTCGATTAACCTCGATATACCTGTATAATTCATCCATGCCATAATTCACAGGAAACTCAAAATTCAATGGGACAGTGCAAATAAAAAAGAAAGTACTTTTATTGCGCTAAGAAAAGAAATATCAATACATGATATCCGTCTAAAAAAAAAGGGAAAGAGGCAGGGGGCCCTAAATAAAAATAAATAAAAAAATCTAAAGCTATGGAAAAGGTTTGAAGCTAAGGATTTTCTGGAGACTCATTTTAACTGCATCTTTCAAGAGGGACAATTTCTCTGCTTCATCATCCGACAACGGAACGTTCGCCTCAATGGTATAAATCTCGCCTTCGGTAACGGTGATTTTCTGTTGACTTTTGGACAGCTTCTCTTATTGTTTATTCAGGAGCACGGTGATCTTATTCTTTTTAGAGGTCAGGGCTGCTAATTGTGTCTCGACACTCGCAAGAGCCACTTGAAGTCTTTCAGCGGACTCATTTGCCTTCCCATATTCCAACTTCACATCATCGAGGCGTTGTTGTGCGTTAGAGAGTGAATCTTGGTGTAATTATTTACTCATCTTGGACGATCTTAAAGCATCATACTCTGTATAAGTCTTGAAGAAAGCTTCAACTGGATCCTCCAAAGTAGAAATATCAATGATATTCTCTCTTTGTATTTCCGTAAGAGTCAAACTAATACTTTCCTCCAACTTCATAAAGCTGTCCGTGGAATCTACAGAGAACTCCTTGATCCACTCGCACAATCCACGCCACATCACAGAAACAAAAGTCGATTTGGCACGACAAATAGTCTCATGCAGCTCTTTGCTTGAAGCACCAGGCTGCAATGGCCATAAGGAAGGCCTGAACGATTTCGGGTGCATGACCTCAGTTGTAGCAGCCGCACCTTCACTCATCACAGCTGGTTGGATAAACTTTCTATGAACCGGAGAAGAAGAATATGGCTTTCTAGGTGGAATTAACTCCACTGAAGAAGCTCCACCCATACCATGATCCTTAGAACCATTTGGTGACTTGTGGGAGCTCTTTGCAGTCATACCAAGATCATCTATGTCGGCAAAGCAATCCTCAATAATGTCACCCCTAAGCTCATCATTTCATAATTCTTGAAGATCTGACTAAAAAGAATATATAGAAGAAGAAAAAGCTGTTAGTATTCAAAAAAAGAAAAAAGAAAAAAAAAGTAAATAAAGTAATAGGAATACAAACAGAAAGAATTCTACTTGTTCTGGTAATTCAGGGAATGCATTGTTAAGCCCGTATCCTCATCCACAAAGGCATCATCCTCAATAATGATGGTATCTAAGATAGCAGTACCGCAACAGTCGTCACCCAACTCCTTCGCCTTCTTGTTCGGACGGTTCCAATGGTGGTCTTCGCTGGATTCACTCTCTATTGGACTGGAAGATGATTTTTCTCTTCACAAAGTGGCACAAGGCTGGTCTCTCTATCACTGCCCTGGTTTGACGAAACTAGGTGCTTCTTCCTTTTGCAAGAGTCGCTGGATACCTTGGGGGTAGTAGTAATTGTCTTCAAGGCCAATGAAAGTCGCCTAACTTTCTTTTTCACCGGTGCATCCACATCCTTCACGACTTTGGACGTGGAAAGGGTCTGGGCTGCTTGCGGAAGATCATTTGACTTCGTCTTAGGCTTGGAAGAAGGAGAAGTTAGCTTTACTTTCAGTCGACTCGGGACCCCTTTGGATCGCACATGCACTTGATCTTGCCTTGGACTTGTCGAAACAATATGAGGGCTCTTTTTTGAAGGATCTAGTCGATGTATTGGCCACCAGTCTATGTACTCACGAGTCACTAAAGGCACATCGTTTATCGGATGTACTGGAACAATGAATTTTGAGAAGGTTCCAAGACGTGTGGATGAATCCCAAAGTTGCACTAGTGCCTGCAACGTACCATCATAGGGCTGCTCCATAAGATCTCCAGGGATGTCTTGGCAAAAACCAAATTGCCTACTAAACCTGTGAGGGCTGTAGGACTCCACGATAAAAGTATCATCATGCCTAAGGGTGAGATAGCTAGAGCGAAGAGATATAAAAAATTCGCTGAACGAATCTGAAAGTTTGCCATTGTCTGTAAAGTGTAACTCTTTGCCACGCAACAATGCCAAATGGTGGAGTTGACGGGCATCATCACGTTGGAACAACCTTCGAGCATCAGAAAGGTTGAAATATTTAGCCATTTTCTCGCATGAAATTTTGCATAAGGGTAAACTTCGGTGCGTGTGATTAGCACGGTGGTAGGTCTCAAAATACTCTACCATCCAGCCATACACATAGTGTATGGGAAAAATTACATCACTTGCAATCAGGTCATTGGAAGTGGAGATCTCCTTCAAGCCACGATATATGCTAGCAAGGACCGGGACAACTAAAGAGAATTTTACTCCATGAGCCATTAAGCTTGCAACTTTGAAAACACTAGCACGAACGTGGTCACCCTTCTTATTTGGAAGCACAAACTTACAGAGCCAACATGCAAGGAAAGCCGCCAAGTTAGTCTCATTTATAAGAGACTCCTCCACATCTATCTCGATAAAGGGGGCATTCTCCTCGTCTATTCGTGGTAAGAAGGTTTTGTCTATACGTCCCGAAGGATTATGATTCTGCCTCGGCTTGGTGGTCCGCACCTTCGACGTCTTTTGCAGAGGCTTAGCATACCTGCTCGGCCCTCTAAACTAGAACCCCACCCAATCACAGACGAAGACCTCATGAAATTCCCCTTTTGCAAGTCTGTGGAACGCTGAAAACAAGTATAAGCAGCTTTCTGGGAGGAATGGCTTCGCTTGATGGTCCATTTATGTCAACTCCTTCGCCGAAGGAACTACTTCGTCATAAAAGGACCCATGCACGGGAAGGACTCCAATGGTTCGCAGGTCCCATAAAGATATAGATAATTCTCCAATGAAGGTAGCAAGTGTGTTGATGGAAGGACGCCAAAGCTCACAAAAGGCCTGAAGCACGTTGTCGTTATAATCATACGTAAACAATGAAGCATATATGGCATCGTAGACCTTCAGATCTTCCAAAAAATTTTTGTGGCGGGGGAGAACATCTTCTACCCACTCCCAGTAGCCGGGTGTGTAGAGAACGTTGCCAAAGCCAGAAGGGGAGACATTCCAAGTGTGGAAGCATCCATCACGATGAGAAAATTTAGACGGCGCGACTTCCCGATGAATTGTGGACCTCAAAATAGGGACCTTTATATTAGTGACCTCGCCCGAAAATTTGCCCATAACATATTTGGCCTCCCTTGTCCACCATTCTGTAAGATGAAGAGATGCGGTAGGCAGCTTTCTAACAAGAGGGAAGGAACCGATCACTGGAGGATGAACTGCCAAAGAGAGAACCTTATCGGACTGATTTTGCTCATCGCTCGTGATTTCAAGATGAGGGTGCGGCTTATTATGGTCATGAAATTGCATCTTGATTGCCGGAAGTCAAGGTTGTATACGCTGCACGAAAGGAATCGAGGAAGAAGATTAAAATTCGTGAAGCATGTGCAAAACTGAAATAAAAAAATCAGATCCTGCAGCTAACTCTAAAAGAAATCATAGAAACCAGCACACGATGAATTGAAGTGTTAGTATTTGGTGTAAAAGTAGTCTCTGAAGTTTAATCTTCAAAGGATCAAGAAGTGCTTGATTTCGGGCTTCCTACGTCAAGATACAAACTATCTAGTGAGCGAGTGCAAATCTGGAGACGCAATATAGCAGGATCTTAACTCTGAATTTCAGAATATTACCTGGATAAATCTATTAGCTTTATGGTCGTGATTTTCAGATATGTCGAAGCTCCACGAGTCTACTTTCCAGTGCCGCAAACCGTTCATGATTTCGGTATCCCTTCAAAAGGTTATTAAGTTTCTCGTGACGACGCGCGATTCTGAAACTATTAGCGAATTCGAAGTAAGAACCTGATTTCGAAGAGATTACCTGAACAAATCTACAAGCTATGTGATCGTGATTTTCGGATATGTCGAGGCTCCGCGAGTCTGCGTTCCAGCTCCACAAACCGTTTAAGATTCAGGTGCTCCTACAACAAGTTATAGATTTTCTCTTGCAAGTTCTCCAAGCTGCCAGGAAAGTTCTGTCACAAAGATAATAAGGAAAGACTCGAAGAGTTGGTGTAAATATAATGCATCGCAATGAGTCCTTATATAGACCTCCGAAGGTAGTCTTTGATTCGTTTCCAACTTGGTTTCATTGAGCTGTCAATCTTTGAGAAGAACTCAAATTTCAGGATTGAGGAGTTTATGTCCTAAAATTTCTGGACAAGAAAAGTTGGGTCCTAAAAGAAGACAAATTGAAAAGAAAAAAAAATACTGCTCTCTCTTGTTCCTAAAAGAAAAGGGAGTTTTCGTTGGCATGATTCCTAAAATATATGGACAGGAAAACCAAGAAAATGGAATGCCAATTGAAAGTTTAAAAATAAAATAAAAGGGCACGGCTTTTCATTTTCCAATTTCAAGTGGAGAACGACTTCCTATAGTATTGATGGGCTCAAGTATGAAGTTATTGGGCTGGAATATCGCAAGGCAAATTCGAAATGCCAAATCAATTCGATCCAAATACTATATGTTGTAAATTCACAAGGTTGTATTTCCAAAATAGGAAAGGGCTTACAAGGAGTCAAGTTTGAGGTTCAGACAAAATAAAAGTTTGTCAATATTAGTACTTCAAGCCTCGCCGTTAAAGTTTGACAAGTCTACAAACCGACGTAACTTGAAGTAGGGGGCATTTGTAAACGATTGAATTTTATTTGAGTTTGAGTCCATTAAATTATTTGGACCACATGATAAATTCAAAGACGTGTCAGCTCAAACAATGATTACGGGCTAGAATAATTGAATTTATTATTTAAATATAATATGTGTATATAGATTTAATTAAGAGCCCGAGTTAATGGGCCTAGTTCATCTTGTTGGACTTCAAATGATAAGCCCAAAATCCATGCCACGTGTCAAATGACATGGCACGCCAGGTCAAATCAAGGGCCACTAAAATCATGCCACGCGCATAAGTGATGTACATGCCAAGTCAAATGTAAGGACCAATCAAATGTCGCCAAATATTCAAATGACATGGTTCAACCAATTATGTGCAAGCTTATCACATAGCTTTAGTGATAGTTTTGATGACTCGAGTTGGCCAATCAAATTGGAGGAAAAAAGATATGTGTTTATCACAAGTTCCCTCCCCTACAACTATAAATAGGGGGTCTCCATAAGGCCAAAGGGACAGGAAAAAGGATAGATATTGAAGCTCTCCTCCACAGTGGTGATTCACAAGTCTTCCGCATAGCAAGAAGTCGTTGTCTCCAAGGGGTGAGCTGCAAGTTTTCCATCCTCCACGTTTGTGATCAAAGCCTAGCTCCGCATTCGTGGTCAAATCCCAACAACAAGTGGTCCATCAATTCAAGAACAAGCGAAGCTCTCGAATTGACGGTCGTGAGGAGAAGAATCAGAGGATTACATCTTTTAAACTTAAGATTGTTCAAAGATTGTAACCCGCGTAAATTATTGAAATACAAACATTTTTTTTTGTCGCTATATTTCTTGTCTTGATTATTATTTTCAGGAATGAAATTTTAGTTGTTACAAGTTAATTCAAATCTGAAAAAATGTCAATTCAAATGCTTAATTTTCTTTTTTAATCACTAATCGAAATAATTTATTTTTTGAGGATTTAAATTATTAATATTAGCGCATAGCATAAAATAAGTATTTAATTATAACTATATTTTTATCTAATTTTTTTTTTCAAATGATAAAAAATTAAACTTTTGCACTTTATGTTTGTCACAGCGTTAGTAAATGACTTTTGCTAATCACTTCTCTCTCTCTTGCTATTATTAAATATTTTCGTAATTATTTTTTCTAATAATATTTTAAAATCTATATTAATATTTATATCTAAGCAAATTATTGACCGATGAATAAAATTAATAGCCATTGGTTCAATCTCACATAGAATACTCATAGAATTTATAGGTTAAATACTGATTTGAATAAAGTACAAAGCAAACTACTTCCTTAATCTTTAATTTTTTTTTATTTACATCATAATTGTTCACCAAAAATTTAGCATGATTATACAATTGTTTTGAGCTAAAAAAAGTTCAATTGTATAAAATTCATATATAAGGTAAAACATATAAATACTTGGTGTTATTTAATTATACTTTAATTTTAAATTCATGTAAGATATAACTTTAATAATTTTAAAGTCTTAAATATAAGGACCTCTTACTCAATTCAAGTAAGGAAATGTATAATAAGTAATAAATCTTATTTAATTTCAAACTCCTCGATTCTAGCTACAAGAATAATCCAATGACTATTTTGTCTAGTGTGAACTCTATTTTAAAAGGATAAATAAGACGAATGTCATTTCGCTAAGGGCTTTCGTGAACAAAATGCTTTTGAAAATTTAAATACTTCAATTAAATTATACATATATGTTCATTTAGATGATGCAAATAAGTGCAATAGGAGGAAGATAAATGTGAAGTTGAAAGAAACTTGAAGATAATCAACTTCGAATTAGATACAATATAACTTACATGAACCTAAACTTCTTTAAATAGATTCATGTAATGAGTTGATAATTGCACTTAAGTGCTTAACTAAGAAAGAAGTTAAAAGAACACCAAAGGATGTGGTGCAGCGGATGGAGCTTCTTTTCCCTTAATCAGAGATCTCAGGTTCGAACCCTAAAATGAAAATATCTTTGATAGAGAGCGCTTTCCCCGAACGGGGCCCTACGCGGCACGAATCCGAATATATAGTCGGGCTTTAATACGAGTACCAGACACCAAACATGATACGAAAAAAAGAAGCTAAAAGGAAGCCTTCGTAGATAATTGAGATTTGAGAATAGGAGTAACGTAAATTTAGAAAGATTCCAATTCTTAGAATAAAAAGATACCCTACGGCACTCTTTTGTTTTTAAAAATAACTTTTAAACCTAAATCTTTTGAGAGTCTAACTTTTACTTGAATTTCACGGTGACTGATATTTGCCATAAAGGAAACCTAAAAAATAAATAATATAACATGTCAGAAATTAACAGACACGGGCTAAACAAACCAAATCCAAATACAATCGCAAAGCAAATTACATTCTGAGGACTTCACAGTTAATTAATAAGGAAAGTCTTAAAGCAAATTAATTGTGATGACTTCGTAATTGGTTCAAATAAGGAAAGTTTTTATCACCAAAATTTTAGCTGATTTTAAAGTCTAAAATATTAAAAAGGAAGAAGTTAAATGACTGTTTTATTCAGTGTAAACTCTATTTTAAAAGGATAAAAAAAGCGAACGATATTTCGCTAAGGGACTTGATACTTTTAATATAATATATAAATAGATATAGATTAACCGGAAATTGAAAGGTAAAAATGCATACTAGAGACCTTAAAACTTTGCTCTGCTTTTTACCTGAGAGCTTTCAGGGAAATCTCTTTTGTTCTCATTGAAAATTAAACTTAAGAAAGTTTCGAGGATAACAGTTTTAATAGTAAAGACTCAAGATATTATAATTCAATGACAGTACAAAAGTTCGAACCTTCATCGTCTCTTACTGCCAAGCTGGGCTTTCTCTACTTTCTTTAAACTATGGGGGGGGGGGGGGGTTGTAAAATCAAATATTTTAAAGCTATATTTCCTCGTTGCTCCTCTTTTATGTGTCACTTAATTAATGCTTCTATTGCCAAAGAAACGAATGGGTTTTCAATCAAATGGCCTCTACCGTGAAGGTATTCAGTACGCAAAGAGCAATTGACAAAGAATGGTCCCGTAAGGACATCATCTACTGGTAATGTTTATGCTATATTTACTTTTTCTATCTGTTAAATTGTTCGTCCAACTCTATTAATAGACATAATTTTTCTATGTTGTTTTAACAAAGCGTTCTTCGAATTTGCAACTCCAATTTCAATCAAACCACCCCAAACTTACACTAAATGATTTCAAATTTGAGACAAAGCTTTCAAATACCAACACAAACAATCCCAAATCACCAATTCAGTCAAATAATACCAAATCAATAGAACCACTTTGTCTTATTCAATATTTTCTTAGGTCTAACAATGGAATTTTGAGCGTTTTATATTAAATAAATTTAAGCATAAATTATCAACATTCAAACGATTTTAATAATTATGGATCATTGCCCTTCTGCTTTCCACCACCACAAAAAATGTCAAGTATTAAATATTAAAAAACTATAGTGCTCAAGTAAAAAACGAAAATATTTTGCTAAGATAGTAAAAAAACAGGGACATTTAGCCAAAATTAGTCCGATTGGGGAATATACCGTGAAGATTTTTGATATTCATCCTTAGGGCTGACAGAATTAGCCCAAGCCCAATCAACTCGCCCAACATTTAATGGGTTGGGCATGAAGATTTTTCCAATGGGCTGTTTTAGGCAGAACTCATACTGACCCGTAAAATTAAATTAGCCCAAATGCAACTCGTTAAGTGCCCAAACTCAACCCGTGCTGTATGTGAGCACGTAATTTTTGCTCGACTAAAAATACTCTTCCAAAATTTACAAAAAATAGATTTTTTCTACTTATTTTAATTTTTATAGAATTTTTAGAAATTTCTTATTAATTGTTGTTTGCATTTAATTGCGTATTTAATATACTAAAATTATAAGAAAATACCACAAAAATATCAAACTTCATGCATTGCATTTTAAATTTTTATTTGCATTTTTAGGATTTAAGTTATTTATTAATTGTATTATTAAACAAAAATAATAAAAAATGGTCATTTTTACATATTTAGCTTTTAGTTTTAAAATTAGTATTTTCCTTTCTTTAGTTTTAAGTTAATTAATTAATCTAATGTTAGAAATAGATAATTAATTTAATTCTACATATTAGATTTGATTTAGGATTTGGTTTAAGTTTTTAATTAATTTTATAGGATTTAAAAATCAAGAAAAAGAAGAAAAGAGCTTGGTTTGATTTCGAATTGGACCACAACCATTTTTTAGTGGCCCAATTGACCTAAAAATTGCCCAAATCACCTAGCCCAACCCCCTACCAGGCCCAGCCTCTCATTCAAGCACCGCTAATTACCAAAATGACCTCGTTTTAGTAACGCCTAAATCTCCACCATTCAACCCTTTTGATCTAACGGCTCTCAACTAACCTCTACACCCCAAATAACTATCCTAAAGAACCCTCCATAACCCCCAAAACTCCCCCCATTCGTTGCATCCCCCTCCCCCAACCAAACCCTAGCCGCCTTAGGATTCCTAAGCCCCTGCCGCCGCCGACCACCGTCCAAACAACCCCAAACCCATACCCTACACTCTCCGACTCCGCCTTAACCCTAATTCCTTACCAATTTCCCCAAAACATCCACCAAACTTCTCCAATTTCAGATTTAAAAAGAAGAAAAAAAAGACCCTAGTTTTCTTTCCTCCTTCGATTTTGGTTGAGTTTCAAGACTCGATTTGACCGAAACTTACGCTAATTGATTGTTCTCAGCGAGAACAACTGATTAGTATCATTTTTGGTCCATTTCGAAGGCGTTCGAATTTGATGGTTTGACCAAATTCTGTCAAAAGATCTTTCTTGCTATGTTTAGGTAATTTTCCATTATCTTTACTATTGCTTCATGAGTTTTAATCTATTCTTCTTACTTTTTAGCATATTAGGATTTAATTTCATTTGATTCTGTGTATGCATGATTTAATTAATAGTTAATTGCATGATTTTGTTTGATAACTGATTTAGGATTACTATCTTTTTTTAATCATTCCTGCTTGCTCTCCTGTTCTGACCGGATTGATACCTAAATCCGGTCGAATTAAATTTTGCTTGCACGCTTTAATTAGGTGCATAATCAGTTAGTTCAATTGTGTTATTTAGTGTAATTGCATAAGTTTATCAATTAATTATTAAATAGTTTGGCTGATTAATGTTTTGTTCATATCCGTATGTTTTTTTATGTTCATAATTGAAACTTGAGGGAGCTAATACAAAAACTTAGGGCATTGAGAATCAGAAGTTAAATAAAAATTAGGGTGCCTATTTGTAAAGAACAGAAACTTAAGGGGGTTAATTGGAAAGTAAAGATAGGGATTCTTAGGTGTTTGTTTGGGAGGTTTCTAGAAAGGGACTAGCTGTCCAAAATTGATAACAAAAGATGCTGAAAAACTGGACAGTTGTCCATTTTTCTGTTTTTAAAAGATGTCAATTTCCTAATTTTAAGGTAATGCTGACAGATTCCCTCAATCTCTCTCTCATTCCCTATTATCTTGCACTCTCACACTCTATAAAAGAGACCCCACACTCCCTCACACACTACACGTTAATTTCTGCATATTCACTCTAAAAAAGGGCATAAATACTTAGACAGAAAAAGGGAAATAGGGAGGCTGCTTCAACTTCACTATTTTCGGGTACATTTTCTGGGTTTAAAAGCTGCTGAATCTTAGCGCAATGGGTTGTTGATTACTGCTCTTGTTCAATCAAGCTCTATTTGCTCTCAGGTTTGGCCTTTATTTGGTCATCTTTTCTTCTATTGTTCTTGCTGATAGGTATGTAATCTATCTATCTTGTTGGATCTTCATTAAATATAGATTCAAAGATGTGATTTGTTCTTGCTATGCCTATGTTTAGATTTTGTACATTAAAGATGTGTGATTTTCTTGTTTGTTGTCAAATCTATCCACTGTTTGCTTTCTATCATTATACATGAATTCTATTTCAGTTGTGATTACTGATTGTGCTCCTGTAAATCTTATTAAGATAGAGCTATTTGAATGTCATGCTGTATTTTCCCTTTTCTTTTTCTTTCTTCCAGAAACATAGCTATTCTTGTTCAATTAATGAGTGGTATGTGGCATCAATCATTAAATTTCTTGTGGTTTTAAGGTTGAAGTTGTTGTTAGATCATGCAGACTTGGCAACAGTCTAAACAGGAGATTTCTTAGTATTCTATGTATGTAATGAGTAATTTTGTGCCAATTTGAGGATGTTGAGGGCTGTTGCTGCTGATCACATGGATTGTCACGACCCGAATTACCCACCGTCGGGACCGTGATGGCGTCTAACATTGAACCCGCTAGGTAAGCCAACTTTATTGATTATTCAACCTTTTTACTTTTATCTTTAACAATTTACTAAATTAATGCAAGCATACAATGGAATTAGAAATGTGGAAGGACATAATTTAACAGTTTAGCTAATACCAATATGAAATCCATAACAATACTCCACCCAGAACTGGTGTCACAATCTCATCGACTATTTATGAATACTACAAATAGGGTCTGAACAAAGAGAATACCTGTCTATCTCTGAAATAGAAAAGAATGGAAAGAAATAGGATAGAAGGGGACTCCAAGGCCTGCAGACGCCTGCAAGACTACCTCGGGTCTCCGCTGGACTGAAGGCAGCAACCTCTAACTATGGTCCGTATACTTCAGTACCAGGATCTACACAAAAGAGTGCAGAGTGTAGTATCAGTACAACCGACCCCATGTACTGAGTAAATGTTGAGCCTAACCTCGAAGTAGTGACAAGGCTAGGACACAACAAACAACATAACCTGCAGTTAAACAATATCTAACAGAATAACAGTAATAGAGGCAAATCAAAAGTAACGGGGAAAGGTAACCTACTATGGGGGATACCAACATAAAGAATCACATAAATAATGAAATGAAATAATTAAGGCACTTGAACCGATAACAACAAGAAATTATAACAAACTGACAATAAATGCACGACATCACCCTTCGTGCTTTTACTCTCAATCCCCACCATGCATCAATAATGAAAATGTGCACGACATCACCCTTCGTGCTTTATCTCTCTTCCTCACCATATGCATCAATATCAATGTAAATGTGCACGACATCACCCTTCGTGCTTTATCACTCTTTCCTTACCATATGCATAAGTATGAATGTAAATGTGCACGGCATCACCCTTCATGTTTTATCACTCTTTCCTCACCATATAATAGTAACAATCAACATCCCGACAAGGGAATCAACAATAAGAATAAATACATTCCGGCAAGGGAATCAACAATAAGAATTAAATATGTCCCGGAAAGGGCATCAACTATAACCAATCTTTTTCCAATAATCAACTTCACAAATGAACCTCAACTGGAGCCAATGCTCAACAATAGACAAATAGTACGAAAAATGATCATAAGTCTTACTCGACATGGGTAATCAACAATTTAGGCATTTATAGTACTTATCAAGAATCACAACAATTATAATTTAATACTCACGGGCATGCTTGATACCAACATATAGATACTCGTCACCACACCTATACGTCGTACACTACACCAGCACATAGCAAATAAGGCACAATACCTATTCCCTCAAGCTAAGGTTAGACCAAACACTTACCTAGATTCCACGGCCACGAATCAAGCCTCAACTATCACTTTCCCTCTTGATTCTACTTCCAATTTAATTGTATCTAGCCAATATTAACTTATTAACATCAATAATTGCTAAAGAACTCATACCCAATGCTCAATTATAGCTTCCCAAAAAACCCCAAAAACAGACCCTGGACCTGCTTAGTCAAAACTCGAGGTTCGGACCAAAACCCGAATACTCATTCATCCACGAGCCCAAACATGCAATTAGTTTCGGAATCCGACCCCAAATCGAGGTCTAAATCCCCAAATTTGTAAAATCCCCAATTTTCTTAAAATTCCTAATTTCTACCCTTAATGAACAAGATTCAGGCCTAGAAATTTAATGGGTGTTGATGAAAAATGAAAGAAATGAGTCTCAGAACACGTACCTATGGTTTGGTGATGAAATCCCCCTTCAAAAATTGCCCAAGGTCTGATTATAGGGAAGGAGATATGAAATTTTGGGTTTAATCCCGTTCTGCCTCTATTTTTAAATCGCTGGACAGGCCTTCTTCGCGTTCGCGAGATGTAGCGGCCAAAAGCCTTCGCGTTCGTGAGATACCCACCCCGTTCGCGAAGGCATTCTCCCCTCCAGCCTCCGTGTTCGCGATCGAAGGGATGCATTCGCGATGAGTATTTCACCCCTCCCCCAAGTCCCTGCCATAATGGCATTCATGTTCGCGAAGGGTAACGCCCCCAACACTCCGCGTTCGCGACCTGTGCCTCGCGTTCGCGTAGAAGAAATTTCCTTCAGAAAAACTTTACTCTTCATATTTGCGAGAGTTCATTCGCGAACGCGAAGAAGAAAACCCCTGTGCACCTGCAACAACTAAGACATCAGAATCTCTAAGTCTCAAAACATCCCAAAACCTATTCGAAACTTACCTGAGCCCTCGGGGCTCCAAACCAAATATGCACACAAACCTAAATACATCATACAGACTTACTCGTGCGATCAAATCGCCAAAATAACACCTAGAACTACAAGTTTAGCATCAAACTCAAAAAAAATCTCAAGAACTCTTAAAGCTCCATTTTCACAACCGAGGGTCCGATTCACGTCATATGAATTCCGTTTCTTACAAAATTTTACAGGCACAACTTAAATACCATATTAAACTTGTACCGGGCTCCGAAACCAAAATACGAACCCGATACCATCAAATTCAAACATCTTTAAATTTCCAAAAACAATTATAATTTCAGTTAAACAATTTCTTTAAAAAATTCATTTCTCGGGCTTGGAACCTCGGAATTCAATTCCGGGCATATGCCCAAGTCCCATATTTTTTAACGGACCCTCCGGAACTGTCAAATCACGGGTCCGGGTCCGTTTACCCAAAATGTTGATCGAAGTCAACTTAAATTCAATTTTAAAGGCAAAATTTGCATTTTCTCAATTTTTTCACATAAGGGCTTTCCGGATATACGCCCGGATTGTACACGCAAATCGAGGTAAGACAAAAGGAGGGTTTTAAGGCCTCGGAACACAAAATTGACTTTTAAAACAAGTGATGGGTCATCACATTCTCCACCTCTAAAACAACCGTTCGTCCTCGAACGGACATAGAAAAGTACCTAAATAGCTACCGGCTTCTCCTCATAGGTCAAGTCCTTGTCCAACTGGACAGTGCTGAAGTCTAACATGTGGGATGAATTGCCGTGATACTTCTGAAGCATGGACACATGAAACACTGGGTGCACAGCTGATAAACTCGGCGGCAACACAAGTTTGTAAGCCACCTCTCCCACTCTATCAAGGATCTCAAAAAGACCGATGAACCTATGGCTTAGCTTGCCCTTCTTCCCAAATCTCATCACGCCCTTCATGGGCGACACCCGAAGCAAAACTCGCTCTCCGACCATGAATGCCACATCACAAACCTTACGGTCGGCATAATCTTCTGCCTGGACTGAGCCGTACGAAGCCTATCCTGAATGATCTTAATCTTATCCAAGGCATCCTGAACTAAATCTGTACCCAACAACCGAGCCTCTCCGGCTCAAATCACCCAACCAACGACCGACATCGCCTACTATATAATGCCTTGTAGGGGGCCACCTGGATGCTCGACTGGTAACTGTTGTTGTAGGCAAACTCTGCTAATGGCAAGAACTGATTCCAAGAACCTCCAAAGTTAATAACACATGCTCGGAGCATATCCTCCAAAATTTGAATGGTACGCTCAGACTGTCTGTTCGTCTGAGGATGAAATGTTGTGCTCAACTCAACCCGCGTACCCAACTCATGCTGCACTGCCCTTCAGAAATGCGAGGTAAACTGCGTACCCCGATCAGAAATGATAGACATGGGCACACCATGAAGACGAACGATCTCCAGATGTAAATCTCTACCAACCACTCAGAAGAATAGAAAACTGCTGCATGAATGAAATGCGCTGACTTGGTCAACCTATCCACAATAACCCATACTGCATCGAACTTCCTCTGAGTCCGTGGAAGTCCAACAACGAAATCCATAGTGATACGCTTCCACTTCCACTCAGGAATCTCAATCTTCTGAAATAAACCACCAGGTCTCTGATGCTCGTACTTTACCTACTGACAATTCAAACACCGAGCTACATACGCAACAATATCCTTCTTCATCCTCCTCCACCAATAATGCTTCCGCAAGTCTTGATACATCTTAGCGACGCTCGGATGAATAGAATACCGGGAACTATAGGCCTCCTCTAAAATCAACTCACGAAGTCCATCTATATTAGGCACACAAACACGACCCTACATCCTTAAAACTCCATCATCTCCAACTATAACCTGCTTGGCATCCCCGTGCCGCACTGTGTCTCTAAGGACAAGAAAATGAGGATCATCATACTACCGATCTCGGATACGCTCAAATAATGAAGAACGAGCGTTTATGCAAGCTAAAACATGGCTAGGCTAAAAAATATCCAACCTCACGAACTGATTGGCTAAAGCCTGAACATCCAAAGGAAGCGGTCTCTCACTTATTGGAATATACGTAAGGGCTGCCCATACTGGCTGACTTCCTACTCAAAGCATCGGCCACTACATTGTCCTTCCCCGGATGATACAAGATGGTGATATCATAGTCTTTCAACAGCTCCAATCACCTTCTTTGCCTCAAATTTAGCTCCTTCTGCTTGAACAAGTATTGCAAACTCTTGTGATCCGTGAACACCTCACATAATACACCGTATAAATAATGTCTCCAAATCTTTAGCGCGTGAACTACCGCGAAGCATATGCAATTACCTTGCCATTCTGCATCAACACCGCACCAAGTCCAATACGAGATGCATCATAATATACTGTATATGGCCCTGAACTTGTGGGCAAAACCAACACTGGCGCCATAGTCAAAGCTGTCTTGAGCTTCTGAAAGCTTGCCTCACACTCGTCCGACCACTTGAACTGGGCACCCTTCTGGGTCAACCTATTCATCGGGGCTGCAATAGATGAAAACCCCTCCACAAACCGACGGTAATAGCCCGCCAAACCCAAAAAACTCCTGATCTTAGTAGCTAATGTGGGTCTAGGCCAGTCCTTGACTGCCGCAATCTTCTTATAATCCACCTGAATACCCTCTGCTGATATAACATGACCCAAGAATGCAACTGAACTCAACCAGAACTCACATTTCAAAACTTTTGCATACAATTGACTATCCCTCAGAGTCTGAAGAACGACTCGAAGATGCTGCTCGTGCTCCTCTTGGATGCAGGAGTAGATCAAAATATCATCAATGAATACAATCACAAAGGAATCCAAATAAGGCTTGAACACCCGGTTCATTAAATCCATGAAAGATGTTGGGGCATTGGTGAACCCGAACGACATCACTAAGAACTTATAATGCCCGTACCGAGTGCGAAAAGTTATCTTAGGGACATCGGATGCCCTAATCCCCAACTGATGGTAGCCAGATCTTAAATCAATCTTTGAAAATACCTTGGCACCCTGAAGCTGATCAAACAAATCATCAATCCTCGGCAATGGATACTTTTTCTTGATGGTGACTTTGTTCAACTACCGATAATCTATGCACACCCTCATTGACCCATCCTTCTTCTTAACAAACAACACCGACGCCCCAAGCTGGGACACTCGGTCTAGTAAAGCTTTTATCCAGCAAGTCCTGCAACTGTTCTTTTAATTCTTTCAACTCTCGGCGGGGACATATAATATGGAGAAATAGAAATGGGCTGAGTGCTCGGAGCCAAATCAATGCAAAAGTCAGTATCCCTATCGGGTGGCATCCCCAGCAGGTTTGAAGGAAATACCTCTGGAAACTCACGAATAATGGGAACAATATCCATAGAAGGAACCTCAGCACTAGAATCACGAACATACACCAAATAGGCCAAACATCCCTTATCAACCATACGCCGAGCCTTCATATATGAGATAACCTGTTGGTAGAATGACCAGGAGTCCCTCTCCACTCCAAATGAGGCAACCTCGTCAATGCTAAGGTCACGGTCTTGACATGACAATCCAATATAGCACGATAAGGGGATAACCAATCTATCCCCAAAATGACATCGAAATCCACCATGTCAAGAAGTAGGAGATTTATACGGGTCTCAAGACCCCCAATAACAACCATGCAAGCACAATAAACACGATCTACCACAATAGAATCACCCACCGGTGTAGACACATATACCGGAGCACTCAAAGAATCACGAGGCACAACCAAATAAGGGAAAAAATAAGATGATAGATAAGAATATGTGGACCCTGGATCAAATAGAACTGAGGCATATCTACTGCAAACTGAAACCGTACTTGTGATAACTGCATCGGAGGCCTCAGCCTCAGGTCTAGCTGGAATAGCATAACTTAGGGTTGGGCCCCACCACTCTGAACTACATCTCTAGGATGGCCTCCTGCTAGCTGGCCTCCACCTCTAGTTGCCTGGCCTCCACCTCTAACGGCCTGACCTCTACCTCTAACACCTCGACCCCTCCAGCTGGCTGAGCGGGCGATGGAACACCCGGTGCTAGAACCCTAGAACGAGAACCCTGGTGCTGAGAACTACTCGAGGTTCGAGGGAAAAACCTAGCAATGTGCCTCATATTGCCGCAAGTATAGCAAGACTTCGGCTGCTGAGACTGCTGACCCTAAAACTGACCCTGACGGCCTGGGTAACCACCCTGAAAACTCTAGAGCTGAGGTGCACTAATAGGAGATGGTGGTGCACTGTAGGGCAACTGATCAGAATACTGCATATGGGAACCACAACCACCTGGAGCACTGTGAGAAGCCTGAAGTGCTAACTGAAACGACCTAGGAGGATGGCCTCTACCAAAAGAATCCCTGCCTCCAAACGAGGCACCACTGAATCTGCTAGAATGACGAAGCCTCTTATCAGACCCCTGACCGCTCCCCTGAGCTAGAACCATCTTAACCCGCCTGGCCACATTAGCCGCATCCTAGAAGGAAATCTCGCTACCTGTTTCCTTAGCCATCTGCAGTCTAATAGGCTGAGCGAGTCCTTAAATAAACCTCCTCACCCTCTCTCTCTCGGTGGGGAGTATCAGAAGAGCATGACGAGTCAATCAATACACCTTGTCTTGTACTGGATGACAGTTATAGAACCCTGCTGAAGATGCTCGAACCGCCTGCGGTACTCCTCTCTCTGAGTGACGGGAAGGAACTTCTCATGAAATATCTGCGAGAACAGGTCCCAAGTGAGAGCTGATGATCCAACTGGTCTGGCCAAACAATAATCTCTCCACCATTTCTTGGCGGAACCTAACAGACGGAAAGCAGCAAAGTTGACCCCATTGGTCTCCACTATCCCCATATTCCAAAGAACCTCATGACAACTGTCTAAATAATACCGGGGATCCTCTAAAGATGTACCACCATGGGTAGTAGTGAAGATCTTGGTGGACCTGTCCAACCTCCACAAAGCATCGACAGACATAGTTGCTCCATCACTGGTCTGAGCTACTACACCCGACTGAACTGCTCCATCTGCTCCGGAGTGCGGGTAGCGGGAGTCTGCGCTCCTCCCCTAGGCTGGTGCTACAGGAAGTAGGCTTGCCTGGGTGACACTCTCTATAAGGCCCATTAGACGGACCAGAGCATCCTGGAGTACCGGGGTAGCGATGAACCCCTCTGGGATCTTAGCTGGGCCTGCTGGAACTATCTGGGCCGGAGCCTCAACATCAAACTCTACCTGAGGCTCCACCGCTGATGCTACTACTCTGGGCTAAGCTCAACCCCTACCTCGGCCCTTGGCACAAACTTGGCCTCGTCCTCTGCCCCTCGTGGGAGCTGCTACTGGGGGCTCGGGCTGCTGATTAGTGGATGAAAAAGCACGTGTTCTCTCCATATGCGAAAGAACAGAGTAGAAGTTCAATTAACACTGAGAAACCAAATCGCACGACAAAGAAGAATAGATGTGAAGTCATTCCTAAACTCTGTAGACTCTGGGGGATAAGCACAAACGTCACCGTACCGATCCCTTAGACTCTACTAAGCTTGTCCATGAATTGTGAGACCTAAGTAACCTAGAGCTCTGATACCAACTTGTCACGACCCGAATTACCCACCGTCGGGACCGTGATGATGCCAAACATTGAACCCGCTACGCAAGCCAACATTATTGATTATTCAACCTTTTTACCTTTATCTTTAATAATTTACCAAATTAATGCAAGCATACAACGAAATTAGAAATGTGAAAGAACATAATTTAACAGTTTAGCTAATACCAATACAAAATCCATAGCAATACTCCACCCATAACTGATGTCACAATCTCACGGACTATTTACGAATACTACAAATAGGGTCTGAACAAAGAGAATACATATCTGTCTTTGAAATAGAAAAGAATAGACAGAAACAGGATAGAAGGGGATGCCAAGGCCTTCGGACGCCTGCAGGACTACCTCGGGTCTCCGCTGGACTGAAGGTAGCAACCTCTAACTATGGTCCGTATGCTCCAGTACCGGGATCTGCACAAAAGAGTGTAGAGTATTGTATCAGTACAACCGACCCCATGGACTAAGTAAATGTCGAGCCTAACCTCGGCAAAGTAATGACGAGGCTAGGACACAACAAACAACATAACCTACAGTCAAACAATATCTAACAGAATAACAGTAATAGAAGCAAATGAAAAGTAACGAGGAGGGATAACATGCTATGTGGGATACCAACATAAAGAATCATAGAAATAACGGAATGAAACAATTAAGGCACTTGAACCGATAATAACAAAAAATCATAACAAAGTGACAATAAATGCACGACATCACCCTTCGTGCTTTTACTCTCAATCCTCACTATGCATAAATAATGAAAATGTGCACGGCATCACCCTTCGTGCTTTATCTCTCTTCCTCACCATATAAATATTAGAAACGTGCACGGCATCACCCTTCGTGCTTTATCTCTCTTCCTCACCATATGCATCAATATCAATGTAAATGTGTACGACATCACCCTTCGTGCTTTATCACTCTTTCCTCACTATATGCATAAGTATGAATGTGCACGACATCACCCTTCGTGCTTTATCACTCTTTTCTCACCCAAACAATAGTAACAATCAACATCCTGACAAGTGAATCAACAATAAGAATAAATACATCCCCGCAAGTGAATCAACAATAAGAATTAAATATGTCCCGGCAAGGGAATCATCTATAACCAATCTTGTTCCAACAATTAACTTCACAAATGAACCTCAACTGGAGCCAACACTCAACAATAAACAAATACCAAGAAGATAATCATAAGTCTTGCTCAACATGGATAATCAAAAAATTAGGCATTTATAGTGTCACACCTCCTTTTTCTACCCGAAAGGGGGTATAAGAGAGTTTTTCCAATTTAAGTGACAATAATTGAAATGAGATTAATTATATTCAAATTCAGAGTCGCCACTTGGGATAATTTATGGTTTACCAAGTCACCGGTTTAAAATCCCGAATTGAGGAAGTTTGACTCTTATTTATGGTCGGCTAACACAGAAATCCGGGTAAGGAATTCTGTTAACCCGGGAGAAGGTATTAGGCATTCCCGGGTTTCGTGGTTTTAACACGGTCACTTAACTATTAATAATTGTCCTAATTATCTGATTTATTAAATATTTAAAACCTATGTGCATTTTATTCCTTTTAACCGCTTTTAACATTATTTATGGAATTTGTTTGAACAAGTCGCACTGTCGCGCACTCGTTTGTTTTGTACACATTGCGAATCGCGTCAGGAGAACCGTACCTACGATCTACAACATGTTTAATTTTATTATTATTCGAAATTATGATCGGGTCACATGAAATGCACACCCGAAGGATGACGGCCTAAGAGTGCTCCTACTCGAAAAGTAACTAAAACAAGAATAAAAGAGCAACGACACATATTATCTTTAGCTTTCGTAATATTTTAATTTTAGCCCAGCAACCCAACTGATTAAATCAAACCTGTTATATAATTCAAGCTTAAGTCCATTCGGTTAAGGTAAATATCTAACAAGCCTACTTCAAAACTCATAAGCAAAAATCTAATTATCACTTCAATTTCATCTACGAATCTGGCAAAAAGACTCAAGCAAATTTCATTGGAATATCAAAGATATCACAAAGAATTATGCAAAACCATATGAATCTGTCATTCAAATACCCCACACACAACGAAAATCGGGAAGTAAAAGATTAAAGGTAGAAATGGACCTCAATACAGCTGAAAATTGATTATTTCATTGCTTCGAACTCAAAAATTTAACTGACCGCACACATGAACTCGAATCGACAACGGAAAGCTCGAAACTGACACACAAAACAGTAGGACTGATGAGATCCATAAGCACTTGAAAACGAGATAATTTCAGATTCACAGCTTCTGTTCGTATGTTAATATATGGAAAAAGGAAGCAGAAAAATCCTATCCATCTCTGTATGTTTTGATTGAAGGAATAAATATAGAATGGTCGCTGCTCTTGTTTTGGACTGAAGATAGTCGCCGGGGGCTAGAGATTCTTTAGGTCTCTAGGGTTCTTGGTTAAGTTTCAATGAAGAAGAAGAAGATTAGGGTTCTTGGAAATGGCTATGTCTATTCTCACTAGGGTTCTGTAGGGTTTTTTAATGTCTAGGTTTTTAAGGTGTGTCAAGGGTTGAAGAAGATGAAACAATGGCTGTTTGGAGATAGCAGAAGAAACTAGTTATGGTGGTGGCTGTCCAGCGGTGGACTGGCGATGGTTGGAGATAGAGCGATGGCTTGGGAGGGTTGGTCGGCGGCTGAAGGTGGTTATGGAGATGGCGTGAGGGAGATTCCGTTTTTCGTTGGGTTCTCGTTTGAGTGATGAAGGCTGCCCGTTTGTGTGGAGGAGAATAAGGTCTCTTCAGGGTTCAGCCAAAACCTAGAAAACGACTGCTGGTTTAGTTGAAGGGAGCATAGGTCGATGTTGATGGAGCTTCAGGTCTCTCATTGGTTTAGGATGGAGAAGAAGAGGCTTATGGTGTTCTTAAGTTGTGCCAAAAATGAAGAAAAATGGCTGAATCTTAGAGAAGAAAATAGGTTTAGGGTTGTTTTAAATGTCTTTCTAGGGTTTTAGGGGTATTGGGCTTAGGAATTATGGGCTAGGTCCGAAAATTAGGCCTAAAAAATGGGTTGTTTGAGCTCAAATTTTATTCTTTCTCCTTAAACAATACTAAAAATACTATATCATTTACTAATTAATCCTACTTAAATAAAATAACAATTAAAATAAAACTAATCGTTAAAACAAACTATTTTTTGGTATTTTTCAAATATCATACTAAAAGATAAAAATGTAATTAGATTAAAATCATTGAAAAAGTTAAAATAATATTCCTAAAAACAAAATGGAACTATTTGTGTATTTTTGAATTCTATGTAAGGTATATAAATTAAAAGTAACTAGATAATATATTAATTAGCTAAATAAAAGAAAATATTTTTGTAATTTTTCATTTTTGTGATAAAATAAAGTAAAAGAGTCAAAACTATTTAGAATAGCGATACTAAACCTAAACTAAATATTTACGCTAAAGTGTGTAAAATCTTGAGGAGGGTCAAAAATTACATGTCTACAGTTGCCCCTCTTTGACTGGAAACTCGAAAAGTTTTCAAACAAAGAACGATGAGACAGGTTTTTTGACCAGACCCTTATTTAAAGAGACAAAAAGCAAAAAGAAAGGAGAACATGATCGAGCCCTGGTATCTGAGCTACCTACATATTCTTGGCTATAAAGGAATCAGGCCACGTGTAGTTCAGAAGTAGGAACAGTGATGGAGTATACTGAGGTGGAGAGCCGATTGAGGTTTCATTCCGTCGAGGTTTCGGTCCGTGGTCTTGTTATTACATCACAATAAAAGGAAAAATTACAGCAAAATATAAAAGAAAAATACAATATTCTATCTACTTCTTGTCTTGAATCTTCCTTGAATCTCCACTTTCTCCTTCAACATGAAACTGAAAATTCACCCTATTCTTCAGGTGGGCATCCTGCTGACTTGAATTTGAAGAAAACTAGAAGTTGACCCTGTTCTTCAGCCTGGCATCCTGCTGCTTGCACTTGAAATAAACTTGAACATGGAGTAGACTTGAGCTTGAAAAACTTGTTCCTCAGGCGGCTCGTGCTACTTCTGATTTGAATTAAAAATTTTCTCTATTCTCCAGGCGGGATCCTACCGTCTTTGACTTGAATCTTAAAAACTGAAAGTTGATGAATCTTGAAAATTGAAAGTTGACCCTGTTCTTCAGGAGGGATTCTCCTGATGCTTCTCTAACTAGAAATTGAAAACTGAACATGTTCTTCAGGTGGGATCCTGCTGCCTCCCTAACTTGAACTTGTAAACTGAAAGTTGACCCTGTTCTTCATGCGGGATCCTGACGATTCTCTAACTTGCACTTGAAACCAATTTCTAAAATATTGGCCCTCGTTCTCCAGGTGGGATCCTCTTGCTTGATCTCGAACGAAATTGGAAGTTGACCCCATTCTTCAGGCGGGTTCCTGGTGCTTCTTTGATTTGGACCTAAAACCAATTTCTGAAATGTTGTCCCTCGTTCTCCAGGTGGGTGCCTGCAATCAAAAATAACAAAACAAACAAAATTTTCTGCCCCAGTTTGTACTAGGAAGATTCGTGAGTTGTTAGCGAAACTGTAAATCACTTATGCTATTGATGAAGAATGCAATGATGAGGGTAAAACTAAAAACTCGACTAGGATGTGTGTCTCCTGTGAGATTGAGCTTAAGGAAAACTATAAGCTAAGTATAACTAAACTAAAAATTGCCCCTATTCTTCAGGCAGGACCCTAAACTCAAGAAAAACTAGAGATTGAAAACTTAAGGAAACTAACAATTGACCCTATTCTCCAGGTGTGACCCCTGAACTTTAAGAGAAACTAAATATTGAAATCTTAAGGAAACTAACAACTGACCCTATTCTTCAGGCAGGACCCCTGAAATCAAGGAAAACTAAAGACTAAACACTTAAGAAAATTAAAAAATGACCCTATTCTCCAGGCGGGGCTCCTGAACTTAAAGAAAGCTAAAGATTAACAACTTAAGAAAACTAAAATTGACCCTATTCTCCAGGCAAGACCCCTAAAATTTAGGAAAAATAATACTAACAACTTAAGGGAACTAAAAACTGACCCTATTCTCCAGGAGGTATCCCTGAACTCAAGAAAAACTAAAGACTAACCACTTAAGAAAATTAAAAATGACCCTATTCTTCAGGCGGGACCCCTGAACTTAAGGAAAACTAAAAACTCTTCTGACTAGGGAGAATGCCTAGGAGGTAATGGTCATTTCAACTAGGGGAACGCCTAGCAAGTAAAAACCTTCTCAAACAACCTTTGTGCTGACTAGATTTGGGGACTGCACTTGAAAAATTCAAGTTTCCAAGCTTTGATTTGGACATAATCTTCGTCCCTGTTTCAAACAAAGAAAACTTGTGAGTTTAAACATGGTGGCTGGTTTGTGGCCTTGACTTTGAGGGAGGTTGCTCCTTCACTTGCCATGGTAACTTTGATTTCAACTTGAAATTCCTTTCTTGTTTATTGACTAACCACTTTCTCTGTCAACCCTTATCAATGAAAACACCATTGATTTGTTCAAACCCCAAATCCCTCTTCTGGTTCATTGTGTTCATGAATTGACATATACCGCACCTTTGTATTTCACATGAATCCCAAAGCACGTCAATTGTCACCAACATAGTGCGCATACTACTCTAGCCAGACTCCGCCTTGTACAATTAGAAAGCTGGTAGCAAATTTTGAAGTCATTTCTCACTTGTTTTGATAAAACAGACTCAAGAAGAGGAATTAAACAAATCAAGAGGAACAAAGTAAAGAGACAATGGAAAGAAATAATATCTAACAGGAAAATCACCAAGTAAGAACTTATCAGATGTAGATACCAACTCTAATGACCATGACATGCACTTTTGGATTAAGTGGCCTAATCTATCAAGCAAGTCTAATATTCAACTCTTGTTATACCTCTGCGCCGTGAAACTGGGCTTCAATGGTCCGATTATCCTATCAGATTTGCGATCCTTACTCGACTTGTAGTGCCCGAAGGGTTTTAACCATCAATCCTCTCTCATTTGTTTTTTTTCTCTCAAATCACCGTCGCCTTATGGTGCGTGTGAAGGTTTTCACTAATAAGACTCTCTCATTTTGTTCTTTTTTTCTTATTTCCTCTGATTTTGCAGATGACAAGGCATTAACCATGGTAAAAATATCATATGCTCTTGGCATGTCTAAACTTAACACTCTCAAAGATTATCTGGGACGTCTTTTTTTGGACTGTAATGTGGCTTTTAGATAGGGTTAGAAAGAAATTATATCATAAAACAGGGTTAATTTATTTACAACTTTTGGAATCCATTTCAAAACTTTGCCCCAATTTTTAAAACAAGAGAATTTGATTCTAAGAAAAACCGCCCCACTCTTGACTTTGTGGGATTATGAAATATTTTATTTGGTGTGACCAAACCGTAAGGCTGCCTACGTATCTTGTGGTGACAAGAATTAGGTTGAACGTAGTTCACAAAGATACTTTTTGTTGTTGCTATTTTTTTCTTTTCTTCTTTTTTCTTCTCTTTTTCTTTTCTTTTCTTTATCTTTCTTTTTTTCTTTATCTTTCTTTTTTTTTCTTTTTGAAATTTTCTTTTGGAATAAACTTTCTGAAACAAATCTGTGGGGACATGAACTTTTTTGTTGTTACTCTAACTTGATTCCAAAAGAGGGGAGGTCAAAGAAGTCGGCACAGGCTCAAAGAGATATCGAAGGGTATAAAGTGTTTGGGTAGCTGAAAGAGAGCCTTTGAATCTCTGAAAATGCTAAGTACAACACATGTAGCTTGAGGATGAAAATTGAAGATCATGTATAGCACTTCCTTGAGGCAACGACATTGATATCACAGATATTCCTTCCACCTTTCTTTAGTGCCTTGTCAAGTACAGAACTCTTGTTGGGTAATTTCTTCTTCACAATGAATGTCCTCTGCCAGTTTGGAGCAAAATCTTTTGGCTGTATCTTGTAACTTGGCATACACTTGAACTGAAAGTTGCTTGTTTCCAATTGTTTGGGACGCACTCTCTCGTAACAAATTCTTGTCGTCTTATTAACTTCCCAAACTATCTGCCCCAGTTTCACACAATTCGGGCTTTAAATGATCTTAAAATATCCAAATCTTTACTTATTTCCCTCAAATGTCCCTGTCATCTTCAAAACTTGTTTCATTGTTTCATGATTAGACTAACCTTTAAGACCAGGCTGAGAATTCTACATGCATGTCATGCCACTAGAGTCACCATGAAAGAACTATTAAAGAAAAAGAGAAATAAACAAATACAGACTAGAAATAAAAAAAATTGGAGATTGCATTAAACAGGCGGTGAAAGGGTTCGAACAACAAAACAAGCAAACTAAACTGGGGTTACAACCCTAGAACAATCCTAGATAACACTAAACGAGTTAATACGACTAAACGAACTAGGCAAAATAAAAGGATAGAAGGGTTTGAGCCACAAGACAACATCCAAATTACAACCCTGAAATAAATCAGACAACAGAAATGACAACAAAATAAACCACCAAGACTCCTCCCTGGCTAGCCAAGAAAGGAGCATCTTTCCAATCACCAAGCTCAACATCTTAGCCACCAAGTTCCACATCAACAGTACTAGGACCTTCAAAAGTTTCCATCATATTGACCTTAGAAAATTGCTTTTGGGTCCCTTTTGCCGGCTCGTTCTTAAGATCAACTTCTGGAACCGAGAGTGATAGCGCTAAAAGCTTTGCGGTAAGTGGCCCTCCGAGGATATCAGAAGAGTTCTCATATTACTTTTCAACACAAATTATACCCACCATATGTGTCTCATTATGAACAGGCGATGGACTTTGGCTAGTGTCTACTGCATCTGGATTTTGCACGACAATGTCACCTGCCTCAATAAGCTTCTGAACTGCTCTTTTCAGATTCCAACACTTTTCTATATTGTGACCCGAGGCATTAGAGCAATATGCGCACCTTTGAGAATAATCAAAATTCTTTGGAAGAGGGTTCAACATTTTTATCTGAATCGGCTTCAACATGTCCAATTGCCTCAACCTTTGGAACAAACTAGCATATGATTCTCCAATAGGAGTGAAAGTATTTCTTTTTCCTGTTGCCTTTTCATTTTGTACTCTGGCCTCGGTTGGAAACTTTTGTGGGTAGGTGGTTGATATGCTTGAGGAGGAGGGTAAGATATTTGCGGAAATGGTGCAGGCCATCGTGAATCCTGTGGATGTGGAGCATATGGTGGTGCATTGTGGATGGAGTACTGGGAAGGTAAGGTATGACTTTGGGGATTTTGTGGAGAGAAGTAGCACTAGGGAGGATTATCTGGAGCACAAGGATATCCATGGGGTCGATATTGAGGCTGAAAGCGTTGAGCAGGAATGCCCACTGGATCCTGTCGTTGGCGGGGCTCAACAACATCTTTTCTATTTCTCTTCCTTACACCCAAACTTACTGAGATGTTCTGAATGTCTTCTGTAGTATCTTTCAATGCAGAATAACTCATGATTTTGCCTGACTTGATTCCTTTCTCTACCACCTCCCCCATTTTTATCACATAATTGAAAGGTTTACCCATGGCCGGGATCAAATGACTGAAGTAGGTGGGCCCTGGGCTTGTAGGAAAAGCTCAACCATTTCTTCTTTACCAACCGGGGGACTGACCCGTGCAGCTTGTTCCCTCCATCTGAGCCCAAATTCCCTAAAACTTTTCTCGGGTTTATTTTCCATCTTAGACAGGAGGAGCGGTCTGGAATAATGTCTAGATTGTACTGAAAGTGTCAAACAAAATCTTGATCCATGTCATCCCATGCATGCCACTTCTTAACATTTTGACGAATATACCATTCCAAGTTTGCCCCACTCAAACTCTCACTGAAATACGCCATCAACAAATCATCTTTCCCGCCAACACTTGTCATTTCACTGCAATAACCCCTCAGATGGGCTACTGGATCTCCACGCTCATCATACAAGTTAAACTTTGGTATTTTAAACCCCGCGGGTATATGAATATCAGGGAACATACACAAATCATTGTAAGACATGTTAATATGATTTTCTATCCCTTTCATGCTCCTTAAGGACTGTTCTATACCTTTTAGCTTCCTGGATATCTCATCTCGCCCTTCTTTTCCTATGAATTTTTCATTTTCAACATGAGGATCATTATGAGGGCTATGATTGTATGAGTTAGGGACCTTGTGGGCAACCTCTGAGGGGTAATATTAGTCATCATGAGTTTTGAGTGGGTGTTCATTGTTGGATCTATAAAGGGACTATTATTGAGAAGTTGTGATCGTGGGGATAGGGGATATGATAGGAGGGAAATTTTTGGGAAAGGTAGTTGGAGGACGAGTGATAGAGCTACTAGGGTGGTTGGGAAAGTTGTGATAAGTGGGAGAATCTGGTGAGTATGGGGGATCATCTGACACTATGACCGGAGTTTGGATAAGGGTAGCATCTACGAAGCTAGGTGGTGGCGGGGGTGGTGCCTTCCCAGTCATCCAATCCTGATACATATCCGTCATGTGTTGTCTTAACATCCTTACCTCTTCAACCAACCCATTGTCCTATTCAACCAACCCATTGTCCTATTCAACCAACCCATTGTCCTATTCAACCAATTGCTTTCGGGAATTAGTATCAGCCAACTCAATTCCGTTGTTGTGTGCCATTGCCTTTCGACTTTATGTTGTAGGGAAGAGTTACCAGTTTAAGAACCACAAACCAACCATCCTTCTGCTATAATGAAGATAACAAAGAGGAACAAAATGAAGTCATCATGTTAAGGTTAGGGTATTTAACAGTTAAAAATGTCACATTGCGTGCAATGCACCTAACAACAATTAATGGTTCAAGAATGACTTCGAGGGTCACAAGGTCACTTGGCATCATCCCAATTTGTTTATTTGAATCTTCTCTTTTCTTTTCTTTTCTATTACTTCTTGGCTTGCTCATTTTCTTTCCTTTTTTCCTTTTTTTCCTTTCTGATTATCGCTCTTTTCTTTCTTCTCATTTCTCACGTCCCACAACTTCATTCTCTTTTTTTTGTTTAAAGAAAATGATTCGATCGAACCATATGTAGGTTGCCAACGTATCATGACACCGCATGAATCAGACCAAGCGTAGTTCTGAAAAATCGAGAATAAACTAAATAAACTAACATTTTTTTTTACCTTAATGACTACTGTGATGAGAAAAAGAAGAAAATCTCTCTTTTTTAGACTTAATATTATATAATCTATTCTAAACTCAATATTAAGCGAGCATATATTTTTTCTTTTTCTTTTTTTGAAACATATACTCTATGAGAAATTATTAAGGAGAAAGAAAAAAATCCTAGAGGAGAAAAATATATTTTGATTCTTTTTTTAGGAAGGAAATCTAAAGAGTGAACCAAAGAAAAATATTTTGAATTTTCATTTGATATCCTGAAAAAAGATTTCGAAACAAGAAATGAAAAAGATAAAAAATATTTTTGGATTTCAGTTTTTGATTACCTAAGGGAGAAACTCTGAAGATAATAAAAAGATAAAGTATGTTTTTTTTTCTTCTATGTACAATGTCCTAAAGTTCTAGTGAAAATAAAAAGAATATTTTTTTTATATATTTTCCAATGAAGAACCTCAAAAGAATTTTTATTTTGGATTTTTGGAATTAATATCTTAAAGTAAACTTCTAAAGAGGTATTAAAAGAAAATTCTCTTTTGTTTTGAATTTTTAGTCTTAATATACTAAAGAAAATATAAAAGCAATTTTTATTTTTAGTTCTAGATATTAATTTCCTAAGCAAAACCACCTCAAAGGAATTTGTTTTAATTACTAGAATTAGTATTCTTAAGAAAACTTCTAACAAAAATATAAAAACGCAATTTTTTTTTTGGATTTTTGATTTATAACACATTTTTCAAATACAAAATAGGAAGTACAATAACAAAAGACTCGACAAACTTAACTAGACTATGATAGATTCTAACATCACCTAAAAGACTCGACATTACTGTACAAAACTAGAAGGTAAAAGATGACATAAAAAGAAAAACAGGCCAAAACATAAAAAAAATCTTCTTAAGCAACTCCTAAATGAGCGATCCTGACTAGATGGTCCCGGGGTGTCTGTCGTTCTCAAACTCCGGTAAGTAGATCCACACCTGTATGAGAAAACTAAAACCACATAGAGTTAAAGATTTAGAACATTATGTGAGACAACAACACTCCCTACTGGACACATGCAAGACATGATCGAGGCGATTTTTGCAAAATAGCCTACGTGGCCAAAAGTTGCTAGACATGCAAATTCGACAAGGACGGACCTTAAAGTAAAGAGACACCTAATTGTGGATTGAAGACTCTCCGGACACAATTAAATAAGCCACTTTGCGAAAATAGCCCTATTTTGCAAAACGGCCGCCAAAAGTGGCTAGAGAGGCAAGATTTGGCTACGATCCTCGAAGCCAAGAACTTAAGACTCACTAAGGACCGAACCTTATGTGGGCTGCCTACGTATCACGCCCCGAAAGACGATAATCTGGTATGCGTAGTTCGGAAAAATCGGATACGGGCGAGAATTAAAAAAAACTAATTTAGAGAAAATATATTTTTGTCTATTTTTTTTGAAAAAATGATGAAACATGTAAACTCTTTTTGGATTTTTTTTTTTGGAAAATGATGGGAAAGTGCAAAATCTTTTTGGATTTTTTATTATTTTGTCTTTTTCTTAACAAAAATGTGAAAGAAAAATATAACTGGCCCTACTTGCTTCATTTTTACACTTGACCCTCTTTTCTTTCTCATTTACCCTCAGCCATTATTGGTCCGCCAAATGACCCCTTCTACCCTTGAAGATTGCGACATGTAGCACATAAGATGCATCAGGATAGCCTTTTAATTTTGGAAAACGGCTGCTGGTTTCGTTGAAGTGAGCAGGGGTCGATGTTGATGGAGCTTCAGGTCTGTCGTTGGTTTTGGATGGAGAAGAAGAGGCTTATGGTGTTTTTAGGTTGTGCCAAAAATGAAGAAAAACGGCTGAAGCTTAGAGAAGAAAATAGGTTTAGGGTTGTTTTAAGTGTCTTTCTAGGGTTTTAGGGGTATTGGGCTTAGGAATTATGGGCTAGGTCCGAAAATTAGGCCTAAAAAGGGGTTGTTTGAGCCCAAATTTTATTCTTTCTCATTGAACAAGACTAAAAATACTATCTCATTTACTAATTAATACTACTTAAGTAAAATAACTATTAAAATAAAACTAACCGTTAGAACAAACCTATTTTTTGGTATTTTTCAAATATCATACTAAAAGATAAAAATGAAATTATCATTGCAAAGTTAAAATAATATTCGTAAAAACAAAGTGAAACTATTTTTGTATTTTTAAATTCTATGTAAGGTAGATACATTAAAAGTAACTAGATACGATATTAATTAGCTAAATAAAAGAAAATATTTTTGTAATTTTTCATTTTTATGATAAAATAAAGTAAAAGAGTCAAAACTATTTAGAATAGCGATACTAAACCAAAACTAAATATTTACGCTAAAGTGTGTAAAATCTTGGGGTGTGTCAAAAATTACATGTCTACATATAGTACTTATCAAGAATCACAACGATTACAATTTAAGACTCACGGGCATGCATGACACCAACGTATAGATACTCGTCACCACACCTATACGTCGTACACTACACCAGCACATATCAAATAAGGCACAACACCTATTCCTTCAAGCTAGGGGTGGGCGTTCGGTATTTCGGTTCGGTATGTAAGAATTTCGGTTCGGTATTTCGGTATTCGGTTTATCAATTGTGTATACCAAATACCATAACAAAATATTTCGGTACGGTTCGGTATTTATTATTTTGGTTTGGTACGGTTTCGGTTTAACAATCAATGAATAATCAATGCTAAATTGCTAAATGCTAACGCCTAACCTAACAGTGCACAATTGCACATGCACAATTGGAAGAGGAATCACAACTGCAGTGTTTGCACAATCTAAATTCTAAAGTGGTTGCACAACGGCAGTGTTTGCACGATCTAAAGTGTTTGCACAACTACAAGAATCAATGAATAATCAAATAATCAATGCTAACAATCAATGAATAATCAATGCTAAAGTGTTTGCACAACTGCACAATGTGCACATGGCTCATGGCTGAAAGCCTGAAACAAGAATAACATATTATTCTGCTCTAGACAACTTCACAATCTGGCAATCTGCAGTTGCAAACTTGCACGCCAGATCTGGCAATCAACTTAACACTTAACACTTAAACACAGTGCAATAAAAACACAGTCCAACAAAAACAGTCTTAACACTTAAATACATGGCAACTGAACTGGCCAACTGCAACTGCAAGTCTGCAACTGCAACAGTCTTAAGTCTTAAGTCTTAACAGTCTTAACACTTAAAGTCTTAAACAGTTAAACATAGTGCAACAAAAACAGAGAGAGCAATGTTTGCACTCTACTTTGCGAACTTCTCCGTTATCTTCTTTCACCACAAAGTATTCCCAAATATCGGAGCGTTGAGCAGTAGCACGGGGCATGATTGCACTTGAACCTAAAAAAAATATAAATCATAAGTTAGAATATTATAGTTTGATGATAATAAAACAAAACTACAAACTATTAAGTATATCATTATCACCAAACAAATAGAGTATTAAACTTACCACTCAAGATGCAAGTTGCAACTATACATCAAACAATGCTAGTAGTGCTTCCATTATTTTCCATATCTAAAGATAATACGACCAAATATGTCATACAAATGAAAAAGCATGATATATTATTTTGAATTAAAATACACACAAAATATTAAAGCTTACCAAGCTTGAGTTCCTCAAGATACTTCAAGTCTTCTTCAACACTAATAGGATTCTTCTCTTCTCTAAGCCAATCTTGAACACAAATAAGAGCTTGCACATATTTAGTAGTCAATGAACTCCTAAATGAATCAAGAATACGGCCACCAGTGCTAAACGCGCATTCCGACGCCACACTAGAAATTGGAATTGCCAACACATCACGAGCCAACTCCGAAAGAATAGGAAATCTAGGAGCATGTGTTTTCCACCAACTCAAGATATCAAATTCTTCACTAAAAGGCTCTTGTTCTTCACTAATGTATTTATCCAACTCCGATTTAGCACCCCCACTTCCATTGTCTTCCTTTTGTTTCTTTATGCTAAGCTTAGTCCTTATTTTTGATGCACTTATAACACTCCCACTAGGTGAATTAGATGTGTTGTTAGATGAAGTAGAACTAGATAGAGATTGAGGACAAGATTCGGTTGAATACTTTTTTAGATACTCTCCAAATAAAGAATTCATATAAGCATACACCTCAGCATTTATTTTCTTCCCTTTTTCCTCCCCAAAAAGTTCTTCAAGTTCTCCCTCAACATATTCAAATTTGTTATGTGGATCCAAGACGGAAGCAATAAAAATCATTTTATTCATCTTTTCAGGCTCACCCCAATACTTCTTGAACTTTTCTTGCATTTGCTGAGCCATTTTTCTCAAATGCCCATCCTCACTAGCTAAACACATTTTCAAATGACAATAAAGTTCAGATACATCCTCAAAATGAGAATTACAAGTGACATAACGTGAACCTGGAACTTTTTTAGTTAGCTCGTGAAATCTTGCAAGAAACTCTTTCACATTCCTCACATTCACCCAATCATCAGATTCAAGAGGACCTGCATTACCACCATCTTCACAAAGATGAGAACATTGATATGCAGAAAATCCATCATCAAAAAAATGCAACTTGTCAAAGGCTTTTTCAAAGTGTTGTGCTGTATCCAACATCAAATAGGTGGAATTCCACCTGGTAGGAACATCCAAACACAATGTTTTGGTACATTCTACCTTTACATGTGCACAACACTGTTTAAACTTTAAGGTCCTTGCAGGCGAAGATCTCACATACCTCACAATATTTCTAACACGTGTCACAGAAGCATCAAGTTCTTTCAAACCATCTTGCACAATTAGATTTAGTATATGAGCCATGCATCTCACATGAAGATGTTTACCACTCATCATATTAGTTTTCCACATATCTAACTGTTTAGACAATTCTTTGACAGTGACATCATTTGAAGAAGCATTGTCCACAGTAATAGTGAAAACCTTGTCTAATTTCCATTCAAGCAAACAATCCCTAATAGCTTTAGCCATCTCTTCACCCTTATGACTAGTGATAGGGCAAAAATTAAGTATTCTTTTATGCAACTTCCAATCCCTATCAATGAAGTGGGCTGTCAAACACATATAATTTATTCTTTGTAATGAAGTCCAAGTGTTTGTTGTTAGGCAAATTTTTGGTTGTGCTTCTCTAAAAGAACTTCTTAGATTTTGCCTCAATTCACCGTAAACTTCATAACAATTCCTTGTTATTGTTCTACGAGAAGGAATACGAAATAGTGGTTGAGTTTTTCTCATAAACTTTTTAAAGCCTTCATTTTCTACAAAGCTAAATGGTAGTTCATCAGTAACTATCATCTCAATTAAGGCCCTCCTAACCACTTTTTGATCAAATTTCCAAATTGATCCTTCATCATTTTGGCAAGATTGAAAATTTATCTTTGTTTGACTATTATCTTCTGCAATTTTAAGTGGGTATTCTTTGCATCTAAGCAAATGATTCTTCAATCCTGTTGTTCCATTCTTAGATGAATTAGCAGCATAAGCTTGTTTACAATATCGACACCGTGCTTTCCCAACCCCATTAACCTCAAATTTATCAAAATGGTTCCAAACGTCAGACCTAGGTTGCATTGCTTTCCTTTTCTTGGAATCTTGACTATCAATGGTGTTGGTGTTACTATCTACCGTAATAGGTAAACTTTCACTAGAACCAACATCACTTACTTTACTTGTATCTTCCATCTATACAAAATTAAACAAATATAAACATAAATTAACAATCAACAAATTAACTACCTTGCTATCAGTAAGAATCAACAAATTAACTACCTTGCTACCTTACAAAATTAAACAAATATAAACATAAATTCCCAGTAACTGTTATTTTGAAACCAAAATCTACATAAAAGGGAGGGGGCCAAATTTGAGGTCCATTAATTTTCATTGAATACAGGAAAAGGTTCAAGTAGTTCATAGCCCAAAGTCAAAAAAAGTTGAAGGTTTCAATGACTCTATTGTTCAACAAATGATCTTGGGTTAAAGAATAAGAGAGTGACTAAATCTTTTCTTGAAATTCTAGAAGCCAACATACTAGAAGATACTGTATTTCATGATTTTCAAAGAGAGCAGTCTGCTATTGTTAGTTGCTCATATGGTAAAGTTCTAAAAATCAGACCTAAACAAAGTAATCATATGGTAAGCCTAACACATAGTCGTGTACTCACAACTGTTATTATACAAGCAAATGAATTAAACAGTATGAATGTCATACAGATGATATTTTCCTACTAAAGGGAAAAGCTCGGAACAACAGTTCATTCAATCAGCAATACAACCAAAAGAAAGCGAAACATACCTTTGAAATTGAAATTGAATCGAGCTCGGAACACTGGAACAGGACAAGAGTAGTCGACACTTCGTTTGCCCAGAATTTGTGAGGCGTGAGGAATCGAATCGAGCTGGAAATCGCCGCCTATAACCCTAAATTAGTTTGATGCATAAAATCAAAAATTAAAAAATTTATGCAACTGGTCGAGAGTAGAACTCAAAACTTAAAAATATAAAAACTAAAAAAACCTCAAAGAGTAGTCGAGTACTGGGATGAGATCACGAGAATGAGATAGGATTTACAAAACTTACAAAAGTAGTGAAGTTAACTGGTGAAGATGAGATAAGACTCGAGCTCGAATGTCGACTGGTCGTAACTCGACTCGCAGACTGATATCCTAGACTCGCAGTCGATTCTCTTCTTCTTCTTCTCGATGATATCTCCTAAGCACTGAAGCAGTAAGCAAGCCCTAATGTAAACATCCCAGCCCTAGTGTATTAACTGAGTCTGAGACTCTGAGTGTCTGACTTGGGTAATTGATTATTTGATTGGGCTTGGGCTTGGGATGAGAGTTGGGGGAGATGGGCCTGGGTGGGAGTGGGACGCGGATGGGCGTGGGCCTATAAAATAGGTAATTGGGTTTGGGCTGTATGCTATATTACCAAATTTTCGGTATTTCGGTTTACCGAAATAGTAAAATTATAAAACTAAAAACCGAACCGAAATACCGAAATACCGAAAATCCAGTATCGAATTAGACCAAAATACCAAAAAAACCGAAACCGAAATACCAAATTAATTTGGTTCGGTTCGGAATTCGATTTTTCGGATTTTATGCCCACCCCTACTTCAAGCTAAGGTTAGACCAAAAACCTACCTCGATTCCACGACCACGAATCAAGCCTCAACTATCGCTTTCCCTCTTGATTCCACTTCTAATTCAATTGTATCTAGCCAATATTAACTTATGAACATCAATAATTGCTAAAGAACTCATACTCAATGCTTAATTATAGCTTCCCAACATTTTTCCCCAAAACCCCAAAAATCAACCCCGCGCCCACTTGGTCAAAACTCGAGGTTCGGACCAAAACCCAAATACCCATTCACCCACGAGCCCAAATATGCAATTAGTTTCGGAATCCGACCCGAAATCGAGGTCTAAATTCCTAAATTTGTAAAATCTCCAATTCTCTTAAAATCCCTAATTTCTACCCTTAAAGAACAAGATTTAGGCCTAGAAATCTAATGGTGTTGATGAATAATGAAAGAAATGAATCTAAGAACACATACCTATGGTTTGGTGATGAAACCCCCTTCAAAAATCGCACAAGGTCTGATTATAGGGAAAGAGATATGAAATTTTGGGTTTAATCCTATTCTGCCTCTGTTTATAAATCGCTGGTCAGGCCTTCTTCACATTCGCGAGACGCAGCGGCCCAAAGCCTTCGCATTCGCGTGATACCCACCGCGTTCGTGAAGTCATTCTCCCCCCCAGCCTCCGCGTTCGCGATCCAAATGACACGTTCACGATGAGTATTTCACCCCTCCCCCAAGTCCCTGCCATAATGGCCTTCGTGTTCACGATAGCCAGGTCGCGTTTGCGAAGGGTAACGCCCCCAACGCTCCGCGTTCACGACCTGTGCCTTGCATTCGCGTAGAAAGAATTTCCTTCAGACAAACTTTACTCTTCGCGTGTGTAGTATAAGTTTTTTGTTTATCATCATTTGCCTCCTTTACTGCAATTATAAGCAAACTTATCAAGCAGAAAATAAAACTAAATAGAGAAAAATTAAACAAAAAATTAAAAAATATTACATTTCAGATATGGCATTAGATAATAAGCGGAGTAAATAATCAACAGAATTATTCAATATCTACTCTGGTAATATCATCATATGCCATAGGAAAATCATTTTTAAAAAAAAATAGAAGAAAAAAGTCGAAATTTTTTTATATAGGAAAAGACAACGATTTCAGTTTAAGCACCAGCTATATATCCTTGTTCACATCTTTCAGTACAAGAAAAAGGGTAAATTCGATGCTATTTAAATAAATAAATAAATAAATAAATAAATAAACAGATTATACATTTATATAACTATTTTTTGTAAACTCAATTGACAGAGAAAAGCTAATGTTCTAAGAAATAATGGAGAAAATCTTGGTTAAATAGAGTTTGAACTGTGCAACCCTAGAGAACCAGCAACGACCTCCCCATCTAACCATCTTCTTCTACACCCCATAACATTAAACAGCATCGACCCCGATTCCTTGCCCTGAAATCCGCCACACCCCAGCCCTCTTTCACTGAAATTCATCGGAAGATACACATACACGCATAGAGAGTGACTGAACAGTAAAAGGATTGAGCGAAAAACAGAGTGCGAAGGGACAGAGGTGGATTCAGATTCGTTGCCGTTCACTAGTTGCCATCGAGATTCAGAGTCGTTGTTTCCATTCGTGCCAAGCAAATTTAGTCTGGTTTAGGTTCGAATTCTAGTTGCCTTTTGTTCGATTTTTGTTGCTGCTATGGTTGGTTAAGACGCGGCTGAGTCGAGGTTCAGGTTGCAGTTCGAGGTTTAAGTCCGTGACCCCTGTTTGAATTTGCTGTTACACGGTTCATGTTGGAGTTGTCTCTTTGTATTGAATCAAATATGGAAGAAGGTTCCGTCTGAAATTCTATTAAAGGTTCAATTTCTTGCTTTCAATTTCATTTTGTTTTTGGCATTTGATGAATTTTCCTTATAATTGATTCATTGCCGTTTTTTTTGCCATTATTTCTTCCTTTTGTTTTTTTTTGCATTTATATGGGAATGTTGGTTTATATATCCATATTGTGATCTTATTGGGATTATTGATGTTCAATAATTAAAATGGATCTCATCGGATCTTTGGTTGGTCGTTGAAGCAGGTTTGATGTCCAAATATATCTTTGTTCTCCATAAGAATGGGTTGGTTTGGAATAATCTGACTAAAACCAATTAGACAAAGTGATTTTTCCTTATCATGTTTTTTGAAAGTTTATGCTAGAAATATTGGTTCCATAACCTTTTTCCTCTTAATTGTTTGAAAAAATCAGTATCATTGGATATAAAAATTAATATGGTTTTAGTTTCCTTTACTTGACATCTCTAGTTACACTACTTGTGCAAGTTGCGTGTTAACTCTCATAGGCCTACATCGGTTTTTTTAACTCTATAATGTATAGTGGCCAATATGATTTGCTTTAAGTGTGTTAATAATAAATTATCGTGATTATGGGTACGGTTCTCATGACATGTTCACGATACTGAAATCCCAATCTGGGTGTGCATTTCATGTGACCCAACTTCAATTTCCAACAAGGTTAAACAGAACGTGTCGTGAACCACAGATGCATTTCATGTAGCGTGGCTTACAATGTGTTTTAAATAACCTTGAAATAATTCATTAAATCAATAAAAACGGTTTTAAAAGTTAAAAATGCATAGGTTCTAAAAGTGTTTTAAAATCAGATAAATAGGCCAATAATAATAGTTGAGTGATCGTGCTAGAACTACGGAACCCGGAAATACCTAACACCTTCTCCCAGGTTAACATAATTCCTTACCCGGATTTCTGTGTCCGCGGACTACAAAATAGAGTCAATCTTTCCTCGATTCGGGATTTGAACCGGCGACTTGGGACACCATAAACTATCCCAAGTGGCGACTCTGAACAATATATAAATAATCCCATTTCGATTGTCACTTTAATTGGAAAAAACTCCTTATACCCTGCCGGGTTTAGAAAAAAGGAGGTGTGACAGCTCTGGCGACTCTGCTGAGGTTAAGAACCTAGAACTTCTGGTTCAGGGTTCAAAATTTGAGCTTAGAATATCTGTTATAGTTGGCTTTATTTATTATCTGATTTTTACGTATTTGAGCCTAATGTGCTAAATGTCACTTTTTTACCGCTTTGATATTGTTTGAACTGTATATAAACTGTTACGAAACCCTCCTCTCTCTGAGTCTTCTAAATCATCTGGGAAGTGTGCACTTCATGTGACTTCTCTTCTGTTAGAGTCATATCCCAATTTCAGAATGAGGTTCGGACAAGTTGCAAAGCCGGTAAAGCTTCTGTATTCCCGGTACACTGCCCCCTGGGCTCGAGCTGTCCGCTCGGGTAAGCCAGGTCTAGAACAAATAAACCCAGTTTTTTAAACCTAGAATAACATAGCCTCATGCCGGATCCCTAGTAGGAACGCTTGTTTGCATCACGTGCATTTGACTTTGGGGACTCAACACAGGGGTTGAGTCCATCTAGGAAGGTGTACCCTAAAAATAAAAGACCATCCTGATGCATCCTACGTACCACATGTTGCATTTCTTCAAAGGTAAAAGGGTCATTTGGCTGACCAATGATGGCTGAGGGTAAGTGAGAAAGAAAAGAGGGTGAAGTATAAAAATGAAGCAAGTAGGGTCCAATTATGTTTTTCTTTCACATTTTTTTAAGGAAAAGACCAAAAAAAATAATATGAAAAATCCATAAAGATTTTGCACTTTTCCATCATTTTTCAAAAAAAAAAAAATCAGAAAATGGGGGGAAAAATAAATCCAAAAAGAGTTTATATATTTCATCATTTTTCAAAAAAGACAAAAAATATATTTTCTCTAAATTAGTTATTTTTTTAATTCTTGCCCATATCCAATCTGGTCGAACTACACATACCTGATTCTCGTCTTTCGGGGCATGATACGTAGGCAACCCACATAGGGTCCGGTCTTCCTAGTAAGTCTTAGGTTCTTGGGTTGGCGGGGTCTTAGCCATATCTTCTATTTTTAGCCACATAGATTAATTTTAGAAAAATAATCACAACCATATCTTGCATGTGTCTAGTAAGGAATGTTATTGTCTCACATAGTGTTGGTTTGAGTTTTTTCATACATGTGTGGATCTACTTACCGAAGTTTGAGCATGACAGACACCCCAGGACCATCTAGTCAGGATCGCTTATTCAGGAGTTGCTTAAGAAGATTTTTATTTTTATTTTTTATGCTTTGAGTATGTTTTTCTTTTTGTGTCGTCTTTTACCTTCTAGTTTTGTACAGTAATGTAGAGTTTTTTTTTGTTATTGTACTTTCTATTTTGTATTTGAAAAAGTGTGTTATAACTCAAAAATCTCAAAAAAGAGATTTTGCGTTTTATATTTCCGTTAGAAGTTTTCTTTAGAATACTAATTCTAGAAATGAAAAAAATTCATTTGAGGTGGTTTTCCTTAGGAAATTAATATCTAGAGCTCAAAATAAAATAAAAAATTACTTTTATACTTCCTTTTGGTACATTAAGACTAAAAATTTAAAAAAAAAAGAAGAGAATTTTCTTTTAGTACCTCTTTAAAAGCTTTTTTTTAAGATATTAATTCCAAAAATCCAAAAAGGATTTCTTTGGGAAATTAATGAAAAATGAAAATAAAAACCTTTTCTTATTTTCATTAGAATTTTAGGATATTGTACATAGAAGAAAAAAAAATCCTACTTTTTCTTTGGTTTATTTTCAGAGTTTCTTTCTTAGGTAATCAAAAATTCAAATCTAAAAACAGTTTTTTATCTTTTTCATTTCTTGTTTCGAAATCTTTCTTCAGGATATCAAGTGAAAATTCAAAATATTCTTCTTTGGTTTAGATTTCCTTCCTAAAGAAAAAGAATCAAAAAATATTTTTTTCTTGTAGGGTTTGTTTTTTCTTTAATAATTTCTCATAAAGTGTTTGTTTCAAAATAAATAAATAAATATATGCTTGTTTAAGCTTGAGTTTAGAATATGACATAGAACATTAAGTCTAGAAAATTCAAAAAAAAAGGTTTTGCTTCTTTTATTTCTCTTTACTCATCGGATTAGTCATTAAGGTAAAAAAAAGAAAAAAAAGAGAACGTTAGTTTGTTTACTTTATTCCCGATTATCTCGAACTACGCAAAGATCAGATTCATGCGGCGTCATGATATGTAGGCAACCTACATAGGGTTCGATCGAATCATTTTTTTATTTTATTAAAAGAAAAAGGGAAAAAGAAGGAAACAAAAAAAGGGGTGAAATTATGGGATGTGAGAAATGAGAAGAAAGAAAAGAGTGATAATTAAAAAAAAAGAGGAAGAAAAATGAGCAAGCAAGTGCTAGAAAACAAAAGAAAAGAGAAGATTGAAATGAACAAATTGGGACGATGCCAAGTGACCTTGTGACCCTTGAAGTCATTCTTGAACCGTTAATTGTTGCTAGGTGCATTGCACGCAATGTGATATTTTTAGCTGTTAAATGCCCTAATGCTAACATGATGGCCCCATTTTGTTCCTTTTGTCATCTTCATTCAGCAGAAGAGTGGTTGGTTTGTGGTTCTTAAGGTAACTCATCCATACAACACAAGGTCAAAGAGCAAGGTAGTCATGACTGGCAAAGAGTTGGACACGGGTGTTATTGATCCATCTAAGGAGATTATTGGGTCAGAATCTGAGTTGAAAGAAGAGGTCTTAAGGTTGAAAAGGCATATGGACGAAATATACCAAGCCTGGATTAATGGGCGTCCTCCACCATCAGTTCCCACTAACTACACTGAAAGCCTTGTCACCATTCCGCCATTGTCACAAGTCCAGGATATCTCCCCACAACCTTTTCACACTCCACCCCCCAAAACACCTCATATCCCGTACCTTTGACCACTCATGTTTTCGTAGCTCATACACCTGCTACCTTTCCTCGATCCTCTAGCGAGACTGTGTTCAAAATCTCCGATGCCCAATGCTATGCTCTAGAACCAATTATCAAGGTCTCGGGTCCATACTCTTACGCTCCTCATTTTGAGCCTCCCGGTGAGACAGCAAAGCCTGCTAAGACAGTGGAGCAAGATGAGATATCCAGAAAGCTGAAAGGGTTCAAGATGCCAAAGTTTAATTTGTATGATGGGCGTGGAGATCCAGTAGCCCATCTGAGAGGTTACTATAGTTAAATGAGAAGTGTTGGCGGGAAAGATGATTTGTCGATGGCGTATTTCAGTGAGAGCCTGACTGGGGAAGCTTTAGAATGGCATACTCGTCAAGATGTCGGTAAGTGGCATACATGGGATGACATGGCTCAAGATTTTGTGCGACACTTTCAGTATAATATAGACATTATCCCAGACCGCTCCTCCCTATCTCAGATGGAAAAGAAACCCAAAGGAAGGTTTTAGGGAGTTTTTCAGATGGAACGAACAAGTTGCTCGGGACAGTCCTCCCATTGATAGAAAAGATGTTGCTGAGCCCCGCCAACGATAGGATCCAGTGGGCATTCTTGCTAAATGCTTTCAGCCTCAATACCGACCCTATGAACATCCCTAAACTCCACATAATCCACCCCAGTATTATCCTCCGAACAACATTCGACCATCTGTCCAACTACTAGGTCACTCCCTAGGGCGAGCACCAGCATCCCAAAATTCTCATGTGCATTCACAGCATTTTCAAGCATCCAACAACCCTAGAAAATATGGGCAGAGAGGGGAACAAAGGCAAAGAAATAGTTTCACGCCAATCGGGGGGTCCTACACAAGCTTGTTTGATAAGTTAAAACATTTTGTCCTGATTAAGCCGCTCCTCGGCTATACTCCGGACCCATATGCAAAAGGATTTGATCCTACTAAATGATGCATGTACCACTCTAATGTCCAAGGGCATAGAATTGAAGATTGTTGTGCTTTGAAAAGGGAAATAGAAAGAATGATTCAAAAAGGAATAATTGTGGTCCAAGGCAGTAATACCCCAAGTGTCACACATAGTCCTCTACAGGTACATGACAACGCACAGGTTGTTGGGATGGTTGGCAATGACGAAGGGTTGGTCAAAGGAGTCACTTGGTGAAGTTAATGATATTGAAATTGGTAATGGTCTTGGTAATATTGATGTGGAACTCAATGGCTAAGATGCCTAGCTTGGTAATTGGAAAGACGCTCCCTTCTTGGTTACCTGGGGAGGAGTCTTGGTGGTTCATTTTGTTGTCATTTCTGTTGTCCGAGTTATTTCAGGGTTATAATTCGGATATTGTCTTGTGAATCAAACCCTTCTATCCTTTTACTTTGCCTAGTTCCTTTAGTCGTAGTAACTCATTTAGTGTTTGTCTAGGTTTGTTTCAGGGTTGTACCCAAGTTTATTTGCTTGTCTTATTGTTCAAACCCTTTCACCGTCTGTCTAATGCAATTTTCTATTTTCTGTTATTTCTAGTCATTTTGTTTAGTCCTCTTTTCCTTTTATAGTTATTTTCTTGCTAATTTTAGTGACATGACATGCACGCATAATTCTCAGCCTGGTTTTAAATGTTAGTTTAGTCATGAAGCAATAAAGCAATTTTGAAGATGATAGGAACACTTGAGGGAAATAAGTACAGATTTGGACATTTTGAGATCATTTGAATCCCGAACCATGTGAAACTGGGGCAGATAATTTGGGAAGTTAATAGGATGACAAGAATTCGTTAAAGGAGAGTGCATCCCGGACAATTTGAAGCAAAAATACTTTGAGTTCAAGTGCATCTCAAGTTACAAGATAAAGTCAAGAAAGTTTTCTCCGAATTGACGGAGGATATCCATTGTGAAGAGGGAATCACCCAACGGGGGTTCTGTACTTGACAAGGCACTAAAAAGAGTGGAAGGCATATCAGTGATACCAATGCCGATGCTGCAAAAGAAATGCTATGCATGTTCTTCATTTTCATTTTCAAGTTGCATGTGTTATACTTGGTGTTCTTAGAGATTGGGAGGCCCTCTTTCAGCTATCCAAACACTTTATGCCCTTTGGTATCCCTTTTGAGCCTGTACTGATTTCTTTGACCTCCCCTCTTTTGGAATCAAGTTAGAGTCGTACTAAAAAAAAGTTAATGTCCCCATAGGTTTATTTTAGAAAGTTCATTCCAAAAGGAAAATTCAAAAAACAAAGAGAAAAAATAGAGATAAAGAAAAAAGAGAAAAAGAAAAAAAAAAGGAAAATAGTAACAAAAGTAGTCGTGTAAACTACGTTTGAGCTGATTCTTGTTACCACAAGATACGTAGATAGCCTTGCGGTTCGATCATACCAAATAAAATATTTCTTAATCCCAACGAAATCGAAAGTGGGTCAGTTTTTCTTAGTAACTTCATCAAAAGAAAAAGAAAAAAAAGAATCAAATTCCCTTGTTTTAGAACTTGGGGCAAAGCTTTTAGAATAGATTCCAAAAGTTGTAAATAAATTAACCCCGCTGTCTTAGTTATATTGAGCCTTTACGATATCCTTTCTTTCTAACCCTGTCCAAAAGCCATATTACAGTCCAAAAAAGACCTCCCAAATAATCTTTGAGAGTGTTGAATTTAGACATGCCAAGAGTATATGATGTTTTTACCATGGTTAATGCCTTGTCATCTGTAGAATCAGAGGAAATAAGAAGAAAAGAACAAAATAAGAGAGTCTTATTGGTGAAAATCTTCACAGGCACCATAAGGCGATGGTGAGTTGAGAGAAAGAGCAAAATGAGAGAGGCTTGATGGTGAAAACCCTTCGGGCACTACAAGTCGAATAAGGATCGTTAATCAGATTGGATAATCGGAGCATTGAAGCCCAGTTTCACAGTTTAGGGATATAACAAGAGTTGAACATCAGACTTGCTTGACAGATTAGGCCACTTAATCCTAAGGTGGATGTCATGGTCATTAGAGTGAGTATCTACATATGATAAGTTTCTACTTTGTAGTTTTCTTGTTAGGAATCATCTCTTTCCATTGTCCTTTACTCTATTCCTTTTGTCTTGTTTACTTCCTCTTCCTGAGTCTGTTTGGTCAGAACAAGTGAGAAATGATTTCAAAATTTGCCACTAGCTTTCCAATTGCACAAAACGGGATCTGGCTAGCACATCAAAGTAGCATAAGTCAGGAAAGAACAACATGCGCACTGAGTTGGTAACAATCAACGTGCTTTGGGATTCATGTGAAATACAAAGGTTTGGTATATGTCAATTCATGAACATTGCAACAGATCGAGGATGTTGGGTGAATGGATCAAAGGTATTTTCTGTGATAAGGTTGACAGAGAAAGTGGTTAACCAATGACAAGCAAGGTCTTCCAAGCGGAAATGAAAGTTATCATGGCAAGTGAAGGAGCAATAGACCTCAAGGCCAAAGCCAGTGGGTTAAGTTAGGAAAGAACAACATGCGCACTGAGTGGGTGGCAATTGACGTGCTTTGGGATTCATGTGAAACACAAAGGTTCAGTATATATCAATGCATGAGCATAATGCAATAGATGAATGGTATTGGGTTTGAATGGATCAAAGGTATTTTCTGTGATAAGGGTGACAGAGAAAGTGGTTAGTCAATAAACAAGCAAGGTCTTTCAAGTTGAAACCAAAGTTATCATGGGAAGTGAAGGATCAATCGCCCTCAAAGTCAAGGCCACAAACCAACCTCCATGTTTAAATTCACAAGTTTGCTTTGTTTGAAACAGGGACGAAGACTATGTCCAAATAAAAGCTTGGAAGCTTGAATTTTTCAAGTGTCGTGCCCAAATTTTGTCAACACAAAAGCGGTTTGAGAAGGGAAAAGTAAATTTGTTTGATCTGCAGGAACCCTCCATAAGGAAAGCGTGGTTTAGGGGCGAGGAATTTTATTCGTTCTATAGAGATCCTCCAGGAGGATAGCATGGCTCAGGTAAGTTCATTTTCGGCTTTTCAGGACCCTCCTAGATAATGAGATTTAATTTAAAATTTTCAGGGCCCTCCTGGATAATTGGATTTAATTTTAAAAGTTTTCAGGACCCTCTTGGATAATGGGACCTAGTTAAATTGCAAGAGCTTCATAGATAACAAGATTTAGCGTCAGCTCTACCTTTAGGAAATATAATTCAGCTTTAAAGTTGTCACTCTTAAGATGAAATTTAATTTCAAGTTTTCAGGACCCTCCTAGATAATGGGATTTAGCTTTTAAATTCTTAGAGATTTTGGGTGACATGATTTGATTAACACTCACAAATGCGCCCAGATACAAAACTGGGGCAGAAAAATTTCTTTTGTTTTGTCTGTTTTGTTGCAATCAGGCACCCACCTGGAGAACAAGGGAAGACAACACAAGTTAAAAGGAAAGCGGATCAAGCTCAGCAATCAGGCGCCCACCTGGAGAAAAATGGAAAATGATTCAAGCTTCAAGGGAAAACAGTTTCAAGTAACAAGATGGGATAGGTCAAGCTCAGAAATAAGGCACCCACCTGGAAAAGAAAGGGAAAATGGTGCAAGTTTCGAGGGAAAACAGTTCCAAGTAGCAAGAGAAGATGGTTCGAGTGTCTTCAATCAGACGCCCACCTGGCAAACAAGGGAAAACAATTCAAGTTTCAGAGAAAAGGAATACCATTAAAATGTTGGTAATCAGGCACCCACCTGGAGAACAAAGAGAAAGCATCAATGTTCAAAAGAAGGCGGTTCAAGTCAGCAATCAGGAGCCCACCTAGAGAACAAGGGAAAACAAGTCAAGTTTCGAGGGAAAAGCAGTGCAAATGTTGGAAATCAGGCGCCCACCTGGAGAACAAGGGAATGCAGTTCAAGTTTCGGCAATCAGACGCTCACCTGGAGAACAAGGGAATACAATTAAAGCTTTGGCATTCAGGCGCCCACCTGGAGAACAAGAGAACACAGTTAAAGTTTTGGCAATCAGGCGCCCACCTGGAGAACAAGGGAATACAGTTTCAAGCTCTGGCAATCAGGCGCCCACCTAGAGAACAAGAGAATACAGTTCAAGTTTTGGAAATCAGGCACCCACCTGAAGAATAAGGGAATATAGTTCAAGTTTTTGGCAGTCAGGCGCCCACCTAGAGAACAAGGGAATACAGTTAAAGTTTTGGTATTATGGCGCCCACCTGGAGAACAAGGGAATACAGTTCAAGTTTTGGAAATCAGGCGCCCACCTGGAGAACAAGGGAATACAGTTCAAGTTTTGGCAATCAGGCGCCCACCTAGAGAACAAGGGAAGACAGTTCAAGTTTTGACAATCAGGCGCCCACTTGGAGAACAAGGGAATACAATTCAGTTTTGGAAATCAGGTGCCTACCTGGAGAACAAGGGAATATAGTTCAAGTTTTGGCAATCAGGCGCCCACCTGGAGAACACGAGAATACAGTTCAAGTTTTGGCAATCAGGCTGCCACCTAGAGAACAAGGGAATACAGTTTCAAGAACTGGCAATCAGGCGCCCACCTGGAGAAAAAGGAAATACAATTCAAGTTTTGGCAATCAGGCACCCACCTGGAGAACAAGGAAATATAGTTCAAGTTTTGGTAATCAGGCGGCCACCTAGAGAACAAGGGAATACAGTTCAAGTTTTTGGCAGTCAGGCGCCCACCTGGAGAACAAGGGAATACAGTTAAAATTTTGGCAATCAGGCGCCCACCTGGATACCAAGGGAAGACAGTTCAAGTTTTGGCAATCAGGCGCCCACCTGGAGAACAAGGGAATACATTTCAAGTTTTGGCAATTAGGCGCCCACCTAGAGAACAAGGGAATACAATTCAAGTTTTGGCAATCAGGCGCCCACCTGGATACCAAGGGAAGACAGTTCAAGTTTTGGCAATCAGGCGCCCACCTGGAGAACACGGGAATACAGTTCAAGTTTTGGCAATTAGGCGCCCACCTAGAAAACAAGGGAATACAGTTCAAGTTTTGGCAATCAGGTGCCACCTGGAGAACATGGGAATACAGTTCAAGTTTTCACAATCAGACGCCCACCTGGAGAACAAGGGAATACAGTTTAAGTTTTGGCAATCAGGCGCCCACCTGGAGAACAAGGGAATACAGTTCAAGTTTTGGCAATCAGGCGCCCACCTGAAGAACAAGGGAAGTCATTTCAGAATTCAATTCAAGTTAGAAGTTGCAGAAGATCGCGACAAGAATGCGAGTCAATAGTCCGAGATGATCAACAGAAGTTAGTCACAATCTAGAATAAAAAAAGAAAAAAGAAGAAGAAGAAAGAAGTGAATCTAAAATGCAGAAGTAGAGAAAGATGTGAGCTACTCAAGACATGGCTGAGGTCACAAGCACTGCATGTCCATTCTTGATCCGAAAAGTTGAAGAAGAATGAACTAGCACCTGCAACTAGCAAGCGTCAAGGTTCAAATCTAAAGTCTGCATGAAGAACCATTCAAGACTCAAGATCAAGCTTCAGATGACTTATAGATAGGAATCTTGTAAATCGTAGTTGACAGGCTTAGTTAGTCTTTTTCATTTTGATTTTTTATGTAATAATAGGAATTGCAGACCAGAACCTCGACGACACCTCGACCGGCTCTCCACCTCAGCGTACTCCATCATCTCACTCACTTCTGAACTACATGTGGCCTGATTCCTTTATAGCCAAGGATATGTAGGCAGTTCAGATACCAGGGCTCGGTCACATTCTCCTTCCTATTAGTTTTGGGTCTCTTTAAATAAGTGTCGGGTCAAAAAACCTGTCTAGTCGTTCTTTGTCTGAAGATACTTCGTATTTCCAGTCAAAGAGGGGCAGCTATAGACATGTGATTTTTGACCCTCCCCGAGATTTTTTATATTTTAACATGTAAATATTTAATTTAGGCATAATATCGCTATTCCAACTAAATTTGACTCTTTTGCTTTATTTCATTACAAGAAAATGAAAATTACAAAAATAGTTTCATTAATGTTTTGTAGTCATTTTTAATCTTGAAAAATACCAAAAATAGTTTTATTTTAACGGTCAGTCTTATTTTAATAGTTATTTTACTTAAGTAGGATTAATTAATAAATAAGGTAGTATTTTAGACTTGTTCGCGGAGAAAGAATAAAATTTGGGCTCAAACGACTCATTTTTAGGCCTAATTTTCGGACCTAGCCCATAATTTCCAAGCCCATAATCCCTAGGTCCATACCCCCTAACCTAATATAACCCTAAAAGACCTAAATGGATCAGATTTTTTAGATAGAGCCTAAGACCCTAAGGAGCTGAAAATGAAGCTAGCCTAAGACCTAAAAATCAGACCCTAGGACCTAATATACAGAGGCACCGTTTTACACATGGACGGACCCCCCCTCCATGACACCCATCGTCTTCCTCACTAAACAACCCTAGAGAACTAGCAATGACCTCCCCATCTAACCATCTTATTCTACAACCCATAACATCAAACAACACTGACCCCGACTCCTTGCCCTGAAATCCGCCACACCCCAACACTCTTTCACTGAAATTCGTCGGAAGATATGCATACACGCATAGAGAGTGACTGAACAGTGAGAGAATTGAGTGAAAAATAGAGTGCGAAGGGACAGAGGTGGATTCAGATTCGTTGCCGTTCACTAGTTGCCATCGAGATTCAGAGTCGTTATTTCCATTCGTGCCGAGCAAATTCAGTCTGGTTTAGGTTCGAATTCTAGTTGCCTTTTGTTCAATTTTTGTTACTGCTACGGTTGGTTGTGACGTGGCTGAGTCGAGGTTCAGGTTGTAGTTCGAGGTTTAAGTCCGTGATCCCTGTTGAATTTGCTGTTACACGGTTCATGTTGGAGTTGTCTCTTTGTATTGAATCAAATATGGAAGAAGGTTCCGTCTGAAATTCTATTAAAGGTTCAGTTTCTTGCTTTCAATTTCATTCTGTTTTTGGCATTTGATGAATTTTCCTTATAATTGATTCATTGCCGTTTTTTTTGCCATTATTTCTTCCTTTTTTTTTTGCATTTACATGGGAATGTTGGTTCATATATCCATATTGTGATCTTATTGAGATTATTGATGTTGAATAATTAAAATGGATCTTATCGGATCTTTGGTTGGTCGTTGAAGCAGGTTTGATGTCCAAATATATCTTTGTTCTTAATAAGAATGAGTTAGTTTGGAATAATAGTGATTTTTCCTTATCATGTTTTTTGAAAGTTTATGCTAGAAATATTGGTTCCATAACCTTTTTCCTCTTAATTGTTTGAAAAATTCAGTATCATTGGATATAAAAATTAATATGGTTTTAGTTTTCTTTACTTGACATCTCTAGTTACACCACTTGTGCAAGTTGCGTGTTAACTCTCGTAGGCCTACATCGGTTTCTTTAACTCTGCTTTTCTATAATGTATAGTAGACAATATGATTTGCTTTAAGCGTGTTAATAATAAATTATCGTGACTATGGGTACGAATCTTATGACATGGTCATGATACGTAAATCCTAATCCGGGTGTGCATTTCATGTGACCCGACTTCAAGTTCCAACAAGATCAAACAGAACGTGTCGTGAACCACGAGTGCATTTTATGTAGCGTGGCTTACGATGTGTTTTAAATAACCTTGAACTAATTCATTAAATCAATAAAAGCGGTTTTAATAGTTAAAAATGCATAGGTTTAAAAGTGTTTTAAAATCAAATAAATATGCCAATAATAATAGTTGAGCGACCGTGCTAGAACCACAGAACCCGGGAATGCATAGCACCTTCTCCCGGGTTAACAGAATTCCTTACCCAGATTTTTGTGTTCGCGGACTACAAAATAGAGTCAATCTTTCCTCGATTCGGGATTTGAACTGGTGACTTGGGACACCATAAACTATCCCAAGTAGCGACTCTGAACAATATATAAATAATCCCGTTTCGATTGTCACTTTAATTGGAAAAAACTCCTTATAACCTGCCAGGTGTAGGAAAAAGGAGGTGTGGCACCAAACATGCACACAAACCTAAAAACATCATACGGACTTACTCGTGCAATCAAATTGCCAAAATAATACCTAGAACTACAAGTTTAGCATCAAAATCAAATAAAAATCTCAAGAACTCTTAAAGTTCCATTTTCACAACTGAGGATTTGATTCATGTCATATGAATTCCATTTCTTACCAAATTTTACAAGCACAACTTAAATACCATATTGAACATGTACCAGACTTTGAAACTAAAATACGGACCCGATACCATCAAATTCAAAAATCTTTAAATTTCCAAAAACTCTTATAATTTCAGTTAAATAATTTCTTTCAAAAAATCATTTCTCGGGCTTGGGATCTCAGAATTCAATTCCGGGCATACGCCCAAGTCCCATATTTTTTTTCGGACCCGTCAAGACCATCAAATCATGGGTTCGGGCCCGTTTACCCAAAATGTTGACCGAAGTCAACTTAAATTCAATTTTAAAGGCAAAATTAGCATTTTCTCAAATTTTTCACATAAGGGCTTTCCGGATATATGCCCGGACTATGTAGACAAATTGAGGTGAGACAAAAGGAAGTTTTTAAGGCCTTAGAATACAGAATTGACTTTTAAAACAAGTGATGACCTTTTGGGTCATCACATGGCTATAGTTTCCATATCTGGCCACTAGTTGGCCAAATCAGCAAAGTTCTAAGCCAACAAATGGGATTCTGTCTCGCTGGTAGCGTGCTGAGGGTCAATTACTTCATGTTGTGACTTGAGGTTTATATGAATAGGCAATATCTGAATTATAAAGTATTCATTAGTTAGCAATGTTATGGAGAGTTGTAATAAAAGTTGGTGATGTTTTAAGATTCAGATTCTGACTCATGTATATATATCAAGTGGACTGCCATTTCTTTTAATATCAGATAAGCATGTCATTATGTTTGAACTAGCTCGTATTTGTTTTCACCTGGCACTAATGCACTAGGAAAAATGCGTTTTACAACATCTTTCACTAAAAACAAATTTGGTTCCTCAATTATTTGAAGTCAATACCTGCTAGCCTATAATTCGCCTAGTTTCAATCCAAGTGTTAGAATTGTTTGAGGGATAAACTAACGACCAATTTGAAGAAAATAGATTATGTTATGAAATCTCAGCTCGTCTTATTGGTTTCCTATGATCCATATGTCGTGCAGATTTGAGTCTCAAATGATGGAATCATATTTGTGTCCTACGGCAGAATGTGGATTGTTGAATAATGAATCTTATAAAGATTAAATCTCCCACCTTATACCATTATACTTGTCCATATTAATGACCCCGCAATAATATCAAATTAGATTAGGAAATAAGTCACAACATCGTAGTTTGCTTTAGGCGCGTAATTAAATCATCACAACTACGGGTACGGTTCCCGTGACGTAATTGTGATGCATAATTCCCAAAATTTGGGTGCACATTTCATGTGACTCGACTATAACTTCAAATAAAAATAAAATTAATATGTTGTAAATTACAAGTGCGTTTTACGTGACGCGATTTGCAATATGTGTAAAAACAAACGAGTGAGCGACATTGCGACTTGTTCAACAAATTCCATAAACACTAAAAGGGTCCCAAAAGTTAAAATGCACAATAGGTTTTAAATATGTAATAGATCAAACAATTAGGAAAATTATTAACAGTTGAGCGACCGTGCTAAAATCATGGAACCCGGGAATGCCTAACCACTTCTCCCGGGTTAACAAAATTCCTTACCCGGTCTTCTAGTTTTGCGGACTTTAAAACACAGCCAAAACATTCTCGATTTGGGATTTAAAATAAACAGGTGACTTGGGACACCCTAATAATTATCCCAAGTGGCAAATCTGATAAATTAAATAATTTCATTTCGATAACGTCACTTTAATTGGAAAAGCTCCCTATTTCACTCGGAAAAATGAGGTGTGACAGCTCTGGCGACTCTGCTAGGGAACAAGAACTCAAAATCTCTGGTTTAGGGTTCAAAATTCGAGCTTAGATAACTGTTATACTTGGCTTTTATTTATTATCTGATTTTTATTCCATGTTTGAGCCTAATATGCTAAATGCTGCTTTTTACCACTTTGATATTGTTTGAACTGTATATAAATTGTTACAAAACCCTTCTTCTCCCTGACTCTTCTAAATCTTCTGGGAAGTGCACGCTGTCATGGCTTCTATTCTGCAGTGTCATACCTTAATTTAGAACGAGGATCAGATTAGTTACAAAGTCGAACGGTCTTTTGGTTACCGGTACCTTCCCCTTCCCCCCTCGAGTTGTCCGCTCGGGTAAGCCAGGTCTAGAACAATACACCCAGATTTTAAACTTAGAATGACATAGCCTCATGCTAGATTCCTAGTAGGCACGACTGCTTACATCACGTGCATTTGACTTTAGGGACTCAACACAGGGGTTGGATCTGTCTAGGACAGGTGCACCCAATTTAAAAGACCATCATGATGCATTTTTTATGTGCTACTTGTGCATTTATTTGTTTCGACTTGCATGTTGACCACCTTCTAGAATAGGGAAAGAAAATTGAGAAGAACCGAGTGAGAAGAAGAGAAAATCACCCGGTTCTGAAAACTCCGGTATTCAAAATATCCCGAGATTCTGCCAAAATTTTTCTTAAAAAAATCATTTCAAAATAAGTTATATTTTCCTGTTGCATCGAAACTTACTGAATTACGCAGGTTTGATTCTCACCGGATGTAAGATACGTAGGCAACCCTTATCAGGTCCAGCCCCCCTTTTGCAAAAATAACCAAAATATGAAAATGTCGTCATTTTGTCATAAATAAAGTTATGTTATGCCATTTTTGTCAAAATAGCCGGAAATGTCCCGACGGGATGCCGTAAGGCCATTTTGCAAGAATAGCCACCTATGATCCTTTTCTCAATTTTGGCCACTTAGCAAACACCGCCCTAAAATATTTCCTTCCGAAATGCCGAAGGGTCGTATTTGCAAAAATAACCGTGATTTGTTTTCAGTTGGATTTTGCAAAAATAATCTTTTCATGGTCAGTTTTTAAACAAATTTCACATGTTTTAATCTGGTTATCCTAATTTAAAATGTGCAGAACGAGCACTGTTCAGAATTTACATATGAAGGTTATGGATCAGATTCAACTAGCACTCCACATGTGATGGGAGGATTTGAAAAAACAAGAACGAGACAAGGTCAACCACTATCTGGGGGCACTCACTGGAATACTGAAAATTAAACCTAGAAGTGGTTTGATAGAGGCATTAGAGTCATTCTGGGACCGCGCTCACAATGTCTTGCACTTATCAGATTTTGAGCTTACACCTACTTTGAAAGAAATCGTGTGTAATGCCGGGAGTACGGAAGGATTAAGACACAAGTACCTGGTATCTCCAAGGACTGTTACTCCCCACAAGTTTCTAGACTTACTGAAAATAAACAAGCAAATCAAGGCTGAAAATCTAGCAAGTGGAACTTCCACTTTTCACTTTCTATACCAAAGATACGGGCATTTAAGAGGATTTAAAGACCCAGAAAATGGACTCTGCAGTAAAGGAAACCGGTCAAAGTGGGAAATGCATAGATGCTTTGCCTTCATAGTGGCATTCTTATGCCCTTTGGTATTTCCAAGGGAGGACAGGCGCATTGATTTACGTGTAGCCGGAGTTGCCCACATTTTGACTAAGGCTAAAAGTACCCTTGCGCCCATGATTGTATCAGATATATTCTGAGCCCTCACATACTGTAAGGCCTTGGTCAGGTTTTTCGAGGGGTGCAATCTCTTGTTGAAAATGTGGATGATCGGGCACCTTTGTCACCGACCCCAATACATAAATTACGTTTCTACGGGGGAAAACTGCATCGAAGAGTTTGGGGCACGAGTGACGAGATTGGAAATGCCAAAAAGGGTCAAAGATTGGATCACCCGCCTTCGTTCCATAACCGTAGATCAGATAGAATGGACATTGGGTTGGCTCCCTGTTGATGAGATCGTTTATATGCCTGCCACTGGTCCCTACTTCCTTATAATGGGTCTCCAAAGCATCCAGCCCTATGCCCCATACCGAGTTTTGAGATAACTTAGAAGATGCCAGTCAGTTCCTAGAGATGAAGATCTTAGTATTCATGTGGTTGAAATACATTCCGATGCTCAATGTCCTGAAGAAGTGGTTCGCCAAATTTGGAGCGAATGCCAGTATTTAGGAGAAAACACCCGAGTACGTGATTTGTCCAAGTTATGTTGCTTGGTATGGAAAGAGAGTTGCAACAAATGACAAATCTGAAAGGCCGACCAAAAGGCCCCATATCCAAGAATTTGTCGATGCATCGCAGGATCAGTGGGCTTGGTTAGCTAAGGGAACCAATACCAGGCCACCATAAGCAAGCTAGATGATCAAATCAAGAACATCAAATTTGATAGTAGTTTGTAGGTTGCTGAGGCTGAAGGAGAAAAGAAGAGGTTGGCTCGAGAAAACGAAGCCCTCCGAGCTCAGATCCGAGAGATGAAAATAGCCGCCGAGACCCCGGTAAAAAGAGAAAAAGAATAAAGCCTCATAAGCAATATGAGGCAGAAAGTGTGTGATTTTGGGGCTAATTTAATAAAGGTCGAGGAAGACTTGGCGAAGTCTTGAGAATAGTTGGCAAAAGGTGGAAGAACGGACAAGGTTTGCTCAACAGTTGAGCCAAATATATGATAGAGGAGTCACGTTCTTAAAGGAAAAGCTGATGACCCTCGAAAATGAAATAGTTCAGCAAATAAAAGACTTCAAAACAGAGAGAGAATGCTGCTATGCTTTGATTTACCGATTATAAGCGAGCGTTCAAAAGCTACAAGACCAAAACGACATTGCCATGCAGGTGCTGGAAGCCTGTGCACAACAAATCGGACGTTTGCTTTAAGAAAAGGGTATCATCAGAATGAGAAACAAAGAAATAACTGATTATGTCGCAATGAAGTGCCATGAATATGAGGATATGACTAGATCCATGTTTTTTGATTTCGTGATGACATTTGTCCACCAGGTGATGGCTGATCTGGAGTACCTTCAAGAAGAGATTGCACGCAGGCCCGCGTCGAGACCGACTTATGTCCCGCGGGCCCCTGGAGTAGCATTCGAGGCTCTTATGTATTCATGATTTTTGATTTTGAGTCTGTACTTTATTTATTTCGAGTCTGTTTTGTCCTTTCGAGTCTATTTATGGTTTTTTTTTGAGTCTATATGTTTCTTTTTAGCCATCAGTACTTCCGAGTCTGTGTAATAGAAAAACCCAAAAAGATGTCTTTTATTAATGAAATTTTGAAAACCCTAAAAATAATTCTTTTATTTCATTTTGCATTTATATCTCTGAACTACGTAATGATCTGATTCATGTGGTGTCATGATACATAGACAATCTTCATAGGATTCGATCATAGCCATAACATTAAAAAAAGAAAAAAGAAAATTAAGTGGAAAAAAAGAGAAAAAGGGGCTAAAACCAAAAGAGAAAAAGAGAGTGCCAAAAAATAAAAGAGCGACAGAAACAAAACAAGAAAATCAAGAATGATTAAAAGGGAGGCGGAAGCGAATGAAAAGGTACAGAGTGAAAAAGGGTTAGTTAAGGCCGGGATGAAACATGCAGCCATTCAAACATATGGTAGAAGCATTTAACTGTTTAGGTGCATTGCATCCTAACATGCGATTTCCTATCTATTAAGCGTCTCAAAACTAACAAGTTTGTTAGATTTGCATTGAGCTAGGTTCTGTTTAGGTGGTTAGTTTGTTGGCATTCTGTCAAGTCATCCATATAACACCAGGTCGAAGCGCAAGATATCCATAACTAGCAAAGAATCGGACACAGGTGTTGTTGACCCACCGAGGGAGATTGTAAAATCAGAGTCTAGTTTGAAAGAGGAGGTCCATAGGTTGAAGCATCAAATGACGGAAATGTATTAGGCCTGGATCAGGGGACATCCTCCACCTTCATTCCTTGTTAATTATATAGAAAACCCTGCTTCCATTCCACCACTATCACAAACCCAGGTTCCTATTATCGTTGATTTTTCCCCTCAACATGCACCAGGCTTTACCCTTTACCATAACTACCCTGGCACCTCGTCCCAAATTTTCCATGCTCCACCAGTCAAAATAACCTCATACCCTGCTCCAACGTCTGCTCCTATTTTTTTAGCTCCTCCACAAGCTACCCTTCACCGATCCTCTAGTGAGCTCGCATTCCAAGCTCTAGATGCCCACTACTATGCTCCAGAACAAACCTTTAAGGTCCCGGATCCTTATCCCTACACGTATCATTTTGAGCCACCTGTTGAAATTGAGAACCATCCAAGAACATAGAGCAAGATAAGATATTCAGGAAAGTAAAGAGTTTAGAGAAATCTTTGAAGAATATTCAAGGGATAGGAAGACAAGTAAGTGTGGCTTACAAGGACTTGTGCTTGTTCCCAGACATCCAATTGCCTGTTGGGTTCAAGATGTCCAAGTTTGACCTATACGATGGAAACGGAGATCCCGTGGCCCATTTGAGAGCTTTTTGCAGCAAGATAAGAGGCGCCGGTGGGAAAGGAGAATTATTGATGGTGTATTTCTGTCAGAGTCTAAGTGGGGCATCTTTGGAGTGGTACACTCGCCAAGATACTAGCAGGTGATACACGTGGGATGATTTAACTCAGGCTTTTGCTAGGAACTTTCAGTATAACATAGACATTGTCCCGGATCACCTATCCCTAACCAAGGTAGAAAAGAATCCCAATGAAAGCTTTAGGGAATAAGGGTTCAGATGGAGAGAGCAAGTGATACGGGTCAATCCTTTGATGGAAGAAGACGAGATGGTCGAGTACTTTCTTTAAGCCTTAGAGCCTACTTACTTCAACCATTTGATATCAGCCATAGGTAAGTCCTTCAACGATGTGGTATATATGGGAGGAATGCTGGAAGAGGGACTCAAGTCAAGGAAGATCATGAGCTATTCCGCCATAAAAGCAACTACGTATGCAATTCAAAGTGGCACGGGAAGTTTGCTGGGCAAAAAGAAGAAGGATGATGTCGCTATGGTTGTCTCTGAACCATGACATGGACCGAGGGTTTCGCCTCACCAGTACACTCAGCCTCGACCCCAACCTCAAGCCTACACTTAAGCTCCATATAATCCACCCCAACATTATTTTCCACTACAAGACCCTCAATACTCAATCAGACCACCCTAGTATCATGTTCACCATGCACAGTCATATGCTCAACCCCCTCCTTACCCGCAATGGCGTGCTCCAACTCCATAAAATCCTTATTTACCCCTTCAACCATACCGAAACCCTACTGGTCCAAGATTTCGACCAAGGCCAAATTATAGAAGAGAAATGCATCAGCGGAAAGAAACCTTCACCCCTCTTGGTGAGTCAGTTTGTTTCAAAGGTTGAGGCAGTTAGACATTTTGAGGTCGATTGAGTCAAAGATACCAAATCCCCCTCCAAAGAACCTTGATTATTCCCTCATATGCACATATTGTTCTGATGCCCCAAGGCACGACACAGAGAAGTGTTGGCATTTGAAGAGAGCAATCCAAGAGCTTATTGGTACAAATCAAATTGTGGTCTAGAGCCCGAAGGCACCAAATATCAACCAAAATCCTTTGGTAGCCCATACAGAGACACATATGATCGAAATAGTTTGTAAAGATGGGGAGCCTAAGAATTCTTCTAAGTTTGTCACGATGATTCGTACTAGTGAAAGTAATCCAGTTAAGGCTCTAGATTCTACAAAAGCGACACCCTTGATAGTTGAAGTGGTGATGGAGAAGCTAAGCATGCTCAACATGAAGCCACCTGTATTGGTGGTGAAAGGGCTTCCGAATGGTTTTGGAGCAAGTCAGGAAAAGTCGAAAGTGGTCGTGCCAGGGATCCCAAACAAGCCTGTCATAGTTGTGGAAGGGCCCGTATTACCCCTGTTGTTATTAAACCAGTGACCCAGTTGCCAATGGTTGTACAAAGGCTGTCCCGTGGAATTACAAATAGGTGATAGTGACATATAAAAGGAAAGAAGTAGAGTAAAAAGTTAATGAAACCGAAGGACTGACTCGTTCTGGGAGATGCTTTACCCTAAAGGAATTGAGGAAAGCCAAGCCATTCAAGGATAGCCAAATCCCAGTAAAAGAAGCCGGTCACCGAAAAAGAGGCTGAGGAGTTCCTGAAAAGGATGAAAGTGCAAGACTATTCCATTGTAGAGCAGTTAAGGAAAACACCAGCTCAGATCTCTCTTCTGTCTTTGCTGATACATTTAGATGAACACCACATAGCCTTGATGAAGATTTTGAATGAAGCCCATGTTCCTGATAAGATCATGGTGAACCACTTGGAAAAGATTGCTAACAAGATATTTGAAGCAAACAGGATAACTTTCTTAGATGATGAACTTCCTATGGAGGGTACAAAACATAACCGAGCTCTTTATCTCACGGTGAAGTGCGAGGATTCTGTTGTCTCAAGGGTATTGGTTGATAACGACTCTAGTGCAAATATCTGCCCTCTGTCCACTTTGCAAAAGTTGAAGATTGGTACTGAAAGAATCCACATGAATAATGTATCTGTTCGAGGTTTTGATGGAGTAGGGAAAGATTCTATCGGTGATATATTGCTCGAATTGTTGATAGGGTCAGTTGAGTTCACTATGGAGTTCCAAGTGCTAGATGTGGCTGTCTCTTACAACTTGTTATTGGGCAGGCCCTAAATACATGCTACTAAGGCGGTCCCGTCTTCTCTACATTAGATGGTAAAGTTCGAATGGGACAAGCAGCAAATAGTTGTGCACGACGATGAGAACTTATCTGCTTAAATGACACAACCGTTCCATTTATTGAAGCTGAAGACGTTAAAGGGACTTGGGTCTACCAAACTTTTGAAATAGTGTTTGTTGAGAAAATTCTTGAGGGAGAATGCATTCCAGATCCGAAGCTACCCTCCGCATCCATCATGGTAGCAAATGAGATGTTGAGGAATCGTTTTGTGCTGGGCAAAGGTCTGGGTTCATCTCTACAGGGTATTGTGCATCTAGTGTGTCCACGTGAAAGTGTCCGTACATTTGGTTTGGGATTCACGCCCATAGAGAAGGATGTGAAAAGGGCTAAAATTTTGAAACAAAAAGTATGGCCACTCCCTAAGCATGTTCTGCACATCTCCAAGTGTTTTGTCAAGCCAGAGGCCACAAAACGTCCAATATCGTCAATCCTGAAGCCTGTGGTCGACTTTGACGAAGAGCTGATCAAGAGGTTCCAGAGTCTGTTTGATGAGGTTAATATGGTGGAAATTGGGAAAGGTTCTAGTAAAGCAGATGTGTAGTTTGTTGGGCCATATATGAAGCTTAGCAATTGGAAAGCTACTTCTCTCCCCACTCGGAAGGAGTTTTGGTAGTTTGCTTTATTTTCCTTTTTGTTATCTGGGTTATTCCAGGGTTGTAATCCATATTTTTATTTTTCACTTGTTTTGATGTACAAACCCTTCTATCATTTTATTTTCAATGAAATATAATTTCCCGTTTTCCGTTATTCCTGATAGCGTTTCATTTTTGTTTTTCTTTTGTACAGTTCTTTTTATGCTAGTTTCAATGACATGACATGCATGAGGAATTTTCAACCAAATCTTAAAAGTCAATCTAATTCTGAAATAATAATCCAAGAAGTAGAGTGCGATGATGAAACATTATATGATGAAGAAGTAGCATTTGAGGAAATTGGTAAAGAACTAAAACACTTTGAAGAAAAACTCAAGCCTAATTTGAATGAAACTGAAGCAATCAATTTAAATTAGGATAATGTCAGGGAAACCAAGATAAGTGTGCATCTAGAACCACAAATCAAAGAAGAAATAATCAAAGCACTGTTTGAATACAAAGATGTCTTTGCATGGTCGTATGATGATATGCTGGGTTTGAGCACTGATTTGGTAGTTCATAAATTGCCAACTGATCCTGCATTTCCTCATGTCAAGCAAAAGCTAAGAAAGTTCAATACTGACATGAGTGTGAAGATTAAAGAAGAAATCACAAAGCAACTTGTGGTAAAAGTCATTCGGGTCACTCAATATACCACTTGGTTAGCTAATGTTGTGCCAGTACCAAAGAAGGATGGTAAAACCAAGGTATGTGTTGATTATCGTGATCTCAACAAGGCGAGCCCAAAGGATAATTTTCCATTGCCGAACATTCTCATTCTGATCGATAATTGTGCCAAGTATGAGATTGGGTCTTTTGTGGATTGTTACGCAGCTATCACCAAATCCTGATGGATGAGGAAGATGCAGAAAAAATAGCGTTCACCATGCCATGGAGGACATATTACTATCGGGTAATGCTATTTGATTTGAAGAATACTGGGGCAACTTAGATGAAGGCGATGACTACCATATTTCATGACATGATACACAAGGAGATTGGGGTTTATGTAGATGATATGATCATAAAGTCAAAGAAGCAGTCCGACTATGTTGGGGACTTGAGAAAGTTTTTCCAAAGGCTCCGTAGGTACAACCCAAGCTCAATCCGACAAAATGTTAATTTGGTGTCCCGTGTTGGGATTCATAGTCAGTTGATATAGTATTGAGTTGGATCCATCGAAGATCAAAGCCATCCAAGAATTACCACCGCCAAAGAATAAAACTAAGGTAATGAGCCTGCTCAGATGTTTAAACTACATCAGTAGGTTTATTTCTCAACTCATGACAACTTGTGAGCTCATCTTTAAGTTGTTGAAAAAGAACACTGCAATTAAGTGGACCGATGAGTGTCAGGAAGCATTTGATAAGATCAAGAGGTACCTGTCAACCCTACCTGTGCTGGTCCCGCCGGAGCCTGGGAGACATTTGATTCTCTATTTGACGGTCCTATATAATTCTTTTGTTTGTGTGTTGGGTCAACACGATATCACGAGCAAGAAAGAGCAAGCCATTTATTATCTCAGCAAGAAGTTTACTCCTTATGAGGTTAAGTATACTCTTCTTGAAAGGACATATTGTTCCTTGACTTGGGTGGTACAAAAGTTGAAGCATTATCTGTCATCCTACACTACTTACCTCATTTCTCATATGGATCCTCTAAAGTATATCTTTCAGAAGCCTATTCTCATAGGAAGACTTGTGAAGTGGCAGATTTTACTGACAGAGTTTGACATCAACTATGTAACTCAGACCATGATGAAAGCCCAAGCCCTGGCCGACCACTTGGCTAAGAATCCGGTGGATGAAGAATATGAGTCACTGAAGACTTATTTTACTGATGAAGAAGTGATGTGTGTTGATGAGGTTGATCATAATGAAATGCCAGGTTGGAAACTCTTCTTTGATGGAGCTGCCAACATGAAGGGTGTCGAAATACGAGTTGTGCTCATTTTTGAAATAGGGCATCACTACCCTATAACATCTCAGCTTCGATTTTATTGCACCAATAACATGGATAAGTACGAAGCATGCATTCTGGGTTTGAGGTTAGCTATAGACATGGGAGTGCAGGAAATACTAGTTTTGGGAGATTTAGATTTATTGGTTCACCAGATTTAGGGAGAATGGGAGACTCGGGAGAAGCTCATACCGTATCGACAATGTCTACATGATCTTTGTCAATGATTCAAGTCAGTAGAATTTAGGCATATTCCCAAGATTCATAATGAGGTTGCCAACGTCCTGACCACACTAGCATCAATGTTATACTATCCGGATAAGACTTACGTTGACCCTCTGCATATCCAAGTTCCTAATCAGCATGACTATTGTATTGTGGTTGAAGAAGAACTTGATGGTGAACCTTGGTTCCATGATATTAAGGTATACATCAAGTAGGGGGTATATCAGGTACATACCACATGCGATTAAAAAAGAACCATACGTCTAGCTAGTGGATTTTTCTTGGGTGGGGGAATCTTGTACAAGAGGATTCCAGATCTTGGACTACTAAGGTGCATAGATACCAAACAAGCTTCGACTATCATGGCCGAAGTGAATTCCGGAGTTTACGGGCCGAATATGAGTGGGTATGTCTTGGCAAAGATGATACTTCGAGCAGGTTATTATTGGCTTGCCATGGAACGAGATTGCATTAGCTTTGTTCGCAAATGTCATCAATGCCAGGTGTATGCTGATTTGATTCATTCTCCGCCATCTGAGTTGCACACAATATCTGCACCTTGGCCTTTTGTTGCTTAGGGCGTGGATGTCATCGGACCAATTGAGCCGGTAGCATCAAACGGGCATAGGTTTATTCTGGTGGCCATTGATTACTTCACCAAGTAGGTCGAAGCTGTAACTTTCAAGTCCATGACCAAGAAGGCAGTGTTAGATTTTGTTCATTCAAATATCATCTGCCGGTTTGGAATTCCTAAGGTAATCATCACAGACAATGCTGCTAATCTCAACAGTCATTTGATGAAAGAGGTATGCCAACAGTTCAAGATTATGCATCGAAATTCCACTCCAAATCGTCCCAAGGCAAAGGGAGCTATTGAGGCCGCTAACAAGAACATAAAGAAGATACTTCGTAAGATGGTGCAAGGTTCTAGGCAATGGCATGAAAAGTTACCTTTTGCTTTACTAGGGTATTGTACTAGTACTTGTACTTCAGTAGGTGCAACTCCTTATTTGTTGGTATATGGAACTGAGAGTCATACCTACGTAAGTTGAGATTCCGTCCCTTTGGATTGTTACAGAAGCTGAAATTGATGATGATGAGCGAGTTAAAACCCGAATGGAGAAGTTGAGTCTGATTGATGAGAGAAGATTGGCAGCAGTATGTCATGGTCAATTGTATTAGAAGAGAATGGCAAGAGCATACAACAAGAAAGTGTATTCCCGGAAATTTGAAGAGGGCCAGTTGGTATTAAAACACATCCTTCCACATCAAGTAAAAACTAAAGGCAAGTTCGCCCCAAACTGGCAGGGGCCGTTGATATGCTCAAATTACACTTTAATTAAATAGTTTAAGGTGGTTGGTGTCAAATATAATAACCCAACAAGGTTGCGGTCGAATCCCACAGGGAATAGATGTGAAAAGGTTACTCGAGTAGTCTGTTACTTAACTTAAGTCGTAATTTTATTCGATTAATTGTAACAAAAGTATGATATGATTGTGATTTGAAGAAATAACTAATTGTAATGTTGAGAAAATAATTAATTTGATTAAGGAAACCAAGGTGGTGTCCACTTTAATGAAATGTAATGCTATCGGTGTTAATATGATATATTTCTAATGGAAGGTTCTTTAGATATGCAAATGATTTCTAAATGACTTCCCAATATTTTTCAATAGTTGGGTAGTATTTCCTCTTTATGATTTTTTCAAATATAAAGAGTTGCAATTACGAATAATCAATGTATGCCAAATAAAACCCACTTATTCCTAAGCGATTCTATTAAACAAGGTTTAAAGCCTTGAGTCTTTGATATTTACTTCTACCAAATTCTAACTCACATTTCCAAGTAAAGAAAGAATTTAATGGCACTTATTAATGTTTGCAACCACCAACAATAAATGAAGAATGAGAAATAAATATATATCAACCAACCATTATACATATATTCAATGTTAAACACCCATTAATATAACACCCATTTAGGGTCCACAACCTTAGTATTTAAAGTTAGATACACATGCTAAAATATAAAAAAGATGAGAATATTAAATTCCATAAAACTTACAAAGTGCAAGATTCTTCACTTAAAAGCTTCCAAAAGAGAGGAATATTAAAGACTTGGACTATAGCTCAAAAACAAGACAAGATGCCCCCACAAAATCCCAATAAATCTATTTATAATGGGTCAAAATTCGGGACAAATTTCGAACAAAAACACCCTTACAGGTCAATTATGCGACCGCATATCTGTCGCATAACAGACATGCGATCCGCATTCTCTTCAAGTCCATCGCGTCTTCAAATCCTATTTTCCAGGCATTCGTCGCATTTAGGTTATGGGTCCGCATTGTTGATTTGTGATCACAGTTTGCACCGCATCTTTTGCCTTCAAAAACTTCTTCAATGAGTTTGCGATCCATTATGCGTCCCGCGAACGTGTTATGCGGTCTCATAATGGACCGCATTTCTTGCACCTGAATTTGGCCAGCAAACTGTTGGACTCCGCGATTTCTTTGGCATTATGCGGTCCGCATATGGGATTTGTGGCCCGCATCTTCACGTGTGCAATCACATTTTGCTCTTTTCTTGTCTTTTTTGGCTTTTTGATTTAATTTCCATGTTCTTAGGTCCTTACACCTCATACACTGCAAAAACATTAAAATTACATAAGTATAGAAGATACCTGCATTTAAAACAAGCTAAAATCTAAGCAATTTGTATTAAATGTGCCGAAATTCCACGGCACATCAACACCCCAAACTTAAACTCTTGCTTGTCCTCAAGCAACTAAAACGACACTATCCTATTCTAGACTCCATCTAAACAATATGAAACACTAGTGACCGTGGACGGTGTTAGTTGTCAGTACTACAAGCATGCCCTTTCGTTTATTTACCCTTCCTGAACCATCATTGTTATTTACAAGGAAAACTAATCAACTTGTGAAACTTTGAGCCTCGACCAATTTGACAAAATATTACTCTCAGCTGAGTGCAATTGCATTCGACTTCAAGAACTCAACTTTTGTCCAACCTCACAATTCATGTGCCCTCACTGGAAAGAAAGTCCCACACTCACAATATTTACAATGACAACAAAAGGGACGGATTCACAAAGACACTCACTCTCAAAAAGAGTTTCAAGTGTTACAACATGCCATACCATAAGCTTGCCCTTATTTTAATTCATCGCTTTATTCTAAGAACGTTCGGTTGGAGATCCCATAAGGACTTTTTATGCTTGTAATGTAGGTTTAGGGAAGGCTCAGATAAGCATTTGGGTACAAGTGACTACACCCTCCTTGAACACTACTCATATTTTTCTTTCTTGTTGCTCTTTGCTTCTTTTCAAACCACAAAGCCCTCATTAGCTCCTACTTTCCAACATTGAGCCACCTCAAATACCTCTCTAATTCTCTTCAAGACTCCATATTTATATAAACATACAACTCTTTTTTCTTTTCTTTTTCTTATTTTATCTTGCAAATTTTGTTGTTTTTTTTCTTTTTTATTTTGCTTTTGGAGCTTGAGTAGTTTCACACCTTGAGGTATACTTTCCTACACTCACCGTACAACCTTTCTAGTTACCGGCTTGACACTACACCCCCAACTTAGGCTTTTAGCCTCATTCTTAATGTTCACGGAGGGACGTGTTCAAAAGAGGGAATTATTTTACAAAAGGGGAAATGTTTGTAATGAAGTAGCCAACGAAAAGGTTAAAGGCTCAAGTGAGGTAACTAGTGATACTATCTGTACAATGGGTAGCTTGAAAGGTAACTGGTTTTCCAAAATCACAAAACTGCCTAAGGTCATTTCTCCAACCAAATATAATTATCATAAGCATCGAAAGACCAACCGGGCAAGTTCTAGATGGAATAAGTAGACACAAGAATTATTTATACAAAGACTCACACACTTGGTATACGAACTGTTTGGCTCAACATAGTTTTTAGCCCTCGAGTCAACACTTGGCAACTCGAAGCTTTCATTATATTTACATGTATAACTCTAGGTAGACATAAAGATGAACATACAACTATCTACTTGTTTTTGGTTTTTTTATATACAAAGATAACCTATGTACTGAAACCACAGAACACAAATATATACAAAATCACAACACAAGTATATACAAAAGTTTGCTTACATAACTCAAAATCATGTACAACAGTTTAATTCACTAAAATTTGTACAAGGCTATCCCACCTCCAACTAAAAAGCATGCATTGTCACCAATGCATACGAATGTAAAACAGAGTTTAGGGGCTCCTGCGCACTAAGCGCTATGGGAGTCAGAAGCTGGCTGAATGATGGTAGGGTCACCCTCTGATGCTGAAGCTGGGACCGATGAGATCTCGGCCGGAGGAGTGACCTCCACTGATGTAGGAGGGATCTCTGGCTGGCCCGACACTAGAGCTGGGGCCTGTGAGCTGCTAGTCTCACCTGCTGATGGCTGAGTGGTCGATGGAATGGCTTGGGCGACCATGTCTGCTAGAGAATGTTAAATTGCCTTCTGAACAACTGCTTGTTCCTCCTCTGCAACTGTATGGGTAGCAATCTGCTTACCCTTCTCCTGAGGGCCCTCATCCTCCTCAGACCATGATTCCTCATCAGTATTTCCCTCATTTTCCTCCCTACCTTCAAACTCTACAGAGTGTTCGGAATATTCCTCAGAAGGAATGTCAATACGTGCAGGGGAAGCTGGTGGCTGGGAAGCCCTGGCAGTTTGAGGTGTAGGTTCTGTCATCAATGTGGAGAAGTCAAGATCCAATCCAACCACTACCGTTTCCGCTCCTTACTCACCTTCCTTGGGCATGAATGAGGATAGATAAAACTCTAGAGTTTGTATTTTGTGGAGCTCAGTCTTCATTGTGGCGACTATCATTTCTGAGCTTTGGCAAGTCAACAACCTCACCCCACTCTATCTTTTCAACCCGCACCTCAAGCTGCTTCAGGCGATTCCCATAAGATGTCTGTTTCTGTTGGAGGGCAATCACTAAGGACTGGATAGGAGTCAATGCCTGCTTGATGAGGGTAAGGAGGTTCTTTACAAGCTGGTCTACCTTAGCATTTGCATGTTGAGTTAAGAGACCAAGCCTCAAAACAGCTGGCAGTGTAGCAGAAGGCTGAGCAATGGTGACCTGGGAGGTGGGCTGTGAAGTGGAAGTGGATGCAATAGTAGCCTGATGAGACACATGAGTCTGGGAATTTGAGTGCTCTATATCAGCATGAGTCTAGGTCTGAACCTCTAGGGGAGCAACATCTACTGCATCATTAATGTGCGTGATAACAATATCCTTCAATGCTTTCCCTATCTTGTCAGTGTGTGGTATTGTAGGGATTTCCACACTTACAGAGGGTTGTGATCAAGCATGGGAATGGGGGTGACATAGCTGTCTAGTTGGCCCGGATCCCTAACTCTCGGAAGATGAAATCACCCACGTCAATCTTTATCCCAGTCATAATGTATGCAATGAGAAAAGCTTTCTTAATGCTTATGTCAGTTTCATTTTGGGACGGTATCAGTCGAGAGGTGACAAAGCTGAGCCAGAATCGACCTTCTCGTGTGAGATCTTCCTTGAATATTTTGTGCAGAGGGTCAATCCAAGTAGGGGTCCCCTTGGCTATCACGGACGCTATCCAACTACGCTCATTATCCCAGTTTGCCCATTTGACGTCATACTCAGCTGTGCCCGTTCTCCAGTCAGGGAAGTATAACTCATTGATGGTATCACTGCTGCAGAATACCTACTTTCCCCAAACCAATATAGTATCACAGAACACTTTGTTGCGCTTGTGGTGAGGGGTCCTGTAGGCTCCATAGGATGCATAAAATTCACGGACTATTGTTTCATTGTAATCATCTGGCAGCCCAGTGAAGCACTCCCATTTTCTAGCTTTTATGTTCTCCAGTATGTGAGGGTACTGCTCATGTAGCCCATTTAGACTCAGTTGTTTCTCGGCCAGTATTTTTCATTTTGTAAGCCCTTCTCTATACAGCTCCCTACAGCCGTCGACCCTAAATCTAAGTTAGAAGTCATCTCCTCTTTTTCTTCTTGCCTCACCTTGTAGGTCAACTGAAGGCAAGGTCTCCTCCTCATCAGACTGGGAGGGATGTGCAGCAATAGGGTCCGGTCATGCACGTTTTGCTTGTTGTGCTTGATGACTGGTGGAGGCCTTTTTCTGGAAGAAGATACATATTTCTTAGGAGCCATATCTGCAAACAAAGGAAGTGTGAGCAACATAGCAATCAACAGGAGAAAAAGTACACAGAATTACAAGTATGCGACAGGTTATGCTGTCGCATAACCACTATGCGAACCGCAAACATGTCGCAAACTTTCAGTTTACTGAAGGGATATAGTTATGCGGTGTGTTATGCGATTGCATATCCATTATGCGGTTCGCATAACTATCGCATAACCAAATGCCTGGGAAGTATATTCACACTATGCGATCGCAAAGTCCACCACAAAGATGGATTTGCGATCGCAAAATTTTCGCAAACAACAGGCTATAAGAGGCATGAAACTGTTTCAGTATGCGGTGACTTTGCGGTCCGCATATCACTTATGCGATTGCAAAGTCGCTGCATTTAGTCATCTTCTTCAGGCCACCTAGGGTTCATTTTGCGGCAATAATGCGAACCGCAAATCGACTATGCGGTCCGCAGAAATCATCGTTCTCAACATTTTGAACTCAACCCTCAATAACGGCGGACCTAGTTTCATTACCCAGCACCCCAAACCTAACTACCTATCCAAGAACCCCCTCACATTATGAACAGATACCCATATACAAAGAGAAAAAAAGGAACAAAACTAAAGGAAACAAAAATAGGAAAAAAAATACAATACAATTTAAACTAAAATTTACATGGAACAAAGCGGGAAAGGAAAAAATACCAGTGATGGATTAACGAGCACACTTGGGAGATGGATTCTCAGGTGTTGTCTTACTTTTTCGATTCAACTAGCCGTTTTGCCTTCTCCCTTTTTTTTTATTTGTTTTGTTTTCTTTCTGATAAAAAAATTTCTTTTCTTTTGTTTTGCAAGTTTTTGAATGCCGATGACATGCGAGGGTTACTTACCTGTGAGGTTCGCGGAGGGTAAGTCACTGCATAACACATTATGCGACCGCATAGGTGTTATGCGGTGGATTCAACTTGAGTTGCTTGAGGTCACAATGCGATGCACTTATGTGATCGCATAATCGAAATGCAGTCTGCAAAGTGCACCTCCTCTCCGCATTCCTGCCACCCAATTTAGCCAAACAAACTGTCTGGGTTTGCGACCACAATGCGGTCCGCATAGTTAAAATGCGACCGCATATTTGTAGCAGACTTCCCATGGTGACTTTTCTTCCCTTTCACACGTAATATTACCTAGTGTTATGATCTTTTGAATCACATGCACTCTAACACACACTTTAAATTGATCAATTAAATCTATCTAACAAAAGTTTAAAATTTAAAGGACAAAAGAAGATGTTACCACACATGGGTTGCCTCCCATGAAACGCTTGATTTAAGGTCGCGACACGACGTAATTGGCCTTTCTTTGGATTCACTCATTGGTCGGGCACGTACCATATTTGAGATCCAACTGTTCCACCAAATGTTTTTCTCCATCTGTGCCCAAGTAGTGCTTGATTCACTGGCCATTTACTTTGTTACATCTCGCGTTTTCGTACGTTAAACTTTCATTTTCAGTTAACCGACGTAGACTCGGGGATGAGATCATCTTGACACTAACATACCTACATTTTTTATAACAAGATATAAATAATTCTTATGAAGGATAAGTGGGTACACAGATTAAAGAAAATGAGTTTTGTTGAAAGTGGCCAATTTGAAATAAAATACGGGTCGAGCGATAATACCCGATAAATATGAACTAGTACCATGCAAAGTACCATATGACCACGATAGTATAATATATAAAGTATATATGAAGTATTTAAAAAATAAATAGAATTTTAAGTAATTCAGGGCAATTTTTAAATTATGCGGGCAATTGGTTAGTTACCGGGTAACAAAACATTACCCAGTTACTAATAAGCGGACAAAAATTTAATCAATTACCCAAGGGGAAACGTGTCAGCCCCTCCTTTTGTATAAGATGAGTCATTAAATCATGCTTTACATGTGTCTAGATTTAAAATCCAAGTCTTACCAAGACTTTGGGATAGGCTTTATCAAAATCAAATAAGATAAACAATTTCATTTCAAAGACAAAGGTGCAATTGTTACATTTTGTTCAAATAAGAAACAAAAGCTTCAAATCAAATTTCAAAAACCAACGTTAGGTAATTCTGATCCTTGGTAACATTTAAAAGACAATTTGTCTTTAAGAACGAAAAAATAGTTCAAGAAAAGAATGGAAATCGAAATTTGTCCAAAATTTCAAGACCAAGCGAAGTTCGTCTAATTTCAAAGAAATCCAGTGTAAATTTCGTAGAAGCAGATTCATTCAAATAATTTCAGAAACAGGTATGTTAAGACACTCCCTTCTTTCTTTTGGCATGGTCCAAATTATACTGAAGAAACGAGCAAATATACAATTTTCTATAAGTTACTCTATCCATAGAAATAGTAGGGGTGTCTATATTCTTGATTCCCCATGAGAATTATTATTATCTTCTGTTCATGTGTCTCAGAATAATACGCAGTTGAAAAAGTTTAATCGGAAGGAATATCGAGATTATTATGTATTTTTCATGCATTTTACTCATTTATACATGTGCATTGACCCACGACCAGATGGCGTTATATACGCGTATATATGTAAATATATGTATATGGGATATGGGAAAAGGTTACGGCGTTATATACGCACCACCACCTGATCAGTTGGTATACGATGATGATGTTGCCCACAGTGGCTGCAATATGATTAAAACGGCATTATATACACGTATATATGTATGTATATGTATATGAGATATGGGAAAGGTTACGGTATTTTATACGCACCACCACCTGATCAGCTGGTATTTGTTAATGATATTGCCCGCAGTGGCCGAGATGATATGATGGGATGCCCTCAACGGCTTGATGATATTATGTACACTCATACCTATGCATGGCATGACATTTACACGCATGTGCATGACGTTATAAACGTTTCAGAATTTACAAAGTTATTTAGATTTAAAGATGTGTTTCAGTATTTCATGTTTCATCTATGTCTTTTACGTACTAATTTCCTTGCCTTACATACTCAGTACATTTTTTTGTACTGACACCCTATTTCACGGGGCCTGCGTTTCATGCCCGCAGGTGTAGGTAGGCAAGCTGGAGGTCCCCCTTCTTAGGATCCCTGATCAATGAGAGTTGGCGTGCTCTATTTGATCCGGAGCTGCTTTTGATATTGGTACGATACGTTTGTACATATATATGTATATGGGTATGACGTGTCTCAGTCCCGTCTTTGTACAGTTATATTTCTGTTAGAGGTCTGTAGACAGTATGTCTAGTTGGGTTGTATGTGGCCTTGTCGGCTTTCAGTTTTGGATGTATAATTGTCTATAGAAGCCTTGCTAGCTCACCCACCGTATTCTGCACATATACGTACGTATGCCTTGATGGCATGTTTCCTTCATGTATGTTATTTTTCGTAATGCAGTAGATGTTATACAGGTTCATATCTTAGACGTATGCTTAGGGGTGTTTGACATATAAGACTCAGGCACCCATCGCAGCCCATCGGTTTGGATCGCGGCACGACCTAGTTGGCCTCTCTTTTTATCTTAGATCGTGCTATACAAGAATTCATGTTCCTAACGATACGTTATATTTTCAGCAATGCCTCCAAAGAGTACGGCCGCCCAGAAGGGAAAGTCCGTGGCTGGTGAGACTACTAGTCGAGCGCCACGAGTTACCAGGGCTCGGGAAGAGTCTCATGGTGAGGTTCTATCTCAGACTTTACATACCCCGCCTTTTCCAGAAGAGCTCCAAAGGGCACTAGCTCCAGCGCCCGCCCCTGTACATTCAGCACCTTAGTTGGATACGCCGGGTCAGGAGATGAGAGATGTTGTTCAGTTATTGACCCGATTAGTAGCCATACAGGCTCGGCATCAAGAAGCAGGTATCGGTCACGTAGATAGGTCTGTGAGTGCGAGGGTTCATGACTTTATTAATTTAGACCCTCCGGTATTCACTGGAGCAGACCCGAATGAGGACCCTCAGGTATTTATTGATAGAGTGCAGAGGACGTTATGGGTAATGAAGGCCACTGCGACTGAGTCAGTTGAGCTAGCTTCCTATAGATTCCGAGATGTTGCAGTTAATTGGTACGAGTCTTGGGAATTGTCCAGAGGTGAGAATGCCCCTCCAGCGGTATGGGAGGAGTTTACAGAAGCTTTTCTTAGTCATTATCTGCCACCAGAGCTTAGGCGAGCCAAATTTGATAGGTTCTTGACCCTTCGGCAGGGATACATGAGTGTTCGGGAGTACAATCTTCAGCTTGATTCGTTGTCTAGGTATGCTCCCACTATTGTATCTAAGATGGAGGATCAGGTTCACCGGTTCGTTTTGGGATTAGAGCCTCACTTGCTTAATGATTGTATGTTAGTTTCTCTTCATCCAACATGGATATTTCTCGTATTCAGGCATACATTCAGGGTGTAGAGAAGCATAAACAGAAACAGAGGGCCGATCGTGATCATGATACGACCTAGAATAAGAGAGCGAGATCTTCGGGTGCTTCTGGTGAGTTTCGAGGTGGTCAGAGGAAGCAATATTCGAGATATCCATCCCAGCCCTCGGCTAGTACGCCCCCTCAGTTTGGCGGTAAGAGATTTGATCATTTTACATATTCAGGGCCTGGTTAGAATTTTAGGGCCTCAGGTTCTCAGTATAGGGGTGAGTCAAATTAGATGAGGCCACCCTTGCCACAATGTACTCAACGTGGTAAGCAACATACCGGGCAGTACCGTATGGGATTAGGTATTTGTTATACTTGTTGTTATCTTGGCCATGTTATGAGGGATTGTCCGATAAAAGGTGATGCAAGCATATCTTAGCCAGTAGGATCTATAGCTGGATCATCATCATTAGTACGCCCCCCCTGGGAAAGGTCCCCAAGAACCAATGAGTTGTGGTAGAGTCAGAGGCGGAGCATCTAGCTCGAGCAACCCTCAGAACCGTATTTATGCATTGGCAGGACGACAGGACCAAGAGTCATCGCCTGATGTTGTTATAGGTATATTATCAGTCTCCTCCTACAATGTATATGCACTGATTGATCCATGTTCCACCTTATCATACGTTACTCCGTTGATTTCTAGTAAGTTTGAAATAAACCTTAATTGGTTAAACCTTTTGAGGTGTCTATGCTTGTTGGGGATTCGGTGATAGCTAAGCAAGTATATAAGGGTTGTATAATAATAGTTCATGGTCGACCTACCATAGCAGACTTAATCGAGTTAGATATGATAGAATTTGATGTTATAATGGGTACGGATTGGTTGGCTTCTTGTCATGCCAACGTGGATTGTAGATCAAAGATAGTTCGATTTCGATTTCTAGGGGAGCCTGTTTTGGATTGGAAAGGTAACACGGCATCGCCGAGAGGTAGATTTATTTCCTATCTCAAGGCAATGAAGATGATCAGAAAGGGCTATATTTATCACTTAGTTCAGGTTCAGGATGTGGAAGTAGAGTCACCAACCATTCAGTCCATCCCTGTGGTAAATGAGTTTCCAGATATCTTCCCTGATGAACTTTCGGGTCTCCCGCCAGAGTGAGAAATTGAGTTTTCTATTGACCTATTACCAGATACTTACCCAATATCTATTCCTCCCTATAGAATGGACCCCGTAGAGCTAAAAGAACAACTAAGGGACTTGCTTGAAAAAGGTTTTATCAGACCTAGTACATCACCGTGTGGAGCACCTGTCTTGTTTGTAAGGAAGAAAGATGGTTCCTTACGAATGAGTATTGATTATAGGCAACTGAATAAGGTGACAATCAAGAATAAGTACCCGCTCCCGAGGATTGACGACTTATTTGATCAATTGCAAGGTGCCAAGTGCTTTTCAAAGATAGACTTGAGGTCTGGGTACCATCAGGTAAGGGTTAAGGATAAAGATATTCCGAAGACAACATTCAAGACTAGATATAGGCACTTTGAGTTTCATGTTATGTCGTTCGGTCTGACTAATACCCAGTAGTATTCATGGATTTAATGAACCGTATGTTCAGGACTTTCTTAGATCTGTTTGTAATTGTATTTATTGATGGTATATTGGTATATTCTCGTTTAGAGGATGAGCATGCTAGTCATCTGCATACTATGCTCAGAGTTCTATAAGAAAGGAAGTTGTGTGCAAAATTTCTAAGTGTGAATTCTGGTTGAACTTTGTAACTTTCCTTGGGCATATCATTTCGGGTGAAAGCATCCGGGTGGATACACAAAATATTGAGGCAGTAAAGACTTGGCCTAGGCCCACAATACCGATGGAGGTTCGTAGCTTTCTGGGGTTGGCAGGTTATTACAGGAGATTTGTGGAAGGATTTCTTCCCTTTCAGCACCTTTAACAAAGTTGACTCAGAAGGGAGCAAAGTTTCAATGGACTGATGCTTGTGAACGGAGTTTCCAGGCATTAAAGGACAGGTTAACTTCAGTATCGGTTCTAACGCTCCCAGAAGGGACCGATGGTTATGTTATCTATTGCGACACTTCAGGAATTGGATTTGGTTGTGTGCTGATGCAACATGGTAAGGTTGTGGCTTATGCTTCTAGACAACTAAGAAAGCACGAGAAGAACTACCCGACCCACGATTTAGAGTTAGCTGCGGTGATTCATGCACTAAAGATGTGGAGGTACTACTTGTATGGCATTCATGTTGATATCTATACGGATCGTAAGAGCCTCCAGTACATCTTCAAGCAAAAGGAATTGAATCTTCGTCAAAGGAGATGGTTGGAGCTACTTAAAGACTATGACGTTGATATTTTATACCATCCGGGGAAGGCGAACGTAGTAGCCGACGCCCTCAGTCGTAGATATATGGGTAGTCTATCGTATTTATGGCTAGAAAAGAGCGGAATAGTCCATGAGGTTCATCAGCTAGCTAGTCTTGGAGTTCGGTTACTGGACTCATGTGACATTGGAATTACTCTTCAGGATACGACAACATCCTCTTTAGTAACTGAAGTAAAGGAACGCCAGTACGAGGATCCTGTGCTAGTTCATTATAAAGATACCACTCTTCAAAAGGAGAATACACCATTTGAAATTACCGAAGATAGGGTTCTCAGATATCAAGGGTAATTATGTGTGCCTAATGTTGCAGGGCTACGTCGGCAGGTTATGGGAGAAACTCACTATTCCCGTTATTCTATCCATCCAGGAGCGACAAAGATGTATCATGACATCAGGGAAATATATTGGTGGGACAGAATGAAAAAGGATATAGCTGAATTTGTTGCTCAGTGCCCTAACTGTCAGCAGGTTAAGATTGAGCATGAAAAATCCGGTGGATTATTGCAGGCTATGGAGATTCCGACTTGGAAATGGGAAATAATCAATATGGACTTCATCGTAGGCTTACCTCGTACCCAGCATAAGTACGATTCGATATGGGTAATTGTTCATAGCTCACAAAGTCAGCCCATTTTTTACCCGTTAGAACTATATATTCCTCAGAAGATTATGCGAGGCTTTATATCAAGGAGATAGTACGACTGCATGGTGTCCCCGTATCTATTATCTTAGATAGAGGAGCTCAATTTGCAGCTAACTTCTGGAGGTCCTTCCAAAAGGGATTGGGGACTCAAGTAAGTCTTAATGCAACATTTCATCCCCAGACAGACGGATAGGCGGAGCATACTATTCAAACATTGGAGGATATGTTGCGAGCTTGTGTAATAGACTTCAAAGGTAGCTGGGATGATCATTTGCCACTTATTGAGTTCGTGTATAATAATAGCTACCATTCCAGCATTCAGATAGCTCCATATGAAGCTCTTTATGGATGAAAGTGTAGGTCGCCTATAGGGTGGTTTGATGTTGGAGGATCTGGATTACACGGGCCAGACCTGGTACAACAAGCCATAAAAAAAGTAAAGCTTATCCGGGATCGACTATTGACAGTTCAGAGTCGTCAGAAGTCATATTCTGACGTGCGAGGTCGAGATTTAGAGTTCGGGGTTGATGACTGGGTATTCTTGAAGGTGTCGCCTATGAAGGGGGTGATGAGATTTGGCAAGAAGGGAAAACTTAGCCCATGGTATATTGGGCCTTATAGGATCATTCAGAGAGTGGGCCGAGTATCTTATGAGTTAGAATTGCCCTCGGAATTGGAGTCTGTCCATCCAGGTTTTCACATATCTATGTTATGAAAGTACATTGGCAATCCTACCTGAGTGGTGCCCACGAATGATGTAAAGATTATAGTAGACTTGTCATACGAGGAAATTCTGGTTGCCATTCTAGACCGACAAATCCGCAAGCTGCGGAATAAGGAGGTAGCCTCCGTGAAAGTACTTTGGAGAAATAACAAAGTGGAAAAAATGACTTGGGAGGTCGAGGAAAACATGAAGTCTATATATCCCTACCTATTTCCTACCCCAGAGAAGGGTCCGACTGAGACGTCATAATCATAAGGTACGTGTATAAATTCTTATGTTGATTATTGTCATTGGTTATGTGAGGCTATTGTAATTATTAATAATTATGATCCAGTGTGGCGTTGGATTATTAAGCTTCTACAGGAAGAGTTAGTAGTAGTGTTGTTACAAAGGCGACCCTGCCAAAGTTATATGGATCACGGGGAGTTGAACATTCGAGGACGAATGTTTCTAAGGGGGAAGGATGTTACATCTCGCATTTTCGTACGTTAAACTTTCATTTTGAGTTAACCGACGTAGACTCGGGGATGCGATCATCTTGACATTAATGTACCTACGTTATTTAAAACAAGCGATAAATAAGTCTTATGAAGGATAAGGGGGTACTCCGATTAAAGAAAACGAGTTTCGTTGAAAGTGGCCAATTTGGACTAAAATATGGGTCGAGAGATAATACCCGATAAATATGAACTAGTACCATGCAAGGTACCATATGACCACGGTAATATAATATATAAAGTATATATGAAGTATTTAAAAAATAAATAGAATTTTAAGTAATTCAGGGCAATTTTTAAATTATGCGGGCAATTGGTTAGTTACCGGGTAACATAATATTACCCAGTTAACTAATAAACGGACAAAAATTTAATCAATTACCCAAGGGGGAACGTGGCAGCCCCTCCTTTTGTATAAGGTGAGTCATTAACTCATGCTTTACATGTGTCTAGATTTAAAATCCAAGTCTTACCAAGACTTTGGGGTAGGCTTGATAAAAAACAAACGAGACAAACAATTTCATTTCAAAGACAAAGATGCAATTGTTACATTCTGTTCAAATAAGAAACAGAAGCTTCAAATCAAATTTCAAAAACCAACGTTAGAGACTTCTGATCCTTGGTAACATTTAAAAGACAATTTGTCTTTAAGAACAAAAAAATCGTTTAAGAACAGAATGGAAATCGAAATTTGTCCAAAATTCAAGACCAAGCGAAGTTCGTCTAATTTCAAAGAAATCCAGTGTAAATTTTGTAGAAGCAGATTCGTTCAAATAATTTCAGGAATAGGTATGTTAAGGCCCTCCCTTCTTTCTTTTGGCATGGTCCAAATTATACTGAAGAAACGAGCAAATGCACAGTTTTCTATAAGTTACTTTATTCATAGAAATAGTAAGGGTGTCTATATTCTTGATTCCCCATGAGAATTATTATTATCTTCTATTCATGGGTCTCAGAATAATACGCAGTTGAAAAAGTTTATCCGGAAGGAGTATCAAGATTATTATGTATTTTTCATGCATTTCACTCATTTATACATGTGCATTGACCCATGACCAGATGACGTTATATACGCGTATATATGTAAATATATGTATATGGGATATGGGAAAAGGTTACGGTGTTATATACATACCACCACCTGATCAGTTGGTATATGATGATGATGTTGCCCACAGTGGCTGAAATATGATTCAAACGGCGTTATATACGCGTATATATATATATGTATTCAAATAGATATATGTATGTATATGTATATGGGATATGAGAAAGGTTACAGCGTTATATACGCACCACCACCTGATCAGCTGGTATATGTTGATATTGCCCACAACGACAGAGATGATATGACGGGATGCTCACAGTGGCTTGATGATATTATGTACACCCATACCTATGCATGGCATGACATTTACACGCACGTGCATGACATTATAAACGTTTCAGAATTTGCAAAGTTATTCATATTTAAAGATGTGTTTCAATATTTCATATTTCATCTATGTCTTTTACGTACTAATTTCCATGCCTTACATACTTAGAACATTTTTTCGTACCTGATGCCCTATTTCACGGGGCCTGCATTTTATGCCCGAAGGTGCAGATAGGCAAGTTGGCGGTCCCCCTTCTTTGGATCCCCGATCAATGAGAGTTGGCGTGCTCCATTTGATCCGGAGCTGCTTTTGATATTGGTATGATACGTTTGTACATATATATGTATATATATATATATACATATATATATATATATATATATATATATATATATATATATATATATATATATATATATATATATATTGGGTGAGAATGAGACTCAATCTCGTCTTTGTACAGTTATATTTCTGTTAGAGGTCTGTAGATAGTATGTCTAGTTGGGTTGTATGTGGCCTTGTCGGCTTTCAGTTTTCGATGTATAATTGTCTATAGCAGCTTTGCCGGCTCGCCCACCATATTCTGCATATATACGTACGTATGCCTTGATGGCAGGTTTCCTTCACGTATGTTATTTTTTGTAATGCAGCAGATGTTATACAGGTTCATATCTTAGACGAATGCTTATGGGTGTTTAACAGATAGGACTCAGGCACCCGTCGCGGCCGATCTGTTTGGGTCGTGACATACTTTGAAGGTTCGGAGCCCATCCTCTGATTCTAATTCCATAGCTCCAAAAGAGGATACATTGACCACCTTGAATGGACTAGACCATTTCGATTTGAGCTTGCCTGGAAACAATTTGAGCCTTGAGTTGAAGAGCAAAACCAAGTCACCTGACTTGAACTCTCTTTTCAAGATCTTTTTGTCGGGGACGAACTTCATCCTTTCTTTGTACACAGCTGCACTTTCATATGCATGGAAACGGAATTCCTCTATTTCATTGAGTTGTGTTAACCTCAAATTTGTAGCTTCCGCCCAGTCCAAGTTCAATCCTTTTAAAGCCCACATGGCTTTGTGCTCCAGTTTTACGGGTAGATGACAAGATTTGCCGAAGACTAACCAATATGAAGAAGTGCCAATAGGGGTTTTGTACGCCGTGCGGTATGCCCACAATGCGTCATCTAGCTTTTTGACCAATCGGTCCTGTTTGCATTGACAGTCTTTGCTAGAATGTTCTTTATCTCCCGGTTGGAAACTTCAACTTGGCCACTTGATTGGGAATGATAAGGTGTGTCCACCTTATGCTTGACGCCATATTTCTCTAGTAGCCCTGTGAAAGCCTTGTTACAGAAATGAGACCCACCATCACTAAGAATGGCTCTAGGAGTGCCAAACCACGTGAACATGTTTTTCTTTAAGAATGTGGTCACACTCCTTGCCTCATTGTTTGGTAAGGCAATTGCTTCAACCCAATTGGACACATAGTCCACAACCACCAAGATATATTTCATACCACAAGAGCTTACAAAGGGGCCCATAAAATCAATTTCCCACACATCAAAGATTTCTATCTCCATCACAAAGTGCATTGGCATTTCATGCCTCTTAAAGATTGATCCTTGCCTTTGGCATTGGTCGCAAGCCTTGACCATTTGATTGGCATCATGATAAATCGACGGCCAATAATAACCACATTCAAGCACCTTTGCCACCGTTCGATTTACCCCATGGTGACCCCCACCGGTGAGTCATGGCATGCCTTTAGAATTGGCATAATTTCCTCTTCTGGAACACACCTTTGGATGATGTTATCAGCATAAACAAGGAACAAGAATGGTTCTTCCCAATAGTATTGCCGACAATCTCTCAAAAACTTCTTCTTCTGATAGGATTCCGATCCATCCGGAATAAGGTCACTAACTAAGTAGTTAGCAATATTGGCATACCAATGAGCAAAAGTGCTAGATAGTGCCAATATGTGTTCATTCGGGAAAACATCGTTGATTTCAAGATCTCCCTTTGGTCTCCCTGCCTCTTCAAGCCTTGATTAATGATCCGCCACTTGATTTTTGGTCCCTTTTCTATCTCTGACTTCGAAGTCAAACTCTTGCAACAACAGGACCCACCGAATCAACCTAGGCTTTGCATCCTTCTTTGCCATAAGATAGCGAAGAGCAGCATGATCAGTGTACACTATTACCTTGGATCTCAACAAGTAAGCCCGGAATTTCTCAAAGGCATAGAAAATGGCAAGAAGTTCTTGCTCCGTCACCGTATAATTCATTCGTGCTCCATTGAGTATCTTACTTGAATAATAGACCAGGTGAAGAACCTTGTTATGATGTTGGCCAAGCACTGCTCCAATAGCTACACCACTGGCATCACACATGTGTTCGAATGGAAGAGACCAATCGGGTATGACAATAATAGGTGCCGTGGTGAGCTTTTGTTTCAATTCCTCAAAGGCTTTGAGGCATTTCTCATCAAACGCAAATTTTGCATCTTTCTCCAGGAGTTTGCACATAGGATTTGCAATCTTTAAAAATCTTTGATGAAATGCCTATAAAATCCGGATGCCCCAAGAAACTTTGGACACCTTTAACTGAAGTAGGTGGAGGAAGCTTGGAAATGACCTCGATCTTTGCCCGGTCAACCTCTATGCAATGTTTTGAAATTTTGTGCCCCAATACAATGCCTTCATCCACCATGAAATGGCATTTCTCCCAGTTAAGTACAAGGTTGGTCTCCTAACATCTCTTGAGCACTTGTCTAAGATTGTTGAGACAGTGCTCAAAAGAGTCACCTACCACCAAAAGTCGTCCACGAAAACCTCTAGGAAATCCTTCACCATGTTAGAGAAGATGGACATCATACATCTTTGAAAAGTAGCCGGAGCGTTGCACAAACCAAACGACATCTGGCTAAAGGCAAAAGTTCCATACGGGCAAGTGAATGTTGTCTTCTCTTGGTCCTCCAATGCTATGTTGATTTGGTTGTAACTGGAATATCCATTAAGAAAGCAATAGAATGACCTTCCCGCTAGCCGATCAAGCATTTGATCAATAAAAGGTATAGGGAAATGGTCTTTGCATGTGGCACTATTGAGCTTCCGATAATCCATACTCACCCTCCATCTGGTCACCGTTCTTGTTGGGATGAGCTCATTTTTATCATTTTGAATCATGGTCATGCCTCCCTTTTTTGGCACACATTGCACTGGGCTCACCCAAGAACTATCGACAATGGGGTAGACTCCCCCGACATCCAACCACTTGATGATTTCTTTCTTTACCACCTCTTTCATGGACGGGTTCAACCGTCGTTGGTGCTCCACACTTGGTTTAGTTTCATTCTCCAATTGGATCTTGTGTTCACAAATTCCGGCGGGAATCCCTGGGATGTCCGCAATTGTCCATCCAATAGCTTGCCTATGCTCCTTCAAGACATCCAACAATTGTTCTACCTGCACATCAATCAACAAAGAAGAAACGATTACCGGTAAAATATTATTTGAGCCAAGAAATTTATACCTCAAGTGTTGTGGAAGTGATTTGAGCTCTAGTTGCGGTGGCTCAATAATATAAGGCTTTGCGGGAGGAGTGGCTCTATTCTCCAAGTCGAGAGAGAGCTTTGCCGGAGCATAAGTGTAGGACCCAAGCCCCTCCAATGCATTGACTGATTCCATATACCCATCCATATCTTCACCATCAAAGTTCACCAAAATATCCCCCAATGCCTCACTAAGGTATTGTTCTTTCATCTTCATTTCAACCGCATATTCCACTTCATCAACAACATCAATCACCGAGATGCTTTTATATTCATGTGGTACTTTCATACCCTTGCTTGCTTGGAATGTGACCTCTTCAACATTCATACGAAATTCGATCTCATTCCATTCCGAATCCATTAGTGCTCTTCATGTGGCTAGGAATGGTCTCCCCAAAATGATAGGGATCTCTTTGTCAACCGCACAATCAAGGATTACGAAATCGGTGGGTAAATAAACTTTCCCACTTTAACAAGCACATCATCAACAATTCCCACCGGTCTCTTTATGGAGCGATCAGCTATATGCAATCTCATACTTGTGGGCCTTGGCATACCTAACCCTGCTTGCTTGTAAATGGAAAGAGGCATTAAGTTGATGCTTACCCCATTATCACAAAGGGCTCTTGAAAAATCATGTGCCCCAATGGTACATGGAGTAGTGAAAGCTCCCGAGTCTTCTTTCTTTTGAATGGTGGATTTTGCAATTATGGAACTAACTCGGTGAGTCACATTCACCACTTCATTATTGGTGGTTCTCTTCTTGGTAATCAAGTCTTTCAAATATTTAGCAAAACCCGACATCTCTTGAAATGCTTCCACAAATGGAATATTCACCGATAATTGCTTGAGAATGTCATAGAACTTTTCGAGTTTGCTATCATCAACCTTCCTAGAAAGCCTTTGAGGGAATGGAGGAGGAGGTCTAGGAATAGGTGGTAGAGTTTTTGGTGTCTCTTTTACCTTTTCCCGGTTTTCTTCTTGCACTTTTAATTCTTCCGGAACCTTTTCAACTTCAACAACACTTGGCTCTTCAACCTCAACCTCATGTTCGGACTCTTCTACTTCAATCACTTATTCACTCCCTCGTTGTAGTACCTTCCCACTCCGAGTAGTAACTGCCATGATATGAGAAGTTGGGCCACTCCCACTACCCTTTGGGTTTGCAATTGTGTCACTTGGAAGGGTCCCTTTTTGCTTCGGATTTTGTTCCCTAGAGAGGTCTCTCATTTGCATCTCCAATTTATGAATGGATGTGGTATGAGAGCCAACAAGCTCGGTCATATTCCTCATAGAAGTGTCGGCCTTTTCTTGATTTTGCAATACCCGTTAAAGCATGTTTTCCAACTTGGAATCACTCGAGGAACCTTGATTTGAATATTGACCCTTTGGAGGAACATAAGGGTTTGAACTCCGATTTGAGAAGTTGTTGTTGTTATTCCATTTTCCTTGATTTGAGCCACCTTGGTCATTTCACCACTGTTGGTTACCTTGCCCTTGCGGGTTAGGCCTCCATTGATTTTGTTGTCCTTGACCTTGGTATTGTTGCCTTTGATAACATCCTTGAGAGTTGTTGACATAGTTTGCCTCCTCAAAGTCTTCATTTGATATGGGTTGAACATCCTCCACCACATTTACCTTCTTCGTTTGGTTTTCGGTGAACATCTTTGTCAACACATTGACATTTATGGAAAGCCCTGCTATCACTTGATCTCTCTCTTGATTTTCCTTGATCATGGTGGTCAAGGAAGGAGAACCATATGCAATTCCACCTGTGGTGTCCTCTAAGTGTTAAGCTTGATTATGTTTTGCCATTTTGTCAAGTATTTGTGTGACCCTTGCAAATGATTTGTCCATAAAAGATCCATCGGCTGCATTCTTGGCTATAGACTGGTTCATAGAATCCAAACCCATGTAGAATTTCTCCAACAAGATAGTATCCGGAAAACTATGATTAGGAGACCTCATCAAATATAACTTGAATCGATCCTATGCCTCATGTAGATGTTCTCCCGGTACTTGCTTGAAAAAGAAAATTTTATCCCGGAGCTTAGACTTCTTACTTTGCGGAAACCATTTAGCTAAGAATGCTCGGACAAGTTCAAGCCAAGAATGAATGGAGTTTTGTGGCATATTTTGAAGCCACTTCCTTGCATCCCCAGCTAGTGAGTACTTGAACACCCTCAACCTTAGGGCATCATCAGAGACGTTGTTCTGTTTATTCATCGCACACATACCCATCGGATCATCATCAATGGAATTCCTGAAAAACCCCTCCGCTTTGAGCATAGGGATTAAACCATGTTCCACCTTGAAAGTTGCAGCACCAACAACCGGAGGTACAATAGCATTTGTATCCTCGATGTACTCATCTATGTTCGCAAAAGGATTTTCTTCCATTTTTTCCTCCATTTCTTCTTCATATTCGACCATGTTTTCCTATCAACACCAAGCAAAACAAGCAAAGTGTGATGGAATAGAATAAGACACAAAGAAAAGCAAACACTAATTAGTAATTTCAAAATCGTATTCCCCGGCAATGACGCCAAAATTTGATACGCTCAAATTACACTTTAACTAAATAGTGTAAGGCGGTCGGTGTCAAATATAATAACCCAAAAACGTTGGGGTTGAATCCCACATGGAATAGGTGTGAAAAGGTTACTCGAGTAGTGTGTTACTTGACTTAAGTCGTAATTCTATTTGGTTAATTGTAACAAAAGTATGATATGATTGTGATTTGAAGAAATAACTAATTGTAATGTTGAGAAAGTAATTAATTTGATTAAGGAAACCAAGGTTGTGTCCCCTTCAATGAAATGTAATGCTATCGGTGTTAATATGATATATTTCTAATGGAAGGTTCTTTAGATATGCAAATGATTTCTAAATGACTACCCAATATTTTCTAATAGTTGGGTAGTATTTCTTCTTTATGATTTTTCCAAATATAATAGAGTTGCAATTAAGAATAATCAATATATGCCAAATAAAACCCACTTATTCCTAAGCAATTCCATTAAATAAGGTTTAAAGCCTTGAGTCTTTGATATTTACTTCTACCAAATTCTAACTCACTTTTCTAAGTAAAGAAAGAATTTAATGACACTTTTTAATGTTTGCAACCACCAACAATAAATGAAGAATAAGAAATAAATATATATCAACCAACCATTATACATATATTCAATGTTAAACACCCATTAATATAACATCCATTTAGGATCCATAACCTTAGTATTTAAAGTTAGCTACACATGCTAAAATACAAAAAGATGAGAATATTAAATGCCATAAAGCTTACAAAGTGCAAGATTCTTCACTCAAAAGCTTCCAAAAGAGAGGAATATTAAAGACTCAAGGCTTTAAACCTTGTTTAATAGAATCGCACAAAACCCCGATAAATCTATTTGTAGTGTGTCACAACTCGAGACAAATTTCGGACAAAAACACCCTTATAGGTAAATTATGCGACCGCATATCTGTCGCATAACAGACATGCAGTCCACATTCTCTTCAAGTCCATCACATCTTCAAACCCTAGTTTCTAGGCATTCGTCGCATTTAGGTTATGCGGTCGGCATTGTTGATTTGCGATCGTAGTTTGCACCGCATTTTCCGCCTTCAACAACTTCTTCAATGAGTTTGCGATCCATTATGCATCCCGCGAACCTGTTATACGGTCGCATAATGGACCGCATTTCTTGCACCTTAATTTAGCCAGCAAACTATTGGACTCTGCGATTTCTTCGGGCATTATGCGGTTTGCATGTTGGATTTGCGGCCCACATCTTCACGTATGCTATCGCATTTTTCTCTTTTCTTGTCTTTTTGGCTTTTTGATTTTATTTCCATGTTCTTAGGTCCTTACACCTCATACACTGCAAAAACATTAAAATTACATAAGTATAAAAGATAATTGCATTTAAAACAAGATAAAATCTAAGCAATTTGTATTAAATATGCCGAAATTCTCCGGCACATTAGCCGTTCATTGTGACAAGAGTGTTGCCCAATGGTGCTTTATCTTTAACAGATATAGAAGGAAAATGTGTAGATATGGCTATCAATTCTGATATAGTCAAGAGATATTATTGTATGATTTTTCGGCTTATCTTCATTTGCGTTTTCTGCACTTGGCATGTTCAATGTTGGAATGATGAAAACATTTTATTCTACTACCAAAACACTGTTATCTTTTGTCACCGCTTTTGAGCCTTATTTGTTTTCTGTCATACCCCTATTTTGGAATCAGAAGTAGCATAAAATGGAAAAGGAAAAGAAAAGAAAAACCAAAGGGAGGAAAGGAAAAGAAAGAAAAGTAAAAAAAAGAAAAGAAAAGAGAAGAAAAAAAATGAGAAAAGAAAAAGAAAAAGAAAATAAAAGAAAAGAAAAAAGAAGAAAGAAAAAGGAAAAAAATAAAAAAAAACAAAACAACTTTACGTTTGAACTACGTTCGACCTGATTCCTTTTTAAGGATACGTAGGCAGCCTTACTCTGAGGTTCGATCCCATCAAAATAAAAATCCAAAATTCCCCATATGCAAAGAAACTGGGGCAGAAGTTTTAGTTTTGCAAAAAGATCTGATTCCAAAAGTTGTAATTTTGAACCCTTTCATCTTAAATTATTTTGAGCCTTCATGCTACCCTTTCTTTCTAACCCTTTCCAAAAGCCTACACTATGGTCCAAAGAGAGACCTTCTGATCAATCTTTGAGGATGCCAAGTCAATCGAGATAGAGGTATGATTTACGTCTTGGGTAACACTTTGTTCATGAGCATGAACTAAAATGTGATTAGTTGGATGGATTAGGCTGATCAATCCGAAATGCATGTCATGATCATTGGAGCCAACTGCTTCACTAAGATAAGTCTCTTTTCCATTCTTCTTCAAATAGTCATCTTTGTTCAAAAATTTCCTTTTATTCCTAATTTCTCGAAGTCACTTCACTTCGTTTCTTTTGGTTCTATTTTTCTAAGTCTATGTCAAGTCAGTCTTTGTTAAACAATCAAGAAAGGACTTCAAACCCCATTACCAGCTTTTTAATTGCATCAAGCGAAGTTCATCCAAGCACATCACAAATGACATGATTTATAATGAGCAATGCGGGTGGTAATTGAAGTTCAGGTGGTCAAGTGATTCGTGAATTTTGAGGAAATGCAAAGGTTCAATAATTGTCAGAATAAAAATGCCATACAACAAGTTGAGTGTAAGGGATTCGGGTAATTCTGAGGTTTTTGTGGCCGAGGTTCGATCGGAAGGTCAAATAATTCTTTGTTAGCCCGAAGCAGCTAATCTGAATGAAGCATGGTAGTGGAAAAAGCAGACACCTTCGGCAAGGATGCCACAAACTAACTACCACATTTTCAAACTGACAAGATTTTCTTTGTTTGAAACAGGGGCAAGAAATTTTGTTTGCTTCGCAAGAATCCTCCATTAGGAAAGCATGCTCCAGGAAAGTTCAGTTTTAATTTTTTCAGGACCCTCATGGATAATGGTATTTAATTTCAAGTTTTCAGGACCCTCCTGGATGATGAGATTTAGTTTTAGGTTTACAACATATCCCCGGATAATGAAATTCAGTTTAAGTTTTCAGGACCCTCCTAGATAATGAGCTTTAGTTTTAACTTTTCAGGACCCTCCTCGAAAATGGGATTCAACTAACACTCACAAATGTTCCTGGTACAAACTGGGGCAGAAAAATTTCTTTGTTTTGTCTGTTTTGCTGTGACTGCAGGCGCCCACCTAGAGAACGAGGGAATTTATTTTAAGTTTCAAGTCAGTTGTAGGCACCCACCTGGAGAATGCAAGAATTTATTTCAAGTTTCAAGTCAGTTACAGGCGCCCACCTGGATAACGAGGGAATTCATCTCAAGTTTCAAGTCAGTCGCATGCGCCCACCTGGAGAACGAGAGAATTTATTTCAAGTTCAAGTCATTGGCAGGTGCCCACCTGGAGAATGAGGGAATTCATTTCAAGTTTTAAGTCAGTTGCTGTCACGACCCGGATTTCCAACCATCGGGATCGTAATGACACTTAACTTTTCAGAATGCTAGGCAAGCAAATAGTTAAAGAATTGACAGGCTAACCACTCTCCAAATAAGTAATTAACAATAATTAAGCAAAAACAGAGTAAATAGGTGCGGAAATTCATAATAATCCAAGTACTAATACACGACTACCCAAAATTTGGTGTCACATTCCACGAACTTCTAAGAGTCACTACAAATGCTGGCTGAAAGAAAATACAACTGTTCTCGAATTAAAATAAAACAGGAAAACTAGGATAATTGGAAAGGGGACTCCAGGGTCTGCAAACGCCGGCAGATCTACCTTGGGTCTCCTGATGGACTGAAGGCAGCAACCCAACTCTGATCAATACGGTCTAGTACCAGAATCTTCACAGAAAGTACAGAGTGCAGTATCAGTACAACTGACCCTATGTACTAGTAAGTGCTGAGCCTAACCTCGGCGAAGTAGTGACGAGGCTAGGACAAGACACATATATTACCTGTGCAGTTAAGCAATATACGACATAATAACAAATAATAAAAATTAAACACGTATTAACGGGAGGGGGAGAAACATGCTGAGGGGAGTACGAGATCATGAAAACAGAACAGTAAAGAAACACAGCAAAACAAGTGCACGACATCACTGTTTGTGCTTTTACTCTCTTCTTCACCATAACAATTGAAATGAATAATGATAATGAATATGACATGGCGCGACATCACCTTCGTGCTTTACACTCTTCCTTACATGATAATAAATATGCAATGGCACGATATCACCCTTCGTGCTTTACACTCTTCCTCACATGAAAGTAAATATGAAATGGCACGACATTACCCTTCGTGATTTACACTCTTCCTCACATGAAAGTAAATATGCAATGGCACGACATCACCCTTCGTACTTTAAATTCCTCCTCACCCAAACAATAAAACAATAACAACCGGGCAATAGAATTATTAATAATAAGCCCCATATCAATATTTAGTTTCCCAACGTCAACCTCAACTTCGAATTAATGCTCAACAAATATCCAATTCCAGTAAACATGATAAGAATTGTTCAACATGAAGAATAACTAGTTTAAGCATGGACAATACAAATAAAGAATAGAACAATCATAAGAATAAGACTTACTGGCATGCTATGACCCGAAACAACGTATAGATACTCGTCACCTCACCTATACGTCGTACACAACAACCAAACACATAGCAAGTAGACAACAATACCTAATCCCTCAATCTAAGGTTAGCCACGATACCTACCTCGATTCCACGGCCAAACTCAAGCATCAATCATCGCTTTTCCTCTAGTTTCCACCTCCGAACCACTCGTATCTAGTCATAATTAACGTAATAACATCAATTATCGCTAAAGAAATCAATTCCAATGCATAATTATAGGTTTCCCGACATTTTCCCCAAAAAGTCAAAAACTGGCCTCGAGGCCTGCTTTATCAAAACCCAAAATTCGGACCAAAACCTGCTTACCCACTCACCCCGAGCCCGGATACACGATTGATTTTGGAATTTGACCTTAATTTGAGGTCTAAATCCCCAAATTTTGAAATTCCTAAGTTCTACCCAAAAATCCCCAATTCCACCATGAAAAACCCTAGATTCTAGGTTGAAATCTGTGAAAAAAAGTAAAAGATTGAAAGAAATTAGTTAAGAATCATTTACCTATGATTTGGGGAAGAACTAGCCTTTGAAAAATCGCCACATAAAGTCTAGGTTTTGAAAAATGGGAGAATAAATGAAAAATCCCGTCTAAGTCTAAACTTGTCTGTTGCATATGTCGCATTTGTGAAGCTCGAAAATGCGAGAAAAGTATCGCAAATGCAAACTCCTCGCATTTCTGCTGCCATCGCAAATGCGAAGTCCAAGTCGCAAATGCTAACCTGGACTTCCGCAAATGCGAACTACCCAGTCCCCTCCCCTGATTCGCAATTGCGAACAATCATCGCAAATGCGAAGCTCGCATTTGCGAGCCAGATCTTGCATATGCGATGTCTGCAGACATGAAACATACCAGCAATCTCTCTTAAGTCCAAATCAATCCGTAGCCTATTCGAAACTCACCTGAGCCCTCGGGGCTCCAAAACAAGCATGCACACAAGTCTTAAAACATCATACAAACTTGCTCGCGCGATTAAATCTCCAAGATAACACCTAAAACTACGAATTTAGCACTAAATGCATGAAATTTTCAAGATAGTTTCAAAACTCCTATTTTCTCAATCAAAGGTCCGAATCACGTCAAACCAGTTTTGTTTCTCACCAAATTTCACAGATAGGATATAAATATCATAACAGACCTGTACTAGGCTCCAGAACCACAATATGGACCCGATATCAACAAGATCAATTATTAACCAAGTTCTTAAAACCTTTATAATTTCAGTTTAACAATTTTCATCAAAAAATCATTTCTCGGCTAGGGACCTCGGAATTCGATTCCGGACATACGTCAAGGTCCCACATTTTACTATGGACCTACCGGGACTGTCAAAACACTAGTCAGGATCCGTTTACCCAAAACGTTGAACGAAGTCAACAAAAATCAACTTTTTAAGCCAAAAATTATTATTTCCTCAATTTTTCACACAAAAGCTTTCCGGATACACGCCCAAATTGTGCATGCAAGTCAAGGAAGAATAAAATGAGGTTTTGAAAGCCTCAAAGCACTGTATTGGGTTCTAAAACACACGATGACCTTTCGGTTTATCACATTCTCCACCTCTAAAACAACCGTTCATCCTCGAACAACCCTAGAAAAGTACCTAAGCCAGAGAAAAGATGGGTATATCTGCTCCGCATATCGGACTCAGACTCCCAGGTAGCTGCCTCAACAGGTTGACCTCTCTACTACACATGAACCGAAGGATATCTCTTCGATCTCAACTGACGAACCTGCCGTTCTAGAATAGCCACCGGCTCCTCCTCGTAGGTCAAATCCTTGTCCAACTGGACAGTGCTGAAGTCTAACACGCGGGATGGATCACCATGATACTTCTGAAGCATGGACACATGAAACACTGGATGTACCGCTGATAAGCCTGGTAGCAGCGCAAGTCTATAGGCCACCTCTCGCATTCGATCAAGGATCTCAAAAGGCCCGATGAATCTAAGGCTTAACTTGCCCTTCTTCCGAAACCGCATCATACCCTTCATGGGTGACACCCAAATCAACACTCTCTCTCTGACTATGAAAGCCACATCACTAACTTTACGATTAGTATAACTCTTTTTCCTGGACTGAGCTGTACGAAGTCTATCCTAAATGATCTTAACCTTATCTAGGGCATCTTGTACCAAATCTATTCCCAATAATCGAGCCTCCCCTAGCTCAAACCATCCAACCGACGATCGACATCGTCTACCACATAACTCCTCATAGGGAGGTATCTGGATGCTCGACTGATAATTGTTGTTGTAGGCAAACTACGCTAACGACAAGAACTGATCCCACAAACCTCCAAAGTAAATAACACAGGCGCGGAGCATATCCTCCACGATCTGAATAGTACACTCGAACTATCCGTCTGTCTGTGGATGAAATGTTATGCTCAACTCGACCCATGTACCCAACTCATATTGCACTGCCCTCTAGAAGTGCAAGGTAAATTGCATACCTTGATCAGAAATGATGGACATGGGCACACCGTGAAGACGAATGATCTCACGGATATAAATCTCTCCCAACCGCTCTGAGGAATAGGAAACTGCCACAGGAATGAAATTCGTTGACTTAGTTAGCCTATCCACAATAACCCAAACTGCGTCGAACTTCTTTCTGAGTCCATGGGAGTCCAACAATGAAATCCATAGTGATACGCTCCCACTTCCACTCAGGAATCTCTATCTCCTAAAGCAAACCACAAGGTCTCTAATGCTCATACTTTACTTGGTGACAATTTAAACACCGAGCAACTGTGCATGCTAATACACAACTGGGCTTAGAAACATCCAACCTGACAAACTGATTGGCAAAGGCCTGGACATCTAATGCAAGCGGTCTCTCATCGATTGGAATATATGCAAGGCTACCTATACTGGCTGACTTCCTACTCAAAGCATCGACCACCACATTGGCCGTCCCGGGATGATACAAGATGGTGATATCATAGTCTTTCAATATTTCCAACCACCTCCTCTGCTTCAAATTGAGCTCCTTTTGCTTGAACAAGTACTGCAAACTCTTTTGATCTATGAACACCTCACACAACACGCCATATTGATAATGCCTGAAAATCTTTAGCGCGTGAACAATGGATGCTAGCTCCAAGTCATAAACTGGATAATTCTTCTCGTGAATCTTCAGCTGTCGCGAAGCGTATGCAATAACCTTGCCACTCTGCATCAATACCGCTCCCAGACCAATATGAGATGCATCACAATATACTATATAAGGCCTGAACCTGTGGGCAATACCAACACCGGTGCCGTAGTCAAAGCTGTCTTAAGCTTTTGAAAGCTCACCTTACACTCGTCCGACCATCTAAACATGGCACCCTTCTGAGTCAACCTGGTCATCGGGGCTGCTATAGATGAAAACCCCTCCACAAATCGACGGTAATAACCTGCCAAACCCAAGAAACTCTTGATCTCTATAGCTGATGTGGGTCTAGGCCAGTCTTTGACTACCTCAACCTTCTTAGGATCCACCTAAATACCCTTTGCTGATACAACGTGACCCAAGAAAGCAACTAAACTCAACCAAAACTCACATTTCAAAAACTTAGCATATAACTGGCTGGCTCTCAAAGTCTGAAGAACGATCCGAAGATGTTGCTCATGCTCCTCTTGGCTGCGGGAATAGATCAAGATATCATCAATAAAAATAATCACAAAGGAATCCAGGTAAGGCTTGAACAGCCAGTTTATCAAATCCATAAATGCTGCTGGGGCATTTGTCAGCCCAAATGACATCACTAGAAACTCATAATGCCCATACCGAGTCCGAAAAGTTGTCTTAGGGACATCGGATGCCCTAATCCTCAACTGAATGTAAACAGACCTCAAATCGATCTTTGAAAACACCTTGGCACCCTGAAGTTGATAAAATAAGTCATCAATCCTCGGCAATGGATACTTGTTCTTGATAGTGACTTTGTTCAACTGCCGATAGTCTATGCACATCCTCATAGACCCATCCTACTTCTTTACAAACAACACTGGCGCACCCCAAGGAGAGATACTAGGTCTAATAAAGCCCTTATCAAGATAACTTCTCCTTCAATTCTTTTAACTATGGCAGGGCCATGCAGTATGGCAGAATAGAAATGGGCTGAATGCTTGGAACCAAATCAATGCAAAAATCAATATCCCGTCGGGCGGCATCCCCGGCAGGTCTACAGGATATACCTCTGGAAACTCACAAATAATTGGTACGAAATCCATAGAAGGAACCTCCGTACTGGAATCACGAACATAAGCTTAATAATCCAAACATCCCTTCTCGACCATATATCTAGCCTTCATATAAGAAATAACCTTGATGGTAGAATAACAAGAAGTCCCTCTCCACTCTAATCAAGGCAACCCTGGCAATGCTGAGGTCACGGTCTTGGCGTGACAGTCCAATATAGCATGATAAAGTGACAACCAATCCATCCCCAAATAGCATCAAAATCAACCATATCAAGAAGTAGGAGATCTACACGAGTCTCAAGACCCCTAATAATAACCACGCACGAATGATAGACACGATCTACAATAGAATACCCCACAAGTATGGACACATACATAGGGGCACTCAAAGAATCACGTGGCACAACCAAATATGAAATAAAATAGGACGACACATATGAATAAGTAGACCCCAGATCAAATAATACTGAGGCATCCCTACTGCAAACTGAAACCGTACCTATGATAATTGCATCAGTGACTCAGCCTCAGGCTTGGCTGGGAAAGCATAATATTGGGGCTGGGCGTCACCACTCTGAACTACATCCTTGGGACGACCTCTTGCTGGTTGCCCTCTACCTCTAGCAACCTGACCTCCACCTCTAATACTTCGACCTCCACCTCTAGCTGTCTGACCTCTACCTCTAGCTGGCTGAGCGGACGGTGGAAAACCCGGTGTCGGGACCATGGCACAAAAACCTTGGGTTTGAGAATTGCTCGATGCTTGAGGACAATACCTAGCAATGTGTCTCGGATCACAACAAGTATAACACGACTTCGGCTGATGACCTTGAAACTAACCCTGGCAACCTGAGTAACTACCCTAAAAACTCTGGAGCAGAGGTGCACTGATAGGAGCTAGTGGTGAACTGTAGGCTAGCTGATTGGGATGCTGCATATGAGGACCACAACCACCAGAAGCACCATGAGAAGTCTGAAGTGCTGAATGAAACGTCCTGGGAGGATGGCATCTACAAAAAGTACCACGACCTCCAGATGAGGCCCCACTGAATCTGCCTGAGTGACGAGGCCTCTCGTTAAACCCCTGACCACTCCCCTTAGCTTAAACTAACTCAACTCGCCTAGCTACATTGGTTGCATCCTGGAAGGAAATCTTGCTCCCTGTCTCCTTAGCCATCTACAATCTGATAGGCTGAGCAAGTCCCTCAATAAACCTCCCCACTCTCTCTTTCTCTCGGTGGGGAGTATAAGAAGAGCATGACAAGACAAATCAATGAAGCGAGTCTCGTACTAAGTAACGGACATGCTGCCCTACTGGAGATGCTCGAACTGCTTGCGATAATCCTCTCTCAAAGTAACAGGAAGGAACTTCTCGAGAAATAGCTGAGAGAACTGGTCCCAAGTCAAAGAAGGTGACTCGGTTGGTCTAGCCAAACAAAAATCCCTCCACTATTTCTTGGCGGATCCTAATAGACAAAAAGCAGCAAAGTCGACTCCATTGGTCTCTACTATCCCATGTTACGCAACACCTCATGATAACTATCTAGATAGTCTAGGGGATCCTCTAAAGATGTATAGCCATAGGTAGTGGTGAAGATCTTGGTAAACCTATCCAACCTCCACAAAGCATCAGAAGACATTGTTGATCCATCACCGGTCTATGTTGCAACACCCGGTGGAACTACCCCAACTGGCTAAGCTACTCGAGTTTGAAACTGAGGAGCCATCTTCTCCAAAGTGTGAGTAGTAGGAGTCTGTGCTCCTCCCCCAGCCAAAGAGACGGCTGGTGCTACAGGGAATGTTCCAGCCTGAGTAACACTCTCCATAAGTCTCACTAGACGGACCAAAGCATCCTGAAGCGCTGGGGTAGCTATTAACCCTTCTAGAACCTGAGTTGGCCCTATTGGAACGGTCTGGGCCGAAACCTCATCATCAAACTCCACCTGAGGCTTGTTGATACCAAATTTTCCCTCATATATATTCTAAAATGCATATATACTTTCAAAATAGTGCATGAGCATTAACTAGTATTTTTTCATAATTTTATGTAATTTTAAAAGGATTTTAATTAATTTATTCTAGCATTTTATTATCCAAATAATTATTAATTGCATCACAAACTATTTTATGATAATTTTATTGCCTAATTTTATTATTTATATTTATGCTAAGATTTAATTATTTCATGAATAGCCATATGTACATGTTAGGGTTATAATTGCAATAATAGCCCCATGTGTGCATTACCTTATTTCACAAGAAATTAACCTATTGTATTTTTATAGTATTATTTAAAATTATTTTTATGCACAAAAATCATTCTTATCATTTATTAACATTTTTACAAATTATTTTATCAATTAATTAGGTATTTAACAAATAGCCTCTTTTAATTTGGTTTAATTTCGGACCTTAGCCCAATTTTCTACCCCAGCCCAATTAAATCATACCCATGACCCAATTTACTAACTGGACCCAGCCCAAGATTTAATCCTGGCCATTGATCTCAGAAGATCAACGGTCCAGGATTAATTTTCCTTTTTTAACTTAACCAAACGACCCTAACCCTAGTCATTTTGTTTGCTCTGCCGCCCTTGAATCCCTTCTCCTCTCTTCTCTCTCAAACTCTCCCCTAATTCTAGCCCACCGTCACCGGAAACGCTTCAATCCATGGGGTTTCCCATCGATCTTAGGCCTCAGCCGGCCTCCTACCTCTACTGGTTGTTCGATTTCTTTGTTGTTTGATGGAATCTCGAAAAGATTCAACACAGACTTGGCTTCAACTCTTCATTTTCTCGATGAACCTGCCTGTGTTCATCTCTATGTTTGTGAGTGTTGTTATCTTCATGTTTATGGCTTAAACCTATGGTTCCAAACTGGATTTTTCTCACCTCGGTCGACCATTTTTCAAAACCCTAGTCTCTTTCTACTCGAGTCTGTTCAGATCTTTGTAGATCTGAGATGATTCTAAGTCTATCTGATATTTCTCTTTAAAATCTTCTATGTTTTCTTATTATTTAACTGATTTTAGTGTTCCTCTAAAAACTAGGGTTTCATCTTTTAAGTTTCTGCAAATGTTTTAAAATGCTTAAAGGTTCAACTCTAGCCTTTCTTCTTTACTGTTCGACTAATTTCTATGCTTGATATTTCATCTTTATGTTTTGATATGCTTAAAGTTTTCCGTTATTCGATTATTTGTCTCAGTGTTCTTGCTCGTTTACTTTGGCCCAGTTAAATAAATTGATTAATTGATTTATTTGCCTAATTAGGTTTTGAAATTATATTTTCTTTTTAAAATTGGTATCTTTCTGAGATTTTTATTTATTCTTTCCTTATATGTGACTTATAATTGGTATTGCCTTCCTTAATTAGGTTACTAGCCTTATTTCTGGGATTTGATTATTTTAACCGGTGACAAGAGGGGTTGCTCTGATGGTAAGCAACTCCACTTCCAACCAAGAGGTTGTGAGTTCGAGTCTCCCTAAGAGCAAGGTGGAAACAACCTCTCTACCTCAGGGTAGGGATAAGGTCTGCGGACACACTACCCTCCCCAGACCCCACTAAGTAGGATTATATTGGGTTGTTGTTGTTGTTGTTGATTGTTTTAACCGGTCCGTAAATGGTCTTTGATTTATTTGGTTACCTTATTAAACCTCTAACTTGGCTGTTAATTGATTCTCCTTAATTTATGGGGTCTTTCCCGGATCCTGCTGTGTTAATTGATTGGGTCTAGCCCTAATTAACTCATTAATTTAATTTGCATACCTTATTCGTGAACTCTTAATTTTCTTTGCCTTATTTATTTTAGTTTGGTGAATGCTATATAAACCTCCCCATTCTGATTTTTTAGAACACATGAATATACACGGAAAGATACAGAAACATCTACACACATAAACTCTTACTCCTACTCACACACTCACAACCGTAGTTCTTTCTGTTACTTCTATTTGCTGCACTGTCTAGCCGGATGAAAGCCAAGGATAGACTCTTGGATTCTACTTGCCTTCACCTTCCCGTTTGCTATCTCCTTAACTAGTATGCCTCCATTTCTATCATCATTCTATACTCTATGTAGTTAAACTTCAACATGCTTCTGTTTGCCCCCGTGTTTTTCTATTTATTGCTCTCTTAACTAGCATGACTTATTTTCTTGTTAACTTGCCCTGTCTTATATGTTAGTATGGTTAGTATACTTGAGCAAATTCCTGTTTGATCCATGACACTTGTTTACCCGTTTCTCAACTAGCATGCTCCTATTTCTGTCCTGTTTTTATGTAATTTACCTTAACATGTTCCTGATCAATTCATTGTTTCTGTATACTTCTTCAAGAATAATGTGCTTTAAATTCCTGCTACCTTTTCTATATGGTTGTCAGATTAGTCATTTGACTTCAGCATGTTTCTCTCTGCTAAATGCATGTCTATATGATTCCACATAGTAATAGTTAATAGACTAAGTCAACTCCAGCAATGTGAAACCTTGTTTGACTCAACTGTGACTCTGTTATGTCTATGATTCCAGTGTTCCTGTTTTTTTGTGATTGTTTAACTACTGGTAACTATATCTGAACCAATCTGCTGAAATATGGTTCTGTTCTGTTTGCAACTTTGCTTCTATTCACTTTTGAAAATAAACTATTTTTTCATAAAACTATCCCCTACCCTTGTATACTATTTTCAAACTCTTAGTTTTAGCTATCTAGGGTCCTACCTCCCCCAGTGTGAGCACTGCCTAGGGTCCATGAGACTCTTCTGAACTCTGACACACTGAGGCTGGCATTTCAAACTCTTTACAAAACTGTTTCTTTGAAAAGGTTCTGTTGTGAGCATTGCCCGGGGTCCCTGAGGCCCTTGGGAACTTTGACACACCAGATGCCATTTGTGTGTTATGAGCTACCTGTGGACATCAGACTTGCTTGAAAACCTAGCTTCTAGGTTGATATTGGGCCTTCCAAGGCTCCCTATAGTATAATGGTTCTTTCATTGTGTAATTTATTCATATTGGCCTGTAATAATGTAATAATCCTTGTAAAAAAAATAGATATGGGGTTATTAGTAAAAGTCGGGGGGATGGGGGTTTATTCTATATCTTTGCTTGAAACTCGGGTAGAAATCCCGCCTATAGGATTATTGATGATTATGTGAGCGTTATACTTGTTTATAGATCATGTCTATAGGGCTTTCTAATCGTTTTGTTCTGTACTTCACTCGCATGCCAGAAATTCTGTTCATAGATTCTTTGCATTAGAAATCATGTCCACAAGATCCATGCATATTTTATACATTGGTAACCATGTCTATAGGATCTTGTCTGTTTGAATGACAATTTTCCTGGCAATATGCTTAAAGAATTCTTCCTACGTATGATTAATAGAGATCCTGCCTATAGGAACTAAAAATCACTTAGATATCATGCCTATAGGAAATAAAATAATCAATTCTGCGTATAGTTATCATGCCTATAGGAAATATCAGTTTTCCACTTAGATATTATGCCTATAGGACATAAGCATAAAAACAGTTTCAACACGTAGATATTATGCCTATAGAAAATACATATAAAATCAGTCTTAACACTTAGACATCATGCCTATATGAATTAAGTGTGAAAAATCAGTTTCTGTGTATAGATATCATGTCTATAAGAAATAATGCTTATAATCAGTTTCAGCACTTAGAAAGCATGCCTATAGGATCTAAAAGATGAAATCTGCCCGTTAAAATCAGTAACTGATTTACAACTTAGATACTATGTCTATAGAGTTCTGCCCGACTATCACTTAGGAAAGCCTGTAGGTTGATTAAAATTCTGGGTCTAAAAACTATGAGTGCTTGTTTGACATATGCCCGAATTCAGAGAATTAACCAAATTAGTAGGCAAACTGATAGGTACTCGTCTTCTCATTTTAATAGAACTGCTGTATATTCTGTTTGTGCTCATTTAAATATCCTGGCTATAGGATCCTAAAATCATTTAAAATTGCTTGTTTGAACAACGTGTATTTGTTTGTCTATTTATGGAGGTTAACATGAGCCAACTTAATTGCTTCTTATGTGACAACCCTACTTGAGTTTTGTTTGCCGCTTAGTTTTCTCCTTTTAAGCAATATAGGTGAGTCTAGAACCGCCTTAAATAGAGTTCCTAAACACCTCCAGGGCCAGAGGTAAGGGATGAGTAGTGCACGCATAAGGTACGTATCGGATGTTATTACAACGCCTAGATAATAATTAAAAGGGGAGGGTAATTGGGTAGTAAAGGAGATGATGACCTGTGCGCTAATGCTATGCTTAACACCTCAATTTGGGGAATGTTACCAAGTATTGCATGGAAGTGATCCTATAGGCTAATAAACTTAGGACCCTATTAATTCCCATTTTAAAATAATCTCTATTGGTTTAAACTGATTTATTTCCTTAAAGACTAATTCGCTTAAATTGAGTTTGGCCGGGACCCACCTTTGTGGACCTCGAGGGGTGCCTAACACCTTCCCCTTAAGGTAATTTCGAGCCCTTACCCAATCTCTGATAATGTAAACTAGTACATAAGTTATTTGCTCTAGGTGCCCTAACGCATCTTAATCCGTTTGGTGGCGACTCTTCAAATCTCTTACCCAATTCCCAAAAGGAAATGAGTTGTCCCAAAATGTCGAAACCCAGACTCCGTGAGGAAAAGGGGGTGCGACAGCATGACAACTCTACTGGGGATAATTAGGCTCTTACCATAACAAACTTGCTTTTTGTGAATTAGCCTTAAACATGCTTTATTCTATTAATACGTGTGCACCCTCTCCCCTTCCCCCCTTTATCTGGATTTAATTACCTATTTTCAAGCATTTATGATTTCCTTTACTACAGAAACTGACTTGTCTCCTTGTTTTCTTTCTTAAACGTCTTTCAAGTATTAAATACCGCATTTATCATTTTTAGCATGCAAATACGTGACAACATGCTATTTATTGTTGCATAAATCATGCTCAACATCATCTTCTGCTCGTGCGTAATTAATCCTATAACAACGCTTGATGAGTGTTTGCGCCCTTTCTATATATCGCCCTTTAAATTCGGAAAGGCGTATTTTTGTAAAACTAGTCGATCAGCAGTGCAGTTGACGGCTCCGTGCCTATAGAAACCTTACTCTAATTAATTATACATGCATCATGGTCAAACCTAGCTGGGTTAATATGTTGTCCACATAATAACCCTTTAAGACAAGCCTCGTCCAAAAGTCCACCGGGTTTTTCATAATCCCAACGGACGCAACAATAATTTTATGCATTATTTTTGAGAAATAAGTGCCAATACACTAATCATTGTTGTATAAATAGTCGAATCTGGATGGGGAAAGGACCTAACCATATTTGTTTTGCAAAAAATGAGGCACGAAGTCCCCAGGTTCGGCATGTTCCATAACATATCACCGTTGTTGCTAGATTGGTGGGAGGATCTTCCATCAAGTGATAAAAATCATGTGAAAAGGGTCTTGGGAAATTTGCCTTCTTTATTAGACCTCCAGTCGAACAACATGTTAGTCGAAGCTGCCACAATCTTCTGGGACAAAGAAAGAGCCGTGTTTTGCTTTGGAAACATAGAAATGACCCCTCTCTTGGAAGTAATAGGGGGATCCGCTGGGCTACCTTGGGATAGTCCTGGTTTATTGGTGCCGGAAAATCGCACTACTAGGGGGTTTCTGAAGATGATGAGATTAAAGAAGAATGATGTTTTGGAGTACCTGAAGAATTCCTACATACCCTTCAACTTCCTCTATGAACGATACAGTCATAGCAGATCTTATCGTATTTTTGATGACGAATTCTCCATCACTTCCTTGGGTTGGATTCATTGCAGGGTTTTTGTGTTCATCGTCTATTTCTTGGGTATGATAGTGTTCCCGATCCAAGGGGATAGAATCCACACCAGACTGGCCATGGTAACCAAAACCTTGATGGATGCGATGGAGGGGCAGACATATACCATTGTCCCTATGATAATAGCAAACATATACCGGGCCTTAAAGCGTTGTCAGAAGGGGTACAAATACTTTGAAGGTTGTAATCTGCCGCTAAAAGTTTGGTTGTTAGAGCATCTCCAAAAAGGTCAATACCGTCAAGAGCTTCCGCGAAGGCCGTGGAATGATCACATAGCTTTCCATCATCCTAACAGAATGACTTATATACCAGACAGGTTTGCTCAACCCGAAAATGCTATAGGATAGGCACAGTTTTTCAGCAATTTGACCGAGGATCAGGTTCAATGGATGTTCCACACTTGGTACTGATCGGGTTGAGGGGCATATACCCTTATGCTCCTATCAGGGTCATGAGACAGGCAGGCAGGAAGTAGATCGTACTGCGAGTTGCTAAAATGAGTCATTACCGGGCAGATTTTCAGGATGACGACATCCCATACAAATGTGAATCTCAGCATATGTGGAATTTGAAAATTATCGTGGAAAATGATACAATCGAGCCAGATCGAAATCATGCCGGTCATGTGTACTTCTATCCATCATGGTTAGAAGATAACATAGTAGGAATATTCGAGGCAAGGGTTGGTCAAGGAAATAGAGTAATAGATGAAGTTGCTGAAGCATAGGTGAAATATAACAAACTGTGCAAAAGAGTTCACGAGTCCGAGGCCGAGCATTTGGAGAGACACAAGATCGATATGGAACTAATTAATGAATGGAGGGAGATGGCTGTTAGATCAGGCAAATGGTTGGAATATCTGGAGAACAGTCTAATGGAATTGGAAGGGAAAATGAGGAAGATAGTCACTGATTGCCAGAACGTCGAAGGAAGCGAATGAGGACATTTAGCAAGGGAATACCTATTGCTGAACCTGTGCAAACTGGGAAATTTGATCGACGAAGCCAAAAACATCCAGCTTAGAGAAGGTCCTTCTGGGACCAAGTATATTAGGTTTAATTACTTTTTCAAATGTAATAAGGCCAAGTGCCATCAATGACTTATCTTATTTAGTGTTGTTTTTGATTCATCTATTTTTACATTAATGAAATGAGGCAATTATTAGCACTGAACTTCTCCAAATCAACGTGTCCCTAGGCCTACCTCGGTCACAATGAAGCTCCCAAATTAGGATGCAGACTTACATTCCCGCAATATGTGTTTAAATACTGCAAACTTTTCAGAATCCTTACTAACTTGTATACCTTTTGCTTTTATTTATTTTTATTATTCTCATCCCCTAAGGTTGGTTCACACATACTGGCATCATCAGTATATCACACCAGATCTAGAGGCCCTCTACCTCCTCCTCCTCTAAGTAATCCGAAAAGCAGAGGAAAAGCTAAGATGGATGATTTGAGTGATATTCGAAAAGAAAATGCTGAGAATATCGAAATTTCAGACAGTCAGAGTATTCTGGCCCAGAATGATTTGGTCCTACAATTGGAGTAGAAAATACTGGAGTTACAAGGAGAACTTGAGCAAGTCCGCAACTTGGCAAACCTCTCCCTCACCCTAAATGTCCCAGATGTTAACCAACAAAATGCCCAAAACCCAACACCTCCTCAAAATATGCCAAACCAATGTCCACAAAATCCTCTCGCACCCCATCAATATGCAACTCCTCCCCAAAATCCTAATCCTCCACCAGTACCCACTCCTCCTCAGCACCAACATCTTCCTACCCAGTACCCGCAAACCACTTACCATACTCCCCAGAATATCCCGCAACATATCGCTGATCCATAAAACTCCACCAATGATCACCACTACACTCCAACCCCTAGCACCCACCAAAACAATCCCATATACGTGGAAACCTTACCTCACTCTACTCAACCAACATCATACGCTTCGGAATTCACCGAGAAGGACCTACTCATCAAGAACATGGCCGAGGAGCTCAAGAAGATGACAAGTCAAGTTCAGGGTGTTCAAGGAGGTAAAGGGATAGAAGGTCTAAACTATGAGGATTTGTGCATACAACCAGATGTAGAACTGCCAGAGGGTTACAAACCTGCCAAGTTCGAAATGTTTGACAGAACGGGTGATCCCAAGGTTCATCTGAGAACATATTGTGACAAGCTCGTGGAGGTCGGAAAAGATGAAAGGATTCGAATGAAGCTCTTCATGAGAAGTCTTACCGGAGATGACTTATCCTGGTACATAAGCCAGAATCCTAAGAAATAGGCCAATTGGGTGAGCATGTCATCAGATTTTATGGATAGATTCAGGTTTAATACGGAGAATGCATTGGATGTCTTCTATATCCAGAACTTAAAGAAGAAGCCAACTGAGACTTTCCGCGAGTATGCTACTCGATGAAGGTCAGAAGCAGCCAAGGTTAGACCATCATTAGACAAGGAGAAGATGAACAAGTTCTTTGTCAAGGCACATGACCCACAGTATTATGAAAGGCTAATGGTTATTGAGAATCATAAGTTCTCCGATATCATCAAACTAAGGGAAATGATTGAAGAGGGTATTAAAAGCGGGATGGTGACAAATTTTGAGGCACTGCAGGCTACGAATAAAGCATTGCAATCAGGTGGCATATCAAAGAAGAAAGAAGTAAGGGCAGTAATGGTGGCCCAAGGTCCAAAATCTCCACTCACATACCAAACACCTCCACCTACATACCAACCCTCACCTCCTAGATATTCTCAACCCGCCACCGCCTATCACACTTATAACACCCAACCAGCCTGCTATCATTCACCTCTAACTCGTCAAAATTACCAGAAATCCTGACCTAATTTTGATCGCAAACCACCCAGACAATACACCACTATTGCTGAACCCATCGACCAGCTGTACGAAATATTAAAGGTTGCTAGTTATGTCACCCCTATTCCTGCTGTGGCAGCGGAGAATTCATATCAATGGGTCAACCCGAACAAAACTTGTGAATATCATTTCGGTATGAAAGGGCACACCATTGACGAGTGCTGGACATTGAAAGATAAGATCCAGACATTGATTGATAATAAGCTCATACAGGCGAAGGAAGCTGCACCCAACGCCTGCAATAATCCTCTTCTAGATCAAAATGGCAAAGAGATCAATGTGATAGAAACTAATGAGGAGTGGGATATCGAGAGATCAATTGGACTTATCAAAGAGGGTGACGATCCTAAGAAGCCTACAGTCATGCTCAATCCTATTGTGGTCCAGGTACAGCTGCTAGTTGAGGTTGAGGTAACCGCATCGGTTCCATTTGAGGTAGAAGTAACACCACCTGCAGCTACACTTGTTCTATTTGAGGTAGAAGTGGCCACACCTTTCACAGTGACAGTAGCAACCACACCTCTTTTCAAGTCCAATGCTATACCTTAGGATTATATTATTGAAGCTAGGCGAAAGGGAAAAACAAAGATGGAAGAATTTGGTGCCGCACAAGGGATGACCAGAACTGGAAGGATCTATACACCTAAAAATTTGGGAGGATCAAGCAGGGAGGCTGCTACCAAACAACCTGTCATTGAAACCGGACCAGACGATCTTTGGAGGAAAGTACATGCGAGAGAATACTCTGTCGTCGATCATTTAAATAAGACTCCCGCCCAGATATCCATCCTGTCACTATTGCAAAATTCGGAGGTGTATAAGAGTGCTATGATGAAGGTGTTAAATGAAGCTTACATACCCAACAATATCACCAGTGGAGAGATGGCCAACATGGTAGGGCAAGTACTGGAAAGTCCCAAGATCACCTTCCACGAAGATGAACTACCACATGAAGGATTAAGTCACAATAGGACATTGCATATCATAGTATAGTTCAAGGACAAATTCATCTCCAGGGTCTTAATAGATCAAACCTTAACATTTGTCCATTGACTACTTTGAAAAGGTTAGGCAAATATTTTCATGAGATATGAGCAGGGAGTATTAACGTGAAAGCATTTGATGGATCTCAAAGGGCCACGATTGGAGAGATTAACCTTTTTCTGTAGAAGGGACCAACTTGGTTCGATGTTGAGTTCCAAGTACTAGACATATCAGCTACATACAATCTTCTATTGGGTTGACCTTGGATACATGCCGCTGGGGTCGTGGCTTTCATGCTACACCAGGCCGTGAAGTTCGAATGGAACCATCAGGAGGTAATCATTCACGGAGATAGAAGTAACTCCATTTACACCCGTCAAACTATCCCGGTTATTGAGAATAAAAGAAGGATGGGTGGAGAAACTTATCACCACATTGAACATGTCAACGCAATTGAGAAGGACAAGTGGTAGAGTAACAAGATAGAAAGAATACTGGCATGGTCTGGGTATGAACCCGGCAAAGGGCTTGGGAAGAAACTCCAAGGCATTACCAAATCGATACAGTTGAAATGTCACGACACAACTTTTGGGCTGGGATATCCATACACATGGCAAGAATATAATGATCGGTCGCCACCATGGCGCAGTCCTTATTACCCTCTCCAGCAGCCAGTGCCATATCTAAGTCAGACTTTTTACCAGGCTAATCCAATATGGGGATCTCCAGAGGAAGAAGCTTTGGCTGGGTTGAGAAATTTGTTCCTAGAAGACGAGACTATGGATTGCAATCTGATAATTGAGGAGGAGGAGGAAGAAGGCCTCACCATTCAGACTGTGGAGAAGGGAGCTATTCTCAAGAATTGTACTGCCACACCATCCTGGGCCTGCCGAGTTCCTAGGTAGCTTGGAAATCAACCTGACTTGTTTTAATAGCCATATTAGGCATTTAAGATATTTTCAGTAATTTTGTTTTCTAAGATGCATTTTGTTTTGAAATAATTGCTCAAGTCATCGAGCCGTACCTGTTTTGGATATTTTCAAATTTAATTAACGCACTGTTATTTAGTATTCATTATTATCTTTCACATTTTTCTTCTACAACATTATTATTGCTTTTCCTGATGAACCGATGACTATGACATGTAATGAGACAACGCAACATAAGGATAGTGACTCAGAAGAAGAGGATGAAATACCTAAGGAAGTTGTTCGAGAAGTTGAGAATTTTGAGAACAAACCTAAGTCTAACCTGGACGAAACCGAGGCAATCAATTTGGGAGATTCCGAAACCATCAAAGAGACTTGCATAAGCATTCACCTATCATCGTCCGAAAAGGAAGAATGCACTCATTTCCTGAAAGAATATAAGGATATTTTTGCATGGTCGTATGATGACATGACCAGTCTGAGCACATCCATAGTGGCTCATAAGTTGCCAACCAATCCAATGTGCCCGCCAGTGAAGCAGAAACTCAGAAAGTTCAAACCAAACATGAGCTTAAAGATCAAGGAAGAAGTTACTAAGCAGATCAAAGTGAAAGTCCTTAGGGTAGTTGAATACCCAACCTGGTTAGCTAACATCATACCAGTTCCAAAGAAAGATGGGAAAGTCAGGGTGTGTGTTGACTATCAGGATTTAAACAGAGCGAGTCCCAAGGACGATTTCCCACTTCCAAATATACACATCTTTATCGACAATTGTGCCAAGCATGAACTCCAATCCTTTGTACATTGCTTCACAGGTTATCATCAGATCTGGATGGATGAAGAAGACGCAGGGAAAATAGCTTTCATTACACCGTAGGGAGTGTACTGCTACAAGATAATGTCATTATGTCTAAAGAATGCTGGGGCTACTTACACGAGAGCCATGTCAACCATCTTCCATGATATGATACATAAGGAAATAGAGGTGTATGTTAATGATATCATCATCAAATTCAAGAAGGCCGCAGATCACATAGCAGACTTGAAAAAGTTCTTTGACAGGCTAAGGAGGTACAATCTAAAATTGAACCCCGCAAAATGTGCATTCGGGGTTCCTACAGGAAAGCTGTTGGGATTCATTGTCAGTCGCCGAGGAAGCGAGGTGGACCCGTCCAAAGTTAATGCTATCCAAGAGTTACCACCACCAAAGAGAAAAAAGGACGTGATGAGCTTTCTAAGACACCTCAACTATATCAGCCGCTTCATAGAACAATCCACAGTAATATGTGAACCCATCTTCAAAATGCTGAGGAAGGATGCTAAAACCAGTTGGACCGAGGATTGTTAGAAGGCTTTTGACAAAATCAAGTAATACCTGTCTACACTGCCAGTCCTAGTCCTGCCAGAACCTGAGAGACCTTTGCTACTCTATCTGTCTATATTAGAGGAAGCCTTCGGATGTGTTTTGGGACAACATGATGAGACAGGAAGAAATGAGCAAGCCATATATTACTTGAGTAAGAAGTTCACACTTTATGAAGCACGATACTCTCTATTGGAATGCACTTGCTGTGCTTTGACATGGACAACTTAGAATTTGAGGCATTACTTTTGTGTCTATACCACATATCCAGGATGGACCCTCTAAAGTACATCTTTCAGAAGCCCATGCCAACCGGAAAGTTAGCCAAGTCGCAGTTATTATTAAGTGAGTTCGATATCATCTATGTAACTCAGAAGGCGGTCAAAGGACAAGCATTGGTAGACCATCTTGCTGAAAATCCTGTGGGAGGGGAATACGAACACTTGAAAATGTATTTTCTTGATGAAGAAGTATCATTCGTAGGAGAGGACATTACCGAGGTTTACGACGGTTGGAGAATGTTCTTTGATGGAGGCTGCAAACTTAAAAGGAGTGGGCATTAGAGCAGTTTTGTTATCAAAAATAGGTCAACATTACCTAGTATCCACAAAGCTTAGGTTTCTGTGCTTTAACAATGTGGCAGAATATAAGGCTTTCATCATGGGGCTTAATTTGGCCATCGATTTGAATATACAAGAGTTGTTGGTAATTGTCGATTCAGATCTTCTAGTACATCAGGTGCAAGGAGAATGGGCTATGAAGAATAACAAGATACTACCATACTTGTATCATGTGCAGGAATTGATGAAGAGATTCACAAAGATAGAATTCAAACATGTGCCTAGAATTCAAAATGAATTCGTTGATGCACTGGCCACCTTGTTATTAATGATACAATATCCAGATAAGAATTTCATCGATCCCATCCCGGTGAGGATCCATAATCAACCGGCTTACTATGCTCATGTTGAAGAAGAAATGGATGGAAAACCTTGGTTCCACGACATCAAGGAATATTTTGCAAAAGGATAATACCCGGAACAGGCGAACCATACTCAGAAATGCACACTACAGAGGATGTCCAATCACTTCTTCCAAAGATGAGGGACCCTGTATAGAAGAACTCCTGATCTGGGGTTGTTAAGGTGTGTTGACGCAAATGAGGCTTCCATATTTCTTGAATAGATATATGCCGGAACTTGCGGACCACATATGAACGGTTTTGTTCTAGCTAAGAATATACTCAGAGCTGGATATTTTTGGATGACCATGGAAACGGATTGCATCCGGTACATCCAGAAATGCCACCAATGCCAGGTACATGCAGACATGATAAGGGTACCACCAAATGAGCTCAATGCAACAATTGTACCTTGGCCTTTTGCTTCCTGGTGAATGGATGTCATTGGTCCAATCGAGCCCACTGCTTCTAATGGGCACCATTTCATTTTAGTGGCTATCGACTATTTCACAAAATGGGTAGAGGCTGCATCTTACAAAGTTGTAACCAAGAAAGTTATCACAGATTTTGTCAAGGATCATATTGTTTTCCAATTTGGGGTTCCAGAGTCCATTATCACGGATAGTGCCGCCAATCTCAATAGTAATCTAATGAAAGCCATGTGTGAAACCTTCAAAATCAAGCACAAAAACTCTACAACATACATGCCTCAAATGAATGGAGATGTGGAAGATGCTAACAAGAACATCAAGAAGATACTAAGGAAGATGGTAGAAAATCACAAACAATGGCACAAGAAGTTACCCTTTGCCCTATTGGGGTACCGCACTACGGTCCGCGCATCAATTGGGGCAACTCCCTATTTACTGGTTTATGGTATCAAAGCTGTCATTCCAGCCGAGGTAGAAATTCCTTTTTTAAGGATCATACAAGAAGTCGAACTCAGCGATGCAGAATGGATAAGGAGCCACTATGAGCAACTAGCCCTCATAGATTGAAAAAGAATGAATGCACTATGTCACAGTTAGCTTTATTAGAATAGAATGTCCAGAGCTTTTAATAAAAGGATCAGACCAAGATAATTTGCACCGAGGCAGCTGGTGCTGAAACGGATCTTCCCACATTAGGATGAAGCCAAATGGAAATTCTCACCCAACTAGCAAGTTCCTTACATGGGTCACCGGGTGCTAATAGGAGGAGTACTTATACTCGCAGAAATGGATGGAGAAGTTCGGCCAAAACCCATCAATTCGGATGGAGTCAAGAGATACTATTGTCACACCTCCTTTTTCCGCACCCGGGGGCGCAAGGGAGTTTTTTCCAATTAAAGGACAATCGAAACGAGATTGGTTTATTTATTTCAGAGTCGCCACTTGGAAGATTTAGGGTGTCCCAAGTCACCAATTTTAATCCCGAATCGAGGAAAAAAATGACTCTATATTACAGTCTGCGTACCAGAAATCTAGATAAGGAATTCTGTTAACCCGGGAGAAGGTGTTAGGCATTCCCGAGTTCCGTGGTTCTAGCACGGTCGCTCAACTGTTATATTTGGCTTGATTATCTGATTTTGTACATGTTAAACCTATGTGCAAGTTTTAAACTCTTGACCGCTTTTATTATTATTTTTTACGAGAATTGCAACGTCATGAAAATATATCTCGAACCACGTTACATCAATGCACCCGTGGTTATTGACATATCTCGACTCGGTTGAGATTTGGATTTGGGTCACATAAATGTGCACCCGAATTAAGAAAAATAAATTATTAAGATGCGCCTAAAGCAATTAACGTATTGTTATTTTGGGGAAAGCCGTAAAATTTGCTAAACGGCGTGTCCCGAATTCGAAGTATTTTAATATATATACATTTAAAGGGCCCCGCAGCTTCTACATTTTTGTTTGCCGAGGCTCGTCTCATTTATTATTAAAAGGAATTTACAACGTCATGGAAATGCATCTCGGGCCACGCCATAATCAATATACCCGTGATTAGAGACACATTTCGATTCCGTTGAGATTTAGATTTGGGTCACATAAATGTGCACCTGAGTTTAGGGAGATAACATTATTAAAGGCGCGCCTATAGCAACTAGCGCATTATTATTTTTGGGTAGGGCCGTGAAATTTACTAAACGGCCCGTCCCGGAATCTAAGTATTTAATACATATATTTTGCGAGGGCTCCACAATCTGTACATTTTTATTTGGCGAAGCTAGTCTCGTTTTATTTATTTATTTATTTATTATTATTATTTTTTTTTCTAAAAAAAAAGGATGCCATTTTTAACGTCTTTAACAATACTAAACCTTACGGCTTCTTTACAACCAAAATCTCATAACTTGTCAAAAAATTAATAAAATGAGTTTAGTGAACGAGTGTTTCGGAAGTAGTCACAACCAGTACTAATGCTAATTTTGTCCGAATGAACTAAGCAAAGGACCCCGAACAAATTAACGTCAAACTTGTGTCATAGAACAAATAGTCAAACTTAATTAAATGACATCAAATAAACAAGAATCATATAACGCAAAATGAGCAAAAATGCATACAATGAAAACATAAGCAGAAAATTATCATACCAATTTCTATATTGCATTTTCGAACATTTGACGTAACATTTTCTTATCTAATACTTGAGGTCTACTAACCTTTGAACCTCGGCAAACTCAGGGCGACAAACACGATCCCGACGGGACTCAAGCCGAACCTCACTGCACGAGGAACAACGACGAAACCTCGGGACAACCTCGACGTACCGGACCTCGACGAACAACGACGACCTCAATGGAGACGGAAAGCTCGGCAAAAACAGTCAACGCACGAGATGTTAGCTGCTGGATTTTCTCAACGCAGCATGTTGGCTCGAGAGAATGCAACAGAAGGGGTCGTTCAGGTATGAGGAAGAAGCAGGCTGTGGAAGGTCGTTTGGACAGTGGTCGATGGAACTGAACGACGAGCAGCAGAGGTTGTTGGAGAGGCTTGGTGGTCGACGGACTGGTGGAGCTGGAGTTCCGACGAAGGGGTGGCTGACGGGTCTGCTAGGTTTTTGGTTGAGGTCGACGGGACTGGGGCTGCGACGGGGGGTGGGACTGACTTGTTTGGTTACAACAGTGGGTGATGGGGAAGGTGACGGCGATGGTGAACGAACTGGGTCATTACTTGTGGTCGACGGGCAGTGGACGATAGACCATAACGACGAAGGCTAAGACGCGCAGCGACAACTGCTCGGAAACGCAGCCACAGCTGCTTGGCACGCAGCAACAACTGCTCGTTGGACTGAAAATGGTGAATCAACTACGGTCGGGGTTGTCCGGTGGTGTTCTCCGGTGAGTGACAGTAGGGTTGTTGATGGTGGTTTTGGGGTGTTAATGGTGGTTTTGGGGTAGATGAGGGAGCTGGTAGCGGCATCAATGGACGTCGGAAAAGGTGGTCGACGAAGGAGAAGAAATGGTTCCGACTCAAGGGTTACGGACGTGAGGATGGTGAAGGTTTTGGAGTAGAGTTTTCTGGTTTTCTCTTCTTCTCATTCCTTTGAAGAAGACGGATGAACAGTGCTCAAGCTTTTTCCATCTTTTCCAAATCCTGTCCGTTTTTAAAAAATTTTCCAAAGTCCTCTTTTTATTTTTCAAAAGTCCCCCTTTTCCAAGTCCTTTGTCCGTGTTTTGTAATGGGTTTGCCCAGAAAAATGAGCCCCACGCGTGGTGGGGTTCGAGACTTATGTCCCCCATGCGTGGTGGGGTTCCCCATGTGTCCTGGACTCGGTTTATTATGGGCTAGGTCCGAAAATTAGGCCTAAAACCGGGTAGTTTGAACCCGAATATTATTCTTTTGCCCGGACCCGAGAAATAGGAACACGACGTTGCTTAACTAGTCCTATATAAGCAAAATAGCTACTAAAATAAGACTAATTATTTAAAACAAAACTATATTATTATTTTCTTAATATTTTTTCAAGATTTAAAATAGCTACAAAATATTAATAAAACTATTTTTTGTAATTTTCGTTTTTTATATAAAGATAAAATATAAAGTAATATTTTTGCATTTTTTCCAAATTAAAATGACTACAAAACCTTAATAGAATTATATTTTTTTTTGTAATTTTCGAAATTATATAAAGTACAAAAATAAAGTGCAATTTTTTGATTTTTTCAAGTTTATGAGGGATACATAAACTAAAATTTATATATATATTTTTTGTAATTTTTTCTTTTGCGAGAAAAATAAAGTAAAAATAGTAAAAATAGCTATATTAGTCCTAAATTAAATATTTAAGCTAAGAATGTAAAAATTCCCGGGGAGGGTCAAAAATCACGTGCTTACAACTATGCTTAGATTGTTTGCATTCATTCATCTGATGTAACTGAACTACGCTTGACCTGATTCTCATTTAAGAGGGGATACGTAGGAAGCCCTGTGGGTTCGGTCATATCTTAATAAAATCTTCTTTTCCCTCAGAACCAGAAACTGGGGCAGAATTTTGAGGACGACCCTCAAAATTCCAGAACGAGTCTAGACAATGCCATCATATGCCAGACAGTCAGAAATCGGTTGAGTAACTGGGGCAAAATTTTAAGAAGGAATCTCAAAATTCTGGGGCAGATTTAACAAACTTCGTTGCCCGTAGAATGACCAAAGGATCAAATAGGGGTAGAATTTTTAGGAGGACCCTCAAAATTCTCTTGCAAGGAAGCCGTAATGTCTTTAAAAGCATTACAGTCATTAGTTCATCAAATTTACTTGATATTATATACCATTATATTTCTAAAATAACTCTATTTCATAAAAAAGTGCATATTTTCGGAAAACTTTATTTCTATGGCAGCCAGGTGTTACCGAGGACGACTGGAACAGGGCCTCCAAAGCAAAGCAAGCAAACAAAGGCACGAACCAACCTGCCCTTACAAAACTCACGATTTTTCTTTAGATGCAAGCACGGTGAACATAACAGGAGTATTCGCAAATATACACATATCAAAATCACTATCAATCAGGCCACCAGACGCAAATATATCTCCAGCTAAGAAATATTCTACTCATATTTGCTACTGGATCACTGCATAAGGCTAAGCATTGCCTTCTCTTTGCACGAGACTAATCCCTATCTCAAATCTTGCATGAGGCTAAGCATTGCCTCCACATTTGCATAAGGCTAAGTATTGCCTTCTCTCTGCATGAGACTAAGCTCTGTCTCGATCCTTGTATGAGGCTAAGCCCTACCTCCATATTTGCATAAGGCTAAGCACTGCCTTCCCTTGCCTGAGACTATGCCCTGTTTCAAATCTTGCATGAGGTTAAGCCCTGCCTTCATATTTGCATAAGGCTAAGCATTGCCTTCTCCTTTCATGAGACTAAGACCCATCTCAAATCTTGCATGAGGCTAAGCCCTGCCTCCATATTTGCATAAGACTAAGCATTCCCTTCTCTTTGCATGAGACTAAACCCTGTCTCAAATCTTGCATGAGGCCAAGCCCTGCCTCCATATTTGCATAAGGCTATGTATTGCCATCTCTTTGCATGAGACCAAGCCCTGTCTCAAACTTGCATTAGGCCAAGCCCTGTCTCCATATTTGCATAAGGCTAAGCATTGTCTTCTCTTCGCATGAGACTAAGCCCTGTATCAAATATTGCATGAGACCAAGCCCTGCCTTCATATTTTCATAAGGCTAAGCATTGCCTTCTCTTCGCATGAGAGTAATCCCTGTCTCAAATCATGCATGAGGCTAAGCACTGCCTTCTCTCTGCATGAGACTAAGCCCTGTCTCAAATCTCGCATGAGGCTAAGCCCTGCCTCCCTATTTGCATAAGGCAAAGCACTGCCTTCTCATGAGATTAAGAATTGTCTCTTCTGCATAAGTGTTTCTCTATTTTCAAAATTGCATTATCTTCTTTTCTCGGGGCTAAACTCTGCCCCCAAACTCTGCACGAGGCTAAGCGTTGCCTTGTTATTACCTTTGGTATCATGTCTCTGCACTTCATAGGCTGATGTATAGCCAACTTGTCCAAAGGTGTCATAGTCCGAAGGCATCATCCTCATAGCCTGAAGACACCATGTCATGGCCTGAGGATCTCTTAATACTGTACATCATTATTCAAAGGCGTCATGGTTTAGAGGCACCATTCTCATGGACCGAGAACATCATTTCATGGCATGTGAATCCCTTATATCATGATTCATGGCCCAGGACATCATGGTCTAAGGACGTCATCCTCTATGTCTAAAGACAACCTTCATGGTCCAAAGGGAATTTGCATCATGTTTAAAATTCTCACAGTAATCTATATACTTGCATGCATCATGTTTTATGTTTTGCAGGAAATCCAAGAGGTAACCGTTCTTCGAACTGGATCAACCTTCGCTCTGGTTTCCGCTCATACCATTTATACCTTGCCGTTATTTAAAACATAGCTGATTACCATCAATTACCCACCTTCACTCCATGAACGTTCAGATGCCCGCCCTGTGATACACCCATTACGATTTAGGTTTACTATCATAACTCCGCATAAAGCCATCCGACACTATCTTTCCCAACAGAACCCGTTCTAAAACACATGATTACTCCTATAAAAATTCCATCTGTTTCAGTCACCGTTGGCTCCAGAACTACACGTTGCCAGATTTCTATAAAACCAGGGATATGTAAGCAACTAGGAAAACTACAGTGCGGCTTATGTCTCTCAAATCACCCTACTCGGTCAAAATTGGCCATCGTATCTTTACCCGATAACTCTTTCATCCTTTCTAGGTAAATACAGGCATCAGTTGATATCTAATTTTTCCCTCATATATTCTAAAATGCATATATACTTTCAAAATAGTGCATGAGCATCAACCAGTATTTTTCCATAATATTCTGTAATTTTAGAAGGATTTTAATTAATTTATTCTAGTATTTTATTATCCAAATAATTACTAATTGCATCACAAATGGTTTTATGATAATTGTATTGCTTAATTTTATCATTTATATTTATACTACGCTTTAATTATTTCGTAAATAGCCATATGTACATGTTAGGGTTATAATTGCAATAACTTTGCAATAATAGCCCCACGTGTGCATAATTACCTTATTTCACAAGAAAATAACCTTTTGTATTTTTATAATATTAAGTAATTATTGTCGCGCCCCCTTTTTCCTTGCGGAGTCCGGGTTTCGATATTTTGGGGACAACTCATTTCCTTTTGGGAAGGGGTATGGAGTTTGAAGAGTCGTCACCTAACGGATTAAGGTGCGTTAGGGCACCTAAAGCAAATAACTCATAAACTGGTTTGCATTACCATAGATTGGGTAAGGGCTCCAAATAACCTTAAGGGGAAGGTTTTAGGCACCCCTCGAGGTCCACAACGGTGGATCCCAGCCAAACTCAATTTAAGCGAATTAGTCTTATAAGCAGATAAACAAACATACATTACTTTTAAAAACGAGGAGTAAAGGGGTCCTAGGTTTTTTAGCCTATAGGATCATTTATGTGCAATACTTGGTAATCGTCCCCAAATTGAGGTGCTACACATAGCATTAGCGCACATGTCATCATATCCTTTACTATTCGATTACCCTCCCCTTAATTATTACCTAAGCGTTTTAACAATATTGAATACGTATCTTATTCGTGCATTACCCGTTCCTTGCCTGTGGACCTGGAGGTGTTTAGGACCTCTATTTAAGGAAGTTCTAGACTCACTTATGTGGTTTTAAAAGGAGAAAACTAAGCGACAAACAAAAAATAAATAGGACTATCACATAAAGATGCAATTAAGAGGGCTCATATTTACCTCCACAAATAAGCAAACAATTGCACGCCTCAAACAAACAGTTTTAAATGATTTAAAGTCCTATAGCAGTATGCAGCAGTTTCATTAAGGCGAGGCAGTAAATACCTAATCAGTTGGCCTACTGATTTTATTACTTCCTAAATCTGGGCAGTTTATAAGCAGTCAAACAAACACAGTTTTCGGCAACTTTAGGGTTTTAATTATCCTACAGGCTTGCCTAGGCGATAACCGGCAGGATCCTATAGACATGATATCTAAACTTAACCAATGACTAGTTTAAATAGGCAGATTTTATCCGTTTAGACCCTATAGGCATGCTCTCTACGTGTTGAAAATGATCACAAGCATTACAGAACTGATTTTACATGTTTATCTCTATGAGCATGATATCTAAGTGCTGGAACTATTTTTTATACTAATTCCTTATAGTCATAATGATTAAGCGATGAAACTAATTTTATACACGCTCTCTATAGGTATGATATCTAAGTTGTCAAAATTGATTTTAATTCATGATTTCCTATGGACAGGATATCTAAGCGAGCAGAATATTATACTAGTTGATAGTTCCTAAAAAGATCCTATATGCATGGTTTCTAATGCACATTGATACTTGAGGATATGCATGAACATGAATTTTATCGCAGAATTGAAAACGTCTTATAACAGGATCTCTAGGATGCAAAGTGGAAATTCAGGACAGATATAGAGACAAGGCCTATAGGCATGGTTTATAATGCGTATAAATAATCACAACAATCCTATAGTCATGATTTCTAATGCGTATAAATGATCACAAAAGTTTTATAGACATGATCTCTACCTGATCCCAACAAAGATATATGAGAATCCCTCCTAACATTTATTAATAACCCGATATCTATTTTTACAAGAATTTTTATACAGACCAATATTAATGGACTGCATAATGAGAATCACTATACTATAGAGATCCTTCATAGGCCCATCATCAACTTGGAACCAAGCCTCCAAACATAGCACCTCTGAGCAAAGTGGTAGTCCATCCATAACACATAAAGCTGGTTCCTGGTGTGTCAAAATTCCCAAGGGCCTCAGGGACCCCGGTCAGTACTCACACCAGAATCAGATGTTCAAACAAGATTCACAAAGGATTGGAAAACCAGCCCCAATATGGCAGAGTTCAGAGGAGTCTCATGGACCCTAAGCAGTGCTCACATTGGGGTGGAAGGACCATAGTTAACTAAGAGTAGGAGTTGAAAATAGTATAAAAATCGGAAGTAGTTTTAGGAAAGAAAATATTTTGGATTTCAGAAGTGCATAGAAATAGATTACCAGATTACGGGAACCAAAAACAGCACATATTTAGCAGAAGGAGTTCAGCCATGAACTCCAGCAATCAAGCAACAAACAAAACAGAGTAACAATTAATTTGAACAAGGTTTCACATGGCCTTAATCCCTAGCTATTACTAGGTGGACATATAGGCATATATTAATCAGAGAACAGCATGCTGGGATCAGGTTATTGATCAGACAATCATACAGAAAGGTAGCAAAGTTGAGGGCATGGAAATCATGAATTAATCAGGAGCTTGTTAAGGTGAAACACTTAAAACAGGACAAAAAGCATGCTGGTTGAGAAACTAGTAGACAAGTGTCCTAGATCAATAGGAACATGCTAAAGTAGAGTAATTAACTTATTGGTCAGGAAAAATTCACAGGAGTTTCAGCATGCTAGTTAACAGAAACATAAGGGAAAACTAAGGCATGTTGATACCTATAGTAGATTGACTACATAACACATTGAGTATGACATGATAACAGAGATAGGCATGCTGTTTAAAGGCAGTAAACTAGAAGCACATATGTCACTTTACATAGAAGTAGACATGCTGATTAAGATCAATATGCATGAAGCACATAGGTCTAATTATATAGCCTGTTGAATGATAACAGAAGTGGAGAAAAACCAGTTAAGAGATAGCAACAAAAAAGTGAAGCAAATAGGATTCAAAAGGACTAGCCTTGGCTTTCAGCCGGCTAGACCGTGCAACAAACACAAGTAACAGGAAGATTTGCAATGGAGAGTGTGTATGAATAAGAGCAAGGATTTGTGTGTATTTATGTGTTTCTCTATATATGTGTGCGTGTCCTAAAAGAAAATCAGAATGGGGTTTATATACCACTTAGCAAGGTAAAACAAATAAAGCAAGAGAATTACAGTTCATAAGTAAGATAAGAAAATATAATTAATCAGTGAATTGGGGCTAAACCCAAGCTAATTGATACAAATAGAATCCAAAAAACACCTTAAAATAAGGAAAATCAGTTACCAACCCGAATTGGGATTCAAACAAGGTAAATAAATCAATTATTGACCATAAATTAGGCTAATTAATCTAAACTAATTAAAAGTCATAAATAAGGAAAATTGGTAAAATCGCGGGGAAGTACTGATTTTAACTTAAAAAGATAATTCGAACCCTAAATAAAATCAGTCAATCTATTTTGATTGACAAAGATAAACAATAACGAAAACAAATTGAAGTAATCAGTGCAATAAGCAGAAAAACCAACGGTTTAAAGTATATACACAAAAATTAATCAAACTAGTAAAGATAATCAGATTCAAATACTTAGGAGTTTTAAAACCTTTTTGGAGAGAGCTTAAACGAAACCCTAATTTCAAAAAACATTGGAATCGACTAGAAATAAGGAAAACAGAAGGTTTTTCAAAGAGAAATACCAAATAACACTTAAAAATGTTTAAGATCTACAAGGATTTGAACATGCCCAAGTAGAATAAGATTAGGGTTTAATAAAATGACAGAGATGGAAGAAAACCTGGTTTAAAACCATGACAGGGATGAAAGAAAAGTTGGTTTAAAAACATAGATTCGAGCCATAAACACGAAGATAATGATACTCACAAATGGAAATGGCCATAGGTAGCTTATGTCATAAATCAACGTAATCGAACAACCAGAAGAGGTGAGAGGCTAGATAAGGCAATAAATCACCAGATGACCCCATATCTGGTCAAGAATCGAAGGGGTTTGGGGGAATTTTTAAGTGACGATGCTCTAGGGTTTGAGGGTTTATGAGAGAGAAGAGAGGAAGAGAGGTTTCTGAGGCGACGCAAATGAGAGAGTGAGGTAGGATTTTGGGGGGTTGGCTTAATTAAAAAAGGAAACTATATCCTGGACTGTTGATCTCTTGAGATCAACGACCAAGATTAGTTAAAGGCTGGGGCGGGTTAGATGAGGTATTGGGCCTGAGCATTTTTAATTGGGCTAAGGGTAGGATTTGGGCTAGGTCCGGAATTAAAACAAAAATTAAAAGGGCTATTTGTTAAATACTCAATTAATTCGATAAATAATTTTAAAAATATTTAATAAATTATTAAAAATGATTTTCATGTATAAAAAATAATTTAAAAATAATTACTTAATATTATAAAATTATAAAAAGCTATTTTATGGTGAAATAAAGTAATGATGCATACATAGGCTATTATTGCAATTATAACCCAAAAAAATGTAAATGTGGCTATTCATGAAATAATTAAAGTTTGGTATAAATATAATTGATAAAATTAAACCACACAATTATTATAAAATCATTTGTGATGCAATTAGTAATTACTTATATAATAAAATGCTAGAATAAATTAATTAAAATCCTTTTAAAAAATGCAAAAACTTATGGAAAATACTGGTTGATGCTCATGCACTATTTTGAAGGTATATATGCATTTTGAAATATATTAAGGAAATATTGGATATCAACAGCTGCCTCTCTTTACCTAGGAATGATGAAAGAGTTTTCGGGCAAAGAAATAATGACCAATTTTGACGGAATGGGATGTTTTGAGATATAGAGGCCGAACCTTGATCTCTGAGCTGCCTACATATCCTTAGTTTTACGGGAATCAGGCCATATGTAGTTCTGGACCCAACGGTGAATGAGGCCGATGGATTTATTATAGGAATGGTAGCAAGTTTCAGAAAAGGTTCTTTTGTGAAGGGTAATATCGTATGGAGTTATGATTATGAGTCTGAAGTATGTATCACAGGGTAGGTATCCGAATGGTTGTGGGGGTAAAGGCGAGTAATTGATGGGAGTCGATTACGTTTAAAATAATAGTAAGGCACAAATAGAAACCGGAAGGGTATGAGTGGAAACCAGAGCAAAGGTGGCTCCTATTTGGAGAACGGTTACTTCCTGGATTACCTGCAATACATAAAACACAATGCATGTGAGTATATAGAGTATTTCGAGAATTTAAACATGATTCAAGTTCCCTTTGGACCATGAAAGATTGTCTTTAGACAGTGAAGATGACGTACTTAGACCATGATGTTCGGGGAAATGAATCATGAGATAAGAGATTCGCAGGCTATGAGAGTGATGTCTCTGAACCATGACACCTTTGAATAATGGTGCGTAGTATTGAGAGATCCTCAGTCCATGACATGGTGTCTTTAGGCTATGGGGATGATGCCTTCGGACTATGACGCCTTTGGACAAGTTGGCTATACATCAACCCATGAAGTGCAGAGACATGATACCAAAGGTAATAACAAGGAAATGCTTAGCCTCGTGCAGAGTTTGGGGGCAGAGCTTATCCCTGATAGAAGAAGATAATGCAAATTGAAAGTGGAGCAACACTTATGTAGAAGAAGACAATGCTTAGTCTCATGAGAAGGTAGTGCTTAGCCTTATGCAAATACGGAGGCAGGGCTTAGCCTCATGCAAATAGAAGGCAATGCTTAGCCTTATACAAATGTGGAGGAAGGGCATAGCCTTATGCAAGGTTTGAGACAAGTCTTAGTCTCATGCAAAGAGAAGGCAATGCTTAGCCTTATGCAAATGTGGAGGCAGGGCTTAGCCTCATGCAAGGTTTGATACAAGGCTTGGTATCATGCAAAGAGAAAGCAGTGCTTAGCCTTATGCAAATATGGGAGGGAGAGCTTAGCCTCATGCAAGATTTGAGACAAGGCTTTGTCTCATACAAAGAGAAAGCAATGCTTAGCCTTATGCAAATGTGGAGGCAGGGCTTAGCCTCATGCAAGATTTGAGATAAGGCTTAGTATCATGCAAAGAGAAGGCAATGCTTAGCCTTATGCAAATGTAGAGGCAGGGCTTAGCCTCATGCATGATTTGAGACAAGGCTTAGTCTCATGCAAAGAGAAGGCAGTGCTTAGCCTTATGCAAATAGGGAGGCAGGGCTTAGACTCATGCAAGATTTGAGATAGGGCTTAGTCTCATGCAATGAGAAAGCAGTGCTTAGCCGTATGCAGTGAATGAGTAGTAGATAGGAGTAGAGTATTTCTTAGCTGGCAATATATTTGCGTCTGATGGTTTGATTTCTATAAGGATAGTGACTTTGATATGTGTATATTTGCGAATACTCCTGTTATGTTTACTGTGCCTGCATTCAAAGAAAAATCGTGAGTTTTGTAGGGAGAGGTTGGTTCGTGCCCTTGTCATCTTGCTTTGCTTTGCTCCGGTATAGAGGCCATATTTGAGTTACCCTAGGTAACACCTAGCTGCCATAGAAATGAAGTTTTCAAACATACGCATTTATTGATGGAATAGCGTTATTCAGAAAAAATAGTGGTATATAATATCAAGTAAATTGGATGAACTAATAACTGTAACACTTTAGAGACATTGCAGCTTCCTTGCAATAGAATTTTGAGTATCCTCCTCAAAATCCTGCCCTTGTTTGATCCTTTGTCCGTTCTGCGTGCAACGAAACTTGTTAGATCTGCTCCGGAATTTCGAGAATCCTTCTCAAAATTCTACCCCAGTTACTTAACAGATTTCTGATTGTCTGGCATATGATGGCATCAACTGGACTTGTTCCGGAACCTCAAAATTCTGCCACAGTTTCTGGTTCTAGGGGAAATGAAAATTTTATTAAGAAATGACCGAACCCACATGGCTGCCTATGTATCCCCTCTTAAACGAGAATCAGGTCAAGCGTAGTTCAGTTACATCATATAAAGGAATTTAAGCAATCTAAACATAGTATCTCTTGACTGCATCTAAATTGATTGGTTTTGACCAAATTTCTCCGTCCATTTCTGCAAGTATGAGTGCTCCTGCTATTAGCACTCGGTGAACCACTTAAGGACCTTGCCAATTTAGAGAGAATTTCCCTTTGGCTTCATCTTGATGCGGGAAGATCTTCTTCAACACCAACTGTCCCGGTGCAAATTGTCTTGGTCTGACCCTTTTGTTGAAAGCTCTAGACATTCTATTCTGATAAAGTTGACCGTGGCATACTGCGTTCAGTCTTTTTCCGTCTATAAGGTCTAGTTGCTCATAGTGGCTTCTTATCCATTCTGCATCGCTGAGTTCGACTTCTTGTATGATCCTGAAAAAGGAATTTCTACCTCGGCTGGAATGACAGCTTCGGTACCATAAACCAGTAAATAGGAAGTTTCCCCAATTGATGCGCGGACCGTAGTGCGGTACCCCAATAGGGCAAAGGGTAACTCTCGTGCCATTGTTTGTGATTTTCTACCATCTTCCTTAGTATCTTCTTGATGTTCTTGTTAGCATCTTCCACATCTCCATTCATTTGAGGCATGTATGCTGTAGAGTTTTCGTGCTTGATTTTGAAGGTTTCACACATGGATTTCATTAGATTACTATTGAGATTGGCGGCATTGTCCGTGATAATGGACTCTGGAACCCCAAATTGGGAAACAATACGATCCTTGACAAAATTTGCGATGACTTTCTTGGTTACAACTTTGTTAGTTGTAGCTTCTACCCATTTTGTGAAATAGTCGATAGCCACTAAAATGAACCGGTGCCCTTTAGAAGTAGTGGGCTTGATTGGACCAATAACATCCATCCGTCAAACATCAAAAGGCCAAGGTGCACTTGTCGCATTGGGCTCATTTGATGGTACCTTTATCATGTATGCATGTACCTGGCACTGGTGGTATGTCTGGACATACCAGGTACAATCCATTTCCATGGTCATCCAAAAATATCCAGCTCTGAGTATCTTCTTGGCTAGAACAAAACCATTCGTATGTGGTCCACAAGTTCCGGCATGTATCTCCTCAAGCAATCTGGAAGCCTCCTTTACGTCAACACATATTAACAACCCCAGATTAGGAGTTCTTCTATACAAGGTCCCTTCGCTTTGAAAGAAGTTATTCGACAGCCTCCATAATGTGCGTTTCTGAGTATGGTTCGCCTGTTCTGGGTATTCTCTTTTTTGCCAAATATTCCTTGATGTCGTGGAACCAAAGCTTTCTATATGTTTCATCTTCAACATGAGCACAGTAAGCTGGTTGATTATGGATCCTTATCGGGATGGGATCGATGAATTTCTTATCTGGATGTTGTATCATTAATGACCGGGTGGCTAGTGCGTCTGCGAACTCATTTTGAATTCTATACATGTTTGAATTCTATCTTTGTGAATGTTTTCATCAATTCCCGCACATGATACAAGTATGGTAGTATCTTGGTGTTCTTCGTAGCCCATTCTCCTTGAACCTGATGCACCAAAAGATCGGAATCGCCAATTACCAGCAACTCTTATATATTCATATCAATGGCCAAATTGAGCCCTATGATACAAGCATCATATTCTGCCATATTGTTAGTGCATGAAAACCTAAGCTTTGTGGATATCGGGTAATGTTGGCCTATTTCTGATACCAAAAATGCTCCAATGCCCACTCCTTTGAAGTTTGCAGCCCCATCAAAGAACATTCTCCAACCGTCGTAGGCTTCAGCAATATCCTCTCCTTCAAACGATACTTCTTCATCAGGAAAATACGTTTTCAAGGGTTTGTATTCTTCTCCCACAGGATTTTTAGCAAGATGGTCTGCCAATGCGTGTCCTTTAACCGCCTTCTGAGTTACATAGATGATATCAAACTCGCTTAAAAATATCTACCACTTGGCTAATTTCCCAGTTGGCATGGGCTTCTGAAAGATATACTTCAGAGGGTCCATCCTGGATATGAGGTATGTGGTGTAGGCATAGAAGTAATGCCTCAATTTCTGAGTTGTCCATGTCAAGGCACAACAAGTGCATTCAAATAGGGAGTATCGTCTTTCATAAGGTGTAAACTTCTTATTCAAGTAGTATATGGCTTGCTCCTTTCTTCCTGTCTCGTCATGTTGTCCCAAAATACATCCGAAAGCTCTATCTAATACGGATAGATAGAGTAGAAAAAGTCTCTCAATTTCTGGCGGGACTAGGACTGGTGGTATGGACAGGTATTCCTTGATTTTGTCAAAAGCCCTCTGACAATCCTTGGTCTAACTGGTTTTAGCATCTTTCCACAACATCTTTAAGATGGGTTCACATATTATCATGGATTGTCCTATGAAGCGGTTGATGTAGTTGAGGCATCCTAGGAAGCTCATCACCTCTTTTTTGTTCTTTGGCGGTGGTAATTCTTGAATAGCCTTAACTTTGGACGAGTCCAAATCGATTCCACAATGGCTGACAATGAATCCCAACATCTTGTAGCAGTACACTCCTCACGGTATAATGAAAGTTGTTTTCTCTGCATCTTCTTCGTCCATCCAGATCTGATGATAACCCGCGAAACAGTCTACAAAGGATTGGAGTTCATGCTTGGCGCAATTGTCAATCACGATGTGTATATTTGGCAGTGGGAAATCTTCTTTGGGACTTGCTCTATTTAAATCCGATAGTCAACACATACCTTGACCTTCCCATCTTTCTTCGAAATCGGTACAATGTTGGCTAACCAAGTCGGGTACTCAACTACCCTGAGGACTTTGGCTTTGATCTTCTTAGTGACTTCCTCTTTGAATTTCAGACTCATGTCTTGTTTGAACTTTCTGAGGTTCTGCTTTACCGGTGGACATGTTGGATTAGTAGGCAACTTATGAGCCACTATGGATGTGCTCAGACCGGTCATGTCATCATATGACCATGCAAAGATGTCCTCATATTCCCTTAGGAAACGAATGTACTCTTCCTTCTCTGACGGTTATAAGTGAATGCTTATGCGAGTCTCCTTAACATTTTCGGGATCTCCCAAATTGATTGCTTCAGTTTCGTCCAGATTGGACTTAGGTTTATTCTCAAAGTTCTCGACTTCTCTAACAACTTCCTTAGGTATTTCATCCTCTTCTTCTGAGTCATTATCCTTATATTGCATTGTCTCATTACATGTCACAGTCATCGGTTCATCAAGAAAAGTAATAATAACGCTGTAGAAAGAAAAATGTGAAAGATAATAATGAATAATAAATAGCAATTCATTGATTAAATTTGAATTACTGAATTACTGAAAATATCTTAAATGCCTAGCATGGCTATAAAACAAATCAAGATAATTGCTAAGCTACCCAGGAACTCGTCGGGACTAGGATGGTGTGGCGGTCCAATTCCTGAGAACATCTCCCTTCTCCACAGTCTGAATGGTGAGGCCTTCTCATCTTCCTCCTCCATTATCACACTACAAACCATATCTTCGTCTTCTAGGAATAGGTTCCTTAGCCCAGCCAAAGTTTCTTCCTCCGTAGATCCCCATATTATATCGGTCTGATGAAAAGTCTGACTCAGATATGACACTAGCATCTCGAGAGGGTAATAAGGACCATGCCATGGTGGCGACCAATCATTATATTCTTGCCAGGTGTATGGATATCCTAGCCCAAAAGTTGTGCCATGATGTTTTAACTGTATTGATTTGGTGATGCCCTGGAGTTTCTTCCTGAGCCTTTTGCTGAGTTCATACCCAGACCATGCCAATATGCTTTCTATTTTATTTCTCCACCACCAGTCTTTCTCAATCGCGTTGACATGCTCAATTTGGTGATAAGTTTCTCCACCCAGCCTTTTTCTATTTTCGATAACCGAGATAGTTTGCCTGGTGTAAATGGGGTTACTTCCGTCTCCGTGAATGATTACCTCCTGATGGTTCCATTCGAACTTCATGGCCTGGTGTAGCGTGGAAGCCATGGGCCCAGCGGCATGTATCCAAGGTCGACCTAATAGAAGATTGTACGTAGCTGATATGTCTAGTACTTGGAACTCGACATCGAACTAAGTTGGCCCCATTTGCAGGCAAAGGTTAATCTCCCTATTTACCGTGAAAATGGTAATGACAATTAAATTTGTTAATGGGACTTTAAAAATACGTGATCTATTTTTATGATAGTTGTTTAAGTAGTTGATGCTAGATATGTGAAGATAAAAGATGAAATGCGAGCTAAACTAGAGTTGTAATCAAACCAAGGGGGGCTAGCTATTCGGGCATCAGACTGACCATTGAGGGGCCTCGAAGTCGATGCTTGGGTTCGGGCTCGAGCTATTGGGGATAATCGGGAAGGGGCTAACAGTTAGGATATAATTTAAAGGGGCTCTTTATGGCCAATAACAAGAAATAAATGAAGAACAAGTATGAAAGTAGTAAGTAAGAGCAATAATATCGAGAGAATATGCTAAAGAGAAAAGGAAGAGTTCTTGTATATTTCGTGTAGAATAGTTGGAGAAACAGGGTTTACAAAATGCTAAGGATTCCCCTTATATAGGAGTGGAAATCCCAACATAGTACAAGATATATTAATGATAAAGAGAGCGGGATGGGACAACTGACTAGCTTTATGATGTAGGCGCAGACTAGCTGATAGACTCATTCGGCCCTAGCTGCATTCTTCGGAAACTCCCTATGCCCGTTGGGGTCTCGGCCAACATTATCCCTGAGCCGGGTGTCGATAGATCTCGATGGGGGAGGGGGGGTATTCGATTCGTGGTCTCGAACCCCCGAAGTGACCTCCCAGAATGCCTTATCGATGAGAAATTGGTTCCCTCGATTTCACCATACACAGATAGATCCCGCGTTTCTTAGAGAGAAGCGACAAGAAACGAATTTGACATCCCACTCCGCGGGCTTCCCGTAATGACGTCATGCTGATGATGCAAGCTTCCATGATTGTCGAAATGTTTCATCATTTTGCTTTTCCAGGACTGTTCAACACGTTGCGGTTTCTCGTTCTTCAGGGCCATAATGCCACCGTCGATTCAGCTCCCATGGATGCATGGAATGCGCCTACCGTTACATTTTTTGAGGGAGATAATAGCGACGTCGGTTACGTTTCTGCTCTTTCTATAAATGGGGGTCCTCTTGGATCAACTTTTCACCCAAGTATGTTTCCATACTTATCCATTCCTCCTTCCTCGCTATTTTTATTCTTTGTTGTTCACCATGTTCGGGGCTCATGGCCTCAAGATTTTATGGCGACATCGGGCATGCAACGGCCTATCTTCCGAACCTTCTCTGGTCGAGCAAGATTACGCTATTTTCATGTTGTTGTTGTCATATCTGTCGGCTCGGGATGATGAAGCAGGGGACCGATCTCCTCCAACTCGAGGAAATATTTGGATTATACACCGCTGCTCAAGAGGGGGCTCGGATTATACACCGCTACTCACCCTCCTGCCCTGGCTTGGCACATTAGACCCCTTTTGGATTCCTTGGGGTGTGGCGGCATTGTCTACTAACTGTCGCCCCCCATGCCGGGGCAACGTCTAAGGAAGTGGCTTTACAGTAATAGCTTGGCAAAATACATGCTAGCCATATTTTTCACCCAGCCACTCCTCACATTCCTTCTTGCCTTCTCCGTGTCACTTTGATCTTCTCCATCGCTTTCCCCTTCGTCGTCTCTCCTTTTGAAGATGCCATTCTGGAGAGTCGAGATAAGACTCCCGAGGGGATTGTGCTTGGAAGATATTGTCTTTAAGGAAGCGTGCTTGAGGTGATGATATCGAAAATGTTGCTATCAAGGACGCACCTTCGAGAGTAGACTAGGTTCTTAGGCTTTTATTGTATGTACACGCTTCTGCTTCTTTATTCCCGTGTAAGGACCCCTCATGGGCTTTTGTAATCATATGTAAGGACCCCTTGTGAGATTTTATAATGGAATATTTCGTGAATACAAAGATTTTTTCTTGACTTCTGCCTTTGATATTTGCCATATTCTTGTGCATCTGCGGGGATTCTAAATGTATGCCTCTGTCGATGATCATCAATGTCGAACTCGGGAGTGAGTATTCTTTTCGGTCTTTGGTAGATAATCATGGCTCCTCCCGGAGCCCGTCGTTGTTCCTTTCACCAAGCTTGAATTGGTCCGATAGGATCGGGCTGTCGAGGCCCTCGAGTTACATGGGTATAGCGTGTCGAACCTCAAAATTTTGGAGGATGGTCTCTGAGTGAAGGTCGGCTTTAGGCACCTAAATATTTACTTTGAACTTGGTGTGGATAACCTGTTAAGGCGTTGTAGGTAGGTTCCTAAGGAGGGGTTACCCATATTTCAAGCGATGTCCTGAGGTTGAGCCATCATAGACGGGGCTCGAAATGCTTACTTTTCTTCTTGAGAGGGACCTTCAAAGTCGGATGCCATCTCGGAACTAGGGACGATGTTGTTTGGCCTTTTGAGGCCTAAATTTTCTTTGATAGAGGTCCTCGCGGTCGGGTACCACCTCGGGACTGGAGATGATGTGGCTGGCTTTTTGAAACCTAACTTCTCTTTGATGGAGGTCCTCGAAGTCGGGTACCTCCTTGGAGCTTGTATTGAAGTCGCTGGCCTCCCGGGGCCTAACTTAGGTAGGTGGACCATAGTTGTTTCCCCACATATATATATGGGGTTTCTCCTTATCTTGGTAGATCCCACTATTTTAGATAGATATCCTTCCTTTTCGGCGTCGAGCCCTTCATTACCTTAGCAACAAAGCATTTGTGTAGGTTCCCGCTCCAGTCTACTAGCCTTGTGGTGCCGTTCATCCACACCATTTGTCGCTGATGATGAGGAAGATGGAGACCGAGAATGGATTAGTCGGTTCGTCTGGGTTCGAACGACTAACATTATACCCAAGGAGCTCGTGCCATTTACTGAGGAACGAAGCTATACTTATAAGTGGTGCATCTTGCACTTTATTAGTTATGTCCATGGTGAGAGCCGGTTTCGTAATCGTACCTTCTTCTTTTCCTCCGTAGCGGTTTCATAGGCGCCGGGCGATGTTCATGATCTGCTGGATTAGGTTCGAGGATAGGCGACCCACTTGACCTGTGAGGAACGCGAGTGGCGAGCTCTGTCCCAAGGCAGGTGGGAAGCGAAATATCATGGTGAGTTTTGGGCTATTCCTTCCTTGCTATTACCTTCCTTTTCTGTTGACGCCATTTCAGGAGATACTAGAGACCCGGGATTGCATACGCCGGGTGATCGTGCTTCGACCGGCATAGTCTCTTTCAAGGCCGGAGGGACGTGGCTGACAGGTGGCCTTCATGGAAGCCCAACGACTTCATTTTGCAGTGAGTTTCATCATACATTTTTCCAGCTTTGCGCCTTCCTTTCCTTGCTGCTTTTTCTTTTGTAGGCATCAAACAAGCTCGAGTCTGGGCTGCTTTGTTGTGAAGCCAGACTATGGAAAGCCCTGGATGAGGAGATATCCCTAAGGCTCTTTTGTGATGAAAAGGAGGTCGAGTTGGTGAATTTTGTAGTGTGAGGCAAGCCAGAACTTGAACTATGAAAACCATATGAAGGAGCGGGTAGCTTTTTGTCCCGGATGAATGTGCATTCCTTTTTCTGGCCCCCGGGGCTGACACTTGGTTTATTTTAGTTGTAGAAAAAGACAGAGGCCCTAGAAATCCTTGAAGGTCAAGTTTGTCGAGCCAGGTGTGATCGTGATGAGTTGAAAGCTCGGGTAGGGGCTCAGGCTTTTTAGGGGGGATGAATGCTCTGGCCAAAGTTTCTGCTTTTGAAGCTCAACTTCGCCTAGCTCACGATAGTGGTTTGGCTTAGACATAAATGTTTGAAGAGATCGAGTCCGAGCTTTTAGAAGTCGAGGTTGAGATCGTTGATGCCCGGGCGGAAACTACGATGAGATGGACTGAGGCTGACCAGGAGATGGCGATCTATTCAAAGGATGTTGTCGATGCTCAAGCCGAGCTGAAAAGGACCCTTGGTCACGAAGGGAGGATCGAGGAATATGCTCGTTGCAAGTCTTTAAGAAAGACCCTCGAGGAGATCCTTGATAGGGGTTTTGCCCTCCCAGAGGAGCTGACGCTAGCTAAGGCAGATGAGCGCGATGATTGATTGCTTTTGCCCGACATCGAGGAAAGTGAGGATGGAACCGGCAGGCTATAGACCCCAGGGGGAGGGCATAGATTTTGTCATCTGTATATAACATTTCAAAGCATGTTTGTAGCTGGAGGTTGCATGTCTTGCATGTGTATGAAAGAAAACTTGAGGTTTTATTTCTTCTGTACCCCTTTCTTCTTCGCTTCTGAGCGGGTGTACTGGTTTCATAGTTGGTGAGAATCCTTAGATTAGTGATATGGCTCTGGGGCTCATTAGGTAGGCCCGGAGGCTCTTACGCACTCGGTTGATGCGACCTTTAGTGTAAGCTGGTGTTAGAGCTCTTATGCTTTTGCTCAACTGTTTCGGGTTAGTCTCCGAGTCGGGCTTTGACTCGAGCTCATTCAATCTTCAAGCTTTTATGTCTGCATGGGCGGGTGGCAATGGCTCTTACGCATTGGGTCGAAGCGGCCTTTTATATGCACGGCCCTGAGGCTTGTTAAGGTGGTGACAATGGCCCTTATGCTTTGCCCTTAGGCATGTGTAGTTAGCTATTTTGGGTCCGGTCTCCGAATTGGGTTATGACTCGAGCTCATTTTGACCCTCAAGCTTTCAAAATTTAAGTTGGCGACAGTGGCTCTTACACTTTTGGTCGTTGCGACCTTTTAGTGTGTGGCCCTAAGGCTCGTTATGCTGGTGACAATGGCTCTTACGCTTTACCCTTAGGCTTGTATAGTTAACTATATTGGGTCCGATATCTGAATCGGGTTACGACTCAAGCTCATTTTGACCCTCAAGCTTTCAAAATTTAAGCTGGCGACAATGGCTCTTATGTTTTTGGTCGTTGCGACCTTTAAGTGTGTGGCCCTGAGGCTCATTAGGCTGGAGACAATGGCTCTTACGCTTTTCCCTTAGGCATATGTAGTCTTTGTTTTCCTCTCGTTAAGGTCTTTTTTGAAATGATTTTGCTTGACCCGTCGTTGGTTCGGGAAGAACCTCGATTTCAAGTCGTTTGCGGCGATGTTTGAGCACCTCGGAAGGTTTATCTTGTAGGCTGAGTAGTTTGAAGACTTTTGATTTGGAGCTGACATGGTCGAAGCTCTTTTTCCTGTCGAGGGTAGCCTGTTTAACCGATTCTTTTCGAAGCAGATTCGAAGTAATGGCCTGTGATTTACTAGAGATGGTCGGGCATCCCCGAGTCGCATTAATTCGGCTGGTACAGCCGTATGACCGTGGTCATTTATGTTTGGCCGGAGCCATTATTGGTCCCGAGTGTAGTAGTTTGGGCGTCTATATCAAGGGTATGCCTTTTTAGGGGTCTTAAAATTCGATATATAGCTTAAACTTCAGGATCGAGTTTATGCCTGTAGTAAGGTCTTACAAAATTTTCATGTTGTTAAGGTCTTATAGTTTTTTCATGCCATCGAGGTCTTACAGATTTTTCATGCTGTTGAGGTCTTACAGTTTTTAATGCCGTTGAGGTCTTACAATTTTTTCATGTCGTTAAGGACTTATAGTTTCTTCATGCCTTTGAGGTTTTACAGTTTTTTCATGCCATTGAGGTCTTACAGTTTTTTCATGTCGTTGAGGTCTTATAAATTCTTCATGCCGTTGAGGTGTTACAATTTTTCATGCCATTGAGTTCTTACAGTTTTTTCATGCCGTTGAAGTCTTACAGTTTCTTCATGTCATTAAGGTCTTACAGTTTTTTCATGTCATTGAGGTCTTATAGGACCGTTGCTCAGGGTCTTATGGCCTCGTGTTCTGATGAGTCAATAGATATGGCGTTTGGACGGAGTCATCGAGTGTTTCTTGACTCGGGAGTCATTGTTCGTAAAATTCTCATTGCATCATCGGGGATTTACGATTTTGGAGATCCCGACCCTGGGGTCGTGAGCTTTTCTTTTGAGATTTTGATGCCAGTACCGAGTACTCGAGGTGCTTTTGGCATTGGAGATGTTTAGCGCTTTATGCATTGCCTTACCTGAGGTCTTACAATTTCTGAGTCCCGACTCAGGGGTCATTTAAGTGTTGAATTGTCGATGCCAGTCCCCGAGTATTCGGGACGTTTCCGGTGGAGGAATTGTTTTTGCGAAGGTGCTGAGTCTCTTTTGGAGCGCAAGATGCCTTGACAGAAGATGTTCTTCGATTATTTGATACAAGTGTACATGTATTCACCGTCGGGGGCCCGACTATATGGACACAGTTCTCTTGACCATTTGGCCCAATACATTACTTTCCAATAGGGATCCCGTTCGGCGTTTCTTGGTTTTTTGAGCGGGTAGCTTCCGAGGGGAATGCCCCTCAGTGTTAGGGGTTGATTGCAAAAGAAGCCTGAAACATTTGTTGAGCTTCGCTTAGGTAGCATGTAGATGTTGAATCGTTAAAAATCTTGCTGGTAAAAACCCTTTTTCGGGATAAAAACTCGATCGAAGGAAAAGAGTGCAATAGATGCTTTAAAACCTTAAGATCTTCGAGTCGGGTTAGCGTTCTGACCGCTTCGATTGGGCACCTGCATGAAGGTTAGTCTAACATAATAAATAAAAAGGTAAATGGTCATACCTCGATATGAGATGTGCCGACGATGTTTTGAGAATCGATACATTCCAATCAATCAAGATGAGGACGTGGTACTGTCCTTTATTTCGTTTAATCAGGCTTGATCGAGGGTGTGGCTCGATCACTTTATTTCTCTTTTGCGGGCGGAGGCGCGAGCGTTGGTGCCAGATCATGCACCGCGAACATTTCCCGTGCCCTATGTTGTTCCCCATAGACGGTTTTAATTCTGTCCTTTGTCGAGAATTTGATCAATTGGTGAAGAGTGGATGGTACCGCTCTCATGTAGTGTATCCACGGCTGTCCGAATGAGGCGTTATACCTCATGTCTCTATCGATGACATGAAGTTTGGCATTTTGGGTTGTGCTGGCCACGGTGATTGGGAGGATGATTTCTCCTTTCGTTGTTTCACTTGCCATGTTGAATCCATTGAGGACTCGAGTGGCGGGAACAATTTAGTCGAGCAATCCGAGCTGCTCTATCACCGTCGACCTGATAATGTTGGCTGAGCTACCTGGATCCATGAGTACACATTTTATTTGAAAATAATTCACAAGGAAAAAAATTACCAGTGCGTCATTGTGAGGTCGAGACAAGGTCTCGGTGTCTTCTTTGCAGAATGTGAGGGCGCCCTCGGGAATATATCCTCGGGTTCGCTTTTCTCTAGTGATGGATATTTTCTTCCTTCTCATTACGAGTTCCTACGGGCCATCAACGCCTCCCATGATCATGTGGATGACATGTTGTGGCTCGTTTGCCTCGTTCTTCTTAGTCGTTTCCCTTTCTCGGAATTGGTTTTTGGCTCGATCACTAAGGAGCTCCCGGAGATGCCCTTTGTTGAGTTGTCGAGCTACCTCCTCTCGTAGTTGGTGGCAATCCTCGGTCCTGTGGCTGTCTGTGTTGTGAAACTCGCACACTAAGTTGTAATTCCTTTGTGAAGGATCCGACTGTATAGGCCTGGGCCACTTGGTGTCTCTGATTTTACTGATGGCGAACACGATGTCTGAAACATCGACATTGAAGTTGTATTCTTTCAAGTGAGGCACACCCCTTGGCACTACGTTCCTATAGAATCTGGCTCTGTTGAGGAGTCCTCGAGGATCCTGTCTCGATCTACTCTCCGATCATTGTGAGGTAGGTTGCGCCTCAGGGCGTTCCTCCTAACTCGATGTATGGATGATATCTTTCTTTGTTTTGTTTTGGTTCCTTTGCCAGGAGCCTGCTTGGGTATACTGAACCCGAGGGGGCTCCAAACTGATCATCCTCGGCCTTGATCTTCACGGGTACATATTGTGGACGTCTGACTAGGTTACAACTAGGTACTCGATCACATTTTGTTTCAGCTATTTGAAAGACACCGAGCTTCGTTTATTCAGACCTTGAGTGAAGGCCTGCACTGCCCAATCATCGGATACTGGTAGTGGCTCCATTTATTCCATTTGAAAGCGAGACATGAATTCTCACAGCACCTCGTTCTCCCTTTGCTAGATTTTGAAAACGTCGAACTTCCTCGTTGCTACTTTGATGGCACCGACATGTGCCTTTACAAAGAATTCTGCTAGCATGGCGAATGAATCTATGGATTTAGGAGCCAAGTTGTGATACCACATCATGGCCCCCTCTGAGAGTGTTTCCCCGAATCTTTTTAGCAATACGAACTTGATCTCATCGTTGCCCTTTATCGCGCAGGTGTAGGCAGTAATGTGTTCATTTGGGTCTGTGGTCCCATTCTACTTAGGGAGTTCTGGCTTTCTGAACTTCTTTGGAATGGGTTTCGGGGCCGCTTCTTCGGGGAATGGCCTTTGTATGAATTTCTTCGAATCCACACCCTTTAGGACCGGCGATGCGCCGGGGATCTGGTCGACCCTAGAGTTGTAGGTCTCGACCTACTTGTCGTTGGCTGCTATCATTTTCTCGCCCGACTCGATCTTTTTGGTGAGGTCCTCGAGCATTTTTACGATGGCAGGGTCGGCTATCGATCCGTTATTGCTCGATCTATCAGGTGCCTGCTCGGTTGGGGGAACTGTCCCTGGTGCTACCGTGCTGGGAAGCTTCGGGTGGCTTTGTTGCTGAGTTATAGCTAGCTATTGTGCCTGCAACATTTCATAAATAACATGAAGGCTAACTTCCCATTTTTCCCAAGCTGGGGTTCTTTGGTCTTCCTGTTGGTTGCCATGTTGTATGCTCCCGTCGATGTATGAGGTTTCGTCGACCTACTATGTGTCTTGCGAACCCGCGTCTACTGGAATCAATCCAGGCGCGTTGTCGGGGTTTTGTGGTGGCGCGCCAATAATTGGAATAGACACACCATTTTCTCCGTGGTTTTCAAGGTTGTCGTTCTCAAATCAGTTTACTAAGCCAGACATTTTGACCTGAAATCGAAGATCTTGGACAAGAAGAAGTGTGAAAGATAACTTGCGTTGTGTGACGTAACCAGCAAGAAAATAATCACTATTATTTTTAGCCATGGTGGGCACCAAACTATTTACCGTGAAAATGCTAATGACAATTAAATTTGTTAATGTGACTCTAAAAATACATGATCTATTATTATGCTAGTTGTTTAAGCAGTTGATGCTAGATATGTGAAGATAAAAGATGAAATGCGAGCTAAAATAGAGTTGTAATCAAACCAAGGAGGGCTAGTTATTCGGGCCTCGGACTGACCGATGAGGGGCCTTGAGGTCGATGCATGGGTTCGGGCTATCGGGGATAATCGGGAAGGGGCTAACAGTTAGGATATAATTAAAGGGGGATCTTTATGGCCAATAACGAGCAATAAATAAAGAACAATTATGAAAGCAGTAAGTAAGAGCAATAATATCGAGAGGATATGCTAGAGAGAAAAGGAAGAGTTCTTGTATATTTCGTGTAGAATAGTTGGAGCAACAGGGTTTAAAAAGTGCTAAAGATTCCCCTTATATAGGAGGGGAAATCCCAACATAGTACAAGATACATTAATGATAAAGAGAGCGGGATGGGACAACTAACTAGCTTTATCCTTGATAGGGGTTGCATAGACTCATCCTGCCCCGGCTGCATTCTTCGGAAACTCCCTATGCCTGTTGGGGTCTCGGCCAACATTATCCCCGAGCCGGGTGTCGATAGATCTCGAGAGGGGTATTCGATCCGTGGTCTCGAACCCCGGAACTTACCTCCCGGAATGCCTTATCGATGAGAAATTGGTTCCCCACATTTCACCATACACACACCCCAATCGTTGCCCTTTGGGACCCATCAAAGGCTTTCACGTTCATACTTCCTGCTCGTATCTCATGGAAATCTTTGCACAATCTTTTTAGAGTAGTCAATGGATAAATATTAAGGCTTGAACGCACATCTATTAGGACTCTGGCAATGAATTTGTCTTCAAACTGTACCATGATATGCAGTGCCCTATTGTGACTTAACCCTTCGGGTGGTAGTTCATCCTCGTGGAAGGTTATCTTGTGACTCACCGGTACTTGCCCTACCATGTTGGCCATTTCTCCACTGGTAATATTGTTGGGCACGTAAGCTTCATTCAACACCTTCACCAAAGCATTCTTATGCGCCTCTGAATACTGCAATAGTGACAGGATGGATATTGGAGAACTTGTGATATAATACTTTTGATATCCTCTTCAATCCTTTCTCCGAGTTTGATGATATTGGAGAACTTGTGATTCTCAATGACCATTAGCCTTTCATAATACTATGGGTCCTGTGCCCTAACAAAGAACTTGTTTATTTGTTCCTCGTCTAATGCTAGTCTGACCTTGGCTTCTTTCTACCTCTACAGAGTATCATACTCGCGAAAAGTCTCAGTTGGCTTCTTCTTTAAGTTCTGGATATAGAAGACATCCGATGCATTCTTCGTATTGAACCTGAACCGGTCCATAAAAACTGATGCCATGCTCACCCAATTGGCCCACCTCTTAGAGTTCTGGCTTATGTACCAGGACAAGACATCTCTGGTAAGACTTCTCATGAAGAGCTTCATTCGGATCCTTTCATTTTGTGGATGTTGGTTTGGCGTATTTTGAGGAGGTGCTGGGTTTTGAACATTTTGTTGGTTGACGTCCGGGACGTTCAGAGTGAGGGAGAGGTTTGCCAAGTTGCGGACTTGTTCAAGATCTCCTTGTAACTCCAGTATTTTCTGCTCCAATCGCATGACCAAATCATTCTGGGCCGGAGTATTCTGATCGTCTGAAGTTTCAATATTCTCAGCATTTTCTTTTCGTATACCACTCAAGTCATCCATCTTAGCTTTTCCTTTGCTTTTCAGATTACTCGGAGGATAAGGAGGTGGAGGGCCTCTAGATCTGGTGTGATATGCCGATGATGCCAGTATGCGCGAACCAACCTTAGGGGATAGGAATAATAAAAATAAAGAAAAACAAAGGGTAAACGAGTCAGTAATGATTTTGAAATGTTTGTAGTATTTAAACACATATTGCGGGAATGTAAGTTCGCGTCCTAGTCTGGGAGCCTCATTGTGCCTGAGGTAGGCTTAGCGACATGTTGATTTGGAGAATTTCAGTGCCAATAATTGCCTCATTTAATTAATGTAAAAATAGATGAACCCAAAATGACACTAAATAAGATAAGTCACTAATGGCACTTGGCCTTATTACATTTGAAAAAGCAAATAAACCTAATCTACTTGGACCCAGAAGGACCTTCTCTAGGCTGGATGCTCTTGTCGATCAGATCCCCCAGTTCGCGCAGGTTCAACAATAAGTATGCCCTTGCTAAATGTCCTCCTTCGCTTCCTTCAGCGTTCTAGCAATCGGTAACTCTCTTCCTCATCTTTCCCTCCAATTTCAACAGACTGTACCCCAGATATTCCAACCTTTCTATAAGGCCCCGTGAAATTTCCACTCAAAAACCCGAATCTCGTGATGCCAAGTTAAGATCTGTAAATTAAAAAGTTAAGAAATTATGTTTTCCAGAAAAGTGCGTTTCTGCGGTCCATTATGAAGTCGCATAATAAATATGCGGACCGCATAGTCTCCATAGAGTCAGACAGTATGACGGTTAATTTGAGGTCAACTATGAGGCTAATTATGCGATCGCATAATCGATATACGGGTCGCATAGTCATCGCATAATCCCCTTGGAATTTTTGTGAGAAGCAGTTCTGCGGTGCATTATGCGACCGCAGAACAGTATGCAAACCGCATTTTTATCGCACACCCAGACATTTTGTTCAGGTTTTTGGTACCATTTTTGCAGTCCATTTCGTGGGCCGCATGTCCGTTATGCGATCGCAGATTTCGTCGGGGCTCCTATTTTCTAACTTTTAAAATTCGATCCTATCCTATTAAAAACACCCCATTAGACCCCTTTTATGTTATTTTGCTGCAAATAGAGTGAGTGAGAGAGTTCTAGAGAGAGAGGGTGATCTTCATCAAGTCCCCACTCAATCCTTGCCTAAACCCTTGAAGATTATCAAGTAAAGCTGCTAGACCTTCACCCCAAGAGGTAAGAACTTGAGCCCTAGCCTTTGGTTCCGAAATTCACACTAGAATGAGTAATTAGCTTAGGGGTTCATGGGTATACGAATGGATTTTCTTGCATGCATAAAAGATAATAGGGTATGGGGAGGTTGTGAACTAAAAAGATAGCAATTGGGGTGTAAAATGATAGAAATCTTTCACAAAAGGGTCCTATAATCACAATACACACCTAGTGCTTGATAATGTGCTCAAATGAGCTAGAATCTTAATCATGTCTCTAATTATTGGTTCAATTTGTAATTTTCATAAAATAGATTGAAGTTGCTAAGAGTCCTGGAATTTTGTAAGAAATTAAAGAAAGCTTTATTGAGGTATGTATGGCTAAAAACCCCTCCTATTAGAAATTGAGTTCCGTTGGTATGTGTATGTGCAAATATGGTAAGACCGAAAACTTGATTGATGTATTGATTGTTATTTTCACATGAAATGGTTTTGAATTTGTATATATATATATATACATGAAAGGTGTTACCTATATGCTATGGATGTGGGATGAGGGTCCATATTAGAGGCATTGTCATGTATCCCGCCAAGGAGCGGGTAGGGTCATAGCTTAGTCATCCAGTCCAGCAGCTGCTACATCTTCAGCCCCCTCTCCAACTCGAGGTACCCCAGCACCCGTAGGGCGTGGTGCAACTAGGGGTGGTGCGTAGAGTTCATGAGGACCCAGCTGGTTCTATGCTATGAGTGGTCGCCAGACCACAGAGGCTTCTCCAGATGTTTTTACAGGTATTCTGACTGTCCAATCTCATGATGTTTATGCACTTATTGACCCTGGTTCCACCTTGTCCTATGTTACACCTTTTGTTGCTATGGAATTTGGGATAGAACCAGATCAGCTTCATGAGCCATTTTCAATGTCTACTCTGGTTGGTGAGTCTATTATGGTTGCTCGAGTTTATAGAGGTTGTGTTGTTACGGTTTAGGGTAGGGATACCACAACCGATCTTATTGAATTAGGGATGGTCGACTTTTATGTAATAATGGGAATGGATTGGATTTATTCATGCTTTAACAAACTTGATTGTCATACTAGAACCATGAGGCTTGAATTTCCTAATGAGCCCGTTGTTGAATGGAAGAGAGATAATGTAGTGCCTAAAGGTCGGCTTATTTCTTACCTTAAGGCCGTGAAGATGATCAAGAAGGGGTGTGTCTATCATTTAGTTCAGGTTACGGACACCAATACCGAGACGCCTAGCCTTGAGTTTGTGCCAGTTGTGAATGAATTTCCAGATGAACTCCCTAGGATTCCACCAGATAGGGAGATCGATTTTGGGATCGATGTGATGCCAGGAACGCAACCTATATCAATTCCACCTTACAGAATGGCACCAACAGAATTGAAAGAGCTAAAGGAACAATTGAAGGATTTGCTAGAAAAGGGTTTCATCCGGCCGAGTGTGTCACTGTAGGGCACACCGGTCTTGTTTGTTAGGAAGAAAGATGGGTCGCTAATGATGTATATTGACTACCGGCAACTCAAGAATGTCACAATCAAAAATAAATATCCTCTACCAAGAATAGATGATTTGTTTGATCAATTGCAAGGTGCTACGTGTTTCTCAAAAATTGACTTGCGGTTCGGGTATCATCAATTGAAGATAAGGAAGCTGGATATTCCAAAAACAGATTTCAAGACTCGGTATGGGCACTTTGAATTTCTGGTGATGTCTTTTGGGCTAACAAATGCCCCGGCAGCTTTCAAGGATCTTATGAATCAAGTCTTCAAGCCTTTTCTAGACTTCTTTGTGATAGTGTTCATTGATGATATTCTTGTGTATTCCTGAAGTCGGGAGGACCATGCTGACCATCTCAGGGCAGTTCTGCAGACTTTTTAGCAACATCACTTGTATGCAAAATTTTCAAAATGTAAATTTTGGCTTGAATCTATCGCGTTCTTGGGTCATGTCGTCTCCAGGGATGGAATTACGGTTGATCCTCAAAAGATTGCGACAGTGAAGAATTGGCCTAGACCTACCCCTCCAACGGAGATTTGCAGTTTCTTAGGTTTGGCTGGGTACTAAAGGAGATTTGTGGAGGGGTTTTCTACTCTTGCCTCTCCATTGATTAAATTGATGCAGAAAGTAGTTAAATTCCATTGGTCCGATGCTTGTGAAAGGAGTTTCCAAGAATTGAAATCAAGATTGACTACAGCACCGGTATTAGCCCTGCTAGAGGGTACAGAGGGATTTGTGGTGTATTGCGATGCTTCAAAGATCAGGCTTAGGTGTGTGTTAATGCAACATGACAAGGTTATAGCTTACGCTTCCAGGCAACTCAAGAATCATGAAAAGAACTATCCAACCCATGACTTAGAGCTTGCGGTAGTGGTGTTTGCGCTAAAGATTTGGCGACATTATTTGTATGGGGTGCATGTAGATGTATTTACAGACCACAAGAGCCTTTAATATATTTTCAAGCAGAAGGAGTTGAATCTGAGACAAAGAAGATGGCTAGAGTTACTCAAGGACTATGACATTGATATTCTCTATCACCCGGGAAAGGCTAATGTTGTGGCGGATGCTCTTAGTTGAATATCTATGGGAAGTTTGGCTCATTTGGAGGCATATCAAAGGCTGTTGGCTAGGGAGGTTCCCCAGTTGGCTAGTTTGGGAGTTCGCCTTGCGAACTCTAATGAAGGAGGAGTGATTATGCAAAATAGGGCTGAATCACCGCTTGTGGCGGAGGTGAATGAGAAGCAATTCAACGATCCATTATTAGCACAACTGAAAGAGGGGATTCATAAACACAAGACCACAACTTTTTCCTTTGGAATGGATGATGGTACCCTACGGTACCAAGGTCGCCTATGTGTTCCGGATATTAACAATAATTGGTAATGGGTCATGGCAGAAGCTCACACATCCAGGTATTCCGTGCACCCAGGATCTACAAAAATGTATCACGATCTCAAGGAAGTTTATTGGTGGAACAAAATGAAAAAGGATGTGGCTGACTTTGTGGCAAAATGTCCAAACTGTCAGCAAGTGAAGGCCGAACATCAAAGGCCCAGTGGATTGGCCCAAAGCATAGAAATTCCAATGAGGAAATGGGAGATTATTAACATGGATTTTGTGGTAGGGTTACCATGCACTCCGCGTAAGTTTGACGCAATTTGGTTAATCATGGATCGACTTACGAAATTGGCTCATTTCTTGCCAGTTAAATCTACTGACATAGCGGAATAGTATGCTCAGTTGTATATCAAAGAAATAGTCAGATTGCATGGCACTCTAGTCTCAATCATTTTAGATCGAGTGGCTCAGTTCACAGCCAATGTTTGGAAGAAATTTCAGCAAGGCTTGGGTACGCATATAAATCTTAGCAAGCATAGCGGACTATTCAGACACTTGAAGACATGTTGCGTGCGTGTACTCTTGATTTCAATGGTAGCTAGGATGATCATTTGCCACTCATAGAATTTGCTTATAACAACAGCTTCCATGCTAGTATCCAGATGGCACCATTTGAGGCGTTGTATGGTAGGAGATGTAGATCTCCCATTGGGTGGTTTGAGGTTGGATAAGCTAAATTGATAGGGCCGGACCTTGTTCATCAGGCTATGGAGAAAGTCAATATTATCAAGGAAAGGTTGAAAACTGCTCAGAGTCGCCAACAGTCTTACTTGGACGTTCGTCGCAGAGATTTGGAGTTCAAAGAAGACGATTGGGTATTTTTGAAGGTTTCCCCCATGAAGGGTATCATGCGGTTTGGAAAGAAAGGGAAATTGAGTCCGAGGTATGTCGGACCGTACAGAATCATTTAGAGGATTGGTCAGGTGGCATACAAGCTTGACCTGCCACCTGAGATGTCATTGGTACACCCAGTCTTCCATGTGTCTATGTTAAAGAAGGTAGTGGGAGATCCGTCCACTATTGTGCCAGTTGAAACTATTAAGGTTAATGAAGAACTATCATATGAAGAAGTTCCAGTTGCCATTCTTGACAGGCAAGTCTGGAAATTGAGAAATAAGGAAATTGCCTCCGTAAAAGTGTTATGGCAGAACCAGCAGGTTGAGGAACTTGGGAAGCCGAGGAAGAAATGAGAAAGAAGTACCCACATTTGTTTATATATCCATGTAATACCTTTTTTGCATTTGGTTCCTATGAACTCTGTATCCTTTGATTTGATCTATGTAAGACTGTTCTATTTTGGTTATATGTTTCCTGTGTGGCCATGTTTAGTGTTGTACAAGTTATGTTATGTCTATGGAATGTGTATATGCTGTTTTATGTTATGTTATGTCTCTGACAGGTGGATAGGTCAAGATACAAAGGAAACTCTGGCAAAATTTTTAGAAATTTAGGGAGTTAGCCAAATTTGGGGTTGTTGATATGATTCATGTTGTGAAAAGCTGAGGTTGCATAAAGATTGCTGAATGAGTGAACCTTGATCCTCATTCGAGGACGAATGATCTTAAGTGGGGGAGGATGTAAGGCCCCATGAAATTTCTACTCAAAAACTGGAATCTCGTGGTGCCAAGTTAGGATCATGTGTTAGAAATTCATAAGCTCGCCGCGGTTCGGACCGTTTGGATTGATCTGTGCATTAAAATGTTAAGAAATTATGTTTTCCAGAAAAGTGCATTTCTACGGTCTATTATGCGGTCGCATAATAGATATGCGGACAGCATAGTCGCTGCAGAGTCAGACAGTGTGACGGTTAATTTGAGGTCAACTATGCAGCCAATTATAGGATCGCATAATCGATATGCCGCCCGCATAGTCATCGCATAATCCCCTTGGAATTTTTGTGAAAAGCAGTTCTGCGGTGCATTATACGACCGCAGAACAGGTATGAGAATCACATTTTTGTCGCACACCCAGACAATTTGTTCAGGTTTTTGGGACCATTTTTGCGGTCCATTTTGCGGGCCGTATGTCCATTATGCGATCGCAGATTTCATCGGGGCTCCTATTTTCTAACTTTTGAAATCCGACCCCATCCCATTAAAAATACCCCATTTAGACCCCTTTTATGTTATTTTGCTGCAAATAGAATGAGAGAGGGAGTTCTAGAGAGAGAGGGTGATCTTCATCAGGTCCCCACTTAATCCTTGCCTAAAACCTTGAAGATTATCAAGTAAAGCTGCTAGACCTTCACCCGAAGAGGTAAGAACTTGAGCCCTAACCCTTGGTTCCAAAATTCACACTACAATGAGTAATTATCTTAGGGGTTCATGGGTATAAGAATGGATTTTCTTGCATGCATAAAAGATAATAGGGTATGGGGAGGTTGTGAACTAAAACGATAGCAATTGGGGTATAAAATGATAGAAATCTTTCACAAAAGGGTCCTATAATCACAATACACACCTAGTGCTTGATAATGTGCTCAAATGAGCTAGAATCTTAATCATGTCTCTAATTATTGGTTCAATTTATAATTTTCATAAAATAGATTGAAGTTGCTAAGAGTCCTAAAATTTTGTAAGAAATTAAGGAAATCTTTATTGAGGTATGTATGGCTAAAACCCCCTCCTATTAGAAATTGAGCTCCATTGGTATGTGTATGGGCAAATGTGGTAAGACCAAAAACTTGATTGATATATTGATTGTTATTTTTACATGAATTGGTTTTGAAATTGTATATATATACATGAAGTGGTTTTGAAATTGTGTATATATACATGGAATGTGTGCCTCATTGTGTACAAAGTACTATTCTAGATACTTAAAGATATGCAAAGAATATGAATCATGTGTTGAAATTGCCTAGACTTCACGTCAAGATTTAAAACTGAGATTGTCATGCTAATTATGTGAAATCTTACCTATGCTTACAACATGAATTGCTTTTGTATGTGCCTATGATCATAAATTGCAAGGTTGACATTGAAAATGGAAATGATGTGATAATTGTGGCCCTAAGCGCCGATGAATTGGTATGACATATGTGAAATAAAGATTCAAATGAGATGATTAATGAGAAAGGAACAACGCCTGGTAAGGAGGCCTGGCCGATCGGGCCGTGATCGGACATCATGCCGCACACATGGTGGTAATGTGCTGATACTGAATTCCGAAAAAGGGAAATGAGACGGTGATTGAGGTATATGTCTCAAATGAGGCAACCTAGCCGATCGAGTCATGATAGGACTCCGCTCAAGATAGTGGTGGTATTGAGAACAATGATGAACATATGAAATCCCCTAAACTAAAGTTATGGAAATCACGTGAAAGTTGTATGATTCATTATTTGATGATGTGGTGTTCGGTTAAAGCTTTGATTGTCTCTTGTGATTTCCTTGAATTCTTGTATGATAGTTCTTTCTAATAAGATGGTGTTTAGTTATACATACAAGTACTATTCCATGGCACTAACATCCCTTTTGCTGGGGGCGCTATATTTTTAAATGAATGTAGGTGGATCCATAGCGGAAAGTGCCGATCGCGCGTAGCGGAGTATCATCCTCTCATAGTCTTGGTGAGCCCCTTTTTCCTTCGAGGGGTTATGTTGCACATCTTTTGTTGTAGATTTTCACTTTTGAGGTATAGTCGGGACCTTGTTGCCGGCGTTGTCATAATTGTCTTTTGTATCCTTAGAGGTTCCGTAGACGTTTGTGTGGGTTATGTACGAGTGTTGGATGGGTCTATGAACTAAGTTGTAATCTCAAACTCTTGTTTCTCTAAATTGTGACTGTATGTAATCTTGGAACTTAACTATGGTTTAAGGTTGTAATATGAAATGATCTATCAATGTTGAATGTACAATCTTTCCTATTGTCTAAGTAAACGAAAACATGATTCCCTTAATCATATTGAGTTGGGTAGAAAGTGTTAAAAAGGCTTGCTCAGATGGGATCACTCGATTGAGCACCGGTCGCGCCTCCCGAGGTTAGGGCGTGACACTTTCGCTAGACTTAATATCCCTCTCTCTCCATTCATTGATTAGTTCCATATTGGTCTTGTGTCGCTCCAGGTGCTTGGCCTCGGACTCATAAACTCTTTTGCGTAGTTTGTTGTACTTTACTTGTGCCTCAACAACTTCATCTATGACTCGATTTCCTGGACCAACCCTTGGCTCGAATATTCCCCCTATGTTATCATCTAACCATGAAGGGTAGAAGTACACATGACCAGCAAGATATCGATATGGCTCGATAGTATCCTTTTCCACGATAATCTTCAAGTGCCACATGTGTTGTGCTTCACTTTTGTATGGAATGGTGTCTCCCTGAAAATCAGCTATAAAATGACTCATTTTAGTAACTCGCGGTATGACCTACTTCCTATTTGCCTGTCTCATAACCCTGACGGGAGCATAAGGGTATATGACCTTAACCCGATCATTATCAAGTATGGAACATCCCTAGATGTGATGATGAACTCGTCGGTAGGGAACCATTCGAACATCCATTGAACCTGGTCCTCGGTCAAATTGTTGAAAAATAGCACCCATCCTATAGCATCCTCTAGTTGAGCAAATCTGTCTGGGATATAGGTCATTTTCTTGGGATAATGGAAGACTATGTGATCATTCCACGACCTTCGCGAAAACTCTTGACAGTATTGACCTTTTTAGAGATATTCTAACAGCCAAACTTGCAGCAGCAGATTGCAACCTTCGAAGTATTTGTACCCCTTTTGACAACACTCCAAGGCCCGGTATATGTCTTCTATGATCATAGGGACAATAGTATATGTCTGCCCTTCGATCCCTTTTGTCACGCCTCCTTTTTTACCACCCAAGGGGATATAAGAGAGTTTTTCCAATTAAAGTGACATTATTCGAAATGGGATTATTTTTATTTAATTATCAGAGTCGCCACTTGGGATATTTATTATGATGTCCCAAGTCACCGATTTATCTTAAAATCCCAAATCGAGGAAATTTGACTTTATTTAAAAGTCTGTGAACTAGAAATTCTAGATAAGGAATTTTGTTAACCCGAGAGAAGGTGTTAGGCATTCCCGGATTCCGTGGTTCGAGCACGATTGCTAAACTATTAAAATTGACCTAATTATCTGAATAATTATATGTTTTAAACCATTTGTGCATTTTTAACATTTTAAACTACTTTTAATTAATCATTGTTACATATCGCGAATCATGTCACGGGAATCGTACCCACGATCTACGACATGTTTAAATTATTTAAAGATTAAATCGTGGGCCAGATCATATAAATGTACCCCCAGATTTTAGTAATTAAGTGTCACAAACTACATTACAGGAACCGTACCCGTAGCTATGACAATTATTTAATTAACTCGCCTAAAGCAAACTACGAAAGTTAAAGGCATTCTCTATACTAATCTTGTATTTATGTCAGGGCCATGGGTTTTAGGTTTTGTTTCTGTATGGTACACCTCAAATTATTTTAAGAAAAGGTTTATATATATATGTTTTTAAAGGGCAAACTAAAGGGGCTCCTACTTTAATCTAATTTAAAATTAAGTATCACAACTATGCCACGGGAACCGTACCCGTAATTGTAATGATTGATTATTAATCACGCCTAAAACAACTAACGCGTGTTCATAAGTTGATCTTTTTACAGGGAAGACTAAATTTAATCTGATTGCCGATGATGGCTTTTTCAAATTACACTACTAAGAGCATTGCATAATCAATTCATTGTTTGGAAGAGACAAAGTTAACAATTGCCTAAGGCTTGACTAGAGTTCAACATTCATAGTCCAACTACTGATTGTGGTTCAAGATTTGCACCAGACAAAATAAAGTAAAATTTGATCACAATAGCAATACATGATTTAATATTCAACGATATCTGTTATTTTTACAAAGGGGACAAGAATAGAAAGATGAATGTGTTACTTTAAATATACAACCAGAAAACATTATACATAGTCGTAAATATCAACATGATGAACAACCATATTATAGGACTAATTCATGGCATTAACACTCTATTTGAAACAGTGGTGCTACACTAGGATAAAATAAGGTGTTGTGAGAGTTCCTTATTCTATATTGGCACCTGCTTGTTAACATACACAGGACAGAAAGCTATCCATATCCCTGAATGATAATGCTAGACTAAGCATTCTAATCTTTATGCTTTGCACGCCAATTGCCAAATCCAACTGCGTATGGCTTGGACTAAGTAACATATGTGATCAAACCAGAATAAAGGGTGCTTAGATGTCATCCTTGCATGAATTACTCAAAAATGTTGTTCGTTATAGAGGACAAGCTTGTCTCAAGGAAGTCTTTCACTCATCGGTAAGTAAAATCAAGAAACAGTTCGGTCTAGCTTTAACTAAACTAATTGGACAGTGCATTCATAAATCACAATATACTACTCATAAGGAGGAAGTTTTAACTAATTGCAAATTTGAGATCAATAGCTACTAAAATTAGAGATGCATGCCGTAATTTTTTAAACATGGAACGCCAAGAATATTACACCTGCACCTGATTCCAATAAAATCATTTTTTAAACAACCTCAATGTCTTAACTTTCTCTAAAACTGAAAGACAACAAAAATAATTTCCTAACAGAAGTTAGTAATTCTGTATAAGCCAAGCTAATACAAGTGAGTTCAATAGATGGATGCAAACACAGGTACATGGATAACATACCAAGCGACACATACATCGAGGCCAAAGTAGCGAGTGCATTGGCCAATTCATTGTGAAAATGAGGATGTACCTGAACTCGACTGACTTGAATCGCTTGATAAGATATTCCACATGTTTCCTGTATGGAATAAGCTTGACATCCCAAGTTTCACATTCACCCTGAGCTTGTCGGATAATCAAGTCTAAATCTCCCATGATTAACAATTCTTCCACATCTTGGTCAATTTCCATATTTATACTTATAATACAGGCTTCATACTCAGTAGTGTTGTTTGTGCAAAAAACTGAAGCCGGGTTGTGGCTAGATAATGCTGACCAGTGGGTGAGATCAAGATTACCCCGCTCCCGACACCCTTTGCATTCACTGCTCCATCGAAGAACATTTTCCAAGAATTGATGTCTTCTGAAATTAACTCGACTTAGTTCACCTCCTCATCCGGGAAGTAAGTACTCAAAGGCTGATATTCATCATCAACAGGGTTTTCAGCTAGGTGATCTGCTAGAGCCTGGGCTTTCATTGCCATGCGGGTGACATAGACTATGTCAAATTCAGTAAGCAGGATCTGCCATTTTGCTAACCTCCCTGTGGGCATCCAGCTTCTGGAATATGTACTTTAAAGGGTCCAGCCTGGTGATGAGATAAGTGGTGTAGGCCAACAAGTAATGCCTAAGCTTCTGAGTGATCCAAGTTAGAGCGCAGTAAGTCCTTTCCAACAAAGTGTATTTGGCTTCATAACTAGTGAACTTCTTGCTCAGATAGTAGATTACCTGCTCTCTCTTTCCAGTCACATCATGTTGCCCGAGGACACAGCCAAAGGAATCCTCTAAGACTGTCAGATACAAAAACAAAGGCCTCCCCGGTTCGGGTGGGACCAAGACTAGCAGGTTTGATAGATATTCTTTGATTTTGTCGAAAGCTTCTTGACACTCACCTGTCCATTTAATCGCCGCATCATTCTTCAACAACTTGAATATAGGCTCACATGTGGAAGTCAACTGAGCAATGAATCGGCTAATGTATTTCAACCTTCCCAGCAGGCTCATAACCTCTTTATTGGTTCTTGGAGGGGGAAAATCCCGAATAGACTTTATCTTTGTTGGGTCTAGCTCAATACCCCTCCGACTGACTATAAATCCCAAGAGTTTGCCAGACGGAACCCTTAATGCACATTTAGTCGGGTTTAGCTTCAAATCATACTTATGCAACTGCTCAAAATACATTCTCAGGTCCCGAACATGGTCATCCTGTGTTCTAGATTTGATGATCACATTGTCCACATACACCTCGATCTCTTAGTGCATCATGTCATGAAAGACGACGGTCATGGCCCTCATGTAAGTTTCCCCAGCATTCTTCAAACCAAAAGGCATGACCCTGTAACAATAGGTGCCCCAGGGTATGGTGAAGGCTGTTTTTTCCGCCTCTTCTTCATCCATCAAAATCTGATGATATCCAGCATAATAATCCACGAAATATTGTATCTCATATTTGGCACAGTTGTCAACAAGGATGTGGATGTTCGGTAGAGGGAAGTTGTCTTTGGCACTTGCTTTGTTCAGATCTCGATAATCAACACACACCTGAGTTTTCCCATCTTTCTTTGGCACAGGAACCACATTAGCTAACCATGTGGTGTATCGGACCACTCGGATCATCTCCGCTTTCAACTGTTTGGTGACTTCTACTTTGATCTTGTCACTGATATCAGTTTTGAACTTCCTCTGCTTTTGCTGGACAAGGGAATAATCGAGGTAAGTCGGCAGCTTGTGGACCACCAAATCGACACTTAATCCTGGCATGTCGTCGTAAGACCAAGCAAACACATCTTTGAATTCGAACAAAAGTTGGATCAATGCATCACTAGTTCTTTCATCCGTGTGAATGCTTATCATGGTTTCTTGGACCTTTTCAGAACTACCCAAATTAACCGGTTTGGTTTCATTTAAGTTTGCCTTAGGTTTATTCTCGAATTGTTCCAATTCTTGGTTTATTTCCCTAAAAGCCTCTTCTTCATCATATTCTAGTTCTTGATTCATTATTTCACAATTAGAAAACGTATTTGGATCTGGGCATGAAGTTCACAAGCATGTCATGTTATTTAAAGCCGCATTATTAGAACTGAAAGAAGAAATAAGAAAAAGTAACAAAAATCAGAAAGAATAAAGAGAGATGAACGATGAAATATTGATTTCATTTTATTGAATTTTTGAAGATAACAGGGTTTACATTGGAATTTAAATACAATAAACTAAAAGAAACATCCGAGTTATACCTTGAAATAACGCGTGATGTAGAAAAGGTGGCAAGACTGGACTACCGGGATTCCCGCCTGACTGGAAACGGAGTAGCCTTCAAGTTTTGCAACTTGTCATTGGGCCCCATATACAGCACCTCAGCGGTGCTCGAACCTTCTCCCGGCTGGTCCATGTGGGTTTCATACAACATCTGCCTCATGGCTCCACAGATGCCTCAGTTTCTTCTTTGTTGTACTTGGGCATGGCGAATGTTTTTTATAGATGCGGAACTGGCTGAGGTAATACACAACCATTGCTCTTTCGTTCATTTGCTCATATCACATCAGTTTCTGTCGCGCGAAAACCCACACCGAAGAACTTCTTGCTGGCAGGTAAAGTGATAGGTTCTATGATACCTTGCAATGATGCCCCGAGTCCCTTCCCAAGCTTATAACCATGCTTGATCATTTTAGCAGCGACCATGATGGATGCATTTGACAGAAAAGGCTAAGGACAAGGGCTTCCCTCCTCACATTGATTTGCGACCACAACCTTGAAAGCTTGATAAAATATATGCTCGCTACCTTACCTAGCTTCAAGACATGGGACTGATGGTTCCCGGTAAATTGACTGCCCGTCTTCTCCACGAACCACAATTTCCTGATCTTCATATTCAAATTTCACCTTCTAGGACCTGAAATTTCTCCGTGTGAATCCAAGGTCTTCCCAAGAGGAAATTATAATAAGTGTCCATGTCTAAGACCTGAAAGGTCACCTCAAAAGCCACAGGACCAATAGTCAAAATCAAATCGATCTCGCCTATGGTGTCTATCTGGATGCCATCAAAGGCATGCACACAGACATTGTTAGGCCTGATTGTCTCAGTCCCAACCTCAATTCTTCGCAAAGTTGAGAGAGGGCAGATATCAACCCGGTTCCTCCATCCAGTATGACTCTCTTCACATAGTACTTCTCACACTTAAATGTCAAATGGGGGGCTTTGTCGTCTGATTGATTGCGAAGAATCTTTCCGCCATCCTTCCCAGTTGTTCCACCGTGGTTTCAATCGGAACATAAGCTTCATTGAGGGTTTTTATCAACACTTTCTGATGCTCAGTTGAGCTTATTAGCAGAGACAACAACGAGACCTGAGCGGGAGACTTTCGGAGTTGGTCAATTATCTCGTAGTCCGCAGTTTTCATTTTTTCGAAAAAACTCTTTTGCTTCTTCGGCACTAACTGGCTTTTTGATCAGGAAGCATTTCTGCTTGGCATTGTTCACTTATTCCAGATTAAGGTATTTCTCGGTTGGATTAGTTTCATTGGCTTCTCCTAGGACCTTTTTTTTCCTTGTAGGTTACTACCGCCTTGTTGTAATTCCATGGGACGACAGTAGGGTTTGTCATGGATTCTGCGGTGCGCGACCAATAACCACGGGCTCATTTAGCCTTGGTGAAATTACTGGCCCCAGTATCACATAGTCCCCTTTAGGTACGTACATCTTAGATACCTTGTTCAGATCGAATCTTCTTGGAGGGCTCAATGTCATTTGTTCTTTCTTGTGACCCCGAGGAACATAAAGAATGGCATCTTTTAGGGGTACTTCCCCAGTTTTGGTTTCCGCTGCCTTTTCTGTATTTTGAAGGGCGGGTTTACTCTTCTTCTCCCCCTTGTCTTGTTTTGAAGCAGCTTTTGGCTTCTTCTCGATATCATAGATTGCAATGATGGCTTTCAAAGCAGGATCAAACTCCTTATCTTCGCAAATCATTCCAATAATCGGTCCGTTGTTGTGAGCTGGTAATGGGTTGTTGGTCACATTAGGAATTTCTTCATCCTTTAGCACTATCCGTTTTTGTTCTATGAGATTTTCAATAGCCCTTTTTAGAGTCCAACGGTCTTCAGTGTCATGCCCTTCTACTCCGAATGGTAAGCACATCGAGCATCAGCTCGGTAAGAGGGTGACTTCGAGTTTTGCCTGGTTAGGGGTACGGGTTGCAACAAACCCATTTGGACCAATTTAGGGAAAAGACTAGATTATGATTCACCAATAGGCGTGAAGTTTGTTCTCCTGGGTGGCTCCCGATCATGGGCATTGTAGGGGAAGTTATTATGAGGAGGTTGGGGATTTTACTGAGCTTGGTGAGGAGGGTGATTTCTAGGAAATGGAGCTCGGTTTTGGTTGAGCTGTTGTTGTGGCCGAGCATATGGCTGGGCATTTATTACTGCGTACGGCTGAGGAGCCATAGCAGAGGCCACATCCTGAAGGGAATAAAATGTTGTGGGGTGCTTGGAGGGAAGTAACCTCTGGGTGGACGGGGGTTTCTCAGATTTGAATCTGTCATCGCCACCTCTTCTTTCTTCTTTCTATTTGCTACACCTCCGGACCCACCTTAAATTTCTTGGGATGTAGCTCTTATGGCAGACTGGCTCAATATGCAACCTGTTTTCAGACCATTTTCGACCATCTCACCAATCTTGATGGCCTCAGTAAATGGTTTCCCCATTGCAAACATCATATTCTGAAAGTAGTCAGCCTCTTGGGCTTGTAGAAAAATACTAACCATTTTTGTTTCATCCATCGGGGGCTTGACCCTTGCCGCTTGTTCGCCCCATTTAACCGTATATTCTCGGAAATTTTCTGATGACTTCTTCTTAAGATTCTATAGGGAATTCCTGTCGGGAGCTATGTCTATGTTATACTGAAACTGCTTGACAAAATCTCGAGCCAGATCATCCCAAATATGCCAACGAGATATGTCCTGATCCATGTACCACTCAGATGCAATGCCGACCAGACTCTCTCCGAAATAAGCCATTAGGAGCTCTTCTTTTCTGCCTGCCCCTCGCAATTGATTGCAGTACCATCTTGAGATAGGCTATGGGATCCCAGTGCCCGTCATACTTTTCGAACTTTGGGGTATTGAAACCTAGGGGCAAATTCACATGTGGGAACATGCATAGATCAGCGTAGGATATGCTCTTTTGTCCGCTCAAACCTTGTATATTCTTAAGGCTCTGTTCCATGCTCCTCATTTTTCGGGTAATTTCCTCTTGCTTGGGGTTCTTTGTAGCCTTCTCCTGTCCCGCGGTAAACTCGTGCCAGGGTTGTTGAGGGTAAGAATTGGTGGTGAACTGGGTAGGTTCTGGTGGAAAACATGGTACTTGGAAGGTGAAGGATGATGGATCAAAGCTTGGCATGGGCACAGTCGGTTGTACCGCATTCGAGGTTGGTGGTGCTATAAATATTGTGAGGCCGCTCCGAAAACCACCTGGGGGCTAACCTCAGAAGGTGTTCTGGTGAAGTGAGCTGAGATGGTGGGGTATCCAAGTGGGGTATTCGGGTAGTTTATCGGGACATTGAAATTTCCACTTGCTCTGGGAAGTAACTCGGGGAAACCGGGTATGGCACTCGGCGGCTAGGCGTCCCATATTTCTAGCACGCGAAGGCGCAATGCCCTATTCTCTTAAGCTGTCACTGACTCCGAGGTTGGGATAACCAATAGCGGGCTATCCTCTAAGATGGGAATCGTTGGTGGATGACCTTCTGATGACATTTCTACACTGCCTTTTGATCTTATAAAGTACGGGTGTGGAGCCAGGTTACCACAAACCAACCACCTTAAAAATAGAACCTGATACTCAACAGTAGACAACAAACCGGTTAGTTTGAAGCAATTAACACATAGGAAATCGCACATTGGGGGTGTGATGCACCTATGCAGTTAAAAGTGTTTCTATATGTTTTGCAACGATTGCATGTCTCATCCTGGCTTTTGTTTATCTCCCCGAGTTTATCTCTTTCTCTCTTTTGCACTTCTCATTTTCTCTCTTGTTCTCATTCTCTTTTCCTTGATTTCTCTCTTTTCTTTTCGGTTTTTCTTTTGGTTCTCTCCTTTCCACATTTTCTCTTTTATTTGAGTTATTTACAAAATCATGACCGGATCCGATGAGGATTGCCTACGTATCACGACGTCGTGTGAATCAAATCATTACGTAGTTCAAGGAATAAATGTAACATAAATAAATAATTTTTGGTTTTTCAAACTTTTTTGATTAAAACAAAATTTCTAATTTTTCTCTATTACAAAGACTCGACCCTACATACTTGAGAATTAAAAACTTAAAACAGACTCGAAACCAACTTTAGGGAATGAAAATATAGGCTCGAAAAAGAAAACACAATCAGGAGTACATCAGTGCCTCCACTCTTGTCCTAGGAACACCAACTGGTCTTGCTGCGGGCCTACGTTCCATGTTATCCTGGAGGCGATAGAGATCCTCCATTATCTGGCGGACAAAGATCATCACTGTGGCGAAGAACATGGACCTGGTCATGTCCTCACACTCGTTGCATTTCATCACAATGTAGTCGGCGATTCTTCTAACCATTTCCCTGATGATGCCCTTTTTTTGCAACAAACACCCAATCTGCTGAGATCTAGCCTCCAAGACCTGAGTGGCAGTATGATTCTATTCTTGCAAATGTTGTAGGTCTCCCTCTAGCTGTGCCATCAAAGCGTAGCAATGTTCTCTCTTAGCTTTGAAGCTCTTGGCTTGTTTGGCCATCTCATTCTCGAGGGTGGTTAGCTTTTTCTTCAAGTTTGTGACTTCTCCATGATATTTCCTTTTTAGTTGTCGAACAAACTCTGCCTGCCCCTCGGCGTTCTTTGCCAATTGTGCTCTAGCTCTTGCCAAACTGACTTCGAATTTTTCTAGATCATCCTCGTACTCACATATTTTCTTCCTAAGGCCATGAATGAGTTTTTCATCTGCTCGGCTTCTTTCCGGATTCTCAGCAACTATCTTCATCCTTTGGATCTGGGCTTGGAGGATTTCATTTTCTTGGGCTAATTTTTTCTTCTCACCCTCATCTGCAGTGACTTGCACATCACTATCGAACTTGAGGTCTCTGATCTGTCCTTCTAACCTGCTTATGGTCGGCCGAAATTCATTTTCTTTTGTCAACCACTCCCACTGTTCTTGTGATGTTTCGACAAACTCTTGGAGGTGGGGTATTTTAGCTGGCCTTCCAAACTCAACTTTCCTTTTGTACTAGGCGAGGTAACCAGGTGAGACTTCACCTCTAGATAGATCACGTACTCAGGTATTTTGCTGTCAGATATTGGCACTCACTCCAAATCTGGCGAACCATTGTTTCATGAAATTGTCCATCGGAACGGATCTCTACCGCATGAAGGATAAGGTCCTCATCCTTGGGAACTATTTGAAATTTCCCTAGTTGTCTCAAAACCCGATATGAGGCATAAGGCTGGACACTTCTAAGACCCATCAGAAGGAAGTGAGGGCTGATAGCTGGCATGTATATGATTTCATCAACAGGAAGCCAACCCAACGTCCATTCTATTTGATTTGCAGTGACAGAGCGGAGCCAAGATATCCATTCTGCAACCCTTTCTGGCATGTTGAACCTGACGACCCTTGTATAAAACTCCCCTATGCAGCTTTCTCCTGTCGACCCATAGTTCATGTACTAAGGACGATGACATAGATTCTCAATCATCCACATCTGTAGCAACAAGTTGCACCCTTCAAAAAGGCCTCCTCCGGTTTTGCAGGCTGGGAAATCTCGGAATATTTCAGACACTCATGGGTGCGAGGGTGTTTTTGGCCTGAGTAAGCAAAGTGTTGACGACCCCAGCTATCCGTACATCAGTATTCCCATCTTTTCTGGGAAATACTAGAAGACCCAAAAATACCACCATGAAAGTAAAGCACCTGTGTTCCTCCCATTTTAGTCGATTCCCTTTGCTGCACATTTTGCTTTCTGGATTGTTGAACCCCCCCTATGTGTCCATATCGCTGGTATATGAACTGTGGAGTGGAAAAACCAGATGCCAAATCTAGGTATTGGACCCCCTGCTTATCTTTAGCAAATCTAGAAACTTGTGTGGAGTGACAGCTCTTGGAGCGACCAAATACTTGTGTCTCAGAGCTTCAGTGCTCCCAATATACCCAGCTATCTCTTCCAAAGTAGGTGTGAGTTCAAAATTCAAGAAATGAAACACGTTGTGACCTGGATCCCAAAACGTAACCAGTGCCTTTATTATGTCTCCTCTAGGCCTGATCTTCAATAACCTGGTGAGACCTCCCAAGTAAAGGTTGACCACATCTCGTCCTGATTTACCCAAATCTCTCCACCACATATACAGCTCCAAAGGGATATTAGTCATGACTTTTATTGGCAAATTTTGACTCGTGCTCATTCTGCACATTAAAATTAAGGTGATTGGTTTAAAACAAAGCAAATTTTACAAAAGAGATCAATTTTGCAAACATTTAAATAACACGGATACTTTTGCAAATACAACCCTTCAGCACTTTGCAAAGGAAGATTTTATGGTTGTGCTTGCTAGGTAGCCAAAAATTTGAAAAAGGGCGGTAGGTGGTTATTCTTGCAAAAACAGCCTTCCGGCGTCCTTTTTGGGAATATTTTGGGCTACTTAGACAAGAACATTACCTAATTTTAAGACAAAATAACAACATTTCATTTTTTGGGTTATTTTCGCTAAAATAGAGTTGGACCCGGTGGGGGTTGCCTACGTATCCCACATCCGGTGAGAATCAAACTTGCGTAGTTCGGTCAGTTTTGACATAATAAAATATTTTGAAACCATTTTCCTACCCTTTTTTTCTTTTTTTTTTTAAAAAAAAAATTCGGCAGAGTTTCGGTATACTTTGGACAACAGGTTTTTTTTTCAAAGGCGGGTAATTATCTCTCTCATACCTCAATTTTATTTTTCCAAATTCGTCCCTATTCTAACAACCGGTCAGCTGTCCTCAATTATTTGCAAACTGAAGCAAATAATTGCACAAGAAACACGTGAAAATGCATCAGGATGGTCTTTTTATTATGGGGTCCACCTGTCCTAGACGGACCCAACCCTTGTATTGAGTCCCCAAAGTCAAATGCACATGATGCAAACAAACGTTCCTACTAGGGATCCGGCATGAGGCCTGAGTTATTCTAAGTTTAAAAACCTGGGTATATTGTTCTAGACTTGGTGTACCTGAGCGGACAACTCGAGCTGAGGGGGGGACTACGTACCGGGAACCAAAAGGCCATCCGGCTTTGTAAATTGTCCGAGCTTCTTTCTTATTTAAGGTATGATACTAGTAGAAAGGGGAGTCACGCCATCGTGCACATCCCCGAAAATGTGAAGAGAAGGGTTTCGTAACAGTTTATATACAGTTCAAATATATCAAAGCGGTAAAAAGCGACATTTAGCACATTAGGCCCAAACATGTAATAAAAATTAGATAATAAATAAAATCCAATTATAACCGTTATTCTAAGCTCGAATTCTTGAACCCTAAACCGGAAGTTCTGGGTGTTTATCCCTAGCGGAGTCGCCAGGGCTGTCACACCTCCTTTTTTACCACCCGAAGGGATATAAGGGAGTTTTTCCAATTAAAGTGACATTATTCAAAATGGGATTATTTTTATTTAATTATCAGAGTCGCCACTTGGGATATTTATTATGGTGTCCCAAGTCACCGGTTTATCTTTAAATCCCAAATCGAGGAAATTTGACTTTATTTAAAAGTTTGCGAACAAAAAATTCTAGATAAGGAATTCTGTTAACCCGAGAGAACGTGTTAGGCATTTCCGGGTTCCGTGGTTCGAGCACGGTCGCTTAAATTATTAAAATTGATCTAATTATCTGAATAATTACATGTTTTAAACCATTTGTGCATTTTTAACTTTTTAAACCACTTTTAATTAAATATTGTTACATATCGCGAATCATGTCACGTGAACCGTACCCACGATCTACGACAAGTATAAATTATTTAAAGATTAAATCGTGGGCTAGATCACATAAATGTACTCCCGGATTTTAGTAATTAAGCGTCACAAACTACGTTACGGGAACCGTACCAGTAGCTATGACAATTATTTAATTAACGCGCCTAAAGCAAACTACGAAAATTCAAGGCATTCTCTATACTAATCTTGTATTTATGTGAGGGCCATGGGTTATGGGTTTGAAATGGGGATGACACACCTCAGTTTATTTTAAAAGAATTGTACTCAATTAAGGCAAACTAATGGATATATATATATATATATGTTTTTATTGTTGTATTCTAAGGGGTTCCTACTTTAATCTAATTTAAGATTAGGTATCATAACTACGCCACGAGAACCGTACCCGTAATTGTAATGATTTATTATTAATCGCACCTAAAGCAACTAAAACGTGTTCATAAGTTGAACTTTTTACAAGGAAGACTAAATTTAATCTGATTGTCGATGATGGCCTTTTCAAATCACACTACTAAGAGCATTGCATAATCAATTCATTGTTTGGAAGAGACAAAGTTAACAATTGCCTAAGGCTTGACTAGAGTTCAACATTCACATTCCAACTACTGATTGTGTTTCAACATTTGCACCAGACAAAATAAAGTAAAATTTGATCACAATAGCAATACAGGATTTCATATGCAATGATATTTGTTATTTTTACAAAGGGGACAAGAATAGAAAGATGAATGTGTTACTTCAAATATACAGCCAGCAAACATTGCGCATAGTCCTAAATATCAACATGATGAACAACCTTATTATAAGACTAATTCATGGCATTAACACTCCATTTGAAACAGCGGTGCTACACTCGGATAAAATAAGGTGCTGTGAGAGTTCCTTATTCTATATTGGCACCTGCTTGTTAACATACACAGGACAGGAAGCTATCCCATATCCCTGAATGATAATGCTAGACTAAGCATTCTAATCTTTATGCTTTGCATGCCAATTGCCAAATCCAACTGCGTATGGCTTGGACTAAGTGACATATGTGATCAAACCAGAATAAAGGGTTCTCAGATGTCATCCTTGCATGAATTACTCAAAAATGTTGTACGTTATAGAGGAAAAGCTTGTGCCAAGGAAGTCTTTCACTCATTAGTAAGTAAAATCAAGGAACATTTCGGTCTTGCTTTAATTAACCTAATTGGATAGTGGATTCATAAATCACAATATACTACTCATAAGGAGGAAGTTTTAACTAATTGCAAATTTGAGATCAATAACTACTGAAATTAGAGATGCAGGCTGTAATCTTTTACACATAGAACGCCAAGAATGTTACACCTGCACCTGATTCCATCAAAATCATCTGTTAAACAACCTCAATGTCTTAACTTTCTCTAATACTGAAAGACAACGAAAATAATTTCCTAGCAGAAGTTAGTAATTCTGTTTAAGCCAAGCTAATACAAGTGAGTTCAATAGATGGATGCAAACACGGGTATATGGATAACATACCAAGCGACACAGAAATTTAAACAAGCTAGAATTAAAATTTAAAATTATACAAGTTCCCAGATGTGTACCTAATTGAGAGCATGAAACAAATAATTCACATAAAAATCTCATTTTTGAGTTACTTAAATGTTTCGGTCAAATGGAGGCTAAATACACGTTTGGTAAACAACAGAATCAACACTAGTCATACTTGAACAAATAAGTGGAAAAGAAAACTAAATAGGAATCCAACAGTTTTCATTCATTTATTGAAAGCATAATACAGAAAAGGTTCAAACTAACCTGGTAGAACAAATAAAAGCTTAAATGAACCGACTAAAAGGATAGAAGCAAACTCGAAAGGAAGCTCAGCAATTCCAGGAAAAAAATAACGAAATCAGTGGAAATCAAACGGCAAATCTACAGCTTTGAGAACCAGAAATCACTTCAATCCAACTCCATTCTTGAGAACCCAGAATCAAAAAAATTGTTGGAAACATTTTTTTTGCTTTCTCTAATTTCTTTTGAAATGAGATTCGAATGAAGAACACAAACTCAGACCATTTTTATTTCTTGTTTTTTTCGTTTTCTGAAGAAAGCGGACTCAAGCTTGAGGAATAAAAGAAAAGCTCAAGAACCCTATAAATTTTACTCTACCAATTTTCTGAAAATTTTTCCTTACACTAAAATAAAAAAGACTCACCTTATTTATAACCCTCAAAGATCTCGAAGTTTCTGCCCAAAAATCCAAAAAATACCCTCGTTTCTGAACGATTTTGGGACAATAGGAAGGCATGGAACGATTTACATCTATCCACGGCTCCCATTGATCCAGCAAATCGTTCCATCGTACAGAAATCGTGCAAATTTGGAGAGGATGTTCTTTCTTCTCTGACAGAAGACCGTTGGAATAAATTGACGTTGACGGGAGGGGACCCATTTGAGTGAACTCGCCTGAGTTTCAGGCGAGTTAAAGTTGGGCTCAGTGAAGAAGATGAACAGTAGCACCGTTTCTGTATCATTTAGATTTAGGGTTTGTATTAGGGAAAATGTTATAAGAGGGGTCTTATATTTGAAGGGGAAATGGGTGGGTCGAACCGGCGGGTCAGGTCCATTTTCCTTGGACTAGGGCGGTAAAGTATTTGGCTTGGACCGAATTGGGTATTTACATAGCTCAAACTTAAATTAAACCCCTTGTCTTCAATTAAACTCTTTTATTCCTTTTCCTTTTTCTTTTCTTTCTTCCTTTTTTTTAATTAAAAATCTGAATAAGTAAAAATCTTAAATTATCTAAAAATGTAAAATTAAACTACTTAACTAATTATAAAATTTGTAAACATCACTTAAATCTAAATTAAAAGAGAAAAAAATCAATAAACTAAAAATTAAAGGACAAAATGTAAAAATAAGCTATTTTGGTGATTTTCAAATTTCTATAAAACAAATAATCACTGATTAATTCTAAAAAATATAAAAACAAATTCTAAATGCAATGCATGATATTTTTGGTACTTTTTCATGATTTAAATAAAAATTAAACATGCACAGAAATTCAAATAATTAATAAATTTTACAAAATTCCTAAAAATGGTAAATAATTAATAGGAAACCTATTTACTTGGGATTTTATAGGAGTATTTCATATAGGGCAAAAATCACATGCTCACACCTTCCATCAAGGTTTGGTTACCATGGCCAGTCTGGTGTGGATTCTATACCCTTGGATCGGGAATACTAACATACCCAAGAAACAGACAACGAACACAAAAACCCTGCGGTGGATCCATCCCAAGGAAGTGATGGAGAATTTGTCATAAAAAATACGATAAGATCTGTTGTGACCGCATCGTTCATAGAAGAAGTCGAAGGGTATGTAGGAACTTTTCATGCACTCCAAGTCATCATTCTTCTCTAATACCATCATCTTCATAAACCCCCTAGTAGTGAGATTTTGCGGCGCCAGTAAACTAGAAGTATCCCAAGGTAGCCCAGCGAATCCCCATATTTCTTCCAAGATAGGGGTCATTTCTATGTCTTTAAAGCGGAACACGGCTCTTTCTTTGTCCTAGAACATTGTAGCAGCTTTGATTAACATGTTGTTTGGCTGAGGGTTCGATAAAGAAGGCAAATTTCCAAAGACCCTTTTCACCCCTTTTCACATGATTCTTATCACTTGATAGAAGATCCTCCCACCAATCTAGCAACAATGGTGGTATGTTACGAACCATGCCGAACCTGGGGAATTCGTGCCTCAATTTCTATAAAAACAAATATGGTTAGGCCCTTTCCCCCTCCAGATCTGACTATTGTCGCGCCCCCATTTTTCCCTCTTTCGGAGAGAGAAGTCCGGGTTTCAACATTCATGGGGGTTAATAACTCCTTTCCTTTTTGGAATTGGACATTTGAAGAGTCGCCGCCTAATAGATTATGGTGCGTTAGGGCACCTAGAGTGATTAACTCTTAGACTAGTTTGCATTACCAGAGATTAGGGTAAGGGCTCGAAATGACCTCGAGGGGAAGGTGTTAGGCACCCCTCTTGGTCCACAACTATGGGTCCCAGCTGAACTTATATTCATGAATTAGTCCATTGCAAATAAGTAGTCGAATCGAATAGGTTGCAAGTAAAGCACGTTGGATAACTCAAATAATAAGACAAAAATTTTGAACAAGTTGTATGAACAACGTTTGAACAAAAGGGATTTTGGGAAAAGGGGGAAGTCCTAGGTTGGTTAGACTATAGGATCACCCCACACAATATCCGGTAAACACTCCTCAGTGAGGGGCTACATGTGACATTAGCGCGTAGACATCATATCTCATATCTACCCTTCTCATCACCTTAGTGGTCATTTAAAGTGAGTGTTGGTCAGAAACCTCTATTGCGTGTTGTTACCCATCCCTTCTTAATGGTCCTGGAGGGATTTAGGACCTCTACCTATAGGCGGTTCTAGACAGACCCCCTAAGGTTTTAAAGGTGAAAATACTAAGGCGACATGCAAGAACAATTAGGACTTTAGCACATAAGATAAAAGGGAGCAATTTAGAGGCTCAGGTTGACCTCCTCAAACAATACACATAAGCAGCACGACTCAAGCACAAATAAGGGCCTTTTGTTAAACAGTATCCTAAGGCATGATGTCTAAGTGAATATAAAGAAGGCATGCAGTTTATTTTATAAACTCAGAAGTAATGACCCTAGCAGTTGCCTACTGATTTTTAAAACCTGTTAAACCAGAACAACATTAAGTCACAGAAACGGTTTCAAAGTTGCAAGGTTTTGAAAACGCCCTATAGGTTTGCTTGTACGCGGAATACTGATGACTTCGTTTTATATAGTGAAACAAGGTAGATTTTAAAACTGACTCTTGAATCCCTATAGGCATGTTGTCTCATGATAGATTAAGGCAGTTTTCGAAAGAACTTGTTTTAGGGAAAATAGACCACTTAATTAAACTGGTTTAGAAGTGAACTAATTGTTGGTTTATTTAAACTGAACTAGTTTAGCCCGACAGGCAGAATTTCTGGTGTTGTCCGCTATAGGCATGATATCTATTTGTTTAATACTAATTTTAGAAACATTGCAGGTATGGTGACAAATGAAAAACACATATAAACACTTGTTATAACAGAAGTTGGATTGGGTTATATCCTAGAAGCATGACATCTACTTGTGAAGTTGGTTTTAAGACCCATAAGCATGATTTATACTAAGGAATCACTGGAGACCTATAGACATGATTTCTAACATGGTAAGGCAAAAATAGAAAAAACTTTAAAGTCCTATTGGCATGGTTTCTACCCGTATTACCCCACAAATATGTAACTACCCACCCTTTTCACTAGTTGCCCCAATATTCGTTTACAAATTATTACAGACCATATGAATGAATTACATAAGTAGATAAGAAAATAAGAAGTTATTTTATAGGGAGCCTACAGATAGGCCCAGATTTCCAAAGCCTCCAATAGCCTCAAATGCTCAAATTCTAGAGGCAATGTCATAGTCTAGGTGCATCAAAGTTCCCTAAGGATCTCAAGGATCCCGGATAGTGCTTACACCTGGACTTGATAACCAAAATTGAATAAGTGCAATGTAGAATGGCCAGCCTCAGTATGCCAGAGTTCAAAGGGTTCTCAATAGGATCCCAAGGCAGTACACGTACTGGAGGGGGAAGAACCTATTGACTTAGGAGTAGAGCGAGAGTGCTTGACAAAGTTTGAAAGGTTTCAGCAGGAAAACAATATAAAAAGGAGGTTTGTTTGAAATAGTTTGTGGAGTAAAAGAGGGAGTCATGCAATAAGACAACTTTGGAAAGAGAGAGTTATATGATTAGACAACGGTAAATCAAACATGGAGTCCAAAATCACATCAGCAATACTCACAGGACCAAAACAGAAGGAACAAACCTATATACAGGGGTGATGGGGATTGGGGATACATAGAACACATGATTGTGAACACATAACAGGCAGAGGTCTTAGGAATTGGTACAGACTTGCTTAGACACAACTGATCAGACATAGTCACATAACCAGTAATGCTTAAGGGGTTTTAGTATATGATCCACATGATTTCAGGTCAATCTAAGAACCATACAAGTTTAGGAGTGCAGACTAATTCACAAGGAGACTCATACCAGAAACCAGATAGAACAAAATCACATAGGGATAGACTACATAGGGGGGTAACATGTTTATACTGATCCTAAGGAAGAGGAGTACATAACATGCTATTCATGTAATCATATTAACTGCAAGTTTCACAGCAAAACCATAAGTAAAAGCATACTAGAAACAAGATGAATTGAAGTAATAAAAGAACCATATTGTTTTTGGAACTTTGAATTGAAATTAGAAAATACCAGTAAAGAAGACAGTAAACAAAAGTGAAGGAGCAGGAGAGCACAAGAGTTAGCCTTGGCTTGCAGCCGGCTAACTCAGAATAATTGAAAGTAGCACAAAAGAGAGAGCAGAAAGTTTAAGTGTGAGAGAGAGAGCTTTTGAACCAAAGTGTTCGTGTGTTTGTGTTAATGAGAGAGTGAGTATATATAGTAGTTTGAAATTAGATAACAATAAGGCAAGAATTATAGTAGCATAGTAATTATGGAACCAAATACTAATCAGAATCAAATCAATGCAAGCATTCCTCTAATTAAGGGGTAATCAACCAACGGTAACAGGCAGGAATGATCAAGGAAATAAATCAAGTAGAGTATAAGGTATAGAATAGACAATTAGGGGTAAGGTCATAGGGGTTTAATTAAGGAAACGACTAATGAAGAATCGGTAAAGTACTCGGTTAACCAAATAAGGTAATAAAACAAAGTAAAGTTTCAGAATATGGAAATAATCGAATATCAGCACATAGTAAGTCAGGAAATCAGGGATTCGAAATCACTGACTTAAGGAGAGTAACAAGTTAAAACAGGAAAATTGTAAGTTTGCATGAAAGTTTTCAAATCAAGCCAAGAAACAAGGAGTTCAGAGTCAATCAAAGAGAGAATTTTAGTATATAAAAGGAGTGAAATAGGAATAATCAAACACAGCAAGCAAAGAGGCAAATATTGACCAATCAAGATGAACACAAACATACAGAGGTGATATAAGTTAGGCATAAGAAACTCAGTAGAAACACATTCGAAGTGAAATAGTCATAAAAACTCAAACAAGAACAGGCTAGTCACAAAATCAAATGAAGAACCCTAGAAAAATTAGGTCTTTTAACATAGGCAAGTTGAAGAGGTAGTAAACTCACAGAATCAGTCGAAGTATGCGAAAAAATAGAAGTTTAAACATAAAAATCAGTTTAAATAAAGTTTCAGAAGAAGTTCCGAAAACCCTAATTTTAGAAGAAGATGAAAACTCTTGAAATCACATGGTTCTTGTAAAGAGTTAAAAGGATAGTGTAAAACATCAAAAAAGCAAACTCAAATCGTTTTAAAATTGTACAGATCTAGGAGATGTAGGTAGAAATTAGGGTTTCAGAAGAAACCCAAATAGGGATTCAAGAGTCTGTTTTAAAATTTGCCTTGTTTCATTATATAAAATGTAGACATCCATATTCCATGTATAGGAAAACCTATAAAGCGTTTTCAAAACCTTGCAACTCTGAAACCGTTTCTGTGACTTAATGTTGTTCTAGTTTAACAGGTTTTAAAAATCAGTAGGCAACTGCTATGGTCATTACTTTTGAGTTTATAAAATAAATTGTCTGCCTTCTGTATATTCACTTAGACATCATGCCTTAGGATACTATTTAATAAAAGACCCTTATTTGTCCATGAGTCGTGCTGCTTATGTGCATTGTTTGAGGAGGTCAACCTGAGCCTCTAAATTGCTCCCTTTTATCTTATGTGCTAAAGTCCTAATTGTTCTTGCCTATCGCCTTAGTATTTTTACCTTTAAAACCTTATAGGGTCTGTCTAGAATCAGGTAGAGGTCCTAAATCCCTCCAGGACCATTAAGAAGGGATGGGTAACAGCACGCAGTAGAGGTTGTTGACCAACAATCGCTATAAATGACCACTAAGGGGATGGGAAGGGTAGATATGGGATATGATGACTACGCGTTAATGTCACGTGTAGCCTCTCATTGAGGAGTGTTTACCGGACATTGTGTGGGTTGATCCTATAGGCTAACCAACCTAGGACTTCCCCCTTTTTCCAAAATCCCTTTTGTTCAAACTTTGTTCATGTAACATGTTCAAAATCTTTGTCTTATTATTTGAGTTATCCAATATGATTTACTTGCAACCTATTTGATTCGACTACTTATTTGCAATGGACTAATTCGTGAATATAAGTTCGGTCGGGACCCACAGTTGTGGACCAAGAGGGGTGCCTAACACCTTCCCTTCGAGGTCATTTCGAGCCCTTACCCTAATCTCTGGTAATGCAAACTAGTCTAAGAGTTAATCACTCTATGTTCCCTAACGCACCATAATCCGTTAGGTGGAGACTCTTCAAATACCCAATTCCCAAAAGGAAAGGAGTTATTACCCCCCATGAATGTCGAAACCCGGACTTCTCTCTTCGAAAGAGGGGAAAAAAGGGGGCGCAACAGCATGGCGACTCTGTTGGGGATATGTTTAGGCTCTTAACATAACGAACTATCTTTTACTAATTAGTCCAAAGCATGTTTTATCTCGCACCCTTCTCCCTTATTTGATTTTAACTGTCCATTTGTTAAGTATTTATGGTTCTTTATCTCTGAAACTGTCTTGTCTCTTTGTATTTTTTCCTGTAAGTGTCTTTCAATTTTTTAAATGTTGTATTAATTTTTCCTACGTGAAAATACTTGACTACATGTTATTAATTGATGCATAAATCATGCTCTGTATCATATTCCACTCGTGCGTCTAAAATCCTATGCAATGCTTTAATGAGCGGTTGCGGTCTTCCTATTTACTACCCTTAAATTTGGAAAGGCTTATTTGCGGTAAAATTAGTCGATCAGCGGTGCAGTCGACGGTTCCGTTCCTTCCCCCTCGAGTTGTCTGCTTGAGGGTACCAGTATAAAACCTCATAGAAACCTTACTCTTGTTTAAATTGTGCATGTATCATGGTCAAACCTAGTCAAGTTCAGTTATGTTGTCCGCATAATGATCCTTTAAGATAAGCCTTATCCAAAGTCCATCGGGTTTTCCATAATCCCAACGGACACAACCACATTTTGTGCATTAATTTGGAGAACTAAATGTTGATGTGTTGATCATAAATATATAAATAGTCAAGTCCAGTGGGGGTAATATCTGACCCTTTTGTTTTGCAGAAAATGAGGCACGAGGTCCCTAGATTCGGTATGGTTAGCAACATCCCACCATTGATTCTAGATTGGTGGGAGGAACTTTCCTCAAGTGACAAGAAACATGTGAGAAAGTACCTGGGTAACCTGCCTTCCTTGCTAGATATTGAGCCAAACAACAAACTGATCGAGGCTGCCACTTTATTATGGGATAGTGAAAGAGTTATGTTTTGTTTCGGTGACATAGAAATGACACCGCTTCAAGAGGAAATTGGAGGGCTCGCGGGATTGACTTGGGATAGTCCCTAGCTATTAGTACCAGAAAACCGTACGGGTAGGGGATTTTTGAAGATGATGGGGTTGAAGACGAATGTCAACCTAGTGTGCTTAAAGGAATCCTACATACCTTTTGAATACCTGTACGAAAGGTATGGCCATAGCAAGTCTTTTCGCACTTACCATGATGAGATCTCTCACTTCACTAGGTCACATCCACCGTAGAGTATTCGTATTCATTGTGTGCTTTCTAGGCCTGATAGTGTTCCCAATGAAAAAGGGAAGAATCCACACTAGGTTGGCCATGGTCGCCAAGACTCTGATGGAAGGGATTAATGGACAGACATATGCCATAGTCCCCATGATCATAGACGACATCTACAGGGCTCTGGAGCGCTGTCAAAAAAGGGTCAAGCATTTCGAGGGTTGTAATTTGTTGCTGTAGTTATGGTTGCTGGAGCATTTCCAAAAGGGTCGCTATCGTCAAGAATTTCCGCGAAGGGTTTGGAACGACCATATTGCCTTCCATCACCCTAAGTAGATGACTTACATTCTAGACATATTTGCTCAGCCGAGAAGTGCCAAAGAATGGGTAGCATTCTTTGACAATCTGACTGAGAAACAGGTGCAGTGGATATTTGAATGGTTCCCAATAGACGAGTTTATTATCAGGTCTAGGGATGCTCCGCACTTGGTGTTGATAGGGTTGAGAGGGATATACCCATATGTACCTATGCGAGTTGTGAGGCAAGCAGGCAAAAAACAGGTTGTACCAATGGTTGTCAAGATGAGTGATTTCAGGGCAGACTTCCAAGACGACAATGTCCCTTACAAGTGCCAAGCTCAGCACATGTGGCACTGCAAAATCATTGTGGAGAAAAGCACCGTTGAGCCAGACAGGTATCATACGGGGTGCGAGCCTCTCTACTCAGCATGGTTGGAGGATAATATGAAAGGAATGGTGACACCAGGGACCGATCGAGGGAGCAGAATCATAGATGAGGAAGCTGAAGCCCATGTCAAATACAACAGGCTACGCAAAAGGGTCCACAACTCTGAGAATGAGCACTGTGAAATACATGAGAGGAATGTGAGGTTGATCGAGGAGTGGAAAGAGATGGCAATCACATCTAACAGGAAACTGGAATATCTGGAGCGAGGAATAGTGGAGCTGGAAGGCAAAGTCATAAAGAGGATTGAAAATTGCCAGAATGCTGAAGGAGCTAAAGGAGGACATCTGGCCAGAGCCTAGTTGCTGCTGGGACTACGCGAGCTGGGGGATCTATATGATGGAGTCCGGAAGATCGAATCTGGGGAAGGTCCTTCTAGGACCAAATAGGCTAGATTTACTTGCTTTTCTTAAAAATGTAATAAGGCCGCGTGCCAAGTAGTGACTTATTTTATTACTATCTTAGTGTCGTTTTGGGATTTGTCTATTTATATTATGAAATGAACCATTTGTTGGCATTAAAAGTTCTCCAAATTTATTTGTCGCTAGGCCATCCTCGGGCATAACGAGGCTCCCAAATTAAGACGCGAATTTACATTTTCGCAATATGTGTTTAGATACTGCAAACGTTTCAGAATCCTCACTGACTTGTTACCTTTTATTTTTTGCTTATTTTTATTGTTATTCCCATCCCCTTAGGTTGGTTCACTCATACTGGCCTCATCAGCATATCATACCAGATCCAGAGGCCCTCTACCTCCTCCTCCTCCAAGCAACACAAAAGGTAAAGGAAAGACAAAAATGGATGATTTAAGTGGAATCCGAAAGGAGAATATTGAGAATGCAGAGACTTCAGATGGCAGTAGTACCCCGGCCCCAAATGATCTGGTTTTGAGACTAGAACAAAAGATACTGGAATTGTAAGGAGAACTTGAGCAGGTTCGAAACTTGGCAAACCTGTCACTTAGCCTGAATGTCCCCGACATCCACCAAAAAAACACAAAGAACCAACACCTCCTCAGAACACACAAAACCAACAGCCATAAAATCCTACCACACCAAATCAATACGCAACTCCACCCCAAAATATCAATTATCAGCCAATACCAACTCCACCATAACATCATCATCAAACAATTCCGTACCCACCAGCCACTACTTACCACACTCCCCAAAACACACAACCCATTCCCAATCCATAAGACTCCACCAATGACCATCACTACACCCAAGTTCCTGGCACCCATCAAAGCAACCCCATATATGTGGAAACTATACCTCATTCTACCCAACCAATCTCTTGTGCACCAGAATCCTACGAGAAGAACCTGCTCATTAAGAACATGGCTGAAGAAATCAAGAAGTTCACAAGCCGAGTTCAAGGTGTTAAAGGCGATAGAGGAATAGAGGATTTGAACTATGAAGATCTGTGGATACAGCAGGATGTCAAACTGCCAGAGTGGTACAAACCTCCTAAGTTCAAAATGTTCGATGGTACAGGTGATCCCATGGTTCATCTTAGGACCTATTGTGACAAGCTTGTCGGGTTCGGGAAAGATGAAAAGATCCAGATGAAGCTCTTTGTCTTGGTATATCAGTCAAAATCCCAAGAAATGGTCCAATTGGGTAAGCATGGCTTTGGATTTCATGGATCGGTTCAGGTTTAACACAGAGAATGCACCGGAAGTCTTCTATATTCAGAATCTTAAAAGAAACCTACTGAGACTTTACGTGAGTACACAACTCGTTGGAGGGCGGAAGCAGCCAAAGTCAGGCCCGCTTTGGACGAAGAATAGATGAATTAATTCTTCGTCAGGTCACAGGATCCATAATATTATGAAAGGTTTATGGTTATCGAAAATCACAAGTTCTCTGACATCATCAAACTCGGAGAAAGAATTGAAGAAGGAATCAAGAACGGGATGGTAACGAACTTCGAGGCACTGCAAGCCACGAATAAGGCACTACAATCAGGGGGCATATCGAAGAAGAGAGATGTTGAGGCAGAAATGGTGGCCCAGGGCCCAAAATTTCAAGTAACCTATCAAACACCTCTACCCACATATCAAACACCTCCACCCACATACCAAGCATCACCGCCTACATATCAACCTTCACCTCCCGGATATTCCCAACCAGCCACTATCTATTACACCTATAACTCCCAACCATCCCACTTCCAATCACTGCCAGCTCACCAAAATTACCCAAGACCCAAACCCAACTTTGATTGTAAATCACCCATACAGTACACCGCCATTACTGAGCCCATCGACCAACTATATGAAATATTGAAAGTCGCAGGTTATGTCACTCATGTTCCCGCTGTGGCATTAGAAAATGCATCCCAATGGGTCAATCCGAACAAAACTTACGCGTACCATTCCGGTATGAAAGGGCACACCACTGCTGAGTGCCAAACATTGAAGGATAAGATCCAGACACTAATTGACAACAAGGTCATACAAGCAAAAGAAGCCACAACTAATGTCTGCAACAATCCCATCCCTGATCACAGGGGTGATCGTGTACATGTGATAGAGACAAATGAAGAATGGGACCCCGAGGGGTTGATAGGGCTTATTCGAGAAGGCAATGACTTTAAGGTTGTAGTGACACTTACTCTTATTATGGTTCAGACTTAGGCCCCAATCGAGGTTAAGGTAACTACATCAGCTCCATTCAAGGTAGAAGTGGCTCCGCCCGCAACCAACCCTGCTCCATTTGAAGTAGAAGTGATCACACCTTTCACTATGGCGGTATAAACCACACCCCCATTCAACTCAAAAGCAATACCCTGGGATTATGTTGCCAAGGCTCGAGTAAGGAGGCTATTACTAGGCAGCCTGTCATTGAGACCGGGACAGATGACCTGTGGAGGAAAGTGCAGGCAAAAGAATATTCTGTTGTTGACCATCTGAACAAAATCCCTTCTCAAATATCTATCCTGTTACAATTGCAAAATTCAGCGGCACACAAGAATGCTTTGATGAAAGTACTGAGCGAGGCTTATGTACCCAATAACATCACTGGTGAAGAAATGGCCAACATGGTCGGGCAAGTGCTGGAGAACCATAAGATTATCTTCCACGAAGACGAGTTACTACCTGAGGGCTTGAATCACAATCGAGCATTGCATATCACAGTGCAATTTGAAGACAAGTTCATTGCCAGAGTCTTGGTTGACGGAGGTTGTATACTAAATATTTGTCCATTGGATGCTCTGAAAAGGTTGGACAAAGGTTTCCATGAGTTACGAGTAGGAAGCATGAATATGAAGGCTTTCAATGGGTCCTAGAGGGCCACGATCGAGGAAATCAACCTTTGCTTGCAGATGGGGCCAACTTGGTTCGACGTTGAATTCTAAGTGCTTGACATACCAGCCTCATATAATCTTCTGTTGGGCCGACCCTAGATCCATGTTGCTGGTGTTGTTCCTTTCACACTACATCAAGACGTGAAGTTTGAATGGAACCGCCAGGAAGTAATCATTCACGGAGATGGAAGTAACCCAATCTACACTAGTCAAACCATCCCGGCCATTGGACATTGTAGAAGGCTGGGAGGGGAAACTTATCATCATATTGAACGGGTCAATGCCATTGACAAGGATAAGTGGTGGAGTAACAAAATAGAAAGCATACTAGCATGGTCTGAATATGAACTCGGTAAAGGATTAGGAAAGAACCTCCAAGGCATCACCAACCAATACAACTAAAAAATTATTTGGGCTCGGATACCAATATACATGGCAAGAGTACAATGATTGGTCGCCTCCATGGAGTGGACCATATTACCCTCTTGAGTAGCTAGTGCCACATTTGGAACAAGCTTTTCACCAAGCTAATACGATATGGGGGACTGCAGAGGAAGAAGCACTAGTTGGGTTGAAGAATTTGTTCTTAGAAAATGAGGACATGGACTGTGGTGCCATAATTGAGGAGGAGTATGAAGAAGGTCTTACTATTCAGACTGTGGCGAAGGGAATTGTTCTCAAAAACTGGACCGCCACACCATCCCGAGCTCGCCGAGTCCCTGGGTAGCTTGGTAGAATTCACTTCTATAGCCATTCTAGGCATTTAAAATGTCCTGTAGTTTTGTTTTAATCTTTACTTATTTCAAAATAAATACTCGATTCATCGAGTCATGCTTTGTCTGAATAATTTTTTAAGTTTTAATCAAATGCATTTGCTCCTTATTTTTCACTACTATCTTTACACTTTTTCTTTCCACAGTGTTATTATTACTTTTCCTAATGAACCAGTAATTGTGACATATAATGAGGCAACGAAATATGAGAATACTGACTTAGAGGGAGAACATGAGATACCAAGGAAATTGTCAGGGAGGTTGAGAATTTTGAGAACAAGCCTAAGTCCAACCTGGACAAAATAGAAACACTAAATTTGGGAGATGCCAAGATTGTCAAGGAGACTCGCATCAGTATTCATTTGTCACCAACAGAGAAGGAAGAGTACATTCGGTTCCTAAAAGAATATGAGGACATTTTTGCATGGTCATATGATCACATGACCGGTTTGAGCACTTCTATAGTGGCTCACAAATTGCCTACTAATCCCATGTGTCCGTCAGTCAAGCAGAAACTCAGAAAATTCAAACCAAACATGAGCCTAAAGATAAAGGAGGAAGTTACCAAGTAGATCAAAGCCAAAGTTCTCAGGGTGGTTGAGTACCCAACCTGGTTAACTAACATTGTGCCAGTTCCGAAGAAGGATGGGAAGGTCAGAGTATGTGTTGACTATCAGGATTTAAAAAACGCAAGTCCTAAGGATGACTTCCCACTGCCAAATATACATATCCTGATTGATAATTGTGCCAAGCATGAACTCCAATCCTTTGTAGATTGCTTCGCGGGTTATCACTAGATTTGGATGGATTAGGAAGATGCATTATCACATAGCGGACCTGAGAAAGTTTTTTGACAGGCTAAGGAGGTACAATTTGAAATTGAACCTTGCAAAGTGTGCATTCGGGGTTCCCACAGGAAAGTTATTGGGATTCATTGTCAGTCGTCAGGGGATCAAACTGGATCCGTCTAAAGTCAAAGCTATTCAGGAGTTACCACCACCTAAGAGAAAAATGGATGTGATGATCTTCTTAGGGCGTCTCAACTATATCAGTCGCTTCATAGCCCAATCCACAGTCATATGTGAACCCATTTTCAAGATGCTAAGAAAGGATGCCGAAACAAGCTGGACCGAGGATTATCAGAGAGCTTTTGACAAGATCAAAGAGTACTTGTCCACACCGCCAGTTCTGGTCCCGCCAGAACTAGGATGACCTTTGCTACTCTATCTATCTATATTATATGGAGCCTTCGGATGTGTTTTCGGCAAACATGACGAGACAAGAAGTAAGGAGCAAGCCATATATTACTTGAGTGAGAAGTTCACACCTTACGAAGCATTGCATTCTTTGCTTGAATGCACTTGCTGTGCTTTGACCTAGACATCCCAGAAATTGAGGCATTACTTCTGTGCCTACACTACATACATCATATCCAGGATGGACCCTCTAAAGTACATATTCCAGAAATCCATGCCGATTGGAAAGTTTGCCAAATGCTAGATACTGCTTAGTGAGTTTGATATTGTCTATGTAACTCAGAAAGCAGTCAAGGGACAAGCATTGGCAGATCACCTTGCTGAAAATCCGATGGGAGGAGAATACAAACCCTTGAAAACGTATTTTCCTGATGAAGAAATATCATTTATATGAGAAAAAATTATCGAAGTGTATGACGGTTGGAGGATGATCTTTGACAGAGGAGAAAATTTCAAAGGAGTAGGCATTGGAGCAGTTTTAGTATCAGAAATGGGTCAGCGTTATCTGGTATTTGGGAGACTCAGATTTCCTTGCACCAACAACATGTCGGAATATGAAGCTTGTATACTAGGGCACAACATGGCAGCCGACATGAGCATTCAGGCGTTGGTAGTGATCGGTGATTAGTATTTGCTTGTGCACTAGGTACAAGAAGAGTGGGCCACCAAGAATTCCAAGATATTACCATATATGCACCATGTGAATGAATTGAGAAAGAGGTTTACAAAGATCGAATTCTGACATGTGCCCAAGATTCAGAATGAGTTTGCCAACCTATTGGCCACTTTGTCATCCATGATACAACATCTAGATAAGAACTACATTGATCCCATTCCGGTGAGGATCCACAATCAGCCGGCAAATTGTGCTCATGTCGAGGAAGAAGCAGATGGAAAGCCTTAGTTCCATGACATCAAAGAATACTTATCAAAAGGAGAATACCCGGAGCATGCGAATCACACTCAGAAACGCACGCTCCGGAGATAGTCAAATCACTTCTTCCATAGTGGAGGGAACTTGTACAAAAGGACTCCTAATTTGGGTTTACTAAGATGTGTTGACGTAAAGGAAGATTCTAAGATACTTGAGGATGTGCATGCTGGGACCTGTGGTCCGCACATGAATGGTTTCGTCTTGGCTAAGAAGATACTCAGGGCAAGTTACTTTTGGATGACCATGGAGACAGATTGCATTCAGTATGTTCGCTTCAGTATGTTCGCAAATGCTTTCAATGTCAATTGCATGCCGACATGATAAAAGTGCCACCAAATGAGCTCAATGCAACAAGCTCTCCTTGGCCATTCGCCGCTTGGGGAATGAATGTTATTAGTCCGATTGAGCCCACTGCTTCAAACGAACACAGGCTTATTCTAGTAGCCATTGATTACTTCACAAAATGGGTAGAATATATATCATAAAAAGTTGTAACCAAGAAAGTCGTTGCAAATTTTGTCAAGGATCGTATTGTCTGCTGATTCGAAGTTCATGAGTCCATTATTACTGACAACGCTGCCAATCTCAAAAGTGATCTAATGAAATCTATATGTGAACCTTTCAAAATAAAGTACAAGAATTCCATATACTACAGACCTCAGATGAATGGACTCGTAGAAGCCGCCAACAAAAACATCAATAAGATACTAAGGAAAATGCTAGAGAACCACAAACAGTGGCATAAGAAGCTACCCTTTGCACTGTTAGGGTACCGTACCATGGTTCGCACATCAACCGGGGTAACCCCCTATATGTTGGTTTATGGTACCGAGGCTGTCATCCCAGCCGAGGTGGAAATTCCTTCTTTAAGAATAATACAGGAAGTTGAACTCAATGATGCAGAGTGGATAAAGAGTCGCTATGAACAATTGGCCCTTGTCAATGGAAAGAGGATGAACGTAGTGTGTCACGGCCAACTTTATCAGAACAGAATGTCCAGAGCTTTCAACAAAAGGGTCAAACCAAGGCAATTTGCACCAGGTCAGTTGGTGCTTAAGAAGATCTTCCCACATCAAGATGAAGCAAAAAGGAAATTCTCTCCCAGCTGGAAAGGTCAGAACATGGTTCACATGGTACTAACAGGAGGAGCACTCATACTTGCAGAAATGGATGGAGAAATCTAGCCAAAACCAATCAATTCAGACGCAATCAAGAGATACTATGCTTAGATTATGTACATTTTTCTTTTCTGATGTAATTGAACTACACTTGACATGATTCCCGTTTAAGAGGGGATATGTATGCAGGCTTATGTGTTCGTTCATATCATAATAAAATTTCAATTTCCCCCAAGATCAGAAACTAGGGCAAACTTTTGAAAAGGAGCCTCAAAATTCCGGAGCAAGTCCAGCCAACACCATTGCATGCCATAAAGTCAGTAATCAGTCAAGAACTGTGGTAGAATTTTGAGGAGGACCCTCAAAATTCCAATATGAGATAGCTGCAATGCCTTTGAGACGTGTTACAACCACTAGTTCATCAAAAATTACTTGATATATCAATATGTTTCCAAAACAATTCTATTTTTTATCAATAATTGCATATTTTTTTTAAAATCTATTTCTATAGCAGTCAGGTGTCACCTAGGGGAACTCGAAAGGCTTTCAGAACGGAGCAAAGCAAAGCCAGCTGACAGGAGCAAGAACCAACCTCCCCTCACTAAACTTACAATTTTTCTTTGAACGCAGGCACATTTGACGTAACGGTAGCATTTGCAAAACATGTATACACAAAGATAATTCGCTACCAATCAGGCCCTCAGACATCGAACACATCTCCAACTAAGACATATACTACTCTTATTTGCTACTTATTCTCTATATGAGGCTAATCGTTGCCTCCATACTTGCATGAGGATAATCCCTGCCTCCCTATTTGCATCAGGCTAATCACTACCTCCATATTTGCATAAGGCTAAACATTGCCTCTGTACTTGCATGAGGCTAATCCCTGCCTCCCTATTTGCATGAGGCTAATCCATGCCTCCCTATCTGCATGAGGTTAATCCCTAACTCTTCCATACTTGCATAAGGCTAATCCTTGCCTCCCTATTCGCATGAGGCTAATCCCTGCCTCCATACTTGCATGAGGCTAACCCCTGCCTCCCTACTTGCATGAGTCTAATCCTTGACTTCTTATTTGCATGAGTTTAATCCTTGCCTCCATATTTGTATGATGCTAATCTTTGCCTCCATACTTGCATGAGGCTAATCCATGCCTCCCTATTTGCATGAGTCTAATCCTTGACTCCACATTTGCATGAGGATAATCCTTGCCTCCCTACTTACATGAGGCTAATCCTTGCCTCTCCATCTGCATGAGGCTAATCCTTGCCTCCCTATTTGCAGGAGGCTAATCCCTGCCTCCCATATTTGCATGAGTCTAATCCTTGACTCCATATTTGCATGAGGCTAATCCTTGCCTCCCCACTTGCATGAGTCTAATCCTTGACTCCATACTTGCATTAGGCTAATCATTGCCTCCCCATTTGCATGAGTCTAATCCTTGAATCCCTATTTGCATGAGTCTAATCCTTGACTCCCTATTTGCATGAGGCTAATCCCTGCCTTCCATACTTGCATGAGGCTAATCATTGCCTCCCCATCTACATGGGACTAAGCATTATCCCGCTTTGCACAAATATTGCTCTATTTCTAAAACTATCCATTTGCTTTTCAATCGGGCTAAGCTTTGCCCTCCATTTCACAAGACTAAGCCTTGTCTTGTCAACATCATATTATTGCATATCATGGGATGAAATATCGCCAATCTATCCAAAGGCATCATAGTCTAAAGGCATCATCCTCATACCCGGAAGACATCATGCCATGGGATAGGGATCTCTCAAACTTGCATACACTTATTCAAAGGCGTCATGGTTCGGAGGCACCATCTTCATGGCCCGATAACATCATTTCATGGCTTATAAATCCCTCACTAAACAATTCATGGCCCAGGACGTCATGGTCTAAGGACGTCATCTTTTAACCGTCCGAAGACAACCTTCATGGTCCAAAGGGAATTTGCATCATGTTTAATTCTTCGCAAATACATGTTTGTAGCATCTTTTGTCTACAGGTAACCAGTAAGCAACCGCTATCCAAGCAAGAGCAATCTCACTCCAGTTCTTTCAAACTGTATTGAGCTTTAACCGCTCACCATAACTGCTTTGCATCTCATTTTTGTTCTTGCAATAATTTTATCGGCATATTCCGCCAATGAATCCAGAACTACACATGGCCTAATTCCTGTAAAACCAGGGATATATATGCAGCTCAAAGATCAGAGTCCGGCCTCTATCTTTCAAAACGTCCCATCCGGTCAAAATTGGCCATCATTTCTTTACCCGAAAACTCTTTCATCCTTCCCGAGTAAAGAGGGGCAGCTGTTGATACCCAATTTTTTCCTATATTTTTTATATGCATAAATACCTTTAAAATAGCATATATATGAAAACTAGATAAAGTTTAAACATAATAAATTAGTTTAAATAAAGTTTTAGAAGAAGTTCCGAAAATCCTAATTTTAGAAGAAGATGAAAACTCTTGAAATCACATGGTTCTTGTAAAGAGTTACAAGGATAGTGTAAAACATCAAAAAAGCAAACTCAAATCATTTTAAAATCGTACAGATCTAGGAGATGTAGGCAGAAATTAGGGTTTCAGAAGAAACCCAAATAGAGATGAAAGAACATGTCTAGAATCCCAAGGATCGTAACAAATATAGCACGATTTTGCTCGAAATTATACTGAAGTAGCCAAGAACAGACCAGTGATGAACCCTAGGTGCAAGTCGGCATGGCCCTGGGCCCTTGAAGACCTTAGAGAAGGCAAGCATGACAATAGAGGAGTTATTTGAGGGTTAGGAGTTGAAGGGAGATCACCAGAGAAGACCGGAGAAGAAGGTTGGCGGCTGAAGGAGCTAGGGTTAACTTGAGTGGTTGAGAGAGGAGAGGAGATGAGAGAATACAGAGGCGGTGACCTCTAAATAATGAGCTAGGTTAGGGGTCGTTTGGAATTAAAAATGGTAAGGGGTAATACGGGTCGTTGATCTCGTAGATCAATGGCCATGATTCAATTGATCATGGGTCGGATAGGCGGGTTTAGAATTTGGGTCGGGTAGTTTAATATGAAATTGAGCTGGGGCTGGGTTTAATTTGGGCTAAAATTGAAATGCAAATCTAGCTATATTTAAATAGCTAATTTTCCTTTATATATAATTTATAATAAATAATAGATAATTTTTGGAAAATAATTTTGTATGCTAAAGTGATTTCAAATATATATTTAACATTTTAAAAATATAGAAGGTCAATTTTATGCATATAAACGTAATTATACATTAATAAGGCTAATGTTGCAATTATATGCAATTTAGCTTTAAAAATATAGAATACAATTATAAAAATACATAAAAAATATTTTAAGCATATTTTGGCATAAATATTGAAATTAAATGACTAAATCACCCCAACAATAATTTGAGGGATAATTATTGGGGATTTTATGAGTAAAAGGGGAAGAAATAAATCAATTAAAAATCTTTAAAGTTATAGGAAAATTATAAAAACCTTATGCATGCTCATATATGCATATATATTCTATTTAGAAGATATTTATGCATATAAAAAATATAGGAAAAAATTGGGTATCAACAGCTGCCCCTCTTTACCCGTGAAGTATGAAAGAGTTTTCGGGTAAAGAAATGATGGCCAATTTTGACCGGTTGGGACATTTTGAAAGATAGAGGATGGAATTTGGTCTTTGAGCTATTTACATATCCCTGGTTTTACAAGAATCAGGCCATGTGTAGTTCTGGATTCATTGGCGGAATATGTCGATGAAATTATTGCAAGAACGGAGACGAGATGCAAAGCGGTTATGGTGAGAGGTTAAAGCTCGGGAAAGTTTGAAAGAACTGGAGTGAGATCGCTCCAGCTAGGATAGTGGTTGCTTACTGGTTACCTGCAGATGAAAGATGCCACAAACATGTATTTGCAAAGAATTAAACATGATGCAAATTCCCTTTGGACTATGAAGGTTGTCTTTGAACGGTTAAAAGATGACATCCTTAGACCATGACATCCTGGGCCATGAATTATTTAGTGAGGAATTCGCAAGCCATGAAATGATGTTCTTGGGCCATGAATATGGTGCCTCCAAACCATGACGCCTTTGAATAATGGTATGCAAGTTTGAGAGATCCTCAGCAGATGGCTTAGTGTCTTTCGGGTACGAGGATGATGCCTTTAGACTATGACGCCTTTGGATAGATTGGCGATATTTTAGCCCATGATATGCAATAATATGATGGTGACAAGACAAGGCTTAGTCTTGTGAAATGGAGGGAAGAGCTTAGCCCGATTGAAAAGCAAATGGATAGTATTAGAAATAGAGCAATATTTGTTCAAAACGGGACAGTGCTTAGTCCCATGTATATGGGGAGGTAAGGATTAGCCTCATGTAAATAGAGAGCCTAGAATTAGCCTCATGCAAGTATGGGAGGCAGGGATTAGCCTCATGTAAATAGAGAGTCAAGGCTTAGACTCAAACAAAAGAGGGAGTCAAGGATTAGATTCACGCAAATGGGGAGGCACGGATTAGCCTCATGCAAGTATGGAGACAAGGATTAGACTCATGCAAGTGGGGAGGCAAGGATTAGCCTCATGCAAATAGGGAGTCAAGGATTAGACTCATGCAAATATGGAAGGCAAGGATTAGCCTCCTGCAAATAGAGAGAGAATGATTAGCCTTATGCAGATGGAGAGGCAAGGATTAGCTTCATGCAAGTAGGGAGGTAGGGATTAGCCTCATGCAAATAGGGAGGCAGGGATTAGCCTCATGCAAGCATGGAGGCAAGGATTAGCCTCATGCAAGTATGGCGTCAACGATTAGAATCATGCAAGTATGGAGGCAATGATTAGCCTCATGCAGAGAACAAGTAGAAAATAAAATTAGTATATGTCTTAGCCAGACATATATTTGTTGTCTGAGGGCCTGATTGGTAGCGAATTATCTTTGAGTATACATGTTTTGTGAATGCTACCGTTATGTCAAATGTACCTGCGTTCAAAGAAAAATTGTATGTTTAGTGAGGGGAGGTTGGTTCTTGCTCATGTCGGCTCGCTTTGCTTTGCTCCGTTCTAAAAACCTTTCGAGTTCCCCTAAGTGACACCTAACTGTTACAGAAATAGAGATTTCGAAAAATATGCTATTATTGATAAAAATAGAGTTGTTTTGTAAACGTATTGATATATCAAGTAAATTTTGATGAACTAGTGGTTTTAACACGTCTCAAAGGCATTGCACCTATCTCATATTGGAATTTTGAGGGTCCTCCTCAAAATTCTGCCCCAGTTTGGTAGATGATCTTTAAATGTTTGCGAATGACGGACCCTGCTGAACCTTCTCCGGAATTTTGAGAATCCTTCTCAAAATTCTGTCCCAGTTCTTGACTGATTACTAACTTCCTAGCATGCGATGGTTTTGGCTGGAATTGCTCCAAAATTTTGTGGGTCCTCCTCAAAATTCTGCCCCTGTTTCTCATCTTGGGGTAAATGGAAATTTTATCATTATATGACCGAACCTATAAGGCTGCCTATGTATCCCCTCTTAAACGGGAATCAGGTCAAGCATAGTTCAATTACATTAGAAGAGAAAAATGTACATAATCTAAGCATAGTATCTCTTGACTGCGTCTGAATTGATTGGTTTTAGCCAGGTTTCTCCATCCATTTCTGCAAGTATGAGTGCTTCTCCTGTTAGTACCCTGTGAACCATGTACGAACCTTACCAGTTGGGAGAAAATTTCCCTTTGGCTTTATCTTGATGTGGGAAGATCTTCTTAAGCACCAACTGACCTGGTGCAAATTGCCTTGGTTTGACCCTTTTGTTGAAAACTCTTGACATTTTGTTCTGATAAAGTTGTCCGTGACACACTACGTTCATCCTCTTTCCATCGATAAGGGCCAATTGTTCATAGCGACTCTTTATCCACTCTGCATCGTTAAGTTCAGCTTCTTGTATGATTCTTAAAGAAGGAATTTCCACCTAGGCTGGGATGACAGCCTCGGTACTATAAACCAATGTGTAGGGGGTTACCCTAGTTGATGTGCGAACCGTGGTGCGTTACCATAACAGTGCAAATGGTAACTTCTCATGCCACTGTTTATGGTTCTCTACCATTTTCCTTAGTATCTTCTTGATATTTTTATTGGCGGCTTCTACAGCTCCATTCATCTGAGGTCTGTAGGCTGTGGAATTCTTGTGCTTGATTTTGGAAGCTTCACATATAGCTTTCATTAGATCACTTTTGAGATTAGCGGAGTTGTCAGTAATAATGGACTCGGGAACTTTGAATCGGCAGACAATACGATCCTTGACAAAATCTACGATGATTTTCTTAGTTATAGCTTTTTAAGATGTAGCTTCTACCTATTTTGTGAAGTAATCAATGGATACTATAATAAAGCTATGTCCGTTTGAAGCAGTGGGCTCAATCGGACCAATAACATCCATTCCCCAAGCGGCAAATGGACAAGGGGAGCTTGTTGCATTGATCTCATTTGGTGGCACTTTTATCATGTCGGCATGAACTTAACATTGAAAGCATTTGCGAACATAGTAAATGCAATCCGCCTCCATGGTCATCCAAAAGTAACCTGCCCTGAGTATCTTCTTAGCCAAGACGAAACCATTCATGTGCGGATCACAGGTCCCAGCATGCACATCCTCAAGTAGCTTAGAAGCTTCCTTTGTGTCAACACATCTTAGTAAACCCAAATCATGAGTCCTTCTATACAAGTTCCCTCCGCTGTGGAAGAAGTGATTTGACAATCTCTGGAGAATGCGTTTCTGAGTGTGATTTGCATGCTCTGGGTATTCTCCTTTTGATAAGTATTCTTTGATGTCATGGAACTAAGGCTTTCTATCTGCTTCTTTCTCAACATAAGAAAAATATGTCGGCTGATTGTGGATCCTCACCGGAATGGGATAAATATAGTTCTTATCTGAATGTTGTATCATGGATGACAAAGTCGCCAATGCGTCGGCAAACTCATTCAGAATTCTGGGCACATGTCGGAATTCTATCTTTGTAAAACTCTTTCTCAATTCCTGCACATGGTGCAGATTTGGCAATATCTTGAGATTCTTGGTGGCCCACTCTCCTTGTACCTGGTGTACAAGCAAATATGAATCACCGATCACCAGCAACTCCTGAACGTTCATGTTGACTGCCATGTTGAGCCCTAGTATGCAGGCTTCATATTCCGCCATGTTGTTGGTGCAAGAAAATCTGAGTTTAGCAGATACCGGATAATGTTGACCCATTTCTGATACCAAAACTGCTCCAATGCCTACTCCTTTGAAATTTGCGGCTCCGTCAAAGAACATCCTCCAACCGTCATACGCTTCGGTAATGTCTTCTCCTACAAATGATACTTCTTCATCAGGAAAATACATTTTCAAGGGTTCGTATTCTCCTCCCACCGGATTTTCAGCAAGGTGATCTGCCAATGCTTCTCCCTTGACCGCCTTCTGAGTTACATAGACGATATCGAACTCACTTAGCAGTATCTGCCATTTGGCCAACTTTCCAGTCGGCCTGGGTTTCTGGAAGATGTACTTTAGAGGTCCATCCTGGATATGAGGTATGTAGTGTAGGCACAGAAGTAATGCCTCAATTTTTGGGTTGTCCAGGTCAAAGCACAGCAAGTGCGTTCAAGTAAAGAATATCGTGCTTCGTAAGGTGTGAACTTCTTACTCAAGTAATATATGGCTTCCTCCTTCCTTCCTATCTCGTCATGTTGGCTCAAAACACATCCAAAGGCTCCATCTAATACAGATAGATAGAGTGGCAAAGGTTATCCTGGTTCTGGCGGGACCAAAACTGGCATTGTGGACAAGTACTCTTTGATCTTGTCAAAAGCTCTCTAACAATCCTTGGTCCAGCTTGTTTTGGCATACTTTCTTAGCATCTTGAAGATGGGTTCACATATGACTGTGGACTGCGTTATAAAGCAACTGATATAGTTGAGACACCCTAAGAAGCTCATCACATCCTTTTTGCTCTTAGGTGGTGGTAAATCCTGAATAGCTTTGACTTTAGATGGATCCAGTTTGATCCCTCAACGACTGATGATGAATCCCAATAACTTTCCTGCATGAACCCTGAATCTACACTTTACGAGGTTTAATTTCAAATTTTACCTCCTTAGACTATCAAAGAACTTTCTCAGGTCCGCTATGTGATCTGCGCCCCTCTTAGATTTGATAATGACATCATCCACATACACCTCTATTTCTTTGCATATCATATCATGGAAAATGGTTGTCATGACTCTCATATAAGTGGCCCAGCATTCTTCAGACCGAATGGCATCATCTTGTAACAATATACACCCCATGGTGTAGTAAAAGCTGTCTTCTCTGCATCCTCCTCATCCATCCAAATCTGGTGATAACTCACGAAGCAATATACAAAGGATTGGAGTTCATTCTTGGCGCAATTATTGATCAGGATATGTATATTTGGAAGTGGGAACACATCCTTCTTTGGAACTGGCACAATGTTAGCTAACCAGGTTAGGTACTCAACCACCCTGAGAACTTTGGCTTTGATCTGCTTGGTAACTTCCTCCTTGATCTTCAGGCTCATGTCTAGTTTGAAGTTTCTGAGTTTCTGCTTGACTAGCGGACACATGGGATTAGTAGGCAATTTGTGAGCCACTATGGAAGTGCTTAAACCAATCATGTCATCATATGACCATGCGAAAATGTCCGCATATTCTTTTAGGAACCAAATGTACTCTTCCTTCTCTGTTGGTGACAAGTGAATGCTGATGCGAGTCTCCTTGTCGGTCTCGGCATCTCCCAAATTTACTGCTTCTGTTTCGTCCAGGTTGGACTTAGGCTTATTCTCAAAATTCTCAACCTCCCTGACAATTTCCTCGGGTACCTCATCCTCTCCTTCTGAGTCACTATTCTCATGTTATGTTGCCTCATTACATGTCACAGTCACTGATTCATCAGGAAAAATAATAATAATACTGTGGAAAGAAAAAGTGTAAAGATAGTAGTGAATAATAAAGAGAAAATGAATTTGATTAAAACTTCGTTCCGTGACGTGAGGCTCTAGCTTAAAACTTTGAAACTATACCAAATCATACTCGGCAACTGAAGTCACTTGAACAGGGCGGGATTGATCGATCTACATCAAAAATTCTGGCTTCCCTTCCCAGGAGCGCATCTAGCAAAGCACGGCTCGATGAATCGAGCATTTATTTTGAAATAAGTAAAGATTAAAACGAAACTACAGGAATATTTAAATCCTAGAATGGCTATAGAAGTGAATTTTTCCAAGCTACGCAGGGACTCGGTGAGCTCAGGATGGTATGGCGGTCCAGTTTATGAGAACAGCTCCCTTCGCCATAGTCTTAATAGTGAGGCCTTCTTCATCCTCCCTCTCAATTATGGCACCGCAGTCCATGTCCTCATTTTCTAAGAACAAATTCTTCAACCCAGCTAGTGCTTCTTCCTCTGCAGTCCCCCATATCATATCAGCTTAGTGAAAAGCTTGTTCCAAATGTGGCACTGGCTGCTCAAGAGGGTAATATGGTCCACTACATGGAGGTGACGAATCATTGTACTCTTGCCATGTATATTCGTATCCGAGCCCAAAAGTGGTATCATGATTTTTCAGCTATATTGGTTTGGTGATGCCTTGGAGGTTCGTTCCAAATCCTTTGCGAGGTTCATATCTGGACCATGCTAATATGCTTTCTATTTTCTTACTCCGCCACTTATCCTTCTCGACGGCATTGACCCGTTCAATGTGATGATAGGTTTCCCCTCCTAGCCTTCTACTATGTCCAATGGCTGGGATGGTTTGACTGGTGTAGATGGGGTTACTCCCATCTCCGTGAATGATTATTTCCTGGCGGTTAAATTCAAACTTCACGGCTTGATGTAGTGTGGAAGGAACGACTCTAGCAACATGGATACATGGTCGACCCAACAGAAGATTATATGAGGCTGGTATGTCAAGAACTTGGAATTCAACGTCGAACCAAATTGGCCCCATCTGCAAGCAAAGGTTGAATTCCCCGATCATGGCCCTCTAGGACCCATCGAAAGCTTTTACATTCATGCTTCCTACTTGTATATCATGGAAACCTTTGTCCAACCTTTTTAGAGTGTCCAATGGACAAATATTTAGGCTCGAACCTCCGTCAACCAAGACCCTGGCAATGAACTTGTCTTCAAATTGCACTGTGATATGCAATGCTCGATTGTGATTCAATCCCTCAGGCAGTAGCTCATCTTCATGGAAGATAATCTTATGGTTCTCCAACACTTGTCCGACCATGTTGGTCATTTCTCCACCAGTGATGTTATTGGGTACATAAGCCTCGCTCAGTACTTTCATCAAAGCGTTCTTATGTGCCTCTAAATTCTACAATAATGACAGGATAGATATCTCAGCAGGAATTTTATTCAGATGGTCAACAACGGATATTCTTTTGCTTGCACTTTCCTCCACAGGTCATCTGGCCTGATATCAATGACAGGCTGCCTAGTAGTGGCCTCCTTACTCGAACCTCCTAGGTGCTCAGGAGTATAGACTCTTCCAATTCTAGTCATCCCGTGTGCAATGTCAGATTCCTCTACCTTGGCTTTCCTTTTTCGCCGAGCCTCGGCAACATAATCCCAGGGTATCCCAGGGCAATGTCAGATTCCTCTACTCTTCGATTCTTTCTCCGAGTTTGATGATATTAGAGAACTTGTGATTTTCGATAACCATCAACTTCTCATAATATTGTGGATCCTGTGCCCTGACGAAGAATTTATTCATCTGTTCTTCATCTAAAGCAGGCCTGACTTTGGCTGCTTCCAACCTCCAAGGAGTAGCGTACTCACGGAAAGTCTCAGTAGGTTTCTTTTTAAGATTCTGAATGTAGAAGACATCCGGTGCATTCTCTATGTTAAACCTCAACCGATCCATAAAATATGATGTCATGCTTACCCAATTGGACCATTTCTTGGGATTTTGACTTATATACCAAGACAAAGCATCCCCAGTAAGGCTTCTCATAAAAAGCTTCATCCGAATCTTTTCGTCTTTCCCGACCCCGACAAGCTTGTCACAATAGGTCCTTAGATGAACCCTGGGATCACCTGCACCATCGAATATTTCGAACTTGGGAGGTTTGTACCCTTCTGGCAGTTCGACATCCGGCTATATGCACAGATCTTCATAGTTCAAACCCTATATTCCTCTGTCGCCTTCAACACCTTAAACTCGGCTTGTCAACTTCTTGAGTTCTTCAGCCATGTTCTTATTGAGCAGGTCCTTCTCGGAGGATTCCGGTGCACATGAGATTGGTTAGGTAGAATGAGGTATAGTTTCCACATATATGGGGTTAATTTGATGGGTGTCAGGAACTTGGGTGTAGTGATAGTCATTGGTGGAGTTTTGTGGATCGAGAATGGGTTGTGTGTTTTGGGGAGTGTGGTAAGTAGTGGTTGGTGGGTACGAAATTGGTTGATGATGGTGGAGTTGGTATTGGCAGCGGATTGATATTTTGGGGTGGAGTTGCGTAGTGATTTGGTGCGGTAGGATTTTGTGGTTGTTGGTTTTGTGTGTTCTGAGGAGGTGTTAGGTTCTTTGTGTTTTGTTGGTAGATGTGGGGGGACATTTAGGGTAAGTGACAGGTTTGCCAAGTTTCGAACCTGCTCAAGTTCTCCTTGTAATTCCAGTATCTTTTATTCTAGTCTCAAAACCAGATCATTTGGGGCCGGGGTACTACGGCCATCTAATGTCTCTGGATTCTCAATATTCTCCTTTCGGATTCCACTTAAATCATCCATTTTTGTCTTTCCTTTGCCTTTTGTGTTGCTTGGAGAAGGAGGAGGTGGACGGCCTCTAGATCTGGTATGATATGCTGATGAGGCTAGTATGAGTGAACCAACCTAAGGGGATGGGAATAACAATAAATATAAGCAAAAAATAAAAGGTAACAAGTCAGTGAGGATTCTGAAATGTTTGCAGTATCTAAACACATATTGCGGAAATGTAAATTCACGTCTTAATTTTGGAGCCTCGTTGTGCTCGAGGTTAGCCAAGCGACAAATAAACTTGGAGAACTTTTAATCCCAATAAATTCTTCATTTCATAATATAAAAATAGACGAATCCCAAAATGACACTAAGATAGTAATAAAATAAGTCACTACTTGGAACTCGGCCTTATTACATTTTCAAGAAAAGCAAGTAAATCTAGCCTATTTGGTCCCAGAAGGACCTTCCCCAGATTCGATCTTCCGAACTCCATCATATAGATCCCCCAGCTCGCGCAGTCCTAGCAGCAAGTAGGCTCTGGCCAGATGTCCTCCTTCAGCTCCTTCAGCGTTCTGGCAATTTTCAATTCTCTTTATAACTTTGCCTTCCAGCTCCACTATTCCTTGCTCCAGATATTCCAGTTTCCTGTTGGAAGTGATTGCCATCTCTTTCCACTCCTCGATCAACCTACATTCCTCTCATGTATTTCCCAGTGCTCATTCTCAGGGTCGTGGACCTTCTTACGCAGCCTGTTGTATTTGACTTTAGCTTCAGCTTCCTCATCTATGATTATGTTCCCTCGACCGGTCCCTGGTGTCACCATTCCTTTCAGATTGTCCTTCAACCATGCCGAGTAGAGAGGCTCACACCCCGCATGATACTTGTCTGGCTCAACGGTGCTTTTCTCCACAATGATTTTGTAGTGCCACAAGTGCTGAGCTTGGCACTTGTACGGGACATCGTCGTCTTGGAAGTCTGCCTTGAAATGACTCATCTTGACAACCCTTGGTACAACCTGTTTTCTGCCTGCTTGCCTCATAACTCGCATAGGGACATATGGGTATATCCCTCTCAACCCGATCAGCACCAAGTGCGGAGCATCCCTAGACCTGATAATAAACTCATCTGTTAGGAACCATTCAAACATCCACTGCACATGTTCCTCGATCAGATTGTCAAAGAATTATACCTATTCTTTGGCACTTTTCAGTTGAGCAAATCTATCTGGAATGTAAGTCATTTGCTTGGAGAGAAGGAAGGTAATAAGGTCGTTCCAAGCCCTTCACGAAAATTCTTGACGATAGCGACCCTTTTGGAAATTCTCCAACAACCATAACTGCAGCAACAAATTACAACCCTCGAAATGCTTAACCCCTCTTTAATAGCACTCCAGATCCCTGTAGATGTCGGCTATGATCATGGGGACTATGGTATATGTCTGTCCATTAATCCCTTCCATCGGAGTCTTGGCGAACATGGCCAACCTAGTGTGGATTCTTCCCTTTTTCAATGGGAATACTATCAGGCCTAGAAAGCACACAATGAATATGAATACTCTGCTATGTGACCCAGTGAAGTAAGAGAGATCTCATCATGGTAAGTGCGGAAAGACTTGCTATGGCCATACCTTTTGCACATGTATTCGAAAGGTATGTAGGATTCCTTTAAGCACACTAGGTCGAATTCTTCTTCAAACTCATCATCTTCAAAAATCCCCTACCCGTACAGTTTTCTGATACCAATAGCCCGGGACTATCCCAAGTCAATCCCGTGAGCCCTCCAATTTCCTCTAGAAGCGGTGTCATTTCTATGTCACCGAAATGAAACACGGCTCTTTCACTATCCCAGAATAAAGTGGAAGCCTCGATCAATTTGTTGTTTGGCTCAATATCTAGCAAGGAAGGCAGGTTACCCAGGTACTTTCTCACAAGTTTCTTGTCACTTGAGGAAAGGTCCTCCCACTAATCTAGCAAGAATGGTGGGATGTTGCTAACCATACCGAATCTAGGGACCTCATGCCACATTTTCTGCAAAATAAAAGGGTTATACGTTATCCCCACCTGACTCAACTATTTATATATTTATGATCAACATATCGGTATTTAGTTCTCCAAATTAATGCACAGAACGTGGTTGTGTCCGTTGGGATTATGGAAAACCCGATCGACTTTGGATAAGGCTTATCTTGAAGGATCATTATGGAAAACCCGATCGACTATGGACATCATATCTGATCCTGACTAGGTTTGACCATGATACATTCATAATTTTACCCAGAGTAAGGTTTCTATAGGGTTTTATATTGGTACCCTCAAGCGGACAACTCGATAGGGAAAGCACGGAAACGTCGACAGCACCGCCTGATCGACTGGTTTTACCGCAAATAAGTCTTTCCAAATTTAAGGGTAGTAAATAGGAAGAGTGCAACCACTCATTAAAGCATTGCTATAGGATTTGAGACGCACGAGTGGAATATGATGTGGAGCATGATTTATGAAGCAATTAATAACATGTAATCAAGTATTTTCACGTAGAAAAAATAAATATAGCATTTAAATAATTTAAAGACAGTTAAAGGAAAAAGAAACAAAGATACAAGTCAGTTTCAGAGATAAAGAACCATAAATGCTTAACAAATGGGCAGTTAAATTCAAATAAGGGAGAAGGGTATGGGATAAAGCATGCTTTGGACTAATTATTAAAAGATAAGTTCGTTATGGTAATAGCCTAAAAATATCCCCAGCAGAGTTGCCATGTTGTCGCACCCCCTTTTTCCCATCTTTCGGAGAGAGAAGTCCGGGTTTCGACATTCACAGTGGGTAATAACTCCTTTCCTTTTGGGAATTAGGTATTTGAAGAGTTTCCACCTAACGGATTGTGGTGCGTTAGGGCACCTAGAGTATTTAACTCTTAGACTAGTTTGCATTACCAGAGATTAGGGTAAGGGCTCGAAATGACCTCAAGGGGTAGGTGTTAGGCACCCCTCTTGGTCCACAACTGTGGGTCCCGGTCAAACTTATATTCACGAATTAGTCCATTGCAAATAAGTAGTCGAATCAAATAGGTTGCAAATAAAGCACATTGGATAACTCAAATAATAAGACAAAGATTTTGACCAAGTTATATGAACAAAGTTTGAACAAAAGGGATTTTGGAAAAAGGGGGAAGTCCTAGGTTGGTTAGCCTATAGGATCACACCACACAATGTCCGGTAAACACTCCTTAGTGAGGGGCTACACGTGACATTAGCACGTAGTCATCATATCCCATATCTACCCTTCCCATCCCCTTAGTGGTCATTTAAAGCGAGTATTGGTCAGCAACCTATATTGCGTGCTATTACTAGTCCCTTCTTAATGGTCCTGGAGGGATTTAGGACCTTAACCTATATGTGGTTCTAGACAGACCTCCTAAGGTTTTAAAGGTAAAAATACTAAGGCAACAGGAAAGAACAATTAGGACTTTAGCACATAAGATAAAAGGGAGCAATTTAGAGGCTCAGGTTGACCTCCTCAAACAATACACATAAGCAGTACGACTCAAGCACAAATAAGGGCATTTTGTTAAATAGTATCCTAAGGCATGATGTCTAAATGAATATATAGAAGGCAGGCAGTTTATTTTATAAACTTAGAAGTAATGACCCTAGCAGTTGCCTACTGATTTTTAAAACCTGTTAAACTAGAACAACATTAAGTCACAGAAACAGTTTCAGAGTTGCAAGGTTTTGAAAACGCCCTATAGGCTTGCCTATACGCGGAATACTGATGACTTCGTTTTATATAGTGAAACAAGGTAGATTTTAAAACAGACTCTTGAATCCCTATAGGCATGCTGTCTAATGATAGATTAAGGCTATTTTCGAAAGAACTTGTTTTAGGGAAAATAGACCACTTAATTAAACTCGTTTAGAAGTGAACTAATCGTTGATTTATTTAAACTGAACTAGTTTAGACTGACGGGCAGAATTTCTGGTGTTGTCCCCTATAGGCATGATATCTAGTTATTCAATACTGATTTTAGAAACTTTGCAGGCATGATGACAAATGAAAAACACATGTAAACACTTGTTATAATAGAAGTTCGATTGGGTTATATCCTATAGGTATGGCATCTACTTGTGAAGTTAGTTTTAAGACCTATAAGCATGATTTCTATTAAGGAATCACTGGTGACCTATAGACATGATTTCTAACATGGTAAGGCAAACATAGCAAAAATGTAAAGTCCTATAAGCATGGTTTCTACCCGTATTACCCCACAAATATGTAACTACCCACCCTTTTCACTAGTTGCCCCAATATTCATTTACAAATTATTACAGACCATATGAATGAATTACATAAGTAGATAAGAAAATAAGAAGTTATTCTATAGGGAGACTATAGATAGGCCCAGATTTTCAAAGCCTCCAATAGCCTCAAATGCCCAAATTCCATATACAATGTCATAGTCTAGGTGCATCAAAGTTCCCTAAGGATCTCAAGGATCTCAGGCAGTGCTTACACCTAGACTTGGTAACCAAAATTGAATAAGTGCAGTGTGGAATGGCCAGCCTCAGTATGCCAGTGTTCAGAGGGTTCTCAAGAGGATCCCAAGGCAGCACACATACTGGAGGGGGAAGAACCTATTGACTTAGGAGTAGAGTGAGAGTGCTTGACACAGTTTGAAAGGTTTCAGCAGGAAAACAGTATAAAAAGGAGGTTTGTTTGAAATAGTTTGTGGAGTAAAAGAGGGAGTCATGTAGTAAAACAACTTTGGAAAGAGAGAGTTACATGATTAGACAATGGTAAATCAAACATAGAGTCCAAAACCACATCAGCAATACTCACAGGACCAAAACAGAAGGAACAAACCTACACAGATGGGTAATGGGTGTCACGACCCAAAATCCACTAAGAGTCATGATGGCGCCGGACACCACTGTCAGGAAAGCCAACCATAATTTACTAGCAATTTCTTATTTTAATTATTTTGAAATCAATTCCTTTAAACAAATAAATAATAAATAATAAACTCCGCTGGATAAATGGGAATGCCTTTAAAAAATTTAACTATTGAAAAATCCCGTGATCATCCCATAACTCGGTGTCACAAGTACATGTGCAATTTCTAGGAAATAATGTAGTACAACAACCATCCGGAATACAATATTGGATAGGAAGTAAATACAGTAATTTGAAAGAGATATTGTTGGTTGCAGGTCGTCTCGGGAAGTGCAGCTCACCTAAGTGTCCATATCAATTGTGCCGCTACGCCCACTAGTCCACTAGAGATGCATGTGCCTGTGCAACAAAAATGCATAGCAAGTGTAGTATGAGTACGAAAACAACGTGTACCCAATGAGTATCCCGTCTAATCTCGAAGAAATAGAGACGAGAGGTCAACTTTGACATTTACTAGTGGTCCAATAATAATATAGTGAAAATGTGAGAAAATCATGGATTTTTTATAAAACAATTATAAACTCGTAAAACCAAATAGCAGGTAAACAACATCTCAAATAAATACGGATTTCCAAGGTTTACTTTTCATTATGCTTATCAACTGTGTCTGGCCAGGGAAGGCAAATATTATCACATAACATTCTCAGGCAAGAAATACAAGCATGTGCATATCATGCCGAGGTCGTACGGCCCGATCCAACAATATTTAAACTGTGCACTACAGAGGGTCGAACAGCACGAATCATAGATACATCTATTTAATCTATCGAGGCATTCGGATCGTTCCAAAAATAAACACACACAGACAGTCAATCAAGAAGTCAACATGGAACAATTATCCAAAGAAAAGCCAATTCTCTATTAACAATTTAAGAAAATGAAGTTTAAATCCTTTTAGAAATTCATTTACTAATTCGATGTGATTTAAGCAATTCAGCTGTCAATAAGATTACAAATAGTTCAAGTATAGCATGCTTTTGGGTCTTAGACTACCCGGACTTAAACATAATAGTAGCTACGCACGGACTCTCGTCACCTCATGCATACATAGCCCCCACAAATAGAAGCATATAACCAATTATATCACCTATGGGGACAATTCCCTCTTAAAAGGTTAGAAAGGAGACTCACCTCGCTCCGAAGCCTATATTCTGACTCAAGAACGAGCTCAAACCTCCAATTTGGAGCCGAACGATCCAAAACTATTCAAATAGGGTAAGAACTAGTCAATACATGCTCAAAGGTTCATATTCTAATTATTAAACCAATTTTCCAACCCTAAATGCGAGGTTCCTAAAATTCATCCCCGGGCTCACGTGCTCGGATTCCGAAATTTTCCGAAGGAAGTTGTTCTCTATAACCTAAAGATCAATAATATATGATTTCTAATACATTTAATAACCAATTTCATGGTAAAATCTAAGTTTTACGAAAACCCTTAGGTCTAGCTCTAACCCCTTTATTTGTCCAAATTTTTAGGTGTTAACCTACCCAAAACTCGAGTGTTAAACTTAGAAATAAGGGGGATGATCTTACCTCACGATGCTATGTTGAAATCCCTTCTCAAGAGCTCCAAAATTGCTCAATACCCAAGTGTCAAATGGTCAAAAATGGCTGGGGCTTGACTTAAATGAAGCTGACTACTTCAGCAGTTTCCGCATCTGCGATCAGGGGACCGCATCTGCAAAGTTAGGTCGCATCTGCGGAATTGGCTAAAAAGGCTGGGACCGCTTCTACGGTCTTGAAGCCACATCTACGAAGCCGCTTCTGCGGCTAAGGCGCTGCTTTTGCAGTTTGGCCTGGCCAGCTCTGGGTCGCATCTGTGAGGCTACGACCGCTTCTGGGGTCTAGCACCTGCTGTCGACCAACCGCAGGTGCGGTTATGACAGAAGCAGATGCTTCAACACTTCTCCAAATTCCATTTTCGCTCCATTAACCACCCGGAATCCACCCGAGGCCCCCGGGACCCCAACCAGTCCCAAAACACATTACGGACTTGCTTGAGGCCTCAAATCATATCAAACTATGCTAAAACCACGAATCGACCTCCAATCCAAGCTTTATGAACTTTAGAATTTCAAACTTCTGCTTTCGATGTTTAAACCTATCAAATCACGTCCGATTGACTTCAAGTTTTGCACAGAGGTCATATTCGACATTACAGACCTACGCCAACTTTCAGAATCAGATTCTGACCCCGATATCAAAAAGTTCACTTCCGATCAATCTTCTCAAAAACCTTCAAATTTCTATCTTTAGCCAAATGACTCCAAAATGACCCACGGACCTCCGAATTCACATCTGATCGCGCTCCCAACTCAAGAATCACCATACGGAGATACTCCCAGACTTGGAATCCCAAACAGACATCGATTACACCGAAATGCACTTCAACCCAAACTTATGAAATTTCTTCCAAAATGCTAACTTCCACAATAGGCGCCAATTCAATCCCGGGTCATCCAAAACCCGATTCGGACATACGCCCAAGTCTGAAATCATCATATGAATCTGTTGGAACCTTCGAATCCCGATTCCGAGGTTGTTTACTCAAAAATCCAATCTTAGCTAATTCTTTCAACTTAAAGCTTTTGAAATGAGAATTCTCTTTCCAAATCAACTCCGAACTTCCCGGAAATCAATTCCGACAGTGCGCACAAGTCATAATACCTAAAGTGAAGCTGCTCATGGCCTCAAACTACTGAACGACGCACTAGAGCTCAAAACGACTGGTCGGGTCGTTACATTCTCTCCCACTTAAAGATACGTTCGTCCTCAAATGTGCAAAGAACTACGCTGGGGTTGCCCGAAATCACTGTTTAACACCTCGCGCACCTACTCGTGCTACCACAACTCAGCTGGGCACCCTAGCGCGATCAATCCAAAGATACCCTTTTTCACTTAGGCAAATAAGCCTTAGAGCCCAATTCCAACATCCGGAATTCTCTACCAGGCTTGTTTCCAACATACGCTCACCGTATCAATCACCGCACGATGTACTAAAATATGACTGCATACCTTTGTTGGATTCACACCTTACACCGCTTTTTCACATAACCGCAATAACATTCTCTGAGCATAATAGTCAAAATTCCATGAACCTGATGCTCCCATTGCACCTCATGACATACATAGGTCTTGCTCTAACTCTTATAATACCGCCACGACGGAAGAGATGTGTAGAAATTCATAACAAACTACCGAATCAACAAATCATTGGGTCTATACTCCTGACAAGAACCATCACCTCATTTTGAACCAAATAATGGTCTTAGCTCCTTAATATACTTCATATAATCAGATTGCACTTATCCTAAATCCAATGATCTCGTCTCATCCAGTACGAACTGCTCAAGCAATAAGCCACCCCAGACAATGATCAAAAGTCTCATATGATGCCACAATGTGCAATAAGCTATGAACTCGAACTTGACAAAAGGAAAACGAACTCTGGAAGGAACTACTCAACTTATCTACTTATATGGACTTTCCTTAGAAAATGGAAAACAAGGCATACAAAAATAGCATATAGAAAACAGTACTCAACATCACACTGTTGCGGCGTGCAACCCGATCCAAATAATATACCCATGGCGGCGCGCCTTCCGATACACACATAGAATTTACATAAGGAGATATACATCGAGCTAAATTGCTCATTACAACAAAATACCAAATATCGGTCACAAGCACGCTAAGTGCATAATACCATCCCTGGGGAGACATATAGTGCCATAGGCTACAAAACTCAAGCACAACTGAGGTGCGATATACGATCTGAATCTTGAGAACCATCCTGCTCATATAAAATCATCTGTACGTGGAACCTCAACATATAAGAAACTCACTAAGCCATATCACAACTCATAGAGCGCCATATATCATTTCATGAAATAGTTGACGATGAAATAGTACCCCGACTACTTGTCCAAAGGAGCGCATTGCTGAAATGAACACATCTGGCCTGATATAGAGCCCATATTCACATTTAGATCCATCCACAGACCTCAAGTTGATTCTGATCACACTGAACTAGGCTAATAACCTTTCAAAGGTTCATAATAACTCCCTTTTTCTCATAACACACGCGAACTACCATCATAATCAGGGCAATCCTCCACGGTCCACAACCCAATAAGTCGACTTCCCTCCAGGCATAAATTCTCAAATTAGTGATATTACCACGATCTTCATACCTGGTTTAAATCTTTAATCAATCAAGTGACTACATGTCACACTTATACAATCTTCCCGTGAGATACGCTCCCACGACCTTCCGAACTAGATAACGAGTCTGCACATCTATACCACCGGTCACACTAATATTATAAAGCATATCAAGAATCCGTAACCAAGATGCAAAGCCTCCGACACAAAATGCCGATCTTAAGTGATGATGAAGACAATAACAGCTTACTCCAAATATCCAAATCCCCTTATTTCTCATCCGAGCTCGTGACATCCTCGTCAAATATCGAACTGCAAACTTGATCCTCACTTTCAAATTTCATACCGCTCACTGCACCTAACAAGCCAATATGCGATAGTACAAGAATTTCATCATAACTCCTAAACCACTATTAGGGTAAACATTTCATCACATAGAAACTTTTTACTTAACTTATTCTATTAGAACCATATCTACACGCGAGTGAATTCTCGTAACCATAGAACATTCAAATCCTCAAGTAGTGGTGTAAAGCACCATGACCCTTCCGGGATACGCCTACACATAACAAGGCCATAATACTTGAATACTTCCAAATAAAATCAATTAGGGCGGCCTTTAAACCTCGCACGTACCGCCACAAATCACATGCATAACTTAATCACGCTGAAGGAACTGATCACCGACACCATTATGCCAATTCAACCATGGCTAATCAATCTAAATTCTTCTAATTCATCCTTAATTTTCCTTAGAGATAATAATAGCTCCATTCCTTACATCACCAACCTAAATCAGCACTCATCTTGAGTAACCCCATTCCACGAGACCATATTGTCTTCAAACCCATGAACAGTTTCACACCCTCCTTGCACGCACATTTGCATCTTCAACTGATACACCCATTTTGATAATTCCTCTACGAATCCGAAGTCTTTTTCTCATTTTTCTCTCAATGCCACACTGCAAGTTGAAAATATCATAGAACATTTCGAGCCTCTTATCATAATCTTCTATAAAAGCTCGATTCTTAACCATACTTATGGACTCGAAATCCTTAGGCACCACACTTTAACCTTTGAATCCCCTAAGACCGTAAATCACATGAACACTCATCTCCACGAAGCACCCGACTGAATCACTTCCCTTGTAAATCACCTCTGTATGAAGCATAAATCCCGTATCTTCCCAAAGCCCGAACATGAGCCAATAAGGCCAACTATAGCACATTTTTAACAATTCCTTCACTCAAATTACTACTTATGTTCTTTCCCTTAGCTGAAATAACTCACCAATATGCTAGTAATCCTAAACCTTACAAATAGACGACCATGCAATCCAACCGTAGGTGGTGAGACTCTCCACTTAGCTTGAAGCCACTATTACACACCTCTGGATTCACCAAGATTCTTTATCTATTATTGACATTACCTTGTGCAATTAAACCGCCGGATTACTTGAAATCCTTCCATTAGCACTTCATGAACACCCTGAATTTCCATCAACATTCACATATTCGACCTCTTACCGGAATGGCCAGTAAAATCCTTCGCAGAAGCTTTTCCAACAACGCGACTGCTAACCTGCTCACAGGGAATAACCCACCTGTGAAAATCACTTCCCGACATCTTCCAATGCTGTTGCACGAGGTACAATCACTATAATATCAATAACCCATCCTGGGTCCGAGCTCACTCTCTAGATGCACAAGTCCATTCACCCCTCGTAGACATCAATTAAATATGCAGCAACATCCTTCCAATTCAAAGTTATGTTGTATCCTTCTTCATTTCAAGCAGCTCCCTTTCGTTAAATCAAATCTCTTGCCGCATAATAGCCCATGCTCCCAATTAAATTCGTAGGCCCCAATCACCAATTTCTAAAATTGCCAAATCATTCCAAACTCTCCTTAAGGTGCGTGGTCATCCTACCACCAAGCCCCTATGCAACTCCACCACTCTCCCACTTTGGCGGAACTCACCCCTTTAATCGACTACTCGACCTTTACTTCTTATACTTGGCCTTCTAGAAATTTTAACCACCGCCTGACACTCCCCACATGGCCTTCCTCATATTTTATTGCTCAGTTGTTGCCTTAAATAAAATCTATCTTCGTAGCACTTGAACCCATGAACCGTTACTACCTTTAAATCTCCCCGAGGTCATCTTTCTTGGGCCATCAACACTAGATATACCAATTAAATCCTAAACCACCGCATATCACGATCTCTGACAGTCATCTCTCTATTATTATTTCACAATATCCTTCCCCAAAGGCGAATTGAAGAAAACCATAACACCGGCGATCTCAACATATTCAATCGAGGGCGACGATACCACGTCACAGATGAAAATTCCACTACGCTCAAAAATACCAAGTCTCGTTACTCCATCAAACCGAACTAGAACATCTATAGGCCAATCGCTTCTCCTCCGCTGGAAATAAAATATCAGATCTCTGAATCGTACACTAAGTAGACTTCCTTTCAATTCATTCTCCGCCCCAACACATAGGCAAGTATCCTACCCTCAAGTCAATACTGTGCGATAACCAATCGTGAGCATTATAGCAACCTGTGCATAGCCTCCAAGATCTTAGAAGCACAAATACCGAGCCGAAACGATAGAAAAAATCCTTCCGCAATGCGACGACAATAGCCCAATCAACTATACCGAGAGAAACATCTTGCACCGCATCTATAGTACCATTTACAATTCTTCAATTCTCGATTTATAACAAGCAGTTCGCGTCGCGTAAGATTGAGTAGGAAGGAAAAAAGGGCATAAGCCTCAAGGAATCAAATCGCACGATGAGGAATCAAGAAGGGAAGTACTCCTAACAGCCCTTTAGCATCCCGAAGATAAGTACAGATGTCTCCGTACTGATCCGCGGGACTCTACTAGACTTGCTCATGACTTATGAGACCTAAGGGAACCTAGTGCTCTGATACCATGTTGTCACGACCCAAAATCCACTAAGGGTCGTGATCGCGTCGGACACCACTGTCAGGCAAGCCAACCATAATTTACTAGCAAATTCTCATTTTAATTATTTTGAAATCATTTCCTTTAAACAAATAAATAATAAACTCCACTGGATAAATGGGGATGTCTTTACAAAATTTAACTACTGAAAAATCCCGTGATCATCCCAGAACCCGGTGTCACAAGTACATGAGCAATTTCTAGAAAATAATGTAGTACAACAACCGTCTAGAATACAATATTGGATAGAAAGTAAATACAGTAATTTGAAAGAGACACTACTGGCTGCGGGTCGTCTCAGGAAGTGCAGCTCACCTAAGTCTCCATATCAATTGTGCCGCTACACCCACTAGGCCACTAGAGATTCATGTGCATGTGCAACAAAAATGCACAGCAAGTGTAGTATGAGTACGAAAACAATGTGTACCCAATGACTAACCCGTCTAATCTCGAAGAACTAGAGACGAGAGGTCAACTTTGACATTTTCTAGTGGTCCAATATTAATATAGTGAAAATGTGAGGAAATCATGGATTTTTTATAAAACAATTATAAACTCGCAAAACTAGATAGTAGGTAAACAAGATCTCAAATAAATACGAATTTCCAAAGTTTACTTTTCATTATGCTTATCAACTATGTCTGGCTAGGAAAGGCAAATATTATCACATAACATTCTCAGGCAAGCAATACAAGCATGCGCATATCATGCCGAGGTCGTACGGCCCGATCCAACAATATTTAAATTGTGCAGTGCCGAGGGTTGAACGGCACGAACCATAGATGCATCTATTTAATCTATCGAGGCGTTCGGCTCGTTCCAAAAATAAACACACACAGACAGTCAATCAAGAAGTCAACATGGAACAATATCCAAAGAAAAGCCAATTATCTCTTAACAATTTAAGAAAATGAAGTTTAAATCTTTTTATAAATTCATTTACTAATTCGTTGTGATTTAAGCAATTCAGCTGTCAATAAGATTACAAATAGTCCAAGTATAGCATGCTTTTGGGTCCTAGACTACCCAGACTTAAATATAATAGTAGCTACGCACGGGCTCTCGTCACCTCGTGCATACGTACCCCCCACAAATAGAATCACATAACCAATTATATTACATATGGGGACAATTCCCTCTTACAAGGTTAGAAAGGAGACTCACCTCGCTCCGAAGCCAATATTCCGACTCAAGAACGCGCTCAAATCTCCAATTTGGAGCCGAAAGATCCAAAACTATTCAAATAGGGTAGGAACTAGTCAATACATGCTCAAAAGTTTATATTCTAATTATTAAACCAATTTCCCAACCCTAAATGCAAGGTTCCTAAAATTTATCCCTGGACCTACTTGCCCGGATTCCAAAATTTTCCGAAGGAAGTTGTTCTCTATAACCTAAGGATCAATAATATATGATTTCTAATCCATTTCATAACCAATTTCGTGGTAAAATCTAAGTTTTATTAAAACCCTAGGTCTACTAGGTCTAGCTCTAACCCCTTGATTTCTCCAAATCTTTAGGTGTTAATCTACCCAAAACTCGAGTGTTAAACTTAGAAATAAGGGGGATGAACTTACCACACGATGCTATGTGGAAATCCCTTCTCAAGAGCTCCAAAATCGCTCAATACCCGAGTGCAAAATGGTCAAAAATGGTTGGGGCTTGACTTAAATGAAGCTGACTGCTTCAGCAGTTTCAGCATCTGCGGTCAGGGGACCGTATCTGCGAAGGGAGGCCGCATCTACGGAATTGGATAAAAGGGCTGGGACCACTTCTGCGGTCTTGAAGCCGCTTCTGCGGCTAAGAAGCCACTTCTACGGTTTGGCCTGCCAGCACTGGGCCGCATCTGTGAGGCTACGACCGTTTTTGCGATCTAGCACCTGTGGTCGACCAACCGCAGGTGCGGTTATGACAGAAGCAGATGCTTCAGCACTTCTCCAAATTCTATTTCGTTCCGTTAACCATCCGGAATCCACCCGAGGCCCTTGGGACCCCAACCAATTTTACGTACCATACCCAAAATACATTATGGACTTGCTCGAGGCCTCAAATCATAACAAACCACGCTAAAACCATGAATCGACCTCCAATCCAAGCTTTATGAACTTTAGAATTTCAAACTTCTACTTTTGATGTTTAAACCTATCAAATCACGTCCGACCGGCTTCAAATTTTACACACAAGTCATATTAGACATTACAGACCTATTCTAACTTTCAGAATCAGATTCTGACCCTGATATGAAAAAGTTCACTTCCGGTCAAACTTCTCAAAAACCTTCAAATTTCTATCTTTAGCCAAATGACTCCAAAATGACCCACGGACCTCCGAATTCACTTCTGATCGCACTCCCAACTCCAGAATCACCATACGGAGCTACTCCCAGACTCAAAATCCCAAACTGACATCTATTACACTGAAATGCGCTTCAACCCAAACTTCTGAAATTTCTTCCAAAATGCTAACGTCTACAATAGGTACCAAATCGCTCCCGGGTTATCCAAAACCGGATCCGGACATACGCTTATGTCCGAAATCATCTTATGAACCTGCTGGAACCTTTGAATCCTGATTCCGAGGTCGTTTACTCAAAAATCCAATCTTAGCTAATTCTTTCAACTTAAAGCTTCCGAAATGAGAATTCTCTTTCCAAATCAACTCCGAACTTCTCGAAAATCAATTTCGACCGTGCACACAAGTCATAATACATGAAGTGAAGCTGCTCATGGACTCAAACTGCTGAACGATGCACTAGAGCTCAAAACGACCGATCGGGTCATTACAATGGGGATTGGGGATACATAGAACACATGATTGTGAACACATAACAGGCAGAGATCTTAGGAAATTGTACAGACATGCTCAGACACAACTGATCAGACATAGTCACATAACCAGCAATGCTTAAGGGGGTTTAGTGTAGGATCCACATGATTTCAGGTCAATCTCAGAACCATACAAGTTTAGGAGTGCAGACTACTTCACAAAGAGACTCATACCAGAAACCAGATAGAACAAAATCATATAGGAACAGACTACATAGAGGGGGGTAACATGTTTATACTAATCCGAAGGAAGGGGAGTACATAACATGCTAATCATGTAATCATATTAACTGCAAGTTTCACAGCAAAACCATAAGTAAAAGCTAACTAGAAACAAGATAAACTAAAGCAATAAAAGAACCATATTATTTTTGAAACATTAAATTGAAATTAGAACATACCAGTAAAGAAAGTAAAAAAGTGAAGGAGCAGGAGAGCACAATAGTTAGCCTTGGCTTGCAGCCGGAAAACTCAGAATAATAGCAAGTAGCACAAAAGAGAGAGCAGAAAGTTTAAGTGTGATAGAGAGAGCTTCTGAACCAAAGTGTTTGTGTGTTTGTGTTAATGAGAGAGTGTGTATATATAGTAGTTCAAAATTAGATAAAAACAAGGCAAGAATTATAGTAGCATAGTAATTATGGAACCAAATACTAATCAGAATCAAATCAATGTAAGTATTCCTCTAATTAAGGGGTAATCAGCCAACAGTAATAGGCAGGAATGATTAAGGAAAGAAATCAAGTAGAGTATAAGGTATAGAATAGAAAATTAGGGGCAAGTACATAGGGGTTTAATTAAGGAAACGACTAATGAAGAATCAGTAAAGTACTCGGTTAACCAAATAAGATAATAAAACAAAGTGAAGTTGCAGAATATGGAAATAATCGAAAATCAGCACATAATAAGTCAGGGAATCAGGGATTCAAAATCACTGACTTAAGGAGAGTAACAAGTTAAAACAGGAAAATTGAAAGTCTGCAGGGAAGTTTTCAAATCAAACCAAGAAACAAGGAGTTCAGAGTCAATCAAAGAAGAATTTTAGCATATAAAAGGAGTGAAATAGGTATAACCAAACATAGCAAGAAAAGAGGCAAGTATTGACCAGTCAAGAAGAACACAAACATACAGAGGTGATATAAGTTAGGCATAAGAAACTCAGTAGAAATACGTTCAAAGTGAAATAGTCACAGAAACTCAAACAAGAACAGGCTAGTCAGAAAATCAAATGAAGAACCCTAGAAAAATTAGGGCTTTCAACATAGGCAAGTTAAAGAGGTAGTAAACTCACAGAATCAGTTGAAGTATGCAAAAAATAGAAGTTTAAACATAAAATATCAATTTAAATAAAGTTTCAGAAGAAGTTCCAAAAACCCTAATTTTAGAAGAAGATGAAAACTTTTGAAATTACATGGTTCTTGTAAAGAGTTACATAGATAGTGTAAAACATCAAAAAGCAAACTCAAATCATTTTAAAATCATACAGATCTTGGAGATGTAGGCAAAAATTAGGGTTTCATAAGAAACCCAAATAGAGATGAAAGAACCTGTCTAGAATCCAAGGATCATAACAAATACAGCACGATTTTGCTCAAAATCATACTGAAGTAGCCAAGAACAGACCAGTGACGAACCCTAGGAGCAAGCCGGTGTGGCCTTGGGCCCTTGAAGACCTTAGAGAAGGCAAGCATGGCAATAGAGGAGCCATTGGAGGCTTAGGAGTTGAAGGGAGATCACTGGAGAAGACCGGAGAAGAAGGTCAGCGGTTGGAGGATCTAGGGTTAGCTTGAGTGGTTGAGAGAGGAGAGAAGATGAGAGAATACAGAGGTGGCGGTCTTTGAATAATGAGCTAGGGTTAGGGGTCGTTTGGAATTAAAAATGGTAAGGGCTAATACGGGTCGTTGATCTCTTAGATCAACGGCCATGATTCAATTGATCCTAGGTCGGGTAGGCGGTTTTAGGGTTTGGATCGGGTAGTTTAATATGAAATTGGGCTGGGGCTGGGTTTAATTTGGGCTAAAATTGAAATGCTAATCTGGTTATACTTTAAATAGCCAATTTTCTCCTATATAATTTATAATAAATAATAGATAGTTTATGGAAACTAATTTTGTATACTAAAATGATTTAAAATATATATTTAACATTTTAAAAATACAGAAGGTTGATTTTATGCATATAAACATAATTATACATTAATAAGGCTAATGTTGCAATTATATGCAATGTAGCTTTAAAAATACATAATGCAATTATAAAAATGCATAAAAATATTTTAACCATATTTTGGTATAAATATAGAAATTAAATGACTAAATCACCCCAACAATAATTTGAGGAATAATTATTGGGGATTTTATGAATAAAAGGGGAAGGAATAAGTCAATTAAATTTTTTTAAAGTTATAGGAAAATTATAAAAACCTTATGCATGCTCATATATGCATATATATACTATTTTGAAGGTATTTATGCATATAAAAATATAGAGAAAAATTGGGTATCAACAACTATTTATACAGCAATGATTAGCATATTGGAACTTATTTCTCCAAAATTAATGCATACAATCGTGGTTGTGTCCGTTGGGATTATGGAAAATCCAATGGACTTTTGGACGAGGCTTATCTTAAAGGGTTATCAACAAATTAACCCGTCTAGGTTTGACCATGATGCATGTACAATTAATCAGAGTAAGGTTTCTAGAGAGGTCTAGACTAGTACCCTCAAGTGGACAACTTGAGGGGGAAAGGCACAGAACTGCCGATTGCACCGCTGATCGACTAGTTTTACCGCGAATAAGCCTTTTCAAATTTTACGGGTGATATATAGGAAGGGCGCAAACACTCATCAAGCTAATTAGTCTTATAAGCATATAAACAAATAGACATTACTTTTAAAAACATGAAGTAAAGGGATCCTAGATTTTTTAGCCTATAGGATCACTTCTGTGCAATACTTGTTAATCGTCCAAAAATTAAGGTGCTACACATAGCATTAGCGCACAGGTCATCATATCCTTTACTACCCGATTACCCTCCCATTAATTATTACCCAAGCGTTCTTACAACATCTAATACGTATCCTATGCGTGCACTACCCCTCCCTTGCATGTGGACCTGGAGGTGTTTAGGACCTCTATTTAAGGAAGTTCTAGACTAACTTATGTGGTTTTAAAAGGAGAAAACTAAGCGACAAACAAAAAGTCAAATAGGACTATCACATAAAGGTGCAATTAAGAAGGCTCATATTTACCTCCACAAATAAGCAAACAATTGCACGCCTCAAACAAACAGTTTTAAATGATTTAAAGTCCTATAGCAAGATATCTAGATGAGCACAAAATACGCAGCAGTTTCATTAAGGCGAGGCAGTAAATACCTAATCAGTTGGCCTACTGATTATATTACTTTCTGAATCTGGGCAGTTTATAAGCAGTCAAACAAATACGGTTTTTGGCAACTTTAGGGTTTTAATTATCCTACAGGGTTGCCTAGGCGATAACCAGCAGGATCCTATAGACATGATATCTAAACGTATAATAAACTAGTGACTAGTTTAAACAGGCACATTTTATCCGTTTAGACCCTATAGGCATGCTCTCTACATGCTGAAAATGATCACAAGCATTACAGAACTGATTTTACATGTTTATCTCTATGAGCATGATATCTAATTGTTGGAACTGTTTTTTATACTAATTCCTTATAGGCATGACGGTTAAGCGATGAAACTGATTTTATACACGCTCCCTATAGGCGTGATATCTAAGTTGTCAAAACTGATTTTAAATCATGAGTTCCTATGGACAGGATATCTAAGTGAGCAAAATGTTATACTAGTTGATAGTTCCTAAAAGATCCTATATGCATGGTTTCTAATGCACATTGAGACTTGATGATATGCATGAACATGAATTTTGTCACAGAATTGATAACATCTTATAACAGGATCTCTAGGATGCAAAGTGGAAATTTAGGATAGATATAGAGACAAAGCCTATAGGCATGGTTTTTAATGCATATAAATAATCACAACAATCCGATAGGCATGATTTCTAACGTGTATAAATGATCATAACAGTTTTATAGGCATGATCTCTACCCAATCCCAACAAAGATATGTAAAAAATCCCTCCCAGCTTTTACTAATACCCCATATATGTTTTTTACAAGAATTATTATACAGACCATATATAGATGAATTACATAAAGAAAATCATTATACTATAGAGAGCCTTCATAGGCCCAACATCAACTTGGAACCAAGCCTCCAAACATAGCACCTCTGAGCATAATGGTAGTCCATCCATAACACATAAAGCTAGTTCCTTGTGTGTCAAAGTTCCCAAGGGCCTCAGGGACCCCCGGCAGTGCTCACAACAGAATCAGATGTTCAACAAGATTCACAAGGGATTGGAAAACCAACCCCAATATGCCAGAGTTCAGAGGAGTCTCATGGACCCTAAGCAGTGTTCACATTAGGGTGGCACGACCCTAGTTAACTAAGAGTATGAGTTGAAAATAGTATAGTAGGAAGTAGTTTTAAGAAAGAAAACAGTTTGGATTTCAGAAGTGCATAGAAACGGATTACCAGATTACAGGAACCACAAGCAGTACACCTTTAGTAGAAGGAGTTCAGCCATGAACTCGAGCAATCAAACAACAGACATAATAGAGTAACAATTAATTTGAACAAGGTTTCACATGGCCTTAATCCCTAGCTATTACTAGGTGGACATATAGGCATATATTAATCAGAGAACAGCATGTTGGGATCAGGTTACTGATCAGACAATTGTGAGCATGTGATTTTTGCCCTATATGAATTACTCCCATAAATTTAAAACAAAATAACTTCTTTTCATTATTTGCAATTTTGTGGATTTTGTGGCATTTTCTGATAATTGTTTGCATTTGTCTTTGCATGTTTATTTTATTTAATTCATGAAAATACAAAAATACACAGCATTTGCATTAGAATTAATTTTCATATTGATTAATAAATTAGTTGTTTTATAAAAATGGAAAAATCACAGAAATAGTTTATTTTGCACTTTTTAATTTTTAATTTCGAACTTTGGGTAGTTTTTTTTAAATTTGGTTTTTAATTGGTCGTGTTAGTTATTATTTAGAATTAGTTAGTATTTTGATATATTAATTTAGTTTTAGGATTTAATTTAGGTTTTAATTTTAACTTTGGAAAAAAAGAAAAAGAATTTTAAAGAAAAATGAAAGAATTTGTGAAAAGAAATGAAAGGAAAAGGATTAAAATGAAAATAAAATCTGGACTAGTTTGTTTAAAGCACCCGGGCCCAATCTTTCCCTCCCAAACCTGGTCCAAGTGATCTGTCACCCAGACTTGTGAAACGGCGTCGTTTAGAGTTCATTTAGGTCAAATTAATCTAGGCCCTCCATCTCCCTCATCCAACGGTCCAGAATCTCCACCCAAACCACATAAAAATGTCCAAACAACCTTAAATCTGAAACCAGTATAACCTCCCATCTCTTACCACCGTCCGCCATCACCAGCCGCCGCCGGAAATCGCCCTATGGCGGCGTTGAGTTGCCAAATCGCCCCAAATTCATATCAGCCAACCGCCAGACCTTGCTAAATCATGTCTTGGCCTCCGTTTCCCAAAACACCCAATGGAATCCCTCAAATTTCCAATCTAAAAAGCTGGAATCGCCGAGCTTCCGATTCTTCAATTCTTTTCGATGATTCTGGCATGCAGAGAGTCGAAATTAACATTAGTTAATGGCTTTTTCAAGAGCCGTTAATTAATCTGAGTTTTGACTAATCTCAGATTCACCGAGGTCCGGTCAAATTGCTTGTGACTGGGCAGAGTGCTTTCGAGTTTGGTTCCTCGACTTTAGGAATGGTATTCTCCTTCACTTAAGTCGTTGATATTCATTTTCTTCTTATATTTCATCCTTGTCTGTCCATGCCTTTTACTTTTCCATTTTGTTTCATTTTTATGCTTGCGTGGTTGGTCCCAAATTTGTAATGGCTTGGGATTCTTAGTTTGAAAACATTTTCATTTTGTTTTGAACCCAAATTTCACGAGTCTTTGAGACTCTGTGGGTTGGCTTGTGAACATGGGTTGTTCAATAAATTAAAAGGCCCAAGAGGGATTTAATTTGGGTATTATCTGAACTCATTAGATTGGGGCAATTGTATTTAGGCTCTGTTTGGCATGAGAGGGTAATTTTCAGAGTTTAAAAGGATTCTAAAGGGGTAATTTGGGTAATTGGCTTAAGGAATCTCTGGTATAACAGATTTAGAAGCTTTTAGGAAGCTTGGGCAGGGGTCTTTAATTGAATTTCAGACTAGTAGTAGGCTAACTTGGTGAACAAGTCAAGAACTGAGGGATTTTAAGCTAAAAAATGAGAATAAAGAGGGGGGCAAACTGCAAAAAACTAAAAGCTGAGGCTGCCCTACTTTTTTGCCTATAAAGGCATCATTTCTTGTCTTCCAAGGCAGACCGAAGATTGAAGAAAATTTTCTGGAAATTTGAAAAGACTGACTTCAAAAATAATACTAAATTCCCTGCATTTTTGATATAAAATTGTTAAAAGTTGGGCTTGTTTTTGCTGGATTTCTGGTCTTCCCCTTAGCTAGAGCCTTTGAAAACCAAAAACTCCTGTATCCGAGTAAAAATGGTCTGAGTTTTCTGGGATTTCAAAGCTTGTTTTTAGGGCTGTCTGGTTTTGGGTCTACTGTGCCATTGAATCTGATTTTGCTGTGATTTTCTCCTCTACTTTGAGTCTGTTGCTGCTGTTGTTTCTGTTCTGATCTCAATTCAAATTTCCTTTCTTTGTCTTGCCATTTGTTACCAGGTACATATCCCTAACCTTGAACACGTAAGGACTAGCTCATGTGGTGTCTTGAGGAAAAGGAAGACTGATATTGTTTTTTATCAGATGTTTCCTTCTTATTTCTTTTCTCGCTTAATTTGTTGGTTCAATTTTCTTGTATTAACATGTCTAAAGTAAGGCTATGTTGCAAGTGTTGAAATCTATGTTGAATTGCAATAGGACTGTTATCCAATATGTGATGATTCCCATTTATTTTAATTCCCTAGGGTTTACCATTGCTAGGAGAGTTGATTAATGTTAAGTTCCAGGATGTGTTTGTAAATCCAGAATACACGGGCATTTCAGTAATTACACAATCAGTATTGTTAAGGTTGAGTAGGCATTTGAAATTTCTGTATGCTCCAATCGCTGGGAATGGAAAAATTAGCAAGTTAAATGTAATTAGCATTTTTGTTGTTGGTATGGACTCGAACTCGAGTCTAATCCTTTGATTGAACCTCAGCGATATTTGGGCTCCCAAGTCCAAGCTTTGAGGTCTTTGGTAGAGTAGGGTAGAACGCCATGGCTATTTGGGCTTGTCCCTTAAGCCTGGGAGTTTGATTGAATTAAATGCTTTGTGTAACTTCATATTTTCATAAGGTTTTGGTTAATTGTTGCTTAATTGATTTTAGCATAAGTTTAAAATTCTGAGGATTGGGCCTTAAAACTGGCCCAGTCATGGAGTTCAAAAATCAGATTTGGTTTGTGTGTTATTCGTTCTGGGATGTCCTTGTCATGGCCCAATTGGGCCCAGAACCTGGAAAGCATTAGAAAGATAAGAAATGGCAGGTTGTGCCACGTGAATTTTCTCGCTGTTGGTTGTTGCTGTGCCAACTCGTTCTGATAGTTGGTCCAATTACTCGTCTTCAAATTAGTTTAAGCTAGTTTTGTGAATTTGACTCGATAATTTCCTACGCCTTTTAGCCAAAGTTTAGTGCGAATTCCCTTTTAAAAATAATTGAGGTGAGCCGCGCCAAATAAAATTCCAAATACGTGGCCATCATTTAACTATTTCTTTTGAATCCTTAGAAATCGAGGCGCGCTATTTAGCAAATTTCCATGGCCCTCGCAAAGTTATTAACGCGTAGTTGCTTTAGGCGCGTATTTTAATAATTTACCTTCCTAAACTCGGGTGCGCATTTATGTGACCCAAATCCAAGTCTCAACTATATTAAAATATGTCAAGAACCGCGGGTGCATTTATGTGACGTGGTTCGAAACGTGTTTTAATAACGTCGCAATTTTCTTTAAAAAATAAATAAAAGTGGTTATAAAGTTAAAATCGTACCATAGGCTAAAACATGTATTAGAATCAGATAATATGCCAATTATAACAGTTGAGCGGCCGTGCTAGAACCACGGAACTCGGGAATGCCTAACACCTTCTCCCGGGTTAATAGAATTCCTTACCCGGATTTCTGTGTTCACGGATTGTAATGCAGAGTCAATCTTTTCCTCGACTCGGGATTCGAACCGGTGACTTGGGACACCATAAAATTATCCCAAGTGGTGACTCTGAATCTTCAAAAAGTAATCCCGTTTCGATTGTCACTTTAAGTTGGAAAAGAACTCCCTTATACTACCCTTCTCCGGGGGTGTAGGTAAAAGGAGGCATGACAGCTCTGGCGACTCTGCTGGGGATCGAACCCAGAATCTCTGGTTCAGGGTTCAAGAATTCGAGCTTAAAATGAATTGTTATATTTGGCTTTATTTGATTCTGTTATATGTTTGGGCCTAATGTGCTAAGTGATGCTTTTTGCCGCTTTGATATTATCTGAAGTGTATATAAACTGCTACGAAAACCCTTTTCTTCTCATCTTCGGAGATGTGCTATCTGGTCGAGACTCCCTATTCTGTTAGTGTCATACCTTGAAATAAGAAAGAGGCTCGGACAAGTTACTAAGCCGGATGGCATTTTGGTTCCCGGTACTTAGCCCCTCCTCGACTCGAGTTGTCCACTCGGGTGCACAAGTCTAGAACAAATACCCAGGTTTTGAATCTAGAATAACTCAGCCTCCTGCCGGATCCCTAGTAGGAACGTTTATTTGCATCATGTGCATTTTAACTTTGGAGACTCAACACAGGGGTGGGGTCTTTCTAGGATAGGTGTACCCAAAATGTAAAGACCATTATGATGCATCTTACTTGCTACTTGTGCATTCATTTGCTTCGGATTTGCATGCTGACCGACTTATATGGAAAAATTAGAAGGGTTAATAAGATGGTTGAGAGGGATAAGTGTCTGTTTTAAAAAACCAATGTCCCAAAACATACCGAAACTCTGCCAAAACATTGGAAAAAAAAGGAAAAAAAAGGAATTTTGTTGTTTTTAAAGAAAAGAAAAAAAGAAGAAAAAGGAAAATCTTTGTGTTTTTGGAAAAGGAAAAAAGAAGTTGGTTTGCTTTTTTTTTAAAAAAATAAAAAAATAAAATAAAATAATTGCCCGAACTACGTCAGGTTGATTCTCACAGGAATGCCGGAAGGCTGTTTTTGCAAGAACAGCCGCCTTCGGTCTCCGTTTTCAAATTTTTAGCCGATTAGCGAGCACAACCTTAAAATCTTTCCCCAGAAGTGCTAAAAGGCCGTATTTGCAAAGCTTGATTTTTACTTTTGAAATAATAATATAAAAAATCTGAATAATGTCAACTTTGATTTTGGGTCAATTGAATCGTGATTTTTTTTACTTAACCACCCTAATAAATGTGCAGAATGAGCACGAATCAGAATTTGCCAATAACAGTCTTGAACAAGATCACTTTGGAGTTGCATATGTGGTGGGATGATTTGGGTAAATCGGGACAAGACACTATCAATCAATACTTGGGAGGCCTCACTGGGTTGCTGAAGATTAATCCTAGGGGAGACATCATAAAGGCGTTGGTTAAATTCTGGGACCCGGCCCACAACGTATTTCATTTCTCAGATTTTGAACTTACCCCAACATTGGAGGAAATAGCCGGATATATTGGGGGTCTCAAAGTTCCTCTGAGACACCAGTACCTGATTGCTTTAAGGGCCATAGTCGTACACAGGTTCTTAGACTCTTTGAAAATAAGCAGGGGGGTCCACAACCCATATTTGGCAGCTGGTTTCTGTACTTTGCAGTTTATATACAACAGATATGGTCATATAGGGGGGTTCAACAAGCCGAAAAAAAAAATCTACAGCAAAGGAAACCGCCTTAAGTGGGAAGAACACAGGTGTTTTGCATTTATGATGGTCTTTTTGGGACTTTTGGTGTTTCCTAGAAAAGATGGGAACATTGACATACGAGTAGCCGGGGTTGTCAGCATTTTGCTCACTCAGGCCAACAACACCCTCGCACCCATGATAGTAGCTGAAATCTTCCGTGCTCTCACAGCCTGCAACGCCGGAGGAGACTTTTTCGAGGGGTGGAACGTGTTGTTGCAGATGTGGATGATAACACTTATGCCATCGTCCTCAATTCATGAGTTATGGGTCGACAGAGAAAACATGCATAGAAGAATTTTACACGAGGGTTGACGGGATCAGCTTGCCAGAGGGGGTCACAGAGTGGGTAGCCCGCCTCCGTTCCGTTACTACAAACCAAATAGAGTGGGCATTTGGATGGCTGCCTGTGGACGAGGTCATATACATGCCAGCCACCGGGCCTCATTTCCTCTTGATGGGACTCAAGAGTATCCAGACTTATGCTCCATATCATGTTTTGAGGTAGTTGGGGAGATGCCAGATAGTTCCGAGAGATGAAGATCTTAGTGCCCAAGTAGTTGAGATCGGACCTAACGGTCAGTTTCATGAAGCAGCGGTCCGCCAAATTTGGAGCGAATGTCAATACTTAACAGCCAATACATGTGTACGTGATCGATCCAAAGGTGAGGTTTCACCAGGGTACCTTGCTTGGTATAGGAGAGAAATTGAGTTTGGGAGGCCGGCTAAAAGACCCCATCTTCAGAAATTTGTTGAGGCGTCACAGGAACAATGGGCTTGGTTCACTAAGGAGAATGAGTACAGGGCCACAATAGGAAGGTTGGAAAAACAAGTCAAAGAACTTAAATTCGAGAATAGCTTGCAAGCAGCGGCGGATGAGGGTGAAAAGAAAAGGCTAGCCAAGGAAAATGAGGCCCTTCGAACCCAAGTTCAGAAAATGAAAATAACGGCAGAAAACCCCGCCCGAAGTGCCAAAGATGAAAAACTCATAAATAACCTGAAGCAGAAAGTAAGTGACTATAGTTTTGATTTGAACAAAGCAGAAAGTGAACTAGCCAGGGTTCGAAAGCAATTGGCTAAAAACGTAGATGAACGAGCACGCCTGGTTAAGCAATTGAAAGAGAAGTATAACAATGAGGTCGCGGGATTAAAGAAAAGGGTCATCGCCACGGAAAACAAAATGATCAAACAGGCGAAAGACTTCAAGGTTGAAAGGGAACATTGTTATACAGCATTAGCACAATTGGAAATAGATTTGCAACAACTCCAGGAGCAGAATCATGCGGCCGAGCAAACTTTGGAAGCCAGTACCCAGCAGATCGGGCGTTTGTTGCAAGAAAAAGGTGTCATAAGAGAAAGAATTAGAACAATCGCCGATTACATTGTTGTGAAGTGCCAAGTCCATGAGGATATGACTCGCACCACCTTCTTCGCGACAGTGATGACATTTGTTAAACAGATAATGAGTGACTTGGATCAACTTCAAAGGGATCTTGTTTATAGTCCCGCGGCGAGACCGAATGATGTCCCGCGGGCACCAGGAGCATTAATGTATTCATGATTTCTCATTTGAGTCTGTATTTCCTTTCCCGTTAGAGTCTGCCAGTTATGTTGAGTTTGTATTTTCCTTTTGCTGGAGTCTGTCAATTGTGTTAGAGTCTGTATTTTCTTTTGTTGGAGTATGATAGTTTATTTTTGGAGCCTGTATCTCGTATCTTCATCCGCGTCTGTTAGTTTCTCTTGGAGTCTGTTAGTTTGGAGTTTTTGTAATCAAAGCTTTTGCTTTTATGAAACTTGAAAATCCCGAAAAATGTTTACTATCACACTTATCTCCCAGAACTACGCTCGGTCTGATTCATGCGGGGTCATGATACGTAGGCAATCTCCATAGGATTCGACCATAATTAAAAGAAAAAAAAAAGAAAAAGAAGAAAAACGAAAAGGGAGAGGAAAAACAAGAGAGGAAAAGAAAGGAAAAAGAAGAAGAATAAAAAATCGAGAGAAAGAAGCAATAGCAAAACAAGGGGGAAATGAGAAAATAAAAACAAAGAGAAAGCAAGGGCAAGAGTGAAAACATGAAAAGAAAAAAAGAGAAGAAAATCCAGGATGACGCAAGCAGCCGATCAAATGCATAATAGAAACGGTTAATTGCTTAGGTGCATTCATTCCCCAAAATGTGTGGTTACCAATTTGTTAAAGCCCTAATCACTAACAATGTTGTTTTTGATATATTGAGTTCGGGCAAGTGGTTAGTTGACTGGCATTCTGGCAACTCACTCATACAACACCCGATTAAAAGACAAGCAAAATATGGCCAACCAAGAATTGGAAGCAAGTATTTTTGATCCGTCAAAAGAGGTGGAAGAATTGGATGTTAATGCGATGAAGGAAGAGATGTATAAGTTAAAGCAGCAAATGGCTGAAATGTACCAGGCCTGGGCAAAGGGTCATCCACCACCGGTTTATCCCGCCAACCCAACTTATATCCCACCATCGGCCCAACCTCAGGATCCTCCCACTACGAACTCATCTCCAGCCTTTCCCCTCTACCAACAGAACCACTCCCCATACTTCCCAACCTCCACCACCCAAACAAGTCCCATATCCTCTTCCACCAGTCACTCTCGTTTTTGTGGCACCTCCACCTGTTGCATTACACCGATCTTCCAGTGAACCTCTGTTCCAAACTCACGACAACCAGTATTATCCCCCTGAACCCACCTTCAAAGTCTCAAAACCATGTTCTTACACCCCTCATCTTGATCTCACGGCAGAGACCGAGAAGCCACCCAAAACTCCCGAACATAAGGAGATGATCAGAAAGGTCAAAAGCTTAGAACAATCATTCAAAGATGTGAGGGGGTTGGGAGGTCAAGTAAGTGTGGCCTATAAACATTTATGTCTGTTCCCAAATGTTCAGTTACCAGCAGGGTTCAAGATGCCTAAGTTTGATCTGTACGACGGGCATGGCGACCTAGTAGCACACTTAAGAGGATTTTGTAGCAAGATGAGAGGAGCAGGCGGAAGAGATGAATTGCTGATGGCATATTTCAGCCAAAGTTTCAGTGGATCAGCATTAGAATGGTATACCAAACAAGATCACAACAGGTGGTACACATGGGATGATTTGGCCCAAGCCTTTGCCTGCCATTTTCAGTACAATCTTGAAATTATCCCAGACCGTCTGTCATTAACAAAGATTGAGAAGAAGCCCAGTGAAAGTTTCAGGGAATATGGATTTTGGTGGAGAGAGCAAGCAGCGAGGGTTGACCCTCCAATGAAAGAAAGTGAGATGGTTGATTATTTCTTGTAGGCTTTGGAACCCACGTATTTTGGTCACCACAACATATTCCATATAGCCCACCACAACACTACTACCCACCGCCCGATCCCCATTTTTCCGTCCATCACGCACAAACATATACCCAACCCCCTGCTCACGCACAATGGCGTGCGTCAGCTCCACAAAATCCATACCCAGCTCCCCAAAATACCTATCCACCCCGAAAAGCCTACAGAAATCCCCCTAGAACAGGTTTTCAGCCCAATCAAGCCTTTAAGAATGAGAGGTTGCAGAAACAGAAGACTTTCACTCCTTTGGGAGAATCATATACTAGCCTATTCCACAGATTGAGACAGTTGGGTATGTTGAATCCGATCGAGGCTAAACTGCCAAATTCCCCTCCCAGAAATCTTGACCGCTCGGTGAGTTGTGAGTATTGTTCAGGGACCCCGGGTCATGACACAGAGAAATGTTGGAAATTGAAAACAGCTATTCAAGAGCTCATTGATACTAATCGGATTGAGGTCCAAGCCCCGGAAGCACCCAACATCAACCAGAACCCGTTATCGGCCCATCATGAGACAAATATGATTGAGATTGTGCATAAGGTAGGTGAGCCTAAGAAGCCTTCGCAAACCGTCATGATGATTCGGGCTAGTGAAGCCAAGCCATTTGAAAAGTCAACAAGTGCGAAGTTTGTAATCAAGTTGAACGGGACAAATAATGAACCATCAGTGGAGGTCAAGAAGGGGTCCTCAAGTGACGTTGCAGGAAAACATAAAAGAGCAAAAGTGGTTGTGCCAGGAGTGACAAACAAGTCTATGGTAATTGTGAAGGGCGCCCGCACAGATCTTGTCATTATCAAATCGGTAACTCAATTACCGATAGTCAACAGCAAGGCAGTCCCATGGAATTATGAATGAGTGACAGTGACTTACAAGGGGAAAGAGGTTAAAGAAGAAGTGTGTGAAACTCATGGCTTGACTCGATCGGGGAGATGCTTCGCCCCCGAAGAGTTGAGAAAAGATAAGATCTCCAAAGATAGCCCAGTGTTGGTGAAGAAAGCTGTGACCGAGGAAGAAGTAGAGGAATTTCTGAGAAAGATGAAAGTGCAGGACTATTCCATTGTGGAGCAGTTAAGGAAGACATCAGCTCAGATCTCGCTATTGTCATTATTGATCCATTCAGACGAGAACCATCGGGCTTTGATGAAGATTTTGAATGAGGCCCACGTTCCTGACAAAATCTCAGTAAACCACCTGGAAAAGATAGCTAACAAGATATTTGAGGTAAACAGAGTCACTTTTTTGACGATGAATTGCCCATGGAGGGTACTGAGCACAATAGAGCCCTCTATCTGACGGTAAAATGCGAAGATTCCATGGTTACTCAGGTACTGGTTGACAATGGGTCTAGTGCAAACATTTGTCCTCTCTCCACTCTGAACAAGTTGAAGGTGGAAGATGAAAAAATTCACAAGAATAGTATCTGCATTCGGGTATTCGACGGTGGAGGGAAAGATTTAGTCGGGGACATAGTGCTTGAGCTCACAATAGGGCCAGTTGAATTTACTATGAAATTCCAGGTGCTCGACGTGGCTTTTTCTTACAATCTGCTATTGGGTCGACCCTGGATTCATATTGCCAAAGCGGTCCCGTCCACTCTACATCAAATGGTTAAGTTTGAATGGGATAGACAGGAAATTGTTGTGCATGGCGAAGACAATTTGTGTGTTCCCAGTGATGCCATTGTTCCGTTCATAGAGTTTGAAGACGATAAGGGGCCATGGGTTTATCAGTTTTTTGACACGGTATCGGTAGAGAAAATTCCTGAAGGGAAGTGCGTGCCGACTCTAAGGGTAACTGCTGCATCAGTCATGGTAGCCGTTGAAATGTTGAAAAATGGTTTTGTACCGGACAAGGGTTTGGGTACATTTCTGCAAGGTATCGTACAGCCAGTTTCTCTTCCTAAAAACTTGGATACATTTGGTCTGGGGTTCAAGCCCACAGTAGCAGACGTGAGAAGAGCCAGAAAAATGAAACAGAGAGCATGGGACCTTCCAAAGCTAGTCCCGCATCTTTCCAGATCATTTGTCAGACCTAGTACCAGAAAACGCCAAGTGACGACGGTCCCCAGTTCAGTTGTTGATAAGGATGGAGATTTGATGGAAAAGTTTGAGAGGATATTCGACGAAGTGAACACGGTGGAAGCTGGAGAGAGTTCTAGCAAGGCGGATGTGCAATTTGTTGGGTCCAGTGCAAAGATTAACAATTGGGAAGCTACTCCTCTCCCCACCAGGAAGGAGTTTTGGTAGTTTGCTTTGATTTTCTTTCAGTTTACCTGGATTATCTCAGGGTTGTAGTTCAGATTCTATGTTCCGTCCGTTTGGATGTATAATCCTTGTTATCTCTAATTTCAATAAAATGCAATTTTCCTTTTTCTCCCTTCCTGATAGTTTTATTTTTGTTTTTCTTTTCTTCCTTGTACAGTTCTTTTTATGCTGGCTTCAATGATATGACATGCATGCGGAATCTCCAGCCCAATCTTAAAAGCCAATCTAATTCTGAAATAGTAATTCAAGAAATAGAGTGTGATGTTGAATCGGAATATGACGAAGATGAAGCCTTTGAAGAGATTAGTAAAGAATTAAGCCATTTTGAAGAAAAACCCAAGCCCAACCTGAGTGATACAGAAGCAATCAATTTAGGGGACCAAGATAATATCCGGGAAACTAAAATAAGTGTCCATCCTGAACCACAACTCAGAGAGGAGATAATTAAAATACTGTTCGAGTATAAAGATGTTTTTGCATGGTCTTATGACGACATGCCCGGTCTAAGCACTGGCTTGGTGGTTCACAAATTGCCCAATGATCCGGCATTCCCCCCGGTCAAGCAGAAGCTGAGGAAATTTAAAACTGATATGAGTGTGAAAATTAAGGAACAGGTCACCAAACAGTTTGAGGCCAAAGTCATTCGGGTCACCCGGTATCCCACCTGGTTAGCCAATGTTGTGCCTGTGCCGAAGAAGGATGGTAAGACCAGGGTGTGTGTAGATTATCGAGATCTCAACAAGGCAAGTCTCAAGGATAACTTCCCATTGCCGAACATCCATATATTGATCGACAATTGTGCCAAACATGAAATTGGTTCTTTTGTGGATTGTTATGCGGGTTACCACCAGATCTTAATGGATGAGGAGGACGCAGAAAAGACAGCATTCATCATGCTTGCTATCGGGTCATGCCATTTGGTTTGAAAAATGTTGGGGAAACCTACATGAGGGCAATGACGACCATATTCCACGACATGATACAAAGGGAGATCGAGGTTTATGTGGATGATGTGATTGTAAAGTCTAGAAAGCAGTCTGATCATGTTAGAAATCTGATAAAGTTCTTCCAAAGGCTTCGCAGGTACAATCTCAAGCTCAACCCTACAAAATGCGCATTCGATGTCCCGTCTGGAAAGTTGTTGGGATTCATAGTCAGCCGCCGAGGTATTGAATTAGAACCGTCAAAGATCAAAGCTATCCAAGAGTTTCCACCTCCAAAGAACAAGACTGAGGTGATGAGTCTATTGGGGAGACTGAATTACATCAGCAGGTTTATTGCTCAGCTCACGACAAATTGTGAGCCCATCTTCAAACTGTTAAAGAAAGATGTTGCGGTTAAGTGGACAGATGAATGTCAGGAAGCATTTGATAGGATAAAGGGGTACTTGTCAAACCCACCTGTGTTGGTCCCGCCAGAACCAGGGAGACCTTTGATTCTGTATTTGACAGTCTTGGACAATTCATTTGGATGTGTGTTAGGACAGCATGACATTACCGGCAGGAAGGAGCAGGCCATATATTATCTCAGTAAGAAATTCACATCTTACTAGGTTAATTACACTCATCTTGAGAGTACGTGTTGCGCCCTAACTTGGGTAGCCCAGAAGCTGAAACATTATTTGTCATCTTACACTACTTACCTTATCTCTTGCTTAGATCCATTGAAGTATATCTTCCAGAAGCCTATGCCCACGGGAAGACTCGCAAAGTGGCAGATTTTGCTCACAAAATTTGACATTATCTACGTGACCCGAACTGCGATGAAAGCACAAGCATTGGTCGACCCTTTGGTTGAGAATCCGGTAGATGAAGAATACGAACCTTTGAAGACGTATTTCCCTGATGAAGAGGTAATGCACATTGAAGAGTTGGAATAGAGTGAAAGGCCAGGATGGAAGCTTTTCTTTGATGGGGCCACCAACATGAAAGGCGTTGGGATAGGAGCGGTACTTGTTTCTGAAATAGGGTGTCATTACCCTATTACGGCTCAGCTTCGGTTCTACTTCACTAGGAATATGGCTGAGTACGAGGCATGCATTTTGGGTTTGAGAATGGCTGTGGATATGGGTGTCCAGGAAGTCTTGGTCTTGGGTGACTCGGACCTTCTGGTCCACCAGATTCAGGGAGAGTGGGAAACATGAGATTTAAAACTCATACCGTATCGACAATGTTTACATGATCTTTGTCAGCGATTCCAATCAATAGAGTCCAGGCATATTCCGAGGATTCATAATGAGGTCGTTGGTGCTTTGGCTACTCTGGCGTCAATGTTACATCACTCAGATAAGGCTTATGTGGACCCTTTGCATATTCAAGTCCAAAATCAGCATGCTTATTGTAATGTGGTGGAAGAAGAACTCAATAGGGATCCTTTGTTTCACGATATCAAGGAGTACATCAGGATGGGAATGTATCCCGTACAAGACACAAGTGATCAAAAGAGAACAATTCGACGGTTGGCAAGTCGATTTTTCTTCAGTGGAGGAGTGTTGTACAAAAGAACTCCAGATCTTGGACTGCTGAGATGCATAGATGCTAGGCAGGCCATAGCTATTATGATTGAAGTACATTCTGGAGTCTGTGGACCGCACATGAGTGGGTATGAGCTGGCAAAGAAGATTCTCCAGGAAGGTTATTATTGGCTCACTATGGAGCGAGATTGTATCAGTTTCCTGCGTAAATGTCATCAGTGCCAAGTGCATGGAGATTTAATTCATTCTCCACCATCTGAATTACACATGATGTCTGCACCGTGGCCTTTTGTTGCATGGGGCATGGATGTCATTGGGCCAATTGAGCCATCAGCATCTAATGGGCACAGGTTCATTCTAGTAGCCATAGATTATTTCACCAAGTGGGTTGAGGCTAAAATATTCAAGTCTGTAACCAAGAAGGCGGTGGTTGATTTTGTTCACTCAAATATCATTTGCCGGTTCGGGATACCGAAGGTAATCATCACAGATAACGGTGTTAATATCAATAGTCATCTGATGAAAGCGATGTGTCAACAGTTTAAGATTACACATCGCAATTCCACCCCATACCGCCCCAAGGCGAATGGAGCAGTCGAGGAAGCCAACAAAAACATAAAGAAGATACTTCGAAAAATGGTGGAGGGTTCTAGGCAGTGGCATGAAAAGCTGTCGTTCGCATTGCTGGGTTATCGCACTACTATCCCTACTTTAGTAGGGACGACTCCTTATTTGTTGGTGTATGGCACCGAAGCAGTGATACCCGCAGAAGTGGAAATTCCATCCCTTCGAATTGTCGCGGAGGCTGAGATCGATGATGATGAGTGGGTCAAAACCCACTTGGAACAATTAAGTTTGATCGATGAGAAGAGACAGCAGTGTGTCATGGCCAGTTGTATCAACAGAGAATGGAAAGAGCATACAATAAGAAGGTGCGTCCACGGAAGTTTGAAGTGGGTCAGTTAGTATTGAAATGCATCCTTCCTCATCAGGTTGAAGCAAAGGGAAAATTCGCCCCAAATTAGCAGGGGCCGTTCATTGTAACTAGAGTGTTGTCCAATGGTGCATTGTATTTGACAGATGTAGAAGGCAAATGTGTAGAAATGGCTATCAATTTTGATGCAGTCAAGAGATACTATGTATAATTTCTTTCTTTGATTGTACTTGTTTGTATTTGGCATGTCTCGAATATTGAAATGACGAAGGCATTTTGTTCTGCTATCTAAACACTTTATCCCTTATCACCCCTTTTGCGCCTTATTTGTTTCTTTCATACCCCTCTTTCGGAATCAGTAACAAATATCAGAAACACAAGCGTAAAAGATAAGTAAAAGAAGGAGAGAGAAATAGAAAGAAAAGAAAAGAGAAAGAAAAGAATGAAAAGAGAAAGAAAAGAATGAAAAGAGAAAGAAAGAATGAAAGAATGAAAGAGAAAGAAAAGAATGAAAAGAAAAAGAGAGGAAGAAAAACAACAAAAGGGAAAAAGAAAGCAAAAGAGAGAGTAAAGAAAGAGAAAAAGAAAAATCACAACAACAAAGTAATTTCTATGACATGAACTACGTTCGACCTGATTCCTTTTAAGGATACGTAGGCAGCCTCACGGTTCAGTCCCATAAAAATAAAATCCAAAAGTCACCAAACAAGAAACTGGGGCAGAAGTTGTGTTTGTTGTAAGAAATCTGATTCCGAAAGTTGTAATTTTGAACCCATGAGGAGTTGTTTTGAGCCTTTTTATACCCTTTCTTTCTAACCCCATCCGAAATCCCACATTACGGTCCAAAGAAAGACCTTTCGATCAATCTTCAAGAAATGCCAAGCGAGCAGGTAGCGGTGATTCATATCAGGGGCAACACTCTGGTCCAAAGAGGGAAAAGAAAACAAAAAATGAGAGAATCTTATTGGTGAAAACCCTCACGGGCACCGTAAGGAGAAATTGAGTTGAGAGATGGATGAATGAGAGAGGTCTGCTGGTGAAAACCTTTCAAGGCACCACAGGATGAACAAGGTCAGGATTTGGGGGAAGAAATCAGGTTATGAAAATTCCGGGGCAACCAAGTATGGCAACTGAAAGTTGATTGGTTGGACAGATTGGGCCGATTAATCCAAAATGTATGTCATGATCATTGATGCCAATTGTTCCACTCAGATAAGTCTCTTTTCTTTTTCCTCTTCAGATAGTCCCCCAGTTTTGGATTTTCTTATCCTTAACTCTGAAAGTCACTGCATTTCATTTCTTTTGGGTTTATTTCTCTAAAATGTTCCCGATGTCAATAAGAAGGAATTTCAAAGCTCACTACTAGCTTCAAATTACAAAGCACAAGGTGGCCAGAGTATACCAAAGATAGCACGATGTAAAGTGGGATAAAGTGCCAGAAAAGTTCCATCGGCAGAGTGATTCAGTAATTTCATAGGAGATGTAGAGTTTCAGTTAAAAGGGTTAAAGGTGTGAAACAACGGTTCGGGTATAGAACACTCGGGTCATCCAAAGTCATGGGATTTTGAAAGTCAGTCGGAAAGTCAAGCGAATCAGGGCTAGTGTGGGAAGCCAGTCAAAACAAAACAATGCAGAGGAGAGACCTGCAGCAAGAATGTCATCAACTAACCACCACATTTTAAACTGACAAAATTTTTCTTTGATTAAAACAGGGGCAGGAAATTTCGGTTGTCTCAGAGAAACCCTCCGCGGAGAAAGGCAGTCACCAAACAGGTTTGATTTTTGATTTTCAGGACCCTCCTGAAAAATGGGACCTAGTTCAGAAATAGCGTAATCTAGCATAAATGTATCCCAAAGGAATATGAGCTGGTTTAGAAGTTTGCATGTTCAAGATAAGATTCAATTAGGATTTTTTAGGACCCTCATGAATAATGGGACTTAGCTTTAAGATTTCGATTAGATAACAAGATTTAGCGTAAACTCTGTTGTAGGGTAGTATAATTCAGCCATAAAAGTTGTCACTCTTAAGATAAAATTTGACCTTTGATTTTCAGGACCCTCCGGGATAATGGGGAGTAGTTTAAAGACCCTCTTAGATAACAAAATTTAGCAGAAGTCACACCTTTAGAAGATATAACTTAGATTTAAAAATTGTCGTTTAATTAAGAGTTGTTAGGACCCCCCTGGATAATAGGACTTAGCTTGCAAATTCTTAGTAATATTTGATAACATGATGTAGTTTTACGCTCACATCTGTTCCCAGCCACCAAACTGGGGCAGAAAATGTTCTTTGTTTTTGTCTGTTTTGTTGAAGTCAGGAGCCCGCCTGGAGAGCAAGGAATAAATTTCAAGTTAGAGGTCAGGAGCTCGCCTGGACAGCAGGGAATAAATTTCAAGTTAGAGGTGAGGAGCCCGCCTGGAGAGCAAGGAATGCATTTCAAGTTTAGAAGTCAGGAGCCCGCTTGGAGAGCAGGGAATACATTTCAAGTTTAGCAGTCAGGAGCCCGCCTGGAGAGCAGGGAATACATTCAAGTTTAGCAGTCAGGAGCCTGCCTGGAGAGCAAGGAATACATTTCAAGTTAGCAGTCAGGAGCCCGCCTGGAGAGCAGGGAATACATTTCAAGTCAGCAATCAGGAGCCCACCTAGAGAACAAGGGAGTATAACTCAAGTTTTAGCTTTCAAGTTCTTATTGATATTTGGTAATGTGGTTCATTTTACACTTACATATGCGTCCAGATACCCAAATTGGGGCAGAAAAATTTTCTTGTCTTGTCTATTTTGTTGAAGCAGGAGCCCGCTTGGAGAGCAGGGAATACAGTTCAAGTTAGAAGTCAGGAGCCCGCCTAGATAGCAGGGAATACATTTCAAGTTAGAAGTCAGGAGCCCGCCTGGAGAGTAGGGAATACATTCAAGTTCAGCAGTCAGGCATCCACCTGGAGAAATGGAAAATATCTCAGATTACAAGGCGGCAACAAAGGGATTCCACCGGGAGGATACAAGTCAACAAGGCAACAAGAACCACAAGAGCAAGTTTGAAGATATAGATAGGATTTTGTAATATATAGATCATAGCATAGTCTAGCTTCTTTTTATTTTTGGTGTAATAAGGGGATGCAGTAAGCAGTAGCAGCAGCAATAGCAACAGTGAAATCACAGCTTCATGGTAGTCCCAGCTACCAAAACTTCCCGAACTACACTAACCTGATTCCTTTGTAGCCAAGGATATGTAGGCAACCTCGGAAGTAGGGTGCGGTCAAATCTTTCAAAAATGCTTCCCACGGAGTATTCAAACGGGCAAAAATCGCTCGTATCCGCTCACTTTATCTTTGCACGAAAACTCTTCGTGTTTCCGGGCAAAGAGGGGCAGCTGTGAGCACGTGATTTTTGCCCTATATGAATTACTCCCATAAATTCAAAACAAAATAATTTCTTTTCATTATTTGCAATTTTGTGGATATTGTGGCATTTTCTGATAATTGTTTGCATTTGTCCTTGCATGTTTATTTTATTTAATTCATGAAAATACAAAAACACACAACATTTGTGTTAGAATTAATTTTCATATTGATTAATAAATTAGTTGTTTTAAAAAAATGAAAAAATTACAAAAATAGTTTATTTTGCACTTTTTAATTTTTAATTTCGAACTTTGGGTAGTTTTCTTTAAATTTGATTTTTAATTGGTCGTGTTAGTTATTATTTAGAATTATTTAGTATTTGATAGATTAATTTAGTTTTAGGATTTAATTTAGGTTTTAATTTTAATTTTGGAAAAAAAGAAAAAGAATTTTAAAGAAAAATGAAAGAATTTGTGAAAAGAAATGAAAGGAAAAGGATTAAAATGAGAATAAAATCTGGGTCAGTTTGTTTAAAGCACCCATGCCCAATCTTTCCCTCCCAAACCCGGTCCAAGTGATCTGTCACCCAGACCTGTGAAACGGCGTCGTTTAGAGTTCATTTAGGTCAGATTAATCTAGGCCCTCCATCTCCCTCATCTAACGGTCCAGAATCTCCACCCCAACCACATAAAAATGTCCAAAAAACCTTAAATCTGAAACCAGTATAACCTCTCATCTCTTACCACCGTCCGCCACCACCAGCTGCCGCCGGAAATCGCCCTACGGTGGCGGCGAGTCGCCAAATTGCCCCAAATTCATATCAGGCAACCGCCAGACCTTGCTAAATCATGTATTGGCCCCCGTTTCCCAAAACACCCAATGGAATCCCTCAAATTTCCAATCTAAAAAGCTGGAATCGCCGAGCTTCCGATTCTTCAATTCTTTTCGATGATTCTGGCATGCAGTGAGTCGAAATTAACATTAGTTAATGGCTTTTTCAAGAGCCATTGATTAATGTGAGTTTTGACTCATCTCAGATTCATCGAGGTCCAGTCAAATTGCTTGTGACTGAGCAGAGTGCTTTCGAGTTTGGTTTCTCGACTTCAGGAATGGTATTCTCCTTCACTTAAGTCGTTGATATTCATTTTATTCTTATATTTCATCCTTGTCTGTCCATGCCTTTTACTTTTCCATTTTGTTTCATTTTTATGCTTGCGTGGTTGGTCCTAGATTTGTAATGCTTGGGATTCTTAGTTTGAAAACATTTTCATTTTTTTAACCCAAATTTCACGAGTCTCTGAGACTCTGTGGGTTGGCTTGTGAACATGGGTTGTTCAATAAATTAAAAGGCCTAAGAGGGATTTAATTTGGGTATTATCTGAACCCATTAGATTGGGGCAATTGTATTTAGGCTCTGTTCTGCATGAGAGGGTAATTTTCAGAGTTTAAAAAGATTCTAAAGGAGTAATTTGGGTAATTGGCTTAAGGAATCTCTGGTATAATAGATTTCGAAGCTTCTAGGAAGCTTGGGTAGGGGTCTTTAATTGAATTTCAGACTGGTAGTAGGCTAACTTGGTTAACAAGTCAAGAACTGAGGGATTTTAAGCTAAAAAATGAGAATTAAAGAGGGGGGAAAAGTGCAAAAAACTAAAAGCTGAGGCTGCCCTACCTTCTTGCCTATAAAGGCATCATTGCTTGCCTTCCAAGGCAGACCGAAGATCGAAGAAAAATTTCTGGAAATTTGAAAATACTGACTCCAAAAATAATACTGAATTCCCTGCATTTTTGGTTTAAAATTGTTAAAAGTTGGGTTTGTTTTTGCTGGGCCCCTTAGCTAGAGCCTTTGAAAACCAAAAACTCCTATATCCGAGTAAAAATGGTCTGAGTGTTTTGGGATTTCAAAGCTTATTTTGAGGGCTGTCTGGTTTTGGGTCTACTGTGCCATTGAATCTGATTTTGCTGTGATTTTCTCCTCTACTTTGAGTCTGTTGCTGCTATTGTTTCTGTTCTGATCTCAATTCAGCTTTCCTTTCTTTTGTCTTGCCATTTGTTACCAGGTACATATCCCTGACCTTGAACACGTAAGGACTTGCTCATGTGGTGTCTTGAGGAAAAGGAAGACTGATATTGTTTTTTATCAGATGTTTCCTTCTTATTTCTTTTCTCGCTTAATTTGTTGGTTCAATTTTCTTGTATTAACATGTCTAAAGTAAGGCTATGCTGCAAGTGTTGAAATCTACGTTGAATTGCAATAGGACTGTTATCCAATATGTGATGATTTCCATTTGTTTTAATTCCCTAGGGTTTACCATTGCTAGGAGAGTTGATAAATGTTAAGTTCCAGGATGTGTTTGTAAATCCAGAATACACGGGTATTTCAGTAATTACACAATCAGTATTGTTAAGGTTGAGTTGGCATTTGAAATTTCTGTACGCTCCAATCGCTGGGAATGGAAAAATTAGCAAGTTAAATGTAATTAGCATTTTTGTTGTTGGTATGGACTCGAACTCGAGTCTGATTCTTTGATCGAACCTCAGCGATATTTGGGCTCCCAAGTCCAAGCTTTGAGGTCTTTGGTAGAGTAGGGTAGAACGCCATGGCTATTTGGGCTTGTCCCTTAAGCTTTGGAGTTTAATTGAATTAAATGCTTTGTGTAACTTCATATTTTCAAATGGTTTTGGTTAATTGTTGCTTAATTGATTTTGCATAAGTTTAAAATTCTGTGGATTGGGCCTAAAAACTGGCCCAGTTATGGAGTTCAAAAATCAGATTTGGTTTGTGTGTTATTCGTTCTGGGATGTCCTTATCATCGCCCAATTGGGCCCAGAACCTGGAAAGCATTAGAAAGATAAGAAATGGCAGGATGTGCCACGTGAATTTTCTCGTTGTTGGTTGTTGTTGGGCCAACTCGTTCTGATAGTTGGTCCAATTACTCATCGTCGAATTAGTTTAAGCTGGTTTTGCGAATTTGACTCGATAATTTCCTACGCCTTTTAGCCAATTAGCCAAGCCCTTTAATAATCAAGGCAAGCCGTATTATGTAACATGGATAGTTCACGGACCTCCAAAGTTTAGTGCGAATTCCCTTTTAAAAATAATTGAGGTGAGCCGCGCCAAATAAAATTCCAAATACGTGGCCATCATTTAAATATTTCTTTTGAATCCTTAGAAATCGATGCGCGCCATTTAGCAAATTTCCATGGCCCTCGCAAAGTTGCTAACGCATAGTTGCTTTAGGCGCGTATTTTAATAATTTACCTTCCTAAACTCGGGTGCCCACTTATGTGACCCAAATCCAAGTCTCAACGATATTAAAATATGTCAAGAACCGCGGGTGCATTTATGTAACGTGGTTCGAAATGTGTTTTAATAACATTGCAATTTCTTTAAAAATTAAATAAAAGAGGTTATAAAGTTAAAATCGTATTATAGGCTAAAACATGTATTAGGATCAGATAATAGGCCAATTATAACAGTTGAGCGACCGTGCTAGAACCATGGAACTCGGGAATGCCTAACACTTACTCCCGAGTTAATAGAATTCCTTACCCGGATTTCTGTATTCGCGAATTGTAATACAGAGTCAATCTTTTTCTCGACTCGGGATTCGAACTGGTGACTTGGGATACCATAAAATTATCCCAAGTGGCGACTCTGAATCTTCAAAAAATAATCCCATTTCGATTGTCACTTTAAGTTGGAAAAAACTCCCTTATACTACCCTTCTCTGAGGGGTGTAGGTAAAAGGAGGTGTGACAATAATCATACAGAAAGGTAACAAAGTTGAGAGCATGGAAATCATGAATTAATTAGGAGCTTGTTAAGGTGAAACACTTAAAATAGGATAGAAAGCATGCTGGTTTAGAAACCATTAGACAAGTGTCCTGGATCAATAGGAACATGCTAAAGTAGAGTAATTAACTTATTGGTCAGGACAAATAGACATGTTGTTTAAAGGCAGTAAACTGGAAGCACATAGGTCACTTTACATAGAAGTAGACATGCTGATTAAGATCAACAGGCATGAAGCACATAGGTCTAATTACATAGCCTGTTGAATGATAACAAAAGTGGAGACATACCAGTTAAGAGATAGCAACAAGAAAGTGAAGCAAATAGGATCCAAAAGGTCTAGCCTTGGCTTTTAGCTGACTGGACAGTGCAACAAACACAAGTAACATGAAGATTTGCAATGGAGAGTGTGTATGAATAAGAGCAAGGATTTGTGTGTGTTTCTGTATTTATCTATGTATGTGTGCGTGTCTTAAAAGAAAATCAGAATGGAGTTTATATAGCACTTAGAAAGGTAAAACAAATAAAGCAAGAGAATTACAGTTCATAAGTAAGGTAAGCAAATATAATTAATCAGTGAATTGGGGCTAAACCCAAGCTAATTTATACAAACAGAATCCGGAAAAGTCACCTTAAAATAAGGAGAATCATTTACCAGCCCGAATTGGGATTAAAACAAGGAAAATAAACCAATTATTGACCATAAATTAGACTAATTAATCTAAATAATGCAAGTAATACTAATTAAAAGTCATAAATAAAGAAAATAGGTAAAATCACGGGGAAGTACTGATTTTAACAGGAAAATATAATCGAACCCTAAATAAAATCAATCAATCTATTTTGATTGACAGAGATAAACAATTAACGGAAAAAAATTGAAGTAATTAGTGCAATAAGCACAGAAACCTAGGTTTTAAAGCATATACACAAAAATTAGTCAAACTAGTAAAGATAATCAGATTCAAACACTTAGGAGTTTTAAAACCTTTTGGGAGAGAGTTTAAACAAAACCCTAATTTCAGAAAACATTGGAATCGACTAGTAATAAGGAAAAACAAAAGGTTTTTCAAAGAGAAATACCAAATAACACTTAAAAACGTTTCAGATCTACAAGGATCTAAACAAACCCAAGTAGTAGAAGATTAGGGTTTAAAAAATGATAGAGATGAAAGAAAACCTGGTTTAAACCCATAGATTCGAGCCATAAACACGAAGATAATGGTACTCACAAACGGAAATGGCCATAGGTAGCTTATGAAAAAGTTTTAATCAAAAACTGAGTTGAATCTCTTCGAGATTCTTTCATAAATCAACGTAATCGAACAACCAGAAGAGGCTAGATAAGGCAATAAATCACCAGATGACCCCATATCTGGTCAAGAATCGAAGGGGTTTTGGGGAATTTTTGAGTGACGGCACTCTAGGGTTTGAGGGTGTCCGAGAGAGAAGAGAGGAGGAGAGGATTCAAAGGCGGCGCAAATGAGAGAGTGAGGTAGGGTTTTGGGGAGTTGGATTAATTAAAAAAGGAAACTATATCTGAACCGTTGATCTCAAGAGATCAACGGCCAGGATTAGTTAAAGGTTGGTGCTGGTTAGATGAGGAATTGAGCCTGGGTATTTTTAATTGGGCTAAGGGTAGGATTTGGGCTAGGTCCGGAATTAAAACAAAAATCAAAAGGGTTATTTGTTAAATACTCAATTAATTCGATAAATAATTTTAAAAATAATTAAAAAATTATTAAAAATGATTTTCATGTATAAAAAATGATTTAAAATTAATTACTTAATATTATAAAATTATAAAAAGCTATTTTCTGGTAAAATAAAGTAATGATGCATATATAGGCTATTATTGCAAAGGTATTGCAATTATAACCCAAAAAATATAAATATAGCTACTCATGAAATAATTAAAGCTTGGTATAAATATAAGTGATAAAAGTAAACCATAAAATTATTATTAAATCGTTTTTGATGTAATTAGTAATTACTTATATAATAAAATGCTAGAATAAATTAATTAAAATCCTTTTAAAAATACTGAAAATTATAGAAAATACTGGTTGATGCTCATGCACTATTTTGAAAGTATATATGTATTTTGAAATATATGCGGGAAAAATTGGGTATCAACAATTATTTTAAATCATTTTTATGCACAAAAATTATTTTATCATTTATTAGCTATTTTTACAGATTATTTTATCAGTTAATTGGGTATTTAACAAATAGCCTCTTTTAATTTGGTTTAATTTCGGACCTTAGCCCAATTTTCTACCCCAGCCCAATTAAATCATACCATGACCCAATTTCCTAACCCGACCTAGCCCAAGATTAATCATGGCCGTTGATCTCAAAAGATCAACTGTCCAGGATCAATTTTCCTTTTTTAACTTAACCAAACGACCCTAACCCTAGTCATTTCTTTCGCCCCGCCGCCCTTGAATCCCTTCTCCTCTCTTCTCTCTCAAACTCTCACCTAACCCTAGCCCGCCATCACTGGAAACCCTTCAATCCATGGGGTTTCCCATCGATCTTAGGCCCCATCCGGCCTCCTACCTCTACTGGTTGTTCGATTTCTTTGTTGTTTGATGGAATCTCGAAGAGATTCAACACAGAATTGGCTTCAACTCTTTATTTTCTCGATGAACCTGCATGTGTTCATCTTTATGTTTGTGAGTGTTTTTATCTATAAGTTTATGGCTTAAACCTCTGGTTCTAAACTGGATTTTTCTCACCTCGGTCCATTTTTCAAAACCCTAGTCTCTTTCTACTCGAGTCTGTTCAGATCTTTGTAGATCTGAGATGATTCTAAGTCTATCTGATATTTCTCTTTAAAATCTTCTGTGTTTTCTTATTATTTAACCGATTTTAGTGTTCCTCTAAAAACTAGGGTTTCATCTTTTAAGTTTCTGCAAATATTTTAAAATGCTTAAAGGTTCAACACTGGCCTTTCTTCTTTATTGTTCGACTAATTTCTCTGCTTGATGTTTCATCTATGGGTTTCGATATGCTTAAAGTTTTCCGTTATTCGATTATTTGTCTCAATGTTCTTGCCCGTTCACTTTGGCCTGGTTAAATAAATTGATTAATTAATTTATTTGCCAAATTAGGTTTTGAAATTATATTTTCCTTTTAAAATTGGTATCTTTCTGAGATTTTTATTTATTCTTTCCTTATATATGACTTATAATTGGTACTACCTTCCTTAATTAGGTTACTAGCCTGATTTCTAGGATCTGATTGTTTTAACCAGCCCATAAATGGTTTTTGATTTATTTGGTTACCTTATTAAACCTCTAACTTGGCTGTTAATTGATTCTCCCTAATTTAAGGGGTCTTTTCCGAATTCTGTTGTGTTAATTGATTGGGTCTAGCCCTAATTAACTGGTTAATTTGATTTGCATAGCTTATTCATGAATTCTTAATTTTCTTTGCCTTATTTATTTTACTCTGTTGAATGCTATATAAACCTCCTCATTCTGATTTTTTAGAACACATGAACATACACGGAAAGATACATAAACACCTACACACATAAACTCTTACTCCTACTCACACACTCAAAGCCATAGTTCTTTCTGTTACTTCTATCTACTGCACTGTCTAGCCGGCTGAAAGCTAAGGTGTCACGATCCTAGTTTGCCCTTTGTGAACTATCGTGATGGCACCTAGTCTCTACGACTAGGTAAGCCTAACAAATACGGAAAAAGAAATAATTGCAGAAAGAAAATAATTAAAAATTGAGATAAAAAATGAGACAGTGTTTAAGTTGCCACTTGACATATAATAGTACAAGAATCTCAACCTAACACTCCCAAAATCCGAAACCCCATGAATCACAAGCTAAGAGTTTACATAAAAATCTCTAACTCTAGAAATATTTATTAACAAGGAAAATACAGAAGGGCTATACTAGTACTGAGAATAAAAAGGGACTCTTCAGTCTGCGGACGCAGCAGATATACCTCGAAGTCTCTACAAAAGTGTCTCGCCTCAAGTGTGATAAGACTGAGTGGAAGTACCTGGATGTGCACATGAAAAATATGTGCAGAAAGGGCATGATTACACCACAACGGTACTCAGTAAGTGCCAAGCCTAACCTCGATCAAGTAGTGACGAGGAAGGTCAAGGCCCTACTAAGATTAAATGAAATATAAGGTATAACAGTATAGGATAAGATAGTATAATTAAGTACAATAGTAAGAAGTAACACAAAAATGAAACAACAACAACAGCTACTACAACAGAGACAAATTAATTACAGAAAGGAATACAGCTCAACACAGAGATAGCAACTGGGGATCTACCAAGATACCGTCCTGTAGCCCCCAAATGTAAATATCCAGCAAACCGAGGATCTACCAGGATACCGTCCTGTAGCCCCCAAATGTAAATGTCCAATGGATCTCCCAGATGTCGTCCCGTAGGCGAACTCATAGTGCGCCGGGTATCTACCGGAAACCCGATCCTTAGTCCCCAAATGTAAATACCCAGTACTGGGGGAATCTACTGGGTGCAGTCCCGTAGTTCCAATATAAATGTGTAAGGGGATCTACTGGAATACAAACCTTGTCCCAAAGTAAACATGCAGGGGGATCTACCGGGATACCGTTCCATAGTCCCAAAGTAAACGCACAGCAGCAACACGAAGAATATTCAACTCAATCCAAATTTCATACCAAGGTAAAACATGTATTTCTAACCTATCATGTTACAAAGAATTCAAATAAAGCAGTTTGAGCAAATAAAGCAATTAAGTTAATTAGACATGCTTCCCTAAGCTAACGGTAGGCTTAAATTGCAAGTAGTATAAACAGGGAGGAAAACACAGTTGTAGTTACTTAATGAAAACAAGATTTTCAACAATTAGCATATGTACGCTCTCGTCACCTAACATACAAGACATTTCATACATCAACAAATACCAAATCCTAAGGGAAGTTCCCCCACACAATGTTAGACAAGTCACTTACTTCGAACCGGCTCAAAACCAACCCGAGACCACGTTCTTGCCACGAGTACTCGACTCCAAATGACTCAAATCTATTTAATTCAATTGCATAACATAAATATAATTTCAAGTAACTGATTCCACAAATAAATTCTAAGCTAATACGCGAAATTAGGTAAAATGACCAAAATGCCCCCCGGGCCCACATCTCGAAATCGGGTAAAAGTTTTGGACTATGAACCCTCATTCACTCACGAGTCTAACTATACCAAAATTATCCAAATCCAATGTCAAATCCCCAATCAAAACTCGAAAATTAGGTCTATGAACTTTTCTAAATTTTGCCCCAATTTCTCACCCCAAATCCGAAATTAGATGATGAATTCATGTTTAGAATGGGTTATAAGCAAAAAGGAGTTAAGAATCGTTACCCGCAAACTCCCTACGAAAATCTTCCCAAAATTCGCCTCCTACCGAGCTCCCCAATTAAATTTTGTGATATGAACTCAAAACTCTCGACTTTGAAATTTAAGTTCTGCCTAGACGCGTTCTTCTTCGCGAACGCGAGACTACTACCGCGAATGCGATGAACAAAAATCCTATTGGCCAACTTTCTCTTTCGCGAACACGAGGGTCCACTCGCGAACGCGTAGCTTCAGCTTTAAAGCCTTCGCAAACGCAACCTAATACTCGCGAACGCGTACAGAAATTTCATGGGGTCCCCAACAGCTCCACCTTTCCTCTTCATGAACGAGCTCCGCTCCTCGCGTCCGCGATACTTCCCCTAGCCAGCCTTCGCGAACGCGATCTCCCCTTTGCAAACGCGAAGGCCAAAAGTATGCAACAGAAAAACCAGCAAATTTGTTGTACACCTAAGTCCAAAAATGATCTGTTGAGTATCTGAAACACACCTGAGGCGCTCAGGACCTCAACCAAACATGCCAACCAATCCTAAAACATCATTCAAACTTGTTCCAACCTTTGGAATGCTCAAAACAACATCAAAACACCAATTTAACATCGGATTCAAGCCTAAGAACTCCATAAACTCTCAAATTACGCTTTCGATCAAAAAGTCTATCAAGCCTCGTCCGAATGACCTGAAATTTTGCAAGCACGTCACATTAAATACTACGAAGCTACTTCAACTTTCGGAATTCCATTCCGACCCCGATATCAAAATCTCACTATCGAACCGGAAACTTCAAAAATTTAACTTTCGGCATTTCAAGCCTAAATAAGCCACGGACCTCCAAAACACAATCCGAACACGCCCCTAAGCCCGAAATCACCCAACGGAGCTAATGGAACTAACGGAATTCCATTCCGAAGACGTCTTCACACTGCTCCGACTATGGTCCAAATTCTAAAGCTTAAGCTTTCTTTTAGGGACTAAGTGTCCCAAAACACTCCGAAACTCAAAACCAAACATCCCGGCAAATCAAAATAGCAAAAAAAACATGGGAAAAGCAGTTAACAGGGGATCAGGGCATTAATTCTTAAAACAACCGGTCAGGTCGTTACATCCTCCTACACTTAAACATTCGTTCGTCCTTGATCGAGCATAGAGACATACCTGAAGTAGTAAAAAGATGTGGGTAACGACTGCGCATATCCTGCACGGTCTCCCAGGTCACCTCCTCAACTGGCTAACCCTGTCACTGAACCTTTACTTATGCAATGTTCTTTGACCTCAGCTTTCGAACCTGCCTGTCCAATATCGCTACTGGCTCCTCTATATAAGTTAGATCCTTGTCCAACTGAACTGAACTGAAATCCAACACGTGCGACGGATCACCATGATACCTCCGGAGCATCGAAACATGCAATACTGGATGAACTCCTGCCAAGCTAGGAGGTAAGGCAAGCTCATAAGCAACCTCCCCAACACGCCGCAATATCTCAAAAGGACCAATAAACCTCGGACTCAACTTCCCTTTCTTCCCAAATCTTATAAAGGCCTTTATAGGCAAAACTTGAAATAGAACCCGCTCTCCAACCATATAGGAAACATCACAAACCTTCCAGTCCGCGTAACTCGTCTGTCTGGATTGGGCTGTATGGAGTCTATCCTGAATCACCTTAACCTTCTCCAAAGCATCCTGAACCAAGTCTCTGCCCAATAATCTAGTCTCACCCGGCTCAAACCAACCCACCGAGGATCTACACTGCCTACCATATAAAGCCTCAGGCGGAGGCATCTGAATGCTGGACTGATAGCTGTTGTTGTAGGCAAACCCTGCCAATGGCAAGAACTGATCCCAAGAACCTCCAAACTCAATCACACATGCACGGAGCATATCCTCAAGAATCTAAATAGTACACTTGGACTGTCCGTCTATCTGAGGGCGAAATGGTATACTCAACTCCACCCGGGTACCTAACTCGTGTTGTATGGCCCTCTAGAACCGTGATGTGAACTAAGTACCTCTATCTGAAATGATGGAAACTAGAATACCATGCAGACAAATAATCTCCCGGATATAAATCTCCGCCAGACGCTTCGAAGAATAGGTAATACACATAGGAATGAAGTGCGCGGACTTGGTTAGCCGATCCACAATCACCCAAATGGCATCAAACTTCCTTAAAGTCCGTGGGAGCCCAAGTACAAAGTCCATGGTGATCCGCTCCCACTTCCACTTCGGAATCTCAATTTGCTGAAGCAACCCACCCGGTTTCTGGTGCTCATACTTCACCTGCTGACAATTGAGGCACCAAGCTATAAACCCAACTATATCTTTCTTCATGCTCTCCACCAATAATGCTGCCTCAAATCCTGGTACATCTTTGCGGCACCCAAATGAATGGAATACCGCGAACTGTGGGCCTCTTCTAGAATCAACTCCCGAAGCCTATCAACATTGGGTACACATACCCAACCCTGCATCCTCAATACCCCGTCATCACCAATAGTCACATCTCTAGCATCACGGTGCTGAACCTTATCCTTGAGGACAAGCAAATGAGGGTCATCAAACTGACGCTCCTTGATACGATCAAATAATTAAGACCGAGAAACCACGCAAGTTAGAACCTGACTGGGCTCCGAAAGATCCAATCTCACAAATTGGCTGGCTAAGGCCTGAACATCCATTGCCATGGGCCTCTCCGCTACTGGTAAATAAGCTAAACTCCCCAAATTCTCCGCCCGGTGACTCAAAGCTTTGGCCACCACATTGGCCTTGCCCGGGTGATACAAAATAGTGATATCATAGTCCTTCAGCAGCTCTAACCACCTCCTTTGGCGCAAATTAAGATCCTTCTGCTTGAACAGATGCTGCAAACTCCGGTGATCAGTATAAATCTCACAAGGCACACCGTACAAATAATGACGCCAGATCTTCAAGGCGTGAACAATAGTAGCTAACTCGAGATCATGGACAGGATAATTCTTCTCATGTACCCTCAACTGTCTGGATGCGTAGGCAATCACCCTACCGTCCTGCATCAATACCACTCTAAGGCCAATCCTCGAGGCATCACAATAGACAGCAAGACCCCGAACCTGTAGGCAATATCAAAACTGGGGTTGTAGTCAAAGTTGTCTTGATCTTCTGAAAGCTTGCCTCACACTCTTCCGTAAACTGGAGCACCCTTCTAGGTCAGCCTAATCATAGGTGCTGCAATCGATGAAAATCCCTCAACAAAATGACGATAGTAACCCACCAATCCAAGAAAACTATGGATCTTTGTAGCTGAGGATGGTCTGGGCCAACTCTGCACTGCCTTCACTTTCTTCGAATCCACCTGAATACCCTCACTCGATACCACATGGCCTAAGAATACCACGGAATCCAACCAAAACTCACATTTTGAGAACTTAGCATATAACTTCTTTTCCCTCAAAGTCTGAAGCACAGTCCTCAGGTGTTGCTCATGATCTTCCTGACTCCGGGAACACACCAAAATGTAATAAATAAAAACAATGACGAACGAGTCAAGATATGGCTAGAACACATTGTGCATCAAATGCATAAAGGTTGTTGGGGCATTGGTCAGCCCAAATGACATAACAAGGAATTCGTAATGACTATACCGAGTCCTGAAAGCAGTCTTCGGGATATCTGGCTCCCGAATCTTCAACTGATGGTAACTTGAGCGCAAGTCAATCTTAGAAAATACTCGTGTGCCCTGAAGCTGGTCAAACAGATCATCAATACGAGGCAAAGGATAATGGTTCTTCACTCTAACTTTGTTCAACTGGCGATAATCAATGCACATACGCAGAGAACCATCTTTTTTCTTCACAAACAAGATAGGAGCACCCCAAGGTGATACACTGTTCCAAATGAAACCCTTTCAACTCAGGAGGGGCAATACGATACGGAGGAATAGAAATGGGCTGAGTTTCCGACAAGAGATCAATGCCAAAATCAATATCTCTATCAGGCGGCATGCTCGGAAGATTAGCTGAAAACACATCAGGAAAATCTCGTACTACTAGGACTAAATAAACTATAGGGGTATCAATACTGACATCTCTCACATAAGCTAGATACGCGTCACACCCCTTCCCAACCATACATTGAGCCTTAAGGAATGAAATAACTCTACTGGAAGTATGATCTAAGGTACCCCTCCATTGTACTCGTGGTACACCTGGCATAGCCAGCATCACAGTTTTGGCGTTACAATCAAGAATAGCATAATGGGGCGAAAACCAGTCCATGCCCAAGATAACATCAAAATCTACCATGCTGAGCAATAATAAATCGGCTCTGGTCTCAAAAACACTAAAAGCAACCACACACAACCAATAAACGCGGTCCACAACAAGAGAATCCCCCACATGAGTGGAAACATAAACAGGAGAACTCAAAGAATCCCGAGATACACCCAAATGCGGAGAAAAATAAGAAGACACATAAGAATAGGTGGAGCCTGGATCGAATAAAATCGATGCATCTCTATGACAAACTAGGACAATACCTGTGATGACAGAATCGGAGGCAACAACCTCGGTATGGGCAGGAAGGGCATAATATCTGGCATGGCCTCCCCCTCTAGGGTGACCTCTACCTCCCTGACCTCAACCTCTAGCTGGTTGAGCTGGTGGGGTAGCAACTAGAGCTATAATCATAGCCTGAGAACCCTGTGGGGCACGCTGTGGCTGAGAAGTCTGTGGAGGTGCAGTCCTCCTAAGTCTAGGGCAATCCTTCACCACATGGCGTGTGTCACCACACTCAAAACAAGCTCTGGGAGGACGTGGTGGCTGGGAACCGTGCAGTACAGGTACTCTAAGACCCCTGAACACCTGAAACATTGTGCGAAATCTGAGATGCAAACTGAGCTGGGTGACCCACAAAACCTCTAACATGTCGTACTCTTCCTCCAAAGTAAGGACCAGTGGATATCTCCAGTACACGAGGTCTCTTCGCTTCCCTATACTCTCTTTCCTGACCTTATCTGTCCTCTCTCTCCTGGACCCACCTATCCTCTACTCGGTGAGAGGTCCTCACCACTCACTGACGTGTTTCATGCTCTTTCTTGCTTACGCTTTGATTATAAACTCTTACAAAATAGTCGCAAAAGGCTCATAAGTTGTGCTTGATTGCAGGTTTGATCAACAAAGTGATGAAACATCAAAGATCGACTCAAAAGGAGTGAAACCTGCACAAGTACCAAAGATAAGATAACTCAGGACAAACAGGCCTAGTGCGGTCGCACTACACTTTGTGTGGTCCGCACTAGGGAGATTCAGAGAGCTGGATTTGAAGGCATCAAAGTAGTGTGGCCGTAGTACATATTGTGCGGTCCGCACTGAAGACACCGCGGCCGCACTACCATTTTATGCGGTCCGCGAAAACAAACTTTAGAGATATGTCAAGTGCCAAGGTTAAAGCCTGTGCGGTCCGCAGTCCATTCTGCGCAGACCGCATTGGAAGCCTTCGCGGCCACGGTCCATTCTGCGCGGTACGCGGAGCATGGGATCAGAGAGTTGACTTTCAGATTCAAGAGCCTAGCGCGGCCGCAGACCATTTTGTGCGGTCCGCACTGACCCCGTAGGGGCATTTTTGTTTAGTTTTTCCAGCTTAGTATAAATAGAACCTTTTCCAATTTTTAGGGCATCAGCTATTTTTTGAACAAAGATGCGCTCGTGAGAAGACCATCTGTAGCCATTTTGAGAATTTTTACTCAGTTTTTATCATTGAATCTTTGTATCTACCTTAGCAATAAATTAATATATCTTTATCTTCATCTATTTCTTTGTTTTTCTCTTCAAGCATGAGTAGCTAAACTCATTATCTAGGGTTGTGGCTCAACCCTAGCGTGGGTAATTGATGGGTGTTGTGATTTAAGGTTAGATTGACTATGGGTGTTTGTTATTTGGGTCAATTTTATGGTTTATTTATGAATTGGTGGTTGAAAACACTGGTTTGTGCTAAGTTGACTTGGATCTTCTTGAGAAAGAGAGCCTAAGTCTCCAAAATTGACCCAACAAGAAATTGGGATGGACTCAAGAGAATTGATAGTCTCAATTAAAGGGTTAAACCTCGAGAGAGTAATTACCCAACTTGAACCCTAGTTGCTTGAGCAAATTTGCCTACCCATTTGGTCTTGAGAAAGTCAATTGGGCATAATCACTCTCTCTACCGAGAGGTGTGAGATTGGGTAAAATCGTGCAGCGGTTATAGCATATTTCCCCAATCATGTCAATCGTGTCTTAGAAGTAATTACCCGTCAATTAGCCACCTAGGTAAAAGTCACTACCCTAGTGCCTTTTTATCCATTAAATACAACTTTTAGAAATTCTCATTTAGCATAATCTAGTTGCATTTATAATTAGTAGTTGATAATAGTAGTTTGTTAAAGGAAAACCAAAAATGATTGGAAGTGATATTTGGAACAAATACACAATTCCACTCTAAATAGATACTCGACTCCATTCCTAGTTCCCTGTGGAAATCGATCCCGACCCATAAATCGGGTAAAAGCTATTGCGACCCTCTCTTATTACTTTTTAGTAGTGCGGAGTAGGCAGCGATCAACTTTTTGGCGTCGTTGCCGGGGAGCTAACGGTTTTGGTTATCTATTTAGTTAGTTTTGTGTATTGTTCTTATTTCCTTCTTTGTTACTTACTTGTTTGTGTCATTGCTCTGGTACCAACATTGGTTTAAACAACGCTAATGACCCTCTTGGAAACGTGATAGCGGGGGAGGAGGTAGATGATCTTGAGCAAGATGAGGTGCCTCTTGCACATCAAGGTCAACGGAGAGGCCGGAATGTCAATGCTAATCCAAATGACAACATTCCAGACCCTCCCTCGGTTCCTCCAAGAGTGGCTCCCAGAGTATTACCGAACCAGGGCTACGCAAGTGCTATTGTCCCACCCCGAATCCGGGTGGGCAACTTTCATATAACCAATGTGATGTTGACCTTACTTGAGCAGTGTGGGTACTTCATGGGCGTTGCAAATCAAAATGCCCACAAACATCTCAAGGGGTTCATAGATACATGTTGGGGGAGCAAGTAGACGAATGTATCTGAGGATGTGTTGAGATTAAGACTTTTACCATTCTCACTTCGGGGGAAGGCATTAGACTGGCTCGAGAGACTCCTCAACCATTCCATCACAACTTGGGATGAGTTGGCGAATTGGTTTATTGCCAAATTATTTTCTCCTAGTCATATGGCGGCACTTCGAGATGAAATATTGGCCTTCAAGCAAGAGCCAACGGAACCTTTGCATGAGATTTGGGAGCGGTATAGGACGATGGTGAAGGAATGCCCAAATAATGATATGACCGAGGCCATGATCCAACAAACCTTCTACCGGGGCATAAATACTACAAATCAATGCATTGTGAACTAATTGGCTAGGGGCAATTTTATGAAGCTTTCTTATGATGAGGCATGTGATTTACTTGATGAAATGGCGGACACTTCTTCAGCATGGCAGAGTAGAGCAAATATGCCTCAAGGTGACCCTACGGTTATTCATTTGCCCAAGGAATTACATGATCACGGGCAAGCGATAGCTGAGCTTACTACTACTATGAACCAATAGGCTAAGGCACGATTGCAACAAGTTCATAATCCTCGCCAAGTGAATGCCATGGAAGGTGTTAGTATGCTTGTCAACAAAAGAAGTGAAAGGAGGCAACAAAATCAAGGGAATTATGAGCAATATGATGATACATGTGATGGGTTTCAAAATGATGGTTATGATGATCAAAGTGAAGAGGTACAATATGTCAACAACTATCAAGGCAATAGAGGCAACTCTTCAAACCAATAATGGCGACCCCAAGGAAATTGGGGAAATCAACAACAAGGTGGTGGTAATTGGAACAACCAGAACCAAAAACAACAATTGGGGTAATCAAAACAACAACCAAGGAAATTGGACTAGAAATAACAACAATTGGGGCAACAATAACAATCAAGGAGGGTGGAACAACAATGGAAACCAACACAACCAGGGGCAAGGCTTTCAAAGGCCCCTAATGTACCAACAACCGAACAATCCACCCCCTTTCCCTTCTCAAGGTTCTAGTTCTTCTGGTAATGATATGAGCAGAATTGAAATGATGTTCGAGTAGATGATGAAGAGTAATGCGGATTCGGATGCACAGTTAGCTTCTCACAATACCTCTATCCGAAACATGGAGGTGCAATTAGGCCAAATCTCTCAGTCATTGAATACTCGCCCAAAGGGTACTCTACCAAGTGATACGGTATGGAACCCAAAGGGTGGGAACAATCATGTTATGGCAGTCACAACAAGAAGTGGGAGAGGCGGTGATGTGAATGCCTCTAAGCAAAAGCAAGTCGTGGATGATGATGTTGAGTTGCAAGATGACGAAGTCCCTTTGGTAGTTGAAGATGTGGTTGATGAAAATGTGAACAATGAAGTGAGGATTGATATTCAAGAAGTCGAGGTGGAAACTCAAAATGATGTGAACCCGTCTAGGGAACACATAATTGACATGCTAGAGCCGGTTGTGCCTAAAGCCAAGGCATACTTTGCCAAGGTCACCTTCACCTTATCCTCAAAGGCTCGCGAAGCAGAAGAATGATAATCAGTTTAAAAAGTTCATTGACATGATGAAGAGCTTATCTATTAATGTGCCTTTGGTGGAGGCACTTGAAAAAATGCCGGGTTATGCAAAATTCATGAAAGATTTGGTTACAAAGAAGCATTCTATGAATTGTGAAACTATAAAGATGACTCACCAAGTTAGTGCTATAGTGCATTCAATGGTCCCGAAGCTTGAAAATCCCGGTGCTTTCACCATTCCTTGCACCATTGGGAGTGCGGATTTTGCCAAGGCTCTATGTGATTTGGGAGCTAGTATCAATTTAATGCCCTACTCGGTTTTCAAAACTTTGGGTATCGGGAAACCTAGGTCAACCTCAATGAGAATTCAAATGGCGGATCGATCGATGAAGCGACCTTTGGGAATTATTGATGATGTGATTGTCTGGGTGGACAAATATATTTTGCCGGCTGACTTTGTCATTTTGGATTATGAAGTGGACTATGAGGTTCCTATTAACTTGGGCAGACCTTTCCTTGCAACGAGGAAGGCATTGGTTGATGTTGAAGTGGGTGAGCTCACTTTCCGAGTGGGAGATGAAAAGGTCGTTTTCCATGTTTGCAAGTCTATGAAGCAACCCAATAACACCGAGGTGTGCTCATTTGTAGACCTTGTCATAGCTGTGATTGTGGATGATACCAGTGTTATGATCAACGTGGAGGATCCTCTTGAGGCCGTGCTATTAAATCTTGATGTCAATGAGGATGCAGGTAGAGTGGAGTGCATGAATGCCTTACATGGGATGGGCTTTTATTCTTATGAGCCTAGAAAATTGTCTTTGGATCTTGAAAACCGGAAAACTCCACCAACAAAGTCATCAATTGAGGAGCCACCGGTGTTGGAGTTGAAACCACTTCCTCCACACCTCAGGTATAAATTCTTGGGCTCAAACTCTACTTTACCAGTTATTCTTTCTTCTTGCCTTACTAACATGCAGGTTGAGGCCACTTTGGCGGTGCTTCAAAAGCGGAAAAGGGCAATTGGCTGGACTCTAGCTGACATTCGGGGAATAAGCCCCGCATTTTGTATGCACAAAATTATCTTGGAGGATGATGAAAAGCCTTCCTTGGAGCTTCAAAGAAGATTGAACGAGGCTATGCAAGAAGTGGTGAAGAAAGAGGTGATCAAATGGTTGGATGTCGGGGTTGTGTACCCCATTTCTGATAGCTTGTGGACTTTTCCGGTGCAATGTGTACCAAAGAAGGGTGGTATGACTGTGGTGACCAATGACAATAATGAACTTATTCCTACTCAGACAATCACAGGTTGGAGGGTTTGCATGGACTACCGGAAGCTAAACAAGGTGACCCGAAAGGACCATTTCCCATTGCCATTCCTTGACCAAATGTTAGATCGTCTTGTTGGACGTGCTTTTTATTGATTTTTGGATGGGTACTCGGGGTATAATCAAATCTTAATTGCCCCAGAGGATCAACAGAAGACCACATTTACTTGTCCATATGGAACCTTCGCTTTCTCTCGGATGTCGTTCGGATTGTGTAATGCTCCGGCGACATTCCAAAGATGCATGATGGCTATTTTCACCGACATGGTGGAAGATATATTGGAGGTCTTCATGGATGATTTCAGTATGGTTGGTGACTCCTTTGAATAGTGTTTGGGTAATTTGGATAGAGTGTTGGCCCGGTGTGAAGACACAAACCTCATACTCAATTGGGGAAAATGTCATTTCATAGTTGAAGAGGGTATAGTATTGGGTCACAAAATTTCAAAGCGAGGGATTGAAGTTGACAAAGCCAAGATATGATTTCAAGGCTTTCTCCCCCCATTTCTGTCAAAGGGGTGAGGAGTTTTCTTGGGCACGCGGGTTTTTACCGAAGGTTTAAAAAAGATTTTTCAAAAGTGGTACACCCCTTGTGCAAGTTGCTAGAAAAGGATGCAAAGTTTGTGTTCGATGAGGGATGTATGCAAGCATTCGAGCTTCTCAAGCTTAAGTTGACCACTACCCCGATCATTACCGCACAAAATTGGATCTTGCCTTTCGAGCTCATGTGTGATGCAAGTGATGTTGCAGTTGGGGCTATTTTGGGTCAAATGGTTAACAAGATGTTTAATCTGGTGTACTACGCAAGCAAGACCATGAATGAGGCTCAAAGGAACTATACAGTCACCGAGAAAGAGTTGTTGGCTATAGTGTTTGCAATGGAAAAGTTTTGACCATATCTTATGGGAGCCAAAGTTATAATGCACACACTGATCATGCCGCCCTGAGGTATTTGATGACAAAAGAAAGACTTCAAGGCAAGATTGATGAGATGGGTGTTACTACTTCAAGAGTTTGATCTAAAAATTGTGGACCGGAAAGGTAGTAAGAATCAAGTGGCGGAACACTTGTCCCATTTGGAGGGGGAGGCCTTGTGATGGCCTTGAGATCAATGATTCATTTCCTGACGAACAACTCCTTGTGGTGCCAATTAATGATATGCCATGGTTTGCCGATATTGTCAATTACCTTGTGACTAGAATAATCCCGTGTGAGCTCTCTTCTAACCAAAGGAATAAGCTCTAGCGGGATAGTTTGGATTTCTATTGGGATGAGCCATACTTGTTCAAGATTTGCACGAATGGTGTGATTCGTAGATGTGTCCCGAAGGAAGAACAATTGAGTATCTTAGAGGCTTGCCATTCTTCACCTTATGGTGGCCATCATGGTGGGGTGAGGACCGCCTCGAAAGTTCTTAGTTGTGGATTCAATTGGCCTACCTTGTTCAAAGATGCGGGTGATTTTGTGAAGAGGTGTGACGAGTGCCAAAGAGCGGGCGAAATTTCAAAAAGGGATGAGATGCCTCTCAATACCATTCTTGAAGTGGATATCTTTGATGTTTGGGGCATCGATTTCATGGGTCCATTTGTTAGCTCTTGTGGGAATACTTACATTCTCGTGGCGGTTGACTATGTCTCAAAATGGGTTGAAGTCGTGGCTTTGCCTAACAATGAAGCCCAGAGTGTTGTTGCATTTCTTAAAAAGAGCATCTTCACAAGGTTTGGCACTCCTCGTGCGATTATTAGTGATGAGGGGTCTCACTTTTGCAATAAAGCTTTCGACACATTGCTTTCCAAGTATGGTGTTAATCATAAGGTTTTGATCCCTTATCATCCTCAAGTTAGTGGTCAAGTGGAAGTCTCCAACAGAGAAATCAAAAGTATCTTGTCAAAGACGGTCAATGCAAATAGGACCGATTGATCGAAGAAGTGGGATAACTCTCTATGGGCTTATCGGACGGTTTACAAAACTCCGATTGGGATGTCTCCGTATCGGTTGGTGTTTGGGAAAGCATGCCATCTTCCGGTTGAGTTAGAGCACAAGGCCATGTGGGCTTTGAGAAAGTTGAATCTTGAATGGGATGTTGCAACTAATCTTCGGGTTGAACAACTCAATGAACTTGATGAATTTAGATTCCATGCCTACTCCAGTTCGTCCTTGTATAAGGACAAGATGAAGTACCTTCATGACAAATATGCTCGTGGAAAGGAGTTCAACGTAGGTGATTTGGTTCTCTTATTCAACTCCCGGTTACGTCTGTTTCCGGGAAAGCTCAAATCCAAATGGAGTGGACCGTTTGAAGTTGTGTTTGTGATCCCTTTTGGTGCTCTTGATTTGAAAAACAAAAATGGTGAAGTCTTCAGAGTTAATGGGCATCGGGTCAAGCATTATCTTGGAAAGTTTGATGACAGCCACGTGGTGGCGCTCCTTCATCTCAAGTGATGTGGTGGTAACATACGTTGTGCCGCGATGTTAAATCAGGCATTTCTTAGGAGGTAACCCATGTGTTTTTCTTCTTGTTTTCTTTGATTTTCTTTGTAGTATCGGATTGATTTTTGGGCTGACTGGTTGTGCGATGTTGCAGGGATTGTGTTGAGGCAGTGCAACACATAGTAAGAAAATGTTCAGTCTCTAAAGTTGCCAGTGTGGCCGCACTACATTCTGTGTGGTCCGCACTGGTGAAGGCCAGAGTGATACCTCTTTGAAGTTGGCCACTGCGGCCGAAATACACTTTGTGCGGTCCGCAGTAGACCACTACGGCCGCGGTCTGTTTTATGCGGACCACAGTGGGATACTGGGCCAAGCTTGATCATAACAGCCCAGTGCGGACCGCAGTCCATTTTGTGCGGTCCGCACTGGTAGGTGAGGCTAGGCCCCAGGGGCTTTTATATAAATAGACCCTGGGGACCCCCTTTTTACTCTTTTCGCAAAAAATTGAATCTCAGAGCATATTATTACTGTTCACTCCCTGGTATTGATCGTGAAAACTTGCTTAGCATTGATTAACTTCACTCCACCTCATAAGCTGGTAACATTACACTCATTTCTTCCTTGATTAATTTTGTTCTATTTTCATTTTCCTTTTTTTAGCTTATACTTCTTCTTTTTCCTACCGTAATTAGTTTGACTCTAGGATTAGATTAGTTTAAAGGTTGATTTCTGTGGACTTAGTAGTTTTATGGACTAGGTAAATCGTTTAGGGACAATATTTTAGTGGAAAATTGGACTTTAAGGCAAATCTAAGAATCCTAACTCAGTGCCACTTCTGGGCATGTTGTGCGGATCGAGGTCATTTTTATGCGGTCTGCGGTACCCTAGTGCAGTCCGCAGTAACACTTTGTGCGGATCGCACTGATGATCTTATGTCAAGGTGACCCTTGCCTAGTGCGGCCGCACTATATTTTGTGCAGTCCGCACTAGCCCAGTGCGGCCGCGGTACCATTTTGTGTGGGCCGCACTGGTCAGATTCAGAGGAAGGGTAGTCTGAACCCCATCCCTGTGCGGACTGCGGTCATTATTGTGCGGTCCACGATGGTCCCTCTACGGCCGCACTCCATTTTGTGTGGTCCGCACTAGGCCGTTTCTACAACCTGGCTGCAACTTTTCAATTCTGTCTGCAATTCTTTTTGCAAAAATGTTGCTCACTATTTCTATTGATACTAACAATGTGAGATGACTGTGTTTGCAAATAATGGTTAAACAAAGAGGTAAAGGCTCCAAACAACCTGGCAAAGGCGATTCCTCTCGGGGAGGGAAGCAGAGATTGGTTAAACTCACTCCCCAGGCTCATCAAAACATAAAGAAGATGAGAAAGGAAATTAAGGCAGTTGATAGAGCTTGTGATCAATCGGAGAGTGAGTATTTGCCCTCCCATGATATCTCTTCAAACTCAGTACCAACACATTTCTACTCAAGTTTCAGATTGACAGATGACACTCTTCCACCATCACCCACTGCCCAAGCACCAGAGCATGTTCCCACTGAGTCATTTGAGGGCTCAGCAGCCAACAATGGTGAGTACTCCACCTCCCCACAGCTTCATTATCCGGGGAGAGTGCATACGGAGGTGAGGAGGAGGTTCAAGGGGATGAGGAGGTATTTGAGGGGGGTGAGACTCAGGTTGGGGGCATAGCCCGTACTAGAAATCCCGAAGTTTGGGAGGATAGGTTCGTGAGCCAGGTGGCGTACCACAAATTTCGGGAGTGGTGGCCGGTGAGAAAATTGATACCGAAGCGGAGTTTCATTGACAGAGATCTTTTACCCCACAACCCTGACGTGCATAGACAGTTCAGAATGAGAGTGGGTTGGGAGCACTTTTTAGATGATTGCGTGGATGCCAATGAACACTTAGTCAAAGAGTTCTACTGTAATGTAGCCCACATCGTAAAAGGTTCCAAAGTGACTAAGGTTCGGAACCTCAAGGTGTTGTTTGACGGGAAGTCGCTCAACAAATACCTGGGTTTCAATGAGGAAGATGAGTCTCTTTATATGGCAAAGTTGGAGATGGGTGAGGAGGTCCGTCCATGATTAGCTCAGTACTTGGCAATCCCAGGTACAGTTCTGGAGTGGTTGACTGTTGGGGTCAAAAAACTACGGAGGACCCTAAACTTTGAGGCGAGGGGCTGGGAGACATTTGTGTGCAGCCGGTTAGACCCTACTACCCATGACCAAACACTTCCTCTCCACCGGGCTGTTTTGGTTGCTTCCATTATGGCGGGGTACCCCATCAATGTGGGGAATGTGATGTCTCGGATCATTTCTATAGTGGGTGCCGAGAGCGACCGGAACTATACCTTCCCCAACACCCTTACTATGTACTTCCGGGACTTGCAGGTGAACAAGAAGCCATACGACATCAAGGCCAAGGTGACAGCACCGTTCTCCTGGTACAGCTTGAAGGGGAATGAAAACCCCAAGGACAAGAACTACAAAGCCCCTGCTTCTGCCCCAACTGTCCAGTCTGAAGAGCCAGTTGTGGCTCCACTCATACTGAGATTCCTCCCGGACCTTCCACATCAGTAGGCCCGGAGATCCCATCTACCCGGGCCCATCCCATCACTGCCTACCGGCTAAGCTAGTCCCTTTTTGAGTATAAACAACTGGATGCAGACTGCTTCATCCAAGTTGTCCACATTGACTACCACAGTAGAGGCTCAGTCGGCTCCTCCAGCCCCACAGGTGCCCCAGTCGATAGAGGATGCTTTGAAAGAGATACTTGAGAACCAGAAGAAAATCCTCACTACTCAGGAGACATTGACCAAGGCAGTCGATTCACACAGCAAGGCTCTCAAGGAGCTTGCTCGGGAGCATAAGAAGCTTAGGAAGACATGGGCCTCCAAGGAGTCCGTGAAGGAGCTGCAGGCAGATGTAGATAGACTGAAGGCAGACCATCTTCCTTTGGACTTGTTGCTCGATGACCTAGTCTCAGCAGCTCATCCAGAGCCGGAGTAGACCTGGAGGCCTCCGAAGAGGAGGAAGATTCCTAGAGCCGATGATGCTATCATCCAGTTGGCGGACCCAGTAGAGACTTCCTCCAGTCAGCCACAGGGTGTACCAGATCTAGAGCTTGTCCAGGCCTAGGTCCCAGTAGTAGAGCAGTAGGACACCGGGAACTAGTTTGAGGTTCCCGAGCATACAGAGAACCCAGGGACCATCTATGATCCTATGTAGACCGACAGGGCTTAGGGAGTCTTCATATCCTTTTTCTATTATTTTTTATGCTTATTTGGACTAGTTGGCATTGGGGACAATGCCAGCTTTTATTTGAGGGGGTGCGCCCTACATTTTTGGATGACTGTATATATTGATTCATTTTATGCTTTCTTGATTTTCACATTTGGTCTGTATATAATTTGATATTTAGTTACTTTTATCGCATTTTTCATCTTCCTTGGGTTTGTATATAAAGTTACATCATTGTATATATTCATCTCCGTTGTATATTCAAATCCCCTATTGTATATATTCATTCTATTTTCGCAAAAAATTTCCATTTTTAGCTTCTTATTTATGTTCGTAGCTTTTTGTTTTGTTTTGGACGTTTTCAATAAGCCTTTGGTTTTCTTAATGCCACGGTTCTTTCCAAAGGTGGAGTGTTGTGTGAACCGGGTGGCTCTTCCCAATGATGGATGACGTGATAACCTTCTTAAGGGTTTGAGTCCATTTTTTTTGTTTTTTTCCGTTTTTAGTAGTTTATAGTTAAGGATACCTCAAGCAAAGCTTTACTTGGGCCTAGCACATTTGCCTTTGATCCCATGGTCAAAGACAAAATGTTGTGTTTAGGATGGTGAGAGTCGTGACCTTGAGACTCTTGTGTTGGCCGATAATCATCAAGTGGTTTTTCGGGACCATTGTGTGCTCAAATCGTATCTAAGGTCATTGTGGGCCCCCGACTCTATGTCTTTAGCAATCCTTTAGCTTGTGTGATGAGAAATCGAATTGCAAGTCTAATTCCCGAGCCATTGGTCTAGAACTTGCCTTGAATGTTTGTTGAGGCGAAATCTTTAGTGAAATTTGAATTGAGAAGTGATTATAGGCTCTCCTTGATCTAAATGATAGTTTGAACAATTCCATAGCCTCCCAATGATATGATCCCTAGTTAACCCTTTTGAGCCTTAGACCTGTTTCTTTCAAGAACCATGATACAAGCCTATACCTGTTCTAAAATATACCCTCTCTTGGCACCCGATCTTTCCTTGAGTACATGGCAAAAGTATAAGTTTGGGGGGAGAGATGAGGAATGGCAACAAAGTGGTAAAAGGCACAAAAATGAAGAAAAGGAAAGGCAATGAAAAAGAAAGAAAAGCAAAAGACAAAAAGAATGCTCAATGTGAAAAAGAATAAAAAGGGATTCAAGAAAAGAAAAAGAAAGAAAGGTGTGGAAAGTTGAAAAAGGAGAAGAGGTTTGAATTGCACAAGAAAGAGTGACAATGTGTCTCTCTAGCCCCTTAGAAAGAAGTGAGATGACTCAAAGAGTCAAGAGAATGTATGTCAAATGAATCAAAAGAAGTGTTTAAGGGAAGATGGAACTCACTTAGGTCAAAACATTTCCTACCCTGAACCAATAGCCTTCACAATGACTCCACAAAAGCCCTATATGATCTTGAGTTGAATGAAGCTTACATTAGTGGATACTTACATAAGGAGCAAGCATATGGTACTTTGAACCGGACTTGTGACCTTTTCTTGAGAGAGATGAGTGAATTTCCATTAACCTCGATTTGTGTGCCAATATTCTAAAAGGTGAGGTTTACTTAGGGAGAGTTGAGGATGTGTGAGTTTGGGTTCCACAATGACCAAAGTAATTGAGAGAGTTCTTTGATGTAATGAGTCAACTCTTAATGCTCTTGTGTCACACTTGATCCATGGTTTTTCAAAGGTTAAATGTTGTTAATGATTCATTTGTATTGAGGGCAACTGTTAGTCCCAATTGATGCTAGTTGAGGTTACTTTAGGATAGCTGAAAATTCTTGGACTTTCCCTTAAGGAGTGGGCTTATTTTGTTTGCTTGAGGACAAGCAAAAACTTAAGTTTGGGGGAGTTGATAACTAGGGATTTTGACGTGTTTCATGCTCTTTCTTGCTTACGCTTTGATTATAAACTCTTACAAAATAGTCCCAAAAGGCTCATAAGTTGTTGTTGATTGCAGGTTTGATCAACAAAGTGACTAAATATCAAAAATCGGCTAAAAAAGAGTGAAACCTGCACAAGTACCAAACACAAGACAAATCAGGACAAACAGGCCTAGTGCGGCCGCACTACACTTTTGTGCGGGCCGCACTAGGGAGATTCAGAGAGCTGGATTTGAAGGCATCAAAGCAGTGCAGCCACAGTACATATTGTGTGGTCCGCACTGAAGACACCACGGCCGCACTATCATTTTATGTGGTCCTCGGAAACAAACTTCAGAGAGATGTCAAGTGCCAGGGTTCAAGTCTGTGCGGTCCATAGTCCATTCTGCACGGACCGCAGTGGAAGCCTTTGCGTCCACAGTCCATTCCGCACGGTCCGCGGAGCCTGGGATCAGAGAGTTGACTTTTCAGATTTAAGAGCCTAGTGCGGCCGCACACCATTTTTGTCCAGTTTTTCCAGTTTAGTATAAATAGAACCTTTTTCCATTTTTAGGGCATCAGTAAGGGCATATATAGTAATCAAGAGTTAAACAAATAAGGTAAAGGATCAATTACATAGCAATTAGGGAAATTCACAGAATCAGTAACACACGTGAAATCAGTAAAGTCTTTCCCCTTAATCAAGGGATAATCAATCAATGTAAAAGCAGGACAGACATTTAAGGAAGAAAATCAAGTAAGACTTGGGTCAGAGTAGGTAATTAGGGGTGAATGAATAGGAGTTCAATTAAGGAAACAATTAGTAAGAATCAACAAGTAACATCTTTGATTCAAATAAGGCAAGAGAAAACTAATTAAGGCAAGAAGTTCAATCAAATCAAGTAAAGAAGTAATAATCAAAGGTTTTGTTAAGGAAAAGAGTTTAAATCAAACCAAAAATAAGAACATCAGAATTATCAAGGGTTTAATTAAGGAGAAAATCACTTAAAAAGTCGGCAACTATCGCAGACAATTCAAATAAGGCAAGAAAGGAATAGTCAGGATTCAACACATAGGTTTTAACAAAACAAATTGGTAACTCAAGAATTCAAAGCAGCCCTGATTTAAGGATAAAAAATATAGGTTAAACATGAATAGCCATAATGAACATAGACATATAGAATCAGTAGAAAAGTTGAACCAAGAAACTTAGTTGAGGCATATTAGGATAAAAAATCACAAGACATCGAATTAAGCTAAAGAAAAATCACAGGAACCAAAGCATAAGACAAAGTCGGTACACAAGTAACTCAGAAGCCAAACAAAATGTTAAAAAAAATTAGGGTTTTTAGCATAAACTAGTTAGGGTTAAAGCAACCTATACAAAATTGGCTAAAACACATAAAAAATAGAAGATTGAACATTCAATTCATCAAACGTTTTGGAAAAGGAAATTTTCGGAAAACCCTAGTTTAGAAAGAATGGAAAATCATTCTAAAATCAGACGGTTCTTATAAAACTCATGTGAAATAGGTCCAAACCATCTCAGATCTGTACAAATCTAAGAAGTTCAGAAGGAAAGAATTAGGGTTTCGAGAAGAACAACAAAGAGATGAAGAAGTAGGCTTAGAAATCCCTAGATCATAGGAAGATATTACTCGAAATCGAACCGGAATAGCCTGAAACAAGCCAGAAAGAGCCACTGATGCGAGTGAACTGACCCTGGTCTCTCGAGGACCTTAGGGATGGCAATACCAACATAAGGGAGGCCATTAAAAGCCGGACGGTGGTGGGGAAATACCATGAACGACAGCAGATGAACGGCGATGAGGGTGAGCTAAGGTTAGGACTTGAGAACTTTTGAGAGAGGAGAGGATCAGTTGTTGGCGTGAGAGGAGGGGAAAATGAGAGGCTTATAGGGGAGGTCATTAGGTTTAATTTAGGTAAGGGTGAATCTAGACCGTTGATCAAAATGATCAACGACCAGGATTTGGCCAGGTATTGGGTTGGGCAGGTGGGGTATTGAGCCTAGGGTTTCTGGGCTGGTTTATAAGGAGTTAAAATTGGGTTGGGAAATTAGGCTAAATTTGAAAATAGGGTCCATTTGTTAAATACCTTATTTTAATTGATAGAACAATTTTAAAAATAAGTAATAGGTTGTGAAAAATGATTTTTGTGCCTGGAAATATTTTAAAATAATTACTTAATATTTTAAAAATATAAAAGGCTATTTTACAGTCAAATAATATAATAATGCATGCATAGGCCATAGTTGCAAAGTAATTACATTTGCATTCTAAAAATACAAATGTGGCTATTTGTGCAATTATTGAAACTTGGTACAAATGCAAATAATAGAATTAAGCCACAAAAATTATTATGAAACTATTTGTGATACAATTTAGTGATTGTTTTATAAAATAAATGTTGGGAGAAATTAGTTAAAATATTAAAAAATACAGAAATTTTATGAAAAATACTAATTGATGCCCCGGTATAGTTTTGAAATATTATGGGAAAAATTGGGTATCAACAGTTATTTCTGAAGTTGAGAAAGAATAATGGAGACAACCCATTATCGACTACTTGTGCTATGGGATACTTCCAGAAAATCCACGGAGAAAGACTGAAATCCGTCGTCGTGCACCTTGCTTCCTTTACTACAAAGATACTCTGTATAGAAGGTCATTCGAAAGAGTACTCTTGCGATGCTTCGAGGAAGAAGAAGCACTCCAAGCTTTGCAAGAGGCACATTCTGGGTATGTGGGTCACACCAATCTGGACCAAATCTCCACTTACATATAAAAAGGATGGGATATTATTGGCCAACTATGGTAAAAGATTGTTTGAACTATGCTCGAAGATACAAGGCTTGTCAATTCCATACGAATTTTATTCATCTACCTCCTGAAGTGTTGCACCCGACTGTTGCATCCTGGCCATTTGACGCTTGGGGATTGGATGTTATTGGACCACTGCCAAAGTCCTCTGATGGGCACCTATACATCTTGGCTGCAACTGACTACTTCTCAAAATGGGCTGAAGTTGTTGCTCTTAAGGAAGTAAAGAAGGAAAATGTGGCAAGTTTCATCCGAGTAAATATTATTTATCGCTTTGGCATTCCTCGTTACATAATAACGGACAATGGAAAGCCATTCGATAATAGGTTGATGAACAAGATTTGTGATCTCTTTGGCTTCAAGCAACGTGACTCTTCGATGTACAATGCTGCCGCCAATGGTCTAGCTGAGGCATTCAACAAAACTCTATGCAACTTGTTAAAGAAAGTCATCTCCAAATCCAAACGAGATTGGAATGACCGTATGGAAGAAGCTCTATGGGCATATAGGACGACTCACCGCACACTAACACGGGCGACTCCTTAATCACTCATTTATAGAGTCGAATCTGTCTTGCCACTTAAGCGTCAAATACATTCGTTACAACTGGCTATCCAAGAAGGGATCACTGATGAACAAAATGCTCAACTTCGATTAGCAGAGTTGGAGGCTCTTGATGAGAAGAGGTTGGAAGCTCAACAGAGTCTTGAATGTTATCAAGCTCGATTGTCTCGTGCCTTCAATAAAAGAGTTCGCCCGAGATCCTTTCAAGTAGGAGATCAAGTCCTTGTCGTCCAAAGACGCATAATTACTTCCCATAAACATTTAGGGAAGTTCACTTCAAAATGGGATGGGCCATATGTCATACAAGAAGCTTAATCAAGTGGGGCTTACAAGTTGGTTGATGTAGATGGCATGAGAATCGGCCCTATAAATGGCAAGTTTTTAAAGAAGTATTATCCTTGAAGTTGCAATGCTCCTTAACATATGAGCCTAAAATGTAAGTTATAATGCTACTCAACGCACGAGCCTAAACTGCAAGTTGTAATGCTTCTTGGCACATGAGTATATATTATATGTTACGAAGCTCCCCAATTTTGAACTAAATCTTTAAGACGTAAAGCTCTTCAAATTTGAGCAAAGTTTTTAAAGGTGCAATTCTCTTCAAAGTCGAGCGAACACTTCAAGTCACAAAGCGTTTCACATTAGAGTGAAACTTTAAGACGTAAAGCTCTTCAAATTCGAGCAAAGTCTTCAAGCTGCAAAGCTCTTCAAATTCAACCAAAGACTCAAGTCGAAAGCTCTTCAAAGTCGAGCAAAGACTTCACATCATAAAGCTTTTAAAATTATAGCCAAACTTTAAGACGTAAAGCTCTTAAAATTTGAGCAAAGTTTTCAAGTTGTAAAGCTCTTCAAATTCGAGCAAAGTCTTCAAGTTGCAATGTTCCTTAATGCACGAGCCTAAACTGCATGTCATGAAGCTCTTCAAATTTGAGCAAAATCTTTAAGTTACAAAGCTCATCAAAATACGAGCTTAAATTGCAAGTCATTACACCAAATTTTCAAGAGTATTTATTGCATGTCACTCCTGACCCGCATGAGTTCAAAATATACATATTACCTCAATTGTTGTTCGAATGAAGAATGATAGAATATAATCCACTTGATTGGAACTTAAAAATCGAGCAATCAAGGATTGGTGGTTCAATGGGTGCAAGCTTCCATAGAAAATCACCATCTCTGATGGATGGATGTAGACTTTTAGTAGAAGCACAAATCTTCAAGTTGAAGTCTGCAAGTCCTCCAGTCTTCAAGTTGAAGTATTCAAGTCTTCAAGCCTGTCGGTGGTCAAGTTGAAGTGCTCAAGTTCGCCGGTCATCAAGATGAATTATTTAAGCCCTCCAAATCTTCAAGTATGTCGCTCTTCAAGTTGAATTTTGCGAGTCCACCACCCTTCAAGTTGACGTTTGCAAGTCCGCCAAACTTTAAGTTGAAGTATTCAATCCTTCCAAGTCTTCATGTCCGTCGGTCTTCAATTTGAAGTCCTCAAATTCGCCGGTCTTCAAGTTGAATTATTTAATACCTACAAATCTTCAAGTCTGCTAATTTTTCAAGTTGAAGTTAAAAGTCCACCGCTCTTCAAGTTGAAGCATCAAAGTCCACCAAATTTTAAAGTTCGTTAAATCTTCAAATTTATTGGTCTTCAAGTTGAAATCGGCAAAGTCCGCGAAGTCTTCAAGATGAAGTTTTATATTTTGCCAATCTTGAGGTTGACATATTAGTCCCTTTGCACCTTAAGCTGGTCTTTTCGCGGATTTTTCCTTAAATGGAACTATAATTTTTCAATCTTAATATGGACATTGTAGTCCCTTTGCACCTTAAATTGATCTCTTCGCGGGTTTGTCCTTAATAGGAACTATAAATTTTCAATCTTAAGGTGGATTTAGAAGTCCCTTTGTACCTTAAGTTGACCTCTTCGTAGGTTTATCCTTAAAAGGAACTATCATTTTCCAATCTTAAGGTGGACGTGTAAGTCCTTTTGCACCTTAAGTCACCCTCTTCATGGATTTGATCCTTCTATATATTGTTATGAATTTGATACTTCTATATATTGTCATGGATTTGATCTTTCTCTATGTTGTCATGGATTTGATACTTTTATATGTTGCCATAGATTTGTCCTTCCATATATGTTGTCATGGATTTTTCCTTCCATATACCGTCATGGATTGGTCCTCGCAAATGATATTGAAGATTTGTCCTTCTATTTTTTTGCCACGAATTTTTCCTTCAATGTGCATCTAACTACAACAAATAAAAAAGAAGGCAGCAAAAAAGAAATACAAGTACAAGAAAGATAGTTACCTGCTAAGGCGTATCAGATTCAAAAAATTGAGTATAAAGTATTGCCTAGAATAATCTGGCATGATTCAGGCCATGATTTTTGGTGAGAACAAATCTCTCTAAGCCTATTCTATCAATTAAAACGATTTTCAATTCCGACATTCCAACATCGAGATACAGAGATTTTGGTGAAGCCGCGATAGTCTGAAACTGTTGGCGCGTTAGAGTGTAGAGGCGATTTTAAAAATTATCCAGAATGATACTGAAAGTGTTTAGTTCTGAATTTCTGATATGTTGTAGACCTTGAATTGTAGTTTTCGATAAAATCAAACGGTTAGCAATTCCAACGCTCCTATCTCAAGATATAAATTTCTCAGCGAGGGGGCATAAAGCTGGAAAGCAAGTTTGGAATACATTAGGAGCGACTTCGATATAGTGTTTCAAATAATCTAAAAGGAGTTTGTCCATGATATCTTCAGGAGTTTTAGAAATCGTATTTTCTTTCCAATGGAATAGATAACTCATGATTCCGATACTTGTAGCTCGAGATGTGAATTTTTCCACAAAAGTGTATAAAGCTGAACAGCAAGCTCGACAGACAGAAGGGTTAATTTCGGGACATTGCTGCGGCTAATCCACTAGGAATCCTTCCATAATATTTTATGAATTTTCGTATCTCTGAGTCTTCTTTCTAGTGGAACAAATAGTTAGCGATTTGGACATTCATGGATTGAGATATGTGCATTCAAATGACAGCATGTAGTGCTATAAAGTCAAAATGATAGACTTGTGCATCGCCGTTGAAAGTTTATTCTGACTTGTTCTAATAGAATTTGGACCTAAATTTTGAATATGTCGTTATGGTGCAAGTTTTGATTCTGTAGAGCCAAGCGGATTGTAATGTGGACACTCATAGGTCGAGATACGATTTTTTCAATGAGAGCATGAAATGCTATGAAGTCAAAGCAGTAGAGACGCGTCGGGTGCTTGTTCACCGAAGTTGGAAAGGCCTACTCCGGTTGTTCTCCTCGCCAACCTACAAAGATGTGATATGGCACATGTTCGCTCGGCAATGATGAAATACTATCTCTTCATGCCTTCAAGAGTAGGGATTTTGTCGAGATTGAAAGGGTACTTCATGCGACTCTCTCGCCAAGCCGCAACAAAGAGACGAGTGTTTCGCTGCAAGTCATATAGGCATCTTGTGCATCACCTTAGGCATATCGAAGACCGCTGGAACTCTCTCATAAGCCTTCAAAAAAATACTTTGAAAGTTCTGGATGCCAACAACACGAAGTTTCTGCAGATACGATATCAGCAATACGAAGTTGTTATTATAAAATCCCGAGATGCTTTGGTTTGGAATCTTTACAAGAATTTTCCATTGGCCACCTTGAAAAAAAAGGACCAAGTCATGCATTAACAAAAAATAAGAACAAGAAAAAAAGAGAAGGAAAGAAAGAATGAGCGAAAGATGAGAGCAATTTAATTTGAGATGGGTGAAACACTAATATCAGTTTTGATACTTCGCCTAGAGAGAGAGCCAGGTTCTTTTTTATTTTCTTTTTTGGCCGATGCAAGAGGACAGCTTTCTACTGGTGCAAAAGAACCTGACTACAAGTCTATATGTTAGAGAAACTCGATATTGGTTTGTGGTCAAAACCAATTGGGTTGGTACTGTTAGGGATATAGTAGATATGCCCTAGATCCAATCTCATATTTGATGATTTGAACATATTTTTGTGAATGTTATTTAATATAAAAATATATGGCATTCTTTTATCATAGTTATTATTAATTGTTTGATTAATTTGATAAGGTCCTTGATTAAATTTTGAGATTTGTCATTGTGATAGAGATCTTGATAATGAGAGCAAAGTCTCTTATAATTTAATCCAAGTTTGTTCTTGATCGTAGGATTATTAATTTGGACATTAGTAATATTTTCTGAACAGAGTTGCGCTCGTGAGAAGACCATCTGTAGCCATTTTGGGCATTTTTACTCAGTTTTTATCATTGAATCTTTGTATCTACCTTAGCAATTAATTAATATGTCTTTATCTTCATCTATTTCTCTGTTTTTCTCTTCAAGCATGAGTAGCTAAACACATTAGCTAGGGTTGTGGCTCAACCCTAACATGGGTAATTGATGGGTGTTGTGATTTAAGGTTAGATTGACTATAGGTGTTTGTTATTTTGGTCAATTTTATAGTTTATTTATGAATTGGTGGTTGCAAACACTGGTTTGTGCTAAGTTGACTTGGCTATTCTTGAGAAAGAGAGCCTAAGTCTCCAAAATTGACCCAACAAGGAATTGGGATGGACTCAAGGGAATTGATAGTCCCAATTAAAGGATTAAACCTCAAGAGAGTAATTACCCAACTTGAACCCTAGTTGCTTGAGCAAATTTGCCTACCCATTTGGTCTTGAGAAAGTCAATTGGGCATAATCACTCTCTCTAGCGAGAGGTATGAGAGTGGGTAAAATCATGCAGCGGTTATAGCATATTTTCCCAATCATGTCAATCGTCCCTTAGAAGCAATTACCCGTCAATTAGCCACCTAGGTGAAAGTCACTACCCTAGTGCCTTTTTATCCATTAGATACAACTTTTAGCAATTCTCATTTAGCATAATCTAGTTGCATTTATAATTAGTAGTTGATAATAGTAGTTTTTTAAAGAAAAACCAAAAATTATTGGAAGTGATATTTGGAACAAATACACAATTCCACTCTAAATAGATACTCGACTCCATTCCTAGCTCCTTGTGGAAATCGATCCCAACCCACAAATCGAGTAAAAGCTATTGCGACCCTCTCTTCCTACTTTTTAGTAGTGCGGAGTAGGCAATGATCAAAGGTCCTCACCACCCGCTGAATTGGGACCACAGGCTGTGTCGCCATGACACCTGGAACCTGACCAATAAGAACTCGCTGCTCTGAAGTGGGGGCGACGGGAGTCTGGGACCCTCCCCCGATCTGTGAAGTAGTTGGTACAACCTAAATCAACCCCGTCTAAACTAATATACCCAACATGCTCAGGAACTATGCTAATGTCTCCTGAAGTGCTGGAGGAGTAGTAGCAGTAGGCATATCAGGTGCCTGGACTCCAGCTGGAGATGCAGGTGGCTCCTCTGTGGCAGATCGTGTGGGTGCTCTAGCTGCACCACGGGCGCGTCCTCGACCTCTACCTCGGCCCCGACCTCTAACGGCTCTAGTAGGAGGTACGGGTGCCTGGTCATCTCCGGTGGCATGTGTCCTTACTATCTGTGAGAGAATAGAAGACAGAGGTTTAGAATTGGTGATGTCAAGAATCTCGCACGACAAGGAAGTAAAAAGAAGTGGAATTTTACTAACAATTACATAGCCTCTCATAGATAAGTACAGAAGTCTCCGTACTGATCCGCAAGAATCTAATAAACCGGCTTGTGATTCATGACTCCTATGAACCTAGAGCTCTGATACCAACTTGTCACGACCCCAGTTTGCCCTCCGTGAACTATCATGACGGCGCCTAGTCTCTACGACTAGGTAAGCCTAACAAATGCAAAAAAAGAAATAATTGCGGATAGAAAATAATTAAAAACTGAGATAACAAAATGAGACAGTGTTTAAGTTGCCGCTTGACATATAATAGTACAAGAATCTCAACCTAACACTCCCAAAATCCGGAACCCCATGAATCACAAGCTAAGAGTTTACATAAAAAGATCTAACTCTAGAAATATCTATCAACAAGGAAAATACAAAAGGGCTATACTAGTACTGAGAATAAAAAGGGACTCTTCAGTCTGCGGACGCAGCAGATATACCTCGAAGTCTCTACGAAAGTGCCTCGCCTCAAGTGTGATAAGACTGAGTAGAAGTACCTGGATCACATGAAAACATGCACAAAAGGGCATTAGTACACCACAGCGGTACTCAGTAAGTACCAAGCCTAACCTCGATCGGGTAGTGACGAGGAAAGTCAAGGCCCTACTTAGATTAAATGAAATATAAGGTATAACAATATAGGATAAGACAGTATAATTAAGTACAACGGTAAGAAGTAACACATAATAGAAAGAACAACAACAACTACAACGGAGACAAAATAATCACAGAAAGGAATACAAATCAACACAAAGATAGCAACCGGGGATCTAACAGGATATCGTCCTGTAGCCCCCAAACATAAATATCCAGCAAACCAAGGATCTACCAGGATACCGTCCTATAGCCCCCAAATGTAAATGTCCAGTAGATCTCCTGGGTTTCGTCCCGTAGTCGAACTCATAGTGCGCCAGGGATCTATCGAAAACCCAATCCGTAGTCCCCAAATGTAAATACTCAGTACTGGAGGAATCTTCTGGGTGTAGTCCCCTAGTTCCAATATAAATGTGCAGGGGGATCTACCGCATCCGTAGTCCCCAAGTAAACACACAGCAGCAACACGAAGAATATTCAATTTAATCTGAATTCCATACCAAGGTAAAATAGGTATTTCTAACCTAGCATGCCGCACATAATTCAAATAAAGCAGTTTGAGAAAATAAAGTAATTAAGTCAATTAGACATGCTTCCCTAAGCTAATGGTAGGCTTAAATTGCAAGTAGTATAAACAGGGAGGAAAACACAGTTGTAGTTACTTAATGAAAACCGGATTTTCAATAATTAGCACATGTATGCACTCGTCACCTCACGTACAAGGCATTTCATACATCAACAAATACCAAATCCTAAGGAGAGTTCCCCCACACAAGGTTAGACAAGCCACTTACCTCGAACCATCTCAAAATAAACTTGAGACCACATTCTTGCCACGAGTACTCGACTCCAAATGGCTCAAATCTATTCAATTCAATTGCATAATGCAAATATAACTTCAAGTAACTGATTCCACAAATAAATTCTAAGCTAATACGCAAAATTAGGTAAAACGACCAAAATGCCCCCGGGCCCACATCTCGAAATCGGGTAAAAGTTACGGATTATGAACCCTCATTCACTCACGAGTCTAATCATACCAAAATTATCCAAATCCAATGTCAAATCCCCAATGAAAACTCAAAAATTAGGTGATGAATTCATGTTTAGATTAATGGGTTATAAGCAAAAAAAGGGTTAAGAATCATTACCCACAAACTCCCTCCAAAAATCTTACCAAAATTCACCTCCCACCGAGCTCCCTAATTCAATTTTGTGATATGAACTCAAAACCCTCGATTTTGAAATTTAAGTTCTACCCAGACGTGTTCTTCTTCGCGAACGCGAGACTACTACAGCGAACGTGATGCACAAAAATCCTTCTGGCCAACTTCCTCTTTCGCAAATGCGAGGGTACACTCGCGAACGCATAGCTTCAGCTCCAGGGCCTTCGTGAACGTGACCCATTACTCGCGAATGCGTAGAGAAATTTTATGGGGTCCCCAACTGCTCCTCCTTTCCTCGTCATGAACGCGCTCCGCTCCTCGCATCCGCGATACTTCCCCTGGCCAACCTTCGTGAACTAGAACTCCCCTTCGCGAACGCGAAGGCCAAAAGTCTGCAACAGAAAAACTAGCAAATCCTAAGACATCATTCAAACTTATTCCAACCTTCGGAATGCTCAAAACAATATCAAAATACTAATTTAACATCGGATTCAAGCCTAAGAACTCCAAAAAACTCTCAAATTACGCTTTCGGTCAAAACGTTTATCAAACCTCGTCTAAATGACCTAAAATTTTGTAAGCATGTCACATTCAACACTACGGAGCTACTCTAACTTTCAGAATTCCATTCCGACCCCGATATCAAAATCTCACTATCGAAATGAAAACTTCAAAATTTCAACTTTCGGCATTTCAATCCTAAATAAGCTACGGACCTCCAAAACACAATCCGAACATGCCCCTAAGCCCAAAATCACCCAACGGAGCTAACGGAACTGACAGAATTCTATTCCGAGGCCATCTTCACACTGCTTTGACTACGGTCCAAATTCTAAAGCTTAAGCTCTCTTTTAGGGACTAAGTGTCCCAAAACACTCCGAAACTCAAAATCAAACATCCCATCAAATCAAAATAGCGGAAACAAATACGGAAAAAGTAGTTAATATGGGATCAGGGCGTTAATTCTTAAAACGACCGGTCGGGTCGTTACACAAGGCTAGACTCTTGGATTCTACTTACCTTCACCTTCTTGTTTGCTATCTCCTTAACTGGTATGCCTCCATTTCTATCATCATTCTATACTCTATGTAGTTAAACTTCAACATGCTTCTGTTTTCCCCCATATTTTCCTGTTTATTGCTCTCTTAACTAGCATGACTTATTTTTCTGCTAAATTGCCATGTCTTATATATTAGTATGGTTAGTATACTTGAGCATATTCCTGTTTGATCCATGACACTTGTTTACCTGTTTCTCAACTAGCATGCCCCAATTTCTGTCATGTTTTTATGTAATTTACCTTAATATGTTCCTGATCAATTCATGGTTTCTGTGTACTTCTTTCAAGAATAATGTGCTTTAAATTCCTGCTACCTTTTTTGTATGGTTGTCTGAGTAGTCATTTGACTTCAGCATGTTTCTCTCTACTAAATACATGTCTATATGATTCCACCTCGTAATAGTTAATAGACTAAGTCAACTCCGGTAATGTGAAACCTTGTTTGACTCAACCGTGACTTTGTTCTGTCTATGATTCCAGTGTTCCTATTTTGTTGTGATTGTTTAACTATTGGTAACTATATCTGAACCAATTTGCTAAAATATGGTTCTGTTTTATTTGCAACTTTGCTTCTATTCACTTCTGAAAATAAACTATTTTTTCATAAAACTATCCCCTACCCTTGTATACTGTTTTCAAACTCTTACTTTTAGCTATCTAGGGTCCTACCACCCCCAGTGTGAGTATTGCCTAGGGTCCTACCACCCCCAGTATGAGTATTGCCTAGGGTCCATAAGACTCCTCTGAACTCTGACACACTGAGGGCTGGCCTTCCAAACTCTTTACAAAATTGTTTCTTTGAAAAGGTTCTGGTGTGAGCATTGACTGGGGTCCCTAAGGCCCTTGGTAACTTTGACACACCAAAAGCCCATTTGTGTGTTATGAGCTACTTGTGGACATTAGACTTGCTTGAAGACCTGGCTTCCAGGTTGACATTGGGCATGCCAAGGCTCCCTATAGTATAATGGTTCTTTCATTATGTAATTTATTCATATTGGCCTGTAAAAATGTAATAATCCTTGAAAAAAAATAGATATGGGGTTATTAGTAAAACCCGGGGGGTTATTCTATATCTTTGCTTGAAACTCGGGTAGAAATCCTGCCTATAGGATTATTGATGATTATGTGAGCGTTATACTTGTTTAGAGATCATGTCTATAGGGCTTTCTAATCGCTTTGTTCTGTACTTAACTCGCATGCCAGAAATTCTGTTCATAGATTCTCTGCATTAGAAATCATGTCCATAGGATCCATGCACATTTTATGCATTAGTAACCATGTCTATAGGATCTTGTCTGTTTGAATAATAATTTTCCTGGCAATGTGCTTAAAGAATTCTGCCTACACATGATTAATAGAGATCCTGCCTATAGGAACTAAATATCACTTAGATACCATGCCTATAGGAAAAAAAATAATCAATTATGTGTATAGTTATCATGCCTATAGGAAATATTAGTTTTGCGCTTAGACATCATGCCTATAGGAAATAAGTGTAAAAACAGTTTCAACACTTAGATATCATGCGTATAGGAAACACATATAAAATCATCCTTGACAATTAGACATCATGCCTATAGGAAGTAAGTGTGAAAAATCAGTTTCCGTGTTTAGATATCATGTCTATAAGAAATAATGCTTATAATCAGTTTTAGCACTTAAAAAGCATTCCTATAGAATCTAAAAAGATGAAATCTGCCCATTAAAACCAGTAACTGGTTTACAGCTTAGATACCATGTCTATAGAGTTCTGCCCAACTATCACTTAGGCAAGCCTGTAGGTTGATTAAAATTTTGGGTCTAAAAACCGTGAGCTTGTTTGACTTATGCCCGGATTTAGAGTATTAACCGAATCAATAGGCAAACTGATAGGTACTCGTCTGCTCATTTTTATAAAACTACTGTATATTCTGTTTGTGCTCATTTAGATATCCTGCCTATAGGATCCTAAAATAATTTAAAATTGCTTGTTTGAAGAACGTGCATTTGTTTGTCTATTTGTGGAGGTTAACATGAGCCCACTTTAATTGCTTCTTATGTGACAGTCCTACTTGACTTTTGTTTGTCTCTTAGTTTTCTCTTTTTAAGCAACATAGGTGAGTCTAGAACCGCCTTAAATAGAGGTCCTAAACACCTCCAGGGCCAGAGGTAAGGGACGGGTAGTGCACGAATAAGGTACGTACTGGATGTTATTAGAACGCTTAGGTAATAATTAAAAGGGGAGGGTAATTGGGTAGTAAAGGAGATGATGACCTGTGCGCTAATGCTAAGGGTAACACCTCAATTTGGGGAAGGTTACCGAGTATTGCATGGAAGTGATCCTATAGGCTAATAAACTTAGGACCCCTTTAATTCCCGTTTTAAAATAATCTCTATTGGTTTAAACTACTTTATTTCCTTAAAGACTAATTCGCTTAAATTGAGTTTGGTCGGGACCTACCTTTGTGGACCTCGAGGGGTGTCTAACACTTTCCCCTCAAGGTAATTTTGAGCCCTTACCCAATCTCTAGTGATGTAAACTAGTACATGAGTTATTTGCTCTAGGTGCCCTAACGAACCTTAATCCGTTAGGTGGCAACTCTTCAAATCTCTTACCCAATTCCCAAAAGGAAAGGAGTTGTCCCAAAATGTCGAAACCCGGACTCCGTGAGGAATAGAGGGCACGACAAGGCTCCGCTACTGGTGTTGCTGCTCGAGCTCTAGGTTGAGCCCTGCCCCTGCCTCGGCCTCTAGCACAGTCTCGGCCTCATCCTCTGCCCCTCGTAGGAGTTGCCACTGGGGGCTCGGGTTGCTGATCAGCTAATAAAGCAGTACGTGTTCTCGCATTCTACTAAAGGACAAGAGTAGAAAGCTCAATTAGCATTAAGAGATCAAATCACACGACAGGGAAAAATAGAAGTGAAATTGTTCCTAAACTCTGTAGCCTCTGGGGGATAAGAAAGGACGTCTCCGTCCCGATCCCTCAGACTCTACCTAGCTTGTTCGTGAATTGTGAAACCTAGGCAACCTAGTGCTCTGATACCAACTTGTCATGACCCGGATTTCCCACCATCGGGATCGTGATGGCGCCTAACTTTTCAGAATGCTAGGCAAGCCAACAGTTAAAAAATTGACACGCTAACCACTATCCAAATCAGTAATTAACAATAATTAAGCCAAAACAGAGTAAAGAGGTGCGAAAATTCATAATAATCTAAGTACTAATACATGATTACCAAAATTCTGGTGTCACAATTCACGAACTTCTAAGAGTCACTACAAATAGTGGCTGAAAGAAAATACAACTATTCTCGAATTAAAAGAAAACAGGAAAACTAGGATAACTAGAAGGGGACTCCAGGGTCTGCGAACGCTGGCAGATCTACCTTGGGTCTCCTGATGGACTGAAGGTAGCAACCTAACTCTGATCAATACGGTCCAATACCAGAATCTGCATAGAAAGTGCAGAGTGCAGTATCAGTACAACCGGCCTCATGTACTGGTAAGTGTCGAGCCTAATCTCGGTGAAGTAGTGACGAGGCTAGGATAAGACACATATATAAACCTATGCAGTTAAGCAATATACGGCATAATAACAGATAATAGAAATTAAACACATATTAATAGGAGGGGAAAAATATGCTGAGGGGACTACGAGATCATGAAAATAGAACAGTAAAGAAACACAGCAAAACAAGTACACGGCATCACCCTTCGTACTTTAACTCTCATCCTAACCATAACAAATGAAATGAATAATGATAATGAATATGAAATGACACGTCATCACCCTTCGTGCTTTACACTCTTCTTCGCATAATAATAAATATGCAATGGCACAGCATCACCCTTCGTGCTTTACACTCTTCCTTACATGAAAGTAAATATGAAATGACACGACATCATCCTTCGTGTTTTACACTCTTCCTCACATGAAAGTAAATATGCAATGGCACGGCATCACCCTTTGTGATTTATACTCTTCCTCACCCAAACAACAAAACAATAACAACTGGGCAATAAGATTATTAATAACAAGCCCCATATCAATATTTATTTTCCCTACGTCAACCTCAACTTCGAATCAATGCTCAACAAATATCCAATTCCAATAAACATGATAAGAATTATTTAACATGAAGAATAACCAGTTTAAGAATGAACAATATGAATAAAGAATACAACAATCATAAGAATAAGACTCACTCGTATGTTATGACTCGACAACAATGTATAGATACTCGTTACCTCACCTATACGTTGTACACAACAACCAAACACATAGAAAGTAGACAACAATACCTAATCCCTCAAGCTAAGGTTAGCCACGATACTTACCTCGATTGCACGGCCAAACTCAAGCCTCAATCACCGCTTTTCCTCTAGTTTCCACCTCCGAACCACTCGTATCTAGTCATAATTAACTTAATAACATCAATTATAGCTAAAGAAATCAATTCCAATGCATAATTATAGGTTTCCCAATACTTTCCCCAAAAAGTCAAAAACTGGCCTCAGGTCCGCTTGGTCAAAACCCGAAATTCGGGCCAAAACCCAATTACACATTCACCCCCGAGACGGATACACAATTGGTTTTGGTATCCAACCTCAATTTGGGGTTTAAATCCCCAAATTTCGAAATTCCTACGTTCTACCCAAAAATCCCCAATTCCACCATCAAAAACCCTAGATTCTAGGATGAAATCTTGTGAAAAGAAGTAAAAGATTAAAAGAAATAAGTTAAGAATCATTTACCTATGATTTGGGGAAGAACTAGCCTTTGGAAAATCGCCTCTTGAAGTTTAGGTTTTGACAAATGGGAGAATGAATGAAAAATTCCGTCTAAGTCTAAACTTATCAGCTGCAGATGTCGCATTTGCGACCTGAGCTTCGCATTTACGAAGCTCACAAATGAGAGAAAAGTATCACAAATACAAACTCCTCGCATTTCTGCTACCATCGCAAATGCAAAGTCCCAGTCGCAAATGCGAACCTGGACTTCCGCAAATGCGGCCTATTCTTCGCAAATGCAAACTACCCAGTCCCCTCCCCTGCTTCGCAAATCAGAACAATCTTCACAAATGCGAGGCTCGCATTTTCTAGCCAGACCTTGCAAATGCAAAGTCTGCAGACCTGAAGCATACCAGCAATCTCTCTTACATCCAAATCACTCCGTAGCCTATCTGAAATTCACCCGGGCCCTCGAGACTCCAAACCAAACATGCATACAAGTCTTAAAATATCATACAAACTTGCTCGCGTAATCAAATCGCCAAAATAACACCTAGAACTACAAATTTAGCACCAAATTGCATGAAATTTTCAAGATAGTTTCAAAACTCCTATTTTCTCAACCAAAGGTCTGAATCACGTCAAATCAGTCCTGTTTCACACCAAATTTCACAGATAGAATATAAATATTATAATGGACCTGTACCGGGCTCCGGAACCACAATACGGACCCGGTATCAACAAGATCAATTATTAACCAAGTTCTTGAAACCTTTATAATTTTGGATTAACAATTTTCATCAAAAATTCATTTATCGGGATAGGGACCTCGAAATTAGATTCCAGATATATGCCCAGGTCCCATATTTTATTATGGACCGACCGGGACCGTCAAAACATGGGTCCATGTTTGTTTACCCAAAATGTTGACCAAAGTCAACAAAAATTAACTTTTTAAGCCAAAAATTATTATTTCCTCAGTTTTTCACACAGAAGCTTTACGGATACACGCTCGAACTGCGCACGCAAATTGAGAAGGAATAAAATAAGGTTTTGAAAGCCTCAAAACACCGAATTGGGTTCTAAAACACAAGATGACCTTTTGGGTCAACACAGTTGCAGGCGCCCACCTGGAGAACGAGGAAATTCATTTCAAGTTTTAAGTCAATTGCAGGAGCCCACCTGGAGAACGAGGGAATTCATTTCAAGTTTTTAAGTCATTAGCAGACGCCCACCTGGAGAAAGAGGGAATTAATTTAAAGTTTTAAGTCAAATGCAGGCGCCCACCTGGAGAATGAGGAAATTCATTTCAAGTTTCATTCAGTTGCAGTCGCCCGCCTGAAGAACGAGGGAATTCATTTCAAGTTTTAAGTCAGTTGCAGGCATCCACCTAGAGAACAAGGGAATTCATTTCAAGTTTTAAGTCAGTTACAGGCACCCAACTGGAGAATGAGAGAATTCATTTCAAGTTTTTAAGTCGATTAGCAGGCACCCATCTGGAGAACGAGGGAATTAATTTAAAGTTTTTAAGCCAGTTAGCAGGCACCCACCTGGAGAACGAGCGAATTCATATCAGAGTTATTTCAAGAGTTTCAAGTCATTTCAGAATTCATTTCAAAGTTAAATTCTAGTCAAATCAACAGCAGGAACTCGCCTGAAGAATAGGTGTCAATTTAAGTTAGAAGTAGCAGAAACTCGCATCAAGAATGAGAGTCAATAGTTCAAGATGCACAACGGGACTGTAGAAGATCCAACATCAAGCTTCATAAGACTTATAGATAGGAATCTTGTAAAACATAGCTGATAGGTTTATTTAGTTTCTTTTTATGTTGACTTTGTTGTAATAAGGAGTTCAGCAAGAAGTAACAGCGGCAACAGCAGTGAAATCGTAGCTTCTCGGTAGTCCCAGCTACCAAAGATTCCAAAACGACCTGATTACTTTATATCAAGGATATGTAGGCAACCTTTGAAGCAAGGTTCGGTCACGCTTTTTCAAAATGCTTCCCATGGAGTATCCAAATGGGCAAAAATTTACTCGTATTTGCTCACTTTATCTTTGCTCCAAAACTCTTCGTGTTTCCGAGCAAAGAGGGGTAGCTGTGAGCACGTAATTTTTTCGCGACAAAAAATACTCCTATAAAAGTCACAAAAAATAGATTTTTTCTACTTATTTTAATTTTTATAGAATTTTTAGGAATTTCTTGTTAATTGTTGTTTGCATTTAATTGCGTATTTAATATACTAAAATTATAAGAAAATACCACAAAAATATCAAACTTCATGCATTGAATTTAAGTTTTTATTTGCATTTTTAGGATTTAAGTTGCTTATTAATTGCATTATTGAACAAAAATTAAGAAAATGGTCACTTTTACATATTTAGCTTTTAGTTTTAAAATTGGTATTTTCCTTTCTTTAGTTTTAAGTTAATTAATTATTCTAATATTAGAAATAGATAATTAATTTAATTCTACATATTAGATTTTATTTAGGATTTGGTTTAGGTTTTAAATTAATTTTGTAGGATTTAAAAATCAAGAAAAGGAAAAAAGAGCTTGGTTTGATTTCGAACTGGGCCTCAACCATTTTCAGTGGCCCAATTAACCTAAAATCATCCAATCCACGCAGCCCAACCCCGTACCTAGTCCACCCTTCCCTAGCACCGCTAATTACCAAAATGACCTCGTTTTAGTAACGCCTAAATCTCCACCATTCAACCCTTTTGATCTAACGGCTCTCAACTAACCTCTACACCCCATATAATTGTCCTAAAGAAACCCCCCCCCCCTCGACCCCAAGAGCTACCCCCATTCACTGCATATCCCTCACCCAACCAAACCCTAGCTGCCCTAAGATTCCTAAGCCCTTGCCATCGGCGGCCACCGTCCAAACAACCCCATACTCACACCCTACACTCTCCGGCTCTGCCTTAACCCTAAGCCTTTACCAATTTCCCCAAAACCTCCACCAAACCTCTCTAATTTCGGATCTAAAAAGAAGAAGAAAAAACCCTAGTTTTTTTTCCTCCTTCGTTTTGGTTGAGTTTCAAGACTCGATTTGACCAAAACATACACTAATTGATTGTTCTCAGTGAGAGCAATTGATTAGTGTCATTTTTGGTCCATTTCGAAGGCGTTCGGATTCGATGGTTCTCCCAAATTCTGTCAGAAGATTTTCTTATTATGTTTAGGTAATTTTTCGTTATCTTTACTATTGCTTCATGATTTTAATATGTTCTTCTTACTTTTTCGCATATTAAGATTTAATTTCATTTGATTCTGTGTGTGCATGATTTAATTAATAGTTAATTGCATGATTTTGTTTGAATAACTAATTTAGGATTAATATTTTCTTCTTTTTTTATCATTTTTGCTTGTTCTCCTGTTCTGACCGGATTGATACCTAAATGCTGTCGAATAAAAAATTTTAATTTTTCTTACACGCTTTAATTAGGTGCATGATCAGTTAGTTCAATTATGTTATTTAGTGTAATTGCATAAGTTTATCAATTAACTGTTAAATAGTTTGGTTGACTAATATTTTGATCATATCCATGTGTTTTTTTTATGTTTATCTGTCATAATTGAAACTTAAGGGAGCTAAGGGAACATGGAAACTTAGGGTATTGAGAATCAGAATTTAGGTAACAATTAGGGTGGCTATTTGTAAAGAACAAAAACTTAAGCGGGGTTGCAAAGATAGGGATTCTTAGGTTTTTGTTTGGGAGGTTTCTAAAAAGGGACTAGTTGTCCAAAATTATTAACAAGAGATGTTAAAAACTGGACAGTTGTCCATTTTCCTGTTTTTAAAAGATGTAAATTTCCTAATTTTAAGGGAATGCTGGCAGATTCTCTCAATCTCTCTCTCATTCCCTATCATCTTGCACTTTCACACTCTATAAAAGAGACCTCACACTCCCTCGCACACTACACATTAATTTCTGCACATTCACTCTCAAAAAGGGCATAAATACTTAGACAGAAAAAGGGAAATAGAGAGGCTGCTTCAACTTCACTATTTTCTGGTGCATTTTCTGGGTTTAGAAGCTGCAGAATCTTAGCACAATTAGTTGTTGATTACTGCTTAGCTGCTCTTGTTCAATCAAGCTCTATTTGCTCTCAAGTTTGGCCTTTATTTGGTCATCTTTTCTTCTATTGTTCTTGCTGATTGGTATGTAATCTATCTATCTTGTTGGATCTTCATTAAATATAGATTCAAAGATGTGATTTGTTCTTGCTAGGGGTCTACAAAGGAAACCGACAAACCGCATCAACCCAATAATCTGAGTCGAACCGAGAAAAAAAATTCGACTATGGTTTGGTGTTGGAAAAAAAACCCGACCATAGTTGGTTTGGTTTGGTTTTAACTAAAGAAAGTCAAACCGAAACCAAACCAACCCGACATTACATATATAAAAAATTTAGATATAAATGTACTTATTGTGATGTAATTTATAAATATTTCTTAAAAAATTTCATAATTTTATCTTTTAAGTATTATTTCAAGGTTGGACTTAGAACTTTTGAATATTCCAAAAAGTTTTATAGCCATTAATATTAGTAAATTAAATAATGCTAACAAAAGCTCAAACCAAAATCAAATCAATACCAATGCTAACAAAAGACATTCAATTCAATATTGCAAACGGGAATATATTAAATATCTGTTTTTTATTTTGCAATAATTTAGATAAAAATGCATAACCTATTTTTATTTTTCTTTAGCGTTTAGTCATGTAATTAATACTCCCTTATTAGTCGATTTATAGCATGACTTAGTACTTTTAGATTATGTATATTTTTATATGGCTTTTTAATTAGTAATATTTATATTACATAATTTTATTGTTGAATATTTTAGGATAATGTCATGACACGTCTCATATTTTGGATTATTTTCTTAGAAAATACTTTATATAGTTGTATCTTACTAGGATTAAAGAATTTTTTTGAGCATACGTTATACGTTTTGTTCTACGAAGATTTTACCGGAAAAAAACCCGAAAACCCGAGAAAACCGAGATTGAAAAACCCAAATTTTATTGGTTTGATTTGGTCTTTAGATTTAATAACCCGATACAATTGATTTGGTTTGGTAATTGTAAAATCTGAACCAACCCGACATATGTACACCCCTAGTTCTTGCTATGCCTATTTTTAGATTTTGTGCATCAAAGATGTGTAATTTTCTTGTTTGTTGTCAAATCTATCCACGGTTTGCTTTCTATCATGGTACATGAATTCTATTTCAGTTGTGATTGCTGATTGTGTTGATGTAAATCTTATTAAGATAGAGCTATTTGAATGTCATGTTGTCTTCTCCTTTTTCTTTTTCTTTCTTCCAGAAACATAGCTATTCTTGTTCAATTTATGAGTGGTATGTGGCATCAATCATTAAATTTCTTGGGTTTTAAGGTTGAAGTTGTTGTTAGATCATGCAGACTTGGCAGCAGTCTAAACAGGAGCTTTCTTAGTGTTTTGTGTATATAATGAGTAATTTTGCGCCAATTTGAGGATACTGAGGGTTGTTGCTGCTGATCACATGGCTATAGTTTGCAGATCTGGCTACTAGTTGGCCAAATCAGCAACGTTCTAAGCCAAAGAATGGGATTCTATCTCGCTGGTAGCGTGATGAGGGTTTATTACTTCATGTTGTGACTTGAGGTTTACGTGAATAGGCAATATCTGAATTATAAGGTATTCATTAGTTAGCAATGTCATGGAGAATTGTAATAAAAGTGGGTGATATTTTAAGATTCAGATTCTGACTCATGTATATCTAGTGGACTGGCATTTTTTATTTTAATATTAGATAAGCATGTCATTATGTTTGAAGTAGCTTGTATTTGTTTTCACCTGGCACTAATGCACTAGAAAAAATGTGTTTTACAACATCTTTCACTAAAACGAATTTGGTTCCTCAATTATTTGAAGTCAATACCTGCTAGCCTATAATTCGTGTAATTTTAATCCAAGTGTTAGAATTGTTTGAGGGATCAACTAACGACCGATTTGAAGAAAATGTACTATTATGTTATGAAATCTCAGCTCGTCTTATTAGTTTCCTGTGATCCAAATGTCGTGCAGATTTGAGGCCCAAATGATGGAATCATATTTGTGTCTTAAGACAGAATGTGGATTGTAGAATAATCAATCACTTATAAAGATTAAATCTCCCACCTTATACCATTATACTTATTCATATTAATGACCTCACAATAATCTCAAATTATATCAGGAAATAAGTTACAACATCGTAGTTTGCTTTAGGCGCGTAATTAAATCATCACAACTACGGGTACGGTTTCCGTGACGTAGTTGTGATACATAATACTCAAAATTCGGGTGCACATTTTATATGACTCGACTATAACTTCAAATAACAATAAAATTAATATGTTGTAAATCGCGGGTGCGTTTTACGTGACGCGATTCGCAATGTGTAAAAACAAATGAGTGCTCGACATCACGACTTGTTCAAACAAATTCCATAAACACTAAAAGCGATCCCAAAAGTTAAAATGCACAATAGGTTTTAAATATGTAATAGATCAAACAATTAGGCTAATTATTAACGGTTGAGCGACCGTGCTAAAACTACAGAATCCGGGAATGCCTCACCCCTTCTCCTGAGTTAACAGAATTTCTTACCCGGTGTTCTGGTTTCGCAGACTTTAAAACAGAGTAAAAACTTTCTCGATTTGGGATTTAAAATAAATTAGTAATTTGGGACACCCTAATAATTATTCTAAGTGGTGACTCTAATAAATTAAATAATCTCATTTCGATAACATCACTCTAATTGAAAAAACTCCTTATTCCACTCGGAAAAAGAAGGTGTGACACCAGACTCAATACTTCAGTTTGCAATTAGCCTTCTCTGAACCAATGAATATACTTCTATTTTGGTCTTATCCATTCTAGAACTGTGCTTAGTTTTACAAAATGACCACCAAAAAATAAAATAAAATATGTTTTTGTTATAAAATAAAAGCAATGCAGTAAAATGTAAATAAGAAGAGATAGAAAGAAGGAAAAAGTCTTTTCTTATTTCACTTTGGTGTATCTTTCCATTGCAATTACATAGCCTTTTATAGGCATAAAAAGTAAAGATGATAGACATAAAGTAGGAGATTTAATCTTTAAGCTATTCACAACATGGGCATCAATGTAGCATCCAATGTACAAACTATTTATAACACTCCCCCTTAGAAGTCCATGTAAGATAATGTGCCTCATTAAGAACTTACAAAAAAAAATATTGGGATGTACATAGTTATTTATAATATGCGTTGCTTACTGCCTCATTAAAAACCTTACCAGGGAAAACCCAATGGGACAAAACCTTGTAAGGGAAAAAGAGTACAACGCGTATTAACTCCCCCTGATGAGAAATCACTTAATGTCTCGAAGACGACGCATTCCAATCTTATATATCAGCTTTTCAAATATTGAGGTTGGTAATGCCTTAGTGAACAGATCAGCCAAATTATTACTTGAACGAACTTGTTGTACATCTATTTCACCATTCTTCTGAAGATCATGAGTGAAAAAGAATTTCGGTGAAATGTGTTTTGTTCTATCTCCTTTGATATATCCTCCTTTCAATTGAGCTATACATGCAGCATTGTCTTCATATAATATTGTTGGAATATTCTCTTTCGAAGAAAGACCAAATGTTTGTTGAATGTGTTGAGTTATCGATCTCAACCAAATGCATTCTCAACTTGCTTCGTGAATGGATATTATCTCTACATGATTTGAAGAAGTAGCAACCATAGTTTGTTTTGTCGAACGCCATGATATGGTTGTACTTCCACTTCTAAATAAATAGCCTATCTGAGATCGTTCTTTATGTGGATCAGACAAATATCCTACATCTGCATAACCATTCAATGATGGCTTGGATTCATTTGAATAAAATAAACTCATATCAATGGTCCCATGAAGGTATCTGAATATATGTTTAATACCATTCCAGTGTCTTTGTGTTGGCGAAGAACTAAATCTTGCCAATAAGCTTACTAAGAAAGCTATATCTGGTCAGGAATTATTGGCAAGATACATTAATGCCCCAATTGCACTAAGATATGGTACTTCGGCACCAAGAAGCTCTTCATCATTTTCATGAGGTCGGAATGGATCTTTCTTTATATCAAGTGATCTCACAACCATCGGGGTACTCATTGGATGTGCTTTATCCATATAGAATCGCTTTAAAATCTTTTCGGTGTATGTTGATTGATGGACAAATATTTCATCTTTCATATACTCAATTTGTAGACCAAGACAAAATTTTGTCTTTCCAAGATCTTTCATTTCAAATTCTTTCTTCAAACAGTCTACTGTTTTTGGAAGCTCCCCAGGAGTTCCAATGATATTTAAATCATCAACATACACGGCGATTATAACAAATTCAGATCTAGACCTTTTTATAAAGACACAAGGACAAATTGGATCATTCTTGTACCCTTCTTTCAACAGGTATTCACTCAGGTGATTGTACCACATACGACCTGATTGTTTCAATCCGTAAAAAGATTTCTGAAGCTTTATTGAACAAGTTTCTCGAAAACTTTTATATGCTTCTGGTACTTTAAATCCCTCAGGTACTTTCATAAAAATTTCGTTGTCTAATGATCCATACACATAGGTTGTAACAACATCCATTGATGCATATCAAGTTTTTCTTGCACTGCCATATTTATGAGATACCTGAAGGTGATAGCATCCATTACAGGAGAATATGTCTCCATATAATTAATTCCAGGCCTTTGGGAAAACCCTTGTGCCATAAGTCGCGCTTTATATCTAACGACTTCATTTTTATCATTTCGTTTTCGCACAAAAACTCATTTATACCCTACTGACTTTACGCCTTCAGGTGTTCGAACTATGGGTCCGAAGACTTCACGTTTTCCAAGTGAAGTTAACTCTGCCTGGATAGCATCTTTCCATTTTGGCTAATCATTTCTCTGTCTACATTCATTAACAGATTTTGGTTCAAGATCCTCATCTTGTTGCATTATTTCAACAGCAACATTATAAGCAAAAATGTTATCGATAAAAATATTATTTCGGTTCCATCTTTTCCCGGTTGAGACGTAACTTATTGATATCTCTTTATTCTCATTATTTTCAGGTACCTGGACCTCCCCTAAGGTCTTATCATTTGTTACGTCTTGGGGCTCTTCTTGAGCCACTACCTCTGTGTTATGTTCACTTTGATCACTTGCTCTTTTTCTTCTTCGAGGATTTTTATCTTTAGAATCGATTGGTCTACCACGTTTCAAGCATGGCTTAGACTCATTTGCTTTAATTAATTGTCCGGCCGAGATATCAACTCGAATTGGAGCATTAGCAGCTGGAATATATGACTTAGTCACCCTTGGTAGGTCAGTGAATGCATCTGGCAATTGATTTGCAATATTTTGCAAATGAATAATATTTTGAACCTCTTGTTCACATTGATTTGTTCGAGGATCTAAATGAGACAGTGATAATGCATTCCAATCTATCTTCTTTTTCAGCTGCTTATTTTCTCCCCCTAATGTTGGATATACTGATTCATCAAAATGGCAATCAGAAAATCTTGCCGTAAATAAATCTCCAGTCATCGACTCTAGATATTTTATAATAGAAGGAGATTCATATCCAACATATATCCCCAACCTTCTTTGAGGACCTATCTTTGTGCGTTGTGGTGGAGCAATTGGAACATATATCGCAGAACCAAAGATCCTAAGATGGAAAATATTTGGCTCCTGACCAAAAACCAATTGCAATGGGGAGACTTTATGATAACTTGTGGGCCTTATCCGCACAAGTGTTGTTGCATGCAAAATAGCATGACCCCATACTGAAATAGGAAGTTTTGTTCTCATAAGCACTGGTCTAGCGATTAATTGGAGGCGTTTGATCAATGATTCTGCTAGAACATTTTGTGTATGAACATGAGCAATGGGATGGTCAATTGTTATCCCAGTTGAAATACAATAATCATTAAAGTCTTGGGATGTAAACTCACCAGCATTATCAAGACGAATTGTCTTAATTGCATAATCTGGAAATTGTCCTCTTAGCTTTATTATTTGAGCCAACAATCTCGCAAATGCCATATTGCGAGTTGATAGTAAGCAACATGTGACCATCTTGTAGATGCATCTACCAAAATCATATAATATTTGAATGGTCCACATGAAGGGTGAATGGGCCCACATATATCACCCTGTATACGTTCCAAAAATGCAGGGGATTCCATCCTAACTTTAATAGTTGATAATCTAATAATTAATTTTTCTTGAGAACATGCAGCACAAGAGAATTCCTTAAATTGAAGAATCTTCTGATTCTTCATTGCATGTCCATGTGAATTCTCAATTATTTTACGCATCATATTAGAACCAGGATGGCCCAACCGGTCATGCCAAATAATAAAATTATCTTGATTAGTAAACTTCTCGTTTACTACGGCATGTGTTTCAATCCTGCTAATACTTGTGTAGTATAAGCCGGAGGAAAGAGCAGGTAACATTTCAAGCACATATTTCTTACCGGACATTATTGTAGTAATATAAAGATATTCAATCTTTTCATCATTTGTAGTCTCAATATGATAGCCATTTTGGCGAATATCTTTGAAACTTAATAAGTTTCTTTGAGATTTACTACAATATAGTGCTTCATCAATAGCCAAATTTGTTCCTCCTGGTAGTAATAAATTGGCTCTTCCAGAACCTTCAATTAATCTTGTACTAACGGATATTGTATTAACATTCGCTTCTTTCATTACCAAATAAGAGAAATATCTCTTATCTTTTAAAATAGTGTGTGTTGTAGCACTATTCAGAAGACATATATCATCTTTATTAATCTTGAGTCCAACTGAAGACTGGGGAATTTTCATATTCTTCATAAAAAACAAAAAATACATCATAAGAAATATGAAAGACAGACAAAAAAACATTAAGAAATACATTAGGAATGTAGAAACTAGCAACACATGATGCATTAGGAAAATACACTCAAGAAAAATAAACTAGTTGCAAACATAAAAATAACAACTTTTATAGCTTCATTCCCCAGTAAGATGATTAGTTCTTCAGTCAATATCCTCAAAGAAGTCTCCAGCTTCTAAATGAGTAATATTTGTTAGACCTCCAAAATCATCATCTTTATATGCAAGATGTGCCTTAGAATCATATTTGTTTGAGGGACCTGCTTCATTATCATTATTTTGAAAGGTTAAGTGTTTCTCCATATTATTTTCTTTTTTTCTGAGGGAGGCTTGATAAAGTTTGACAAAATGATCTGGCGTACGACAAATGCGTGCTCAATGACCATTCATACTACATTGGTGACACATACTAGTTTTACCTTTTGAATGATTAATTTGAGAACCCTTATTGTTCTCCAATGTATTTCCACCATAATGACGATAATTATTTCGTCTCCTGCCACGTACACGTTTACGACCATGTCCACGACCACGGTAATTATTTTGTTTTCTTTCAAACTTATCATATGCTGCTACAACATTCACTTCCGGAAATGGAGCTGACCCAGTGGGACGGGCTTCATGATTTTTCATTAATAGAGTATTATTCTGCTCTGCCACAAGTAGGCATGTGATTAACTCAGAATATTTCTTAAAATCTTTTTCATGGTATTGTTGTTATAGCACCACATTTGAAGCGTGAAAAGTAGAAAATATTTTTTTCAATAAGTCCTCATTTGTGATAGTGTCTCCACATAATTTTAATAGATAACTTACTTTAAAGATAGCAGAATTGTACTCACTTACGGTTTTAAAGTCTTGCAGCCTTAAATGTATCCACTCATTCCGAGCTTTCGGTAATACCGTAAGTTTTAGGTGGTCATACCGATCCTTCAAATTAATCCATAATTCAAGTGGATCTTTTACGGTTAAATATTCAGTTTTTAACCCTTCATGTAGATGATGACGAAGGAAAATCATGGCCTTCGCTTTATCCTGATTTGATGCTTCATTTCCTTGTATAATAGTATTTCCATGACCTTTAGCGTCAAGGTGAATTTCAGCATCAAGGACCCATGATAAATAGTTCCTCCTGGTGATGTCAAGTGCCACAAATTTAAGTTTTGATAAATTTGACATAGTGAAAACTATCATAAAAGATGAATAAGTTAGAGAAATAATTATAGTAATAAACAATTAATGAAAACAAAACGATTAAGGTAAAAGAAATGAAAATAGAGCTATATCATGTTAACAATCTACTATTTTATTTTATTCTTGCCATAAAGTAGAAATTACATACTTGTTTCATTTCACTTTATATTATTGATATATATGTGTTAATAGACTTGAACGTGACTAACATTATTTATATGTTCCAATAAATATAAAGTAATAAACTATAAAATTATTGCTTGTCAATTCATTTCTCACAGTTCTTCAAAATGCCTTAAAGATATGTTTTGATCCAAGAAGTCCATGAATATGCTAGTGCATAGCTAGTTTGATGACTTTGAGGTCCTCTAAGAGTTGAGCACGGAAGAAAATAGTTATTTTATCACTGCAATGTACTTAAACTATTTAAGATGCCCAAGCGCACAAGTAATCTGCAAACAATGAGCATATGATATGTACTGCCATAAATAAAATGATTATAATGATACATACCTTAATAAAATATGGCTCAACTTAGCGGGAGTTAAGAATAAAATTAGAGCTTCGTGTTGATAACGTATTATAAAATAAAAGCAATGCAGTAAAATGTAAATAAGAAGAGATAGAAAAAAGGAAGAAGTCTTTTCTTCTTTCATTTTGGTGTATCTTTCCATTGCAATTACATAGCCTTTTATAGACATAAAAAGTGAAGATGATGGACATAAAGTAGGAGATTTAATCTTCACAACATGGGCATCCAATATAGCATCCAATGTACAAACTATGTTATTCACAACATGGACATCCAATGTAGCATCCAATGTACAAACTATATATAACATCAATTTTTTTATACTTCATGGGCATAATATTCAATCGAACTATATAACTGAATGTTGCGGCTATAGTCTTTTCAATTGATCAATTATGTGTTCAGCGAATTAAACTTCTAAGGATGACGTTCTGGTCCATTAAATTTTGATCTTCGTTTCTTAATATCAATCAAGTCATATTGTCCACCAATTAAACTATTTTTAATTTAGTACTCCACATGTGCAACTTATATGACACTTTATTTCTTTTGGAATTTTTAATGCTCGTTATATTTCAAGTTTTTAACATTCATACCTGATAAACAAAAAAAAATATTTTAACATTCATATAGATTCAAAAAAAAATTAACATTCGCATAGATTTTCATATCTTCAGTACTCTATGTATAGTATTTAAATATCAAATTAGCGAATTTCAATTCTTTATATTTCAGCTTTATTTGTTGTTTGATACTGCTCATAAGGATGGCAATGGGACAGGCATGGCGGGTTTAATTTTATGCGGGTGCGGCACAAGTTGAAATAATTTTTGAAAATTTAAAGCGGGGCGGGCCGGTTGCGGATTTTTGGGGTGAAATTGTTGTGGGTTTGTGCTGGTGTTGCTGGGAATATAAGTCTACTAATTCTACCCTTCAATTCTGTGTGCATTATAATTTTTCTTTTGCTTTATATACATATTTCATTCTCTAAATTCTTTTTTGAGAATAATTTCATTCTCTAAATTTTCGTAACTATTCTTAAGAACTTGTATTTTGTGACCCATGAATCATTAACTAACCTTTAGTTTATAAATGGTACCCGTTTATAAATGATGTTTCTTTTTATTTTTGAAAAACTTTCATAAGAAAAGGCTTTAATATAATTTTATATATTTCTAGTTCTATTTTCCCATACCAAATTTTTTGCAGACAAAGTAACTAACTTAACCAAGGACTAACTATTGGTAAATACTACTAATATATTGGATATTATATTAATATTTCTTCACCTAATGCCTTGTCACTTTAAATTATACTTATTATATTCACCTAATGCCTTGTCACCTAGTGAAGCTAATCTTTATGCATTGGTGTTGTGAGACTGGCGTATGTGTTATAGTAAGTATAACTTTAAAGCTAACTAGTACAGATTGTTATAAAGATAAAACTGTTACTTCATTACTGGCGTTGTAATTATAAGATGCACCATTAACTCCATGTTTTCATGCGACAACAACAACAACAACCCAGTATAATCTCACTAGTGAAGTTTGGGGAGGGTAATGTATACGCAGATCTTACCTCTACATTGGGATAAAAAGGCTGTTTCCGAAAGACCCTCAGCATCCTTCCCTCCAAGAACTCCATGTTCTCATAAAGGACCCAAAAATAGTTTGTAAGAAACACAACTTCAATTTATAATAGACAGTTACATAATATGAAATTTGGAAATATGAGGTAACATAAAATTACTCTATATGCACAAAAATAAGCGGAGTTAACAACGAAAGAAGAAAAATCAAGCAAAAATGTATGAAATTTCACTAAAAAGAAGAATATAATGCATCGGAATATGATATATTTTGATAATATTCTCAAATTAAAAAAATTAAAGAAATTATACGGGGCGGGTTTGCGTGGGGCGGTTTAAAACAACAAATTATACTTTGCGGCGCGGGTTGAAGTCTTCGCGAATTTACGCGGATTTGCCCCGCAACGGGCCCGCCTGACACCATTTGCCATTCCTAACTGCTTATAAATATTGCAAAAACAGAGTCAAGTTGGGCGGGTTGGGTTATGACTCATTGTTTAGCCCATCTTGACCCAACTCATCTTAGCCCAAGTGAACTTTGGGTTGAGTTAGGCAATGACGACTCATTTATTAATTTCGCCCACTCTTACCCGCCCAAGTTCAGCCCAAACTGCCCATTTGCCACCCTTATTCATCCCGTGAACTTTTTCTTTAAGAGATTGAATGTAACGACCCGACCGGTCGTTTTGACCTCTAGCATGTCGTTCGGCGGTTTGAGGCCTTGAGCAGCTTCACTTCAGGTATTATGACTTGTACGCGTGGTCGGAACTGGAATTTCGGAAGTTCAGAGTTGATTTGGAAAGAGAATTCTCATTTCGGAAGCTTTAAGTTGGAAGAATTGACTAAGGTTAGATTTTTTAGTAAACGACCTCGGAATCGGGATTTGAAGGTTCCAGCAGGCTCGTATGATAATTTCGGACTTGGGCGTATGTTTGGATCGGGTTTTGGATGATCTGGGAGCGTTTCGGCGTCTATTGTGGAAGTTGGCATTTTGGAAGAAATTCATAAATTTGGGTTGAAATGCATTTCAATGTTATCGATGTCCGTTTGGGATTCCGAGTCTCGAATAGCTCTGTATGGTGATTCTGGTATTGGTTGCGCGTACGAATGTGAATTTGGAGGTTTGTAGGTCATTTCGGAGTCATTTGTTAAAAGTTAGAAATTTAAAGGTTTTTGAGAAGTTTGACCGGGAGTGAAATTTTTAATATCGGGGTCGGATTCTGATTTCGGAAATTGGAGTAGGTACGTAATATCGAATGTGACTTGTGTGCAAAATTTGAGGTCAATCGGACGTGATTTGATAGGTTTCGGCATCGAATGTAGAAGTTTGAATTTGTAAAGTTCATTAAGCTTGAATTGGGATGCGATTCATGATTTCGATGTTATTTGATGTGATTTGAGGCCTCGAGCAAGTTCGTGTCATATTTTGGGACACGATGGTGTGATTAGACGGGGTCCTGGGGGCCTCGGGTGTGTTTAGAATCATGTTAGGCTACTTTGGATGTTGATTTACTGATATCTGGTGTTATTCTTCACGTTCGCGAGGATCCTCTCGCGTTCGCAGAGAAGGATTTGGCTTCTGGGTTCTGTTCTTCGGGTTCGCGAAGAAGGAAATTTCTGTTGCACATGTCTGATTTCGGATGCTCATATCTCGCAATCTATAATGAATTTGAAGATAATCTAAAAATGAAAGTTGTAGCCTTTTGTGTCTAGTTTTCAGAAAAATAAACCATTTAGAATTTGGAATTGTGTAAAAAAAGTTATGGCTGGTATACTACAGGCTATCCGGGAAAATGAAGAAGAAATATTTGTTGCACAGGACTGACTTTGCCAGCTTATATCTCAAAATCTATAAGGAATTGGGAGATGAACAAAACATGAATATTGTAGATCTTGGTGTCTAATTTTCATAAAGTTAAACCATTTATCATTTGGAATTTTATACAAAAAGTTATAACCATTATACTAGAAGCTGTCTGAGAAGAGTTTGGAAATGGCTTTTGAGAATTTTATTCATCACGAACGCGATGGGAGGCCCGTGAATGCGAAGAAGGGTTGCCTGGCAGTGTATAAGTTTGCAAAAATAGGTTTGGCTCATTTCATCTCATTTCCTCCATGGGAGACAACCTATGAGCGATTTTGGAGCTCCATCTTTATCATCCATGTCAAGGTAAGTGATTCCACCTATTGCAAGTTAAATACTTGGATTATATATAGATTTTAATATGGAAATTCATGAAATGTTAGTGAAAATTTGGGATTTTGGTAGAAAACCTAAAAAAAATAGTATTTTTAGATTTTGATCACGAATTTGGGCATGGAATTGAGAATAAATTATATATTTGAGTTCATGATGTTATGGGTAATATTTGTCTTCGAAAATTTTTGGAATCCGGGCACGTGGGACCGAGGGTGATTTTCGACTTTTTGATTGGGATTAGAACTTGTTATAAATTAGATTATAATGAGTATTTGAGTATATATTTATGGGTTTGCACAATTATTGACTAGTCTTGGAGCATTGAGCATCGGTTTGAGTCGTCGGAAGGGCTTGGGAGCCGAATATGGAACTTCGGAGTGAGGTAAGTCTCCTTCCTAACCTTGTAAGAGGGAATTTATCCTATAGGTGAAATAATTCAATATGTGCTTCTATTTGTGAGGGTTGCGTACACACGAGGTGACGAGAGTCCGTGCGTAGCTACTATATTGCTTATGTCTGGGTAGTCTAGGACCCAAATCACGTTATATTTGTGATTCTTGCATCCTACTTGTTAAGTTAACCATTTAAAATATATTGAAACTTGATAAAGGAATTTCAAAAGGTTAAACTTCACCTACTTGGGTTTTGGATGGGTTACTTGACCGTTAAAGAGAATTGATATTTCTTTGAACATCAAACCTAAATAAATCCTTGATTTGGTTGTTTGAATGTATTTATCTTTTGTGGAACGGGCCGCACGCCTCAGCAGATTAAATAGATGCATCTATGGTTCGCGCCGTTTAACCCTTCGGCAGTGCACAGTTTAATATTATGTTGGATCGAGTCGTATGACCTCGGCATAATTTGCGCATGACTTAATTGATTGTTTTGGAATTATTGATAATTGATGTGGCTTCACTGGCCGGAGATATAAATTGTTAAAAGATGAAAATAAATTTAGAAATCTCCTATTAACAAAAGAATTATTTACCTACTTCATGTTATTGAGTTTACAGTTGCCTTATAAAATCCATAATTTATCATATTATCGGTATATTATTGTTGGCCATAGTAAGTGTCGGAGTCGACCTCTCGTCACTAGTTCTTCAAGATTAGACTGGATACTTTCTGGGTATGCGTTGTTTTCGTACTCATACTACACTTGCTGTACATTAGGCACATGTATGTCTAGTGGCCTTGAGGGCGCAGTGGCGTAGTTGATACGGGGACTTAGGGGAGTTGCATCCTATGAGACGATTCGCAACCAGCAAAGTCTCCTTCAAAGCACTTGTATTTTTCTTTTCTGTCCAAATTTATATTCCGGGCAGTTATTGTATTTTATTTTATTTTCTAGTAAATATTCATGTACTTGTGACATCGGATTCTGGGAGAATTATGGGATACTCAGTATTGAAATTGGAAAATATTATTACTATTCTGCAAAGTTTGCCTTTTTATTAGTTAAGTTGAAGGAAATTTATAATTTCAATAAAATATTAAAATGAGAATTTAATTAACTATTTAGTGTTGGCTTGTTTGACAGTGATATCCGACGCTATTACGACCTTTAACGGATTTTGGGTCAACCACTTCCTTTGCCTCTCCTCCTGGCTCCTACGACAAATTCGGCTCCATTATTATTGGGGATCTTCTTAAAAATATAACGTCCAATACAATACGTTGCACCTAATAATCATATTTTTCAGTTTATACTTGCATAACCAATATTTTCTTGCAATAATATTTATACACTGTATATATTATTTATGTACCTATATAATCAATGTATCTACCTTTTATAAATATTTATAATAGTGCATAAAATATATAAAACCTTGTACAAAAATGTATAAACGTCGCTAGCTGTACTTACGAATTTCTTATGTGATTTTCAATTACAACCTATCCAAAACCAATCCAAATCTTCACCAATTGACTTTAAATTTTGTAGACAACCTCATTAATTAGAATATTTTTAATGGGAGAAATTCAAAAATAACCAGATTTACAAGGGGTATTTGCATCTATACCCGTTTTTTGTGTCACGTTTTAACTTGTGCCCGCTTTGCAAAAACAATTGCAAGTGTACTCGTTTTTTCGCATAACTTCAGCATACAGGGCTGAAGTAGCAAAGGCAATCACGCAAAACTTCAGCATTCTAGTAGTCGGGTCTGAAGTTCAACTCTAGAGCTCAAGTTTTTGTTTTGTAACTGGTGAACTTCAGCTCTAGAGCTGAAATTTTTGTTTTTGTAACTGGCGAACTTCAGCTCTAGAGCTGGCTGAAGTTATTGAGTTCATTTGTAAATTTAGCCCTCAGAAAGTTTTTACTCACACATCATGTAGTAGAAAAACTCATCTTGTAGCCTACACTTCAAAACCTACATTAGATGTTGCTATTTGCTCAGTTAGTGGTTGCTCAAGTATCCGACATTTTCAATTTTGACAATACGTGCCAGTTATTGAAAACAAAGGAAGCAACGGAACTGGATTTGCATTCACGACTGGTATCAGGTTTTGGCTAAGAACCAAATAAAAAGAAACATGAATGCCCTAATGCCAGTTGAAGCAAGGGTAACTTGGGAAAACATATTACTAACTTACGTAATTATTTATAATTTATTTTTAAATAATCTGATAAATATATTTATGGCAATCATCCCATGAACTAATGTTCCATAGCAACACCAACAGCAGCAGAAGAAAGAAGAAGAAGAAGAAGAAGCAGAAGAAGAAGAAGGAGGAGGAGGAGGAGGAGGAGGAGAAATGAGGTTGAAGTTATTTAAAAGGTAGGTACAAGTTAAAAGTTTTTTAAAAAATAGGTATAGGTTAAATGGGGGCGACCAAATAGGACGCACCGTGCAATTTTTACGATTTACAAATGGTCAGCCACAGTTTCAAAAGTAATCGAAATTTAGCCACTTTTCATGTAAAAATAAATCTGAATGAAAATACTGTTCAAAATCCGGAAAAATACTCCAGTATATTATACTTGAGCCAGCAAAGTATACCGGTCCAGCATAATATGCTGGAAGTTCATACACAGGTGCACCGAACTCCAGTATATTATGCTGGACCGGTCTCTGTTGCAGTAAAATAGTGGCTATTTTTTATTGACTTGGTAAACGCTGGCTATTTTTAAATGATCGGTCCGAAAACTGACTAGACCCACGCTATTTTAACATTTTTAATAGGTCTAAACAACACCCACGCTAGATCTCTTACAAAAATCAGATTCAAAAGTTATATCCACTTTTTTATGTCTGTTCAACGAAGGTTAGTTACCATTCTAATCTAATTTTTACCATCCAAATCTTACAAAGTAAGTATTCCAACCACAATTTGAGCTCCAACCACAATAATATGTCAGTTTGTCAACTAACAATTAATATGAGTCATAATTTCATAGGTCCTATGATGATAAATACAGAGTGATGTGTGCTCTGTGTATATTTTTTAATTGAAAAAAAAGATGAATCTAAAAATTTCTCTTATAATATACTTTAGCCGAATACTTAGCGAGACTTTGCAGGAAAAAAATTTACTAAAACCTTGTGCATCACAAGTAATTTACTTATTTTAAAGTGTGTAAGCATTTTATTTTAAAAACTTAAATTATGAGAAAACACATTTTGTCTTCAATACACTCCTCCCTCACATGCTGATTTGATTAATTTTTATCGGCCAAGCACGTAATATTTCAGTGAATGGTTCAGTAAGGGGTTCTACAATCAAATCAAAGTAGAGACGAGTTAAAAGTTTGTGTTAATTCTAAAAGAATTTGGAATACTTGACGTTGGCGTGATACAGTAGAGTTCTGGGTCATCAACTAACTAATGATAGGCATCTTCAGTGGATATGTTGTTTGGATAAGTATTGACTCTTTTCATCCAAAAAGAAGACTTCATCAGGTGACCGTTGAAAGGAGCATACTTCCACATTAGCAACGGCCTTTGTCCTTCCTCCCCATTGGAAAATTCTTCACAACTTAACTAATGGTCTAGGAATGATATTCTCTTCAACACGCACCACTACTAACACTTAATTACACATTAAATAATTTCCAAAACGAAAAAAACACCTTATCTCCCTAGTCCAACATTGTCCATCAGCACAAATCTCCGTACACTATCTTATTCTTACCTTGTGCAAATAGATAGGTTATTTCCGATATACTTCCGACTCACACTAGCATAGTGCAACATTAAAGCAAAAAAGATATAGTAATGAAAGAGTCATGAAAATGAAGTAATAACATTGAAATAGTGACAAAATCGAAGCAGAAGCAACATCTGATAGTGATAGACATTCAAGAATAAGACAAAAATAAGAGTAATACTAAAATTACTAGTAATGACAGGAAGACAGCTCTACGACCTACTAATCTTCTACTCTAATTCTTGATCTCCACAACTTACTGTCAAAAATCATTTTCTTACATTAAATCACAAAATTGCTTTAGTTATAGCATTGCAAGATACGAATACTTAAGAAAAGAATTGGGAAAGCTTGGATAGATAAAATTAAGCATAACACAAGAAATGATTACACTCATTGATCACCTCAGTGCTTACTCCTAGCATATTGCTATCAAGTGAAAATAATCTAGCTAACTTCAACTGAACTGAAGTAATTTAATTTTAACTTTCATTTTATCCTTCACGAGGAAATACCAAGTATGTATGACTTATTTTGGCTCATAAATTTTAATTTATTTATTTATTTTTTGAATTTTGTGTCCAATCAAAATGCATTACATAAAAGCAGTATACAACATTTTTAACTTATATACACGGTCAACTTAAAATAAATTTTATACCACACAAACTTGGAAGAAACACATTTTATATCAAAGAGAAGTTGTGATGAAGCAGTTTTGGCCGTTAAGGAAAAAAAGGACTTTTGGCCGTCAAAGAACAAGCTATAAGAAAAAAGAGTGCAAGATTAATTCTTGCGGAATGTCATCCAAAAAATAAATAATAAATAAATTTAGCACTTTAGGGGAAAAAATTAAAATGTTCAGAAAGTTAGTCGGGCAAAGATCTACAAATGAAAGTTTTGGGAGAAAAATAATCCTTTTTCTTTCGTGAAACTTGTAACGATTAAAAAGTACTTGAGCAAATAGTGATGAAAGGGACAAGGGTAAACCGATTAGAGCCAATATGCTGAGAAAAGCTGTGACGATACTCTCATCTCCATCTCCCATATAATGTACGGTCTCCGACTTCCGTCCAATCTCTTCCCCTAACGGCTGTTTCTCTCTCTCTCCATCTTATTCTTTTCTTTGCCCCCACATTTACAGAAACCTTTTGCACACTCATCCCTCTATTCCTTCTTTATCCCAGATTCCTCCCCCCTTCTTTCTCTCTCTCTCTCTGTTATCCTTTTTTCATATCTCAGACCCGGTTTTCAAGAAGACGTATATATCCAATCCAACGTTATAGCTCTTTAGATAAGCAACAAACCCATTTTCTTCAAAACACCACCATTGATACTCCCACTTCAGCTCTAATTTTTCGAGTCAAGAATTTTCCCCCATGTTCAAAGAGAATGAATCTTTATTATTATCATCAACAATCATTTTCCGTTGTTGTAGATTGTAGATTTTTACTGCCAATTTAGCAATCAATCCATTAAACAATGGACAAACACCGTAGTAGATGGACTTATTCATTCACCAAGCTTATTTTCTGGACCACACTTTTTGCAGGTACCATTCTTTTCGTATGTTTCCACTCTCCTCCTTCTGATTCCCCATCTATCCACCCCAAGATGAAATGGGGCAGCCCACAATGGGAAAAACGTGTCAAATCCTCTGCCCGTTCTCGTTCCGGTCATTTTACCGTCCTTGTCACCGGTGCTGCCGGTTTCGTCGGGTCCCACGTTTCCGCCGCCCTCAAACGGCGTGGCGACGGCGTCGTCGGCCTGGACAATTTCAACAGCTATTACGATCCCTCATTGAAAAGAGCTCGTCAGAAATTGTTAGAACGTAATGGGATTTTTGTTATTGAAGGTGATATTAATGACAGGCATTTACTCGAGAAGCTTTTTGACGTTGTTGCTTTTACTCACGTAATGCACTTAGCTGCACAAGCTGGCGTTCGTTACGCTATGAAGAATCCTGGTTCTTATATCCATAGTAATATTGCAGGTCTCGTTAGCGTTTTCGAGGCCTGTAAATCAGCTAATCCACAGCCTGCAATTGTTTGGGCATCGTCCAGTTCTGTTTATGGACTTAACTCTAAAGTACCCTTTTCAGAAAAAGATCGAACGGATCAACCAGCGAGTCTTTACGCCGCGACAAAGAAAGCTGGTGAAGAGATTGCTCATACTTATAACCATATCTATGGTCTTTCAATTACAGGGTTGAGATTCTTCACTGTTTATGGACCTTGGGGTCGGCCTGATATGGCGTATTTCTTTTTCACAAAGGATATATTAAAGGGAAAGAGTATTAATGTGTTTGAAGGTTCTAATAATAAAAGTGTAGCAAGGGATTTTACTTACATTGATGATATAGTGAAAGGGTGTTTAGGGGCACTGGATACAGCTGAGAAGAGTACAGGAAGTGGTGGGAAGAAGAAGGGAAATGCGCAATTGAGAGTGTTCAATTTGGGGAATACTTCACCTGTGCCAGTTACTAAGCTGGTTAGTATATTGGAGAAGTTGCTTAAGGTAAAGGCTAAAAAGAATGTTTTGCCACTGCCAAGAAATGGGGATGTGATGTTTACTCATGCTAATATTAGCTATGCTCACAAGGAATTTGGATATAAGCCTACTACAGATTTGCAGATGGGGTTACAGAAGTTCGTTAATTGGTATCTTGATTACTATTCAGTTAGTGAGAAGAAAAAGAGTTTTTGGTGACCTTATTAATGAAGCTTTTAGCTACTGATCAAATAGAAAGTAGGAGGGGCTATGAGCTTGGCATAAGAAAATATCCAAAACTTGTATAGGTATTTTAATTTTTGGTGGACCGGAATATTTTTTTTAACCTTGAACAACTGTATTAATGACTTCCAGCTGGGGAGATTCCATTATGCTAGTCATCTCACAGTCTTAATGAACTGTGCTTCCTTCTTTCTGTCCCTCATCAAAATGTGCTCATGCCTTGTATTGCTCTTATGATGATTATGTTAATACTATTTAGGACTGCATTTGCATGCAAGTCAATCTGGAGGCACGTGTAGATTCATGATTTGTTTTGTGTAAATTATACTGCACTCTTTTCTCTGTCTTTGTGTTCTTTTTTTGGGTTTGGGGGGGGGGGGGGGGGAGGAATCAGTTCTTACTCTTAGTAACGTATAGGAGGTGATTAAATCCAATTACAATGCGACTTACCCATTATCTCATGAACTTTGAGTTGTTCCATGTTGATACATCACGTATTTCGGGCCCTTCTTTATTGGACGAAGAACGTAAGAAGTCAACCAGCAATTTAATTCTATCTTAAAACTCTGCGCAGCTAAAGGCCTAAAACCAATTTATGCCTCAATAATTCCACTGGTGCTAGTTCTCCGAAGGTGCAAAAGATCTTCGGCTTACTCTACAAAAGTGATCAAAATTCAAAAGCCCAAAGTTATCCTAAGATTATTTAACTTGCTGAACAATCTCACTTGTTCATTTTAAGGCATAGTAAGGTAGGTTGTTTGGCAACATGCACACAGACGATGCATTCACAAAAGGCATGCATCATTCACGATGTGGATCCCAAATAGTAAACATTTCTGATTCTATTTTGTTGATAGATGATAATTGCTTACTTGTGGCGAGAAAGTTTGCAGTTTTGAGTCTAAAGCTATTATCCAATTGGCTTTTGAATCTTGTGCCCATGCCCAAGAAAGATAGCTGGGTAAGGATTGGAATTCAGACTATTTCTGGAAAGTGAGTCGATCAAAACTCAGCTGATGTCTGTTGTTTAATTTTTCCAGCACATTGACCATTGACTACGGAGGATTTGCAGCAAAATTTTGTCAAAGCAACATGAAGATGGGTCATTTTGTAGGACCGTATACACAGACACCACCAGAATCCTAATTGTGCTCATGTTGTGTGACTTGTGACGGAGAAGTATTAATTCTACCAGAAAGGACATCCCCAAAAAGTAAATTGTTTTGTGATCATAATACAAAAGTGTCGAATAGCTGTACTAACTTATTATGAATCTGGCAAATATTAAAAATAGACCGGGGTCATACTGTCAAAGAGCTTATGAGTTTGCATTTATTTCATATAAAAAATAAAATAGCATTTACTCAAAAGTAATTATCTACTTGAGAATTCTCATCTTAGTAAGCTCTTCAACGCACTCGCATGTGTAAATTAGAGCAGCTACATGAGGAATGTGGTTGTCACTGATCATACTTCTTAAAGGTCCATGTATTTTATTGATGAGGAATACTTTTCAAAATGTGCAAATTTTTTGAAGCTCAAACACGAAACAACCGGAAGAAACTTGAGAGAATCTTGAGTGTAACAATGTCAGGCACTTGAAGAGGGAGAGCTAGAAGGCCAGAAAATTGTGATTTCCACTTACACTGCTTATTTAGGCGAGATACTGAGTAACTAGATTGAAGTGTACACACTATCCCTGGAAGTTTTAAGGTCATAACCATAACTCAGGTAAAAAATCGATAAGGGCACAAGACAGGGAAAAAAACCAAGAAACGCTGCCTTCAACTTAAGCTATGTGGTCTTGGCTCGCACTACTCATAGGTCACTAGTTCTGATATGCAATAACTATAATTCCTGAATATCATGTAATATCTTTGGGCAAAAGACCTAAAAATTAAAATCAACATTTCCGCAAGAACATCTGAAATGTGATAAGCAGGACCAGGTTGACACACTTTAATATACATCAAAAGTTCGTTGTGAGATATCATGATACCCAAGAAGATAATCTGATTCAGTATGGTGACGCCTTAGCGATGACCATTTTTGCTGTCGCTGTCCATTTCCTCCGCATCTTCAAACCTTTGATCATTAATTTGAAGCTGCAGTAAGAAAAGTAAATGTCTCAATTTTCCAGCAACAAATAGCCAACATATGCACTAGAAGTTCATGTGAAATAACTAAAGCAGAAAGCATGAAGATGCTCTATTTTCATATCTCAACCTACTCTTATAGACCTGAAACCACTCCCCGCCCCAAAAAATAACAATAATAATAAACAAACTTAGACGACGAGGTGTATTATAGAAGGGCACAGCATATGCCAGAGCTATAGTGAAATTGCACATGCAATTATTGATAATAGTTTAGCTAGCATCCATCTAAAAACATGAGTTACTTGAGACAATCAGCCAAGAGGAGCTCTAAAATTCTTGACAGTGATTGCCAAATATATAGTGAGACCCTCTGCCTGTTACTCTAGAAACTAAGTATTTAATTTGTTCATCTCCCATGCCACCCAAACCCAACACCTACCAACAAGCCAAACAAAAGGCAAATGACAATAGAATAATCACAGTTCTTAAGTTCAAGTCTCAAACCAAATCTACAACAGGCATACCTGCAGCACATTATGAGCTAAGTCGTGATCTCCATTTGAATGACCAATAGAATGTGTCAGATTCTGAGAAAACGTCCATTCAGATTCTTCCTCTTCAAAAGTAAGACCAATAACAGTAAAAGTTAGTTGGCAAAACAAAAATTGTTTTCTTAAAACAAACCAGCGCCTATCAATTCCATACCAGCTTCCTGATTTTCCAGCTGATCTGCACTGAATATCCAATTATGCTCTTCTTCCTCCCCTAGGAAAAGCGATACCAGGGTTTAGTCAAGTAGAAACATGACTGGGCAGAAGAAAATGAGAAAAAAGACGTTTGTTTGGAGTATGTCCAAAGAAATAAATAACCACCTTCAATTGGTTCAGGATTAAGCTCAGCACATTCACAAAAGATCTGGAAGAGAGTATCCACTGCCAAAATAGAACATACAAATATATCTTTAGGAGCTGAAGTAGCAGAAGGCATTTATCCTAGATGAAAGATTTCAAGGAAAACCCAAGTAAAAAGAATGGGCAAGAATGAAGTACATTGATCAAGATCCGATGGCACAAGTCTCAACTCAGTTATCCTTGATAAATCTAATGACTCATCACCCTCATCAGTGGAGCCTTCTGATTCATCATCCTCCAATCCATTGTCAATCTTCAAGAACAAAGCAAAATATATCCATCATTTTCATAACAGAGAAAGCAATCACATTTGCAAAATGGAACAAATGTTTAACCCACACCCACACTCAGTTCCCCTTCAGAAAAGAAAATAAATCAAATGATCAAACAAAACTTTAAACGAGCCTGAAAGAAAGTAATTGTGTTACCAAAGACACACTAATAATGAAAACAAAAGACATGCCTTAACAGAATGGACACATGCATAACAATCATGGAACCGCCTCATCAAGGTAAAATATGCATAACAATCATGCATCCAATCCCAAATGATCTTCCAGCTTCACTGAACAGATAGCATATGCTAGCCTATCCTAATTTTTTTTCTGGATCCTATTTTGTCAAATAAAAGAAATTGCATTTTTACCCGAGCAGAGGATGTCCAACTATATACTCACCGTGTGAGATACTGAGATAGCTTACTGACAAATGAAAAAAGAAAAAAGAAAACAGCAGGATGATACTCCGTGCTCAAGTAAACAGGAAAACTACAGATGCATAAAATCAAACCGAGAAACTAAACTTAAATAGAATGCCAAGTTACCCTATTGAATGTAGTGGAGTTGTGTACTTTTCCACACTCCTCAATAGGACTAATGGAGAGGACAACTGAACTAATTAGTTTTAACCAACTGAACCAATTAGTTTTAACCAACTGAACCAATTAGGGGAGGAATGCTTGAAATCTAAGTATCCTATTTATTCAATTATTCTGTTAAAAAGGATGGTATGATTGCTGATTTTCACAGAGACAGGATGGCATGTGGAGCTCAGAAGAAACTTGAACGACTGGGAGGTAGATGATTATTATCTTTTACTTCAACAGCTTGACTCAGTCTCAATTAGTCATAGTAAGGTGGATGCACTGATCTGGGCAGATGGTAAGTATAAAAAGTTTCCAGTCAAAAGTTGTTACTATAATATGCAGATTAAGAAGTCAAGTCACAGGGATGACAATTGGCCTTGGAAGATGATTTGGAAGAAAAAAGATCCAGTCAAGGTGGCATGCTTTGGATGTATAGCAGCTTGCAAAACATGTTTGACACAAGATAATTTGCAAAAAAAAGGGTTTTAATCTAAGTAATAGATGCTATCTGTGTGAAGGAGATCAAGAATCAGTGAATCATATTCTTCTCCATTGTAGAATTGCTAAACAATGCTGGGACTTGTTCTTAAACATTTTTGGTATCTCTTGGGTAATGCCACAGACCGTTAGGAGTTTGTTGGAAGAGTGGCAAAATCAAAGAGTACCTAGAAGACTGAAGCAAATATGGAGAACCAAACCATTGTGCAATGTGCATATTCTGGACTTTATGGCTGGAAAGGAACCGGGCTTGTTTTGAAGGACACAAGGATCACATTTTCAGAATTAGAAACAAATGTATTACCTGTTTTATTGGTGTAAAAGCAGTGTACCAGTGGATCAACAGTTTATAGATTTTCTGGATTTACTAGGACTGTAGGAGATGGTTGTTTCTGGGGTGGTCTTTGTAACATTTTGTACCATCTTGCTACCTTATTAATAAAACTTTTACCTTATCCATAAAAACAAAATCAAAACCACAAAATAGTTATCTTTACAAGCTTTCCCCAAATAAAATACAAAACAAGAACCTAAAGATTTTAGTAGTTGTTACCAAGTTACCAAATACAAAAAACAGAAATTACTTTTTCCATAAATCTAAAACAATTGCGACTGCAGCTTTTCAGATACCTGGTTTCCTTTCCCAATTCAGAGAGTTCTTAGTTGTTTATTCAAATGCCAACTCAAAAAACAACAGGATGAGGGTATTCCGCCTAAATAGTAGACACGGGTAACAAATAAGGACTAGATATCCAGGACGTAATTTGTCAAATGCTAACACAAGGTACTTATTAGGTAGAATATAACTATTCAATCTGATGGAATGTTTTTTCTCTACCAATCTAAGCCATTTCATGAATAAAATGAGACCTATTAATATAGTTCCCCCCCACCCACCCACCCCAAATTCTTTTTTAATTCTCATTCTAACTTAGTAGTCAATATTGATATCATTATGCTCCCTGCATTCCCAATATCTCACGAAGTTAAACAATCCCTCTGTTATACTATGGAATATTTGTGACCAGAGAACTACGAACTTCCTCTTGTCAAGTGGTGTTAAGCGAACTTACTTAATTCTTCTAATTGTCATTTGCATTATTCTAGCTGAAAATTTTGAGCGAAGCAGCATGGGATGATACCTCTTGATGCAAGATATATCTGCCTCTGATAGCAAGGGTGAGAACCTTTTCATGTCAGATATTTAAAAGGGAAATAATCATATGGATAGACGCTTAAATTATCACTTCAGTATATTCCTAACCCTTTTTTATTACTATCAGTTCCATTTCACGACCAGCAGTTCTTAATATTACATCAGAAATTAATCCAAATATAGGCAGGTCAATTTGCTTCTACAAAATTTGGGACATTCCAATTTCACAAAGAACAGAAATTAATCTTCATTTTTTTGGCTCTCTTGCTAATATAGAGTGAAACGTAAAACCTCAACTAACAGAAATAATATACTCCGTATTTTCATTTCGAAAGGAGATTCTACCTGAGCGTATAAACAAGGATCCTGATACGCCTCGGGGTCCCTAGACACAGCATGAAGTGAAACCGACAAGAAATCAACTGCATAACCTTTTCTCCTATCTGTATCGCTTAGCCAAACCACTTGCCTGGTAAATATTTTACGAATTACAACCAAAACTCAACGACTGATTCGATTCGAAAAGGCATAAATACAGAAACAAACAAAAGATAAATCGAAGGTCGAGAAGTTACTTAGTGGTGATGTAGAGAGTGCCAGAAGACTCAGGCTGGCGGCTGCCGAGGACGATGGCGGTTCCAGGCTGCACGTGCATGAGTTCCTCGCCGTTGTCGGCGTCGAGGACCGGCTGCCCGGCGCCGTCACCGGTTCTTTCAACGAAGAACCTCAAGCCTGACATAGTTTCCGGTTAATTGATGTTTACTTAGCTCCGGCAGAAAAGGAGTTGGAGACTGGTAAAGGCTCTGCTAGACTGCTGCTCTAGGGTTTTGGTTGGGCGCCAAAATTATTTTCACAACATTTTGCACTGCTATAAGAAGGTTCTGGACTGTTCATTCCCAGTGGGTCTACGTGGCCTCTTGACTAAGGTCAAAATCAATTTTGGGAGCAGTATTTAATTTAGAGTAACACCAATATTCAGTAGGCGTTTGAACGTAACAAAAATATGAGATTTAAAAAAAAAAGTAAGTTTTGAAGTTAAATTGAAAAAATATATTTGAAAATTAACATTGTATTTGGATATTCGTTTTATTGAAAAATACTATAGTTTTATAAGAGAAAAATATTATTTACTTGAAAAAAATGTTGGGTCAACAAAAAGGGAAAGACTTTTTCGATCCACAAAAGAAATATTATTTGGAAAACAACTTGTTCTCCTTAATGTTTTAAGTTATTGCGTACGAGTAAAACCGGGGCAGAGTTTTCCCCAATTACTGGTGAGGAAACAAAAGGGAAGCATGGCTCGACACGACTACAAGCGAGGTCAAAGGACCCCTCGTATCGGAACCAAGGAGGAGTGAACGATGCATCTGGGATCGGGCACGATGACATAACGGACTTAGACCAAGTAAGGTTCCTGGACCATGAGAAATGCGGAGAACGGTTATGCATGACGAATATGGAACTGTAATATTCGCCCTCAATTGGATATTACGGCGCGAATCCCGTCCAATATCAACTGCGGATCGATATTTACCAAAAAAGGAGATTTTTACCTTATTTAGACTTGTACCAGGACTGAACTACTATATAAAGGAGAAGGTTTCTTTTATTTAAGACACGGTGACACGCAATCAAAAGAATAAAGGTTTTTTTTGTTTTCTAGCTACTGTTGAAAGTGTTCTTAATTTGATCTCTTCTCTATTTGCGATCGAACTTGTATTGAGGGTCCGATCGATAACAAATCCTACTATTCAACTTACGATCAGGCTTGTTCATCGCATTGCGATTGGTTTGATCATTTATTTTATCATTAACTTAATTACCTATTGTTCTTAACCATTCGTACTGAATTAAATCGCATATCCTTTAAATCGCATACAAATTTAATTGTTACTCATTTTTTATGCAAACAGTTTGACACTCACTGTAGGGCTAAGGATAATAGTGGTGATTTGATATGAATCTAGATAACACACCCTATTTTACGCTTGTTCTTTGAAGTTTTGACTTCAGGTTAGCCCAAGGATGTCAAATTCTCAGTCAGCTCACTTGAACGTTGATGCTGAGTCAGGCCATCATGGTGAGAATAATAACGTGATGCCTAGTAATGATGTGTTCCCTATCGATCCCAATAGTGTCCCAGCCACCGACCCGGTCGATGCTAACTCACAAACGACCATCAATATCAATCTACCAACTGATCCTGAAAACAACGTTCAAAGGGGACGCCAGCCAGCGGCTCGAGAGGCGCCCGTAAGCGAAGGTGATAAGGTAATCATGCGGTTGAATTTCGAAATGTTGCAGGCTTAGCAAGCGGCGATAGTACAGTTACAAAACCAAAGCCACGCCCCTAACTGGGTCGAGCCCGAGCAGTTACGGGAAAATAATCGGAGGGATGAACATGTTGTCCTAGAACCGAGCAAATTTAGGCTCGGGAAACCTTTCGAAGTGTTGAAGATACTCAAAAACGGGTGGACTGGCGAGAAAACGATTGAGGCCAATGACAAAAAGGTGGAAACATAAAACTCCAGGGTCGATCAGTCCCTGGAGCGCCTCCGATAGTGAAGGGATCGGACTCCAAAAAGTTTATTCAGAAGCTTTTACCTCCGAGCGCGGCACCAAAGCCGATCTTGAAGAGGTTTCGGATGCCCGACATCCCCAAGTATAATGGGACCACGGATCCAAATGAGCTTGTAACCTCCTATACATACGCAATCAAAGGGAATGTTTTGGAAGACGACGAAATTAGGTCGGTATTGCTGAAATAATTTGGGGAAACCCTGTCCAAGGGAGCAATGATATGGTATCACAACTTGCCTCCAGATTCTATCGACTCGTTTGCTATGCTTGCAGATGCTTTCATAAAGGTTCATGATGGTTCCATCAAGATCGAGACCAGGAAGTCAGACCTTTTCAGGTCAAGCAGAGGAATAACGAGATGCTTAAGGAGTTCGTGTCGAGGTTCCAGATGGAATGGATGGATCTGCCACCGGTTGCAGATGATTGGGCCGTTCAGGCATTTACTCAAGGGCTCAACCCCCGAAGTTCCACGACCTCTCAACAGCTAAAGCAAAACTTGGTAGAGTACCAGCGGTCACCTGGGCCGATGTCCACAATATATATTAATCTAAGATCAGGGTCGAAGACGACCAACTCGGAGCCCCTTCTGGATATATTTACCCTATTAGAACTGATGACAAGTCTAAGAGAAACATTAATCAAGAGTCGAGGTCGGCTCGAGATCGAGATCGATATCAGCCATACAACAGGGATCGAAGGGGAAACAGATCAGGGCACCATCCGACAAGGAATGAGAAGAAAAATGATCGAGGACCGTGTGATCGGGTCCTGATAAGCAAGAGCGGGTATGACAGGTCGTTCGGGAGCAGGGAGGCTCCAAGACTATCGAAATATAATTTCAACATGGACGCTGCAAGCATAGTGTCAGTCATAAGGGGCATCAAAGAGACTAAGTAGCCCCGACCATTGCAGTCTGATCCTTCCTAGAGAGATCCTAATTTGATGTGTAAGTAGCAGGGTACTCACGATCATAAGACTGAAGATTGTCGACAGTTAAGAGAAGAAGTTGCTCGACTGTTCACCAATGGGCACCTTCGAGAATTCCTAAGCAAGCGAGCCAAAAACCACTTCAGAAACACGGACGCCAACAAATAGGTCGAATAAGAGGAGCCTCAACACGTAATTAGCATGATCATTGTGGTAGTTGATGTCTCTCAAGGGCCGATGATCAAACATACCAAAGTTTCTATTACAAGAGAGAAACGCACCCGAGATTACATCTCGGAAGGAGCTATCTCGTTCAGCAACGAACACACCGAGGGCATCGTACAACCTCACAACGATGCACTGGTAATTTTGTAGTTATCAATAAATCTCGGGTTAAACATGTTTTGATTGATCCAGGTAGCTCGGCCAAAATCATCAGATCGAGAGTCGTAGAGCAACTAGGTTACAGGATCAAATCATACTGGCAGTCAAGTATTGAATGGATTCAACATGGAGTGCGAGACCACGAAAAGTGAGATAACTTCACCAGTAAACACTGCCGGGAGCACCCAAGAAACGAAGTTCTACGTGATTGAAGGGGAAATAAGGTACAACGCCTTGTTCGGAAGGGCTAAATATAGTTGTTTATAGCCATTGCGAATGGCTAAATTTGCAAACAAGGCGTCTCCCAAGGGCTCTATTTCAAAAATAAAAATAAAAAATTAAATAACAAGCGGGACAGACGGGATGGGACGGGATAAACGGGCCAAAATGGGCAGTCCTTCCCATCCCGTGTAGTGTTTAATATGGGCATATCCTTTTTAGAATTAAATGGGCCGGGATGGGAAAGGATATGGACCGGGACGGGGATGGATCGACCCGTTCCATTGGACAGCCATAGTTGTACCTCTAAATCCTTCAACTGAAACTGTCGCCCAAGAGTTAGCGACCTCACTAGATACCATGTATGAAAGCTGGTGAAGGCCACCAAGTTGACAAAACGGTCCTCCTCACCTCTTTCTTCTTTGATCTTTCAAGACTGATAGTTGTAGCATCTCCCTCTCTGCCATCATCGGGGATATCCTGAATTGGTGTATCTTTTGCCTTGTGGACAAGTGTTTTTGATGGCTCAGAATCCTAACTAGCACTTTCCGATCCCTCGAAAATGCTATTATATGAGGTGCGGCCAACTGTACGGTTGGCTGCTCCTGAATAGAGGCTGAATTTCCCTCTGATGCTTCCCTAGACGGGACATATGAACTCGTCTCGGAGAGGTCTGCACCTCTCCCTCTCCCGGCTATTGTCTTCTTTTAATTTCCTTTTGTTGGCCAAGAGGTAAGGCCCTCTTGTCTCATCCCCGAGAAGGTTCACCCCTTCCTTTAGAAGTACCGCCTCGTCCCCTAGATCGAACCATTGTTGTAGCAAGCAAAGGAGATTGTTAGTTATAATTCAATGTTCAAACATACACAAGAGATATGTATGTAAGATATAAACAAGAAGGCATAGTAAAGGTTCACATTCAAAGCATGCTTGCAGGAACAAGATCTACAGTCCGCACAATTTCCTTGCGGCCGCAGATGAGGCCTTGCGGTCCACACAATTTCACTTGCGGTTGCACCTCTGAAACCCAAGAAATGTCAACTCTCTTATGACAGAGAATTGGCTGATGTGCGGCTGCAATATGATATTTGTAGTCCGCACAATTAACTTTGCGGCCGCACATTGGAGTCCCTAGGTGGGGACTCTCTGATGACAGGAAAAGTAGTGTTTTGCGGCCGCAATACGAATTCTGCGGTCCACACATTTTTACTTATTGCGCAGATCCCTTCTTTCACTATGCTGCCCTACATTCCATATTTGCGGACCGCACAAATTCAAGTGCGGGTGATGAATTCAAAAATGGCGTACAGTTCAATTATTTCTATCTAGGTTTTGCAATTTTGTGCATAATTTGACATGGCAACAACATAGATAGATGAAAATATGTTTACCCAGTCCCCATAGAGCATGAATTAGTTAACCTATTACAGATTTACCCCTACATAGATAAATAGTTGAATTCTAATGACAATTGGCCTAAAAACAACTAAAAATCTACAAATTAAAAGAAAAAGATTAACAAGAAATTGAAACATACCAGATGAATGAGTGTAATGAGTGACTGATCAAAGATGTTGTGTGTGTGGACAGATAAAATCACCAAGAATTTTCAATAGAGTGTTATTTTTGAGCTTAGAGAGTGAAAACTCGTAACCCTTGCCCCTACTATTCTATTTATACTTATGGTCTACTAAGGGGAAGAAGGTTGAGTGCGGCCGCACATTTCAGACATAATGCCAACTTACTCTTACATTAATCATATTAAATGGACAATTTGCGTTAATAAGATCGAACATTACCAATAATCACAATACCTGACACATCATCCGGTGTAGCCTCTGGGTCCTGACAACCTGCCAAAGCATATATGCGGTTCTGACTACCGTCAGAGCTAGATGCTCCATCCCTGACTCTACCTCTACCAGTTGATGCCCGAGGGCCTCGCTCTTGAGGGCGTACTGAAGAGGAGGAGACTGTTATAGATCTGGTGGGCTGAACTATCCTGCTTCTACCATTTATAGGACAATCCCTCATGTAATAACTAGGGTCTCCACAGGTAAAGCATACATTAGACCCCTGACGATATTATCCGGAATAAGCCCTATCGCATTGACTGCACCACGGAGGGGGCGCCCTCATTTGCACTGAATCCCTCTGATTTTGAAAACCCGAAATTCTCGAGCCCTGACCTGACTCAGAATAGACAGATCTCTCATAATACGGCTTTTGCAACTGTCGGACACTTTCAACAGGGTATGGTGACATAGGATCGCCCGGAAAATCCTCAGGTTGCCTAGCAGGTCTAGCCTTCTTACGTTGACCCCCATCATGATTCTCGTATTGTTGTCGTTTTCGATCCTCTAAATTTTGAGCATAAGCCTAGATGCGGGAAATATTCATAGCATCGAGCAGAGCAACCGTGAAGCATTCATTAATCAGGTGCAACCCAAGTCCTACCACAAACTGATGCACTCGATCACTCATTTCAGCCACAATCGAGGGGGCATACCTCACCAAGGAATCAAACTGGAGGCTATACTCCCTCACACTCATATTCCCTTGTTTAAGAGCCAAGAACCTGTCTACCCTTGCCCGACGAATCTCTGCCGGCAAGTAATGATGCAAGAAAGCCCCTGAGAACTCTTCCAATACTGCTGGAGATGCGTTTGTCCCTCAAGACGATTCCCAAGTTTCATACCACTAAACCGCAACATCCCGCAATCGGTATGAGGCCAACTCTACTAACTTAGTGTTTGATGCATGCATTACCCTCAAAGTCCTCTGCATCCTATCAATAAAGTTTTGCGGGTCCTCATCCTTGTTGGATCCGGTAAACACTAGAGGGTCCAGGTTGATTAAGTCTCGAACTCTCGCGCTAATAACCCTGTTAACATGATCAACACTTGTACCTACCTGGCACTGAGCCTGAGCGGCTACCAATCTAGTCAACAACTGTACTGCACTCCACATATCCATATCCTCATCCTGAACAATAAGTGGAGGTACTGGGTTCCTCCTCATCTCTCGGGTGCGGACAAAATTAGAGAACTATGCGAGGCTGTCGTATTTCCCCTCAGGGCCTCACTCTGGGCCTCGCTAGACATTGGTACTCTACTCATGCCCTCATCTTCCACTACTTTACCCTTCTGACCTGTTAACATGATCAACACTTGTACCTACCTGGCACTGAGCCTGAGCGGCTACCAATCTAGTCAACAACTGTACTGCACTCCACATATCCATATCCTCATCCTGAACAATAAGTGGAGGTACTGGGTTCCTCCTCATCTCTCGGGTGCGGACAAAATTAGAGAACTATGCGAGGCTGTCGTATTTCCCCTCAGGGCCTCACTCTGGGCCTCGCTAGACATTGGTACTCTACTCATGCCCTCATCTTCCACTACTTTACCCTTCTGACTAGCCATAGCGTTCCTGGTCATAGGCATCGTTGCATATATAAAACAAGTCAAAGGTTAAGGACTTTATTCCCTATGACTCTGCTCTATTGCACGATTTAATATCAAGAAGGAAGGGTAACCGGTCCCTAAATGCCCTGTAGTATCTCGCTTATACAACGTGGCGCACAACACATTTATAAACAAGATTCTACTAGACACGGCTTGATGAAAACCCTAGGATAGAACCGCTCTGATACCACTTTGTCACGACCCAAATAAGAGGGCCACGACGGGCACCCGGTGCCTACTTAACCGAACGCCACCTACCTTATTTTTTTTTCTATAAGACTCACCATGATAGGCCACAGTCATATATAATTAATAATATTAAACTTAACTCACATATCTAATTCAAAAATATTTATATAGAAACATAGGGCCCGACAAGGACGCTGACATGTCGTACCTAAAGCTATACACAGGACACTGTTTGCCAAACCTCTAAGAAAACATGATCATAATATAAGTCGGGACAGTGTCCCCGACATCTTCATAAAACAAAGTAACATATATAGAATGTGACTTGGAAGTACTCCAGGAAGATGTGGAGCTCACTAACCAAGAGTTGATATCTGGAGACAGCCTACAGTGGGTGGTCCTCACCTCGCCTATCTACACCTGCGTGGCATAAAATACAGTGCCCCAGGAAAAGGCACGTCAGTACGAATAATGTACCGAGTATGTAAGACAGAAATGAAATGTAATAATAATAAGATACTATCTCGGGGAGAGATAAGAGTCAACTTATAACTTTTGACTTGCCGCTGAGGGCCGTAACATGTAGAATAACACCCATTCATATATATAAATAAAACTACGATATAGTACTTCTGATTACATCATTCTCATGGCGTTAACTACCTAACTGATCAGTGGTAACTGCCCGACCGGCCTTCGCACGGTGGTAAATATATGACTGCCCAACCGGTGGTAAATAATGATACATAACTGCCCAACCGGTGGTAACTGCCCGACCAGCCGTAACACGATGGTAAATGCATGACTGCCCGACCGACCGTAGCACGGTGGTAAATAAATATGCATGACTGCCCAACCGACCATAGCACGATGGTAAATGAATATGCATGAATTACTATATTATGAACATTAACATCTTTATCAAATACCTCAATAGGGAACTAGATACATATTTAGACATGCTTGAATATCACTTAATCGGAATGAATAATATAGACATCCTTAACTGCTAAGAGTAGAACCACTTTGCAGCCTCTCTCAGGCTGGAAAGAAAGGGAAGTAATGACTTTTAGTAGAACAAAACAACATATAGAGAAGTATTTGTACCTCCCTTTTAAGAAAATATCAACAAGTCTCTCTCTAACTATCATTCTTTAAATCAGATAACATGCAAAACTCGAGGTCGTAATTTAATAAGGAGCTAGTTGAAAATGAATTGTTGCATGCTTCTATAAGCAACTTTGCTTCCAAATTCACCCAAAGGACAAAACTGAGATGTGCATGCAGTGTCATGTCAAATTATTTTCCTAAACACTGAAACTTAAGGCGCTTGACCCATTAAAACATTGCCTCAACTTAATATAGGCGCAACAACTACAAGTTGCTAAATGTCTAAAGCCCAAGTTGAAGAAACAGTTGAAATATTTAAGTGAGCAAGTCGCCAGAAAGAAAAATAGGAAATTATAAGGTCACCATTTAAAAATACTAAAAGTAACCAAAGCAATTACATCTCATTCAGCACCTTTCTTCAATAGACACAAAAGACATGTTGTTGCTTTCTTTTCTTTCCATTTGATACCAAAGCAAGGTTGGCGAATAAAAATATTTCATGGACTCAGTACCTAATATCAATTAACCATTAGGGTATCAACTTTAACTTCTGCATTCCATAGATGTGTAAGAAATGTTATAGACTTGTTCTCTTTGTAAACTGCATATTCTCCAGAAAGCACAATCTTATTTATTTGTGTATGTATTTTTTTTTAACAACTAATCCACCGGATCGCCTGAGTAACTCTACCTTAAGGCGAAGCCAGGACTTCAAGCTTATGGAATAACATTACATTTACGTATCGTTACTTGGATCATGCCAAAAGAAAGAAGGATTAACCTTAATATACCTGGAGTAGCGAAAACTCCGTATGATATTCTTGGAGAAGATTACACCGTATTCCTATAGAACTGCAAAATTTGGATGGAATTAAGCTTCTGTTCTTTGAAGTATTTGAACTAGGAAAATGAAAATGTTTCTTGCTTTTTATGAATTAAGAACGTCTGTTCGCTCTTTTGTCCCAATGGAAAGGGATAAGACTTGTAATAAGTCTTTACATTATTAAATTCTAATAATACTTAGGTAGCCACCTAGGATTATAGACTACTTAGTCATTTTTGTAGGTTTATGGCTCCATGTCAGGTTTTTTTGGGAGGAAAATTAATCTTATCTCATATTTTAGTAGTTAACTAGGTAATGTCCCGTTACCCGGTAATTAATTAATTACCCGTATAATTAAGAATTATCTTAAATTATTTAAAATTTTACTTATTTTTAATATACTTTATACATCATACTACCGTGATCATATAGTACCTTGCATGGTACTAGTTCATAATTATCGGGTATTATGCTCGACCCGTATTTTATCCCAAATTGGCCACTTTCAACGAAATTCGTTTTTTTTAATTCGTGTACCCTTTATCCTTCATGACACTTATTTATCGCTTGTTATAAATAGCGTATATACTTTAACCTAAAGATAATCTCACCCCCCGAGTCTACGTCAATTAACTGAAGACGAAACTTTTAACGTACGAAAATGCGAGATGTAACATCCTTCCCCCCTTAGAAACATTCGTCATCGAATGTTTAAACTTGCAAGATGTACATACATATGCATCTATTATAAATATATATATCTTCCCGGGCTAAACTCGAATGAAATAAATATCAGGCTGTCACGGGGTCAGGACGTCATCCCTCCCTAAAATTACTTCCTAATACATTTGTCACCTATGATTCTGTTAATCTATCTTCTAGGCGCTGACACTTATTAGTTGTAATCTTAATAACCGGGTTCATTCTTTGCTTTCAAGCTAGCTTTGGTTTCCCTTAAGTCTTCAGACGTAATGCCAACTTACTCTTACATTAATCATATTAACTGGACAATTTGCGTTAATAAGATCCAACATTACCAATAATTACAATACCTGACACATCATCCGGTGTAGCCTCTGGGTCATGACGACCTGCCAAAGCATATATGCGATTCTGACTATCGCCGGAGCTAGATGCTCCACCCCTGCCTCTACCTCTATTAGTTGATGCCTGAGGGCCTCGCTCTTGAGGGCGTACTGAAAAGGAGGAGACTGTTATAGATCTGGTGGGCTGAACCATCCCGCTTCTGCCATTTATAGGACAATCCCTCATGTAATAACTAGGGTCTCCACAGGTAAAGCATACATTAGACCCTTGATGACATTATCCGGAATGAGCCCTATCGCATTGACTGCACCACATAGGGGGCACCCTCATTTGCGCTGAATCCCTCTGATTCTTAAAACCCGAAATTCTCGAGCCCTATCCTGACTCAGAATAGATAGATCCCTCATAATACGGCTTTTGCAACTGTCGGACACTTTCAACAGGGTATGCTAACATAGGATCGCCCGAAAAATCCTCAGGTTGCCTAGCAGACCTAGCCTTCTTATGCTGACCCCCAACACAATTCTCGTATTGCTGTCATTTTTTATCCTCTAAATTCTGAGCATAAGACTGGATGCGGAAAATATCCATACCATCGAGCAGAGCGGCCGTGAAGCATTCATTAATCAGGTGCGGCCCAAGTCCTACCACAAACCGATGCACTCGGTCACTCATTTTAGCTACAATCGAGGGGGAATACCCTGCCAAGGAATCAAACTGGAGGCTATACTCCCACACACTCATATTCCCTTGTTTAAGAGCCAAGAACCTGTCTACCCTTGCCTGACGAATCTTTGTCGGCAAGTAATGATGCAAGAAAGCCCCTGAGAACTCTTCCCATACCGCTGGAGATGCATTTATCCCTCTAGATGATTCCCAAGTTTCATACGACTGAACTGCAACATCCTCCAATCAGTATGAGGCCAACTCTACTGACTCAATGTCTAATACATGCATTACCCTCAAATTCCTCTGCATCCTATCAATAAAGTTTTGCGGGTCCTCATCCTTGTTGGATCCGGTAAACACTAGAGGGTCCAGGTTGATGAAGTCTCGAACTCTCACGCTAATAACCCCGTTAACGTGACCAACACTTGTACCTACCTAGCGCTGAGCCTGAGCGGCTATCAATCTAGTCTACAACTGTACTGCACTCCGCATATCCATATCCTCATCCTGAACAATAGGTAGAGGTACTGGGTTCCTCCTCATCTCCTCGGGTGCTGACAAAATCTGAGAACTATGCGAGGCTGTCGTATTTCCCCTCGGGGCCTCACTGTGGCCCTTGCTAGACATTGGTACTCTACTCATGCTCTCATCTTCCACTACTTTACCTTTCTGACTAGCCGTAGCATTCCTGGTCATAGGAATCGCCATATATAAAACAAGTCAAAAGTCAAGGACTTTATTCCCTATGACTCTGCTCTATTACACGATCTAATATCAAGAAGGAAGGGTAACCGGTCCCTAAATGCCCTGTAGTATCTTGCTTATACAACGTGCTGCACGACACATTTATAAACAAGATTCTACTAGACACAGCTTGCAGACAACCCTAGGACAGAACCGCTCGGATACCACTTTGTCACGACCCAAATCAGAGGGCCACGACGGGCACCCGGTGCCTACTCAACCGAGCGCCACATACCTTATTTTGTTTTTCTATAAGACTCACCATGATAGGCCACAATCATATATAATTAATAATATAAAACTTAACTCACATATCTAATTCAAAAAGATTTATATAGATACATATGGGCCGACAAGGACGTTGACATGTCGTACCTAAAGCTATACACAAGACGTTGTCTGCAAAACCTTTAAGAAAACATGATCATGATATATAAGTCGGGACAGGGTCCCCAACATCTTCATAAAATAAAGTAACACATATAGAACATGACTCGGCAATACTCCGGAAAGATGTGGAGCTCACCAACCAAGAGTTGATATCTGGAGGCAGCCTACAGTGGGTGGTCCTCAGCTCACCTATCTACACCTGCGTGGCATGAAACACATCGCCCCAGGAAAAGGGACGTCAGTACAAAGAATGTACCGAGTATGTAAGGCAGAAATGAAACGTAATAATAATAATAAGATACTATCTCGGGGAGAGATAAGAGTCAACTTATAACTTTTGACTTGCCGCTGAGGGCCGTAACATGTAGAATAAAACCCATTTGTATATATAAATAAAACTACGATATAATAGTTCTGATTACATCATTCACGTGGCGTTAATCGCCCAGCTGATCAGTGGTAACTGCCCGACCGGCCTTCGCACGGTGGTAAACATATGACTGCCCAACCGGTGGTAAATAATGATACATAACTGCCCAACCGATGGTAACTGACCGACCGGCCGTAGCAAGGTGGTAAATGCATGACTGCCCAACCGGCTGTAGTATGGTGGTAAATGAATATGCATGACTGCCCAACCGACCATAGCACGATGGTAAATGAATATGCATGAATTACTATATTATGAACATTAACATCTTTATCAAATACCTCAATAGGGAACTAGATACATACTTAGGCATGCTTGAATATCACTTAACCGAAATGAATAACATAGACATTCTTAACTGCTAAGAGTAGAACTACTTTGCAGCCTCTCTCAAGCTGGATAGAAGGGAAGTAATGACTTTTAGTTAAACAAAACAACATATAGAGAAATATTGGTACCTTCCTTTGAAGAAAATATCAACAAGTCTCTCTCCAGCTATCATTCTTTAAATCAGATAACATGCAAAACTCAAGGTCGTAATTTAATAAGGAGCTAGTTGAAAAGGAATTGTTGCATGCTTCTATAAGCAACTTTGTGTACTACCAAATTCACACAAAGGACAAAACTGAGATGTGCCTGCAGTGTCATGTCAAATTATTTTCCTATAAACACTGAAACTTAAGGCGCTTGACCCATTTACATTTTGCCTCAACTTAATATAGGCGCAGCAACTACAAGTTGCTAAATGTCCAATGCCCAAGTTGAAGAAACAATTGAAATATTTAAGTGAGCAAATTGCCAGAAAGAAAAATAGGAAATTATATGTCACCATTTAAAAATATTAAAAGTAACCAAAGCAATTACATCTCATTTCGCATCTTTCTTCAATAGACACAAAAGACATGTTGTTGCTTCCTTTTCTTTTCATTTGATACCAAAGCAAGGTTGGCGAATAAAAATATTTCATGGACTCAGTACCTAATATCAACTAATCAATAGGGTACCAACTTTAACTTTTGCATTCCATAGATGTGTAAGAAATGTCATAGATTTGTTCTCTTTGTAAACTGCATATTCTCCCGAAAGCACAGTCTTATTTATTTGTGTATGTAATTTTTTTAACAACTAATCCACCGGATCGCCTGGGTAACTCTACCTTAAGGCCGAAGCCAGGACTTCAAGCTTATGGAATAGCATTACGTTTATGTATCGTTACTTGGATCATGCCAAGAAAAAGAAGGATTAACCTTAACATACCTGGAGTAGGGAAAACTCTGTATAATATTCTTGGAAAAGATTGCATAGAATCGCAAAATTTGGATGGAATTAAGCTTTTGTTCTTTGAAGTATTTGAACGAATTAACTTCTGTTCTTTGAAGTATTTGAACTAGGAAAATGGAAATGTTTCTTGCTTTTTTTTTTTTAATTAAGAATGTTTGTTTGTTCTTTTGTCCCAATGGAATGGGATAAGACTTGTAATAAGTCTTTACATTATTAAATTCTAATAATTCTTAGGTGGCTACCTAGGATTATTGACTACTTAGTCATTTTTGTAGGTTTGTGGCTACATGCCACGTTTTTTGGGAGGAAAATTAATCTTATATAGTTAACTAGGTAATGTTCCGTTATCCGATAATTAATAAATTATGCTTATAATTAAGACTTATCTCAATTTACTTAAAATTTTACTTATTTTTAATATATTTTATACATCATATTACCGTGGTCATATAGTACCTTTTATGGTACTAGTTCATAATTATCGGGTATTATCGTTTGACCCGTATTTTATTCAAAATTGGCCACTTTCAACGAAACTCGTTTTCTTTAATTCTTGTACCCTTTATCCTTCATGACACTTATTTATCGCTTGTTATAAATAGCGTAAATACGTTAACCTCAAGATAATCTCACCCCCGAGCCTACGTCAATTAACTGAAGACGAAACTTTTAACGTACGAAAATGTGAGATGTAACAGTGTCGAAAGCTTTGTTGCAAAAATGTAGACCCCATCACTTATAATAGCCCGCGGAATACCAAACCTTGTAAAAATATTCTTCTTCAAGAACACCACCACACTTCTTGCCTCATTATTGGGTAGAGCAACAGCCTCAACCTATTTGGACACATAATCCACCATAACCAAGATGTAGGTGTTTCCACAAGAGCTCACGAAAGGACCCATAAAGTCAATACCCCACACATCAAAAATATCGATCTCCAAAATGGTAGTGAGAGATATTTCATTTTTCTTTGAGATTCCACTGTCCCGTTGACATTCATCACATCTTTTTACTAACTCACTTGCATCCTTGTAAAGAGTGGCCAATAGAAGCCGCAGCTAAGCATTTTGGCTGTTGTTCTTGCTCCACCATGATGACCACTATATGTTGAAGAATGACATGCCCTAAGAATTTCACCTTCCTCTTCTTCCGGTACACATCTTCTAGTCACCCCATTCGTACAAATTCGGAAAAGGTATGGCTCATCCCAATAATAATCTTGACAGTCCTGTTTGAGCTTCTTACTTTGGTTTGAAAAGAACTCATCCGGAATGATTACACACACAAGAAAATTTGCTAGATCCGTGAACCATGACACATCTTTCATTGAAATAGCCAAGAGTTGCTCATCCGGGAAGGAGTCATTGATTTCAAGGCCATCATGCGGCCTTCCCTCATCCTCCAAACGAGACAAGTGGTCTGCCACTTGATTTTTACTCCCTTTTCTATTTTGGATGTCAATATCAAACTCTTGCAACAAAAGCACTCATCTCATCAACCGAGACTTGGAGTCCTTATTGCTCATAAGATATTGAAGCGTCGGATGATCTGTGTGGACAATGATTCTTGCACTCATCAAATATGGGCGGAACTTCTCAGTTGCAAACACAATGGCAAGTAGCTCTTTCTCCGTAACGGTATAGTTGACTTGAGAACTATTTATGGTCTTACTAGTATAGTATACAAGATAAAATTTCTTGTTAATGCGTTGCCCCAAAACAACCCCAATCGCTATGTCACATGCATTGCACATGCGTTTAAAAGGGACACTCAAATTTGGAGCGATGATGATGAGAGTAGTTGTCAACTTGAACATTAACAATTCAAAAGCTCTCATGCAATCATCATTGAAGTTAAACTTAGCATCCTTCTCAAGAAGCTTGCGCAACGGGTTTACCACCTTAGAGAAATCTTTGATGAAACATCGGTAAAACCCCGCGTGGCCTAAGAAACTCCGAAAACCCTTCACCGAAGTTGGAGGTGGAAGTTTATAAATCACCTCAATCTTTACCTTGTCAAATTCAATTCCATTCTTAAAGATTTTGTGTCCAAGGATAATGCCTTCCTCGACCATGAAATGACACTTCTCCCAATTGAGCACCAAGTTTGTTTCTTCATATCTTGCCAATTCTTTATCCAAATTTGCAAGACAATTATCAAAAGAATCTCCAACCACCGAGAAGTCATCCATGAAAACTTCAAGGTAGTCCTCCACCATGTCCGTAAAAATAGCCATCATACACCTTTAAAAAGTCATCGGTGCATCGCACAAGCCAAATGGCATCCGCTTGAAAGCAAAAGTACCATAGGGACTGCGAGCACGTAATTGTTTCCCCACTTAAGATTGCTCCTAAAAAGTCCAAAAATAGTCTTCTAATTAGCTTTGAGTTTTACAGAATTTCTAAGGATTTTTCTCTATTTTTGTTATGTTCACTTTTATGCCATTTAATTGCATTTTCATAATTAGAAGCATTTTAAATCATGAAAAAAATAAAAAATATTTTTTTCTTTACATTTTTGGATTTTCATTGCATTTCCTTAAGATATAAAAAATCACAAATAAATAACACTTTCGATTACCCTTATTTTATGCATTTTAGTTAATTAATTAATCAATTAATTAAAATCATTAGGTCACAAGTTTGGTTAGTAGGTCAAATTTGCAAAAATAGTTTCAAGTAGAATTAGGTTGACTTGATTTGAAAAATGGAATAAAGAAGAAGAGAATGGGCTCTCAACCTTCGTTTTGAGCTAAGCAGCTTTAATGGCCCATTTACATTCCACATACATGCCCAAACCCATTACCTAGCTAGTCCTGTCCCTATATTAATCCAAACGACCCCGTTTTGCAACATTCAATCCCCACCCTCCACCATTCCCCATCCAACGGTCCGCAACACCCCTCTTCTAACCCATAAAAATGTCGGACCATAGACCCCTACCCCCCTAAATCGTCTCAGACTCATCTCTCTCACCCCTCTCTTATCCCTCACCGTCCGCCACCGCCGAAAATCGCCTACAGAAATGGCGCCACTCCAAATCATCCCAAATTAACACCACACAATCCTCACCCCCCATCAAATCTTAACCCCTTACCTATTTCCCCAAAATTCCCATCAAACTCGTCAAATTTCGGATCTAAGAAGTCACAAAAAACCTAAATCTACCCCATTTCGAGTTTCTTCAAATTCTAGCCTACCTAAGTTTCATACCAACAATAATTGAACACTTTTATCGAGAGTTATCAATTGGAGTCGATTTTGGACCTATTTTAGGCCACCCGAATCTGGCCACTACCACAAAACCCCCATAATGTTGATTTCTTTGCCGGTATATGACAGACATCGTCATATATAGCATTGGCTACGCCTCAAATGTGGGCTAATGCTCATGTAACAATGTTGGCTGTTAGCCGGGTATCTTTTTTGGGTAGACTTATCGTCAAAGGATAATCCTTCTTTCGTTTCTTTGATTACTGCCTATTTGAGGTTAATGGATTGACATTTTGTGTTACATATCATAGATTAGGTTTATTTCACAATTAACAGCATGTTTTTAGTATTGTCTTCAACTTTTGTTAAATTAATCAATTGATATGTTGATTGTTAGTACATCTTCTCGTATGTTAGCATGCTCTAGATTAGTTAGGATTTCAAAATTTTGTGATTAGGCCAATATTTTAAAAGCATAGCAGTCGATTTTAATTAGGTTAGAGTCACTTCAATTGGTTAATTACATGTGTGAATTAGTTTAATTACCTAAAATAGGTTAAAGTTCGAATATTGCTTGTTGTGCTGTGATTTTTTAATTCATTTAAGTTTTATGATAGCTATTTGTAAGTACTAAAATTCGGGGGTCTAAAAGAAGTAGGAAAACAAAGGAATCTGTTTTATTTAGTTGGAAATGCATTAAGATGGGAGAATAAGTTTAAAACTTGGGGTAAAAGTTGAAGTTTCAAAAGTTTAAAACGTGATGGGAACAAAGAAAAAATATCTGAAAAGGGACATCTGTCCAATTCAGTTAAAAAGATGCCTTATCTCCTAGTTTTTAGTTGACAGAATTTTCTGCATTCCTCTCTGAATTTTTCCTCACAAAGGCACGCTCCTACACTCTATATAAGAGGTCATATATCACTCACTCATACACACGAATCAGACTACAACTTTCAAAGATCTTTCATTTTTCTCCACCCTCATTTTCAGTAGAAAAACTTCTGAAATTTCAGTCCTAAAATCTCTAAAAAAAACTAAGAGAGAAAAGGTTCAAGGCTTTTTTCTGAGTTCAAATCTTCTGCTACAAGTTCTGAGTTTATAGCTGTTGAGGTCAAAGAAGTGTCACTGTTTTGTTGGATTTGAAGTTTCGATTGCTCCTTGTTTCCCTGTTGCTATTTCACTACTACTAGGTGTATTTATCCATCTTGTTAGTTTCTACTTGAACTATAAATGAAATTAGGTTGTTTATGCTATACTCTTGCAGTGTTTATCATAATTTTAGCATGTGTAAAGTCCAAATCTGTTGTGGTTTCATTCTTGTTAATCTGTGCAATTGTTGGAATGTTAAGATCACGTGAGCAGTTTGTTGAATGTTAATAAGTGATTTAACATCTGTTTGAATGTCATTTTGTTCCTTTCTTTTTCTTTGAAATGTGTGTGGGTTTCACAATGTTTACTTCATTGTGAAGTGATGCAGGAATTTGGTTCATGTTTTATTTCAATTTGCTCAGCATAGTGTTTTTAACAAGTGAGGATAGCTTTGTAGTTATTCTTTCACAAAGCTTTAACAAGCCAAGAGGATCATGAGATGTGGTGATTACAGAGAACTAGTTGTTCATTTGAATATGTAACTAGCTTAAAGTATCATCTTAATGTGTATCCTATAACAGATTTTCATATGTATGAATTAGTTGTCAATTGTGTTTAAATCTAGCATCAATTTAGTTTGTTGAAAGTATTTAATCATGGTTCAATTAGTTTAGTAGATTAATTATGCATGTTTTTATTTTTGGCCAACCATGTGCTTGTGAATAAATGTGTAATTGCAACAAAATTTCCTTAGGAAAGCTTATGGAATTTTTCTTAGTTCATTTGGGCCTTCGCTTGAGGGCCAGACTTCAAAAAGAAGTCAGCAGTGGAAGGTCTCACAGCTGGGCTTTATATGAAAGCCCATTTGGATGTCAGTCACCCTCATGGTCGACTTAGTCTCTTTAAATAAATGTGATTGGCCCTTTTTCTTACGAATTAATTCATTTGACTTCCTTTCATTTAGTCAAGTAAATGAATCTGCTAATGGATCCAGTAGCTAATCTTACAAGGAATTTTCCATAAATCATGACCTCACAACAAATCTCAAAGTAGTTTAGGAAAATAATTCTAAATATTGTAGTTTGCTTTAGGCGCGACTAATAATAAATCATCGTAACTATGGGTACAATTCCCGTGGCATAGTCATAATACGTAATCCCCAATTCGAGTGTGCGTTTCACGTGACTCGACCATAACTTCAAATAATAATAAAAATTAACATGTTATAAATCGCCGGTGCGTTTCACGTGGCGCGATTCTCAATGTGTACCAAAACAAACGAGTGCGCGACATTTCGACTTGTTCAAACAAATTCCATAATTACTAAAAGCGATTAAAAAGCAAAAAATACACAATATGTTTCAAATATGTATTAAATCAGATAATTCGGCCAATTATTAAATAGTTGAGCGACCGTGCTAAAACTAACAAAACTCGAAAATGCCTAACATCTTCTCCCGGGTTAACAAAATTTCTTATTCAATTTTCTAGTTTTGCAGACTTTTTAAACAGAGTCAAATTTCCTCGATTTGAGATTTAAAAAATAAACTAGTGAATTGGGACACCATAAATTATTCCAAGTGGCGACTCTGAAATAAATAATCCCATTTCGATTAATGTCACTTTAATTGGAAAAACTCCATATCACTTCGGGCTCGTATGTTGGTTTCGGAGCCCGGTACATGTCGGATATGTCATTTAAGACTTGTTCGCAAAATTTGGTGTCAATCCGAGTAGTTTTAGGGCGTTTCGGCTCGTTAGGGGAAAATTAAGAACTTGAAGTTAATAAGTTTGATTCATTTGGTTTTAGGGGGTGACTCTTAGATTTAGCATTGTTTCGGGTGTTCCGAAGGTTCAAGTAGTTCCGTCTCGTGATTTCAGACTTGTCGGTATGTTCGAGCGGGACCCGAGATCCCTGAGCATCAAATGGACGAGGTTCGAGTGAAGTTGAGAATTTGTAGAAGTGCTGAAGCATCTGCTTCTGTCATAACCGCACATGCAGTTGGTCGACTGCAGAAGCGGTCGTAACCTCACAGATGCGGCTTAGAGCTGGCCAGGCCAAACCGCAGAAGCAGCTCCTTAGCCGCAGAAGCGGCTTCGCAGATGCGGCTTCAAGACCGCAGAAGTGGTCCTAGTCCTTTTAGCCAATTCCGCAGATGCGGTCCCCTGACCGCAAATGCAAAAACTGCTGAAGCAGTGAGCTTCATTTAAGTTGAGCTCCAGCCATTTTGACCATGTGATACTTGGGTATTGAGCGATTTTGGAGATCTTGAGAAGGGATTCCCACATAGCATCGTGAGGTAAGTTCATCCCCCTTATTTCTATATTTAACACTCGAGTTTTGGGTAGATTAACACCTAAAGATTTGGAGAAATCAAGGGGGATTAGAGCTAGATCTAGGGTTTTAATGAAACTTAGATTTTACCACAAAATTGGTTATGAAATGGATTAAAAATCATATATTATTGGTTCTTAGGTTATAGAGAACAACTTCCTTCGGAAAATTTTGGAATCCGGGCACGTGGGCCCGGGGTCGGATTTTTGGAAACTTGTATTAATGGTTGGGAAATGGCTTAAATAGCTAGAATTCGATCTTGTGAGCTTATATTGACTAGTTCCTACCTCATTTAACTAGTTTTGGATCGTTCGGCTCTAAATTGAGAGTTTGGGCTCGTTCTTATTATTGGAAGTGCACTTTGGAACGAAGTGAGTCTCCTTTCTAACCTTGTAAGAGGGAATTGTTCCCATAGGTGTAATAATTGAATAATTTGCTGCTAAATGCGGGGGCTACGTACGTACTAGGTGACGAGAGTCCGTGTATAGCTACTATTATGTCAATTGTCCGGGAAGTCTAGGACCCGTATCATGTTATATTTGTGAATGTCTCTATATTTTCTTGCTAATGTGATCACTTAGGGCATGCTAGAGACTTGGAAAGGAATATAAGCGAATGTATGCACTTGTTGGACACTTGTATGAATTTACGTGGAATTAAATGCGCATTCATGTGTTTTCTTGATATTAATTGACATTTATGGATCGGGCCGATCACCTCGGTAGAAATAGATGCATCTATGGTTCGCGTCATTCGACCCTCTGGCAGTTCACAATTTATTTTCTGTTGGATCAGGCCGTCGACCTCGGCATAGTGTGCACATGATATCTATGTGAAATCTTATCCATGACTCGACCTGCTAAATATCTGAAATGTAAATGGCTATTTGTAAATTGTTAAGAACATGAAATATTACCTCTTGCTACCAACTGTTGATTATTTGTGACTCTCATGCTTAGCGTAACACTTCATTATATTATTTGACCTTAGTAAGTATCAAGTCGACCTCTCGTCTCTACTTCTTCGAGATTAGACGGGATACTTACGGGGTACATATTTTATGTACTCATACTACACTTCTGTACTTAATTGTACAAGATTTGAGGCAGGTACATCTGGCTAGCAGTCTAGTGTGCGCCCCTGATTCATAGTCCGAGACTTCCGCGGTGAGCTGCCCCTTCCTGTGCTGTTCAGCAGCTTGATGGAGTCTCTCTTTATCTATTTTTGTTGTCTATTCTATTTCGGACAGTAGGATGTATTTATTCTTTTGTATATTCTACTAGTTGCCCATAACTTGTGACACCAGGTCTTGGCACACACATTAGTAGACGTTTCTTTTGGGTTGTATAATTATTATCGAATGTTGCATATTATCACCTATTTTTAATTGCAAATTAAGAAAATGTTGTAACTGTTTTGGGTAAGTAAAATAAGAGTTTACTAATACTTCCGCATTGGCTTTCCTGACAACGGTGTTGAGCGCTATCACGATCTGTAATGAAAATGGGTCGTGACAACTGTTATACTTGGCTTTTGATTATTTTTTGATTTTTTTACATATTTGGGCCTAATGTGCTAAATGCCGCATTTTACCGCTTTGATATTGATTGAATTGTATATAAACTGTTACGAAACCCTCTTCTCTCTAAGTCTTCTGAATCTTCTGGGAAGCATGCGCTTCGCGTGGATTCTTTTCTATTAGAGTCATATCCCAATTTTAGAATGAGGTTCGAAAAAGTTGCAAAGTCGGTGAAGCTTCTATAATCCCGGTACGCTGCCCCCTTCCCCCGGCTCGAGTTGTTCGCTCGGGTAAGCCAGGTCTAGAACAATACACCCAGGTTTTAAACATATAATAACATAGCCTCATGCCTGATCCCTAGTAGGTACGTTTGTTTGCATTACGTGCATTTGACTTTGGGGACTCAACACAGGGGTTGGGTCCATCTAAGACAGGTGTACCCAAAATTAAAAGATCATCCTGATGCATTTTATGTGCCACTTGTACATATATTTGCTTCGGCTTGCATGTTGACTGACTTCTAGAATGGGGAAGAAAAATCAAGATAAACCAAGATTGAGGTAGGAGAGAGAAATCACCCATTTCTGAAAACCCCGGTATTCAAAATATCCCGAAACTCTGTCGAAATTTTGAAAAAAGAAAAGAAAAGAAAAGTCATTTCGAAATAAGTTATATTTTCCTGTTGCATCAAAACTTACTGAACTACGTGGGTTTGATTCCCACCGGACGTGAGATACGTAGACAACCTTCATCAGGTTCAGCCCTATTTTTGCAAAAATAGCCAAAATATAAAAATGCTGCCATTTTGTCATAAATAAAGTCAGGTGATGCCGTTTTTGTCCAAAATAGCCAGAAATGTCCCGATGGGATGCCGGAAGGCTATTTTTGCAAGAATAGCCACCTTGGGCCCTCTTTCTAATTTTAGGCCACTTAGCGGGCACAACCTTAAAATCTTCCCTTCTGAAGTGCTAAAGGGCCATATTTGCAAAAGTAGCCATGATTTGTTTTAAGTTAGATTTTATAATAAATAGTCTTTTCATGGTTAGTGTTTTAATAAAAATTCACATGCTTTAACGAGTCATCCTAATTTAAAAATGTGCAGAATGAGCCCCATTGAGAACCTACCTTTTTGAGTCGTAGATGAGATTCCACTAAGACTCTACATGTGGTGGAACGACCTGGGGGAGGTCAGCTAGCGTTCTGTGACCAAAGCTTTAGGTGGGCTCACCGGTCTTTTGAAGATTAAACCCAGGGTTGACATAATTGAAGCTTTGATTCCGTTTTGGACCCGACATACAATATTTTTCACTTCTCTGACTTTGAATGGACCCCTACTCTATAGGAGATGACATGTTATGCTGGTCTTGATGGGAATCTCAGGCACCAATATCCAGTAGCACTAATGACTATAACCCCTCATAAGTTTTCGGACCTTCTGAGCATTAACCGGCAGGTTAAAGATGAAAATTTGGTAGGAGGATTCTGCACATTCCACTTCTTATACAGCTGGTATGGGAACCCCCACAAATTTGAGGCTTCGAATACTATTTTGAGTTAATAGGAAAATAAAAACAAGTGGGAAGCACACAGAGGTTTAGCCTTCGTAGTTGCATTTTTAGGCACTCCGATATGCCCAAGGAGTGACAGAAATATAGAACTGGGACTTGCAGGAATGGCCGACTTTATGGTCAAAAAGGCCAACTGTACTCTTATACCAATGATTCTCGCATAAATCTATCGAGCTTTAACCGCCTGTCGAGCTGGTGCAATGTTCTTTGAGGGTTGCAACTTGCTTTTGAAAATGTGGCTGGTGGAACATCTCTACCATCGCCCTAGGTACATGAACTACGGATTGACCGTACTCAATTGTGTTGAAAAATATGGAAACCGGGTAAACGGCTATGAGTTGCCCGAGGGTACTGAAGCATGGTTCGCATATTTGGGTTCTTTGACCACAAAGCAAATTGAGTGGACTTTCAGTTGGCTCCCGGTCCACGAGGTTATTTACATGTCCATCGGGGTGTGCTTTATCTTACTGATGGGTCTTCGGAGTATTCAGCCATATGCTTCTATGCCAATTGGGAAGGTATCAAACAATCCCTCACGATGAAGATCTAAGTCCACAAGTGATTGATCTATGCCCAAAGGCCGCATTCCCAAAAGAAAAGGTTCGCCAGATTTGGCACCAATGTAGGTTTCTAAAGCCACAAACTCAAGTGCGGGATTTTTCCTCAAGTGAAGTAGAATCTAACTACACGGCATGGTATGGTAAGAGAGTTCAGGTCGATAAAGATCCAGAACAGACCCCCAAAAAGCCCCATGTCCAACAATTCACCAACGGAGCGCAAGAACAGTGGGTTTGTTTAGCTAAAGAGAAGGACTACCGGACCACCATAAGCAAACTAGAAGATCAAGTCAGAAACCTCAAATTTGATAGTAGTTTGCAGGCTGCCGAGGATGAAGGAGAAAAGAAAAGGTTGGCTCAGGAAAACGAAGCCCTCCGAGCTCATATTCAGAAAATGAAAATAGCCGCTGAAACCCTGGCAAGAAGCGAAATAGATGAAAGACTCATGAGAAATCTGAGGCAAAAAGTGCATGATTATGGGTTTGATCTAACAAAGGCCGAGGATGAATTGGAAAAAGCTCCGCTAAAGTTGGCAAAAAGTGCAGAAGAACGGACAAGGTTTGCTCAGCAGTTAAAGCAAAAGTATGATAGATGGGTCACGGTCTTAAGGGAAAAGCTGACTAATCACGAAAATAAAATGGTCCAACAGACAAAGGATTTCAAAACTAAAAGAGAGCATTGCTATACATTGATTTCCCGATTGGAAGAAGGCATGTAGTAGTTACAGGACCAAAACCATATGACCACACAGGTGTTGGAGGCTCGGACACAACAAATTGGATGCATGCTCCAAGAAAAGGGTGTCATTAGAATGAGGATAAAAGAAATCGCTTATTATATTGCAATGAAGTGTCATGAATGTGAAGTTATGACCCGGTCCATGTTCTTTGATTCTGTGATGACCTTTGTCCGTCAGGTGATGGCTGATTTAGAGTACCATCAAGAAGAGATTGCACGCAGGCCCTCGTCAAGACTGACTGATGTCCCACGAGCTCCCGAAGTAGCATTGGAGGCTCTTATGTATTCTTGACTTTTTTTGGCTTTGAGTTTGTATTCTACTTTTTCGAGTCTGTTCATCTTTTCCAAGTCTGTTTGTTCTTTTGTTTTGACTTTATATGTTTTTTTAATCGTTAGTATTTCCAAGTCTTTATAATAGAAAAACCCAAAAATATTTTTATTTAATGAAATATTGAAAAACCCAAATTTTGTCTTTTCTTTTATTCCACATTTGTTCCATGAGCTACGTAATGGTCTGATTCATACGGCGTCATGATACATAGACAATTCCCATCTGATTTGATCATAGCCATAGACAATTTGAGTGAAAAAATAAACTGAAAAAAGAGAAGAAAGAAAAGATTAAAATTGAGTGAAAAAGAAAAAAGGTGAGTGAAAAAATAAAAGAGCAAAAAGAGAAGGGAAAAGAAATTAGGATTTGAAATTTGAGAAAAGAGACAGCAAAGCCGGGATGAAACAGGCAGCCGTTGCAAAAACATTTAGAAATGTTTAACTGTTCAGGTGCATTGCATCCCCAATATGTGAGTCCCTATATGTTAAATGTCTCAAACTAACCAGGTTGTTGTGTGTGAAAATTGAGTAGGTCCTGTTTAGGTGGTTGGTTTTGTGGTAATCTGGCTTCCCATCCTTACTTCACAAGATCTAAAGGTAGTGTTCCTATGGCCTCCAAAAGTCAACTGCCAATTATTGATCCTGAGGATAGCCCAGTATCGGCTATTCTACAACCAGAGTCAGCAACCGCTAAAGAAAATAAGAGGTTGTGTGTCCGTATGTTAGAGATGTGGGGCGCTTGGTCCAACGGCAAAGAACCACCTAGTACAATCCCCGAATTTCCTCAACTAATTCCCAGGAGAGTGGAACCACTAACATCCCCATCCCCATGATCAACCCATTCGTCCCGTTTGGGTACCCCACTATATCAGCCAATTTTACCAGTATGCCTTCTGAGGTTCTTCTTAGGCGCTATTTTTAGGGGTACCTTCTATATTATTCACCATACCACCAGTCTCTCCTACGTCACAACCAACAATGCCCAGTCCATGCTTCGAGCCTTCAACTTTCACTTTTCAAGGCCCGCAATTTTAGCTAGACACAACTCATGTTACCCCAAACTCTTACGCTCAGCACCCATAATATTAGTCTCACATGGGACAGGAGAGAACAGCGAGAAACCCCCAGCAGGAAGAAATGGCTCGGAAGATGAGAAGCCTAGAACAAAGCCTGAAAAGCATGCAAGGCCTGAGTGGACATAAGAGTGTCTCGTACTCAGACCTATGCATGTTTCCCCATGTTCACTTTCCTGCTGGTTTCAAACACCAAAATTTGAAAAGTATGACGGGCACGGGGACCCAATCACTCATCTGAAACGATACTGTAACCAGCTGAGGGGTGCTGGTGGAAAAGAAGAATTATTGATGGCTTATTTCGGGGAAAGCCTAACTGGAATCGCTTTAGAATGGTACATGGATCAGGAAATCTCCCACTGGCACATATGGGACCATTTGGCCTGCGATTTCGTCAGACAGTTTCAATATGATGTTGACATAGCTCCAAACAGGAATTCCCTATCTAACTTAAAGAAAAAACCAGTGAGAGCTTCTGTGAATATGATATTAAATGGCGTGAGGAGGCTGCCAGAGTAAAGCCTTCCATGGATGAAACCGAGATGGTTACGGTCTTCTTACAGGCCCAGGGGGCCGATTACTTTCAGAACATGATGTCCTTCATGGACAAACCTTTTGCAGAGGCTAAAAATCGGAGAAATGGTGGAAAACGGTCTGAAAATTGGCCGAATATTAAGTCAATCTTCTTTGAGAGCCTCCTCCTAAGCCATCCAGAATGACTCAGAGGGTTTGGACAATCGAAAGAAGAGGGAGGAAGGAACCATGATGGCTTCAGGTTCAATAGGGCCCCGTCGATCATATGATCTCTCCTACATGACGCCCAGAACCGCGCAACACTACTATCCCCACCAAGATGCAGTGTATGCCGTGGCAATGCCTCCCTATGCGGTATTGAATGCCCAACCATATACACGGTCGCAACAGCACTACAACCAAAATTGAGCTCCACCTCCCAGAAATATTCATCCTCACAAAGCTCTATATAACCCCCAACCACTACAAATAACTACCAACATAATTCACGCCCTCGTGAGCCTCTCAAAAGAAACAACTTCACTTATATTGGTGAATCCTACTCTAGCCTATTTCCGAAGTTAATCCAGATGGGTCTATTGCAACCTGTACTCCCAAACTGGCAAAATCCTGAATCCCCATCATATCGACCCGGTACTAGGTTTTCCTACCATTTTAGAGCAGAGGGTCATAATACGGAGGATTGTTGGACCCTAAAAAGGGCAGTTGAAAGTTTAATAGAACAAAAACAAGTGGTGCTGAGGGACGGGGAAGTCCCTAATGTGACTAACAATCCATTACTGGCTCACAATAATGGGATGATCATTAGAATGATCTGTGATGACAAGGAATTTAATCCAGCCTTGAAAGCCATCATCGCCATTGCTGATTCAGAGGCAAGACCCAAAGCGGCAGCGAAATAAGCCGGAAATGAGAAGAAAATCACTCCAATTCCTCAAGGTGTAGAAAAAGCTTTAGAAACATAAACTACATCAGCCACTTTCTAAGAACACAATTCTCTATGTTCCTAAGGCCCCTAGGAAAGAACAACTCATTTTGAACACTCCCAAAAGATTCGAACAAAAGAAAGCCATGTTGAATGTGCCAAAGTTATATGTGCCAAAAGGGGCTTATGTAACGTGGGGGCTGATAATTCCACCAAGGCTGACTGCGCCCGTAGTTATCAACCGCATGCCACAGAGCCCTATGAGAGACTCCACCACAGTCCCCTGGAATTACAACAAAACAATAGTTACTTACAATGGGAAAGAGGTCATGGGTGAGGTAAACAAAATGAATCAATCTGAGAGATACCACAACCCAGAAGAGTTACAGAAATCAAAACTGAACAAGGAGAAACGATTTCCACCCAAGAAGCTTGTGAGCGCTGAGGAAGCAGAAGAGTTTTTTCGAAAAATGAAAACTTTGGAGCATGCAATAGTTGACCAGCTCCGGAAGACTCCGTCTCAGGTTTCACTTTTATCTCTTTTGTTGAGCTCAAATGAACATCATAAGGTACTCTTGAAAGCATTGAATGAGGCATATGTTCCGGTTGACACTTCAGTTGAACAACTGGAAAGAATGGCTGAACGATTCCTCGAGGTCAACAGGATTTCTTTCAGCCGCGATGATTTTCCACTAGAGGGAGCTGCCCACGACAAAGCCCTTCACCTGACTATCAAATGTGAGGGCTATTATGTAAAGAGAGTCATGTTAAACGGTGGTTCCGGGGTTGACATTTGCCCCCTCTCAACACTCCAGAGGATGGATATTGGAACAGAAAGAATCCGACCAAATAATGACTGTGTGCGCACTTTTGATGGTGTCAAGCGAGACATAATAGGGGAAATCGATTTGATTCTAACCATTGGTCCTGTGGATTTCAAAGTGAATTTCCAGGTTCTGGACATGGATACCTCATATAATTTTCTTTTAGGAAGACCATGGATTCATGCTGCAGGAGCTATGCCCTCCACTCTCCACTAAATGGTCAAGTTTGAGCATGAAAACCAAGATATCGTTGTCCATGGGGAGGATGAACAATCCATTTACAGGTACCCTTCAGAGTGAGCACATTGTATACCAAGCCTTCGAGATTGTGGTCGCCGATCAATGCGAAGAAGGGGCCCCATTCCCTCAGCCTGCTTATCTAATGCCTCTGTCATGGTCGCCATTAAAATGATTAAACATGGGTAGAAGCCCGGAAAGGGGCTTGGGGTATCTCTACAAGGCATCACAGAGCCTATCACTTTGATCGCCAATGAGAAGTTCTTCGGCATAGGTTTCCAAGCTACAAATGCCGATAGAAAATGAGCTGATGAGCACAAGGAAAATGGGTGGGTCCTTCCCCAGCCCGTTTCGCATCTCGCCAAGTCATTTGTTAAACTCAAGTATGTAGAAGAAGAAGAAGAAGAAGAAGAGGCCTTCACAGCCGAAGAGATTGAGGATATTTGTGAAGCCATGAAACAAATGTTGTACCACAATGTCTGTTGGCAGGTCGGCTTTCGGAGTTTGAGTCTCAAGCTAGGGATCACCACTTCCTTTAGTAGAAGCTCCGATATGAAATAACAATCGTTATAGATAGACTTTGAGATGCTTGAATAGCTGCAGCCTAGCCTTTTCGTTAACTAGATCTCCTACCTCCACTATTAATAAGTGGTGGCAAGACTCGAATCCTAGACCTCTACCTGCTCTACTATGGTGAATTGTGTGAACCGTCTCATCTAAGTCGTGCCATCAAAGTCAAATTTCCATGCTCTCCTCTTCTGTGACAGCTATTTCCTCGTCTGGGAAGCAATCCTTAAACTCATGTTCCTCCTTAATAGGGTGCAAGGTGTTCTTCTATCACCCTTCCTTTTTGGTTACATACGTGATGTCAAATTCAGACAGAAGCAGTAACCATCTTGCGGTCCTTCCCATTACGTAAGTCTCACATGGTCTAGCTGAGTGAAGGCACGAGCACTGCTGAGGTGCTGTACATGGGACTGAATGCCAAGCTTCAGAATTGGAAAGCTACCCCATTCCCTATCAGGCGGGAATCCCGGTAGTCCAGACTTGCCATCTTTTCTACATTACGAGTTATTTCAGGGTGTAACTCAAATGTTTTTACTTTATTATCTTTTGATTTCGATGTAAACCATCATATCTTCAATTCAATTCAATGAAATCAATATTTCATTGTCAATGGATGTATCCTTTTTCTTTATTCTGATTTTTGCTGTTTTTCTTATCTTTTTCTTTTTAGTTCTAATAATGTTGACTTAAATAATATGAGATGCTTGCAGATCTTATGCCCAGATCCTAAAATGCTGTCTAACTGTGAAATAATGAATCAAGAATTAGAATATAACAAAGATGAGGCTTTTAGGGAAATAAAGAGAACTGGAACAATTTGAGAATAAGCCTGAGCCAAACTTCAATGAAACTGAGCTAGTTAATTTGGGCAGTCCAGAAGAGGTCCGGGAAACCATGATAAACATTCACGCCGATGAAAGAACTAGAGATGCATTGATCCAACTTTTGTTTGAATTCAAAGACGTGTTTGCATGGTATTGTGATGATATGCCAATGCTGAGTGTTGATTTGGTGGTACACGAATTGCCAACTTATCCCAATTATCCACCCGTCCAACAAAAGCAGAGAAAGTTTAAAATGGACATCAACGATAAGATCAAAGAAGAAAACACCAAACAATTGAAAGCTGGTGTGATCCGAGTGGTCTGATATACCACATGGTTGGCTAATGTGGTCCCAGTGTTGAAGAAATACGGGAAAACCCAAGTATGTGTTGATTATCGAGATTTGAACAAAGCAAGCCCCAAGGACAATTTTCCATTGTCAAATATTCATATTCTTGTTGAGCCCCCAAGTCCTGATGGATGAGGACGATGTAGAAAAGATGGCTTTCACCACATAGTGGGGCACTTACTGTTACAGGGTCATGCCATTTTGTTTGAAAGATGCCGGGGAAACCTATATGAGAGTCATGACTGCCATCTTCCGTGACATGATGCACCAAGAAATTGAAGTGTATGTGGATGATATGATCATCAACTCTAGAATGCAAGAAGGCCATATACAAGATCTGAGGAAATTCTTTGAATGCTTACACAGGTATGACTTAAAATTAAACCCAGCTAAATGTGCATTTGGAGTTCCATCTGGAAAACTTCTGGGGTTTATAGTCAGTCGGAGAGGTATCTAGTTAGATCCAATAAAGATAAAGTCTATTTGGGATTTACCATCTCCGAGAACCAAGAAAGAGGTCATGAGTCTGCTAGGACGACTAAATTACATCAGCAGGTTCATTGCTCAGCTTACCACCACTTGTGAGCCTATATTCAAATTGTTAAAGAAAGGCGCGACAATCAAATGTACATATGAGTGTCAAGAGGCTTTTGATAAAATCAAAGAATATTTGTCGAATCTACCAGTATTGGTTCCACCCGAGTCGAGAAGACCTTTGTTCTTGTACCTAACAGTCTTGAAAAATTCTTTCGGGTATGTCCTGGCGCAACACGATGTGACTGGGAAAAGAGAGCAAGCCATATACTATATGAGCAAGAAGTTCACCAATTATGAAGCCAAGTATACTTTGTTGGAAAGAACTTGTTGCGCCCTGACTTGGGTTGCCCAGAAGCTCAAACATTATCTTTTGGCCTACACCACATATCTCATAACCAGAATGGATACATATTCCAAAAACCAATGCCCACGGGGATGTTAGCAAAATGGCAAATCCTGCTCATTGAGTTCGACATTGTCTATGTCACCTGCACGACGATGAAAGCTCAAGCCTTGGCGGATCATCTAGCGGAAAACCCGATTGATGATGAATATCAACCTCTAAGCACCTATTTCCCAAACGAGGAAGTAAATTTAGTTGAAGTGATTCCAGAGGACACCAATGCGTGGAAAATGTTCTTTGATGGAGCTGTAAATGCAAAAAGGTGTCGGGATTGGAGCAATTCTGATATTGCCCACAGGTCAACACTATCCAGCCACAACCCGACTTCGATTCTTCAGTACGAACAACACTACCGAGAATGAAGCTTGCATATGGGCATGAATATAGCAGTTGATCTGGATATAGAGGAATTGTTAATCATGGGGGATTCTGACTTGATCATTCGGCAAGCCCAAGGCGAATGGGAGACTCGAGAAATCAAACTCATCCCATACAGGAAATATGTGGAAGATCTCAGCAAAAAGTTCCAATCCGTAAAGTTCAAGTATATTCCTCGATTCCACAATGAGCTAGCTGATGCACTAGCTACTTTGGTCTCAATTCTGCCATATCCGGGCAATGTCCATATTGACCCGTTGGAAATGATATGGGGCTTATTATTAATAATTCTATTGCTCGGTTGTTATTGTTTTATTGTTTGGGTGAGGAGGAATGTAAAGTACGAAGGGTGATGCCGTGCCATTACATATTTACTTTCATATGAGGAAGAGTGTAAATCATGAAGGGTGATGTCGTGCCATTTCATATTTACTTTCATGTGAGAAAGAGTGTAAAGCACGAAGGGTGATGTCGTGCCATTGCATATTTATTATCATGTGAGGAAGAGTGTAAAGCACGAAGGTGATGTCGCGCCATGTCATATTCATTATCATTATTCATTTCAACTGTTATTGTGAGGAAGAGAGTAAAAGCACGAACAATGATGTCGTGCACTTGTTTTGCTGTGTTTCTTTACTGTTCTGTTTTCATGATCTCGTACTCCCCTCAGCATGTTTCTACCCCTCCCGTTAATACATGTTTAATTTTTATTATTTATTATTATTCCGTATATTGCTTAACTGCACAGGTTATATATGTGTCTTGTCCTAGCCTCGTCACTACTTCGCCGAGGTTAGGCTCAACACTTACTAGTACATGGGGTCAGTTGTACTGATACTGCACTCTGTACTTTCTGTGAAGATTTCAGTACTAGACCGTATTGATCAGAGTTGTGTTGCTGCCTTCAGTCCTTCAGGATACCCAAGGTAGATCTGCCAGCGTTTGCAGACCCTGGAGTCCCCTTTCCAATTATCCTAGTTTTCCTGTTTTCTTTTAATTCGAGAATAGTTGTATTTTCTTTCAGCCAGCATTTGTAGTGACTCTTAGAAGTTCGTGGATTGTGACACCAAATTTTGGGTAGTCGTGTATTAGTACTTGGATTATTATGAATTTCTGCACCTATTTACTCTGTTTTTGATTAATTATTGTTAATTACTTATTTGGAGAGTGGTTAGCCTGTCAATTCTTTAACTATTTTCTTGCCTAGCATTCTGAAAAGTTAAGCGTCATTACGATCCCGATGGTGGGAAATCCGGGTCGTGACAACAACTGACTTAAAACTTGAAATGAATTCCCTCATTCTCCAGGTGGGCACCTGCCAATGACTTGAACTTGAAATAAATTCTCTCGTTCTCCAGGTGGGCGCATGCGACTGACTTGAAACTTGAGATGAATTCCCTCGTTATCCAGGTGGGCGCCTGTAACTGACTTGAAACTTGAAATAAATTCTTGCATTCTCCAGGTGGGCACCTACGACTAACTTGAAACTTAAAATAAATTCCCTCGTTCTCTAGGTGGGCGCCTGCAGTCACAACAAAATAGACAAAACAAAGAAAATTTTCTGCCTCAGTTTGTACCAGGAACATTTGTGGGTGTTAGTTGAATTCCATTTTCGAGGAGGGTCCTGAAAAGTTAAAACTGAATCTCATTATCTAGGAGGGTCCTGAAAACTTAAACTGAATTTAATTATCCGGGGATATGTTGTAAACCTAAAACTAAATCTCATCATCCAGGAGGGTCCTGAAAACCTGAAATTAAATACCATTATCCGTGAGGGTCTTGAAAAAATTAAAACTGAACTTTCCTGGAGCATGCTTTCCTCATGGAGGATTCTGGCGAAGCAAACAAAATTTCTTGCCCCAGTTTCAAACAAAGAAAATCTTGTCAGTTTGAAAATGTGGTAGTTAGTTTGTGGCATCCTTGCTGAAGGTGTCTGCTTTTGCCACTACCATGCTTCATTCCGATTAGCTTCTTCGGTCTAACAAAGAATTATTTGACCTTCCGATCGAACCTCGGCCACAAAAACCTCCGAATTACCCGAATCCCTTACACTCAACTTGTTGTATGGCATTTTTATTCTGACAATTATTGAACCTTTGCATTTCCTCAAAATTCACGAATTACTTGACCACCTAAACGTCAATTACCACCCACATTGCTCATTATAAATCATGTCACTTGTGATGTGCTTGGATGAACTTCGCTTGATGCAATTAAAAAGCTGGTAATGGGCTTTGAAGTCCTTTCTTGATTGTTTAACAAAGACTCACTTGACAGAGACTTAGAAAAATAGACCCAAAAGAAACGAAATGAAGTGACTTCGAGAAATTAGGAATAAAAGGAAATTTTTGAACAGAGATGACTATTTGAAGAAGAATGGAAAAGAGACTTATCTTAGTGAAGCAGTTGGCTCCAATGATCATGACATGCATTTCGGATTGATCAGCCTAATCCATCCAACTAATCACATTTTAGTTCATGCTCATGAACAAAGTGTTACCCAGGACGTAAATCATACCTCTATCTTGATTGACTTGGCATCCTCAAAGATTGATCAGAAGGTCTCTCTTTGGACTGTAGTGTAGGCTTTTGGAAAGGGTTAGAAAGAAAGGGTAGCATGAAGGCTCAAAATAATTTAAGATGAAAGGGTTCAAAATTACAACTTTTGGAATCAGATCTTTTTGCAAAACTAAAACTTCTGCCCCAGTTTCTTTGCATATGGGGAATTTTGGATTTTTATTTTGATGGGACCGAACCTCAGAGTAAGGCTGCCTACGTATCCATAAAAAGGAATCAGGTCAAACGTAGTTCAAACGTAAAGTTGTTTTTTTTGTTTGTTTTTTTCCTTTTTCTTTCTTCTTTTTTCTTTTCTTTTCTTTTCTTTTCTTTTTCTTTTTCTTTTTCTTTTCTCTTTTTTTTCTTCTCTTTTCTTTTCTTTTTTTTCCTTTTCTTTCTTTTCCTTTCCTCCCTTTGGTTTTTCTTTTCTTTTCCTTTTCCTTTTCCATTTTTATGCTACTTCTAATTCTAAAAGAGGGGTATGAAAGAAAACAAATAAGGCTCAAAAGCGGTGACAAAAGATAACAGTGTTTTGATAGTAGAATAAAATACTTTCATCATTCCAACATTGAATATGCCAAGTGCAAAAAACGCAAATGAAGATAAGCCGAAAAATCATACATAAAGTGATAGCCATATCTACACATTTGCCTTCTATATCTGTTAAATATAAAACACCATTGGGCAACACTCTTGTCACAATGAACGGCTGATGTGCCAGATAATTTCGGCATATTTAATACAAATTGCTTAGATTTTAGCTTGTTTTAAATGCAATTATCTTTTATACTTATGTAATTTTAATGTTTTTGCAGTGTATGAGGTGTAAGGACCTAAGAACATGGAAATTAAATCAAAAAAACAAAAATACAAGAAAAGAGCAAAATGCGATAGCATACGTGAAGATGCGGGCCGCAAATCCAACATGCAGACCGCATAATGCCCGAAGAAATTGCAGAGTCAAATAGTTTGCTGGCCAAATTCAGGTGCAAGAAATGCGGTCCATTATGCGACCGTATAACAGGTTCGCGGGATGCATAATGGATCGCAAACTCATTGAAGAAGTTGTTGAAGGCGGAAAATACGGTGCAAACTACGATCGTAAATCAACAATGCGGACCGCATAACCTAAATGCGACGAATGCCTAGAAACTAGGGTTTGAAGATGTGATGGACTTGAAGAGAATGCGGACTGCATGTCTGTTATGCGATAGATATGCGGTTGCATAATTGACCTATAAGGGTGATTTTGTCCGAAATTTGTCTCGAGTTTTGACCCATTACAAATAGAGATGGTTAGTGTAATGCAATTGAAATAGAACCAGATTTTCATCCATGGTATCATGATATCAAACAATTTTTAATAATAAAGGAATATCCCGAGCAGGCTAGTGGAGATGAAAAGAGAACTATCAGAAGGCTTGCCAGCAGTTTCTTTTTGAGTGGAGAGGTTTTGTACAAAAGAACTCCAGATTTGAATCTTTTGAGGTGCCTAGATGCCCGAGAAGCTGAAAAGATCATGAACGAAGTGCATTTGGGAGTATGTGGGCATCACATGAATGAATATGTCCTTGCAAAGAATATTTTCCAAGCAGGTTATTACTGGATGACCATGGAAAAATATTGCTTCAGTTTCGTCCGGAAGTGCCATCGGTACCAGATACATGGTGACCTGATCCATGCATTGCCTTCAAAGTTGCATCCTATGTCAGTACTTTGGCCGTTCGTTGACTGGGGTATAGATGTTATTGGGCCGATTGAACCAAAAACTTCAAATGAGCATAGATTCATCTTGGTTGCCATTGATTATTTCACAAAGTGGGTCAAAACAGTCACTCTCAAAGCCGTTACTAAGAAAGCAGTGGTGGACTTTGTGCATTCCAACATTATTTGCCGTTTTGGTATTCCTAAAACTATCATTACAGACAATGCTGCAAATCTGAACAGCCACTTGATGAGGGAGGTATGCGAACAATTTAAGATTACACATCGTAATTCTACCCCTTATCAGCCCAAAGCTAATGGTGCTGTTGAAGCTGCAAACAAGAATATCAAGAAGATCCTCAGGAAAATGATTCAAAGTTCTAGACAATGGCATGAAAAGATGTCCTTTTCATTATAGGGATATCGCACAACCGTGCACACATCAGTTGGGGCCATGCCCTACTTATTGGTTTATGGCACTGAAGCCATAATACCCGCAGAAATTTAGATACCCTCTCTTCGGATTATTGTTGAAGCCGAGTTTGAGGACAAGGAATGGATCAAAACCTGTTTAGAATAGTTGACCATGATTGATGAAAAATGGATGGCCACAGTTTATCACGGGCAGTTGTACCAACAAAGAATGGCCCGTGCCTACAACAAGAAAGTGCGGCGTAGAAAATTTGAAGTGGGGCAACTCATTCTGAGATGTATTCTCCTGCATCATGAAGAAGCCAAAGGAAAATTTTCTCCGAATTGGAAAGGTCCTTACATTGTAAGAAGAGTGTTGCCAAAGGGAGCACTATATTTGGCAGATATCGAAGGAAATGATCATGAAACAACTATCAATGCAGATGTGGTCAAAAGGTATTATGTTTGACCCTTTTACGTAGTTTTAATGCTCTCTGATTGGGATGATGAAGGCTTTGATTCCTGCCACCCAAACACTACCGATCTTTGAAAACCCTTTGAGTCTGTTCCCTTTTTCTTTGATTACCCTTTTGGAACCTGGAAGTTATTATGAAAAAAATATTGATGAAAAATGAATGAAAAAACATGAAAGAAAAAGAAACAAAGAAATCAAAAACAAAGTTCCTTGAACTACGTTTGAATTGATTCCGAAAAGATACGTAGGCAGCCTCTCTCTGGGGTTCAGTCACACCAAAATAAAAATCTCAATCCCCCACCCCCCAAAAGTAAAACTGGGGTAGATGTTGTGATGATTTGGCGATGATTCGCCTGAAAGGTTCCAAAGTTGTAATTCAATCTAAATTCTTTTACCCCAAATCATGTTCAAGTCCTTCCAATCTATCGGCAAAGAGGTTCAAATGGAAGGGATACAGTTGCTTGGATCTGATGCAATCCAAATGAGAAAAATAAAATGAGAGAGTCTTATTGGTGAAAACCTTCACGGGCATCGTAAGGTGATGGTAAGTATAGAAATTGAAAATGAAAGAGTCTTGTTAGTGAAAACTCGCAAAGAGCACTATAAGGCGATTGTAAGAAGAGAAATGAGAGAGGTCAACTGGTGAAAACCCGCAAAGGGTGCCACTGATCGAAAAGAGGATCCTCACAGCCATTGGCATCGACAGAGTCCTAGCAAGGTTTTCCAATTTTGAGGCATAAGTTGTGATGATATTTTGAGAGTTAGACAGTTTACACATATCAGGCATCCAGTCCAAAAGGCACGTCATATTCATTGAAGTTCGCATGCACTCCAAATAAGTCCTATCTTTAACAGAAAGGGATACTTCTCATCTAAATTCATTTATCCATTCCATTGTTTGTTTTTCTTTAAATCCCTTTCAGTCTAACTCTGTTCCGAAACAAAGACAAAGAAGGGATGACAAGACTAATTTATAGGACTATCGCTTGATATGAGCTAATATGCAAAAAAAGGCACCCAACCTTTGCAGGAGCATCAAGTCGACTCCGACTGGCCATGGTGGCCAATGCTTCGAAATAAAAAAAACTCTTGAAAGAAGAAAATCAAAGGCAAATGCCCACAAAGGCACAATAAAGTTAAAAAGGTTAAGTCCCACGTGACTAATCGTCATGGTAAAGTTTTGGAAAAGCCAAAAGTTCTCCGGGGCCAGAAATATAATCGGTCTTTAGGAAACAACTAGTTGCAACTAAAATTATCATCAAAGAAGCCGGCCAAGATCAAGTGACTAAAACACTCAAGGCCGTAAAATCAACAACCGTTTCAAACTGACAAATTGTTCTTTGTTTGAGAAACAGAAAACAGGTGCAATCCAAAGCAACCTTGCAAGAAGCAGGTGCAACCAAAAAGAAATTGCGCGGAGACTAAAATAGCTCTGCCGCAACAATAACTCCAAAAAAGGGAAGTCTTCTCCAAATTCTTTCCAACATTTTACTCATTCTCTTAATAAAAAAAGGGGAGGATTCAAAATCATGGTAGTATAGGGTCTCTAATCCTTAGCTGCATTTTCCAACATAGGGTCTCCATTCCCCAGTTAATTTTTATTTCAAACATAGGGTCTCCACTCCCTAGTCGCTTTTCCAACATAGGGTCTCCACTCTCTAGTTGATGTTTATTTTTAGACATAGGGTCTCCACTCCCTAGTCGCTTTTCTAACATAGGGTCTCCAATTCCTAGTTGATTTTGTTTTAGACATAGAGTCTCCATTCTCTAGTCACTTTTCCAAAATAGGGTCTCCACTCCCTAGTTGCTTTCATTTTAGATATACGGTTTCCACTCCCTAGTCTCTATTTTCTCAGGGTACACCAATCCCAACTTTTATTGCTTTCAATAATGAAGTAGTATAGAGTTTTGGTACAAATAACTCATGAAATTTTCCTAATGAAAATTGGGGCAGAAAAATTTCGTTCGTTCGTTTATTTTGGTGTCTGAGTAGGTTTTTACCTCGAGGCACAAGGTTTGAGATGACTAAAAGAAGATGTCTCAATCCAAAATAAATAAAAAGAAAAGAAAAGAAGTGAATCCAAAATGCAGAAGCAGTAAAAAGTGTGGATTGCTCAAGACATGAATGAAGTCACGAGCATTGTGTGTCCCGACTTTTATCAGAAGAAGCCGTAGAAGAATGAACTGACACCGGCAGTGGGCAAGCATCAAGATTCAAAGCAGAGTCTTCATGAAGAGCCGTTCAAGACTCAAGATCAAGCTTCAGAAGATTTATAGATAGGAATCTTATAACTCATACTCCTTCCGTTCCAGTTTATATGAACCTATTTTCTTTTTGGTCTGTTCCGAAAAGAATGACCTCTTTCTAAATTTGGAAATAATTTAGCTTAAACTTACAATTTTACCCTTAATGAGAAGCTTTTATAACCACACAAATATCCTGGACCCCTTTTTAACTTATTTAGGACCACAAATTTCAAAAGTCTTCATTTTTTTTAAACTTCGTGCCTAGTCAAACATGTTCACATAAATTGGAACGGAGGGAGTAGTTGATATGCTTGTTTAGTTTCTTTTTATTTTGATTATGGTGTAATAAGGAGCTCAGCAAGCAGTAACAGCACCAACAACAATGAAATCACAGCTTTTTCGTAGTCCCAGCTACCAAAATTTCCAAAACTACACTGACCTGATTCCTTTATAGCCAAGGGTATGTCGGCAACCTCGAAAATAAGGTTCGGTCAAACTTTTTCAAAATAGTATCAAATGGGCAATAATTGCTTATATTTTCTCACTTTATCTTTGCCCGCAAACTCTTCATGTTTTCGAGCAAAGAGGGGTAGCTGTGAGCACGTAATTTTTGCCCCACTCGAGATTGCTCCTGAAAAGTCCAAAAATAGTCTTCTAATTAGCTTTGAGTTTTATAGAAGTTTTAAGGATTTTTCTCTATTTTTGTTGTATGCATTTTTACGGCATTTAGTTGCATTTTCATAATTAGAAGCATTTTAAATCATGAAAAAATCAAAAATATTTTTTCTTTAACATTTTTGGATTTTAATTGCATTCTTAATTGCATTTCTAATAAAAAATCACAAATAAATAACACTTTCAATTACCCTTATTTTCTGCATTTTAGGTTAATTAATCAATTAAATTCATTATGTCACAAGTTTGGTTAGTTGATCAAATCTGCAAAAATAGTTTTAAGTATAATTAGGTTGGCTAGATTTGAAAAATTGAACAAAGAAGAAGAGAAGGGGCTCTCAGCCTTCGTTTTGGGCCAAGCAGCTCCAATGGCCGATTTACATTCCACATACACGCACAAACCCATTCCTCATCCGGTCCAGTCCCCATATTAATCAAACGACCCCATTTTGCGACATTCAATCCCCATCCTCCATCATTCCCCATCCAACGGTCCACAAATCCCCTCCTCAACCCATAAAAATGTCGGACCAGAGACCCCTACCCTCTTAAAATTGTCTCAGACTCGTCTCTCCCACCCCTCTCTTATCTCTCGCCGTCCACCGCCATCAAAAATTGCCTACGGTGGCGGCGCCACTCCAAATCACCACAAATTAACACCACAATATCCCCCACACCCTTCTAAATCTTAACCCCTTACCAATTTTTCCAAAATCTACACAAAACTCGTCAAATTTCGGATCTAAGAAGTCACTAAAAACCTAAATCCACCCCATTTCGAGTTTCCCCAAATTCTAGCCTACCTGAGGTTCATATCAACACTAATTGAACACTTTTGTCGAGAGTTATCAATTGGAGTCGATTTTGGTCCTATTCTAGGCCACCCGAATCTGGCCACCACCATGGAACCCTGATAATGTTGATTTCTTTTGTCGGTATATGGCAGACATCGTCACATATACCATAGGCTACGCCTCGAGTGTGGGCTAATGCTCATGTAATGATGCCGCCTATTAGCCGGGTATCTTTTTTGGGTAACCTTGTCATCAAAGGGTAATCCTTCTTTTCGTTTCTTTTATTACGACCTATTTGAGGTTAATGGATTGACATTTTGTGTTACATGTCATAGATTAGGTTTATTTCACAATTAAGAACATATTTTTAGTATTGGATTCAACTTTTATTAAATTAATAAATTGATATGTTGATTGTTAGTACGTCTTCTCGTATGTTATCATGCTCTAGATTAGTTATGATTTCAAATTCTGTGATTAGGCTAACGTTTTAAAGCATAGCAGTCAGTTTTAATTAGGTTAGAGTGACTTCAATTGGTTAATTACATGTTTGAATTAGTTTAATTACCTAAAATAGGTTAAAGTTTGAATATTGCTTGTTGTGCTGTGATTGTTAATTCATCTAAGTTTTATGATAGCTATTTGCAATTACTGAAATTCGGGGGTCTAAAAGAAATAGAAAAAAATGAAGGAATCTATTTTGTTTGGTTGGAAATGAATTAAAATGGGAGAATAAGTTTAAAACTTGGGGTAAATATTGAAATTTCAAAAGTTTAAAAGGTGCTAGGAACAAAGAGAAAATATCTGAAAAGGGACAGATGTCCTATTCAGTTAAAAGGATGCCTTATCTCCTATTTTTTAGCTGACAGAATCTTCTGCATTCCTCTCTAATTTTTTCCTCACAAAGGCTTACTCCTACACTATGTAACAGGTCATATATCACTCACTCATACACACGAATTAGACTACAACTTTCAAAGATCTTTCATTTTTCTCCACCCTCATTTTCAGTACAAAAGCTTCTGAAATTCCAGTCCTAAAAGCTCTACAAAAAACTAAGAGATAAAAGGTTCAAGACTTTTTTCTGAGTTTAAATCTTGTGCTACAAGTTCTGGGTTTATAGATGTTGAGGTCAAAGAAGAGTCGCTATTTTGTTGGAATTGAAGTTCAGATTGCTCCTTGTTTCCATGTTGCTATTTCACTACTAGTAGGTGCGTTTATCCATCTTGTTACTTTCTACTTGAACTATAAATAAAATTAGATTGTTTATGATATACTCTTGCAATTATCCTAATTTCAACATGTTTAATGTCTAAATTTGTTGTGGTTTCATACTTATTAATCCGTGCAATTGTTGGAATGTTAAAATTATGTGAGTTGTTTGTAGAATGTTAATAGGTGATTTAACAACTGTTTGAATGTCATTCTGTTCTTTTTTTTTTCTTTACTTTCTTTCTGAAATGTGCGTGAGTTTCATTATGTTTACTTCATTGTGAAGTGATGTATGAATTTGGTTCATATTTTCTTTCAATTTGCTCAGCATAGTATTTTTAACAAGTGAGTATAGCTTTGTAGTTATTCTGTCACAAAGCTTTACAAGCCAAGAGGATCATGAGATGTGGCGATTACAGAGAACTAGTTGTTCATTTGAATATGTAACTAGCTTAAAGCATCATCATAATATGTATCCTATAATAGATTTTCAGATGTATGAATCAATTGTCAATTGTATTTAAATCTAGCATTAGTTCAGTTTGTTGAAAGTATTTAATCATGGTTCAATTGGTTTAGTAGATTAATTATGCCCGTTTTCTTTTTTGGCCAACTATGTGTTAGTGAATAAACGTGTAATGGATTAGGTGCAGCAAAATTTCCTTAGGAAAGCTTATGACATTTTTCTTAGTTCATTTGGCCTTTGCTTGAGGGGTAGACTTCAAAAAGAAGTCAGCAGTGGAAGGTCTCATAGCTGGGATTCATTTGAAAACCCATTTGGACGTCAGTCACCCTCATGATCGACTTAGTCTCTTTAAGTAAATGTGATTGGCCCTTTTCTTACGAATTTATTCATTTGACTTCCTTTTATTTAGACAAGTAAATGAATCTGCTAATGAATTGAATACCTAATCTTACAAGGAATTTTTCATAAATCATGACCTCACAACAAATTTCAAAGCAGTTTAGGAAAATAATTCTAAATATCGTAGTTTGCTTTAGGTGCGACTAATAATAAATCATCGTGACTATGAGTATGGTTCCTGTGACATATTCATGATACGTAATCCCCAATTTGAGTAAGCGTTTCACGTGACTCAACCATAACTTCAATAATAATAAAAGTTAACATGTTGTAAATCGTGGCTGTGTTTCATGTGCCGCGATTCGCAATGTGTACAAAAATAAACGAGTGTGCGACATCACGACTTATACAAATAAATTCCATAAATACTAAAAGTCGTTAAAAAGTAAAAAAAAATACATAGTAGGTTTCAAATATGTATTAAATCAGATAATTAAGTCAATTATTAAATAGTTGAGCGACCGTGTTAAAACCACTGAACCCGGGAATACCTAACACCTTCTCTCAGGTTAACATAATTCCTTACCCGGTCTTCTGGTTTCGCGAACTTTTTAAACAAAGTCAAATTTCCTAGATTTGGGATTTAAAAAATAAACCGGTGACTTGGGACATCATAAATTATTCCAAGTGGCGTCTCTGAAATAAATAATATCATTTCGATTAATGTCACTTTAATTGGAAAAACTCTCTATCCATTCGGGAAAAGGGAGGTGTGACAGGGACATGTAAAGGTTGTTTTCCCTTGATCTTCCGTAGCAATAAAAATTTGGTTGTAGCCCGAATACCCATCATGAAAGCAATAGAAAGCACGCGGCCAATCTATTGATTATTTGATCTAAGAAAGAAAGTGGAAAGTGATCCTTCCTTGTGACATTGTTAAGCTTGCGATAGTCCATACAAACTCTCCAACTAGTCACCTTTCTTGTAGGAATCAACTCATTCTTGTCACTGGTGACCACCGTCATGCCTCCCTCTTTGGGACACATTGGACTGGAAAGTCCACGAACTATCGGAGATGGGATATATAACCCTGGCATCCAACCACTTAATAATCTCCTTTTTGACAACTTCTTGCATAGCCTCATTGAGTCTCCTTTGATGTTCAATAGATGGTTTGACGCCTTCCTCCAAGTTGATCTTATGCATGCAAAATGTGGGGCTTATCCCCTGAATATACACCAAGGTCCACCCAATAGCCTTCTTCCTCTTTTGTAACACCTCCAAAGTGGAATTTACTTGCACGTTAGTAAAATAAGAGGAAAGAATAACCAATAAAGTAGAACAAGGATCAAGAAATTCATACCGAAGATTTAGAGGCAATGGTTTCAACTCCAAGGTAGGAGGCTCTTCAATAGAAGGCTTTGTAGGAGGAGTTGCCCTATTTTCAAGATCCAAGGAAAATTTTCGGGTGCATAGTTGTATGACCTCATTCCTTGCAAAGAGTTCACACATTCCATGAAGCCATCCATATCATCATCATCAAAGTTGAGCAAGACGGCCTCCAACATATCACCAACATTGATCATAGCACTTGTTTCATCAATAATAACATCGGTCACCCAGTCCACAAATGAGCACATCTCATTGCTATTTGGTTGTCGCATTGACTTACACACATGGAAACTACTTTTTCATCACCAACCTAGAAAGTAAGTTCTCCGGCTTCAACATCATAAAGAGTCTTCCCCACAGAAAGGAAAGGTCTACCAATAATAATCGACACCTTATAATCAACTTCACAATATAAAATGACAAAATCAGCCGGAAGAATGAATTTATCAACATGAACCAAGCCATCTTCAATCACTCCCAAGGATCTCTTCATAGTACGATCTGCCATTTGCAATCTCATAGAGGTGAGTCTTGGTTGCCTAATTCCCAAAGTCTTGAAAATCGAATAGGGCATTAAATTGATACTTGCCCAAAGATCACAAAGAGCTTTAGCAAATTCGACACTTCCAATTGTACAAGGAATCAGGAAAGTACCGGGATCCTCCAACTTAGGAGCCATTGAATGCACAATTGCACTCACTTGATGAGTGACTTTGATGGTTTCAAAATTCAATGAGTGCTTATTTGTCACAAGATCTTTCACAAACTTTGCATAACCGGGCATTTGCTTTAAGGCTTCAACTAATGGCACCTTGATTGAGAGACTCTTCATCATTTGACTGAACTTCTTGAATTGATTCTCACCAATTTTCTTGGCAAGTCTTTGAGGATATGGAGGTGAAGGCTTAGGTAATGGTGCCTTAGCCTTTTGCACTACCGGATTTGTATGTAAATAATGTGATCCCTAAACGGGCTCACTACCTCTTGAGTCACTTCCGCACTATCATCAATATCAATCCGAACTTCATCATTTGACTGCACCACATTGATAGGGATCTCTTCTTCTTGCACCACTTGCTCATAATCCACAAGTTGCCTTTGACTTGAGGTGAGTGCATTCCCACCTCTTCAACTTCTTGTAGAAACGGCAATGGCATGTCCCATGTTGTTTCCACCTTTTGGGTTTACTATCGTGTCACTTGGTAGTGCCCCATTAGGACAAGAATTTAGAACTTGAGAGATTTTCCCTATATGAACTTCTAAGTTATGGATTTATGTGTTATGTGAGACAAGTTGGGCATCCGAACGACATTCTTTTCCATCATTTGCTTGAACATATTCTCAATACGCCCCATCTCATTATTTGAAGAACTTGGAAAACAGGAAGGATAAGGAGGCGGGTTGCTTAGTTGTTGATACATCGGGGGCCTTTGAAAACCCAGCCCCCAGTTGCCTTGATTGTTACCCCCCCTAATTTCCTTGATTTTTTCACTCTAATTTCCTAGATTGTTGTTGTTATGCCAATTCCCTTGATTGTTGCCACCACTCCAATTTCCTTGGTTGTTAGAATTCCAATTGCCTTGATTATTTTGAGGTCGCCATTGTTGTTGGTTTGGGAATTGGAAGTTGTTTCTTTGCCCTTGAAAATTTTTCACATATTGCACCTCGTCTTCTTGTTCATTATAAGAATCATCTTGATCAAAATCGCTATCCTCTTGCACATAATTCTCCACTCGATTTTGCACTTGTGGACCCTTGGTCCTTCTCTTGCTTACCATCATGTTCTGGGGTGGCCCTTCCATAAAGCAAGTAAAGCAACCGATTTAGGCCCCATATTCGTGGGGACCCCATTTTTTGTTACACCTAATAGACTATGTATAAGTAAAAAAGAGTTATGTAAAGTGAAAAAGTTTGGTTTCTTTATTTAACAAATATAGAGAAGAAGGATTTACAACTACTATGATTTCTACCAAGAAAATTGCATTTGAAATGAATATCGAACCCGAATTTCGTAAGAAACGTGTGATATATAGGAAGTAACAATTTGATGCGAATGTTGATAATCTCAAAATATTTTGAAGAGTACTTTAGAGTTGATTAATTTTATTCATAATAGACAATGCTATTTTTTCACTTCAAAATAGATTTGAAAAAATCGAAGCATATGAAATATTTTTGGTTTTCTATTTGGTAGTAAAAACTAAGATCACTAGTTGTTGAAAATTTTAAAAAATATTACCTTAATGTTGAATATTCCTTAAAGCATAATAATCAATTCGATATTGATGGGTTAGATTTATTTTCTAAATTAAAAGTATTAAGAAAAATAGTACAATTAGAAGATAATAGTTTAATTGATACATTTAATCAAATAAAAAGATTTAGTTCTTTTCCAAATGCCTAAATTGCTTATGGAATAATGTTCATAACTTATGTTATCGTTGCTTCAGCGGAAATAAGTTTTCAAAAATTAATTTTGATAAAAGTTTACCTAAGAACAACAATGTCACAAGAAAGATTAATGGATTAGCTATATTATCAATTGAGAAATACTTATTAGGATTTATTGATTATAAGAAAATTATTAATAATTTTGTATCTAAGAAAAGTAAAAAAACAAACGTCAAATAAATAATTAAAAAAATTAAAAAGTTAAGGCCCCTCATAAACTTTGGCTTTAGGCCACAAAATTTGTCGGGCCGCCATGTTCACCCCTTCCATGCATTGACTTGCTTAGGATTTTGCACTTGATGAAGTTGAGCCTTTGCTAGTTGCTTCATGGTAGTTGTCAATTCGGCAATGGCTTTCCCATGGTCATGCAACTCTTTATGAAGGTGGATCATGTTCGGATCACCTTGTGGAATATTAGCACTTGATTGCCACACCGATGATGTTTCCGCCATTTCATCCAAAATCTCACACGCCTCCGCATAAGGCGTAGTCATAAAGTTTCCACCGGCAAGTTGATTCACTACATATTGGTTGGTTGTGTTAATCCCACGATAGAAGGTTTGTTGAATCATGTTTTCCACCATATTGTTGTTGGGACATTCCTTGACCATTGTTCTATATTGCCCCCATATCTCATGTAGTGGTTCATTCGGCTCTTGCTTGAATGCCTAAATCTCATCTAGAAGTGTAGCCATATGCCTGGGAGAGAAGAACTTAGCAATAAATTTTTCCACCAACTCATCCCAAGTATGAATGGAATGGTTCGGTAATCGTTCTAACCAATCTAATGCTTTCTCCCTTAGAGAGAGGGGAAAAATCCTTAGCCTCAATGCATCCTCAGAGATATTTTTTTTGTTTTCTCCCCCAACAAGTGTTCACAAACCCCTTCAAATGTTTATACGCGTTTTGACTTAGAGCACCGGTGAAGAAACTCCGTTGCTCAAGCAAAGTGAGTGAGCATCATATTGGCGATTTGAAATTTGCCCGCCCTAATACGGAGAGGGACTACTGCACTAGCATATCCTTCATTGGGTAACACCGACTATGGAGCCGCTCGTGGTGGAGGTGGGGGTGGAGTGGGGACATTGTCATGAGGTGCTCAGCCTCTTCTATTGGATTGAGGTTTAAGAGGAACCTCATCAACTTGCTCATCGTCGATGTCAACATCCCCCAAAGGCATATTTCCAAGTTCATTGTTTGCCACCATAATTGTACCAAAAAGAATTTCACAAAAGTTAGTAACAACGGAAGGAAAAGAAGATAGTCCAAAGACAAACTCAAATGTATAGCTAACACCGTTTGTAAGTACTCTCCGGCAACAGCTTCAAAAATTGATGACGTCCATTACACACCTCAATTAGAGATATGATACGGTCGTATGTAATAATAATTACCCAACTAGGAGTCGGGGTCGATTCCACTAGGAGTTATAAGGGGTGCTAGAGTATATACTTAAAGCAAGCAAATGGGTTATCTTGATTGCACTTCAACAATAAAGTTTTATTTTCTAATTCTACTGTTACACTAATGAATGCAGCTAAAGAAAATAGATTAGAGATAAATGTTCTTAAGTTTTTTCCAAATGGGTAAAAGGCCTAGGGTTGTGACTATTCTACGTGTTTACCTAATGTGATAAAGACGTTAATGCTTGTTTTGTTGATTGGAGTGTGTTAAAGCTCTCAACTCTACATTACACACTCAATACCTTTCTGCCAGAGAGTGATTTTTCCCAATTTGGATTTCTTAAGTCCAAATGGGTAACAACCAAAATAGGTGATTGTGACGACCCGGCTGGTCGTCTTAAGAATTTACGCCTCGATCCCCTATTAATGCTTTCCCCGTATTTGTTTCTGCTATTGTGGGTTGCCGCGAAGAATTATTTGAAGTTTCGGAGAGTTTTGGGACACTTAATCCCTAAATGAGAGTTTAAGTTCTGGAAATTTGACCGTACTCGGAACAGTGTGAGGACATTGTTCCGTTAGTTCTGTTAGGTGATTTCGGGTTTAGGAGCATGTTCGGATTGTGTCTTAGAGGTCCGTAGCTAATTTAGGCTTGAAATATCAAAAGTTGAATTTTTGAAGTTTCCGGTTCGATAGTGAGATTTTGATCCGAGGGCCGGAATGGAATTTCGGAAGTTGGAGTAGCTCTGTAGTGTTGAATGTGACGTGTGTGCAAAATTTCAGGTCATTCGGACGAGGTTTGATAGACTTTTTGATCGAAAGCGTATTTTGAGAGTTTTTGAAGTTCTTAGGCTTGAATCCGATGCTAAATTGGTGTTTTGATGTTGTTTTGAGCATTCCAAAGGTTGGAACAAGTTTGAATGATGTTTTAGTATTGGTTGGCATGTTTGATTGAGGTCCCGGGGGCCTCGGATGAGTTTCAGATGCTTAATAGAAATTGAATTGGACTTAGGAAGAATTGGAATTGCTGAATATGTCATAACCGCACCTACATGTGTGGGACTGCAGGTGCGATGCCACAGAAGCGGCTAGGTGGCCGCAGGAGCGAGTTTGGGCCAAAGCTCCAGGATCGCAGGTGCGGCTGGGTTTTCGCAAATGCGGTGCCGCAGATGCGGCCAAGCGACCGCAGAAGCGGACCCAACCCGTTAAGTGATGTTTGCACCTACGATGCCTTCTTCCGCAGGTGCGGGACCGCAGGTGCGCTCCCTTGACTGCAGATGCGGTAATCGCTAGGCAGAAATATGAAATTTTGAGGGTTTAGTTCAAAACTTGGAAAAATCGAATTAGAGCTCGAGGTAGGGCGATTCTGTGGGGTTTTTGAAGAGAAGATCACTGGGTAACATATCCTTGTACCTTTCTAGTTGTATTCCATTAATCTATTATTAGTTTTATCATTTAATTTCGGATTGGAGATGAAAATTGGGGAAAAGTTGGAAGAAAGTTCTTAGACCTAGAATTCGAATTTTGTTTGGGAATTTGACCTTGGATTTGGATAATTTTTGTATGCATGAACTCATGAGAGTATGAGGATTCTGAAAATATAAATTTTTCCCGATTCCAAGACGTGGGCCCGAGGGGCATATTGGTCATTTTACCTAATTAGCGTATTAGCTTAGAATTTATTTGTAGAATTAGTTACTTGAAGTGTTATTTACATTATGCAATTGAATTGACTAGATTTGGGCCATTTGGAGTCGAGTACTCGTGGCAAAAGCATGGTTTCAGGTTGATTTTGAGCTGGTTCAAGGTAAGTGGCTTGCCTAACCTTGTGTGGGGGACATTCCCCTTAGGATTTGGCATTTGTGGTAATTGAAATGTCTTGTACGTAAGGTGATGAGTGCGTACTTGTGCTAATTTTTGAAAATCATGTTTTCACTAAAGTAACTTTAATTGTGTTTTCCTTCCTGCTTATTCTACTTGAAATTTAAGCATGTTGCTAGCTTAGAGAAGCATGCTTAATTGACTTAGTTGCCTTATTGCTTGAACTGCCTTACTTGTATTATGTCCATGTTAGGTTAGAATTACCTGTTTTACTTTGGTACAAAATTGAGTTTAATTGAGTATTCTTTGTGTTATTGCTGTGTGTTTTACTTTGGGACTACGGGACGACATCCCGGGAGATCCCCTGTACGTATTTTTATGATTTGAGCTGAGGTGCGGGATACCGAGAGATCCCCAGCATGTATATTGAGGATACCAAGAGATCCCTAGCATATATTGGGGATACCAAGAGATCCTCGGGATACCAAGATATCCCTAGCATATATTGAGGATACTAAGAGATCCTTGGGATACCAAGAGATCCCTGGCATATATTGAGGGTACTAAGAGATCCTCGGGATACTGAGAGATCCCCGGTTATTATCTTTGTGAAGAGTGGTATTCCTGGTGATTGTTTTTGCCTCTGTTTCAGTTGTAGTTATCCTTATTATCCTCTATTAATTCTTATTGTTATCTTTCAACTGTACTGCTTTATCTTATACTGTCGCACTTTATATTTCATTTAGTCTCAGCAGGGCCCTGACCTTCCTCATCACTATCCGACTGAAGTTAGGCTTGGCACTTACTGAGCACCGCTGTGGTGTACTCATGCCCCTTTCTGTGCATGTTTTTCATGTGTAGATACAGGTACCTCCACTCAAACGTATCACGCTTGAGACGAGGCGTTCGTGGAGACTTCGAGGTATATCTGCCGCGTCCGCAGCCCGAAGAGCCCCTTTCTACTCTCCCTTTTGTATTAGCCCTTCTGTACTTTCATTTCTTTGTTAGACATTCTGGAGTTAGATACTTGTATAAATTCAAAGGCTTGTGATCATGAGATTTCGGATTTTTGGAAATGTTGTTAGTTCGAGAGTTGTTATTGTGTATGCCAAGCGGCACTTTTAAATGCTGTTTTATTTCACTATTTTAATTTTTAATTATTTCTTCCGCAAATTGGTTTATTTTCCGCATTGTTAGGCTTACCTAGTCGTAGAGACTAGGTGCCGTCATGATGGTTCACGGAAGGTGAACCGGGGTTGTGACAGTGATAAGAGCTCAAGTCGGGTTATTACTATCTCTAGGTTGAACCCTTTAATTAGGTTAATCAATCTCTCAATTAACACAATTCCTTGTTAACTAAGTTATCTTAGACTAGGTCCTTCTTTATCAAGTAGAGACTAAGTCAAATAGGCATGAATCAATGTTTGTAACCATTAATTCTAAAATTGAAGCATGAACTAAGCTAAATAATGAACACCCAATTAATAACAAGCACTAAATTAGCTACCCATAAGGTTTATACACTAGGGTTGGGTCACAACCCTAGTAAAAATCTAGCTACTCATAATGGAAATTGCACAAAATAAAGAAGAAAAGCTAATTAAACTCATAATGGAAGATTAAAATGATGAAATCTAATGTTAAAATACCCAAATAAGCTAAAACTTCCTAAAATAGTAAAAATAAAACGGCTACAACAGATTTGGATGTTCAAACTTAACCTAATTTTGTGAAACTCGTCTATTTATACAGGGCAAAAAATTATGGACAAAAATGCCCCTCGGGAGGTTCTGCGGCCGCACAATTCTATATGCGGTCCGCAAATTTCTTAAGCTGGCAGAAAGAGGAGTTCTACGGCCACACATTTCTGAATTGCGGTCACGGGGCAAATTTACTTGGGCTTCTTGAATAGTCTTTGGACTTTGCATCTTTGTTAGTAAAAGCCCAATTCTATCGCGGCACAATTTATGTGCGGTCCGTACGTTGCTGAAAGTCCTGTTGGATTTTGCTTCTTGGTTCGCGACCGCAGATGGAATTCTGTGATCCGCAATTTTTTTTTGCGGCTGATGGATTCCTTCTGTAGACCACACATTTTTGCTTTTGCGCCCTTTATTGCCTTGTGCTTCGGAACACTCCTTTTTTAGTCGGATTTCATCTCGAGAGACCAAACTTCCAGCATTCCTACAATCCGCACAATTTCATTAGTTTTAGGAACACTATTCAATACTTTCGGATTGAAAAAAAGCTAAAAGGTCCTAATAAGCAGTCAAAATCCCCACTTATCAGGACTCTGGAATGCTATCAAGCTTTGGAAGAACTCAAGCGTTACCGATCGATCCCTCCCTTGCTGCACACTCCGAAGGCAGACGGACATATGTACCTCTACTTGGTGGTTTTTGAGGTGGTGGTAAGCCATGTCCTGATCTAGGAATAAGAAGGTACACAATTTAGTAGAACCTCAGGCGACGTCGAAATAAGGTATCCTCACCTAGAAAAATTAGCGCTCGACTTGCTAAGCGCTTCTAGGATATTAAAATCGTACTTCCAATGGCACTCCATATGTTTCATGACATCCTATCCATTGAGGAATGTCATGCATAAACCCGAGCACTCGGGCCGATTGGCCAAATAGGGTCGTAGAAATTAGCGGGTATGATATCAAGTATAAACCCCAGACTGCCATAAAATCTTAAATTTTGGCGGACTTTGTGGCTGACTTCATGCTGTCTTTGATACCCAAGGTCGAAAAGGAGTTACTACTCACTTCGGGTATTAACTCAGGGATCTGGACCCTATTTATGGATGGTGCCTCCAATGCGAAAGTGTCCTAGCTCGATATTATATTGAATCTATCTACAGGTAACGTAATTATACAATCTATTAGAACTGTGAAATTGACTAACAATGAAGTCGAGTATGAGGCTATGATTGTAGTCTAGAACTGGCTAAGACTCTGAGGACCGAAGTTACAAATCCAAATATGACTCTCTCCTTGTCGTAAATCAAGTCAACGGAATGATCAAATTAAAAGAGGATAGATGCGGAGGTACTTGGACAAGTTGCAGGTGACCTTACACCAATTTAAGGAATGGACTCTACAACATATACCTCGGGATCTGAATAGTGAGGCCGATGCACTAGCGAACTTGGGGTCATCTGTCGACTCCGAAAATTCAACTCGGGGGCAGTGGTACAACTGATGAACTCAGTGGTAGAAGAAGGTCACGCCGAGATAAAATCGACAAGTTTGACTTAGGATTGGAGAAACAAATACATAGACTACCTAAAAATAGGAAATTTTCCATCGGATCCCAAGGAATCAAAATCCATGCGCACCAAAGCTGCCAGGTTCAGCTTAGTCAAGGGAATTTTGTTCGGTAGATCCTTCTTCGGCCCACTAGCTAGGTGCTTGGGTTCGGGAGAGACTGAATACGCAATGAGAGAGGTCCAGGAGGGCACTTGCAGGAACCACTCGGGGGCAGAATCCCTGGTTTGGAAGTTAATCAGAGTCGGTTACTACTGGAATGAAATGGAGAAAGATGCAAAAAACTTCGTACGGAAATGCAACGACTGTCAAAGATACGCCCAATAATTCATCAACTGCGAGAGGAGCTTTACCGGGGTCCTATCGCTATGGCCGTTTATGAAATGAGGGATGGACATCGTCGGTCCCCTGCCATGGGTGCACGATAAATCCCAATACATACTACTCATGACCGATTATTTTTTCAAGTGGGTTGAATCTCAGGCGTTCGAGAATGTCCGGGAGAAGAGGTCCTCGACTTCTTCTAGGATCACATAATATGTCGATTGGGGTACAAGTCGAGATCATTTGAGATAACGGAAAACAATTCGTCTACAGCAAGGTAAGTAAGTTTTCAAAGACCACAAAATCAAAAAGATATTATTAATACTTACTACCCTAGTGGTAAAAGACAAGCGAAATTAACGAAAAACTATACTTCAAAACTTGAAAAAGAGACTGACCGATTCGAAAGTAAAGTGGAAGAAAATCTTGCCCGAAGTCTTGTTGGCATACCGAACAACTTAAGTTCTAATATGCTACCAAAATGTCAAAAAGCAGCAAATATGAAGGTACTACAACTGAAGAACTAACCTTCGATATTTTCAATTCGGGTACTTGGTGTTAAGGAAAGTAACGCTACACACCAAGAACCCAAACGACGGGAAACTAGACCCCAATTGGGAAGGACTGTATAGAGTTGCCGGAATAATCGGGAAAGGTTCATATAAACTCGAGTCGATAAACGGTGTACAACTACCGAACAACTGGAACGTGGCACACTTAAAACATTAGTACTGCTAAGATACGAGCACAATTACCTTTTGAAATTTGTTATATTACAGACTAACTTATGCAGGTACTCGGCCAAGGGCAATGTGACTATTAAGTCTGAAAGCACGTGTTGTACTCTTTTTCCCTTGAACCAGTTTTTTCCCGAAGTGGGTTTTATGGCAAGGTTTTTAACGAGGCAATAGTAAAACATGCTACTTTAGTTTAAAGGCCGGCCTAAGGCTGGAGTTGCTGATCACCTACACCGGATCAACAGTTTTTGAGCCCTCACAAATTCGACCTCTAATATTGGGGGCGATTACCCCCCTAAGTTAGGATCCTTAGAAGGTGTTATTACTTAATATAAAAAGCTAAGTCTTGGTAATTAGGATTCATTATAAGGGTCAAATGGTCAAACGAACCATACCCATGTAGCACACTCTGGCCATGGCACAAGGCTTATGCGCCTCCAATTATGTACTCTACATACAAAACAATGAAATAAATCTTTGCTTTCTTTATATTTTATCACTACGCATTTTGCACCATCGATGTATCTATTTAATTACTTAGAATGGTTAATGGATCCTAAATCCTAGAGCCCATGGGCTACCCCAGCTCGGGGACTATCGTCCGATAAAAAATTGGATGGCCCGAGCTATCAAATCCCGAAAGCACCGAGCTTACTAGGCAGGGCCCAATCATGAAAGGCTACGACCAATCTAAAATGGCTCGGAGACATCCGAGTCCGTACTCAAAAAGTAAGGCCCTTACGTATGATTAAAACCTATTAAAGAGTTACCCTCAGCAAAACATCATTATGTATGATTAAAACACTCAAGTATCCTAAAGGCCTTCATTTTTTATCAAAATTTTGAAGCCACGGACAACTCAAAGTTACCATCAAAACCAGGCCTCAGTCGGGCTTTCGGAGAATGGATGCTCTAGATTACATGTAATTATATGTTAAGGCATTAAGGACGATCCAAAAATAAAAAATTGCAATTGGATACTGAAAAGTAAAAGAAACAATGCTGCTGAAGGAAAATTTATATAAATATTCCAAAACGTATTTATAAAGGCTCGATAAAATGGCCTCAAAATAGACAAAAAAGTAAATATATAAAAAGAAACAAAAAGGATCTACGACATCTTTGCCTAATCTTCACCGGAGCTCGACTCGGCACCGGAACCTTCGGGCTCATAAAGATCTTTTGCCTCTGCCTCAAGCCTCTTGGCCTCTTCAATCTTGGCCGACAGATCAAATCCCCAAGCATGGATCTCCTCGAGGGTCTCCCTCCAGGATAACTTTTTTACATACTCGGCCTTTGTTATCAAACAGACCTCGGCTATCTCCACATTAGTTTTATACTGGGCCAACATTTCTTAAACCTCGGAGGAATCAATCGATGTTGCCTCTAACTTTGACTTCAGCGCATTATATTCTTAGCCGAGGTCATCCCATTTGGAGATAGCTGAATCAAGTTGTGCTCGGAGTTCTTCATTTAGCCGAGACCACTTGTCGGCCTTATCCTTTGCCGCCTAGAGCTGGTCCTTGATCGACACTAAGTCCTCTTTTGTAGCCTCCTTTTCAAAGGCCAAAAGGTCCATCTCGCTCCTCAGCATCTCGGCAGAAGTGTTGAGCTCGTTCATCTCGTCCCGGAGCTGGTCAATCAGGTCTATCTTCAATTAGAACTACGAGGTTGTGTCGTTAGTCACTACATGTCATCTCTCATTTTTAACCTAAAAATCCTTACCTTCTAGACTAGGTCGACATGCTCCCGTTTCACTAATAGAGCCTCATTTTGAGATTTTTCTAGCTCGACTTGAAGAATAGGGAGATCCTTGATGGCCTCGTCTTTTTTCTCACTAAGAACACTTTATATGGCCTTCTGCTGGACTTGATTTTTGAGCTCGAACTTGAGATGGCTGACTTCCATTCGAGACCGAAGGAAGATTTTATGGTGGAGCACCGAAGTCTAAAAAATGAAACGATAAGATCATGAGGACATGCTAAAGTTAGATAAGATGTACGAATGGCACAAGGAAGGGGAGACTTACCTGGTTCAGTGCCTATTGTGCCTCATTAAAGAGGCTCGATGTGCCTACTTTGTTTATCTTCACCTGGTCCTCTTCGATCGCCAGGAAACGAAGATAGCTGGCCACACCCACCATAGCAGACAACACTCGGGTGTCCGCCAGGATAGTAAACACGACCGTTCTTTTATGGTCAGGATCCATGCTCAATGCAGGGAAGTGCCTCACAAGCTACGGGCTCGAGCTTGACTCGCCTGCCCCCAATGACAAGTCCTTTTTCGGGATCTCCAGGTGACCAAACCCGGAATAATCCTCTAACACGCCCATGTCCACGTCGTCAAAGAACATGTTGAGGGCCTCGTTTTTACCCCGTGTCGTCTCATTTGACTTCTCCTTGTCGGCTTGAGCCTCGTCAAACATGGACTCTGTATGAGAGAGTGACTCCGCTATACTAATAAAATTGGCTATTTCCTTAGGGGCAGGGATAGTTTCTCAGGAGGTTGTAACCTCTGATTTTCCTTCTATATACCGAGCTAAGGAGGGATCAACCTTTCGGCCACCTTCTTCGGTTGCCACCTGTTCTTCTTCGTCAATGGTTATCCCATGAGCGACGAACTCTAGTTCATCGTCTTTGGGGTAATCCCTGAGTCGATAGAGGGAGTCGGGGCCCGGTACCCTGGCTTGGGAACTCTTCTTGTTGCTTTTCTCGACCCGGACAGTTACCATCTTCTTCTTGGCCGCGGTGTCTGGGGAGCCAAATAATTTCCTCTTTTCCTCTTTTTCTCCTCCTTTGCTGTAGCTCTAGGCTGTCACGAAGCAGAGGGTTTAGCAAGTGAGAATGGAGCCTCGTCCTCGTCCAATGCCCAAAGCTCATAAATCTTTGGCAAACCTGTAAAAGAAAAAGAACTTAGTAGAAATAAAGGTTCAGTATGAAAGAAGACTTGTTCAGAAGGAGCACCCACAAGAGAACGGGTCTCCCACTTTCCCTTCGAAAGTTTGAGCCGTTCCCTCTCAAATTATGGCATTTGTTTGCAGATCCCCTTATCCACTCCTTGAAGTGAGGGACTATGTTGGGAACTTGGGTGACCGTTGCACGATGGTAGGAGCAGGAAATAAGAAAAAGGAACAAAAGTAATTCCAAGTACTCAAGAAGGAAAGGAACCTACGGGTAGATCTCCACTTCTCAGGGAACGACAAAAATTTGGGGGGGGGGGATGAGATCTTCGATTTTCATTCGAACAAATCTCCCCTTCCAGCCTCGATCCAAATCTTCATCGATACTCGAGAACGAAGCTTTACTTGGTCAACGAATGAGCTTGATCAACCCCCTGGAAAACTCGGGGATTGTAAAGACGAAGTAGGTGGTTGATGGTAAATCGAGGTGCTTCGATGTTGTTGAGAAAATGGCGGACGAGGATTACGATCCTCCAAAAGGACGAGCGAATCTACCCAAGGTAGACCTCGTACCTTTTGCAAAAGCTAAGGATTATAGGGTCCATCGGGCAAGTATGAAGGGTAAGTGTAAACACTTAGATACCCTTACACGTGAGTGGTAATGTCCTCATCGGGACCATGGACAACCACTTCCTTGCCCTCCCTATTGCAGTCCTCCCAAACTGTAGGGAGTGTATCCTCGGTAACCGAGTATATATACCTTCCATACGTCCTCACATCAATCATGTTGACTGGAGGCTTTCTCGACTTTGAAGTAGTTCTCGATGGAGCAACCACTGGGGATGAAGCTCTTTAGGGGAGGTTCGGGGGCCACCTTAGGCACGGACACCTCGGTATATGTGGTCGGGTTAGAAACTGAAGGAATGGTCTGTTGAGGCACAGATTTCAAAGTCTCATTATTGAATTCTAAAAAGTATGAAGATTTGAAGGTGAGGATGATGATCTGAAGATAAGGATGAAGGTATGAAGGTTAGATTTGAAGATTTGAAATGGATTGTGGAGATTGAAAGATGGGGAGATGAAATATGAAGATGTAAGAAACAATGTATGAAGGTTTGAAGGGGTTAAGAATAAGTGAAGAGTTCGAGGGTAAATTAAGGATCTTTAAAATCAAAAAGTAAAAAAGTGAAAAAGGGACCAACCTTTATAGATAAGGGGTAATCAATGCATGACATTTCTCATTCGGGGACAGTCAACCGGTGGCTGAAACATATCCAAAGTCAGAACGACGTGACTGATGGGACGTTTTATTGACCCATCAGCTTAGTTGTGGCATACAGAAGAAGGAATCAGGGTTAATTCATTGCTTCCCATCACTTCGATAAATTTGCTCTCCGAGAAGCAAAGGGACTACCTATGTAAGGGTCACATCGGAGCCAGAGTTTTCCCCGATTCCTCGATAAGGAAACAAAAGTGAAGCACGATTCGACACGACTACAAGCAAGGCCGAAAGATCCCTCGTATCGAAACCCGGGAGGAGTGAACGCTGCATCTGGGATCGCGCATGTTGACATAACGCCCCCATGCCAAGTAAGGTTTCTAGACCACGCGAAATGCGGAGAACGGTTATGCATGACGAGTAGGGGGGCCATAATATTCACCCTAACCCGAATAATACGGCGTGAATCCCGTCCAATATCAACTGTGGAACGACATTTACCAAAAAAGGAGATTTTTACCTTATTTAGACTTGTACCATGACTGAAATTTTTCTACTATATAAAGGAGAAGGTTTCTTTTATTTTGAGATACGGTGACACGCAACTCAAAAGAATAAAGGCTTATTTTGGTCTTCTAGCTATTGTTGAAAGTGTTCTTCATTTTTATCTCTTTTTATTTGCCGGCGAGTGTGTATCGAGGGTCCGATCGAGGATGAATCCCACTAATCAACCTAATATCAGGCTTGATCATCACATTGCGATTGGTTTGTGTAACAACCCGTCCGGTTGTTTTGAGCTCTAGCGCATCGTTCAGCGGTTTGAAACCCTGAGTAGCTTCACTTTAGGTATTATGACTTATACGCGTGGTCGGAATTGAGTTCTGGGAAGTTCGGAGTTGATTTGGAGAGATAATTCTCATTTCGGAAGCTTTAAGTTGAAAGAATTGACTAAGATTAGATTTTTGAGTAAATGACCTCGGAATCAGGATTCAAAGGTTCCAGCAGGTTCGTATGATGATTTCGGACTTGGGCATATATCCGGACCGGGTTTTGAAAGACCCGGGAACGTTTCGGCACCTATTGTGGAAGTTAGCATTTTGGAAGAATTTCATAAGTTTGGGTTGAAGTGCATTTCAGTGTCATCAATGTCTGTTTGGGAGTCCGAGCCTGGGAATAGCTCCGTATGGTGATTCTGGTGTTGGGAGCACGATCGGAAGTGAATTCAGAGGTTCGTGGGTCATTTTGGAGTCATTTGGCTAAAGATAGAAATTTAAAGTTTTTTTAAGAAGTTTGACTAGGAGTGGACTTTTTGATATCGGGGCCGGAATCTGATTCCAAAAGTTGGAGTAGGTCCATAACGTCAAATATAACTTGTTTGCAAAATTCGAGGTCAATCGGATGTGATTTGATAGGTCTCGACATCGAATGTTGAAGTTTGAAATTCTAAAGTTCATTAATCTTGGATTGGAGGTCGATTCATGATTTTAGCATTGTTTGATATGATTAGAGGCCTCGAGCAAGTTCGTAATGTGTTTTGAGACTGGTTGCTATGATTGGTAGGGGTCTCAGGGGCCTCGGGTAGATTCCAGGTGGTTAACGGATCGAATTGGAACTTGGAGGAAGAGCTGAAGTTGCGGGTTGCTGGTGTAACCACACCTGCGAGACTTGGGCCGCAGGTGCGGAGCCGCAGAAGCGGCCCTTGTGTCGCAGAAGCGGCCCTTGTGTCGCAGAAGCGGAAAATGGCTGGGCTTGGCTGGGGTCGCATGTGTGATGAATCTTCCACAGAAGCGAGACCGCAGAAGCGGCCCTGGCTCCGCAGAAGCAGACTTGAGCGAGTTGGCTGAGACCGCACCTGCGATAGAAATTTCCATAGGTGCGGCTGGTGCACCACAGGTGCGAAAATGCTGGAGGCAGTGTGTTCTTTTAAAAATCGGGAGATGGTCATTTTTCTCCCATTTTCAGTTGGTGTGGGCGATTTGGAGAGCTTCAAGTGGGGGTTTTTCATCATAATCAACAAGGTAAGCTAACCCCACCTATCTTGAGTTAAATATATTGATTATGTATGAATTTTTGCATATAAATTGGTAGAAATTTTGGGGGTTTGAGGAAAACCTAGAAAATTCTTATTCTTGGATTTTGACCACGATTTTGGATATAAAATTAAGAGAAAATCATATATTTGAGTTCGTGAGTTCATGGGTAAACTTTATCTTCGATTTTTTTTTGAATTTGGGCACATGAACCCGAGGGCAATTTGGTTAACTTTTCGATCAGGGTTAGAAATTGTTATAAATTGGATTATAATCAGTAATTGAACATATATTAATGGATTTGCTTAATTATTGTCTAGTTTCGAAGCATTTAGCATCGATGCGGGTCTTTGGAAGGGTGTGGAATGCCGGTTATGGATCTTTAGAGCGAGGTGAGTTGCCTTTCTAACCTTGTAAGAGGGAATAGTCCCCATAGGTAAAATAATTGGTTATGTGCTCCTATTTGTGGGGGCTACGTACGCACGAGATGACGTGAGTCCGTGCGTAGCTACTATTATGTGTAAGTCCGGGTAGTCTAGGACCCAAAAGCATGCTATACTTGGAATATTTATAACCTTATTGACAGATGAAATGCTTAAATCCTATCGAATTGGTAAATGAATTTTGAAAAGGTTTGAACTTCATTTTTATAAAATTGTTAAAAGAGAATTGGCTTTTCCTTGGATAATTGTTCCATGTTGACTTCTTGATTGACTGTTTGTATGTGTTTAATTTTGGAACGGGCCGAACGCCTCAGTAGATTAAATAGATGCATCTATGGTTAGCGTCATTCAACCCTCTGGCAGTGTACAGTTAAATATTGTTGGATCGAGCCGTACGACCTCGGCATGATTTGCGCATGCTTGTATTGCTTGCCTTGAGATTTATAGATATTGATATTTGCTCTCCCTGACTTGAGATAAATTGATAATTAATAGACTATGAATTCTGAGACCTTTTAATACAAAAAGGAACATTTACCTGTTTCGTGACTTATTTGAATTTACTGCCATTTTTAATAAATCCATGATTATTCGTATTGATAATATATTACTATTGGAGCACTGGTAAGTGTCGAAGTCGACCTCTCATCTCTACTTCTTCGAGATTAGACGGGATACTCGCTGGGTACACGTTGTTTTCGTACTCATACCACACTTGTTGTGCATTTTGTTGCACAAGTTCATGTGTGGCTAGTGGCTTAGTGGCATAGTGGCATGGTTGATAGAGAGACTTAGGTGAGCTGCATTTGTCAAGACGACCCGCAACCAGCAGAGTCCCTTTCAGAGTATTGTACTGTATTTTCATTTCTGTCCACTTTATATTCCGGACAGTTCCTGTATTTTATTTCATTCCTAGTAAATGCTCATTCACTTGTGACACCGGATTCTGGGATAATTATTGGATATCTTGTATTATTTCCAAACATTCTTTTATTGACATTGTAAAGATTGTCTTTTACTAGTAAAATTGAAGGAAAATCATAGTTTTCAAAATTGTTAATACGAGAACTTAATCAAGTATTTTGGTTGACTTGCCTGACAGCACTGTCTGGCGCTATCACGACCCTTAGTGAATTTTGGGGCATGACAACATGGTATTAGAGCATTAGGTTCCCTTAGGTCTCACGAGTTATGAGCAAGTCTAGTACAGTCTCGCGGATCGGTATGAAGACGTCTGTACTTATCTTCAGGAGTCTACAGGGCTATTAGGAGTACTTCCCTTCTTGATTCCTCATCGTGCGGTTTGATTCCATTGAGGTTTATGCCTTTATTTCCTTCCTATTCAATCTTATACGACATGGAGTGCTTATTATAAATCAGGAATTGAAAAATTTTAAAGGTACTACAGAGGTGGTATGGGATGCTTCTCCCTGCGTAGTTGATTTGACTATTGTCATCGCCTTGTGGAAGGATATTCTGTCGTTTCAGCTCAGTAGCTGTACTTCTGAGAGCTCTTAGGCTAGGCACAAGTTGCCATGATTCTTATGAACGATTGTCACATATTATTGATGTGATGGTAAGATGCTTGCCTATGTGTCGGGGCAGTGAACGACTTGAAGGGATGTTTACTCAGTGCATGATTTAGAGATTCGATATTTTATTCCCGGCGAGGGAAAGACAATCAGGATATGGATGTTCAAATTTGGGTTGATGGAGTAACGAGGCTTGGTATTTGCGAGCATGGTGGAATTTTCACCTGTGATGAGGTGCCATTGTCCTTGTTGAATGTACTAAGTTTGCCGGTGTTTAGACCTTCAATAATTCGTCTTTGGGGCAGGATATTGTAAGATAGTATTGGAGAAGCGGCCGTCAGAGATCGCGGGGTGCGGTGGTTCAGGATTTAATGTGTATTTCTAATGCTGACGGATCGAGAAAGATGATCTTCGGAAAGGTTTAAAAGTTAGTAGCGGTCTATTGGTTCAAGTGCTACCGAATTAGACTTTGATCTAAGGCATCAACTGAGCAGCAAAGGATGAGGAAGGACGTGTGGGAAGTGTCAGGCAGTGGTTAAATTTCTAGAAGGCCAAGTGTAAGAAGCAGAAGTCGAATAGTTGCTTAAAGAAGAGGGTCCGGCCAAAGTGGGAGAGTGGCAGAGCAGCACGTGTATGCAGTGGCAGGATAACTACACCCTTGAGGAAAGTTGGAGTGATTTGGGAATTTTTAGTGGACGGTGATTGGGTCTACGAGCTTAATTTGAAATATTGGCTATCATAACGGCGGGAGATTTGATATGATGGAAAGGAGATACTTGATATGAAGAAGGATACAACAAACTTTGAATTGGAAGATATTGTCGCATATTTGGTTAATGTCCCTAAGAAGTGAACGGACTAGTACAATTGGCGGATGAGCACGGGCTCATGATAGGTTATGAACGGCGTAGTGATGGTGCCTTGTGAAGCAGCGCTGAAAGATGTTGGCGTGTAATCTCCACAGGTGGGTTATTTCCTGTGGGCAGATCAGCGGTCGCGTGGTTGGTGAAGCTTCTGTAAAGAATCCTACTGGCTATCTAGTAAGGAGGTCGAAATGTGAATGTGGTTAATGATTCAGAGTATTCATAAATGGTTTAAAGAAAGATTTCGAGGAGCTTGGCAGGTTGGTTGTGCTAGATCATGTCGACAATGAAGAAAGGATCTTGTTGGATTCTAGAGTAGCGTAATGATGGCTTCAAGCTAAGTGGGAGAGTCTCACCGCCTACGATTGGGTTGTATGATTATCTTCTTGTGAGGTTTTGGGTTATCGACGTATTGGTAAGTTGTTTCGGCTAAGAAAAAAAAGAACATCGGTAGTAATTTGAGCAATGGAATTGAAGAATGTGTTTTATAATTGGCATCATCGATTCATGTTCAAGGCTTTGGGAAAACTCAGGAGTTATGCTTCGCGTAGAAGTGAATTGCAAAGAAGGTGATTTAGTTGGGTGTTGCTTTGAGAGGGTAGTCATGTGCTAGCGGGGCCTTGCAGTTGATTATATTCGGGACCATGTCAGAGTGGATGACTCTCAATAACGATCCTAGTAAATTCAAGGGTCAAAAATGTGGTGCCTAAGGGTTTAAACCCACAGTATGGTTAAGAATCAAGTCTTTGTAGCAGCTTACGGTAAGAGGCTCAGAACATTCTATGATGTTTTGACTTGCAGTGTAGCATTGGGAGGAAAAGAAGGAAAAGACTTCGGAATCGTAGAAGAATTATCAGAATGGATGTACCAGTCGAGATGCAAATATGCGCACAAGGAAGGTAGGAGGTGGTTTGTGGGATTCAAGACAGCATGGTCTCATGTTACAAGGCCACTCGGGTTGAGCGCATTATATGTTGAATGAAGTTATTATTATTCTAAGGCAAATAAGGATAAATTGGAAGAGATTGGATTGGTTAGCCATAGTTGAATTGGCATGCTAGTGGTAGTGATCAGTTCCTTCAACGTGATTAAGTTATGCTAGTGATTTGCGATAGTACGTGTAAGGCTTGTCGGCCACCGTAATTAATTTTATTTGAAAGTATTCAAGTGTTATGGCCTGTGATGTGGAGGCGGATCCAGGAAGGGTTGTGCTAGTTTAGGCCACTACTTGAAGATTTGAATGTTCAACAGTTATGAGAATTCACTCGTGTGTTGCTATGGTTCTCTTGTAATGAGTTAAGTAAAAAGTTTCCATGTGAGGAAGTGTTTACCATGTTAGTCGTTTAGGAGTTGTGATGAGATTCTGGTACTATCACATGTTGGCATGTTAGGTGCAGTGAGTGGTATGGAACTTGAAGGTGAGGATTAAGGTTGTGATTTGGTGTTGACAAGGATGTCACGAGCTCGGATGAGCGTGAAAGGGATTTGAATGATTAGAGTAAGCTGGCATTGTCTTCAGTGTCACCTGAGATTGGTGTTTTGTGAAAGCGGCTTTGTATCCTAGTTACGGATTCTTGAATTGCTTTACAACATTTGTGTGGCCGGTGGTATAGAAGTGCATACTTGTTACCTGGTGCACGGGATCGTGGAAGCGTATCTCATGGGAATATTGTATAAGTGTGACGTGTAGTCACTTGATTGATTGAATATTTAAACCAAGCATGAAAATTGTGGTAATATCATTAATTTGAGAATTTATGTCTGGAGGGCACTCAGTTTATTGGGTTATGGACTGTGGAGGTTTGCTCTGGATATGAGGATTGCTCTTGTGTGTTATGGGAAAAAGGGGTTATTATGGACCCAGAAAAGATTATTGGCCTAGTTCGGTACGATCAGAATCAGCTTAAGGCCTGTGGATGGATTTAAATGTGAATATGGGTACTATATCAGGCCGAATGTGTTCATTTCAGCATAGCTCTCCATATGGAGGAGTATTCGGACGTTGGATGTTATTTCGTCGCCAGCTATTTCATGTAATGCTATATTGTGCCGTGTGAGTTGCAAAACGGCTTGGTAAATTTCTTATGTGTTAAGGTTCTCCATATTGATGGTGTTATGTGAGCAGGATGGCTCTTTTGTTTCAGAACATATATCGCACCTCAGTTGTGCTTGAGTTTGTTAACTTATGGTGCTACATGTTCCCTCAGGGATGGTATTATGCACTTAGCGTGCTAGTGGCCGATATTTGGTATTGTGTTGTAATGAGCAATTTGGCTCGATGTGTATCTCCTTATGTGAATTTTATGTGTGGATCGGGTGGCACACCGCCATGGGTATGTTGTTTGGATCGGGTTGCACGCCGCAACAGTGTGATGATGATTACAGTCCCTTATATTCTATTCTGTGTGTTTTGTTTCCATTTCCTGAGAAATGTTCATATTGGCTGCGTGAGTGGGGTAGTACCTTCCAAGGCTCGTCTTTCTTATGTATCAAGTTCGAGTTGGTAGCCTATTGGCACATTGTGTCATCATATGAGACTTTTGGTCATGTCTGGGGTGGCTTGTGGCATGAGCAGTTCGTACCGGGTGAGACAAGGTTATTGAATCTAGGATTAGTGCAATCGGATTGTATGAAGTATATTAAAGAGTAAGGATTATTATTTGGTTCAGAATGAGGTAATGTTCTTGTCAGAAGTATAGACTCAATGATTGTTGACCCGGCAGTTGGTTATGAATTTCTACATGTCTCTTCCGTCGTGGCAGTATTATAGGAGTTGGGTCAAGACTTATACATGTCATGCGGGGCATTGTGAGCATCAAACTAGGGGAATGTCGGTTGTTATGATCAGAGAATGTTATTATGGTCCTACGTATGACGCGGTTCATGGTGAAAATTCAGCAAAAATATGCAGTCATGTTCTGGTACCTCGTGAAGTGATTGATACAGTGCTCATATATTGGAAGCAGGCTTGACGGAGAATTTCGAGTGTTGGAATTGAGAAGCTTAATTGTTTGAAAAAAAATATCTTCAAATTTGATCGAATTATTGTGCTCAACTGAGCTGTGGTAGCACGAGTAGGTGCTCAAGGTGTTAAATAGTTATTTCGGACCACTCTGGTGCAGTTCTCCGCACGTTCGAGGACGAACGTATGTTTAAGTGGGAGAGAATGTAACGACCCGACCTGTCATTTTGAGCTCTAGCACATCATTCAGCGGTTTGAAGCCCTGAGTAGCTTCACTTCAGGTATTATGACTTGTACCGGTGGTCGGAATTGAGTTCTAGGAAGTTCGGAGTTGATTTGGAGAGACAATTCTCATTTCGGAAGCTTCAAGTTGAAAGAGTTGACTAAGATTGGATTTTTGAGTAAACGACCTCGAAACCAGGATTCTAAGGTTCCAGTAGGTTCGTATGATGATTTCGGACTTGGGTGTATGTCCGGACCGGGTTTTGGAAGATCCGGGAACGTTTCGGCACCTATTGTGGAAGTTAGCATTTTGGAAGAATTTCATAAGTTTGGGTTGAAGTGCATTTCAGTGTTATCAATGTCTGTTTGGGAGTACGAGTCTGGGAATAGCTCCGTATGGTGATTTTGGTGTTAGGAGCGCGATCGGAAGTGAATTCGAAGGTCTGTGGGGTCATTTTGGAGTCATTTGGCTAAAGATAGAAATTTGAAGGTTTTATTTGAGAAATTTGACTGGGAGTGGACTTTTTGATATCGGGGTTAGAATCTGATTTCAGAAGTTAAAGTAGGTCTATAACATCAAATATGACTTGTGTGCAAAATTCGAGGTCAATCAGATGTGATTTGATAGGTCTCGGCATCGAATGTTGAAGTTAGAAATTCTAAAGTTCATTAAGCTTGGATTGGAGGTCAATTCATGATTTTAGCGTTGTTTGATATGATTTGAGGCCTCGAGCAAGTCCGTAAAGTGTTTTGGGACTAGTTGGTATGATTGGTCGGGGTCCCAGGGGTCTCGGGTGGATTCCGAGTGGTTAATGGATCGAGTTGGAACTTGGAGGAAGAGCTGAAGTTGCTGGTTGCTGGTGTAACCGCACCTGCGAGACTTGGGCCGCAGGTGCGGAGCCGCAGAAGCAGCCCTTGTGTCGCAGAACCAGAAAATGGTTGGGCTTTGCTGGGGTCGTAGGTGCGACAAATCTTTTGCAGAAGCGGCCCTGGATCCGCAGAAGCGAACTTGAGCGAGTTGGCTGAGACCGCACCTGCGATAGAAATTTCCGCAGGTGCGGCTGGTGCACCGCAGGTGCGAAAATGCTGGAGGCAGTGTGTTCTTTTAAAAATAGGGAGATGGTCATTTTTCTTCCATTTTCAGTTGGTGTGGGCGATTTGGAGAGCTTCAAGTGGGGTTTTTCATCATCAACAACAAGGTAAGCTAACCCCACCTATCTTGAGTTAAATACATTGATTATGTATGAATTTTTGCATGTAATTTGGTAGAAATTTGGGGGTTTGAGGAAAACCTAGAAAATTCTTATTCTTGGATTTTGACCACGATTTTGGGTATGAAATTAAGAGAAAATCATATATTTTAGTTCGTGAGTTCATGGGTAAACTTTATCTTCGAAAAATTTCGGAATCCGGGCATGTGGGCCCGAGGGTAATTTGGTAAACTTTTTGATCGGGGTTAGGAATTGTTATAAATTGGATTATAATGAGTAATTGAACATATATTAATGGATTTGCATAATTATTGGCTAGTTTTGGAGCATTTAGCATCGATGCGGTCTTCGGAAGGGTGTGGAATACCGGTTATGGATCTTCGGAGCGAGGTGGGTCTCCTTTCTAACTTTGTAAGAGGGAATTGTCCCCATAGGTGAAATAATTGGTTATGTGCTCCTATTTGTGGGGGCTACGTACGCACGAGGTGATGAGAGTCTGTACGTAGCTACTATTATATGTAAGTCCGGGTAGTCTAGGACCCAAAAGCATGCTATACTTGGAATATTTATAACCTTATTGACAGATAAAATGCTTAAATCCTATCGAATTGGTAAATGAATTTCGAAAAGGTTTGAACTTCATTTTTATAAAATTGTTAAAAGAGAATTGGTTTTTCCTTGGATAATTGTTCCTTGTTGACTTCTTGATTGACTGTATGTATGTGTTTAATTTCAGAACGGGCCGAACGCCTCGGTAGATTAAATAGATGCATCTATGGTTCGCGCCATTCGGCCCTCTGGCATTGCACAGTTAAATATTGTTGGATCGGGTCGTACGACCTCGACATGATTTGCGCATGCTTGTATTGCTTGCCTTGAGATTTATAGATATTGATATTTGCTCTCCCTGACTTGAGATAAATTGATAATTAATAGACTATGAATTCTGAGACCTTTTAATACAAAAAGGAACGTTTACCTGTTTTGTGACTTATTTGAATTTACTGCCATTTTTAATAAATCTATGATTATTCATATTGATGATATATTACTATTGGACCACTAGTAAGTGTTGAAGTCGACCTCTCGTCTCTACTTCTTCGAGATTAGACGGGATACTCGCTGGGTATACATTGTTTTCGTACTCATACTACACTTTCTGTGCATATTGTTGCACAGGTTCATGTGTGGCTAGTGGCTTAGTGGCACAGTGGCATGGTTGATACGGAGACTTAGGTGTGCTGCATTTGTCAAGACGACCCGCAACCAGCAGAGTCCCCTTCAGAGTATTGTACTGTATTTTCATTTCTGTCCACTTTGTATTCCGGACAGTTCCTGTATTTTATTTCATTCCTAGTAAATGCTCATGCACTTGTGACACTGGGTTCTAGGATGATTATTGGATATCTTGTATTTACTTCCAAACATCCTTTTATTGACATTGTAAAGATTGTCTTTTACTAGTAAAATTGAAGGAAAATCATAGTTTTCAAAACTGTTAAAACGAGAACTTAATCAAGTATTTTGGTTTGCCTGACAACAGTGTCTGGCGCCATCACGACCCTTAGTGGATTTTGGGGCGTGACAGTTTGATCATTTATTTTATCTTTAACTTAATTACCTATTGTTATTAACCATTCGTATTGAATTAAATCGTATATCGTTCAAATTGCGTACAAATTTAATTGTTACTCATTTTAGGGTAAACAACTATACAATTTTATTCAAAAATGGTTGTATTATTTGTCGTCGAGGAGTAGAATTAGTGTTATTTGTACATCATGCCCCTTTACAATTTATATTTAAGAAAATGACCTTTATCAATCTCTTATGTGTAAAAGACAAATTTCTTACGTGTAAAAGTAAATCTCATATGTGTAAAAAAGACATAGGGTCATAAAATTAAAAACAAGGTTGTAAAGAGTCACAAAACCAATTGACCTGTAGAATTATGACTTGGGAAAAAATGATGAAATTACATACTATGACAAAGGGAACAAGTTGAAAGAGATTATTTATGTCACACCCCAAACCTAACAAGGCGTGGCCGGCGCCCGGTGCCATACTCGGCCCGAGCGTACCACTTTGTAACTGTAAACTCTGGAGGGGTAACCATCAACTTAGGCCGATGAGGCCATATTCTGAATCATATGAAAATATCATTTCTCTTATCTGAGGGGTAAACATACCCAAAAACTCATATGTATATAAATGTGGAGGTTGACGATATATATATATATATATATATATATAATTGTGTATGCTGACGAGGCTGCCATGAATATCTACTGATATACAAACTATACAGGACTCGTCTACAAGCCTCTAGAGATAACTGAACTGTATTATGGTCGGGACAGGGCCTCAACCTACCCATCAAATCTGTATATATAAAATTGACTCCAAGGTCTAGACCTGGCAACTCTGAGGAAGTGGAGCTTCCCACCCAAGCTGATGTTTGACTCTATCTACTGGGAGGGTCTGTCAACTATCAATGAGGACCTGCAGGCATGAAATGCAGCATCCCCGGCAAAAGGGACATCAGTAAAAAATAATGTACCAAGTATGTAAGGCAACAGAATAACTGAAAGCTGAAACTGAACTGATAATATAGTAACTGAAAGTAACTGGGAGTCAAAGATAATTTGAAGATATGCTTACCTGCTGATACTGACTCAACTTTCTCAATATAGTAAGTAAAATAATTGTCCGGCCTTATAAGGCTCGGTATGTGTAACTGCTCTGCCATAGTAGGCTCGCTCACAGGCGCTCGGCTATACTAGGCTCGGTATTTAACTCACCATTTGATTAGAGATTGCCCAATAGGGGTCTGCCCGTCGATTATAGCTCGATGGTAGTGAAAATACTGTAATACTGTATATTTAGACTCTCTACTCTCTTAACTGGAAGAAGACAATACTCAATTGAATATAAAATCCCTATAAGGGAGAATACTAAAACTTATGAGACTAGGGTAATGTATACAAATTCGGGAGTATGAATTTCTCTTTATGCCTCGTTATCAAACGTATATAATTACGAGATCATGCCAAAATAAAGGAAGGGATTAGCCTTAACATACCTTATCACAATCTTTTAAATCACCAAGTTGAACTCGCCTCTTCGCACCTTATTCTACAACAATGTCAATAATACTATTATTAAGTTACGAAAGGTACAACTATTGCACAACGAATGACAAACTTATTTTGTATAAAAACAGGCAGCATCTCCCCTATAATCCTTACTTCCTCCATATTCAAGATAACACCAACAACACAAGAACACAATAATATCAACATATATACATTATTTTCCAACCTTATATACACTACAAAATACTACAAAATAGCCCAACACACCTCAATCTCTTCATACACAAAATGACCACCATAGTAGTGTCAAACGACCCGAAAATCTTACGACGAATGGCTAGCCCTCCACCCTGAATTTATGTGGTGTTTCTACACACCCTTCCTCCTCCAAAACTCCGAAAAACTATAGTAAAACATGCAGCCCAACAGCAGCACAAAACAGTCCACAAAACAGCCAGCTACAAGTGAATAACTCGAACTCACAGCTTTCGATCACCGTCCCGTGAGTTCTTACAACTATATAATGACTTACCATTACTTCACAGCAGAAAAAATGGATTAAAGAGAGCAGTAAACGTACCTTATTTGTTGGATAACTCAGCTCCTATCTTGGTTCTTCAAACTCTAGGTTTTACCTCCAATTAGAACTTGAAAGGGAGAGAAAAGCAATTAGGGTTTGTAGGTAATTTTTGGAAGGAAGTTTGCAGGGGTTTAGGTATAGTTATTTGCGATGTATAATGAGGGTTATATATCAGGAGATAAGCCCATAAATGGTCTCTTTGGCTGACCCGAAATAGCCTCTTTTTGGGCTCTCATTTAACCAAGTAGGTGACACACCTACTTGTCACCTAGCAGCCTGTGCAATCTTGGAAAAATGCATATATCTCTCTACTCCGATGTCGTATTGATAAACGGTTTAATGCGTTAGAAATTACACTCATAGAGATTTAATTCGATGAGTGGAACACCCCATAAACCTAAGTATATTGGGATAAAAGTGCAGTTACATTCAACCCAAATTTTCAGTAAAACTTATAAATGTAACTTTTGATGACTTTCATTGACTTTTGTTCCACAACTCACTTGACTTCAAAAATAACACACAATTATCATAAAAATAACATAACTCATAATATAACTTTCTTATCAAGTTAACCACTCTAGTATCACCCCAAAAGTACATGTTATCACATTCCCAACTTATCGACTTTCGACAAAACATTATTTTCTTCAATTCCATAGCTTCTTAAACCCTCCAGCTCTCTTTGTACTTGTTGTTCATGAATCTTCAATATATGTAACATCCGAGGTAACATGATAGCTTACTTTAGATACTTCTAAAGATGATCTCATTTTTTGTTTTACATCAATTGACTTAAGACGTACCCTTATGTACGAAAACATGGGGTGTAACATTATTCCCCCCCTCCCCCCTGAAAAATTCGTCCTCGAATGTTGGCTAATGCGCTTATCAGTCTCATAATCCTTAGCTATTACAGATATTTTAATACTGTCTTTGCTATCTACAAAATTGTTCTTTGAATAAATCTGAGGGCTAGAGCATTCCCCCCTTTAGGCCTCTTTCTCACACCACGACTTGTTGTCGGAATTCTTCTAATCTCGTAACTGTTGCTACCTTCTGTCATGCAGCATGTACGACTTTGTCCTTGTATGTGCGTCTAGGATACTCTTCTGTCCTTTTTCCTCCAGCTTATAGCCAATCTCTGGGCCTCACTTTGGGAACATATACAGAACTATTACAAGTTGTTTCTCCCGGTATATATAGGTGTACTGAAGTTCTTCGCTCGGTACTTTGTTGAACTTACGACTGTTGCTATATCTTGTTTCGTAGCCTTGTATATCTTTCCTTATAGCTTTACTACATCTGGGTAGGTTACACTATACCATAACACTTACTTCGGTCTATTATTACCGAGGTTTGCTACCCAACTCTAGGTTACTCTCTCGCTGCTTATACTATATGTACAAATCTAAGTCCATTAGTTCTTCATCATCACTATTCATCTTAAGAATGACGGCCTAAACTTATCTCATACTTTGGACCTTTTATCCACCTATTATTGATTCACCTTAATGTTGATCTATAATCTACCATTGATAACTTGAAACCTCTTACGTAATAAATTGTCATTAGGGCTCACGTCTCATCGGGGAACATCTGAAATTATTTTCCTGATCCACCTAGGGACGATACTAATCGTCAATAATCATATTTCAAAAGAATCCCAACGTGATTCATCTTATGGGGGCATTCTACTACCAGGGTAGCATTCCATCTCTTCTAAATTCTCCTAGTCTTAAACTCATCTGAGTTCATTCATGCTATACTGAGCTTTTTATAACTTTATGGAAACCATCAGTTCTCTTGTTATGATGGGTTTAATACCAAGGACTTACCTATCCTTGTCACCTTCTCACTCACCTTTTCTTATCTTTACTCATGTCTAGCTAAAACTTTGTTGCTCCACCATACTTTAGCTTGCGACCTACATATATCTATTTATACTACTCGTAACCTTCCTTTAACTTGCTAGCACCGTAAATTTTCTTTTGTTATTCTGGAACCTCAAGCGAGACATCATATCATCTCTAAACTCTTCTTTACTCTTTTAACTATACCTTCCTATATCTAGAAACCACAGGCTGGAAAATATGCCACTAACGACACCCCTATCATTTCTTGATACAGAATTACGACGCTTACATCCCTCTATTTGATATCTGGATTATTCGTAACCTTCTGTACTTGGCCATCTCGTACATTCTTCACACGTACCTTACTTACCTTTAAATCTTGCATCATATCTTTTATCTCTTTTATAACCTTCTTTCCACATAGGTGGAATTTACATCCACACCTTAAAGCTCTACTATAATACTTGAACATCATGTGTGATGACCCAAAAGGTCATATCTTATTTTAGAAGTCGAATCCATATTCTGAGGCCATAAAAACCTCATTTTATCTCTCTTCGATTTGCATGTGCAGTCTGGGCACGTATCCGCAAAGCCCTTATGTGAAAAATTTAAGAAATAATGATTTTTGGCTTTAAAAGATAATTTTTGTTGACTTCGGTCAATATTTTGGGTAAACGGATCCGGACCCATATTTTGACATTCTCGGAGGGTCCGTAGTAAAATATGAGACTTGGGCATATACCCGGAATCGAATTTCGAGGTCCCTAGCCCGAGAAATGAATTTTTGAAGAAAATTAACTAAAAGAATAATGGTTTTTGGAAATTGAATAAGATTTGATCTTGTTGGTATCGGGCCTATATTTTGGTTTCTGAGCCCGGTACAGGTCCATTATGATATTTAGACCTTATCTGTGAAATTTGGTGAAAAAATGGAAGTGATTTGATGTAATTCGGACCTTTGGTTGAGAAAATAGAAATTTTGAACTATCTTGAAAATTTAATGAGTTTTGGTGTTGAATTCATAGTTCTAGTTGTTATTTTGGCAAGTTGATCATGTGAGCAAGTTCGTATGATGTTTTAAGACTTGTGTGCATGTTTGGTTTGGAGCTCCGAGGGCTCGGTTGAGTTTTGGATAGACTACGGAGTGTTTTGAACTTAGAAATTTTGTTGGCGTGCTTCAGTTCTGTTGTAGAGCCTCTGATCTCGCAATTGCGAGATCAAGCCTTACATTTGCGACCACTGTTGGGTTCGTAGTTGCAACCTACTCATCGCATTTGCGAAGAGTAGTTGTGGAGTCCAATGTTCGCAATTGCGAACAAAATCTCGCATTTGCGATGGGAGCTGGGGAGCAGTGTTCTTCGCATTTGCGATCAGGTTTTGCCCATGATTGCATTTAAGAACTATTTCTTGCATTTGTGAACAATGCAGAGGTGAGAAGGGGTTCTCATTTGCAATGCCTCTTTCACATTTGTGGGCTTCACATTTGCAAAGCCCGGGTCGCAATTGCGGCATCTACAGCTGGGTAAATGAGACTTGGACGTGATTTTTCATTCATTCTTCAAATTTTCAATACCTAAACTCTAAGAGGCGATCTTCCTATAGCAAGTTTTTCCCCAAATCATAGGTAAATGATTCTTAACTTATTTCTTCCAATCTATTTCATCTTTTTACAAGATTTCATCCTAGAATCTAGGGGTTTTCATGGCGGAATTGGGTGTTTTTGGGTAGAATTTAGGGATTTAGACCTCAAATTGAGGTCGGATTCCAAAACCAATTGTATATCCAGGCTCGGGGGTGAATAGGTAATCGGGTTTTGGCCTGAATTTCGAGTTTGAACCAAGGAGTCTAGGGGTCGGGTTTTGACTTTTTGAGAAAAATGTTAGAAAACCTATAATTATGCATTGGAATTGATTTCTCTAGCATTTCTTAATGTTATTCAGTTAATTATGACTAGATACGAGTGAATTGGTGGTAGAATCAAGAGGTAAAGCGGTGATTGAGCTTTGAAATACCCATTGGCTTGAGGTAAGTGTTTGGTCTAACTTTGACTTGAGGGATTAGGGATTCTAGATTTAATTGCTATATGAAATTCCATGTGTGTGGCGTATTGGTGTGGTGACGATTACTTATGTGCCACCAAATTATCATTTTAGCTTGTTCCCTTCCACGTTTCCTAATATATTGTTTCTTGTCTTAATTGATACTTACTCATAAATGTTTCCATGTCTAATTACTTTATGTTAACTGTTGATTTCTCTATTGAAGTATTAATTGTTTCGTAGTTTCGTTTTATTTCCTTGTTGGGTTATATTGGTTTATTGGTGCTTCATGGTACACTTTTGTTGGTCTCGCTGTGTAGTTTTTAACTAGTAAAGCTTCATAATTGCAGTGGTATTCCAATGTGCTAGATTGAGGTATAAGTGTTGTGGAGGATTTGAGTTAACTTGTGAAACACTTGTCTTTATTTTGTGATTGGTGCTGATATATATATTGGGATCGGGTTGCACATCCCAACAGGAGGAATAAGGGTAAATATGGTTGTTTGGTAGGATCGGGTTGCATGTCGCAACAAGGAGTAATAAGGGTGTACAAGTGGGATCGGGTTGCACGCCACAACAAGAGGAATAAGGGTTATATATATTGAGGAGTAATAAGGGTGGACTAGTGGGATCAGGTTGCACGCCGCAACAAGGAGTAATAAGGGTAAATATTTATACCGTTATTGATTATATGGTGGGATCGAGATGCGCGCCGCATCAACTATTGTTTATGTATTTATTTCTGCTGAGGCTCATTATTGTGGTGTTGAAACTCCCTTAAGGATTGGTTATAACTAAGTATTGGTAGAAGACTGAGTTCCGTATTTATTTAATGCCAATTACTGTTATATTTCGTTCTGTATTTCCTTTCTGTTTTTAGTATCAACTGTTGCGGGTTATATATGTTGTTATGCCCCGCCGTAGTATCGTCACTACCTCGTCGAGGTTAGGCTTGGCACTTACCAGTACATGGGGTAGGTTGTACTGATACTGCACTATGTACTTCTTGTGCAGATTTCAGAGATAGTGGATGATCGAGAGGTTGGTTGTTGTTACTTCATTCAGGAGACCCAAGGTAGTCTTGTAGGCATCCGCAGGCCCTGGCGTCCCCTGCTATCTTTGCTTTATTTCTGTTTTACTTTATCTGAGACAGATGTATTTTTTTCAAACCATTACTTGTAGTATTTGTAGACTGATCGTGAGTTGTGACACCAATTTCTGGGTGGTATTTACTTCTGTTTTCATTAATAGTATATGAGTAATCATTTAAATTAAGTACTTCCGCTTTTATCTCCGGTGATTTAGTTATGTTAAATTTTAAATATAAAAGGATAAAGGAAAAGGTGTAATAATTTGTAATAGTTGCTTGCCTTGTGAGTATAATGTTAGGCGCCATCATAGTCTGGAAAGTGGAAAATTTGGGCTGTGACAAGTTGGTATCAGTGCACTAGGTTGCCTAGGTCTCATAATTCACGAACAAGTTTAGTAGAGTCTGAGGGATCGGTACAGAGACGTATGTGCTTATCCCCTAGAGGCTACAGAGTTAGGAACAATTTCACTTCTATTCATCTATGTCGTGCGGTTTGATCTCTCAATACTAATTGAACTCTCTACTCTATTCTTCGCAGATGGCGAAAACACGTACCGCTTCATCATATGATCAGCAGCCCGAGCCCCTAGTGGCAGCTCCTGCGAGGGGCAAAGGACGAGGCCGTGCTAGAGGCCGAGGCAGGGCTCAGCCCAGAGCTCGAGCAGCAGCACCGGCGTCGGAGCCTCAGGTAGAGTTTGATGATGAGGATCTGGCCCAGACCGTTCCAGCAGGGCTAGCTCAGGTTCCAGAGGTGTTCATAGCTACCCCGGTACTTCAGGACGCTTTGGTCCATCTAGTGGGCCTTATAGAGAGTGTTACTCAGGCCGTCATACTTCCTGTAGCACCAGTTATCTCTCGGGCTGGGGGAGGAGTACAGACTCATATTACTCACACTCCGAAGTAGATGGCTTCTCAGTTTCAGACTCCAGCAACTTAGCTAGTTGGGGTAGTTCTGTCGGGTGTTGTAGCACACAACGGCAATGGATAAACTATGCCTTCTGAGGCCATGTGGAGATTGGATAGGTTTATCAAGATTTTCACCACTACTTATGGTGGTACATCTTTAGAGGATCCCCAGGACTATCTGGACAGTTGTCACGAGGTGTTGCATAACATGGGGGTAGTGCAGACCAATGGGGCCGACTTTGCTGCTTTTCATCTATGAGGTTCCGCCAAGAAATGGTGGAGGGATTTTTGTTTGTCTAGACAAGTGGGTCACCCGCTTTGACTTGGGATCAGTTCTCTCAGCTATTTCTAGAGAAGTTTCTCCCTATCACTCCGAGAGAGGACTATCGGAGGTAGTTCGAGCGCCTTCAGTAGGGTTCTATGACCGTCACATAGTACGAGACCAGATTTGTCGATTTGTCCGGTCATTCTCTTCTTATACTTTCCACCGAGAGAGAGAAAGGGCAAGGAGGTTTATTGATGGACTTGCTCAGCCTATCAGATTGCAGATGGCTAAGGATACAAGGAGTGAGATTCTTTCTAGGATGCAACCAATGTGGCCAGACGAGTAGAGATGGTTCTATCATAGGGGAGTGGTCAGGGGTCTGACAAGAGGGCCTCATCACTCTGGTAGATTCAGTGGGGCCTCATCTGGAGGTAGAGGTACTTTTGGTAGGGGCCATCCTCCCAGGCTGTTTCATTCAGCACTTCAGACATCCCATGGAGTTTCAGGGGGTCGTGGTCCTTATGTACCTCCTTCAGAGCAGCCAACTTATAGTGCACCGCCAGCACCTATCAGAGCACCTCCTCTTCAGAGTTATTATTGCAGTTAGCCGGCCCGTCAGAGTCAGTCTCAGTTTCCTCAGCCGTAGTACTCCAATGGATGTTTCGAGTGTGGTAAGTATGGGCATATCCAGAGGACCTGTCCGAGATTAGTAGGTGTTCAGCCACAGCAGTAGGGTTCTCGTTCCATGATCCTGGCACCGCCTGCCCAGCCAGCTAGAGGTAGGGGTCAAGGAGCCCGAGGTAGGGGTCAGGCCACTAGAGGTAGAGGTCAGGCCGTTAAAGGTGGAGGCCAGGCCGCTAGAGGTGGATGCCAGTCAGCAGGAGGCTGTTATAGGGATATGGTTCAGAGTGGTGGGGCCCAACCCTAATGTTATGCTTTCCCATCCAGGCCTGAGTCTGAGTCCTCCGATGTTGTTATCATAGGTATTGTTTTGGTTTGTAGTAGAGATGCTTCAGTTCTGTTTGATCCAGGGTCTACATACTCCTATGTGTCTTCTTATTTTGCTTCATATTTGGTTGTGCCTCATGATTCTTTGAGTGCTCCCATATATGTGTCCACACCGGTAGGGGATTCTATTGTTGTAGCTCGTGTCTATTGTTTGTGTGTGGTTGTTATTGGGGGTCTTGAGACTATTGTAGATCTCCTACTTCTCGATATGGTGGATTTCGATGTTATTTTGGGAATGGATTGGCTTTCACCTTATCATGCTATATTGAACTTGTCATGCCTAGACCATGACCTTAGCTTTGTTGGGTTTCCTCGATTGGAGTGGAGGGGGACTCCTGGTCATTCTACCAGTAGGGTTATCTCTTATATGAAGGCTCGGCGTATGGTCGAGAAGGGTGTTTGGCTTATTTGGCATATGTTCGTAATTCGAGTGCTGAGGTACCTTCTATGGATTCTGTGCCAACTGTCCGAGAGTTTCCAAAGCTATTTTGCTGCAGACCTTCCGGGGATGCCACCCGACAGGGATATTAACTTTTGCATTGATTTGGCTCGGGGCATTCAGCCCATTTCTATTCCTTCGTACATTATGGCCTTGCCAGAGTTGAAAGAATAGAAGGAGCGGTTGCAAGATCTGCTTGATAAAGGCTTGATTAGACCTAGTTTCTTGCCTTGGGGTGCACCGATATTATTTATAAATAAGAAGGATGGGTCGATGAGGATGTGCATAGACTATTGGTAGTTGAACAAAGTTACCATCAAGAACAAGTATCCATTGCCGAGGACTGATGATTTATTTGATCAGCTTCAGGGTGCCAAAGTGTTTTTGAAGATTGATTTGAGATCCAGCTACCATCAGTTGAGGATTAGGGCATCCAATGTCCCTAAGACAGCCTTTCGGACTCGATATGGCCACTATGAGTTCCTAGTGATGTCCTTTAGGTTGACAAATGCTCAAGCAGCATTTATGGATTTGATGAACCGAGTGTTCAAGCCCTATCTGGATTCCTTTGTAATTGTTTTCATTGATGATATCTTGATCTACTCTCGCAGCCGAGAGGAGCATGAACAACATCTTTGAGTCATTCTCCAGACCCTGAGAGACAACCAGTTATATGCTAAGTTTTCGAAATGTGAGTTTTGGTTGAGTTCAGTTGCATTCTTGGGTCACGTTGTATCAATAGAGGGTATTTAGGTGGATCCTAAAAAGATTGAGGTAGTCAAGGACTAGCCTAGACCCATATCAGCTACAGATATTCGGAGTTTCTTGGGTTTGGCAGGTTATTACCATCAGTTTGTGGAGGGGTTTTCATCTATAGCAGCCTCGATGATCAGGTTGACCCAGAAGGGCGCCCTATTCAGATGGTCGGACAAGTGTGAGGCGAACTTTTAGAAGCTCAAGACAGCTTTGATTAAGGCGTCGGTGTTGGTGTTGCCCACAAGTTTAGGGCCATGAATAGTATATTGTGACGCATATCATATTGGACTTGGTGCAATGTTGATGCAGAATGGCAAGGTTATTGCGTATGCTTCATGGCAACTGAATATCCATGAGAAGAATTGTCCAATTCATGACTTGGAACTAGCAGCCATTGTTCATGCGCTGAAGATTTGGAGGCATTATTTATATGGCGTGTCGTGTGAGGTGTTCATGGATCATAAGAGTTTGCAGTATTTGTTCAAGCAGAAGGAGCTCAATTTGAGGCAAAAAAGGTGGTTGGAGCTATTGAAAGACTATGATATCACCATCTTGTATCATCCTGTGAAGGCCAACGTGGTGGCCGATGCTTTGAGTAGGAAGTTGGCTAGTATGGGTAGCCTTGCGTATGATGTTCAGGCTTTGGCCAATCAATTCATGAGGTTGGATATTTCTGAGGCCAGCCGTATTTTAGCTTGCACAGTCGCTCGGTCTTCATTATTTAAGCGTATCAGAGATTGGCAGCATGATGACCCTCATTTGCTTGTCTTTAGGGACACAGTGCATCACGGTGGTGCCAAGCAGGTTACGGTTTGAGATGATGGTGTTTTGAGGATGCAAGGTCGTGTTTGTATGCCTAATGTGGATGGGCTTCATGAGTTTATTCTAGAGGAGGCCTATAGTTCCCGATATTCTATTCACCCAGGCACCGCTAAGATGTATCAGGACTTGCGGCAACATTACTGGTGGAGGAGAATAAAGAAGGATATTGTTGCATATGTAGCTCGGTGTTTGAATTGTCAGCAGGTAAAGTACGAGCATCAGAGACCTGGTGGTTTGCTTCAGCAGATTGAGATTCCTGAGTGAAAGTGGGAGCGTATCACTATAGATTTCATTGTTGGGCTCCCACGGACTCAGAGGAAGTTCGATGCAGTATGGGTTATTATGGATTGGCTGACTAAGTCAGCACATTTCATTCCTGTGGCAGTTTCCTATTCTTCAGAGTGGTTGGCAGAGATTTACATCCATGAGATCATTCGTCTTCATGGTATGCCCGTGTCTATCATTTTTTATCGAGGTACTCAGTTTACCTCGCATTTTTGGAGGGCAGTACAACGTGAGTTGGGTATGCGGGTTGAGTTGAGCACATCATTTCATCCTCAAATGGACGGGCAGTCCGAGCGTACTATTCAAATTTTAGAGGATATGCTCCGTGCCTGTGTTATTGACTTTGGAGATTCTTGGGACCAGTTCTTGCCGTTAGCAGAGTTTGCCTACAACAACAGTTATCAATCGAGCATCCAGATGACTCCCTATGAGGCATTATATGGTAGACAGTGTCGATCGTCGGTTGGGTGGTTTAAACCGGGGGAAGCTCCATTGCTGGTTATAGACATAGTGCAGGATGATTTGGATAAGGTCAAGATCTTTCAGAATAGGCTTCATACAGATTAGTCCAGACAAAAGAGTTGTGCCGACCGTAAGGTTCGTGATGTGGCATTCATGGTCGGAGAGCAAGTGTTGCTTCGAGTGTCGCCAATGAAGGGCGTGATGAGATTTGGGAATAAGGGCAAGCTAAGCCCTAGGTTCATCGGGCCTTTTGAGATCATTGATCGAGTGGTAGAGGTGGCTTATAGACTTGCATTGCCGCCAGGTTTATCAGCTGTGCATCCAGTGTTTTATGTTTCCATGCTTCGGAAGTATCACGGCGATCCATCCCACATGTTAGATTTTAGCACAGTCCAGTTGGACAAGGATTTGACCTACGAGGAGGAGTCGGTAGCCATTCTAGATCAGTAGGTTCGTTAGTTGAGATCGAAGAGTTATCCTTCGATTTGTGTGTAGTGGAGAGGTCAGCCTATTGATGCAACTACCTGGGAGTCCGAGTCCGATATGTGGAGCCGATATCCCCATCTATTCATTGACTCGGGTACTTTTCTATGTCCGTTCGAGGACGAACGGTTGTTTTAGAGGTGGAAAATGTGATGACCCAAAAGGTCATCTCTTGTTTTAGAAGTCAATCCATGTTCTGATGCCTTAAAACCTCATTTTATCTCTCCTCAATTTGCGATGGGAGTTGGGGAGCAGTGTTATTCGCATTTGCGATCACATGGTCGCAAATGCGGTCTTGCCCATGATCGCATTTGCGAACTATTTCTCGCATTTGCGAACATTGCAGAGGTGAGAAGGGGTTCACATTTGCGATGCCTCCTTCGCATTTGCGAGCTTCGTATTTGCGAAGCCCATGTCACAATTGCGACATCTGCAGCTGGGTAAATGAGACTTGGACGGGATTTTTCATTCATTCTTCAAATTTTCAAAACTAAACTCCAAGAGACGATCTTCCTAGAGCAAGTTTTTCCCCAAATCATAGGTAAATGATTCTTAACTTATTTCTTCCAATCTATTTCATCTTTTTACAAGATTTCATCCTAAAATCTAGGGGTTTTCATGGTGGAATTGGGTGTTTTTGGGTAGAATTTAGGGATTTCGTAATTTGGGGATTTAGACCTCAAATTGAGGTCGGATTCCAAAACCAATTGTATATCCGAGCTCGGGGGTGAATAGATAATCGGGTTTTGGTCCGAATTTCGAGTTTAGACCAAGCGGGCTCGAGGTCAAGTTTTGACTTTTTGGCGAAAATGTTGAGAAACAAATAATTATGCATTGGAATTTATTTCTCTAGCATTTCTTGATGTTATTGAGATAATTATGACTAGATACGAGTGAATTGGTGTTGGAATCGAGAGGTAAATCGGTGATTGAGCTATGAAATACTCGTTAGCTTGAGGTAAGTGTTTGGTCTAACTTTGACTTGAGGGATTAGGGATCCCTGACTTAATTGCTATGTGAAATTCCATGTGTGTAGCGTATAGGTATGGTGACGAGTACTTATGCGCCACCAAACTATCATTTGTTTACCATGAAAATGGTAACAACAATTAAATTTGTAAATAGGATTCTAAAAATACGTGATATATTCCCGAGCTAGTTTTTAGAGCAGTTGATGCTAAGAATGCTAAGTATAATGATGAAAAGCAAGAAAAAACAAGGTAGTAATCAAACCAAAGGGGGGCATGTTGCCCGGATGCAAAGTCGGTCGACGGGGGCCGCGAGACCAAGGTTCGAGCCGAGCTTAGGCTACCGAGGGCAGTCGAGAATGGGGTAACAGGCAGAGATATGATTGAGCAAGGCTCTATGCTGCCAATATTGAACGATATAGTGAAGAACAAGTAAAAGAATGATAAATGCTAAAACGGCCTCGGGCCAGTGAGAGCGAACAACTTAGAAGAAAAGAGAGAGAGAGAGAGAGAGAGAGATTATTGCACTTATGGAGAAATAGAGAAACATCAGCCTTTTACAAGGTAGGGAGAGTCCCCTTTATATAAGAGGGGAGACTCGGCTACAAGCAAGTGGAAATTAATTACAAAGTACGGCGATGGGATGGCTTGACGTGATGCCTCAGCATAGGCTCCGGATAGGCCGGGCCTGTCAGATGTAGCCATGTGCCTAGGGGTCTTCCCCCTCTGTCCTGACTTTGTTCTTCGTTTCCTTCGAGTCGGGCTAAAATGAGCCCCGAGGCCGAGAACTCGGTCGCGGCCTCCTGTACTCGGGGTCCCGTGGCATGCTTCCGAAATGTCTTGATAGCGAGAAATCAAGTCTTCTGATTTCGCCGTGTACAGATAGTCTTTGCGTTTCCCATAACAAAGTGATGTGATTTTGACAATTGACTCCTCGAGCTTCTTTCGGCGACGCCATATTGATGATGCGACCCCTGACGTAAGCTTCACGGTGATGGGACATCCACGTGCTCGTGTTTTTTGACCTCATTCATTGCACTCCCTGATTCTTGCTTCCCAAGGTGAAGGTACCGCCGCGGGTTTGGTTTTCCATGGATGCATTAACTGCGCCCGTCGGTCAGTCTTCCAAAGCCTAGATGACCATGTCGTAATCCCCTATAAATGGGGGTGCCTTGGCTTTGTTTTTCCTATTCCAGTGCCTTTATTGGATTGCTCGCCCATCTCTTCTTCACCGTCTTCTTTCACTTTTGAATATTATGCTGGGGGATCATGACCTTAAGGCCGCTTGAAGGAGTTCCCTTAGACTGTGTTGTGGCCTTCTGCCGGGGCTTCCCTTCATCGAGCATAAACATGCTGTCCCACTGTTGCTGTAGTCATCGGTATGTTGGCCTTTGTTGCTGCTGCTGGCCTGAGGTGATAAGGGACGGGGAGTTGGTTCCTCCCTTATGTAGATAGTCATTCGGATTATGCACTGCTGCTCAAAAGGGGGCTCGGATTATACACCGTTGTTCACCTTCATACCTCGGCTCGACGTGGTGCTCTGCTCCGAGTTGGGGGCTTGCACGGCTAGACGTCCCGAGAAGTGGATTCAAAGTAGCCTTGCAAGCGGGACCGAGGATTGTTCGGTCCGCTGTCTCTCCGAGGCTTCCTTGGACAAAGAAGGTATTCGAGCTTCGGAGAGCTATGGAGTTTTTTCATCCCTCCCTGCCACTCGCCTTGCCCCTTGGGGATATCAGTGTGGAAAGTTGGGATGGAACTTCCGAGGAGGAGTGTCCGGAGGCGCCTGTTGTGGACTTTCGAAGGCGAGTTGGTCTTCGGGCTTTCACCTTGCGTGTACATCCCTTTGTCTCTTCCTTTAGGCATAGAGATCCCTCGTTGGCTATTGTAATGTCCCCTCGATGGGTGCTTGTACGCAAATTTTTATGAATAAGAATATACTTTGCTGACTTCTGCTTTCTTTACTTTGCTTTGTTTTGTATGCTCTTATGCACTTTGGGGCTATTTGAATGCCTTATTTTATTTGTTGACTGTTGATATCTGTCTTGAGCACGAGCGTTCAATTCTTATCTTCTGCTGATTGACATGGCTCTCCTCCGAACCCATTGTCATACTCCGGATCAATCATGGATAGGTCTGATAGGACCGTGCTATCAAGGCCCTCCGAGTTGTTCGGAGATCATGCATCGAATTCCGGGGACTTCGGGAACGTTATCCTGGATGAAGGTCGTCTTCGGGTACCTGGGGGTCCCTATTGATCTTGATGTAGATAACCCTTTTAGAATGTATAAGATTGACTTCTGCTGAGGAGTTTGCTTATATTTGGGCGCTTCCTCGGACCTTCGTGAAGCTTTCGCAATCGGAGCTTCTTGTGTTTATTCCCCTATTCAGAAATAGGGGATCACGAGACCAGGTGCTTGCCTTGCATCGAGTGTCGGCGTTTAAAGCATACCGAGGTCCGACTTCTTTGGGCCGGGGGTTCTTGATGTAGAGTGATGCCTCGAGCTTGGAGATAATACGAACGGCCCCTCGAGTCTTGACTTCTTTTTGAAGGGTGCTTTCTGGATCGGGTATCGATCCGTCGATCTGTTTCAAGGCTATTGGCTTCTCGAGGCTTGCCTCGGGTAGGCGAATCGTCGCTGCTTCTCGCATATATATGGGGCGGCTTCAGCTCCTTCACAAGACTTCACTATTTTTAGATAGCCGCCTTTCTGCTTTGGCACGGGGTACTTCATCTCTTTAGGCGCAAAAAGTGTTGGTGTGTGCCCTTGCCTTGACGTGTTAGTTTCACCATAGTCATGGAAACCACTTCGGGGTCGATCCGGCAGGGGACGGGGCGCTGCTCCTGATGCTTAGGAACCGAGGGATTTTGCTCTGGAAACGGCGTCCTTGATAAGAGAGGAACACCTGGAGATGGCGAGGAGGTATTACGGGTGGAGCGAGGGGATAACACTGCAGGTGCTTTCCCCAGATGAGGGCATTGCGGACTCCACTGATGGATTTTTGAGCGTATACCTATACCATTTCGCATTTGGCCCCCCTGATAGGGTTGTGCTTGATTTTTGCTCGAAGTATCGGGTTAACCTAGCACAGATTCATCCATTGTTTTGGTGAATAGCGTAGATGATGAGATTTTTTTCGGAAAAAGTCGGGCTTGAATTCATGCTTGACCATTTTGTCAGGCTATATCGGCCCTTTCATCATCGAGGCATGTGAACTCTAAGGTGTCATTCGTCCATGCCCTTTGTTGTTGATGACGAGGAAGGCGGGGATCGAGAGTGGTCCAGTTGGTTTATCCGGGTCCGGACGACCGATATTATCCATGTGGAGTTTCTGCCATTTCTCGAAGGGTAGAATCATGCACGTGAGTGAGGCGTTTGGCGTTTTTTCAGATTTTGCATATAGCGAAAACCAGCTGAGTAATTATGTTGTCTCCCTTATTGCAGCAACTTTGTGGATGCCGGGTGAAGTCTATGACCTGCCCGGCTGGGTCCGGAGGCTGGTGACCCATTCGTCCTGCGACGAGCGCATGTGGCGAGTTGTGCTTCATACTAGATGGGGAGCGCAATACCAAGGTATGTGTGTATGCTGCCTTTGCCTTCATATACACGAGGTAACACTTTCCCCTTTCAATTGCACCAGATTCGCTGTTTGCAGATATCGGGCGGTTCCTTAGGATGAGGCAATGTTTTTCTAAAGAGGGGAAGGGATCATTAGCGTCTGGACCGAGGGACGACGGCAATAAGAGGGATCAGCACCTGCGGTGTGACAGAGCCTTTAGCGGTGCTAGTCGGGCTCATATTTCCGAGGAAGGGGCGTCGCCCGAGTCTGCTGCTCCCAGAGAGCCTGACTCCCGGCCGGCGGTTCCTTTGAGCGATCATGTCGTGCCCGAGGTCGGTTCTTTTGGGGCTGCATGGGCAGGATCAGCAGGGGTGTGCTCTGACTTCGAGGAAGTCCGTCGACTTCACTTTGTGGTGAGTTTATGCACAGTTTCCCTGTATCTCGTGTCCTTCTCCCTCTATTGAACCTTTCTTGTGCAGGCCTATGATAGGCTTAGATCTGAACTGCGTCGTCAAGGGGCCAAGCTCCAGAAGATTCTGGATGAGGGCGAATCCCTTAGGCTTCTTAGCAAGGAGAAGGAAGTTGAGCTGTAGCATTGGCGATATGAGGCGTACCGGAGCTCAAACTATGAGAGCTATTTGATGGAGCAGGTAACTTCCTGTAGTACGTGCTTCGCTCCTTTCTAACCTTAAGGCTAACTCCTTTTTGTCGTATTAGTTGCAGAAAAAGGTGGAGGCCTTGGAGTAACTCAAAGGAGACGTCAACCGCATCAGAGTTGCTTGCGAGGAGCTAAGGGCTCAAGTGCAGGCTCGAGCTTTAGAGGAGATGAGCGCCTCGACTAAGGTCCCTGCCTTTGAGGTTTAACTCAGTTTGACTCATGACAATGCCAAAGTTCAAGCAGATATGATTAGGAAACTTGAATCTGATCTCTCGAAAGTCAGAGCCGAGATAATTGATGCTCAAGCAAAAGCGGCATTAAGCTAAACCAAGGTTGATCGTGAGATGGCGATTCGTATGAAAGATGCTCCTGATACCCAAGCTGAGTTGAAGAGAGCCCTCGACCGGGAGAAGAGGATCGAGGAATATGTTCGTTGTAGATCCTGGAGAGAGGTACTCGAGGAGGTCGGTGCAAGGGGCTTCGCTCTATCAGAGGAGTTGGCTCGAGCAAGGGCGGACGAGCGGATGCTCGGTCACTTCTTATTGACGCTGCGGAGGGAGAATTTGACAAGCTGTAGACCTTTAGCACAGAGTGTAGATTTTGCCGTTTTGTCACTTTGTTTCTGATATACGTAAGGCATGCCTGTAGGTGGAGAATGCGCTTTTTCACACATGTAATACATAAGAAGAAACTTGAAGCTTTGTTTCTCCTGTACCTTTTTTCTGTCGTTTCTTTCGATTGGGCAGACTGGTTTTGGTGTTTGGCGAGATCCTCGTAGGTCCGAAACTGATCGGACAGGTCTGGGGGCTCTTACGCATGATTCATGACGTGAGCAGGTGTTGGGGCCTCCGTGCTTGGCCCGGTTGTTTAGGCTTAGTTTCCGAGTTGGGCTCCGACTCGAGCCTTCTTGTCCTTGAATATTTTGTGCCCGTGCGGGCAGGTAGTAGTTGTTTTTATCTTTTGCCCTTGGGCATTTGCCGTTCCAACTGTTTTGGGTCCAGTCTCCGAGTTGCATTGTGACTCGAGCTTCAATTGACCCTCAAGCTCTTTCCTGCCTGTATGGGCGGATGCTGATGGCCCTTTGTGCTCTGGGTCAAAGTGATCGTACGGGCGCATGGCCTGGAGGTTTCTTGGCCGGCGACAGTGGCATTTATGCCATGCCCTTAGGCATACTGCAGCTTTTGGGTCCAGTCTCCGAGTCGCATTACGACTCGAGCTGTAATCGACCCTTAAATTTCCTTGATTTCCTGACCGGTGATAGTGGCACTTATGTCGTGCCTTTAGGCATATTGAAATTTCCGGATCCAGTCTCTGAGTCGCATTGCGATTCGAGCTGTAATCGACCCTTAAATTCCCTTGAGTTTTCAGCTGGCGACAGTGGCACTTATGCCATTTGGTCGTTGAGACCTTTTAGTATGTGGCCCGGAGGCTTGCATAGTTAACTATTTTGGATCCGTTCTCCGAATCAGGTTACGATTCGAGCTCATTTTAATCCTCAAGTTGTCAATTTTCAAGCTGGCAACAATGGCTCTTACGTTGTTTAGTCGTAGAGACCTTTCAATATGAGGCACGTAGGCTTGCTTAGCTGGCGACAATGGCTCTTATGTTATTTTTGCTCGTGGGCTTTTTTGTAGGCTTTGTTTCCGCTCGTTAAGGTCTTTTTATAGTATTTTTGCCTGACCCGTTATCTAGTTCCAGAGGAACCTCGATTTCAAGTTGTTGTCGGCGATGTTTCGAGCACCTCATAAGGTTCATAGCTCGTAGGTCGAGTGGATCGACGCTCTTGCATTTTGGAACTGACATGGTTGGAGCTCGTTTTTGCCTGTTGAGGGAAGTCTGTTTTAATCGGTTCTTTCCGAAGTATATTCGGAGTAGTGGACTGCGATTTTTAGCGACAGTAGGGCATCCCCGAGTCACATTATTTTGGCTGTATCAGCTGTTTTGACCGTAGTCATATGCGTTTGGCCGTAGCCATTTTTTATCTCAAGTGATAGTTTAGGCGTCTACATAGAGGGTATGCCCTTTAGGGATTCTTACAAATGCGATGTATAGCCTAAACTTCGGGATTTCATGCATGTTGAGGTCTTACAGTTTGCCATGCCTATTGAGGTCTTACAGTTTGTCATGCCTATTGAGGTCTTATAGTTTGTTTGTCATGCCTATTGAGGTTTTACAATTTGTGTAATATAGAATAGATCTGGTTACGCTGAGGCTGCCCGCTAGGGGTCTTATAGTTTCGGGTTTTCCAATCGTATGGCGATCAACGGCAGTCTCCGAGTCATCGAGTTTGTTTAAGCTTGAAGACCGTTTCTCGTGAGCTCGGAGTTACCTTCTAGGGGCTTGATGAGCCCGGAGTTGCCTTATAGGGGCTTGATGAGCCCGGAGTTCCGACCCTGGGGTCGTGTAGGCGTTGAATCATTTAAGTCTCCAAGTATCTCGGGATGTATTTGGCGGAGAGGCCTTCGCCGTGAATATGCCGAAATAGCCTTTTTCGAAGTATGAAATGCCGAAAAGATATTCTTTATTGCTTGGCATAAATATAGGCCATGAATACATATTGTCTCGTTGCTCCGAGCTCGGCCTGTGTGGGTGTGGCTCCTCCGATCATCTGATCTATTTACATGATTCTGTTTTGAAACTTAGCCCGTCATTTATTGGCCTTTCCGGGGGGACGGTGTCCCTAAGAGAAGGTCATCGCACGTCGTCTGACTGTAGAAGAAAGGACTGTGATCTCGTTGGATCCCTTTTTGGTGAGTACGCTGCTCTGCTAATAATCTTGCTGGCGGGACCTTCTTTAGGTTGGAAGCCCACTCGGAGATCCGGGGCCTCTACAGAATCTCCGAGTTGAGTTTAGAACTTCTGAATGCCTCGGCTGATTGCCTGGATATAGGTTAGTAAAAGAAAAGAAACAACAAAGGAGCAGAGTAGTTCTTCCTTGCTGCGGGATGGGTAGGTGATGTTTCGAGGCGTGAGCCCTGATACAGCCTTCTGCTATGTTAAACCAGGCTTGGCCGAAGATGTGGTTCTGTTTACCCTTTGATCCCTTCGAGGGCGGAGGCATTGATGCTGGTGATGGGTCATGTGGAGAGGGATTTACTCTCGTTGCGTGTAGCTCCTTGTTGAATGCTTTAATCTCACCTCTGTCGGGGAGTTTCATCCATTTGGCAAAGTGGGGTTGAAGTCACCCCCGGGCGGTGTGCCTGTTGTCATCTGAATAAAACGTTCGTGTTTTGCGGCCTCGGCGTTCCAGCCCGAGCTCAAGCGGACTGTATAGAGGGAGCATCCTTCTTAATCGTTGTGGCGATCGGCGTCTGGAATCCATCAAAGATTCGAGGTGTGGGAGTAATTTGGTAGTCTGAACTCCCTATTGGCTTTGGCCTGACATCATCGGTATAATTGATCGAACCACCTGTATTCATGAAAACATGTTTTATTTGAAATAGGTCAAATGAAGGAAGGGGTTACCAACACGTTAATACGAGGCCGAGGTGAAATCTCGACGTCTCTTTGCTTGGATGCAAGGGTGTCCTTCGGGTATATTCCCCGGACCTGTCTTTTCCCGGCGATGAGCACTTTCACTCTACACTTTATGGATCTTTGAAGGGTGTCGCTGCCCCTTTACCGTCGTGGCTTGTCAGCTTTATTTTTCCCAATCTCCTTCCTCTATTGGAGCTTACTCAAGCCTGACCGCTCGATGATACTTGGTTGCGATCTCTATCGAATAGTATGGTTGTCGTTCTTTTGAGCCGATGACCCCGCGCGCCCTGTGGTTCTTACGCCGGGCCATGGTTCTTTTGATGGGGTCTTGGTCAAATAGGTCTGAGCCGCCTGGCGTTCCTGGTTTCGCTTATGGTGATCACGATGTTTGGTATAGCAATGCTGAAATCGTACTCGACTGGGCGGGGTTTCCCTGCCAGCTGTGCCTTGTTGAATCTGGTTCCATTGGAGGTTCCTCGAGGGTGCTGTCCTTGGGCTATTTCCCTATTGTTGCAAGGTAGGTTGCATCTCGAGTCGTTCCTTCCATTTGCGGCGCATGGATGATACCTCCATCTGTCTAGCATCAACTTCTTTGCCGGGAGTCTGCTTGGATATACCAGACCCGAGGAGGTTCCTGGACGATTGTCCATGGCCTTAATTCGGGGCTGGTGCCGGGTGTGGGCATCCAAACGGACCTCGATTGGGTACCTGATCAGGCTTCGCTCAAAATGCCCTGGAGTCATTGGGCATGCTTCGCTTAGGCTTCGGGTGAAGGCCTGTGTTGACCGATCATCCGAAACCGAGAGCGATCTCATTCGTCCTATCAGGGAATGGGGTGCGGTTTCCCGCGGCATTTCATTTCTTCTTCGTTCTGCCTCAGGTGTATCGGGCCCTCTCGATACTGCTTTGATGGCACCGGTGCGTGCTTCCGTGGAGAACCACACTGGTATGGTAAGCGAGTCTGTGAGGTCAGGTGCCAGGTAGTGGCGCTTCATCATGGTTTCTTTCGAGAGAGTTTCTTCGAACTTCCTCAGCGAGATGGGCTTGAACTCATCATCTTGGAAGTCGCTGCCTCTGAGCGAGCACCCGCAAGTGGTAGTGCACCAGTAGGGATCCGAGGTCCTGTCGCACCTAGGGAGTTTCGGCGTTCTGGATTTCTGTTAAGCGAGTTCTGGTACCGATTCCTCGGGAGACGGTTCCTGTAAGAGCTTCCACGAACCTGATTTGATCCTTTCGAAGAGATTCCCAAGAATCCTCACTGCGGCAGGGTCGGTTACCGATCCATCGTTACTTGATCTCTCTGGTACTAGCTCGACGTAAGGAGATGTTCCCGGCGCTACTGCGTTGGGAGTCTCCGGGCGACTTTGCAGTCGTGCGATAGCCAACTGTCATGCCTGCAACATTTCAAAAAATAACATGAAGACTAACTTCATGTTCTACCTGGGACGGAGTTTTTTGAGCTTCCCATTGGTCAACACGCTGTGTGCTACCATTGGTGCACGAGGCTTTGTTGACCCTGTTGCGCGCCTTGCAAGCCCGCGTCTGCTTGAATCGATCCAAATACGTTATCGGGGTCCTGCGGTATCATGCTAACCTCTAGAGCAGCCATACTGTCTTCGCTGTGACTTTTGGGGTAGTTGTTCTCGATTTTGCTTACCGAGATAGCGTTATCCTGAAATCAAAAGATCTTGGGCAATAAAAAGTGTGAAAGATAACGTGCATTTGTGTGATGAAACCAGTAAGAAAATAATCACTATTATTTTTAGCCCCACGGTGGGCGCCAAACTGTTTACCGTGAAAATGGTAACAATAATTAAATTTGTAAATAGGATTCTAAAAATACGTGATCTATTCCCGAGCTAGTTTTTAGAGCAGTTGATGCTAAGAATGCTAAGTATAATGATGAAAAGCGAGCTAAAACAAGGCAGTAATCAAACCAAAGGGGGGCCTGTTTCCCAGATGCAACCGATCAACGGGGGCCTCGGAGCCAAGGTTCGAGCTGAGCTTGGGCTTCCGAGGGCAGTCAGGAATAGGGTAACAGGCAGAGATATGATCGAGCAAGGCTCTATGCTGCTAATATTGAATGATATAGTGAAGAACAAGTAAAAGAATGATAAATGCTAAAACGGCCTCGGGCCAATGAGAGCGAACAACTTAGAAGAAAAGAGAGAGAGAGAGAGAGAGATATCATTGCACTTATAGAGAAATGGAGCAACATCAGCCTTTTACAAGATAGGGCGAGTCCCTTTTATATAGGAGGGGAGACTCAGCTACAAGCAAGTGGAGATTAATTACAAAGTATGGCGATGGGATGGCTTGACGTGATGCCTCAGCATAGGCACCGGATAGGTCGGGCCTGTCAGATGTAGCCATGTGCCTAGGGGGATTTCCCCTCTGTCCTGACTTCGTTTCCTTCGAGTCGGGCTTCGACTAGCCCCAAGGCCGAGAACTCGGTCGCGGCCTCCCGCCCTCGGGGTCCCGGGGCATGCTTTCGAAATGTCTTGATAGCGAGAAATCAAGTCTTTTGATTTCGCCACGTACATCATTTTAGCCTGTTTCCTAATATATTGTTTCTTGTCTTAATTGCTACTTGCTCATAAATATTTCCATGTTTAATTGCTTCATGTTAACTGTTGATTTCTCTATTGAAGTATTAATTGTTTCGTAGTTTTATTTTATTTCCTTGTTGGATTATATTGGTTTATTAGTTCTTCATGGTCACTTTGGTTGGTCTCACTGTGTAGTTTTTAACTGGTGAAGCTTCATAATTGTAGTGATATTCCAATATGCTAGATTAAGGTATAAGTGTTGTAGAGGATTTGAGTCTTTATTTTTGTGATTGGTGCTAATATATATATTGGGATCGGGTTGCACGCCGCAACAGGAAAAATAAGGGTGAATATAATTGTCTGGTGGGATCAGGTTGCACGCCGCAACAAGAAGTAATAAGGGTGGACAAGTGGGATCGGGTTGCACGCCAACAGGAGGAATAAGGGTTATATATATTGAGGAGTAATAAGGGTGTACTGGTGGGATCGGGTTGCACGCAGCAACAAGGAGTAATAAAGGTGAATATTTATACTGTTACTGATTATATGGTGGGATAGGGATGCGTGTCGCATCAACTATTGTTTATGTATTCATTTTTGCTGAGGCTCATTATTGTGGTGTTGAAACTCCCTTAAGGATTGGTTATAGCTGAGTATTGGTAAAAGACTGGGTTCCATATTTATTTAATGCTAGTTACTGTTATATTTCATTCTGTATTTCCTTTCTGTTTTAGTATCAACTATTGCAGGTTATATATGTTGTTATGCCCCGCCGTAGCCTCATCACTACCTCGTCGAGGTTAGGCTCGACACTTACCAGTACATGGGGTCAGTTGTACTAATATTGCACTCTGCACTTTTTTGCAGATTTCAGAGCTAGTGGCTGATCGAGAGGTTGGTTGTTGTTACTGCATTCAGGAGACCCAAGGTAGTCTTGTAGGCGTTCGCAGGCCCTGGCATCCCCTCATATCTTTACTTCATTTCTGTTTTACTTTATCCGAGACATGTATTTTCTTTCAAACCATTACTTGTAGTATTCGTAGACTGTTCATGAGTTGTGACACCAGTTTCTGGGTAGTATTTACTTCTATTTTCGTTAATAGTATATGAGTAATCATTTAAATTAAGCACTTCCGCTTTTATCTCCGCTGATTTAATTTTGTTAAATTTTAATTATAAAAGGATAAAGGAAAAGGTGTAATAATCTGTAACGTTGGCTTGCCTAGCGAGTACAATGTTAGGCGCCATCACGGTCCCGAAGGTGGGAAATTCGGGTCGTGACATCATGTGCATACACAAACCGGTGAAATCTTGATACTGACTTCTTATGAGGTTGGTACTGTTCTAACTAGATTTATCGTAGAGATGTTATAGAATATAGTTGTCGTACTATCTCTTTTGTACCTATGATATTTAGAGTGATTCTATAATGTTTTGAATCGTGATTTCTATACTCATGGAGGTCTAATAATCAGACTCCTAATTCATTTAGCTAATGTAACTCTTTAGTTTCCTCTTCTCTCTTAGCCTTTAAGTAAGTTTACTTTATCTTCTGATCTGCATCTCAGGGTATTAGTTATTACTTTAGCCCCTCGTGGATGCTATGGAACATTCATGATATAACCTTCTAGCAATTCAAGCCTTTGTCTGTGACGTGGACTCACTTTGCCCTTTTAACTTATACTGGAGTCTCCATAGCTGTATCATTTTCAGCATATATGCTGCATGGATAACACTCCAAAATCTTAAGTGTGTTCATAACGTAACTAACTCTAGGTTATTGATAAATAATTCCTTTCGCGCCTTCTCAGCCTTATGTAAAAAGTAAGCAATTACTTTTCCTGGTCGTTCTGCCACTTGTTGTATGAATACTTGACTTGTCTTAGTGTCCACGCCTATTGGAATTTCATGCAATTCATATGATCTCGAATATTACTTTTGGATTTTTCTTCTCGTTCCTTAGTCATGATAAGTGCTACTTTCTTATGGAGTGCATACAACATTATAGTGAGACTATTGTTACAAGAGCATTTCTTCTTTAGGTCACTATGCTTATGTTGAAGCCTTCTTCCTTATTTCTTCAGCTATTCTTTCGTTGCAGTGCTTAGGGAAGACCCTCTGACTCTTATAAAGCTGCGAGTTTATTATATTGTATACCCCACGAAATTTTTGATGTTCTTACTCGCCTATCATTATCCTTAGTTACTTACCTCCGCGCCCTTGTGCTCATAATTGTCACTCTCTTTTATTTTAATAAAACATACATGGTACATTTAATGGTCCCAACTCCTATCTGAAAATTTTTAGACGATTGCGATCTCGTATATGCGAGATTGAATTCCCTATGATGCGGGTCACTATATTTATCTTGCATGATCTATTGATTTATCTGTGACCTCTTGTCTAGCCATAACCAGGCTCTTCCTGAATCACTGCGTATTACTCATTGGAACATTTTCATATCTATATTCTGCATAATCTCTCTTGGGATATATCCTTTGTCTTAAATTACCTCTTGCACTAGCTCCTGATGTATCAACTGTTCATTCACACTTATTTATCAATAACATCCTGGCCGAGAGCGTTTACTGCCTCTCTTTGGTGTCGTGCTTGCATAATGTTCTGGAGTCCCAACATATCTGTAGGATCTAAATAAATGCAATATCATCCCTTTCTCCTTTTTACCACATTCTTCCTTTACCATTCCATAGTTACCTGAACCACTTAACTCCGACTTAATACCATATCACACTATATTCCTCCCTTTAAGGGAGTACTAAGATTTAGTACTACGATGATCTACATATAGATATTTTTCCTCTTCATCTTTGGCATCTTTTCATATCAAGAGAATTTTAGAGATCGCATTCCACCAATAATAGAATGGACAACAAAAGAATAACCTTTAAAGTTCATTCAGGAAGACGCTTCCCTAAAGCAAGCACTGTGAGCATAGTTATGCTTCAGGAAGTGTTCCAATTACTCTAGGTGTCACCCTTATGCGTAAGGATTTCAGTTATCCCTAGTACAGAAGGGTTACCATAAGGCTAAATTATGTTCAGTTTATCTTGCTCACTAGCCCATGCTGATTTCCCTTACTCTGGTGGTCTAAATTTTTGTTTTGGTAATCACATTGGCCTCACCAACTCATTTCTTAAAATGAGAATATGAATTTTGGCCTATACTCTTGTATTGTCTCAAGGAATGTCACTTCTTGTCTTTTCCTTCACTTGACTATAGACTCTACCATCATATCATATTATGATTTATCGTTACCACCCTTTTATCATATCTTACTCATAATGCTTCATTTACTCTCTTCTTATTCTCCTGCTAATATCTCTGTTTATTACCTTATTCTAAAAATTTCAACAAAATATTCATTTGCCTTTAGCTCCCTTTTCTCTATCCACTGGCTCTTCGAGTCGCCTAGTATTTTCTCTTTACAAGGGACGAGAGCCATACAAAGGTAAATATTTATCCCTTCTAGGATTTCACTGCCTGTCTTCTGAAATTTTTCTAGACATTCTAGTATTCATGTCTGACTGTTCTATTCTAGAGTACACCACCTAGGTGTCTCACAAGGATATCTATTACCGCGTTTGCACTATCTTTCAAAAATTATAGCTAATGATCATAATTCATCCACCATTTTGGGTTACTCTAACCCCAGTTGGATCGTGGTGTCCCATCTTTCTCTTAAACAATAAATGTTAGCTCCCATAGGGCATAACTAATATGAGTGTGTCCAATTGTACATAGCTTCTGTTACTGTTGATGGTAACTCAAATACTTATATTTCTCTGCATGAATTTTAAAAACTAATAATCTTCACTAACTGGGTACCTCGTACCCTTCTCCACTTTGCTTCTATTATATGTTGAAACTTATACTTTTACCTTCTAATACTCCTATGGCCTGCTATTCATGGGTTATGTTAGATATTCCCGTCTTAGGGTCTTAAGTAGGAAATTCGCACATCTGGTACGTATGATCTGATAGGGCCTCAAATCGGGCCATATTGTCAAGAATTCTCTCTCTACTAGTGCACTAACTTGTTGCTGTAGTAGCCCTCAGGCTAGCTATAATTTTTCAATTTGCAAGCATTTCTATAATTCACAAACATAAGTCTTGGCTCGAACTCTTATGATTCAGCTCTATAGCACGATGTGGATTTGAAAGAAAGGTAACATACTCCTAAATGCCTTGTAGCTTCATATTTATATAATGTGGTACACACCACATCTATTAACAAGGCTCTACTAAACAAGGCTTATAGATTCCCTAGGATAGAACTGCTCTGATATCAAATTTGTCACGCCCCGAACCTGACGAGGCGTGGCCGGCACCCGGTTCTATACTCGGCCCGAGCGTACCACTCTGTAACTGTAAACTCTGGAGGGGTAACCATCAACTTAGGCCGATGAGGCCATATTCTGAATCATATGAAAATATCATTTCTCTTATCTGAGGGGTAAACATACCCAAAAACTCATATGTATATAAATGTGGAGGTTGACGAGGCCGCCATGAACATCTACTGATATACAAACAATACAGTACTCGTCTACAAGCCTCTAGAGATAATTGAATTGTACCATAGTCAGTACAGGGCCTCGACCTATCCATCAAATCTGTATATATAAAATTGACTCCAAGGTCTAGACCTGGTAACTCCGAGAAAGTGGAGCTTACCAATCAAGCTGATGTTTGACTCTGTCTGCTGGGAGGGTCTGTCCAACTATCAATGAGGACATGCAAGCATGAAATGTAGTGTCCCCAGCAAAAAGGACGTCAGTACGAAATAATGTACCAAGTATGTAAGGCAACAGAATAACTGAAAGCTGAAACTGGACTGATAATATAATAACTGAAAGTAACTGGGAGTCAAAGATAATTTGAAGACATGCTTACCTGTTGATACTGACTCAACTCTCTCAATATAGTAAGTAAAATAGTTGTCCGACCTTATAAGGCTTGGTATGTGTAATTGCTCTGACATAGTACGGTCGCTCATAGGTGCTCGGCCATTCTTGGCTCGCTCATAGGCGTTCGGCCACAGTAGGCTCGGTGTATAACTCACCATCTAACCAGAGGTTTCCTAATAGGGGCTTGCTCATCGATTATAGCTCGATGGTAGTGAAAATACTGTAATACTGTATATTTAGACTATCTGCTCTCTTAACTGGAAGAAGACAATACTAAATTGAATATGAAGTCCCAAAAAGGGAGAATACTGAAACTTATAAGACTAGGATAATGTATATAAATTCAGGAGTATGAACTTCTCTTTATGCCTCCTTATCAAACATATATAATTACGAGATCATGCCAAAATGAAGGAAGGGATTAGACTTAACATACCTTATCACAATATTTCAAATCACCAAGTTGAACACGCCTCTTCGCACCTTATTCTACAACAATGACAATAATACTATCATTAAGTTACGAAAGTTACAACTATTGCACAACGAATGACAAGCTTATTTTGTATAAAAACAGGCAGCATCTCCCCTGTAATCCTTACTTCCTCCACATTCAAGATAACACCAACAACACAAGAACACAACAATATCAACATATATACATTATTTTCCAACCTTATATACACCACAAAATACTACAAAACAGCCCAACACACCCCAATCTCTTCATACACAAAAGACCATCATAGTAGTGTCAAACGACCCAAAAATCTTAGGACGAACGACCAGCCCTCCACCCTGAATTTATGTGGTGTTTCTCCATACCCTTCCTCCTCCAAAACTCTAGAAAACTGTAGTAAAACACGCAGCCCAACAGCAACACAAAACAATCCACAAAACAGTCTGCTACAAGTGAATAACTCGAACTCACGGCTTCCGATCATCGTCCCGTGAATTCTTACAATTATATAACGACTTACCATTACTTTACAACAGAAAAAATGGATGAAAGAGAGCAGTAAACTTACCTTATTTGTTGGATAACTCAGCTCTTATCTTGGTTCTTCAAACTCTAGGTTTTACCTCCAATTAGAACTTGAAAGGGAGAGAAAAGCAATTAGGGTTTGTGGGTAATTTTTTGAAGGAAGTTTGTAGGGTTTAATGTATGGTTATTTATTATATATAATGAGGGTTATATAGCATGAGATAAGTCCTTAAATGGGCTCTTTGGCTGACCCGAAATAGCCTCTTTTGGGGCTCTCATTTAACCAAGTAGGTGACACACCTACTTGTAACCTAGCAGCATGCGCAGTTTCGGAAAAATGCATATATCTCTCTACTCCGATGTCGTATTGACAAACGGTTTAATGCGTTAGAAATTACACTCATAGAGCTTCAATTCGATGGGTGGAACACTCCATAACTCTAAGTATATTGGGATAAAAGCGCAGTTACATTCGATCTAAATTTTCAGTAAAACTTATAAACTTAATTTGTGATGACTTTCATCGACTTTTGTTCCACAACTCACTTGACTTCAAACATAACACACGATTATCATACAACTAACATAACTCATAACATAACCTTCTTATCAAGTTAAGCACCCTAGTCTCATCCCAAAGTACATGTTATGACATTCCCAACTTGTTGACTTTCGACGAAATATTATTTTCTTCAATTTCTTAGCTTCTTAAACCTTCCAACCCTCTTTGTACTTGTTATTCATGATGTTCAATATATGTAACATCTGAGGTAAAATGATAACTTACTTTATATATGTAACATCCGAGGTAAAATGATAACTTACTTTATATACTTCCAAAGATGATCTCATTTTTTATCTTACATCAATTGACTTAAGACGTATCTCCTACGTACGAAAACATGGGGTGTAACAATTTAAGAACCAAAAAAAATTGAGAGAAAAAGGTGACTGCAAGCGTGTAAGCCCCGTTCAGTTAGTCCAGTTGGACCACGTGAATAACTGTACTATCGGCCAATATAGCTTCCGGCAGGACTCCATAGGCTCCACCTCGTCTCAGCCCAAATCACGTATGAGATTGGAACTCATAAGCCGTGAAGCTTAGCTCGTTTCGAAGCTTGCATCTCTGATAAGTGGCCCGGGGACTTTCCTGGGCTTGACCTACTCACTGAATAAATCGCAACCCATTCACATCATCTTGCAGTCGAATTGGTAAATCGATCTTGGAAACCATTTTAAAACGACGCAAGAGCAGGTTCTGAAAACGGTGTGGGAAAATTTAGTTTTCTGCCCATAATTCACTCTAAGCACTAGATAAAGGAGTTTGTCGATACACCGACCGCCCACCTTAAATTAAATAAAATCACCACGTAATAGACGCCCCTCCCATTATCCACTTGATCGGACAGATAACTAACCACCATAAACAGTCAGAAGCTTTAGTTTTGTTTTCTCGTGGTGCCAACTATTTTCATTGCCTATGAACAATTAGAACATCAATTTACTCTCCAAAATCCCCAATTTGGGTCTATTTGGAAAGTCACGTGTAATTATCTGATAATGTATTTACTAGGATAGAAATTACTAAGAATGTACATAGGTCGAATTGATTCGAATTTTTTAATTATTAAACCAAACCAATAGTGTCGAATTTTTAAATCTATAAATCAAATCAAACCAACAAAGTCGGATTTTTCAATCTCGGATTTTTTGGGTTTTTGGATTTTTTCTGGTGAAGTCTTCATTTTGTGCTTTGAATATTTCTTTAGCCCTAGTAGGATACAACTATATAATGTATTTTTCAAAAAAATAATACAATAATATGAAATGAATCATAGCATTGTATTAAAATATTCAATGAAAAAGATAATAAAATCACATAAAATAAATATTACTAATTAATAAGCCATATTAAAAATGAATATAATCTAAAATTACTATATAAGTCATGCTAAAATAAGTACTTCTAATAAGTACTAGTATTAATTACATGACTAAGCACTAAAAAAAGATAAACTAAATTATGCATTCTCATCATAAACCAACGCAAAACTAAAAATATATCCAACAATATTGTCATGTTTGATTGGGCAAGAGTAATTATATAGTTAAATTTAAAAAAATTAGATTAATATGTAGATAAGTTTTACTATGTGACAAACTTATATATAAATATCAAGTATTAACCTATTATGATGTGGTTTTAGTTTCTTTGTTATTTTAAACGTTGGAAAGTTTGGTTTTCATATATCCTCTATCTAAAATCCTCTCTCTAAAAAGTTTCTCTCTACAAAGACTCTTTAGCTCCCCTGTTCTAACGCGTACGGGTCACGCTCCACAAGATGGAGCTACCGGAAGGCATCCCTCCGGTGCATACGGCGGTTCTATCGCCCCCATCGGGCAAAATAGATCCCAAAGAAGTCACAAAACAAGAAAAACTTTCCTATGCTAATACCATTAGCACCCCATCTTCATCTTCTCAGATCCCCAACCCAAGCTCAAACCGACAAGAAAAAGAAAAAGTTATTGCAAGACACACGAATCACAACAACATGTCGGCGGTGATTTCAAAGCTAAGGACTACTATGGCATAATGGCAGATTCTTGCAAGTATACTATTGTGGGTAGATTTCTTAGACCGCGCCCCCAAATTGATCGAATTAGGTCAAGATTTAGGGAAATTATTTCCTTAAAAGGGACAGTCAGAATAGGGGTCTATGATAACCATAATGTCTTCATTGATCTCTTTAATGAAGACGACTGGAAAGTAGTATGGTTCCGAAGTAGATGGAATGCAAATATGGCTACAAAAGTGCTCGCCGGACTTCAAGCCAGAGGAGGACTTACCAGTCGCTCCAGCCTGGGTTCTCCTGCCCCTTACCATTTCATATGCACGATTGACATTACATTAAGCATCTTTTGAGCTCTGTTGATACTCCATTTGCCCTAGATGCTGCTACAATGGGAAGAACTAGGCCAAGTATGGCCAAAATTAGAGTGGAGGTCGATTTGCTTAAGCCGTTACCACAGAATGTATTTATGGGACAGGAATTTGATGAATCACCACTACAAGGTTATACCCAAAAATTAGAATATGAAGGTGTGCCGAAGTATTGTAAACATTGTCGGAAATTGGGTCACCGCATAGTCAATTGTACGGCTCTAGAAAAGGAAAAGGCTGCTCAAGAGAAGGAGGAGGGTGAAGATGACAAGATTACCAAAAATGAGGAGGATACACAATTTATGAACAAAATAACGGGAAACAACAGTGAAGGTAGAGAGGAGACAATTCAAGTAGACTCACACAGTATCGACATTGGAAAAAAGCAACAGGAAGATGGCCTAGACGATAATAAGATCATTAAAAACAAGGAGGAGAAAAGTATGAAGAAGAAAACTAATAAGAAGAAAGCCAAAAAGATGCCAAATAAGAAAAGCAAAGTCAAGTTCAAACATGCCCAGAACAATAGCAAGAAGAATAATGTCTCTATATCGACAAGCAAACAAAATAATCAATCTTTAGCAGAAATTAGGGACAGTATGTAGATTCATGAAAATCCAAAAGCTCTAGATGTACAGGATGAGGGGAAGCAGAATACTTCTACTGGAATTGGTACAATAGAACGGTAAGAAAGGAAGAAGGCTACTAACAAACAAATAGAAGAGGGTAAACAGTCTTCACAAGATAATGAGACTATCAGGAAGGAAGAAGGCAAGGCATACAAGAATAACAAACATGTTCACTGTGACTCAAACACATCTACTGTTCCATCAGAAATAAGAAATTTACCAAGTATAAGCTTAGTTGTCGACTTGGATGGCAAAGAATGGGAGTAAGAGGTTAACGAAGGCAGTACCAACAGAATCGACATAAACTACAAAAGGGGTCGTGATACTAAGAATGAAGACCTAGATGAGGTCTTGGAAAGTCAGAGAGATAATAATCTAAATTCTAGTAGAAGGGGGAGAAGTGAAACACGAAAAAGTAGCAAAAGTCAAAGAAACAGAAACTATCCTTCACAGAAAAGGAAACAAAAAGAGGATAACACCCCAAATTTTTCTTATGATTAGTGCAATCTTCTGGAACATAAGGGGAGTGAGATCCAAAAAAGTCATTCACAGGCTTAAAAAACTTATTGACATCAACAACACTCAGTTCGTGGCTATCTTTGAACCTTTTATCTCGAAAGAGAAGGTAGATGGCTACAGGAGATTTTTAGGATTTCAATACTACCACTCAAATGGTAACAGTCAAATTTGATATTTTTGGAACTCTTTCAACAACAATCAGATCTTCTCAGAAAGCGATCAACACGTTACTATCAAGTTGGATAAGGCCATTTGCAATCAAGATATTCTCATTATGGCGATTTATGCTAAGTGCAACTCTGTAGAAAGAAGAGATCTTTGGTCCTCTTTGCAACAGGATAGTGGTATCGTGAATGATCCTTGGTGTATCGGGGGTAATTTTAATGTGATCTTTGATCCTAATGAAAAATTATGGGGTAAACCTCATAGAATGTACAAAAGCACCGATTTTTAGAATTGTATGGACAATTGTGGTATTACAGATATTGGTTACTCTGGGCCAAAATTCACCTGGTGAAACAACAGGAGACCAGGGAAGAGGATTTGGAAGAGATTGGATAGAGTTTTTGTGAATGACATGTGGGATACTCTGTTCCAGAGATTTTCTATTAGGCATATGGCAAGAACCGGATCTAATCATAGACCTCTTCTCATGAAAAATTTATCTTCTAATCATAATTATATAAGATACTTCAGATTCCTCAACTGTTGGACCAATCTGCCTGATTTTTTCAATATTGTCGATAATAGTTGGAGTGTCAATGTTAAGGGTAATCCTTTGTGGATCTTGCAAACTAAATTGAAGACTCTCAGTAAAAGGTTAACTCAATAGTCCAGGGAAGACATTGGGGACATTCATGATGTTGTTAACAACTGGGAAGAGAAACTACAATTCCTAGAGGATAAGGACATTGAGGATAATACTGAATTGAGCAGAGAAGAAGTAAATAGGGCCCATGCAGAATATATTAGATGGCTTAGCATTCAAGAATCCCTCCTTAAACAGAAGTCGAGAATGAAATAGTTTGAAGATGGTGACAGGAATACCAGGTATTTTCACTGCATGCTCGGGAAAAAAAGAAGGAAGCAACAGGTAAACAGAATCAAAAATCACAAGGGTAATTGGATTATGGGGAGAGAATTCCTAAAGAAGCAGTCAGACACTTCAAGGCACAATTCAATCTTTCTAAGCCAAATTTCAATCCTTCTATTTTTGAATGTATCCTAAAATGCATCTCGGAGCAGGATAAAGCTAATCTCAAACAGATGCCTGATGAAGAGGAAATAAAAAATGTTGTTATGAGCCTTAATGCTGACAGCACTGCTGGATGGATACAATAGAGCATTCTATCACAGCTACTGGGAAATTATCAGAATAAATGTTGTTGCTTTTGTGATAGAGGTCTTCAAAGGAAAAGGTCTGACTAAATTCTTCTCTCATACTTGCTTAGTTTTGATTCCCAAAATTGACTCTCCTTCTAATTTTTTAGATTTTAGGCCAATTAGTTTGTCTAACTTCTCTAACAAAATCATTTCAAAAATCTCTCTTTAAGGCTTAACCTTTTATTGCATAAATTAGTCTCCTAATCAAAGTGGCTTTGTAAATGATAGGCTAATCTATAAAAATGTGTTATTAGCTCATGAAATTATTCATAAAATTTCTGATAAGAACAAAGGTGGGAATGTTGTCATTAAGCTAGATATGGCTAAAACCTATGATAGAATGTCTTGGCCCTTTGTACTCTTTGTGTTAAGAAAATTTGGGTTCTCTAATCATTGGACAAACATGGTTCATAACTTGATTTCAAATGTGTGGTATTCGATCATTATTAATGGGTATAGGCATGATTTTTTCTCCTCATCTCAAGGCCTTAAACAAGGTGATCCCCTCTCCCCCTCCTTGTTTATTATAGCTGGTGAAGTTCTTTCCAGATCCCTTAATAACTTGTACAATCACTCTGGCTTTATTCCTTTCTCTATGCATGATAAGGTCCCTAAAGTTAATCACTTAGCTTATGCATATGATATTGTTATTTTCTATAGTGGTAACTCTAAATCTATTAAATTTATTTTTAAGCAAATTAGTAACTATGAGGAAAGCTCTGGTCAACTGGTTAATAGAGACAAGAGTTTTTTCTTCACTGCACCTAAGACTGCTGCTAACAGGATTAATAGAATTAGAAAGTGTTCTGGCTTTATGGATAAGAACTTCCCTCTCACTTACCTTTGGCTGACCACTTTATGTGGGTAGGAAAAAGGCTGAATATTTTGACACTTTAATTAGTAAAATTATGAAAATGCTCAATGGTTGGTAGGGCAAACTCTTGTCTTATGGCGATAAGTCTCTGTTGATTAAAAATGTCCTTCAATTATTGCCTATTTATACTTTATCTACTATGCCTCCCTCCCCCCCCCCTCCCCAAACAAAAAAAACCACTTGTAAATTAATTAAAAAATATTTTGTTAAATTTTTTTGGGGTACTTCAAGTGACCACAAGAGGTATCACTGGAGCTCCTAGAACAACCTTTTTGTGCCTACTGATGAGGGTGGCATTGGTGTACGTAGGTTGGAAGATATTAGTGATATGTTAGCTATAAAGAGATGGTGGAGGATAAGGTCCACATCATCTCTTTGGGCAATATATGTTAGGAGCAAATATTGTATTAGATCTCACTTGGTATTGAAACAATGGGCTGCTGGTAACTCTCATGCCTGGAGACATGTCCTTAAGATAAAAAATACGGCTGAAAAACACATGATTTGGCATATTAATTCCGGTTTTAGTAGCTTCTGATAGGATAATTGGACCTTAAAAGGTCACCTTGCGGGTCTAGTTAATAACAATAGAAAGAGTCATAAAACTTTGGTCAATGAATTCATCACTGAAGGCATGTGGGATGTTAATAAGTTGAATGTTGTTCTTCCTGAATATCTGATCAATCATATCCTTAGCATTGACATTGGAAACCGAGACAAAGAAGATAAAATTTATTGGGATCTTACGGAGAATGGCAAATATTCCAACAAGATAGCTTGGCATCTGGTAAGAAACTCTAGACCTAAACAACACCTCATGGGTAAGTTATGGAATCCTAGTGTTCCTTTTAACATGTCGTTTCTGGTTTGGAGGCTCTAGAATGAAAAACTCCCCTTCGATGAAGTTATTTCTAGATTTGGGAATAAATTATTTCTAGGTGTAACTACTGTGAGAACCCTATCTATTAAAATATGCACCATATTTTTGTAGAAGGACAGGCAACCAGTTACGCTTGGAAACTGTTTGGCTCTCAACTTAGCATTAGCTATCACCCCCACCCTATTAGAAATATCTTAAATAATTGGTGGAATACTAGTTCTGTAAATGTTGTACATAAACAGGTATTAAATATTACCCCCATTATTATATGTTGGGTACTGTAGAAAGAATATTGTGCCTGCAGGTATGGTGAACAGAAAATATTCAACTTCTATAAACTGCATCAACAAATCAGTTGGAATGTGAAAGCTGCTCTCCACAAATCATATCCAAAGTGTGACCTTCAAATGCCTTGGAATAGGCTATGCGACATAGTTGTAAGGTTACACCCCAAACAAAGTATCATGGTAGTGCAATGGCAAAAATCATTATCGGGAAGACTCAAGCTTAACACGGATGGAAGCTTCAACAAGATAGATGGGACTGCTGGATTGGAAGGTGTTTTAAGAAAAAACAATGGTGAAATTATTATGGCGTTCTCGGTCCCTTATAGATGCAGCAACCATTATATGGTGGAGGCATATGCAGCACATTTTGGCATTACCTGGTATATTGAGAATGGCTATACAGATTTTACTCTAGAGTTGGACTCTCTAATGCTCGTTGATTTGCTAAGGGGGGAGATAGAGAGCAACTACAAAATTTCTACGATCACAAAAAAAAAAAATAGCACAATTGAGGTGCACGTCTAATATAGACATTCTCCATTGTTATAAAGAAGCTAACCAACTTGGCAAAAATGGCATCAAAAGCTCAAAGTGGAGCTTTCTTCTTTTCTGGGCTGCAGCTTCCTAAAGCAGCCAAAGGCCCATTTCACTTGGACAAAAGCCAAATTCCAAGCACTAGAATTAAGTGGGACAAGGCCAATTTTTTTGTAAGCTCGGATTTTTTTGTTTGTGGCAGGTGAATCTGATTTTATTATCACCTTCCTACCTTTTTTGAAAGGGAAATCTTTACCCTTGTATTGTAATATTGGCAACTATCTTTTGAAGTAATACAACACTCCCAATATATGGGAAATTATATATAAAAAAATTATGAGGTGTTTAAAATATTTTTTGTAAAAATATTAATTTATTATAAATTGGTATTAAATCATAAATGTTCTTACAAATACATAATATTATTAGTTAAATTAATTTAAAAAAATTGATAACGGATTTAGTTTTTACCAACTAAAAATAAAATTTTGAATATAAGAAAGTTAGATATGACCAAAGAAAGTATTTTTTTTTAATAAATATTTACACTAAAAATTGAAAAATGAAATTAGTAAAATATATTACCGTCTTTTACTGGCATGTCAACAATCTAAGAAATATTAAAATCCAATTAAAACAATTACATAAGTTATTCATACAACCAGAGAAATAAGCTCTATTATTAGCATAAGGTATATTATGCAATAAATTACTATTTAGAATTTTATTGTGATATCGATTACATTAAGTACAACTATAATGTCAGCCGTATTGACCATATTTATTTGTACTGATGACAAGTAGAATTTATGGAATGATTTTTCATTATTTGTATGAACTGAAAAGATAGGAAAACAGCAATTATAGAAATTTGCATTACCATACGATTTGATAGAACAATTCCACAAACTATTTCTAGTACTACTAGTTTTGGAGTTATAGCCCGTTTGACAAGCTTTTAAAATCAGCTTATTTTGAGGAGTGCTTTTCTCAAAAGTACTTTTTTAAAAAGTGCTTTTGGTGAGAAGTAGTTTGTGTTTGGCTAATTAATTTGAAAAGCACTTTTGAGCAGTAATTAGTGTTTGGCCAAGCTTTTGAAAACTGCTTCTAAGTGTATTTTTCTCAAAAGTGCTTCTAAGAATAGTGTTTTTGGAGAGAAACTATTTTTTTCTGTTTCTCCAAAACTGTTTATGCTTCTCCTCAAAAGCACTTTTTTTTCTTCCAAAAGTTTGGCCAAACACCTCAATTTTTAGCCAAAAGTGCTTCTTTGACCCAAAAAAAAGCTTGGCCAAACAGGCTATTAATGTCTTTAGAATATTCTCACTGTCGAAAAAGTTTTTGTTTTAAAGAAAAATATATTTGGAAAAAAAGAAGAAGACTCTAAAAAGTTATCTTGTAATTACATCCAATTCTCGCCTTCCGAATATGATTATTTCCTCTCAATTAAGCCAATTCTCAACAAACCAAATAATTACTTAGACAAACAAGCAAGCCAAATAGGCAACTTAATGAAAGAAACAACTTCACGTTTCGGATTTAGAAAATCTCTATTAGGAAAAGACAATTCGTGGATTTCGATCTTTGGGCCAGTAAATCGTCTAAAATTCTGACATGGCATGTCCGAGGAATTAGGGTAAACTCCGTCAGTGAAACATTTAAAAAAATCTGCAGACATCAAGAAGAGCTTACCTCACCAGTCAATTGCGTCTAATAAATAGATTGTTTTTCTAAACACGACACTTTCTCCGAAACACAAGCAAAGGCGGATGCATAAGTTCGATGGGTTGAACTCAACCCAAAAATTTTAATAAGAGCATTACTAAACTTTAACAGATAGCAAATTATGATTTCATAATTTCAAAAGTGTGATAGGTTTAGTAAGAACCTATGGTTAAACTCATCAAATTTTATAAACCCGCCTCTATGCACAGGGATGGGCGTAAATCCAGCTCGAACCTCAACCCAAGGTCGACAGGCAGAATAAATTTGATTGCTAGTGGCAGGTGAATGCATGTTAAAGCTCGATATAGCGCTGAGTAACAGAAAAATCAAATCAAGTACTGAAGTTAAAACTCGAGCTTTGTTTTTTTTTTTTTTGAAAATAAAGCAGTGGTAATTGACTACAGTTCGCAAGATTTTCAATAACAATGAGTATCTAGCGACTTGAATGATAGTTACTCCTAATTGCAGTGACAGATTAAGTATTTCAACATCAATATGTTGCAAATCTATGTTCCATAATCATAGGTTTTATGTTTAAAAACAGTACAGTACTGCCATGCATACAAAGTGGAGAAAAATTGAAGGGCAAAACCATAATTTCCAGCTAGCCAAATTAGAGTGCTGCCATACCAGCTGAACATTGGCTTTTCCATTCTTTTAGCCTAAGAGCTTGAGAAACATGTCATTCATATCAAAATAAAAGCATCTATGCTTAATACTTTGTAAAAATAGGATCAGGTAAAATCCAGAAAACTAATTTCCATTGAGTAGCATGACTAAATCAAACAAAATTGGATTTAACAAGTAATTCATGACACGAGAAAACAACATATTGCCATCAGCCAAAACTACTCCAGCCCAAGGCTCACCCTAAGCCACAAGCGTGCTAGCAGTGGTTGATTCGCTGCACATAAATCGAAATAAAAACAATCAGCAACCTTTAAGAAAGATGGAATAAATCTTGCTCTTAAACCAAGAAAGAAGTAAAGACAGCCAAAAAAGAAATAGTACGCGATAAGTTGGTTTTAAAACCATGTACGAAAATTACCAAAAACATATAAGAAAAAAAAAATGAACAAATGTCAAAGCGTTATCCACTCTGTGCAAATGTCAAAGCGTTATCCACTCTGTGCACCCCAGTATAAGTATTCCTCTTTGAGAATATCAAATATGTATTACGGTAAGAAGTAAAGCTTTGATGTATTTAAAGAAAAATATATCCAAATCTGAAGGACAGCTTTCCTTAAACATTACAGTAGTTTATTTGGTACGCTTTCATAATGAACACCAACACAATTTAGATAGACCAAAAATATAAGTTAAACTGGAAAGGAGTAAAAGAAGATAGTAATAAACGAATAACACTTGGAATTGTTACAACTTTACAGCTTGCTGTATCTGAACCAGGACATTCCATTTCCAATGGAGTATATACCAAGAAGAATCAAGAGGTAAACAACAATAACATATACTATGTCTTAGTTGCGGTTAGCACACAATTCCTCACAATCCATTTTGCTCAATTTTTCTTGGTATCAGAAGTAAAAAGATACAAAACCTATCACAGCCAGAAGTTGTAGCAATTAGAAAGATTTCAGCCAACTTTTTAATTGTACAGAGGACGAACATTGAGCCTGACTCAGCTCCAAAAGCAAGTCCGTGGGGTGAGAATTGTCCAAGATCATTTAACGAGACACAACTCAATGACTCATTCCCCCGTAGGGCACTCTAACACCCCCTTTCCCTACGCATGCTCAAACGTGGACTTAACTTTTTAATCGTAAAGAGGACGAACATTGATCCTAACTCAGCTCCAAAAGCAAATTCATGAGGTGAGGATTGTCCAAGATCATATAACGAGACACAACTCAATGATTCACTCCCCAAAAAAATGTAGGGCACTCTTAACACCCCCTTCCCATGTGCATGCTCAAACGTGGGCATGCTCAAACGTGGACAGTACAACATGGAAGCTAAACATTGGGCATACAAAGAATAAGGATGACCCTGAATTTGATATAATTTAAAGAACATGGAGCTTGAGTCCAACTCATCCAAAAGCTAACTCATGAGATGATGACTACCCAAGACCATATAAGGAGAAAACAACTCATTCCCTCAAACGATGTGATAAACTCAAACATTAACAACTAGTACTAACTACTGCCCCTCTTTTGGGGCCACCAATTCACTTGAGTCAAGTAAGCATAAGCGGCATATGAACCACCTTCATGTCGAAGCCATGGAAAGAGCAAGTACATTACAGTTGTTTATCCAACTGTGGAAATCTCACAGAAAACTATAGCTCAAGATGAATAAAAGTAACTGGTCTCTAACTCTAGTAAGACAATCATTAGGAAGGAACCTAAGTTTCAGAATAGTTCTGCAAAAAGAATTTGTTTCCAGAAGAATAAACCAAAACACAAATACTTAAACAAGTTAACAGATAACCAAATCATCCGACAATCTTAATGGAAAAAAATAAAGAGTACTATATGCAGAGCACAGACATTGTAAAGCAAGAGATAGAGAGAGGGAAAGAAGCTTACTATTTCCAGACAGGTGGGAGCTTCTTTGTTTTCTTGTAATAGCGAGCAAGACGATGGATCCTGCTCTCCACCAAAATCAAGCGGAACTTGGAATCCTTATCCTTTCTGTTCCTTTCCAAATGCTTCCTAATAGCAACTGCCTTCTTAATCAGGTGGTACAGATCCTCTGGTATCTCAGGAGCAAGCCCTAAATCCATTTGCCCCAACAAAATACTCATATCTCAAAAACCAGATTCATCTAAGCAATTAATCCCATACCCAAAAAACACACATAATAACAATAATACCGTGAGCCTTGAGGATACGCAAGATCTTGCTGCCAGTGACACTCTTGACTTGTGCAATTCCGTGTGAGTCACGAAGAATCACACCAATCTGTGAAGGAGTCAATCCTTTCTTCGCAAACTTGCAAATGTTGTCCTCAACCTGAAACCGTACAAATCAAGCACACACATATAAATTTTCAAGACATATAAATAACACGAAGTTAGAAGTGACAAAAAGGTAGATGATTTTACATCAGGAGCGGAGATCTTGAGCCAACTAGGAGGAGTTCTTTTGTAAGGAAGAGCCGAAGCTGAAATACCCTTACTGAAACCACGACAAAAATGTTAGGCTAATTGATGGTCGGAGAAAGAAAAATGCAGATTAATTGATGGTTATAAGAGCTTAAAGAAGAGAATGACGAACCCGCGACTGTGCATGCGACCCATGATGGCGGAGTGAGGATTGGCTACCGGCGGTCAGCAATCGAGGCTTAGTTTTGGTTGTGTGAATAGATTGTCTACGAACCTTTGTTCTTTAATCTATGGTGTTTTACTAGGGTTTAGTGTTACGCTGGTGCTACTTTGGGCCTCTGTAGCCCAGTTTTCAGGGCCTTGTTTATCATTGAGAAAGAATTTTTTGTTTTACTGGGCTGGGTTGACAAAATTATTTGACAGAAGCTGGGCCTATGATTGAGCTTAGTGAATGGGATAGAAGCCGTACCCTATATTTTTGCCACCTTTTAACCTATACCCTATTTTTAAAAATTATTAATTTCGTAACCAACTACCAAAAAATCTATAATAATATGACCATTATACCCTTCCAAAACATATAAAAGATGCATCAAGCATACCCAGATTCAAATTCCAGATCTCCTCTGTATCTCCTCCATCACTCCGTCTCTCCTCAGATCGCCTCTCGCAAACCAGATTTAAATTCCAAATTCAAAATTACAAAATACATTGTAAGTATTCAAATTCATCTTCAGATTTCAAAATAGTTTTTGAATTATATGTTTTCTGATTGATTGATTGAAGTTATTTGACAAACTTCACTGATATGCTGAATTTGCATTTTAAATCTATTTGACGTTGAATTCTAACATTCTAATCTGACAAATATGCTGAAGTTTTCCGCTGCATCATATGCTGAAATTTTTGGTTTATTTGCTAAACAAGCTGAAGTTATTTATCAGCAAAACGAGCTGGCAAATAACACAACATTATATTAAAACATTATATGAGTGTTATTATTGTTTATTTGCTAAACAAGCTGAAGTTATTTACTTAATCAGTGTACGAGTTGAAGTTTTCCTCCTACACTGGCTAAAAAAAATAAAACATAAATTAAAATTACATATTGCTGAAGTTTTTTAGTTTAATAGTTAAAAACTTCAGCAGGAAGAGCTGAAGTTTTCTTCCTACACTTGGTAAAAAAAAGTAAAACATAAATTAAAATTACATATTACGCAAAAAAATTAGTTAATATTTAAAAACTTTAGCAGGAAGAGCTGAAGTTTTCCTCCTACACTTGGTAAAAAAAATAAAACATAAATTAAAATTACATATTGCACAAAAAACTTCAGCATAGTTGCTGAAGTTTTTCAGTTAATCTTTAAAAAGTTCAGCAAGAAGAGCTGAAGTTTTACTCCTACACTTGGTAAAAAATAAAACATAAATTAAAATTTCATATTGTGTTGAAGTTTTTTGGTTAATCTGTAAAAAACTTCAGCAAATGGAGCTGAAGTTTTACTCCTGCACTATGTATTTTATTATTATTTTTTTGGAAAAACTTCATACCAAAAAATACTTATGTTTTCACGAATATGTAAAATATTTTTCATATAATTTTTTGTATGCTGAAGTTTTTTTAGTTCATTTGCTAAAAATGCTTAATATTTTGTTGTGTAATATGTAATTTTCGGATAAATTTTTGTTAATAGCTTTGTTATTTTTTAAGTTTAAAAAGAATTTTTAGTTCATGCTTAAAACTCAGCAAAGGGAGCTGAAGTTTTCATCAAGCACTGTATATTTTATTATGATTTTTTTGGAAAAACTTCATACCAAAAAATGCTTAATTTTCGGATTAGTTTTTGTTAATTCCTGCTGAAATAATTTAGTTCATTTCCTCTGTTATTTTTCGAGTTTGAATAGAATTAATATTAAAAAAACACACACAAAAAACTTAAAATAAAAACTGAATATTTCATTAAACATTAAAAACATAAAATAAATTACATAAATAACATTATAATCCTTTAACTAAAAGGATTATAGAAAAAGAGAAAAACTAATCGTCCATGTCATCATCATCATCGTCGTCGTCACTACCAGTTGGACGAGCATCTTCATCAGCAAGATTATCAAATCTTGCAAACATCACAAGTGTATCAAGCTTGTTGTTGATTTTTTGCAGCTCCCTATCGTACTTTTCTATGACCTCATCAAGCTTCAACTCAAATGCCTCAATGATGTCTTGCCTGATTTCGTCCACTATTTGCCTGATGACAGCATCTATTTTTGTCCTTTTTGTATTTTATGTCTGCTAAAATATATGTGTTTGAGTGAATAAACTCACAAGGTATAGCGTCCTTATATAGGCAAAAAAAAACTTTTGCATGGTCTATGAAAAGGCAAAGAGAAATTTTAAACGTTGTCTAATGAAAAACGTGCATGAATGTGATAGGAAAGTAATTATTACACGAACACATACCCCAACGTAATATAATTACTACTTTAATTATGTTTGTTATATTTACTCTTGTAACATATGCAATTAATGTTGAAACATGCTCAAGTTTGTTGAATTCATTTGCTAAACTTCAGCCCAATGTGCTGAAATTATTTAGTTCATTTTTAAAGCTTCAGCACTTAATGAGCTGAAATTTTTTCCCCTGGATTCATGAATCCCTGTCAGACGGCTTTTTCATAAAAACTTCAGCTGATATGCTGAAGTTATTTAGTTTATTTCTAAAAACTTCATCACTTAAAAAGCTGAAGTTTTCTGTGCAGGATTCATTAATTATGTCATACATTTTTTTTCAAAAAACTTCAGCAGAAGATGCTTAATTGATTTAGTTCATTTGTAAAAATTTCAGCACAAACAACCTAAAAATTCTTCTGTTCACTTTCCTAATACTTGCCACTAAACATGAATCTGCAGGATGAGTTCGATTTGCGTTGTTATAACTTTCAATGGGAGGTGGACTCCTGGTTTCAAATACTTGGATCATGATACAAAACTTGTTCTACTTAATAAGCACATATCATTCAATACTTTCCTGAAGAAAATTAGTGAAGTTGCAAATATTGATTCAACCAGATGTTCACTAAAAATATGGTTTGATATCAAACTAAATACAAGCAAAGGAATGCTTGTAACTTCAAATGAAGTACTCAGTACCTGTATACATTTTCTTACAACTGATTTAGCCTACAAGAATTGTCATTTCGTCATCAAAAAAATACAACCTTCCTAATCTGCAGCATTCAAACAATCTCTTGCATATGTGATAGATTCAGAAGCTTTTGTTGATTATCAACATGAAGTAGGACAACCAATAATGGAAGTAGACAACGAGCAACAACCTTCTAACATTACAGCTGCTTCAGAATATATAATGCTGCAACAATTACCCGCTCCTCCAATAAATTCATATCAATTTGTCGATGAATAAGAAGAAGAAGGACAGCTAATAATGCAAATTGAAAACCAACACACAATCCAACAAAGTTTTTTGTTACCTTCTTCAATGATAAGCAACAACGAAGATGAAGTAAACATGGAGCTTATACCGATAACATCATATACAATTGAAGAAATTGCTGAAACTTCTAGTGCTTCTCAGAAATCAAGAAAAAGAGTGAGGAGAAAGCTGAAAGAATCTCCACCATGTAAAATACTTAGGCACGATGCATTGCCTGAGGAAGTAAGAGTCGGATCAATTTTTGAGAACAAACAAAACATGACTAAATTTTTTTGCAGCTTGGAGATAAACCAAAAAGTTGAATTCACTACTGTTAGATCATTATCAAAGAGATACGAGCTGAAATGCATCATGGACAAATGCGGTTGGAATGTACGTGCTACCAGAATAAAAAATTCCACACTATTCAGGGTGATAAAATATCATAACAACCATGAATGCTCGGTTAATGCAAGAAAATCAGATCAGAAGTGTCACACCTCCTTTTTGCGCGCCCGCCCCCGAAGGATAAAATGCGCGAGGGAATTTTTCCATTTTAAGTGACAATATTCGAAATGGGATTATTTATTTAATTCAGAGTCGCCACTTGGGAAAGGTTTGGCTTTTGGTGTCCCAAATCACCAGTTTATCTTGAATCCCAAATCGAGGAAAATATTAGACTTTCCAAATGAAGTCTGCGAACCAGAAATTCTAAGTAAGGAATTCTGTTGACCCGAGGGAAGGTGTTAGGCACCCTCGAATCTCGTGGTTCTAGCACGGTCGCTTAAATTGTTATAATGGCTAAATATCTGATTTAATACATGTTATTACTTATGTGCTTTTATTAAGTTTAAGTTGCTTTTATTATTATTTTTTTTATAGAATTGCAACGTCGTGAAAATGCATCTCGAACCACGTAACAATCAATGCACCCGTGGTTGTTAATATATTCCGACTCCGTCGAGATTTGAATTTGGGTCACATAAATGTGCACCCGAATTTAAGAATGCAATTTAATTAAGTCGCGCCTAAAGAGTCTAACGTGTTATTACCTTTGGGGAGGGCAGTGAAATTCACTGAACGGTCCATCCCAAATTCTAAGTACTTTATTATGACCTATTATTGAGGGCCCCGCAATTTACATTTTATTTTTTATTTGGCGAGGCTCGTATAATTTTTTTAAGGATATCCTAAAGCGAATACATTTCTATTAAATTTGTTTCTAAAATGAATGAGAGAAAATCCTAACTCGTTACAAGCTTAAAAGAGGCGTAACATATTAAACGCTAGATTGAGACGAACATTAACTGAAAGGAACATTACTAGAAGTTATAAACAAAATCAAGAACGATAAAATAATATATTCGAACGTGATTAACTATCCTATAGCTAAATTAAACTCCTCATAATTGTATAAACAAACGAATAATTGTTCACGACTATTAGCGCTGAAATTAACCTTAATTATTAATGCTTGTTCGGGAGTTTAATATGTTCACGACTATCCTATAGCTGAGGACATGGCCCTTGATAGGGAATTATGGAGGTCGAGAATTAAGGTTGTAGGTTAGGGGAGAGTGTGAATATTTCTACAGCACAAGTGAGAGAGACTATCTAGTTAGGAGTTAGACTAGGAATGTCAGTGGTCGTCTATTGATGCAGGGCTTTACCTTCTAGTTGTACTATACCAGCCATCTATTTCGTATTTCGTATTTCGTATCCTGTATTTCATATTTCGTATCTCTTATATATTGTTGTTATTTTTATTACGCATTTTTATGGTACTAATATATCATCTCCTATTGCTTCTTTGAGCCGAGGGTCTCCTGGAAACAGCCTCTCTACCCTTCGGGGTAGGGGTAAGGTCTGCGTACATATTACCCTCCCCAGACCCCACTTGTGGGATTATACTGGGTCGTTGTTGTTGCTGTTGTTGTTGTTGTTCGGAAGTTTATTAGATTCAAGCGCCGCACCATCTTAATAAAACTCATGCCTATTAGATTAGTGTTCTTAAAATTGTTGCGTTGTTTCGTGCTTCAAAATATGTAAAAACCTGCTGACCTTATTAATAGCCACTTCGTTTAAATGATGGGCCGATGCCAATATTAATTATTAATCTGCCTCATTAAAACTATGTTGAAACAAGGAGTCCAACAAGAGGGTTGACATACATGGCCAAATTGTTGGTACTAACATAACACAATATGAAAATTTGTTTGGGATACATTTTTCTGGAAATCAAATTAGACCGGATATAACGAGTTTGATAGTTCAAAGATCCAAACAGAAGTACATACAAATGCTTGCCATGATTCAGTTATACTATCATCACCAAATCAGACTAAATTGTTATACATATGGAGATACACCTGATTTAACAACATACTATTTAACAGTCCATATCAGTTAGAGTACATTCCAATTCATACGGAATAAATGTAGTTGGAATGAGCTTAAACAAATACGGGCTAACTATCATTCAAACTATTCGCTATATTTTGAACACAAGTATTGTGAAGCAAACTACGTTCATTTCTTCATTTTTACTTCAACTTCAAGCTTTCAACAAACATAGTTTCAGAAATATGTACCTGGAAGTGCTTACAATTGAAGAAGAAAGAAGGGTCAGTAGAGCGAGCAGTAATTCGAAACAACAACAGCAAACACCACAGCAACAACCAGCCAATACAGGAATGATTCAAACCCAACCAAAACTCCAAAATTTCGACAGAAAACCAACAGCAATAGCAAATGTACCAAATAACTCGGGTAACAGCACAATGACTCGAAAATCACCCAAGTGCCTTCAAAACTGAACTTAAATGCTTTGGAAACTTCACCAAGGTAAACTTAACCAGAAAATCAACTCAAAAACAGACCCAAATCTATTCATTTTTTTTAATGTTTTTGTTTTGGATTTTGAATATCAAACTTCAATCTGGAAATCAGAAAGAAAGAGCTGTTTAGAGGGAGTTTTGATGGCTGAAATTTCTTAGTTTTCAGGGGTGTCCTGCCCTCTTTTTTGATCTTTTTTTTCTCTTTTACTCTTGGCTGTCCCTTTTTATATCCCTATAGAAAGGAAGAACCTGCCTTTAAAGACAGGCTGCCCAGGGCTTAAAATAAGCCTTAAAGGCTGTCATCCACACTTAGGATTGTCTAGGCATGGGGTTTTCTTCTACTTTAAACTGCTGAAATTCAGAAAGGTAGTGGATACCCTACTATACAGCAGGTTCCACTAGTATTCTCATGTGCATCTTCAGCCTTTTATTATTAAACTCATCTTACATCTGACCTCTCATCTGTAAAGATGTCAGCCAAGGTGTATTTGCATTATAGATTATTCTAATGGTTTAACCCATACCCAAAACTGGCAGTCCACTTAACTTAAGCTCTGAAATTTCTCATTAAAGTTGCAGCTATAACCAATCCTTAAGTGGTTTCTGATTTAACTTAACAGACTACAAGCAATTGTAATCAATTCTCAACTGATTCAAGTAAGAATTAAATAGCATGAGTCAAATTAATACCATTCCAAACTGGAACTAATTGACGACATATATCGAATCGACTTCGCGAATTACAACCACACAATTAATAGCAAATGGTTAGAATCCAACAGTATTAATCAGGTGATTCAAATTGCACTGCCCAAAACAAAAGTTGCCCTGGAAACTAATTGATCGACCAAATTTATTTCAATCGATTATATAGTTTAACACACATACACTCAATCAATGAATAGAGAAAAATTCGACCAAATAAAAGGTCCGGGCAAGGGTGGACAGAATAGTCGACACAAAAATAAAAACAAATCAACTAACATTTGAACATACGAACCATTTAACAAAACAAACAACATGAACTGGCAAGGAAAAGAAGAAGAAAATACCTTAAAGAATTAAAAATCAGACGACCATGTCTCGGATTTTGAATCGAACCTCTTTTGGGGTTGAACGGACTTTAATCGAAGTGTTCTCAACTGAGAACACTTCGATTAAAGTCTATTAGACCCCAACCTTCTTGTTTAAATGGACAAAAACTCGGATTCTGGATTTCTAGGGTTCTTAGGGCGGATTTGGGATTCAGGTTTTTCTGGTTAGATTCGGTTTGGTCACGAGGGAGGTCGGGGGAGTACCTGGCATGGATTTGGGGGGGTTTGGCATGGGTTGGGGTCCGGCTCGAATCTTCAAATGAAGATTCGAGACGGTGGGGGAAGATTCGAGACCCACGGCTTGTGGATCTGTGTTCAGGGGGTCGACGGGGTGCTATCAGTGGTCTATCCAGCCGATCAGGCCCGAAATAGCCACAGTAGTCATGTCCTCCAAGTGCTTATTTTGAGTGTGGTAACACTCATCATAAGGTGAAGGAGTCTGGCTTAGGGCGTGGGGTGAGAGTATAGGGTTTATATATGGGACGGGGAAGTCGGATCCTGGTCGTTGGATCAAGAATGATCAACGGCCCAGATCTTTCACTTGGTGAAACGACGTCGTGTAATTTAAATGAGATTGGGTCGGTCTTTGGGGTTAAGTGGGTCGGGTATCAGGCGTGGGTATGGAGACGTGATCTTGGCTGTTGATCAATCTGAGATCAACGGCCTAGATCAAGTATGATCAAAACGACGCCGTTTGGGCGTTCTCTGAGGTTGGCTGATCTGGACCGGGTAAAACAGTGCTTTTGGGCCTGATTTTGGGTCCAATTTAAATGGCTCAATTCCGATTTCATCTAATTTTAACTCATTTCTTTTCCTTCTTTTAATTTTTGATTTAAATAAATTTCCTAAACTAAATTGTAAAATCAAAATAAAACTATACAAATATTAATTAATACCTAAACAACAATTATCACTCACATTAAACATTTAATTAAAATAAAATCACTCAATGACAACAAATAGAATAAAAGATGCATATTTTTTGTGATTTTTCCTTTTAAAACAAAATTATGGTTCGATTAATTCCTAATAGTAGAACGATATCCTAAACTCACATGCGACATATATTTTTTGTATTTTTATTCGACAAAACTAAACAATCACAAACAAAACTACAAATAACTGCCAAAAGTGCCACGTAAACTCCAAAAATTGTACAACAAAACCAATTGTTTTATTTTTCGATTTCTTTTGGAGTAATTGTCGTGTAAACAAAAATCACGTGCTCACAGCTGCCCCTTTTTGTTCGAAAACATGCGAGGTTTTCGTGCAAAGATAAAGTGAGCGGATATGAACGATTTTTGCCCGTTGGACTACTCCGTGTGAAGCACATTTTTGAAAGATTTGACCGAATCTTTGCTTCAAAGATTTCATACATATCCTGGGCTAAACAGGAATCAGGTCAATGTAGTTCGGGAAACTTTGGTAGCTGGGACTACCATGGGATTGCAATGCTTGCTGTTACTGCTGTCGCTGTTGCCGCTACTGCTTCACCGACCTCCTTATTACAACCAGAGGTAATTGAAACTGAACTAACTACTTATGCCTGTCAACCGCTTGTTACAAGATTCCTATCTATAGCTCTTATGCAACTTGATCTTGGGTCTTAGCTGATTCTGCTTGTAGACTTCGATCTGAATCTTGAAGCTCGCAAGTTGTAGGTGCTTGTTTATTTCTGCAGTATTGAGTGAAACGGGATTGGCGGAGCTCGGGAATTTGATCCAATTTTTGAGCGACCTGCCCTTTGTTTGTTCCAATATGTGGGAACATCTTCTTTTTTTGTTCTTTTTTCTCTTTCCTTTATTCTGGATTGAGACTCATCCCGTAGGTCGTCTCGATCCATGCACCTCGAGGTCAGACCTGCTGAGACAACAAAACAAACGAACGGAATTTTCTGCCCTAGTTTCACTAGGAAAATTTCGTGAGTTAATTGTCATGAAAATTTACAGCACTGATGAGGGGATTGGAAAAACTCTAGTCTACAAAACGCAACTCAGGGATTGGATCCCTAATGTCGGCTAAAAGAAAGTCGCTCAACTCAGGGGTTGGAGCCCTAATGTTGGATAAAAGAAAGTCACTCAACTCAGGGGTTGGAGCCCTAATGCTGGCTAAAAGAAAATGCTCAACTTAGGGATTGGAGCCCTAATGTCGGCTAACTGGAAAAATCGCTCAACTCAGGGATTGGAGCCCTAATGCTGGCTAAATGGAAAAACTGCTCAACTCAGGGATTGGAGCCCTAATGCTGGCTAAATGGAAAAATGCTCAACTCAGGGATTGGAGCCCTAATGCTGGCTACGGAAAATTGCTCAACTCAGGGATTGGAGCCCTAATGCTGGCTACAGAAAATTGCTCAACTCAGGGATTGGAGCCCTAATGCTGGCTAAAGGAGAAACGCTCGACTCAGGGATTGGAGCCCTAATGCCGGCTTAAAGGGAAAAATGCTCAACTCAGGGATTGGAGCCCTAATGCTGGCTACAGAAAATTGCTCAACTCAGGGATTGGAGCCCTAATGTCGGCTAAAAGCAAGTTGCTCAACTTAGGGATTGAAGCCCTAATGCCGGCTTAAAGGGAAAAATGCTCAACTCAAGGATTGGAGCGCTAATGTTGGCTAAAGGAAAGCGCTCAACTCAGGGATTGGAGCCCTAATGCTGGCTACAGAAAATTACTCAACTCAGGGATTGGAGCCCTAATGCTGGCTAAAGGAGAAACGCTCGACTCAGGGATTGGAGCCCTAATGTCGGCTAAAAGCAAATTGCTCAACTCAGGGGTTGGAGCCCTAATGCTGGCTAAAGGAAAAACGCTCAACTCAGGGATTGGAGCCCTAATACTGGCTAAAAAAAATGCTCAACTCAGGTATTGGAGCCCTAATGTTGGCTAAAAGGAAAAACACTCAACTCAGGGATTGGAGCCCTAATGTCGGCTAAAAGGAAAAACGCTCAACTCAGGGGTTGGAGCCCTAATGTCGGCTAAATGGAAAACTGCTCAACTCAGGGATTGGAGCCCTAATGCTGGCTAAATGAAAAAATGCTCAACTCAGGGATTGGAGCCCTAATGCTGGCTAAATGGGAAAATGCCCAACTTAGGGATTGGAGCCCTAATGCTGGCTTACAGAAAATTGGGGATTCTAACTAACCCTCTTTTTTGAGTTTTCTTCTTACTTTTTTTTTGTTTTGTTTTGTTTAGTAAAATGCAGGAGAGAATTTTGGGGAAACTTCCCTTTTGGGTAGATTCCTTTTTGCAAAGTTGTTTCTTGCATTCACGTATTTCTTTTCTTTTTGGGCGACACCTGCTTCTTGCACGGTTGCTTTGGATCACACCTGTTTCAATTTTCCAAACAAAGAACAATTATCAGTTTGAAAATGGTGGTTGGTTCGGTGACTTTGATTGTTCCAATTGCTTTGTCGCGTCCTTCTTCCTGTTGAGAAACTCTGCCATTGATTGGATTCACAGGCAAAACCCTTTTAAACTGCTCAGACTCGCATTCCCGGATTTGTGATGATTTGCCCGTGTAAGGCTTTGGTTCTTCCATCCCATTCTGCTTGGGGATTTTTACCGAGGCAGACTCAGTGGGGATTTTTATTGGGAAGACTCTGTAGGGATTTGTACAAGACTCGTTGGGGATTAGCTGGGGCAGACTCTTTGAGGGATTTTTACAAGGGGAGACTTTATGGGGATTTTCACAAAGGGAGACCCTGTTGGGATTTGTACAAAGGGAGACCCTATGGGGATTTGTCGGTTTTTTTTTGTGTGGGTGTGTGTGGCTTTACTTCAAAGGCAACCAACATCATGATCAATCGGGACTGGACAGACGTACCACTGAAGCGGGGTATTTACTTCTTACTAAACGGAGCTCCGTGAAACCAGTCCTGCCACCTATTCTTTCCAGTATATTTGGAATTTGAGTTTAAAATGAAAGGGATTCAAATAAAGGTAAATCAAAGAGCGGAGAAAACAAATTTAAAAAGAGAAGTGTCCCTTTCGGGACAAGAAAGACTTATCTGAGGAAACATGCTGACTTTAAATTGACATGACATGCTTTTTGGACTGGATGCCCGACCTTCACGAACTTGCATTACTTCATGAACCAAAACGGATCTGTGTCTCCAAACCAGTGGAACCTTGCCAAGAATTTCTGAGGTGGAATAATCTTTTCGGCCGACAGCGCCCTTTGCGGGTTTTCGCCAGTCGACCTCTCTCATTTCTCTTCTTGTTGTCGCTTGATAGCACTCTTTGCGAGTTTTTACTAAGCAAGCTCTCTCATTTTCAATTTCTCTGCTCCCGTCGCCTCACAGTGCCCGAAGGTTTTCACCGACAGGACTCTCTCGTTTTATTTCTCTCAATTTGAATGTGCCGGCCTCCAATCATGATGTCTCTCGGCTTCCCCTGCCTTTGGCAATTGATCCGAAGGACTTGTGCTTGGTAAAGTAATTGTAGATGAAACTACAACTTCTAAACCATTTGGTGTGCCCCGGTTTCAACTTTAGGGTAGATTGGATTTTATTTTTGGTGTGACTGAACCCCAGAGAGAGGCTGCCTACGTATCCTTTCGGAATCAAGTCAGACGTAGTTTAGGCTCAATCAATGTTTTTTTTTGTGGTAGCCAAAGAAATGTAACCGGCTAAAAAGTGCTTGTAGAGAGAGTTGATAGTGTTTGGGTAGTGGGAATAAAACCTTCATCATCTCAAACGTGCCAAGACCACTGAAGTAAAACTCAGACATAATACCTTTTGACGGCATCCGCATTCACTGCTGTTTCAGGATCATTTCCTTCAATATCACCCAGATACAATGCTCCTCTCGGCAATATCTTCCTGATGATGTATGGGCCTTTCCAATTAGGAGCAAATTTTCCTTTCGCTTCCTGGTGATGTGGCAGAATGCGCCTTAATACCAGCTGCCCTACTTCAAAATTCCTGGGTCGTACTTTCTTGTTGTAAGCACGGGCCATTCTATGTTGGTACAACTGTCCGTGACAAACCGCGGCCATTCGTTTCTCGTCAATCAAAGTCAACTGCTCCAATCGAGTCTTAACCCACTCGCTATCTTCAATTTCTGCTTCGACAATGGTTCGGAGCGAAGGAATTTCCACCTCTGCTGGTATCACAGCCTCGGTCCCATAAACCAACAAGTAAGGGGTTGCCCCTACTGATGTGCGTACTGTAGTGCGATATCCCAACAATGCAAAGGGTAACTGTAATGCCATTGTCGGGAACTCTGGATCGTCTTCCTCAAAATCTTCTTGATGTTCTTGTTTGCTGCTTCAACAGCGCCATTGGCCTTGGGTCGATAAGGAGTGGAGTTCCTATGCGTTATTTTGAACTGTTCGCATACATCCCCCATCAAGTGATTATTCAGGTTTGCCGCGTTATCTGTGATGATAGTTGCAGGAATACCGAAACGACAAATGAGATTTGAATGTACAAAATCTACCACAGCCTTCTTAGTGACCGATTTGAGAGTGACAGCTTCTACCCATTTCGTGAAGTAGTCGATAGCAACCAATATGAATCTGTGTCCATTTGAGGCCTTCGGCTCGATCAGACCAATGACGTCCATGCCCCAAGCAACAAATGGCCAAGGTGCAGACATGGGATGCAATTCTGTGGGAGGTGCATGAATCAAATCACCGTGCACCTGACACTGATGACACTTTCGAACGAAGCTAAAACAGTCCTTTTCCATGGTCATCTAGTAATAACCCGCTCGAAGGATTTTCTTTGCCAAAACATACCCGTTCATGTGGGGCCCGCATACTCCTGCGTGTACTTCATGCATGATCCTTCCTGCCTCATCGGCGTCAACACATCTTAACAAATTGAGGTCCAGGGTCCTTTTATACAATACATCGCCGCTCAAAAAGAAACCACCTGCATGCCGCCTAATAGTTCTCTTTTGATCTCCAGTAGCATGTTCGGGGTATTCTTGTGTCTTCAAGAACCTCTTGATATCATGGTACCATGGCTGGGTACTTGATCCTGCCTCGACTACATTACAGTAACAGTGTCTTTCCCTGATTTGGATTTCCAAAGGATCGACGTAGGCGTTGCCTGGGTAGGGTAACATTGAAGCTAAAGTGGCAAGTGCATCCGCTTGTTCGTTGTGACAACGCGGGATATACCTGAACTCTATCGATTTGAATCGCTTGCCTAGATCCTCCACGTGCTGTCGGTAAGGGATAAGCTTGACATCCCGAGTTTCCCATTCACCTTGGGCTTGTCGGATAATCAGGTCAGAGTCCCCCATAATCAATAAATCTTCAATATCCTGATCGATCGCCATATGCATGCCCATGATGCAGGCTTCATATTCAGCTGTATTGTTCGTGCAAAAGAAGCGCAGCCTAGCTGTAGCAGGATAGTGCTGACCAGAGGGTGAGATCAAGATTGCCCCAATTCCTACACCTTTGGCGTTTACGGCCCCATCGAAGAACATCTTCCAAATATGAGCGTTTTCCGAGACTACTTCTATGGTGTTTATTTCTTCATCTGGAAAATAAGTATTCAATGGTTGGTATTCCTCATCAACCGGGGTTTCGGCCAAATGATCCGCTAACGCCTGGGCTTTCATCGCCATGCGGGTGACATAGACTATGTCAAATTCAGTAAGCAAGATTTGCCACTTGGCCAGTCTTCCAGTAGGCATTGGTTTCTGAAATATGTACTTCAAAGGATCCAACCTGCTTATGAGGTAAGTAGTGTGAGCTTGGAGATAATGTCTCAATTTTTGAGCGACTCACGTCAAAGCACAACCCGTTCTTTCCAGCAAAGTGTACTTGGCCTCGTAGCCGGTGAATTTCTTACTCAAGTAATAGATCGCCTGCTCTTTCTTTCCGGTTATGTCATGTTGCCCGAGGATGCAACCGAAAGAATTTTCCAAGACTGTCAGATACAAGAACAAGGGTCTCTCTAGCTCTGGCGGGACCAAAACTAGGGAATTTGAAAGATATTCTTTGATCTTGTCAAAAGCTTCTTGACACTCAGCCGTCCATTTGATCGCTGCATCCTTCCTCAATAGCTTAAATATGGGCTCACATGTGCTAGTCAGCTGGGCAATGAATCGACTGATATAGTTTAACCTGCCCAATAGACTCATCACGTCTTTCTTCGTTCTTGGAGGAGGTAGATCTCGGATAGATTTTATCTTTGTTGGATCTAACTCGATACCTCTCCTGCTTACTATGAAACCCAAAAGCTTGCCTGATGGGACTCCGAAGGCGCATTTAGCCGGGTTCAGCTTCAAGTCATACTTTCTCAGTCTCTCGAAGAATTTCCTCAAGTCTTGGATATGATCGTCCTGAGTCTTGGACTTGACTATCACGTCGTCCACATACACCTCTATCTCTTGATGCATCATGTCATGAAAAATGGCAGTCATGGCTCTCATGTAAGTTGCCCCAGCATTCTTCAGACCGAATGGCATAACCCGATAACAGTAAGTACCCCAAGGTGTAGTGAAAGCAGTTATCTCGGCGTCTTCTTCATCCATCAACACCTGATGATATCCAGCGTAACAATCTACGAAGGACTGTATCTCATGTTTGGCATAATTATCAACAAGGATGTGGATGTTGGGTAATGGGAAATTGTCTTTGGGACTCGCCCTGTTCAAATCTCGATAATCCACACACACCCGAGTCTTTCCATCTTTTTTCAGCACTGGAACTACATTCGCCAACCACGTGGTGTACTGGACTACCCGAATTACTCCTGTTTTCAACTGCTTGGTGATTTCTTCTTTAATTTTATCACTGACATCAGTTTTGAACTTTCTCTGCTTTTGTTGAACTGGAGGACAATCAGGGTGAATTGGCAATTTATGCACTACTAGATCAACACCTAATCCTGGCATGTCATCGTATGACAAAGCAAACACATCTTTGAATTCAAAAAGGAGTTGAATTATCGCATCTCGCGTTTTCTTGTTTGTGTGAATGCTTATTTTGGTCTCTCGAATTTCTTCAGGAGTTCCCAAATTAACCGGTTCAGTGTCATTCAGGTTCGGCTTAGGTTTATTCTCAAAGTGTTCCAATTCTCGATTTATTTCCCTAAAAGCCTTTTCTTCGTCATATTCCGGTTCTTGGTTCATTATTTCACAATTAAACAGCTCGTTGTGATCTGGGTGTGAAGTCTGCAAGCATGTCATATTTAAAGCCACATTATTATAACTGAAAGGAAAAAATAAAGGAAAAATAGCAAAAATCAGAATAAAGGAAAAAATGAGGAAATACTGATTTTCATTCCTTGGAATTTGGAAGATAACAAGGTTTATAATTCAGGAATTCAAAACAAGAAACTAAAGGAAAAACATCTGAGTTACATCCTAGGATAACTCGTGATGCAGGAAAGGTGGCAGGACAGGTCTACCCGGACTCCTGCCTAGTTGGGAATGGCGTGGCCTCCCAATTCCGAAGCATGGCATTTGGCCCCACATATAACATTTCAGCGGTGCTTGTGCCTTCTCCCGATTGAACCATGTGAGCTTCGTAGAGCATTCCTCTCATTGCCCCACATATTTCCTCGATCTCTTCGGCCGTGAAAACCTCTTCGTCTTCTTCTTCGATGTATTTCGGTCCGACGAAAGTCTCGTATAAATTTGGCAATGGTCGAGGCAGCTTCCCACTCTCATTTTTCCTCTTCCTTGCCCACTCTTCATCTTTTGGAGTGGGTTGAAAACCTATCCCAAAAAGTTTCTTAGTGGAAGGCAAGGTGATGGGTTCCGTTATTCCTTGCAGCGTTCGTCCAAGCCCCTCTCCTGGCCTGAATCCATGTCGGATCATTTCTTTAGCCACCATGATTGAGGCGTTGGACAGGAAAGGTTGGGGGCAAGGTCTTCCTTCTTCATACTGCTCTGCTAACACAACTTCGAAAGCCTGATAAACCGTGTGCTCACTCCCTTCCCTTGCTTCAAGATATGGGATGGATGAGTCCCGATAAATAGATTGTTCGTCTTCTCCGTGGACCACAATTTCCCGATCTTCGTATTCAAACTTCACCATTTGGTGAAGAGTGGAAGGTACAACCCCTGTCGCATGAATCCAAGGTCTGTCGAGGAGAAAATTGTAAGACGTATTCATATCAAGTACCTGGAAAGTTATTTCGAACTCCACCGGTCCTATAGTCAACACCAAGTCTATTTCCCCGAGGGTGTCCCTCTTGACGCCATCAAAAGCCCTTACGCAGACATTATTGGGGCGAATTCTTCCAGTCCCAATTTCCATTCTTTGCAGCGTGGAGAGCGAACAAATGTCAACACCTGAACCTCCATCCAACATTACCCGCTTGACATAGTAGTCTTCGCACTTAACTCTCAGATGTAAAGCTTTATTGTGAGCCGCTCCCTCTGGAGGTAAGTCGTTCTTGCTGAAAGAAACCTGATTAACTGCGAAGAACCTTTCCGTCATCCGTTCCAGTTGTTCAACTGAAGTCTCAGCTGGTATGTACGCTTCGTTCAGGGTCTTGAGCAAGATCTTCTAGTGTTCGGCCGACCTCATCAACAGAGATAACATAGACACTTGCTCGGGGCACTTGCGTAACTGATCCACCACATCGTAGTCAGGCATTTTCATCTTTTGGAAGAAAACTTCCGCTTCTTCAACGCTTACAGCTTCTTGGGTGGGAAGCGTTTCCGTGTGGCGTTGTTTAACTCTTGAGTGTTTGAATATCTTCCAATGAAAGTATTTTTCGGAAGTTCCCCCGTGACTTCTCTGCCTTTGTACGTAACCAATGTTCTTTGATAGTTCCACGGTACTGCGGACGGGTTTGTCATTGGCTTCTATGGTACGCGTCCGATAACCACTGGCTCATTCAGCCGAGGTGGTTGAATCGTCCCCCGGACCACATAGGCCCCTTTCGGTACGTACATTGGTTTTGCCCTTTTGACTTCGAATCTTTGCGGCTTCTCTGCTCGACCTCGTGGAACGTAAAGAACTTCATTCCGCGCAGGCACCATCGTTACTGTCTCTGTTTCGACCTTCTCTTCAAGATCAACCTTGACAACACTAGTCTTCTTTTCCCCTTTCTCTAGCTTCAGGGCGGTTTTAGGCCTTTTCCCTGCATCGACGATGGCGATTATAGCTTTTAAGGCAGGATCAAACTCTTTGTCCTCACAAATTATTCCAATCAACGGCCCGTTATTGTGAGCGGGCAACGGATCGTTAGTCACATTTGGGACCTCCTCGTCCCTCAATATTATCTTCCCCTGCTCTATTAAGTTCTCAACCACCCTTCTCAAAGTCCAACAATCATTTGTATCGTGCCCTTCTGCTCCCAAATGATAAGCACACCTAACGCCGGCTTTGTAAGCAGGTGATGCCGGATTGTGTCTTGTTTGAGGGACTGGCTGCAGGAAACCCATCTGGACTAGCTTTGGGAACAAGGTAGAATACGGTTCACCAATGGGTGTGAAAGTCCGTCTTCTAGGTGGTTCCTGAGGGCGGAAGTTATTTTGAGGTGGCTGTGGATTATAGTGGTTCCGGTAAGGAGGCTGATTTCTGGGAGGTGGAGCTGGGCCTCGATTGGCTTGCTGTGGTGGATGGACATAGGGCTGGGTATTCATGACCATGTAGGGTTGAGGAGCATAAGTCATATTTTGGTGGGGGTAGTAATGCTGTGGGGTTCTTTCTGGAAAACGGGGCCTAGGATTATGATATTCCCTCGCTTCTAATGCTGCCATGGACGTTTCTTCCTTTTTCTTTCCTCTTGCCATTCCTCCGGACCCGCTTTGGACGGCTTGGGAGGTTGCCCTTATGGCTTCCTGACTTAAGATTCTACCCGTCTTCAAACCATTCTCTACCATCTCCCCGATCTTGATTGCTTCCGCAAAAGGCTTTCCCATGGCTGACATCATATTCTGGAAGTAGTCCGATTCTTGAGCCTAGAGGAAAGTAGTGACCATTTCTATCTCATTCATGGGAGATTTTACCCTTGATGCTTGTTCGCGCCATTTAATAGCATATTCTCTGAAACTTTCCGAAGGTTTCTTCTTTAAGTTTGACAGAGAATTTCTGTCCGGTGCGATGTCAATGTTATACTGAAATTGTCTCACAAAATCTCTGGCGAGATCATCCCATATATGCCATCGAGATATGTCTTGGTCCATATACCACTCTGAGGCTATTCCTACCAGACTTTCTCCGAAGTATGCCATCAACAATTCTTCTTTGCCGCCGGCTCCACGCAATTGGTTGCAATACTTCTTGAGATGAGCAATGGGGTCGCCGTGCCCATCATACTTCTCAAACTTTGGTGTTTTGAAACCCACGGGTAGGAGCACGTGAGGGAACATGCATAGATCGGTATAGGAAACACTCTTCTGCCCGCTTAAACCTTGCATGTTTTTCAAACTCTGCTCGAGGTTCCTCATTCTTTTTGCCATCTCATCTTGTTCGGAAGCTTTGGGGTTTTGATCTTGCCCAGGTGCAAACTCGTATTGAGGTTGTTGAGGCTGAGTGCTGGTGGTGAACCGAGTTGGTTCCAGTGAGAAGGATGGTGCTTGAAATGTGAATGAGGATGAGTCAAAATTCGGCCTGTGTGTAATGGGTTGTGCCACGATTGGACAGGGAGGTGCAATGAATATGTTCGTAGCTACATCTGTTGTTGACATCCGGGGATAAGAATCAGAGGGTGATCTAGCAGAGTGGGCTGAAATGGCCGGGAACCCGAATGGGGTAGATGGATAGCTTATGGGGACGTTGGAAGTCCCACTTATCCTGGAGAACAACTCAGGGAACCCAGGGATTACACTTGGTGGCTCTTTTCCGTTATTCCAGTCATCCAACATCTCCAACATGCGGGGCCGCAGGATTCTGTTTTCCTCCGCAGTTGCTGACTCGGGAGTCGGGACGACCGAGATTGAACTCTCCTCGGAGACGGGAATTGTCAGCAAAGGAATTTCCGAAGACATCTCTATACTTCCCTTTGATCTTGTGAAGTAAGTGTGAATACTCCCTCTCGACTTAACGACGGGCAACTGAACACTCCCTTTCGACCTCGTGAAGTATGAATGTGAGGCCAGACCTCCACCGAACCAAACCACCTTTTCTAAAAACCTGGAACTTAGCAGCAAGCAAATAGTTAGTTTGAAACAAATAACAGATAGGTAATCTCACGTTGGGGCGTGATACACCTATACAGTTAAGTGAATTTCTACATGTTTGCAACGAAGACATGCGTCATTTCGGCTTCTCTTTAGGCTTCCCTTTATTTATCATTTTTTTTATTATTTCCTATTATTATTGTTTTCATTATTTGCAGTTAAAAATGTGACCGGATCCGATAAGGATTGCCTACGTATCACGATGTCGCGTGAATCAGATCATTACGTAGTTCAAAATAAACGAGTGTAAAAGAAGCACACATTTTATTACTGGAACAATCTCTTACAAACTAACATTTTTGAAAAAGGAGAAAATAACAAGCCTTGAGATAAGTACAGACTCAACAAACTAATACACCCTGATGCGAAAAAACGGACAGAAGATGCTAAGATGGAGAATACAGACTCGACCTATGAATTCATTAAGGTTTCGAGAATTGGCGCCCGTGGGGCATCGTTCGGCCTCGTTGCGGTCTTAGGTGTGAGGTCCCTTTCAAGTCGTTCCAGCTCATGCATGGTCTGCTTGACATAAATCATCACTGCCGAGAGAACGGTAATGCTGGTCATGTTTTCACATCGTAGACACCTTCTGATGATGGCATGGGCGATGGTCTTAATCTTATCCCTGGTTTGCCTATTTTCTTTGAGTAGGTGCTCTATTTGATCATTATGGGCCGTCATAATCCGAGAATCCTGGAGGCATTGATTATGCCACTGCTGAATTTCTACTTCCATTTGGGCTAAGAGCTTGTGGCAATGTCTATTTTCAGCTCCAAGGGTTCGGGTTTGCTCAACCGCTTTGTCCACCTTTTCCTTCAGATTGGCAATGGTTTGCTCGTGATCCCTTTCCAACTGCTGCAGGTACCGGTTACGCTTTTCTGTCCTTCTTGCCCAGTGTGCTTCGAGTCCTGCTATGGTATTTTCAAGATTTTCTGACTCACTCCGGCACTCCCCAATTTCCATCCTTAAACCTTTTATCAATCGTTCATCCGACTGGCTCCTTTGCTGGTTATCAGTAAACCTTTTATCAATCGTTCATCCGACTGGCTCCTTTACTGGTTATCAGCGTCTATCCTCATCTGTTTGATCTGGGCCCTGAGCATCTCGTTTTCCTGAGTCAACCTGTTCTTTTCTCCCAGATCAGTAGCAACTTGCATGTTGTGCTCATATTTTAGACCTTCAACTTGTTGCTTCAATTTGCTGATTTCAGCACAATAGCCTCTTTTTTTTGCTAACCAATCCCACTACTTTTGTGACGACTCGGTAAAATTCAGGATGTGGGGTATTTTAGCCGGCCTTTTGTGTTCAAGTTCTCTTCTGTACCACGCAAGGTAACCCGGCGCCATTTCACTTTTGGCCCGATCCTGCACACAAGTATTCGCTTTCAAATATTGACATTCATTCTAGATCTGGCGTATTTTTGCTTCAGGAAATTGTCCGTTAGGGCTAATCTCAATTGTTTGAGCACTAAGATCTTCCTCGTGTGGCACTATCTGGCATCTCCCGAGTTGTCTCAAGACTTGGCAGGGCGCGTAAGGTTGAATGCTCTTAAGTCCCATCAGTAGAAAGTGAGTTCTAGCTGCTGGCATATACATGACCTCATTAACAGGCAACCATCCCAGTGTCCACTGTATTTGGCTGGCAGTGAGAGTCTGAAAGAACGAAGTCCATGCCGTAACTCCTTTGGGCAGACTGACCTCTTTGGTTCTTGTGTAAAACTCTTCTATGCAAGTTTTCTTCGAGGAACCATGACTCAAAAGCTCGGAACGATGGCAGAGATGTTCAGTCATCCATATTTGTAGCAGCAAGTTACACCCTTCGAAGAAATTCCCCCCGGCTTTGCAGGCTGTGAGAGCTCGAAAGATATTAGATACCACCATAGGTGCGAGAGTACTGTCATTATGAGTGAGCAAAGTACTGACGACCTCGTATATTTTCAGATCAATATTTCTGTCTTTCCTCGGAAATACCAGAAGGCCCAAAAATGTTATCATGAAAGCCACCCGTCTGTGCTCATCCCACTTCTGACGACTACCTTTGCTGCATAGCTTGTAAATCGGATTATTGAATCCAACTACATGACCATACCTGTCATATATGAAGCATGGATTACAAAAACCGGCGGCCAAATCTAGGTTATGGACCGTCCTGGGTAATTTTAGTGAGTCTAGAAATCGATGCACCGTGACAGCTCTTGGGGCAACCAGGTATTTTTGCCTTAATGGAAGTTCAGCATTTCCGATGTACCCAACCATTTCCTCCAGAGTCGGGGTGAGTTCAAAATCGGAGAAGTGGAAAACATTGTGCGCTGGGTCCCAGTAGGTGACCAAAGCTCTTATGATATCTCCCCGAGGCTGGATTTCTAATAAACTCGTGAGACCTTTCAGATATTTCTTGACCTCATCTTGCCCTTCAGTACCTAGATCATTCCACCATAGCCGTAACTTGACAGAGATTTTAGTCATTATCAAAAAGTGTTCATTTTGCATTGTGTTCATCCTGCACATTCATTAAGGTGACTTTAAGCAGAAATGATTTGACTCAAAAATATTTTGACTATATTTTTTATAAAGAAGATCCGATTTTCGAACACGGCCTTTCAGCACTTCGGGGATGAAGATTTTAAGGTTGTGAGGGTCAACCGATCAAAAACTTTAGAAGATGACCGAAAGTGGCCGTTTATGCAAAATCAGCCTTCCGCCGTCCCTTTCGGGAACATTTGGCTATTTTCGACAAAAACAATCACTTGATTTGTTTATTACTTTTTTTTAGTAATGAACCAACATGGGGAACACGGCCTCACAGAGCCTCGGGGACGAGGATCCTAAGGTCGGTGGGCAATTTGGTCAGAAAAATAAAAATGACCAATAATGACCGTTTGTGCAAAGTCAGCCTTCCGGCGTCCCTTTCGGGAACATTCGGTTATCCTTGACAAAACGGCATCACCCGACTCATTCATGACGAAATTAAAATTCTAACATTTTGGCTATTTTTGAAAAGGGGAGGTTGGACCCGATGAGGGTTGCCTACGTATCTCGCACCCTGTGAGAATCAAACCGGCGTAGTTCGGGCTGATCAGAAATAGGGGAAACAAACTAAATCCCCTTCTTTTTTTTTGAATAAAATCTTTTAAAGAAAAGGAGAAGAATATTTTTTTTTGGATTTTTATATTTTATATTTTTGTTTTTTATTATTTTTTTTGGAAAAGAGACGAAGACTAAAGAAATTTTTTTTCTTTGAACTTTTTTTTTACCTTTTTTTGAAATTTCGAAAATCTTTTAAGGAAGTATTTGGACTATTAGTCCGAATTTATAAAAGAGATACTACAAAAGAAACAACATTTTTTTTGAATTTTGAATTTTCCCCTTTTTTTTACTTATATATATATATTTTTTGGATTTTGAAAGTGATTAAAAGGAATTTTTTTATATATATGTTTTTTTTAATAAATCAAACTAAAAGACAAATTTTGTTTTCATTTTTTTTTTAAGAAAATTCCGGCGAGGTTTTGACACTACTTGGACATTGGTTTTATTTTTCCAAAAATAAGTAATTATCTCCCTACGCTGAATTTTTTTTTAGAAACCGGTCAGCATGTAGATCTGAAGCAAATAAATGCGCAAAACAAACGGGATGCAACAAGATGGTCTTTTAATTTCAGGTTACCTGTCCTAGTCGGACCCAACCCCTGTGTTGAGTCCCCTATGTCAAATGCAACATGATGCAAATAAGCGTTCCTACTAGGGATCCGGCATGAGGTTTTGTTATACTAGGTTTATAACCTGGGTATATGTTCTAGACTGTGTACCCGAGCGGACAACTCGAGTCGAGGACGGGGCTACGTACCGGGGACCCGCGAGATCGTCCAGCTTTGTAACTTGTCCGGCCTCTTTCTTATTTCAGGTATTGACACTAACAAAATAGGGAGTCTCGACCAGCGAGCTTCTCCCCGGAGGTAAGAAGAGAAGGGTTTCGGCACAGTTTATATACAGTTCAGATAATATCAAAGCGGTAAAAGACAACATTTAGCACGTTATGCCAAAACATGTAATAAAGATCAGATAATAAAGCCAAATATAACAATTATTCTAAGCTCGAATTCTTGAACCCTGAACCAGAGATTCTGGGTTCGTTCCCCAGCAGAGTCGCCAGAGCTGTCACACCTCCTTTTTGCGCGCCCGCCCCCGAAGGATAAAATGCGCGAGGGAGTTTTTCCATTTTAAGTGACAATATTCGAAATGGGATTATTTATTTAATTCAGAGTCGCCACTTGGGAAAGGTTTGGCTTTTGGTGTCCCAAGTCACCAGTTTATCTTGAATCCCAAATCGAGGAAAATATTAGACTTTCCAAATGAAGTCTGCGAATCAGAAATTCTAAGTAAGGAATTCTGTTGACCCGAGGGAAGGTGTTAGGCACCCTCGAATCCCGTGGTTCTAGCACGGTCGCTTAAATTATTATAATGGCTAAATATCTGATTTAATACATGTTATTACTTATGTGCTTTTATTAAGTTTAAGTTGCTTTTATTATTATTTTTTTTATAGAATTGCAACGTCGTGAAAATGCATCTCGAACCACGTCACAATCAATGCACCCGTGGTTGTTAATATATTCCGACTCCGTCGAGATTTGAATTTGGGTCACATAAATGCGCACCCGAATTTAAGAATGCAATTTAATTAAGTCGCGCCTAAAGAGTCTAACGTGTTATTACCTTTGGGGAGGGCAGTGAAATTCACTAAACGGTCCATCCCAAATTCTAAGTACTTTATTATGACCTATTATTGAGGGCCCCGCAATTTGCATTTTATTTTTTATTTGGCGAGGCTCGTCTCATTTTTTTTAAGGATATCCTAAAGCGACTACATTTCTATTAAATTTGTTTCTAAAATGAATGAGAGAAAATCCTAACTCGTTACAAGCTTAAAAGAGGCGTAACATATTAAACGCTAGATTGAGACGAACATTAACTGGAAGGAACATTACTAGAAATTATAAACAAAATCGAGAACGATAAAATAATATTTCTGAACGTGATTAACTATCCTATAGATAAATTAAACTCCTCCTAATTGTATAAACAAACGAATAATTGTTCACGACTATTAGCGCTGAAATTAACCTTAATTATTAATACTTGTTCGGGAGTTTATTAGATCCAAGCGCCGCACCATCTTACTAAAACTCATGCCTATTAGATTAGTGTTCTTAAAATTGTTGCGTTGTTTCGTGCTTCAAAATATGTAAAAACCTACTGACCTTATTAATAGCCACTTCGTTTAAATGATGGGCCGATGCCAATATTAATTATTAATCTGCCTCATTAAAACTATGTTGAAACAAGGAGTTCAACAAGAGGGTTGGCATACATGGCTAAATTGTTGGTACTAACATAACACAATATGAAAATTTGTTTGGGATACATTTTTCTGGAAATCAAATTAGACCGGATATAACGAGTTTGATAGTTCAAAGATCCAAACAGAAGTACATACAGATGCTTGCCATGATTCAGTTATACTATCATCACCAAATCAGACTAAATTGTTATACATATGGAGATACACCTGATTTAACAACATACTATTTAACAGTCCATATCAATTAGAGTACATTCCAATTCATACGGAATAAATGTAGTTGGAATGAGCTTAAACAAATACGGGCTAACTATCATTCAAACTATTCGCTATATTATGAACACAAGTACCGTGAAGCAAACTACGTTCATTTCTTCATTTTTACTTCAACTTCAAGCTTTCAACAAACATAGTTTCAGAAATATGTACCTGGAAGTGCTTACAATTGAAGAAGAAAGAAGGATCAGTAGAGCGAGCAGTAATTCGAAACAGCAACAACAAACACCACAGCAACAACCGGCCAATACAGGAATGATTCAAACCCAACCAAAACTCCAAAATTTCGACAGAAAACCAACAACAATAACAAATGAACCAAATAACTCGGGTAACAGCACAATGACTCGAAAATCACCCAAGTGCCTTCAAAACTGAACTTAAATGCTTTGGAAACTTCACCAAGGTAAACTTAACCAGAAAATCAACTCAAACACACCCAAATCTATTCATTTTTTTAATGTTTTTGTTTTGGATTTTGAATATCAAACTTCAATCTGGAAATCAGAAAGAAAGAGCTGTTTAGAGGGAGTTTTGATGGCTGAAATTTCTTAGTTTTCAGGGGTGTCCTGCCCTCTTTTTTGATCTTTTTTTTTCTCTTTTACTCTTGGCTATCCCTTTTTATATCCCTATAGAAAGGAAGAACCTGCCTTTAAAGACAGGCTGCCCAGGGCTTAAAATAAGCCTTAAAGGCTGTCATCTCCACTTAGGATTGTCTAGGCATGGGATTTTCTTCTACTTTAAACTGCTGAAATTCAGAAAGGCAGTGGATACCCTACTGTACAGCAGGTTCCACTACTATTCTCATGTGCATCTTCAGCCTTTTATTATTAAACTCATCTTACATCTGACCTCTCATCTGTAAAGATGTCAGCCAAGGTGTATTTGCACTATAGATTATTCTAATGGTTTAACCTATACCCAAAACTGGCAGTCCACTTAACTTAAGCTCTGCAAATTTCTCATTAAAGTTGCAGCTATAACCAATCCTTAAGTGGTTTCTGATTTAACTTAACAGACTACAAGCAATTGTAATCAATTCTCAACTGATTCAAGTAAGAATTAAATAGCATAAGTCAGATTACTACCATTCCAAACTGGAACTAATTGACGACATATATCGAATCGACTTCGCGAATTACAACCACACAATTAATAGCAAATGGTTAGAATCCAACAGTATTAATCAGGTGATTCAAATTGCACTGCCCAAAACAAAAGTTGCCCTGGAAACTAATTGATCGACCAAATTTATTTCAATCGATTATATAGTTTAACACACATACACTCAATCAATGAATAGAGAAAAATTCGACCAAATAAAAGGTCCGGGCAAGGGTGGACAGAATAGTCGACACAAAAATAAAAACAAATCAACTAACATTTGAACACACGAACCATTTAACAAAACAAACAACATGAACTGGCAAGGAAAAGAAGAAGAAAATACCTTAAAGAATTAAAAATCAGACGACCATGTCTCGGATTTTGAATCGAACCTCTTTTGGGGTTGAACGGACTTTAATCGAAGTGTTATCAACTGAGAACACTTCGATTAAAGTCTATTAGACCCCAACCTTCTTGTTTAAACGGACAAAAACTCGGATTCTGGATTTCTAGGGTTCTTAGGGCGGATTTGGGATTCAGGTTTTTCTGGTTAGATTCGGACCAAACCAAGCTTGATTTGGTCACGAGGGAGGTCAGGGGAGTACCTGGCATGGATTTGGGGGGGTTTGGCATGGGTTGGGGTCCGGCTCGAATCTTCAAATGAAGATTCGAGACGGTGGGGGAAGATTCGAGACCCACGGCTTGTGGATCTGTGTTCAGGGGGTCGACGGGGTGCTATCAGTGGTCTATCCAGCCGATCAGGCCCGAAATAGCCACAGTAGTCATGTCCTCCAAGTGCTTATTTTGAGTGTGGGTTTGGTGAGGGAGACGACTCGAGGGAGGGGGGTCTGGCTTAGGGCGTGGGGTGAGAGTATAGGGTTTATATATGGGACGGGGAAGTCGGATCCTGGTCGTTGGATCAAGAATGATCAACGGCCCAGATCTTTCACTTGGTGAAACGACGTCGTGTAATTTAAATGAGATTGGGTCGGTCTTTGGGGTTAAGTGGGTCGGGTATCAGGCGTGGGTATGGAGACGTGATCTTGGCCGTTGATCAATCTTAGATCAACGGCCTAGATCAAGTATGATCAAAACGACGCCATTTGGGCGTTCTCTGAGGTTGGCTGATCTGGACCGGGTAAAACAGTGCTTTTGGGCCTGATTTTGGGTCCAATTTAAATGACCCAATTCCGATTTCATCTAATTTTAACTCATTTCTTTTCCTTCTTTTAATTTTTGATTTAAATAAAATTCCTAAACTAAATTGTAAAATCAAAATAAAACTATACAAATATTAATTAATACCTAAACAACAATTATCACTCACATTAAACATTTAATTAAAATAAAATCACTCAATGACAACAAATAGAATAAAAGATGCATATTTTTTGTGATTTTTCCTTTTAAAACCAAATTATGGTTCGATTAATTCCTAATAGTAGAACGATATCCTAAACTCACATGCGACATATATTTTTGTATTTTTATTCGACAAAACTAAACAACCACAAACAAAACTACAAATAACTGCCAAAAGTGCCACGTAAACTCCAAAAATTGTACAACAAAACCAATTGTTTTATTTTTCGATTTCTTTTGGAGTAATTGTCGTGTAAACAAAAATCACGTGCTCACAAGAAGCATGCGACATCAAATTTTATAAGTAAACAAATTATAGAACATGTTCGAGACAAAAAGATAGAGGTTACATCAGCCTTTGTAGAAAACGAAATGAAAAAGAAATTTGGGATTGACATTGGTTATCACAAGACATGGTGCGCTATTCAAAAAGTTGTTGCTTGCATAATGGGAACACCTGAAGACAACTACCAGATTCTTCCTTCATACCTGCACATGATGGTGCGCAAAAACCTAGGAACGTACACGAGCATAAAAAGAGATGGGCAGAATAGGTAAGCAAAACATTACTAACCATCAGCCTGAAGTTTCAAATGTTCCTATTTGAAAAACTTCACACCTTATGATTTGTTTTTTTGTGTTTCACTGTACAGATTTGCTTACATGTTATTTACTCCTGCGGCATCAGTAGCTGGTTGGTCCTACTGCAGACCCGTTATTGCAGTAGATGCAACATTTTTAAAGTCAAAATATCGTGGTGTTCTATTTGTTGATGTATCAAAAGATGCAAACAATCAAATCTTTCCTCTATGTTTTGGTGTAGCATATTCAGAAAACAATGAGGCATACATTTGGTTCTTCGGGAAAATGAGAAAAGCAATTCAAGTCCGTCGTGAACTTATTTTCTTGTCAGATAGAAACCAATCGATCGCAAATGGGATTAGAAAAGTTTTTCCTGAAGCTCACCATGGTATCTGCCTATATCACTTTGAGAAAAATTTAAAGCAAAAGACATGCAAAAGCCACGGTAATAAATCTATTTCAAAGTGCTGCAAGGTCATACAAACGTGACGATTTTAATAAGTTAATGTCCTAACTCAAAAGAGTTGACAAGAAAACATACAATTACATAATGGAAGAGCCTCCAGAGAGACGGGCTCGATCGTGGTTCCCACGGCGACGTTATGATATGGTAACAACAAACATGGTAGAATCAATGAATTTCATTTTACCAAAAGGGAGAGAAATGCCTATTTTAAGAATGTTAGATTTCATCCAAGAAACGTTGGGAGAGTGGTTTTACGAACGGAGGAAAAAAGGCAAATGAAATTTTTCACAGGGTATCAATATGGGCAGAAGAAGAGATGACTAAGAAGATGGACTTGGCTTGCAAAATGTTTGTGAGTATATTTATTAACTTCAGCCTTTTATATCTGTTGCAGTGATTTACTGCTTACATTGAAAAAACTTAATATTTTTTATTTTTGAAGTAATAATACACTAATATAGTTTATCTTAATTTTTTATTCCTTGTTAGGTATTCAACCTTGATTCAATATTATTTAGAATAAATAGTGAAGGAATCGAATTCATCGTGGACTTAAAGAAGAGAACTTACGACTGCCTGGAATTCCAACTTGACGAATTGCCCTGTCCATATGCAATTCCTGCTATTAATAAGAGATATTTGCAGAAATTCGATTACTGCTCAAATTGGTATTCAAAGGAAACATGGTTGAAAACATATGAAGGACATATGAATACCGTGGGAGATCAAATATCATGGGATATACCACAAAATATACAATCTGAGAGCACAAAACCTCCCGATGTAGAGATTTTACAAGGAAGAAGACAAAAGAAGAGGCATATCCCTACGACTGAATCAGTACCATTGAAGTCTACCAAATGCAGTCGATGTAAACAAGCTAGGAATAACAGAACAACTTGCTTGTCTTCTCCAGCACCTCATCCATATTCAAAGAAACACACTAAAAAATACTCCACCCTTCAATAATCCTTGGTTTGAATTTAGACTTTCATTATTGTATGACATATTTGAAATGTGTTTTTTTTCATAGGAATAAAAAAAATAAGCTCTTGGACTGTTTTATATACTGGTAAAGTATAAATCATTCATTTTTGTTGCGCAGGCTTACAGGTTTGGTTGCATTTTAAGAAAGTACGCAATGACTTCACCGAGAAAAAACTTCAGGTTATAGTTTGTGAAATACATATTCTTAACAAACACACACACACACACACACATACGTGTACAACACACAAAAGATACGCATGTACAATCAAAAGCTTCAGCATCTCTAGGTTGAAGTTATAGAAAATGAACTTAATAACTTCAGAATATTCACTAATGAATATGCTGAAGTAAACAAAAAAGCACAGCATAAAAACATAAAAAATGATTACAAAAACTAAACTTAAAAAGCAACTAATTGTATTAACTCAGAATTGACTAGAAGTAAAAAGAAAATACCAACAATAACAAGGATAATACAACAAAAAGCTAAGAAGAAAGAGGATGAGAATTACATTGATACAAAAAGAGATGAGGACAACACACAAAGTACAAACAATAACTTCAATATCTCTGGGATGAAGTTATACAAAATGAACCTAATAACTTCAGCATATTCTTTAATGAATATGCTGAAGTAAACAAAAAAGCACATCATTAAAAACATAAAAAAAAGGATTACAAACACTAATCATCATCATCATCATCATCATCATCATCATCACAGTACTCCTCAATTTCTCTAAATATCTCATTATCATCAGTATCGGAGATAACTATAGGGTACTCAGGCAAAAGACCACAGAGTCCAACGAGATCATTCTTCAACTTGTTGAATTCATCACACAACTGACTTTGTTCAACGATTACTCTGTCCATAAGAGAAAGAAGAGTCTTCAGGTTGTTTTGCAGCTTGGAATAGTCGTCCCCAATAGGAAACTTAAAACTATCAAACTGCTGCACAACCTTGTCAAACGAGGTTTAATAACCTCCACAACTACGTTCCAGGTTAAGCCTGTTCTGGAATGATTCATTGGCAAAAAACTATGGTCTGATTCTCTCCCAATCAGCCTTTATTTGATCCCACAAAAGTATAAGATTAGACATCGGTTTGTTATTGTACCAATCACACTTCAAAGTCTCCCACTTCTACATAATTTCATCCATATTAGGCTTTCTATTTCCGCTTGCACCAGACATTTTTTCTTTAACAAAAGCTAAAAGACTAAGGATAAATATAAATTTAAAGAAATATGATGGAAGTCTATGAATGACTATGAAATTTTCTAGTGAAGAGATTGTTGATATAGATAAAGAGTTCACCTAATCAATTTAATATCTATAAATGTAAAAGTAACTTTTCAGATGTTTTTACTGTTTTACGTTCAGAGAAATTGAATGAAACAAAATAAGTAGGTGGTAAAACAAGTATGTGGTAAATGCAAAAAGAAATGTAACTTCAGCCCTAATAAGCCCACATTTTTTATATAGTAAAAAAATAACTTCAGCCTGAAAAATTTTCACATAATCAATGTAAGTGCAAAAGTAACTTTTTCGGATCATGTACTATATGGTCAAATAAAATTAAATAAAAGATGAAGTAGGTGACAAAAGACAAAAAGTAACTAGTAAATGCTACTTTACTAGCTACCAAAACATGCTGAAGTTTTTGTCCTAAGTTTTTTTAAAAGCTTCAGCCCAATCTGCTGAAGTTATTTAGTTCATTTCTAAAAACTTCAGCACCTTCAGAGCTGAAGTTTTCGTCGTGGATTCAGTAGTTTTGTCGTAAAAGCTTTTTCAAAAACTTCAGCTCAAGGTACTGAAGTTGTTTCGTTCATTTCTAAAAACTTCAGCATCTTCAGAGCTGAAGTTTTCGTCGTGGATTCAGTAGTTTTGTCGTAAAGCTTTTTCAAAAACTTCAGCCCAAGGTGCTGAAGTTGTTTCATTCATTTCTAAAAACTTCAGCACCTTAAGAGCTGAAGTTTTTCGTCGTGGATGCAGTAGTTTTGTCGTAAAGCTTTTTCAAAAACTTCAGCCTAAGGAGCTGAAGTTATTTAGTTTATTTCTAAAAACTTCAGCACCTTAAGAGCTGAAGTTTGTCGTCGTGGATTCAATAGTTTTGTTGTAAAGGTTTGTCGACGTTTTTGTTATGACTTTTAACCAAAACTTAAGCTTAAAAAGCAGAAGTTATTTACTTCATCCTGAAGTTTAGCATGATGAATTTCAACAAAAATATACTTAAAATTCATGAAAAAAGACACAAAACATGTTTGATTCAATACAACTAAACTAAAAAACAAATTAATGCAAATAGACCAAAAATTTAAAAGACTTCATATAATTCACACAAAATAATGTCTATTCACAAAATCCAATTTTGTTTTCACTTACATCCTTGAAAAAAAAAGAAAAAATTAGTTTTTTGTTTACAAGTTATTCTCTATTCAAAAAATTCATAGAGTATCTTCATATTCTCCATAGTCATGTCCTAGTTGCTCTTCTTGGGTTTCAAAACCACGTTCCATTAGTCCAAAGATTTGCAGCCAAATCTCTGTTGAATACAAATGCATGCCTTTGATTATAGAACTCTAAAATTCGCTTCCAACTGAACTTTACTACTATGATTTTTTTAGGAACTCCCATCTTCTTTCATAACAACTTTATGATTTCATGCTTACAGATGGGACCTAGACACTAGCAATACAGCAATACGGTCCCCTTACTACTATGTCTTCAACTGATTCACAGAAGCGGCAATACGGGCCCCTTACTTTACCACCTTGTACGGACCTCTGAATTATATTTGTCATATTCTTGCATTTCCTACATATCTGCATTCTGGGAGGAGTCACTAAGTGTGAAAAGGTGTTCATGCAAATTCCCTGCAGCACCATTAGGTATAAGACAGTCACGCTCCATTTCACCAAATTTAATTCCACCAAAGCGTTTTCTGTCAGCCATAGCTTGACGAAGTTTACTACTATGATTTTTTTAGCAACTCTTATCTTCTTTCATAAGAAAAAAATAAGAAAATATTGGCAAGGACATGCTTACTGGTGTGCATCTGGGAATTCGTGGGAAGCAAAGATAATGAAGGAGAAGTCCAAAATACTTCATATGTGACGGAGAGTGGCCACATCAAAAACTCGAGCTCCAGGAAATTTGCTCTTTTTCCTAAAAGTTAGATTTACCAACTAGTAAAAATAGCAAATTGTCCTGCAGCTCGAGTGTTTGATCTTCCCACTTTCCTTCACATATGAAGTATTTCGACTTTTCCTTCATTATCTTTGCTTCCCATGAACTCCCTGTTGCACCCAATAAACATGTCTTTGCCAACATTTTCTTTTTTTTCTTTGAATATAAATTTAAAGAAATATGATAGAAGTCTATGGATGACTATAAAAATTTTAAGTGAAGAGATTGTTAATATAGCCAAAGAGTGCACCTAAATCTATTTAATATCTATAAATGTAAAAGATATCAATTTAATATCTATAAATGTCGAAGAGATTGTTAACTATTTTTTGTTCAGAGAAATCGAATGTAACAAGATAAGTAGGTGCTAAAACAAGTAAGTGGTAAATGATAGTAGTTGGTAAGTGCAATAAAAAAATAGTAAAAAATAAGGCCACAATTTTTCTATAGTAAAAAAATAACTTCATTTACTATATGGTCAGAGAAATTTAAATGAAAGATGAAGTAGGTGATAAATGACAAAAAGTAGCTAGTAAATGCAAAAAAGATAAGTATCAAGTTAAAAAAATACCAAAACATGCTCAAGTTTTTGTCGTAAAGATTTTTCAAAAAACTTCTGCCCAATGTGCTGAAGTTCTTTAGTATATTTCTAAAAACTTCAGCACTTGATAAGCTGAAGTTTTTGTCCTGGATTCAAGAGTTTTGTCGTAAAGCTTTTTCAAATAAACTTCAGCCCATTGTGCTGAAGTTTTTAGTGTATTTCTAAAAACTTCAGCACTTGATAAGCTGAAATTTTTGTCCTACAATCGACACTTTTGTTATGACTTTTAACCAAAACATAAACTTAAAAAGCAGAAGTCATTTACTTCATGCTTAAGTTTTTCAACAAAAATATACTTAAAAATCATGATAAAAGACACAAACATATTTGTCTAAACAAAAGCGAACTAAAAAAATAATTAGTGTATATTCACAAATTTTGTGCAACCAATCCTCTAATCAAAAAATTCACACACAGTCTTTTCAAAATCTCCGTAATCATGTCCTTGTTGTTCTTATGGAGTTTCATAGCCGTTATCTTGTTTCCACTTTCCATGAGCCCAAAGATTGGCAGCCAATTCTCTCCTGAATGTCAATGACTGATTTTGATAGAAATTGAAGACATCTTCTTTATTCAACCGCATACCCATGAACTTAAGAGCAAATACACCACAATCAACACTACAAAAAGAACATGAAAAAGAAATTGAAGAATAGTTAACACAAGAGCAAAAAATAATAAATATAAGATGCATGGTAAAACATATGCGAAACACGTATTTGTTACTCTGCAGAGGTGTCTTCATCCACTTAATTAGAAATTTTTCCACAGGCTTTTCCCATAAAATTTATTATGTGCCCCAAATTCCAAGCATTTGAGACAATGTGGGATCAACCGCGCATAATGTCTGACATGTTTAACCGCATGATCATATGTTACACTGCCCATGGAATCATACACATATATAGTTTTATCTTGAAAGTCCAGAATTTCAAAAAAGTAGTGCGTAGATCTCTGGCCCGTCCTTGGCTTAAGTCGAAATGGAAAAAATACTTTTCTGGCAGATGCCCATGAGATACCACAGGAAAGGTCGAGGCCTTTTACATAGTTGGCCACCTTTTCATTCGTTGATTCTTCCTCAAGCCAACTAAAGTTCGTAAGTGGCTAAATAACCGCTTCTTCTTCTTCTTCTTCTTCTTCTTCTTCTTCTTCTTGGATATCCTCTTTCTCTTTGATTTGCTCTTTTTTTGATCCTGCATTCTCTTTTCCTTCCTTTTTCTAATTTTCTCCATTTGTTCTTCTAAAAGATGAATACCAGCCAGCTTAGTCATATATTGATCAAAAATTAAATCTATTACTGCACATCTTGATTTTGGATAAGCTGGAAGGTGATACCAATATTTTTTGCGCAAGTAATATATGCTCATATACATATGCTGCAAATGAACAACAACAAATGATAACATGTGGAAAAAAAACTTCAGCATGCATAACTATGAAGTTTAGAAAAAACGCATAACAAAACTACAAAAAACATGACAAAAACTTAAGCATATTCAGTTTGAAGTGTTAGAAAATAATCTAAAAAACTTCAGCATGTTTGATTTAAAAGTTTCGAAAAAAAATTAGAGAATACATGTCAAAAACATCAGCTTATTTTTAGCAAATAAGCTAAAAAACTTAAGCAGTTTACTATGAATAAAGCTGAAGTTTTTCAAATTACAGTACGAAAACTTTACTATAAAAAATAAGCTGAAGTTTTGGTAAATACAGTTGAAAACCAATTTAAAAAACAAATGTAATAACTTACTTCATCCACAAGATCAGAGTTAGGATCTATAAGCTCGGTAAATAATGATTTTTGAATATTAATTCCAGCTAATCTGAATGGATTGAAATCATATTCACTGGCATCCATCCCCAACCACTCTGTAAATCTTTGCATCAATCCACTGTCTTGATTAACTTAATGGAAGGGACACCTTCGTGTATTCTTTCCTACTTTCCAATCTTTCCCCCTTTCCTTTCGTTTATGAACTACGTAAGGAGATTTCAACCAAATACTCTCCATACGAATTCTTTTCCCTTTTTTATCTGGTTTTCTTTTTGCTTGCTCTTCCTGCTGTTCCATCACAACTAATTGCTACTGTTCACCAGCAGGGGGAGAAACCACAACCATAGTGGCAAATACTTGATCAACTCCCTGCTGTTCACGACATTCTTGTCTCTCTTCACGAACAACAACAACAGAATTACCTTCTGAATCAGTCCCTTGTGTACTACCCAGCGAAAATGAACATATATTGAAGTTGAGGATATCACTGGTCTCACACATAGGAGAACTGGAAATCTTCTTTCTCTTAGGATTTGGAAGAAGTTGCGATGCATCAGATGAGATCTGCAAAAGCAAGGAAAATATAAACATAAATAAAATTGATACAAAAACACATTAGGCAAAAAAAAGCTTGTAATCGAATTGCATAAAATAACTACCTGGTCTAAGTGTTGAGACATAGATGGTGTTTGCATTCCAACAGATCCACTTCCTTTACCTTCAGATATGCATGTATCTTCATGCAAAAAAAAAAAAAAAACTAAATAATACTGACTAAATTTTATAAAATAATACCAATACACTTCACACCTGTCTGTGAGCCAACAAGTGTGAATATATTTGAGCTACCTTGAGTCTTTCTGAAAAATCATTCAAAAACAAAACAAAAAAAATAAAGTATGTAAAATTTCAAACTGTAAAAAATATATTTGCATCAAATATAATAAATTCATGATCTATGTGGTTTCCCCAGGCTGCATGTCTTTGTCGATATAAGCAATTACAACTTTATTCAACTGTGCACCAACATCGAGGAGCATTGGAGCATTTTCTGGAAGGTTTTTCTCAACACTACCTCCATTCAATTCAGAGAGTTTTTGAGTTGTGTCAATTGAAGCACAACTAGTTTTAACTTTCATTGCATATTCATAAAGAGGGGGAATAGATCAGTTAGTTTTTCTCTCTCTATATATATAACATAGAAAAAAAATTATACCTGTAGTGAAAATTTCACTACAAAATATTATCAAAAAAAATCAGTTAAAAACATCAACTCTAAGAAGGCTGAAGTTCGACAGTTACAAAATAAAAACTTCAGCTCTAGAGTTGAAGTTCGACAGTTACAAAACAAAATTTTCAGCTCTAGAGCTGAAGTTCGATAGTTACAAAATAAAAACTTCAGCTCTGGAGATGAAGTTCACCAGTTACAAAACAAAATATTCAGCAAAAAATATGATGTTGTTTTTACAAAAAACAAAACACAAATTCAAATCCAAAAATAATGCTGAAGTTCATAAAAATATATAACAAAAAAACACAAAGCATGAAACAAAACTTTAGCTCATATCTAAGGTATCATTAAACTATTATAAACTTCACACTTTATACCTGTAGTAACAATTTCCTGTGTATCACCACCTAAAATTTCCATGCAAATAGCTAGTGCTCCATCAAACCGATCGTCTTACCCAATAGTGCTAGACACATCACTCGCTTTCAGTTCTAAATTACCAACATGTGCTTGATCTCCATCTCCAAATAAATTGCCTTTTCCAATATCACTTTCCAAAGCACTACTCGGTGCATGTTTTTCAGTACCAACAACTTGATCATCTGCACCTTTCTCAGTTGTTAACTCTTCATCATTTCCATCTTTACTCAATCTATAAACACTAGATTGTTCCTCTCCACCTTGTTGTTGAACATGTTCATCGCATTCAACAACCGCTTCCTTACGTGTAGCATTATCATCTGCGACTTTATGCGATGGATCATGAGCAACATGTTCTTCAGTATAAACAACTTTATTATCTGCAACTTGCTTGCTTCCAACATTCTCAGTTGATAACTGTTCTTCATCATTTCCATCTCTGCTCAATCTATCAGCACTGGAACGTTCCTCTTCAACTTGTTCTTGAACATATTGATTGCCTTCAAAAGTCGCTTCTCACGTATAGCATTTACATCTACGACTTTATCTGATGCATCATCAACAGAATTAATATCTGATGGATGTTCGTAACAGTCGTTCACCCTATCATATTCTCGATGGTTACTCAAATCAAAATTGCCATCGTCCATTCCATTTGATTTGCTGACAATCTTAAATAACTGTTCAAACTTCTCATCAAAATATTCCTAGAAAAAAACTACTAACAATGATTAATCTGAATAACATCAGCAGAAATAAAAAGACTTCTCTATAAATTAGCTTACCTTCACTTTTACAAAATCGCATCCACAATAGCAGATCGCTCCTCCTTTTTAAACTTATCGAAAACTTCTTTCATGATCGTACTTCTTTCATTTTCTGCATGCCTTTGAACCTCCATCGTTAACCTCTAGAACAGACACACAACAAAAATTCAGATATAGAACAAAACTTCAGCTCAAAAATATGTTGTACTTTTACAAAAAAAAACCAAAAAACTTCAGATCAAAACTTATAGAACATATTGTGTCGAGTAATTCATTGTCAGCAAAGTCCATTGTAGAACGGTTAGAACGACTCTGGATACAAGATGATTCATCAATAAAAGGAGTTTGATTCGCTTCTTTTGATCGACTCAGAGTACGTGGTGATTCACCAGTTGAAGGAACCGCGTTAAGTACCTTTGAACGAATCCGACTGCATGGTAATTGTCCAATTAAAGGCATTGAATTCAATTCCTCTTTTGTAGGAATTATATCCAATACCCTAAAGGTGCGATATCTCTGTTTAATACAAAAAAATATATTATGAGAAGGAAAAAACTAATACGTCAACATATTAACACAAAGACAAAAAAAGCAACTTACTTCATGACTACTGAACATATCAAAAAGTTCGAGAAATTTAGGTTCTCCCGCACATACATAACGTATTATCTTGGGAACCTGAGGGGTATCAAGGTACTCATCCTCTCTTATATACTTTTCCCGAATATCTGGGAATCGCTCATAGAACCAAGCACATAACGGATATGGAAATCCACCAAGTTTATACTCAGTTGAACGTAATTTGTTCTGCTTGTCCAATTCATGTTTCAGTGAGTAAGTGAGCTTCTCATAAGCCACATTACCCCAAGGATATTCAACACAAACCTTATCATCTTCAACAATAGATGCATACTCTTCCATCACAGATGACTCGGTTTTTTTCCTAAACAAAATAGACTCTACAACAAGAATTTTCATAAGCTTCAAAGCATCATCATCGCTCTCGCATACGTGTATGTGATTCACAACATTCTTTGGAATTTCATTCTGAGTCATAAAATCTCGAATATCCTTCAAAGTCACACCCTTCGACTTACCAAAATAGCGCTTCAGAATATTGCTCTCTCTCGATTAATTGGTTTTTCAACATTATGTGTTGTGATCCGCAAACCGCACATAATGTGAAAGTCTTCAAGGGTGAAGGAAACATCATGGCCAAAAATCTTGAAACTAATGGAGTCTTGATCATTGGTGAATATTCGAGAAAGACACAGACAATGAACCAACTTCATGCTGCATTGGAAATTCTCCATAGCCATAATGTATCGAAATGTACCATTATTAAGCTTATCTCGTTGTGTAGGAGTCAAGAAAGTTGCAATTAATTTTTTCAAATCGTGATTCCCCTTCCAGTAACCCTTACAGTTAAACCAATTTCGAAACTCAAAATATCGTTGACCTAGTCTTGTAGGTGGAGGAGCAGGGACATACGGACCTGGGGGTATTATAGGTTGTCTGGGTGCTTTAGCTGCATTAGGATCTTTAGGTGCTTTAGATGCCATCTGTTCAAAAAAAGTAAAACATACAAAAAATAACATCAGGACATTATCAAAAAGATCAGTTAAAACTTCAATCTCTAAAAAGGCTGAAGTTCGACAGTTACAAAACAAAAACTTCAGCTCCTAAAGTTGAAGTTCACCAGTTACAAAACACAAAACATTCAGCTCCTAAAGCTAAAGTTCACCAGTTACAAAACACAAAACATTCAACAAAAAAACATGCTGTAGTTTTTACAAAAAAACAAAACACAAATTCAAATCCAAAAATAATGCCAAAACATGAAAAAAAAAACTTCAGCTCCTATCTAAGGTATCATCACTTTAATAGTATCATCTATTTAACTCTCAAAATTTTTTAAAATTTGGACGTCTACTCACTGAAGAATTTATAGAATTTTCATCAATAACGTAAAAACTCGTTCAAAAAACCTAAAAACACAATCGTAAAAGTAAAACTAATGCGCTTATCAAGCTAAACCCTAAGAAACTATTTAATCATAAATATATGACTATCAAAACCAAAACCAGAAATAAAACCAAGAAATCGTAAAATAAAACCCAGAAAGTTAATGTGATATACCTGTGATTAAATCGTAATGTGGGAACAACGACGACTAGCAATTGAAAAATCAAAACAACAACGAAAACCGTTTGATTTCATAGAAGAACAAATAAAAAAACGCGAATAACAGGAGAGAGAGAGACATAGACAGTAGAGGACTAGCGTATACTTGGAGAGAAAGTAGTCTTTTAATAAAGAAGGGCAAAATAGTCTTTTTAAAAGGCTTGTAACAAAAAAATGGGTACGGATGCAAACAGAAAGATAAAGCGGCTACAGGTTAAAAAGGGGGACAATTTTTACGAAATTTTCATAATTACTAGTGAAATGAAAAAATATTCCACAATCTACAATTATTAATTAAATAATATATTCTACAACATAACCATGGTAAATGTATAGAAGTTTCCCTCACGGTAGTTCCATATTAATTAGGAAACTGATTCAAAATATATGAAATTAAAACAAACACCTAAAAATAAGGGAGTATCCTTATTTAGGGTAACATGAAGGAAATCAATATCAAATGCAGTCAATTAAGGAAATCTTAGATGATTATGCATTTAGGATTCTCATAATTGTAATCATAATCCCTATTTTCACGTTTTAAAATGAGATATTTAAGGAATAGAAAAATGATATATATATATATAAAATCTAATTAAGAAGTTGTATTAATTGTGTATACTGTAATTATTTTAAGATAGTTGTAACTTTTATAAATAACTCTTCAAAACGTTGTATTTCGGGTAAATTTCTCTTAGGGAATTGTATGCTGGGCCAGTCATGTAAATCCTTATTTTTGTCTCGCCTTGTAATAGGATTTTAATTGGGGTATTATTATTTTAGCTCGCAACAGAAACTATTTATATCTGGTAGCCGAAAAAATATATGAAACTTGTATAATCTTTGTATATAACATACATAATGTATATATATACAAAAAATATATAAATTTTATACATTTTTTCGGCTATTATTATTACAGCGACTATACGGTGTCATGTTTCCATTTTTAATTTGTTATACTTCGTGATATCTATGGTTCAGGAAAGGAATTAACTGGAATTACTGCAACAAGACACGTCAACACTATTACTTAGAGGAGAAAAGGGGGTATTTGAAGAATTACCAGCGCAAAAAATTAACAATTGGACATGTTGCGACTTAGGGATCACTGACAACTCTTTTTCTCTATAAAGATCGAAGGGATAGCATAATTTTTCTTCGAGAAAGTTGTTCCCAAGTGAATATTTCTGCACTTACTAAGAAAAGCTCCGTTACTGATTGGCCAAGAGCAGAAAAAGAGGTGATTCAGTAATTGATTGCTAAGTCTGCCAGCGAGTTTGCTGAAAAAGAAGTTGCGGTAACGAGCAATTTGAAGTTTTTAAAAATCGGCTAAACTTTTAAGTAATTTTTAAAAGTTGGATATATGTTAAATAAGAGCGTCTCAAAGTAGCCAAACTACAATAAGGATGGACCAGAAAATGGACCTTGACCTAGATCAGATCAACGTCTGCTAGCTTGTTAGTCGTCGAGACCTGCATGGGCCACCACTTGTTGGGATCAAAATAATATAGTGCATGCGGAAACTAACAATACAAAGCTTGATGGACGATAAATCAGACGACAAAAGAAAAATATATTAAACTAAGCATAATAGTTTATAATGGTTTGGACAATTGATCTACATATGATAAAACTAATATAAAAGAAGAAAAACTATCGAGAGAAAAATATTCTCCTAAACAAAATTCTTTAATGATTACATTGTGGATATATTTTTTTTTGTGTTCTTGTGAGAAGCAAATATACTTAATTTATAGATGTGCAAAATTTGTCTTCCAAGAAAAGGATGAGACATATTAAGGAGATTTAATCCTTTTAGGAGTCTGTTTCCAATCCTCCAAAAAAAAGAGTCCTAATAGATTAGAAATTCATGGTCGAGTAGAAATAGCACCCAAGTCGCCCGCTTAGCAATTTTTGGCCCTGCCTTTGTGAAACAGCCACTGTCATAGAGAGTTAAATTTCACCAATTAAACTCTAAGACATTGACTATTTTCAGTTGTAGGAGCTAAAAAATGACCATTCAAGCCAAATATAATTACACAAATGTTCAATAGAAGAACATAGCTACGATAAATTGAAAGGCATCTGTCACGGATGGTCCTTAACTGTTTATCAAGTTCTGCTCATCAATACGAGAACTCCAATTTTTCTTTTGAGTTACTAGTGGAAATAGCAGATAACCACAGAAAGGGGACGGGTCTATCATTTTTGTCCTCTCAAATAGCACAAGAATAAGTTTTCTTTAATAAACACAATAATGCCATTTTGAATAAGCACTTCAAAGGTTCCATTAGGATAAATGAAAGTAAAAATACCGAAAATAAGAGTTTCAAGTTATAAGGCATCGCATCTGAACTATACACAAAAGAAGAAGCAAGTGTACTTTTAGGTTCAAGATGATTATGGTTCAGGAAGCCGAAAACCAAATACATGAACCTTTTAGACATCTGAACGACAAATTTTTCAATGACAGTAAACAAGTAAAAATAGTGAAATCAGTAGTAGAAAAATTATAAATTAGATACACTTGAACATGCCAAATGAAAAATCAAAAGCAAAGTCAGGTTCTTGCTTTCATGCAATAAATATTACAGCTCGAGATCTGAATCACCTGCATATAAAAATTCAAAAGAAAGAGAATTAGTTGAATTTTGAAGCATTTAAGCAATTCCTACCGGAAGCAGTACAAAGATGAAGCTCAAAATGATAGCATGACATAAAATGGATCAAGTTTTGTCCATAGCTATAATGTCTTATTGGCTGCCACTTAATTTTTCAGCAACCAATTTACAAGCTTGAACAAGTCATGTAGAAGAGCTTGATATTGGTGGTGTCGGGTCGGTTTGTTCGCACGCACGCACCTACAAACTCTGTGATTCCTTTTGAGACATAAGGAAAATTAAATAATATTTATACTTTGCTCGAATTAAGCACTTTCTTATCCTCTCATAACATTAATTAATTATTATCATTGGGGAGCATTGTGAGCACGTGATTTTTGCCCTATATATGAATAATTCCCAAAAATTCAAACAAAATAATTTTTTCTTTATTTTTACAATTTTTGTGAATTTTGGTGTCATTTTGGGTTAATTGTTTGCATTTTATTTGTGCATTTTTATTCATATGAAAATACAAAAATACGCATTTGCATTGAAGATTTAATTTCATATTTTAGTGATTAATTGGTAATTTAAAGTTGTTTCATATAAAGAAAATGTCAAAAAAAAAAAATTGCGCACTTTTTAATTTGTAGAAATTGTTTTAATTTTAGTTTTACAAAATAGAATTTAGTTCATTTTGGAAAATCAAGTAATAATTTTAGTATTAATCTAGTCCATAAATTTTATTTGTCATTTTAAAACAAAAAAAATATAAAAATTACAAAGTAAGGAAAAGGAAAATATAAAGCAAGAGGGAACAATTGATTTAAAAGAAAGGACAAAGAAGAGGGTTGTCTCTATTAAAAGCCAATTGGGCTCAGTTGTGACCAAATTCCCAGCCCAAACCCACTCAGCCGGCCCAAGTCTCTTCCCTTTAACCCGGTCCGCCCTCGTCAGAACCCAAACGACGTCGTTTTGGGGAGTGATCTCAACCGTTGGTTTTTGATCAGACGGTTGAGATCATCCTATGATGTTTGGTATTAATATGTCCGAACGATCCTCCCCACCCCCTCAATCGTCTCTCTCACACGCTCTCACCTCAGAGACGAGGTCACCGACTCCGTCCTAAGTCGCCGCCGGAAATCGCCCTACGGCGGCGTTCGAGCTCCAAATACACCCAAAATTTCACCATATCACCTCTCCTCCTCCCCTTCCTATATCCAAGCTCAATTTCTTTCGAATCACAACCCATCTCCTCGAATCTTAGATCGAAAATCCGGTCAAAAACCCTAACTCATCCAATCTGGCTCAAAATCACACCACACCATCCCCAGACTTCCCTCAACCCAAATCCATGACCATCTTCCTTCGAATCTCAGTGAAGCGGCTCGAATTTCAAATCTAAGAGTTTCCGACCAAAACCTTAACCCCAAATCTTTGTGATTTTTGACCGTAATATCCTTAACCATGTGTTCTCTTGTAAAAACACATGGTTAGGGATGTTGCGTGTCATGAATCTGGAAAGATTCGAACGGCAGTGGTTGACCGGAGTTTTCTCTCCGTCGGTGAGTTTCTCTCCAACTTTCTAAGCTCGATTTCCATCAGTGTAGCCTAACAGTCTCTTCTTCTTCTCTATTTGATTTGATCGATTGTGGAAATTGTCCATGGTTAATTCTGATTTTTACTTGTTTTAGTCTAATTTTATTAGGTTAAATTAGTTCGTGTTTCTATGCTTTATCAGTTTAGCCGTTTCAATTAACAGTAGGACCTAGGCTCTGAATCATCGTTAGTTTAATTAATCAGTTGGATTAGTAGTTTATTGATCGTACTTTAGTGTCATTCATGAATAATAGGATTTATTAGTTGAATGCAGTGGTATTAATGTTAATTCAATGCATGTATGGATTCTTGTTCTAATTTTTTCAGGCCTTTGTTCTATTCTTCTCTTTTGTCCGTTTCTTGCTTATGGATTGATGATTCTGTGATTAGTTGTTAGCTTAGTATACTCTCATTGTTGATGATTACTTTCGTGTGATTATTGGCTTGGTAGAGTGTGCATTAGGATTAATTGGTAGTATGATTCAGCTTGAATATTTTGCATTAGAGGTGAACCTGGTTGGTTATAGCTGAACAAAATCTTTTGTTTTGGCTAACTTTAATTAAATTCTAGCCAGGGTGAGGGATTGGGATCAATCGATTCCAGTCTGCAATTTTCAGACTATTGGAAGGGCATTTTAGGGATGGAAAAGGGTAGTTTCTTTAGGAATAGTAATTTCAAAACAGGGGTAAGGGTAGTAAAGGAATTGCCTAGCTAAAAGAGCACCCTAGGGCCTTCTAGAAGGGTACTTTAGTGTAGATGGTAGCACTATAGAGGTATTTGCTTGCTTAGCAAGTCAAAAATAGAGGGACCAAATTGAAAATAAGGAAGGGCTAATTTGTAAAGTCTAAAATCTAATAGAACCCCATTTGTGCCTATAAAAGGGCATGTTCAATGCCTTCATTCCCAAGTTTTGATCTCTAAAAATTCCTCCCAAAAATACTCCTCTAGCCTCACAGATCTGAAATTTAAAATTTCAGATCCAAAACCCCTTTAGCTTAGCTTTCTTCAAAGGAAAAAACAAAAACAATAGAAAACCTTCAAAAATCCAAAAAAAGTACTGTTCCATTAGACAATTCAGGTTAATTTTGACTTTTAGTTGTTGATCTCCATTCTTCTAGTTCAATACTTGGATTTTGAAACTTCAAATGTTCTCTTTTTTGATTTCGAGCAATTTTGGGTCTGTTTAAACTGGTTTTGGATGAGTTTTGGATTTGCTGAAGTATTCTGGTGCATTTCGAGCTTATTTGAGTGCATTTCAAGTGGTCTTTGGGTGGATTTGTTAGTTTCTGTCTGATTGTTGAATATTTCTGGATTTCTGAATCCATTCCTGGGCTGCTCGTCGTTCTATACTACTGGAAATTGTTATTGCTGTTGCTGCTCGTCTATTTGCCTTAGCTTGACCTCTTCTCCTTCACTTTTTATTCGAATTCCGGGTACAAACTCGAGACTGACTTAATGTAATTCCTTCATGAAGTGGAAATGTAGTTGCTGTTGATCTTCATTGAAGCTTTCATTGTTTTATTAGTTAGTTGCATTACAACTAGTTCTAGGATTTTTGGATGAATTCATTGTTTTAGCTTATTTGTAGTAGACTGTTTGGACTGTTAATGTATAATGGACTGACTGGATTGTTAGAATAGCAATTATTCATTAGCCTTCTTAGTTTAGTTTTATTTTGTAGCGTAATTTTGAAATCAGAATCTAGGTAGAACATAAAAGTGATTTTGGAAGCCACGAGCCTTATTTGTACTAATAACTGGAAACTGATTATGATTGGTGTTCATATTATTGTGTGTTAATTCGAATCAGGAACCAAAATAGTTGAGATGCAATTGTGTCCAAATGTTCCAATCACCTCGAATTTGTTCTTAAGCCTTATTAATTGATGAACTGTTAGAGGTCAGTTATGTCCAAATTAACAGTTGTTTTGGAAATCGAATTAGGACTAATAAGTAGTTTATTGGTAGTTTAAATTGATGATCATCACCATTTAGTCTTAAATACCTTAGTTGATTCGTTAATGGTAATACATGCTCCATTAGTGTCACGTTTTGCTAGAATAAGTTCATCAGCTTTCTCTGAGTTTGTTTAACTGTGAATATTGTTTGAATCTTGACTCACATTAGTTGAAATTGAAAGTTTGGGCCAACAATGGCCTGCTGAAAGTATCTGAGCCCTCTTCCCTTTTAGTTTAATTGATTTGAGACCACAAATACCATAATGGGAGGCTTAGGCCCAAGAACAATATCAGAGGACCAAACTTGGACAAACTCGAAGGCCACACTCGTTTGTTGCCTAGACCAAACGCAGAAGCCTAAAGATGCTGAAGGTCTGAACCATGTGGAAGCCTGGGACCTTAAAAAAATAGTAGCTTAAATAATACTAATCAATTAGGACTTTTATTTTATTATTAGAGACAAATAAAGTAGAGAATCATTGTTGCTTTTAGGTTTGCCCTTTAAATAATAAATGAGATGAGTCCCGTCAAACAAAATACATAAATTACGGGGCCCTCAATAAATATTTGTGATAAAAACCTTAAAATTTGGGAGGGTTGTATAGTGAATTTCACAGCCTTCCCCAAAATAATAATACGTTAGAATCTTTAGGCACGATTTAATTAAATTACTTTCTTAAATTCGGGTGCGCATTGATGCGGCCCAAATCCAAATCTCGACGAAGTCGAAAGGTGTCGATAACCACGGGTGCATTGATTGTGACATGGTTCGAGACACATTTTCACGATGTTACAAATCTTTTAAAAATAATTATAATAAAAGCGGTTCAAAATTAAATAAAAGGCACATAAGCTAGCATGTATTGAAATCAGATAACATCAAATACAACAGTTAAGCGACCGTGCTAGAACCACGGAGCCCGGTAATGCCTAACACCTTCTCCCGGGTTAACAGAATTCCTTACTCGGATTTCTGGTTCGCGGACTCTTAACAGAGTCATAAATTTCCTCGGTTCGGGATTCAACCGGTGACTTGGGACACCATTAATATCCCAAGTGGCGACTCTGAATAATCAATAATTAAATCCCGTTCCGATTGTCCTTTAATTGGAAAAACTCCTTTATGCCCTTGCTGCTGTAGTAAAAAATGAGGTGTGACAGCTCTGACGACTCTGCTGGGGACGAACCCAGAATCTATGGTTCAGGGTTCAGAATTCGAGCTTAGATAAATTGCTGTATTTGGTTGTATCTGATTTTCCTACATGTTTTGTGCTGAATGTGCTAAATGTTACCGCTTTGATATTATCTGAACTGTATATAAACTGTGCCGACACCCTTCTCTCTTCACCTCCGGGGATGTGCTTACTGGTTGAGACTCCCTATTCTGTTAGTGTCATACCTTGAAATAAGAAAGATGTCGGACAAGTTACTAAGCCGGATGGCCTTTTGGTTCCCGAAAAGTTGCCCCCTCCTCGACTCGAGTCGTCCGCTCGGGTACACAGTCTAGAACACCGACCCAGGTTTTGAATATAGAATAACGTGACTTCATGCCGGATCCCTAGTAGGAACGATTATTTGCATCATGCTGCATTTGATTTGGGGACTCAACACAGGGGTTGGGTCCGTCTAGGGCTAGCAACCTGAAATGAAAGGACCATCCTGATGCATCCTACTTGCTCTGTACATATATTTGTTTCGAACCTGCATGTTGACCGGTCTCTGAATCTCGAAAAAAAAAAGAAAAAAAAAGAGAGAAATAACAGAAAAACCAAGTACTGTCGAAACTCTGCCGAAATTTTGAGAAAACGAAAAAAAGGAAAATAGGAAAAAAGAGTCTTTTATTTTCGGACAATTGTCTGTTGAAAAGAAAATGGAAAAGAGTCTTTATTTTAGTTTGGAAAAATAGGTTGTTTTATTGTTTGTTGAAAATGAAAAAAAGAAGTCGTTATTTTGTCTTGGTTTCAAAAAATAGGATAGGAAAATAGTTTGTTTTGCCATGAAAAATGAAAATCAAAAAGAGTCTTGTTTTAAAATGGTTCGGTTAATTCGCCCGAACTACGCCGGTTTGATTCTCACAGGGGGTGAGATACGTAGGCAACCCTCATCGGGTCCAACTTTTCCTTTGCAAAAATAGCCAAAAAATGTCAAAAATTTTATTTTCGTCGTAAATAAGTTGGGTGATGCCGTTTTGTCAAAAATAGCCAAATGTTCCCAAACGGAACGCCGGAAGGCTGCCCTTGCATAAATAGCCACCTTTGGTCATGTTTTCATTTTTTGACCCTCACAGCCTTAAGTTTTCGTCCTCGAGGCGTTGAAAGGCCGTGTTGCAATACCGGGTCTTTTATCTTAATTTGAAAAAATATAAGTAAAGAGTTGTAAATAAGTCAAGTATGGCCGTCTTGTCATAAATAGCCGAATGTCCCCAAAAGGAACGCTGGAAGGCTGACTTTGCAAAACGACCATCTTGGTCAATTTTTGATTTGTGACCGGTTGACTTTCGCAGCCTTAAAATCTTTGTTCCCGAAGTGCTGAAAAGCCGCGTTCGAGAATCGAGTTCTTCATTTTTAAAGTTTGAAAATATATAGGTAATTTTGAGTCGAAAATATAGATAGTTTTTTTTTGAGTCGAATAAAAGTTTTTCTTTTGCTTAATCGCCTTAATAAATGTGCAGGATGAGCACGATGCTAAATGAACCCTTTTCAATAATGACCAAAATCCCTTTTGAGTTGCGATTATGGTGGAATGATTTAGGAAAAGAAGGGCAAGACGAAGTGAAAAAGTATTTGAAAGATCTCCCGGATTTATTAGACATTCAGCCTCAGGGGGATATTATCAGGGCGTTGGTCGCTTGTTGGGATTCGGCACATAATGTATTTCATTTCTCGGACTTTGAGCTCACCCCGACATTGGAAGAAATAGCGGGGTACATCGGAAGTGATCAAGCTCCGTTGAGGTTCAACTACTTAATTGCTCCCAGGGCCGTTACCGTACACCGGTTTTTGGATTCCTTGAAAATACCCCGAACAGTTCATCATCCAGATTTTGCAAAGGGTTTCTGCAGTTTTCGCTTCATATATGATAGATATGGCCACGTGGGCGGGTTCAATAATCCAGACTTTAAGCTATGCAGTAGAAGTAACCGACAAAAATGGGAGGAACACAGACGGGTGGCTTTTATGATAGCCTTTTGGGCCTCATAGTATTCCCAAGGAAAGATGGAAATATTGATTTGAAAGTAGTTGGGGCCGTCAGTACCTTGCAAACCATGGGGAAAAACACTTTAGCACCTATGATCGTGGCTGACATCTTCCGGGCTCTCACGACTTGCAAAGTTGGGGGCAAATTTTTTGAGGGATGTAACTTGTTGTTACAAATGTGGATGACTGAGCATTTGTGCCCCCGCTCTCAGCTCTTGAGTTATGGTTCGTTTGAGAAAACTTGTATAGGAGAATTTTACACAAGAATCAAAGGGGCTAGTCTACCTGAAGGAGTCGCGGCTTGGACATCATTATTTCAGACCCTCACTGCCAGCCAGATACAGTGAGTGCTCGGATGGTTGCCTGTCGAAGAAGTCATATATATGCCAGCAGCCAGGCCACATTTTTTGTTGATGGGACTCAAAAGCATCCAGCCCTATGCACCATATCGGGTTCTGAGGCAACTCGGGAGGTATCAAGTAGTACCGAAAGATGAAGATCTGAGTACCCAAGTGGTCGAAATTAGTCCTGACGGTCGGTTCACCGAAGAAGAAGTTCGCCAAATCTGGAGTGAGTGTCAATATTTGATGGCGAACACTTGTGTGTCAGATAGGGCTAAAGGGGAAGTTGCCCCGGGGTATCATGATTGGTTTAGAGGTGACGTGGCATGCAGGAGACCGGATAAAAGACCTCATCTCGAAGATTTCGCCGAGTCGTCCCAAGAGCAGTGGGACTGGTTAGCAAAGGAAGAAGGCTATCGAGTTGAGATTGGTAAGCTGAAGCAGCAAGTTGAGAGTTTGAAGTTTGAGAACAGTGTACAGGTTGCCGCAGATCAAGGTGAGAAGAACAGACTGGCTCGAGAAAACGAGGCACTTAGGGCCCAAATCCGGCAATTGCGGATAACCATCGATAAGCAACCAAGGAGCCGATCATATGAGCAATTGATAAAAAGATTGGAAAATGAAGTCAGGGAATGGCGGGATGAATTAGAAAAATCTGAGAATATCATGGCAGAGCTTAAAGTGCAGTGGGCTACAAGAACAGAGGAGCGTCGCCAGTACTTGAATCAGTTGAAAACGGACCATGAGAAAATTGTTGTCAATTTAAAGAGAAAAGTGGTTGCCCTTGAGGGTAAAGCGGTTAGGCAGGCTAGAAATTTTGGAATTGAAAGTGGACATTGTTACGTCTTGTTGGCCCAAATGGAGGTAGAAGTGCAGCAATTGCAAGATCAACACCTGCAGGACTCTCGAGCTTTAAAGACGTGCAACGATCAGATAAGACGCTTGCTTATAGAAAAGAAGCAAACAAAAGACAGGATTAGAGCCATTGCTCATGCCATTTTCAGGAGATGTCGGGTTTGTGAAGACATGACCTATACTACTTTTGTCTCTGCAGTAATGATCTATATGAAGCGAACCATGAATGAATTAGAGCAGCTTGAAAGGGATTTGGATCCTAGGCCCGCGGCGAGGCCGAATGACGCCCCGCAGACACCTAAGTTTGAAGCACTAGAGTATGCATAGTCCGTGTCGGTAGTTTTCTACCTTTTGAGTCTGTCTTTTGTCTGTCCGTTATCTTTTCAGGTCAAGTATGTTTGCAGTCTTAGAGTCTGTGTTTGCTTTTAGTTTGCGTCTGTTAGTTTCATTCCGAAAAGTGTTTAGTTTGTAATAGTTTGTTTTAGTTATGAAAATTGAAAATTTCAAAAAATTCTTATTTCCACCCTTTATTTTTGCATTTATTTTCACGAACTACGCTTGGTCTGATTCGTGCGGGGTCACGATACGTAGGCAATCTCCATAGGATTCGATCGTAATCGTAAGAAAAGGAAAAAAAAACAAAGAAAGAGAGAAATAAAGAAAAGAGTAGAAAAACAAAAAGAGAAAGAGAAAGCAAGAAATGAGCGAGAACACAAAAGAGAAAGAAATAGAAGAAAGAAAAGAGCACAAGAGAGGGATAAGGTGATGAAATTTGAAAGAAAGGTAAAAAGAAACAAGGAACGAAATGCCAGGATGACGCATGCAATCGAGCAAACACATAATAGAAATGATTAACTGTATAAGTGCATTCATGCCAACGTGCGGTTGTCAAATCTGTTAAGACTTAATCGCTAACAAAGTGGTTGTCTAAATGTGTGAGTCCATGCAGGTGGTTAGTCGATTGGCAGTTCTGGAAACTCACCCGTACAACACCCGGTCGAAAGATAAAGTAAACATGACAGGACAGGACTCGGAAGTCAGCCTCGTGGACCCTTTAAATGAAGTTGAGGTAACAGATGTGGGTGCTATGAAAGAAGAGATGAGGAAACTAAAAGCGCAAATGGCCGAAATGCATCGGGCATGGTCTCAGGGACATCCGACACCACTATACCCCGCTAATCCATCTTACATCCCACCTCTGGCTCAGGCTCAGGAGCCCACCACTCCCCACGCATCTTCAGCCTTCCCCTATCACACCCAGGGCTATGGTACCACTTCATACGCCCCTCCAGCTCCAACACCCAAACAAAACCCTCCCCCACCTATGGGTCCAGTCTTCATGGCACCTCCCCCAGCCACGTTACATAGATCGTCCAGTGAGCCGCTATTCCAAGCTCACGACACCCAAATTTACCCTCCTGAACCCACTTTTAAAACGCCTGAGCCATATTCCTATACTCCCCATTTTGAAATCCCGGGAGAAGTTGAGAAACCGGTTAAGAATGCAGAACAGGAGGAGGTGATTCGTAAAGTCAAAAGCATGGAGCAATCCTTCAGGAACATGCATGGTTTAGGCAACCAAGTCAGCGTTGCATACAAAGATTTGTGCCCTTTCCCTGATGTTCAGTTGCCTGCGGGGTTTAAAATACCGAAGTTTGACTTGTATGAGGGGCACGGTGACCCAGTAGCCCATCTGCGTGGCTTTTGTAGCAAGATGAGAGGCGCTGGGGGGAAGGATGAATTGTTGATAGCATATTTCGGTAAAAGCTTGAGCGGGTCCGCGCTGGAATGGTACACGATATAGGACCCCGGCCGATGGTATACATGGCATGATTTGGCACAGGCATTCATTGGCCATTTTCAGTATAACCTTGAGATAGTCCCCGATCGTCTGTCATTGTTGAAACTGGAAAAGAAGCCCGGGGAAAGTTTTAGAGAGTTTGGTTTCCGCTGGAGGGAACAAGCAACAAGGGTTGATCCTCCGATGAGGGAGAGTGAGATGGTAGATTACTTCTTGCAAACATTGGAGCCTACCTATTTTGGTCATCTAGTGACATCTGTCGGAAAGTCGTTTAATGAAGTGGTAAAGATGGGAGCCATGATTGAAGAGGGATTGAAGTCTAACAAAATCTTGAGCTACTCGGCATTGAAAGCAACCACCCAGGCCATCCAAAGCGGTACTGGTGGTGTGCTCGGAAAGAAGAAGAAGGAAGAAGTTGCTACGGTTGAAACTAGTACTTGGTCCAGGCCCAATAACCCTCCACCCTACTACAACCAACCCAGACCCCACCATCTAAATTATCTATATACCCCGTATGGCCCACCACAACATTACTACCCACCACCAGAACCACACTTTTCTATCCACCACGCCCAGACATACACTCAGCCTCCGGTGCACCCGCAATGGCGTGCACCGGTTCTCCAAAACACATATTCACCTCCACAAAACACCTATCCACCTCCCAGGGCTAGTAGACCAGGAACTGGCTTTCACCCAAACCAAGCTTTTAGAAATGAGAAGGCCCCGAAACAAAAAACATTTACTCTGTTGGGAGAATCTTACACCTCTCTTTTCCACAGATTGAAACAGTTGGGAATGTTGACCCCAATTGAGCCCAAAGTACCAAATCCCCCTCCCAGAAACCTGGACCATTCCGTTAGCTGTGAGTACTGCTCAGAGATGTCGGGGCATGATACTGAGAAGTGTTGGAAATTGAAGAACGCGGTGCAGGAACTTATTGATAATTGCCGTATTGAGGTACAGGCTCCGGAGGCGCCAAACATTAACCAAAACCCGTTGCCAGCACATCATGAGACTAACATGATTGAACTGATACATAAGGGAGCAGAGCCTAAAAATCCCTCGCATACGGTCATGATGATCCGTTCTATTGAAGCCAAGGGAAAGGCAGTTGAGTTAAAGCCAGCAATTCAGCCGGAAGATATAAAAGACGAGCCGGTGGTAGTAATGGGGAAAGGGCCATTTGTCAATGCAAAAAAGCCAGAGCCAACCAAGTTAGTGGTAACAGGGGCATCATCTGCGCCCGTGGTTGTTGTGAAAGGGCCCTACATAGAACCAGTTGTCATAAAGCCGGTAGTCCAATTACCCGTGGCTGATAGCAAAGCCGTCCCGTGGAAATATGACAAGGTAGTGGTGACATACAAAGGAAAGGAAATTGAGGAAGAGAGTTGTGAAGCACAAGGATTAACCCGGTCGGGACATTGTTTTGCTCCCGAAGAGTTGAGAAAAGCTAGGGGCGCTAAAGACAATCCAGTGCTAATCAAGAAGTCTGTGACGGAAGAAGAGGTAGAGGAATTTCTGAAAAAGATGAAAGTGCAAGATTATTCCATTGGTGAACAATTGAGAAAAACACCGGCCCGGATCTCGTTGTTTCATTATTGATCCATTCTGACGAGCATTGCTGAGCTTTGATGAAGATATTGAATGAAACTCATGTGCCCGACAAAATTTCAGTGAACCATCTGGAGACAATTGCCAACAAAATCTTTGAGGTAAACAGGGTAACATTTTCTGATGATGAATTGCCTGTGGAAGGCACAGAACACAATAAAGCTCTCTACTTGACGGTCAAGTGTGAAGATTCAATGGTTACTCGGGCGTTGATCGATAACGGGTCAAGTGCTAATATTTGTACGTTGTCCACATTGAACAAGTTAAAGATTGATGATGATAGAATCCGCAAAAATAGTATTTGTGTTCGAGGGTTCGACGGAGGGGGAACAAACACAGTGGGGGATATTATACTCGAATTGACTATTGGCCCAGTCGAGTTCACTATGGAATTTCAGGTGTTGGATGCTGCAGTATCCTACAATCTTTTGTTGGGTCGACCATGGATCTACGCGGCCAAAGCAGTGCCTTCTACATTGCACCAAATGGTCAACTTCGAGTGGGACAGACAAGAAATCGTGTTATATGGGGAAGATCCCACATGCACCATGAATGATGCCATTGTGCCCTATATAGAAACTGAAGATGATAAGGGACCATGGGTTTATCAGGTCTTTGACACGGTCCCGGTGAATAGAGTGCCCGAGGGTAAAAGCATTCCATGTCCTAGGGTGGCAGCTGCGACCGTCATGGTAGTATTAGAAATGCTGAGTAATGGGTTTGTGCCAGGAAAAGGTCTGGGGGTTGAGCTTCAGGGCATTGTTCAACCTATTTCTCTGCCCAAAAATCTAGACACCTTTGGACTAGGGTTCAAACCAACAGCGGCAGATGTTAGAAGGGCTCGTAAATTGAAAAAGAAAGCTTGGGTTCTTCCCAAACCGATTCCACGCTTGTCCAGGTCCTTTGTCAGGCCGGGTGGCAAGAAACAGTCATTGGAAAAGGTGTCGGGTCCACTGATTGGTGCAGAGGGGAACTTGGATAAGGTGTTCGAGAGGGTATTTGCTGAAGTGAACATGGTTGAGGCTGGAGAAGGGTCAAGCAGAGCAGATATACAGTACATCGGACCATATGCTAACATCAACAATTGGGAAGCTATTCCTCTTCCAATTCGGAGGGAGTCGTGGTAGTGGGTTTTGTTTTCCTTTTGTCACCTGGATTTTTCCAGGGTTTGTAATTCAGTTGCTATGTTCCGTCCGTTTGGATGAGTTAAAACCCTGTTATCTTTACATTCAATGAAATGCAATTTTCTTCTTTCTTCATTCCTAATTTTGTTTCCATTTTCTTTTCTTTTCTTTTTGTACAGTTCTTTTTATGTTGATATCAATGATATGACATGCATGAGGAATCTTCGGCCCAGTTTTAAAAGCCAATCTAGCTCAGAAACAATAATACAAGAAATCGCGTGTGATGATGGGGTGGATTGTAACGACGATGAGGCTTATGAGGAAATTAGTAAAGAATTAAGTCACTTTGAAGAAAAACCCAAACCTAACCTAAATGACACAAAAGCAGTTAATCTAGGGGACCAAGACAATGTGCGGGAAACTAAAGTAAGTGTTTATCTGGAGCCACAACTCAAGGAGGAGATAACTAAAGTATTGCATGAGTACAAAGATGTTTTTGCATGGTCGTATGATGATATGCCAGGTCTAAGCACTGATTTGGTGGTTCACAAATTGCCCACTGATCCGGTATTCCCTCCTGTCAAGCAGAAGTTGAGAAAGTTCAAAACGGACATAAGTGTAAAGATCAAACAAGAAATTACCAAGCAATTTGATGCAAAGGTCATTCGGGTTACACGGTATCCCACTTGGTTAGCTAATGTTGTGCCTGTGCCGAAGAAAGATGGCAAGACTAGGGTGTGTGTCGATTATCGAGATCTTAACAAGGCGAGTCCAAAAGACAATTTCCCACTGCCCAACATCCATATACTAATTGACAATTGTGCCAAACATGATATTGGTTCTTTTGTGGATTGTTACGCGGGTTATCATCAAATTCTAATGGATGAGGAAGATGCAGAAAAGACGGCATTCATCACACCGTGGGGAACGTATTGTTATCGGGTCATGCCGTTTGGTTTGAAAAATGCTGGGGAAACTTATATGAGGGCTATGACAACAATATTCCATGATATGATACATAAGGAAATCAAGGTATATGTGGATGATATGATCGTGAAGTCTAGACAGCAGTCCGACCATGTCAGAGATTTGAGAAAGTTCTTTCAAAGGCTTCGTAGGTACAATCTTAAGCTCAATCCTGCAAAGTGTGCTTTCGGGGTGCCATCTGGGAAGTTGTTGGGGTATTGAATTAGACCCGTCGAAGATCAAAGTTATTCAGGAATTGCCACCTCCAAGAAATAAAACTGAGGTGATGAGTTTGTTAGGAAGATTGAACTATATCAGTAGGTTCATTGCTCAGCTCACGACAACTTGTGAGCCGATTTTCAAATTGTTGAAGAAAGACGCTGCAGTCAAATGGACTGATGAATGTCAGGAGGATTTTGATAAGATAAAGGGGTATTTGTCGAACCCACCCGTGTTGGTCCTGCCAGAACCAGGGATGCCTTTCATTCTATATCTGACGATTTTGGATAATTCATTCGGATGTGTACTGGGGCAGCATGATGTTACGGGTAGAAAGGAGCAGGCTATCTACTATCTCAGCAAGAAGTTCACATATTACGAGGTTAAGTATACTCATCTGGAGAGAACATGTTGCGCCCTAACTTGGGTGGCGCAGAAGTTGAAACATTATTTGTCATCCTACAACACTTACCTCATATCTCGCTTGGACCCATTGAAGTATATTTTTCAGAAGCCTATGCCTACAGGGAGGCTTGCAAAGTGGCAGATCCTGCTTACAGAGTTTGACATTATCTATGTGACACTGACTGCAATGAAAGCACAGGCACTAGCCGATCATTTGGCTGAGAACCCTGTCGACGAAGATTATGAACCTTTGAAAACTTATTTCCCTGATGAAGAAGTGATGCACATTGATGAATTGGAACAAGCTGAGAAGCCGGGATGGAAACTTTTCTTTGATGGGGCTGCAAATATGAAAGGCGTGGGAATAGGAGCCGTACTTATTTCTGAAACAGGTCAGCATTACCTTGTTACAACTCGGCTTCGTTTTTACTGTACGAACAACATGGCAGAATATGAGGCGTGTATATTGGGATTGAGATTAGCTGTAGATATGGGTATACGGGAAGTCTTGGTCATGGGTGACTCAGGCCTACTAGTACACCAAATTCAAGGAGAATGGGAAACACGGGATTTAAAACTTATACCGTACCGGCAATGTCTGCATGAGCTTTGTCAGCGGTTTCAGGCTATAGAGTTCAGGCACATTCCAAGGATTCATAATGAGGTTGCCGATGCTTTGGCTACTTTGGCGTCGATGTTGTATCATCTAGATAAGGCTTTTGTTGACCCGTTGCAGATTCAGGTCCGTGATCAACATGCTTACTGTAATATGATAGAAGAGGAACTCGACGGCGAGCCGTGGTTCCATGATATCAAAGAGTACATCAGGACGGGAGTATATCCGGTACAGGCCACCGGTGATCAGAAAAGAATGATTCGGCGATTGGCAAGCGGGTTTTTCTTTAGTGGAGGAGTGTTGTACAAAAGAACTCCAGACCTCGGTTTGTTGAGATGCATGGACGCAAGACAGGCCACATCTATCATGACTGAGGTACATTCCGGAGTTTGTGGACCGCATATGAGTGGGTACGTTCTGGCAAAAAAGATTCTCCGAGCAGGTTATTATTGGCTCACTATGGAGCGGGATTGTATCAGTTTTGTGCGTAAATGTCATCAGTGCCAAGTGCATGGAGATTTGATTCATTCTCCACCATCAGAACTACATACGATGTCCGCACCATGGCCTTTTGTTGCATGGGGCATGGATGTTATTGGGCCAATTGATCCAGCAGCATCAAATGGACACAGGTTTATTCTGGTAGCTATAGACTATTTTACCAAATGGGTGGAAGCTAAGACGTTCAAGTCTGTGACTAAGAAAGCTGTGGTCGACTTCGTGCACTCAAATATCATCTGTCAGTTTGGGATTCCGAAGGTAATCATCACGGATAATGGGGCTAATCTTAATAGTCATTTGATGAAGGAGACATGTGAGCAGTTTAAGATTACCCATAGGCATTCTACTCCATACCGTCCCAAGGCAAATGGTGCGGTTGAAGCAGCTAATAAGAATATAAAGAAAATACTCCGGAAGATGGTTAAAGGGTCTAGATAGTGGCATGAGAAATTACCTTTTGCATTATTAGGGTACCGCACCACCGTTTGTACCTCGGTGGGGGAGACTCCTTATTCATTGGTGTATGGCACTGAGGCAGTAATACCTGCAGAGGTGGAAATCCCGTCTCTGCGAATCGTTGTGGAGGCTGAGATCGATGATGATGAATGGGTGAAAATCCGCCTTGAGTAGTTGAGCTTGATTGACGAGAAGAGATTGAAATCAGTGTGTTATGGTCAATTGTACCAACGAAGAATGGCAAGAGCATACAACAACAAAGTGCGTCCAAGGAAATTCGAAGTCGGACAGTTAGTACTGAGGCGGATTTTGCCTCATTGGGCTGAAGCAAAAGGAAAATTTGCCCCAAATTGGCAGGGACCATTTGTAGTAACCAGAGTGTTGTCTAACGGTGCATTGTATTTGACAGATGTAGAAGGGAAATGTATAGAAATGGCCATCAATTCCGATGCGGTCAAGAGATATTATGTATGATTTCTTTATTTTTGAATGTATCTGTTTGTATTTGGCATATCTTAAAGATTGAAATGACGAAGGCGTTTTGTCCTGCTATCCAAATACTTTTATCCCTTGTCATCCCCTTTGAGCCTTACTTATATTTCATACCCCTCTTTCAGAATCAATGACACTATCAAGGAACACAGGTGCCGAACATAAAAGAAAGAAAAGAAAAGCAAAGGAAAAAGAAAAGAAAAGGAAAGAAAAGAAAAAAAAAGAAAGAAGAAGGAAAAAAGAAGAAAAAAGAGAAAATGAAAAGTGAAGGAAAAGAGAAAGAGAAGAAAAGAAAAAGAAGAAAAGAAAAGGAGAAAAAGAGGAGAAAAGAAAGGAAAAGAAGAAGAAAAGAAAGAAAAGGAAAGAAAAAACACACAACAACAAAGGTAATTATGATACAGTGAACTACGTTTGACTTGATCCCGAAAGGGTACGTAGGCAGCCTTACTCTGAGGTTCAGTCATACCAAAATAAAAATCCAAAAATCTCCAAGCAAGAAACTGGGGCAGAAGTTGTGATTGTTGTGAAAAGTTGGATTCCGAAAGTTGTAATTTGAACCCATTTGAATTGTTTTTGAGCCTTTTATACCTTTTTTTCTAACCCAATCCAAAAGCCTATATTACGGTCCAAAGAAAGACCTTCTGATCAATTTTTGAAAAATGCCAAGTTGAGCAGGTAGCGGTAATTCGTGGCAATGGCAACACTCTGGTTCAAGCAAGAAGAACAAAAGATAAAAATGAGAGAGTCTTATGGGTGAAAACCCTCACGGGCACCGTAAGGCGATGGGAGCTGAGAGAGAATAAAATGAGAGAGTCTTAGTGGTGAAAACCTTCACGGGCACCTCAAGGCGAAAGTGAGTTGAGAAATGGAAAACTGAGAAAGGTCTATTGATGGAAACCGTTTCGTGGTACCGCAGGAAAACAAGGTTAAGGTCTGGGTAATTCAAACAATTGATGGAAGTTCTGGGCAATGAGTTATGGCAACTGAGAGTTGTTTAGTTGGATCGGTTGGGCCGATTAGTCCGAAATGCATGTCATGACCATTGGTGTCAGCTGTTCCGGTCAGATAAGTTTCTTTTCTTTACTTCATTTTTAGTAGTCATCAGGTTTTGGATTCTTCTTATCCTTAACCCGTAAAACCATTGCATTTCATTCTCTTTTGGGGGTTTTGTTTGTCTAAATGTTCTAATGTCAGTTATATTCAAAAGCAAGTGGGAAAGGACTTCAAGGCTCACTACCAGCTTCCGAAATTGTGAAGCACAAACGTGGTCAGAGCATGTCAAAAACAACATGATGTCAAGTGGAATACAGGGAATTAACGGAAGTTTCATCGGTGGAATGATTGGGAAATGTCGTGAGAAATGCAAAGGTTCAAACAAAAGGGTCAGAAAAGTGAAATAACAGCATGGGTGTAAAACATTTAGGTCGCCAGAGGTTGGGGAATTTAAAAGTTGGTCAGAAAGTCAAGCGGTTCAGGGTCAGTGCGTGGAAGTCAGTCAACACAAAGCAATGCAGGGGAAGGATTTTTCAGCAAGAATGCCATCAACTAACCACCATTTTAAACTAACGGAATTTTCTTTGATTGAAACAGAGGCAGAAAGTTAGTTGTCGAGGAGGAATTCTCCGTGAGGGAAGAGCAGGTATTAACCCAGTTTAATCGCAAGTGTGGCATGGTTAAAATACAAGAAAATGAAGAGTAGCATAGAGAGATGTAAGTTGTTTCAGGTCTGCATTTTAGAGCAAATTGCACAGTGTTGAGGTGGGGAACCCGCCCCTATAACAGAGGAATACATCTCAGTATGTAACTTTTAAAAGCATGCAAGTTTTAGTTTTTAACCCTTGTTAGTAGGTGGTAACAAGCCCCAGTTTCCCCAAACTGGGGCAGAAAGTTTTCTTGGTTCGTTTATTTTTGTGAAATCAGGAACCCGTCTGGATAATAGAGGAATACATTTCAAGCTCAGAAGTCAGGAGTCCGCCTGGAGAATAGAGACATTCAATTTCAAATTCAGAAATCAGGAGTCCGCTTGGAGAACAGAGACATACAATTCAAATTTCAAGCAATCAGGAGCCCGCCTGAAGAACAGAGGTGATACAATTCAAATTTTAGTTATCAATCAATTTCTTGTCTAATTTGAAATCAGGAGTCCGCCTGGAGAACAAAGACATTCAAATTCAAAATTCAGAAGTCAGGAGTCCGCCTGGAGAACAGAGACATACAATTCAAATTTTAAGCAATCAGGAGCCCGCCTGAAGAACAGAGGTGATACAATTCGAATTTTAGTTTTCAATCAATCTCTTGTCTAAATTCGAAATCAGGAGCCCGCCTGGAGAGTGGAGGTATTAAAATTTTTAAGTAGTTGAAGTCAGGAGCCCGCCTGGATAACAGAGGAATACATACAGTTCAAGTTTCAGAAGTTGGGAGCCCGCCCAGATAACAGAGGAATACATTCAAGTTCAAGTTTATTCAAGTCCCGCAAGTTGAAGGGAAAGAACGACATCTTAGTTAGCAATCTGGAGTAGCAACGATGGATTTCATCAGAGGAACGCAAGACGATAAGGAAGTACAAAAACAAGTTTGAAGATTTTAGACAGGATCTTGTAATTCATAGTTTATAGCTTAGTCTAACTTCTTTTATTTTTTACACGGTGTAATAAGGGAGGTCAGCAAGCAGTAGCAGCAGCAGTCGCAGTAAAATCACAGCTCCTGGTAGTCCCAGCTACCAGACATTCCCGAACTACACTGACCTGATTCCTGTTTAGCCCAGGATATATAGGCAACCACTGAAGCAGGGTGCGGTCAAACTTTCCAAAAATGCTTCACACGGAATTTTCAAACGGGCAAAATCGCTCGTATTTGCTCACTTGTCTTTGCACGAAAACTCTTCGTGTTTCCGAGCAAAGAGGGGAAGCTGTGAGCACGTGATTTTTGCCCTATATATGAATAATTCCCAAAAATTCAAACAAAATAATTTTTTCTTTATTTTTACAATTTTTGTGAATTTTGGTGTCATTTTGGGTTAATTGTTAGCATTTTATTTGTGCATTTTTATTCATATGAAAATACAAAAATACGCATTTGCATTGAGGATTTAATTTCATATTTTAGTGATTAATTGGTAATTTAAAGTTGTTTCATATAAAGAAAATGTCAAAAAAAAATGCGCACTTTTTAATTTGTAGAAATTATTTTAATTTTCGTTTTACAAAATAGAATTTAGTTCATTTTGGAAAATCAAGTAATAATTTTAGTATTAATCTAGTCCATAAATTTTATTTGTCATTTTAAAACAAAAAAAATATAAAAATTACAAAGTAAGGAAAAGGAAAAAATAAAGCAAGAGGGAACAATTGATTTAAAAGAAAGGATAAAGAAGAGGGTTGTCTCTATTAAAAGCCAATTGGGCTCAGTTGTGACCAAATTCCCAGCCCAAACCCACTCAGCCGGCCCAAGTCTCTTCCCTTTAACCCGGTCCGCCCTCGTCAGAACCCAAACGACGTCGTTTTGGGGAGTGATCTCAACCGTTGGTTTTTGATCAGACGGTTGAGATCATCCTATGATGTTTGGTATTAATATGTCCGAACGATCCTCCCCACCCCCTCAATCGTCTCTCTCACACGCTCTCACCTCAGAGACGAGGTCACCGACTCCGTCCTAAGTCGCCGCCGGAAATCGCCCTACGGCGGCGTTCGAGCTCCAAATACACCCAAAATTTCACCATATACACCTCTCCTCCTCCCCTTCCTATATCCAAGCTCAATTTCTTTCGAATCACAACCCATCTCCTCGAATCTTAGATCGAAAATCCGGTCAAAAACCCTAACTCATCCAATCTGGCTCAAAATCACACCACACCATCCCCAGACTTCCCTCAACCCAAATCCATGACCATCTTCCTTCGAATCTCGGTGAAGCGGCTCGAATTTCAAATCTAAGAGTTTCCGACCAAAACCTTAACCCCAAATCTTTGTGATTTTGGACCGTAATATCCTTAACCATGTGTTCTCTTGTAAAAACACATGGTTAGGGATGTTGCGTGTCAAGAATCTGGAAAGATTCGAACGGCAGTGGTTGACCGGAGTTTTCTCTCCGTCGGTGAGTTTCTCTCCAACTTTCTAAGCTCGATTTCCATCAGTGTAGCCTAACAGTCTCTTCTTCTTCTCTATTTGATTTGATCGATTGTGGAAATTGTTCATGGTTAATTCTGATTTTTACTTGTTTTAGTCTAATTTTATTAGTTAAATTAGTTCGTGTTTCTATGCTTTATCAGTTTAGCCGTTTCAATTAACAGTAGGACCTAGGCTCTGAATCATCGTTAGTTTAATTAGTCAGTTGGATTAGTAGTTTATTGATAGTACTTTAGTGTCATTCATGAATAATAGGATTTATTAGTTGAATGCAGTGGTATTAATGTTAATTCAATGCATGTATGGATTCTTGTTCTGATTTTTCCAGGCCTTTGTTCTGTTCTTCTCTTTTGTCCGTTTCTTGCTTATGGATTGATGATTCCGTGATTAGTTGTTAGCTTAGTCTATTCTCATTGTTGATGATTACTTTCGTGTGATTATTGGCTTGGTAGAGTGTGCATTAGGATTAATTGGTAGTATGATTCAGCTTGAATATTTTGCATTAGAGGTGAACCTGGTTGGTTATAGCTGAACAAAATCTTTTATTTTGACTAACTTTAATTAAATTCTAGCCAGGGTAAGGGATTGGGATCAATCGATTCCAGTCTGCAATTTTCCGACTATTGGAAGGGCATTTTAGGGATGGAAAAGGGTAGTTTCTTTAGGAATAGTAATTTCAAAACAGGGGTAAGGGTAGTAAAGGAATTGCCTAGCTAAAAGAGCACCCTAGGGCCTTCTAGAAGGGTACTTTAGTATAGATGGTAGCACTATAGAGGTATTTGCTTGCTTAGCAAGTGAAAAATAGAGGGACCAAACTGAAAATAAGGAAGGGCTAATTTGTAAAGTCTAAAATCTGATAGAACCCCATTGTGCCTATAAAAAGGCATGTTCAATGCCTTCATTCCCAAGTTTTGATCTCTAAATATTCCTCCCAAAAATACTCCTCTAGCCTCACAGATCTGAAATTCAAAATTTCAGATCCAAAACCCCTTTAGCTTAGCTTTCTTCAAAGGAAAAAACAAAAACAATAGAAAACCTTCAAAAATCCAAAAAAAGTACTGTTCCATTAGACAATTCAGGTTAATTTTGACTTTTAGTTATTGATCTTCATTCTTCTAGTTCAATACTTGGATTTTGAAACTTCAAATGTTCTCTTGTTTGATTTCGAGCAATTTTGGGTCTGTTTAAACTGGTTTTGGATGAGTTTTGGATTTGCTGAAGTATTCTGGTGCATTTCGAGCTTATTTGAGTGCATTTCAAGTGGTCTTTGGGTGGATTTGTTAGTTTCTGTCTGATTGTTGAATATTTCTGGATTTCTGAATCCATTCCTGGGCTGCTCGTTGTTTTATACTGCTGAAAATTGTTATTGTTGTTGCTGCTCGTCTATTTGCCTTAGCTTGACCTCTTCTCCTTCACTTTTTATTCGAATTCCAGGTACAAACTCGAGACTGACTTAATGTAATTCCTTCATGAAGTGGAAATGCAGTTATTGTTGATCTTCATTTAAGCTTTCACTGTTTTATTAGTTAGTTGCATTACAACTAGTTCTAGGATTTTTGGATGAATTCATTGTTTTAGCTTATTTGTAGTAGACTGTTTAGACTGTTAATGTATAATGGACTGACTGGATTGTTAGAATAGCAATTATTCATTAGCCTTCTTAGTTTAGTTTCATTTTGTAGCATAATTTTGAAATCAGAATCTAGGTAGAACATAAAAGTGATTTTGGAAGCCACGAGCCTTATTTGTACTAATAACTGGAAACTGATTATGATTGGTGTTCATATTATTGTGTGTTAATTCGAATCAGGAACCAAAATAGTTGAGATGCAATTGTGTCCAAATGTTCCAATCACCTCGAATTTGTTCTTAAGCCTTATTAATTGATGAACTGTTAGAGGTCAGTTATGTCCAAATTAACAATTGTTTTGGAAATCGAATTAGGACTAATAAGTAGTTTATTGGTAGTTTAAATTGATGATCATCACCATTTAGTCTTAAATACCTTAGTTGATTCGTTAACGGTAATACATGCTCCATTAGTGTCACGTTTTGCTAGAATTAGTTCATCAGCTTTCTCTGAGTTTGTTTAACTGTGAATATTGTTTGAATCTTGACTCACATTGGTTGAAATTGAAAGTTTGGGCCAACAATGGCCTGCTGAAAGTATCTGAGCCCTCTTCCCTTTTAGTTTAATTGATTTGAGGCCACAAATACCATAATGAGAGGCTTGGGCCCAAGGACAATATTAGAGGACCAAACTTGGACAAACTCGAAGGCCACACTCGTTTGTTGCCGACCAAACGCAGAAGCCTAAAGATGCTGAAGGTCTGAACCATGTGGAAGCCTGGGACCTTAAAAAAAATAGTAGCTTAAATAATACTAATCAATTAGGACTTTTATTTTATTATTAGAGACAAATAAAGTAGAGAATCATAGTTGCTTTTAGGTTTGCCCTTTAAATAATAAATGAGATGAGTCCCGTCAAACAAAATACATAAATTGCGGGGCCCTCAATAAATATTTGTGATAAAAACCTTAAAATTTGGGAGGGTTGTATAGTGAATTTCACAGCCTTCCCCAAAATAATAATACGTTGGAATCTTTAGGCATGATTTAATTAAATTACTTTCTTAAATTCGAGTGCGCATTCATGCGGCCCAAATCCAAATCTCGACGAAGTCGAAAGGTGTCGACAACCACGGGTGCATTGGTTGCGACATGGTTCGAGACACATTTTCACGACGTTGCAATTCTTTTAAAAATAATTATAATAAAAGCGGTTCAAAATTAAATAAAAGGCACATAAGCTAGCATGTATTGAAATCATATAACATCAAATACAACAGTTAAGCGACCGTGCTACAACCACGGAGCCCGGAATGCCTAACACCTTCTCTCGGGTTAACAGAATTCCTTACTCGGATTTCTGGTTCGCGGACTGTTAACAGAGTCATAAATTTCCTCGGTTTGGGATTCAACCGGTGACTTGGGACACCATTAATATCCCAAGTGACGACTCTGAACAATCAATAATTAAATCTCGTTCCGATTGTCCTTTAATTGAAAAAATTCCTTTATGTCCTTGCTGGTGTAGTGAAAAAGGAGGTGTGACAATCATGAGTTCAATTTATAACAAAGTCGCATAAATTGAAGGACTACCATGCAACCCATAGGATGAAGCCTCATGACTACTGCATTTTTGCTCTTTACTAGTTAAACTTAAATATTGAGTAAGGAGTGAAGAAAGACAGATACTTCGTCCAATACTGCTGGATTCTCTTCATAGTTAATTGTGGTTCATCATTAAACAGAAGTTCTGGATGCACAGAGGACTACCAAGAAACCAGGGAAAATATGAGGGGAAGGCCAGACCTTGTTTCAATTACAAATGATAGATTTATCTTTTGTATTTTAGGTCGATAAATTATTGCACTTTTACAAATTTGACCTGGTATTTCGAGTATTTCTCTGCTTTAATGTAATGAGCCATCAAAAATTATTGTTTGTCCATATTAATTACAAACAGAGAGAGAATATAAGATTTTGACATAACAACAAGTTTTATATGGACAATGTATTATGCAAATTGAAATGAATAAATTGTAGTAACTAATAAAACCAATAAGATCTGGTTGCCAAAGAAAATTAAAATGAATAGACAGCAACATGGCTGCTTCCCTATTCTTCGGAGACATAGGCCACAATCAATCTCTATTCCCTACAGGGAATGAACAATTTCATGAGATGAGACACAACATCTAGGCCATGAAGCAATGCATCTTTCAGTTAGGATGGAAGTAGGGCGATTCTATTTCCAGAACTTTACTTTGACTGCAACCTTTACTGAATGCAACTTACTTTATTGAGATGAATGAAACCAACCAGCTTTGAATGAGATGAATAAAGTTAAGTTCTAATCAGAATAGACGAAGATTTAAAATGAAGTCATAAAAGAATTTAACTGGTGAACTTGCTGCAAAGGAATTGCTTTTGATTTGTCGGATACGAAAGCAAACTTTCTTGATGTGGAAGTTTGAAGTCATAGTTGCAATTAAGAATTGCAGGCGTTTGTATTGGAAAAAATTGTATTTAAATATAATGGTGACCTGTCGAGACACGTAGACTGGTCAAATAGTCAAAGAATTATAACTAGCCAAGAGGCACGAGTTGAAACAGATACGAGCAAATGGCAGAGGAAGAGGCACGGGCAGGTATACAAATAACCCAGCGCTCGTACCTATCTAAGTCATTTATGTCCGAGAATCAAAAAGAATGAATCTGACAATAGAAAAGAGTGCAGATACGACATTTAATAGGCATTAAATGTGGAAAATGTTAGAGAATTTGTATTGAATGTAATGATTATGTAACGTAGCATCAATGTCTTTAATTACTCATAATAGCCTCATTATGATTTGGGCAAAACGTATATCTCCAAGATATCTATAAAAAAGAGATATCTGATCAATTGTAAGGACACGAAACACTATTGAAATAAACTTTGGTTTACTTGTTTTTCTCTTGATTACTCTCTTGCTACCTAAATTACTTCCTTTTATACATTCTTTTGATTATCAGTAACTCGTGTTCTTCTAAATTCTAGCTTTGACTAAAATTTTATTTTTTGGTTAAACAAATTGGTTCCGTTACCGAAAAACTGATAATCTATTTTCTTTTCACTTAACTTTCCTTGTTGCATCAATTATGTCAAACAACAATGACAACACTCAAGGAAACCAAGAGAACCAACAAAATCAGGGAGATCCACAGAATATTAACACTCAAGTTCCTACTCCACGAGGCTCTCCACGACAATCTCGTGAGGGTACTCCTGATGGGTCTCAAATAAACGAGCATGCTCAATTTGAAAATGCTAAAGTTGTTGATGAAGCTTTGCAGAAATTAATTGCTGCTCATGTCAGCAAAGCCGTTGAGGCACTTGTTAACCAGTTACCTGTTGCAACACCAAATAATAACACTTTGGAAAATCCTCGTTCCGGGCTTGTTAACTCAGGCAGCGGTGGAACTCCCAGTGAATCACAGGAGAGAGAACCAGGTAATGTAATTAATTCTGATTTACAAAATTTAGTACTAACCTTGCGAAACAGCTCAAGGAGCAAAGTGACCGCATAGAGAAGATACCCGGGGTGCCGCCCATAATCAAAGGGGTAGATATGGATAGATATTCACAACAACCCTGGAAGCCAAGTGCTGCTCCACTCCCTATTCCAAAAAAGTTCAAAATGCCTGATATTCCAAAATATGATGGAACAACAGACCCACGAGATCACGTGACTGCATTCTCAACGGGCGTAAAAGGTAACGAATTGACTAAGCAGGAGATTGAATCAGTATTAGTCAAAAAATATGGTGAAACGCTCACCAAAGGAGCGCTAACATGGTATTCTCTTTTACTCGAAAATTCTATAAATTCTTTTGCTAAGCTTGTAGATTCTTTCATCAAAGCACATTCGGGAGCTCAAAAAGTAGAGAAAAGAATGGAGGATATTTTCAAAATCAAGCAAGGGGACTCAGAACTGCTTAGAGAATTCGTGGACAGATTTCAACGTGAAAGAATGACATTGCCATGTGTACCTGACAACTGGGCAGCTATAGCTTTCACAAGTAATTTGAATGAAAAAAGCTCGGAAGCTACGAGGAGACTCAAGGAAAGCCTTCGAGAATTCCCAGCTACAACGTAGAATGATGTTTATAACAGGTATATCACGAAGCTGAGGATTGAAGAAGATACTGTTCCACGATTTCAAAAAGAAGAAAAGGTAAGTTTGAGATGTAAAGAGACCAAAAAAAGATCCGGTAAAATAGGAACGAGCCTTACATGGGACCTGCGGGAAAGGACTCACGGTCAAAGCAGGATAATCAAAAGTACGATCACAGATCAAGAAACATAGAATCATGTTCTTCATCAAGATTCAGGAACGAGCAAAACGACTATGAGTCACGAGATGATGATAGAAATTTAAAAGCGAAATTCGGTGGTTACAACTTTAACGTCAGCACCTCCGAGCTTGTAGTTGTTTTGAGAAGCATGAGAGATAAGGTTCGATGGCCAAAGGAAATGAGATCGAATCCAAACAAGTGCAACCCTGACCATTGGTGCGAGTTTCATAATGACCACGAACATAAAACAGCAGATTGCAGATTTTTACAAAGTGAAGTTGATCATTTATTAAAACAAGGATATCTTATAGAGTTGTTTAGTGAGAAAGACAAGCAATCTTATATGAAGAACAGGCAGGAGCCTCCAAAACCACCTTCTCCCAAAAGAACTATCAACGTTATAAGTGGGGGTGAAGACGTCAATGGTATATCATATACTGCAGCTAACAAAATTTCCAAAGTAACAATTACCCACGGGAAACGGGTGCGGCATGTTTTAGAGGAAGACAACATTACATTCAATGACGTAGATGCAGATAGCGTATTAACCCCTCATAACGATGCACTGGTAATATTTTTAATTGTACATGATACTAATGTAAAACGAGTTTTGATTGATCCAGGTAGGTCTGTGAACATTATTTTGCTAAGAGTATTACGTGAGATGCAAGCTGAAGATAAAATGATACCAAAGGCACATACTCTATCTGGATTTGATAATTCTAGTGTCCTCACAAAAGGAGAGGTAACACTCACCACATTCGCTGAAGGAGTCGTCAAAGATACAAAGTTCCAGGTGGTAGATATGAAGATGGCTTACAACATGATTCTTGGGAGACCATGGATCCACGAAATGGATGTTGTTCCTTCAACCTTGGATCAAGTTATTAAATTTCCATCGCCATGGGGAATCTGTCAAATTCGTGGAGATCAATATACAGCTAGGGCTATCAACTCTGTTGCAGATACAAGCACGAGAAATGAAGGTAAATAGCAATCACAGAAGGCAGTTGAGGATACCACAACACAAAGCTCAACTGAACAAGGGCAAACAGATATAGATTCAAGGCCTGATACCATTCAAGAACCAGAAGAGAATGAAAACATCAAAACAACAATAGATGAATTAGAGCCTGTCGTGTTATTTGCTCAATGGCCTGATAAAAAAGTCTATGTTGGAGCCAATCTTAACCAAGGTATGAGAGGTAAGTTAATTGAATTTTTGAAAACTAACGTGGACTGCTTTACTTGGTCCCACTCTGACATGACAGGAATACCACCGGAGGTGATGACTCATAAACTAAATGAAGATCCATCATACCCTCCTGTCAAGCAAAAGAAAAGAAAGCAAGGAACTTTCAAGAATCAAGTGATTCAAGAAGAAGTCCAAAAATTGCTAAAAATTGATTCCATTCGTGAGGTAAAGTATCCTAACTAGTTAGCTAACACTGTTGTAGTTCCAAAGAAGAACGGTAAGTGGCGGGTTTGTGTAGATTACACAGATCTTAATAAAGCCTGCCCTAAAGATTCTTTTCCACTACCACACATAGATCAATTGATTGATGAAACTGTAGGTCACGAACTATTAAGTTTTTTAGATGCATATTCAGGTTATAATCAGATTAAAATGGATCCGGGAGATGAAGAAAAAACTTCATTCATAACAGACAGGGAAACTTACTGTTATAAAGTAATGCCCTTTGGTCTAAAGAATGCAGGTGCAACGTACAGAGGTTAGTTACCAAAATGTTTCACGAGCATTTAGGAAAGACTATGGAGGTATATATAGATGATATGCTTGTTAAAACTCAGTATTCAAAAGATCACATATCACACTTATCTGACACATTTTCAATTTTGCGCAATTTTAATATGAAGTTAAATCCCGAAAAATGTACATTTGGCATTGCATCAGGTATGTTTTTGGGTTTTCTTGTTTCTAACCATGGTATTGAAGTGAATCCTGCACAGATTAAGGCCATTGAAGAAATCCCTGATATACTTTCAAACAAGAAAAAAGTTCAAAGATTAACAGAGAGAATTGCAGCCTTGGGAAAATTCATTTGTAAATCATCAGAGAAGTGTTTTAAATTCTTCTCAGCCCTTAAGAAGCAGGATCATTTTGAATGGAATGAGGAATGTCAACAGGCACTCAGGAATTTGAAAACGTACTTATCAAATCCACCTTTGCTGGCAAAACCAAAGGCTGGGGAAAAACTACTCATTTACCTTGCCGTTTTGGAAGTTGCGGTAAGCGCTGTTTTGGTCCGAGAAGAACAAGGTAAACAATCCCCTATCTATTATGTTAGTAAATCTTTGTTAGATGCGGAGACGCGGTATCCTCAGTTAGAAAAACTTGCACTTGCATTAATCATGGCATCTAGAAAGTTAAGACCTTACTTTCAGTGTCATCCTATCGCTGTAGTAACTGCCTACCCTTTACGTAATATATTACATAAGCATGAGTTATTAGGTAGGTTAGCTAAGTGGGCAATAGAGTTAAGTGAATATGAAATCAAATACCAACCTAGAACTGCGATAAAATCACAAGTGTTAGCTGATTTCGTGGCTGATTTTAGCCAGGAGATGCAATTAGAAGCAGAATTATTTTTACAGGTATTCAATGGAGCTAACCCGGGAACTTGGAATTTATTCACTGATGGCTTATCTAATGTAAAAGGTGCAGGTTTAGGGATTGTCTTGGTACCACCTACGGGTAAAACCATTCGACAAGCTATTAAATGTCACTCCATAACTAACACTGAAACGGAGTATGAGGCTGTGATTGCAGGTCTAGAATTGGCACAAGAGCTTGGCATAAATCAGATTATAATCAAGAGTGATTCGCAACTCGTGGTTAATCAAATGCTGGGGACTTATACAGCTAGGGAAGCAAGGATGCAACAATACTTAGAAAAGGTACGGGAATTGATAAAGAAATTTCAAACTTGGAAAGTTATACAAATACCAAGGGATGAAAATGTTGAAACGGACGCCCTAGCTAATCTCGCATCTGCAGCTGATGTAGCAAGCGATGCAAACACCTTAGTTATACATTTATTTCATTCAGTTCTCGATCCTGATAAGAATGAGGTAAATTTTAATAATTTAACTTGGGATTGGAGGAACGCGATTGTTGCTTTTTTGCAGTATGGTACCGTCCTTGATGATAAGAAAAAAGCTCATGCGCTTCGAAAGAAGGCTGCTCGGTACTGCTTAAAGCAAGGGAATTTATATCGTAAAATGTTCGGTGGTCCCTTAGCAAGATGCCTCGGACCTTCGCAAATGGATTATGTGATAAAAGAAATACACGAGGGACATTGCAGGAATCACGCAGGAGGAAGGTCATTGGTAAGAACCTTAATTAGGGCAGGTTATTACTGGCCTAAAATGGAAGAAGAGGTGGAAAGTTTCGTGGCCAAATATGATAAATGCCAAAGGTACGATAACAATATGCATAGACCTGCGGAATTATTACATCCGGTCATTGCGCCATGGCCATTTATGAAATGGGGAATGGATATCGTGGGTCCATTACCACAAGCAAAAGGACAGGTAAAGTTTTTGCTTGTTCTCACTGATTATTTTACTAAATGGGTGGAGGCAGGTGCATTCAAACAGGTGCGAGAAAAGGAAGTCAAAGATTTTATTTGGCGGAATATCATATGCCGATTCGGTGTACCAAAGGAGATCGTGTGTGATAATGGCCCTCAACTTATTGGAGCTCAAATCACGAAATTCTTTCAAAGTTGGCAAATTAAAAGGATTACGTCAACACCTTATCATCCGGTGGGTAATGGGCAAGCAGAATCAATGAACAAGGTTATTATCAATAATTTAAAGAAACGATTAGAGGAATAAAAAGGTAACTGGCCTGAAGTGTTACCTGGAGTTTTATGGGCATATAACACAACTGCAAAAATAAGTATAGGAGAAACACCATTTTCATTGGTTTATAGAGCTGAGGCTTTAATTCCAGTTGAGATAGGGGAACCAAGTATACGGTTCATACAGGCGACACAAGAATCTAATGACGAGGAGATGCGGGTCAATCTAGATTTACTCGAGGGGAGGAGAGAAGCTGCATTAATAAGAATGGCAACACAAAAGCAAGTCATAGAACGATATTACAACCGAAAAGCATGCCTCAGATTCTTCAAAGTGGGGGACTTCGTTCTTAAAAAGGTTTTTCAATCTACAAAGGCAGTTAACGCGGGTAAATTAAGTCCAACATGGGAAGGACCCTATAGAGTTCGTGATATTGCAGGAAAGGGAGCATATGAACTAGAGACAATGGATGGCAAGATACTACCTTCGCATTGAAATGTTGTTCATTTGAAGAGATACTATTTCTAAGGAATACCCACGGTCAGGTATCACCATTTTAAATTTAATTTTTGAATTGTTAAAATTTTACTAACAATTTTAGATGATAAGCAAAAAAGCTAACCCGTACTAAATGATGAGTCACGACCTGTAAGGCACACGAATAACCTAAAATTCCTGGCCTAGGGTTACAATTATTCTGATAGAAATTCAAACGGGTTAAGTAGTCTTCATCTATAATCGCGCCTTCGAGTCCGTATGTTTTTCCTTTTCTAGAAAAGGACCAAATGAGAGAAACTATCAAGTGCTCGAGGCTTCATACTTCAATACTCAAACACTTGGGGGACTACATAATATACACAGACATGTGTATAAAGAAGGCAAAGAAGATTGAGGAAAAATCAAGCCTAAAAGAGTCAAGTACAGAGTAAAAGTCACAAAGTCACGAGATGGAGCCACGAGCTAAGGCCAAAGAAAAACCTCACTATAGTTAGGGTAAAGGCTATGTGCTAAAACGGGTTATAAGGAAAAACCCCGTGTCTATTATTCTTCTTTTGTAAAAATCTGTCACAAGAAAAACAGTTACGAGAAAGTTATAGATGTAATTCAAATACATGTAAAGTATTATTCAAAACTTGTCAAAGTTATTTCAAAGAAACATGTGTGTTCCTATTTCTTTTATCGTATGATAACACCATTATGAAGTTGAGACGTCTTCTTCATTAAGTGTCGAAATATAAAAGGGCCCTCTTTTATAAAACTCATGTTTAAATTAGTTAGTCATGAGATTAACAGAAGCATTTTCAAAGAGCAAAAATGCAAATTATTCTATAAGTCCTTAAAAATAAAGGCAATAATAAAGCAGACAGAAGTTTAAGATAATAACATGAAAAACTTCTTAATACTTAAAAACTGAAGACTAAGTACGAACTTAGTCATAAAATTATGAAATTGTTTATAGAAATTGCCCCATAAAAGACTTGGGGACTTGCGTTTCCAAAACCAACCCTCAAATGAAGCTAAGGGTTTGATTACAATTTTCCAAAATAAAAACAAAAATAAAATCATTCAAATGATTAAAACTGGTCACTGAGAAGTTTGTGGAACTGAAGCAGGAGCATCAATAGCAGGGGGCTCAATTCGGGCAGGTGTATCAACAGATGCGGTTTCAACTTGGCTTGCAGCAACAGGCTCGATTGGGCTTGAAAGAGTTGGGATACCCGTATCAGCTTCAACATTCACGGGAGCTTCAACCACGGGAGAAGGGAAGTCCTGAGTGTGCTGAGCTTTTTCAATGGTTTCATTGATCTTAGCTAACTCCGACTCCAGGTTGAAGTTTTCTTGGCCAGCTTCAATTAGGGTATCACGACGTGAATTCAAAAATGCCTAACTTACCTCAACAACATATTTTTCTTCAAGGATCTCATAATCCTTTTCCCAATCAGCAATCTCATTCTTTAGCTCTTCATTTTCAGCCAAGGTGGAGTTATAAGAAGCTTGAAGAGAGGCATGGGAGCTCTCTAAAGCACGCACCTTATCAGCAGAGACTCGAAGGTCTTCTTGTGCTTGAGTTAAGCTTTGCACGAGCTCTCCAGCGTAAACTTCTTTTTGACTCAAAAGAGCATTCAACTCTCTGTTCTCTTCACTGGACTTAGATAGTTGCTCTGAGAAGGAGGATTCGAGACGTTCTGTTTCTTTTTCTGCTTGTCTTGAGGAAGCTTTTACAACCACTAACTCTGAAGTTAAAGCCCGCACCTGCTGCTCTAAGGTACTCTTGCTCTCTTGTAAATCTTCCATATCAATTTTTGCACTCTCAAATTGTTCCTTCCAATTGATCGCCTCCAACTGAGAATCACGTGTTATCTTCTCTGAATCACGTGCTACCTTCTTCAAGAGGGGGATTCTGTTCATCATTTCTGTACCGATAAGATTGGCCTAAAAAAAGGAAGGGAAATAAGAATCCCAAAGATAAAAAATTTTACAAAGTAAAGAAGGGAGAGAAGGAAAATACCTTCAAAGTTGCATGCACGATATCATTCATTAGAGTCAGGGAACTATGGCTCTCCAACTTTGCTTTTTCAATTGGGCCAATTAAAGGCTCCAGCCATACATCTGCCTGACCTGACTTCCTCAAAAAGTTGCTATCAGCAGGAACTTCAATAGTTACCCTCCTTATAGCGGCACTTCTACTTGAAGAGCCCACTTCCGTATGATGAATGATGGGAGGGGGAATTGTCAAAAGAGGAGCGGTAGAAGAAGTGAAAATAGTAGAAGAAGGAACAGAAACAGCTGGGGCTGGTAAGAAAGGAATCACAGGCACGAGAGTTGAAAAAGAAGATAAGGGTATTTCATCTAAAAAGGCCCTAAACTTTCACTACCAAAACCACTGATGAAAAGTTGATCAACAGACTCACGGGTATCATGAGGAGTGACATCATCGTCAGGAATTATTACTAGGGTTTCAACAAGTTCGGTAAGAGAAACAGAAAGACGAGGGGAAACTTCAGCTTCGTCATTAGAGACGATGTGTCTCCTAGCTCGTGGCCTCGTCACTAGGGAGCCCCCATCTTCCTCTTCTTTAGAGGCTTTCTCTTCAACAGCTTTCCTTTTCGCAGAAGAAGAACCCAAGACTATTTCTCGGTATCTTTATAAAGAGATACGGGTCCCAAAGGAGTACGGGTTCCCGAAGAGACACGAGAGGTCGCAACTACTTCAGCAGTAACTCCTCGAATAGAAAATCCTGATATAAAGAAGGATGGGAGTTAGAGAAATAAAGAAAAATATATATGTGCGTGAACGATGAAATAAAGACTCTTGCCATGAGTCTTTACTTTCCAACTGTAACGGTTAGAAAGTGTTCTCCAAGACTTACTGTCACGACCCAAATCCCCGAACCCGGTCGTGATGGCGCCTCTCGTGAAGACAAGGCCAGCCAGACCAAAACAGAATACCTCTTTTAAACTGTTAAATATCATAAATAGTTCTAAGACAAGATATATAACCATAATTTGCGAAAATACGATAACAACAGTAGAAACCATCCCGACACAGCCCAAACCGGGGTGTCACAAGTCACGAGTATCTATTAGGGTGTAAATACAACTACAAGGTCAAATTAGACAAAACATGAATAATGAACAAAAGGGAGAAAAGCGGTGTTGCGAATGCCGGCAGCCACCTCGCTAAACTCCGATAACTCTGCCTCTGATCAGCCAAAAACCCGCTACCGGGTGTATAAATACCTGCATCTGCACACAAGGTGCAGGGAGTAATGTGAGTACTCCGACTCAGTGAGTAATAATAATAAATAAATACTGAAGGCAAGAAATCACGTAAAAACATAAGGCATTCCATACTGAAGCAGTAAAAATCACTTTAAACAGTAAGGCAGTGAGAAATCAAGTGAAAATCCCTTTTTCCAACAAGTAAAGCAAGTAGATTACAAGTGAGTAACAAAAATGATAGAAATGTAAATATCCCCTTGGGCAAAACATGTACAACAAACCGCCCCTCGGGCATAATATCAACAGAACCAGCCCCTCGGGCTCAATATCAGAACAGTACCAGCCCCTTGGGCTCAATATCAGAACAGTAACAGCCCCTCGGGCTCACTCTCAAAATAGTATCAGCCCCTCGGACTACCTCACAATCACTCATATCAGCCCCTCAGGCATAGTATCAATCACTCAGAACAATGGGTACCCGCGCTCACTGTGGGTGTGCAGACTCCGGAGGGGCCCCTTACGGCCCAAGCGCTATATCAAGCCACCTCGTGGCATCATCACTCAGCATATCCTCACATCACTCAAGCCACCGCGTGGCATATAAAGTATCTCAGGCCCTCGGCCTCATATCACTCAGCCTCACATCACTCAAGCCACTGCGTGGCGTATAAAGTATCATAGGCCCTCGACCTCATATCACTCAAGCCACCGCATGGCATATAAAGTATCTCAGGCGCTTGGACTCATATCACTCGGTATATCCTCACATATGGCCCTCGGCCTCACTTAATCCGAAAATTATCACAAGCCCCTCGGGCATTAGTAAAACAGTAGTTCTCAGCCCAAAACATCATTTAGAAATATCATTTAAATTTCAAATCTGAGTAAAAATGGCTGAGTTTGTAAAATAGTAGATATCAACAGGACTGAGTTCAAGTAATAAGTCAAAACAATGAGGAAATAGTGATAAAAATCCCCGAAGGGTTCAAATAATTGGCACGAAGCCCAAATATGACAATCAACCCAAATCATGATGATAACAAATAAGTTTCAGTCAAATACGCGGTAAAATCATCAATCGAGACGGACCAAGTCACAATCCCCAGTAGTAAAAGATCCCACGCTCATCACCCAGCGTGTGCAATCCGGGGTTTCAAACCCTCAGAACATCATTTACAATCATTACTCACCTCGATCTGGTCCAAACTTTGGCCCGCGATGCCTTGCCCGCATGAATCGACCTCCGGATGCTCCAAATCTAGCCACAATAAGTACATAATCATTAAAATATGCTAAGGGAGCGAAGCCCACTCGAAAATATCCAATTTAACATCAAAATCCCGAAATTGCTCAAATCCAGCCCCTGGGCCCACGCTTCGGAATTCGACGAAACTCACAAAATCCGACAACCCATTCAACCACGAGTCCAACCTTACCAAAATTACTAAATTCCGATAACAATTTGACCTCAAAATATTCAAATCTTATTTTCAAATCCCTAGGTCCAAATTCCCAATTTACACCTTAAAAACATGTAATTTAGTCGGATTATTCGATGATAATTCAATATTATGGAGTAGAAATGATCACAAGTGACTTACCTCAAGATTTCCCATGATTTCTTGCTCAAAAATTACCCCAAGCATTAATAACCCGATTCTGGTCGCTAAAAGACCCATTCCCGTTACTAAAAGTCCCACATCTGGTCGCTAAAGGTGCGCTCTAGATCCTGCTGCACCAGCAATATTTATTTTTACTAAAAAGGCTCTTAACTCCACCATACAAACTCGGAATTCGATTATGAGTCACAAATAATGATACGAACATAGTCGTTCAATCGAAACTCAATTCGGAGCTCGTTTGCTCAGTGCGATATCTATTTCGCTCGTTAAACAATTAACTCATGTTTCGCGTCAAAAACCCAACCGCGACTTGATGAAATTAGACCAAACTTTCCAGATCACTCCTATAATTTATTATTGAAATTTTGGAAGTCTCGAAATCAAATTTCGATCTCTAGAACTAAAAATGGACCTTTGGATCATTACATGCTTATGCTCAAAACGACAAAAATCTTCCAAAAACTCTTCCAAAACTTATCCAAGCCTCATGGGACCCCGACCAAACATGCCAACATAATTCATAACATCATTCAAACCTGTTCCAATCATCAAAACACCTCAAACAACATCAAATTACCCAAAACTCATCGAATTCAAGCCTAAGTTTCCAAAAACTTCCGAAATACACTTTCGATCAAAAACCCGACCAAACGGTGTCCGAATAACCTGAAATTTTGCACACACATCACAAATGACATAAAGAAGCTACAACAACTCTCGAAATTCCATTCCGACCCTCGGATCAAAATCTCACCTATCAACCGGAATTCGCCAAAATACTAACTTTGCCAATTCGAGCCAAATCCTTCCACGGACTTCCAAAATGAATTCCGATCGCGCTCCTAAGTCATAAATCACCTAATAGAGCTAACCAAATCATAAAAATTCCGATCCGAGATCATATACAAACAAGTCAACTCTTGGTCAAACCTTTCAAATTCAAAGCTTTCATCTGAGATTGTTCTTTCAAATTCCTTCCGATTTTCCTGAAAACCAAAACCATCGATCTACATCAGTCATAATACATCATACGGGGCAATTCATTCCCGAGAACTGGCGATCAAAGTACAAAAGCTCAAAACGACCGGTCGGGTCGTTACATCCTCCCCCACTTAAATACACGTTCGTCCTCGAACGTACTCAGACTTGTTCTAAAAGCCAACCAATAGTTGAATAACTTTACCATGCATAACCCGGGGGTGATCCCACGTCACCCTATCTCATATAGGTGTGATAACACATAGAAGCTGAAATTACACAACCCAATCTAGCCCATGAATCATAGAACCACACTTTCACTTCTGAAACCATCAATACGATCAAAACCTCACACTCATACACTGAATAGGCCGGAACCAGCTGTAATAGCCCATGCTTGCAACCTTAGGTGCAATTATATGATATACCACATAACTCAAACACTCGTAGCGATAACTTCTATTCACAGCAGCTGCACATAACAACCGAATACCGACAGAAAACCTCTTATCAACTAAAGTCTCATTCCAACACTTTCATATACTGCCAATGATAAATGAAACACGCAATAAACCATAACCATTTCTCAGATCAACCATTCATAAGGCCACTTCTCCTTTGGCAAGGACCATAGTAAATTTCTGAGCCGAACCTCGATATTTATCCTCCCGACATGCTGAAATCGAATCTGTTTGTATTCATTAAAGATCTCAACGATCTCCTCTAATCCAACACACTAGTCTGGTGACATGACACATCCGTACAGGCCTAAAACACCACTTGCATAATACGCGCACCAATAAGCAACGGTCCGAACATACTCAAATCATGAAAATGACTCAATTGAAAGAGATGTACCTCAAGCTCACCAGTACCGCCACAATACAAGGCTGAGAACCCGTCTCGCATTGTAGGAACATAACACACGAATCTAACCCGCAAGGTCATACCTCCACATAACTTCGCTGTGATGCGCGATCTTATCCAACACTGTTCCACATGAAACACCTCAAGTCATTATGCTCGAAATCGACAACCACACATAATTTGATGTCTGGAACCAAAGAAATCATTACACCCACGGTGAAACAAATAACATACACCATGCACACCTGATAGGACATAACCAATACGCCGTTCACCGAGCAACACCAAATTACTCTTCCCACTCGACTTCCACTATGAAACCCTAATAGAACTGCACCATATGTGCCTATAACCAACAAGTCATAACGCCTCGCAACACAGAAAGGTAACTCATAGGTCTCCCCAGATTACTAATAAGCTCAATAACAGACGAATCAACACACACCTCACCATTGGCAACTCGAAGTCAACCAAGCCGTCGTGATACAGAACACACATCCATATAGGTCTACCAATGGACCATACATCAAGTCTAGTCACACACAACAGATAAATAATCCTCCGAAGGTTCACAACGACTGAATCATAGCACATACTACCCTCTGACCAACCTTAGCTATTTTCTCACAGTCCACAACCGCAATACCTATGATGTATTATTAACTCAACCACATTTCCCTCTTTCTGAAGTGCATACCGTTATCAAGACACACCATTTAGTAATATCATTTACCTAGTCATCTGAAACTGCCTGTGCTGTCTAAGAATTTATGACCTCCTTTCAAAACTGAATTGTGACCTTACATATGCCAATCCCCGCCCCACACAACATACCATATATAACATGTCATCCTATGATAAATATGAGAACTTTAAAATCCCTTTTCGAGCCACAATCAACTAGATATTCACTAGTCACAAACCTTCCATTGGTCCCATCTAGAAGGAAAATCACTATACATCCCATGTCCATAGAAAATATACATTCCCAAACCGCAGTTAAACCATCAAGAACTCTCCGAGTTCCCTTTGCACAAATCAGACATGTCAGGACTAAATCCTTCTAACTCGATCAAGCTAAGCAAGTCATCAAAACCTAAGAGAATCTCTGCAAAATACCTGAAAGAACTCATTACCTCAAACACACACAGAGAATTAATCATATCCTTACCATACCGATTCGGTCTACTATTAAACTATTCCATCTATCTAAATTTCCTCCTGATTCATTTTCAACTTGATATTCTCTCTTGCTGTAGCACCACAATTCCTCAACCCAGGCTCACCACACGAGACCCAAGCACAAGACCACATTGTCTAAGACCTATATGCCGCTGAATACTCACTCAATTGCTCCTAGAAACACCACATTCTAGAACACTATACTCTGAGGAACTTCCTACGAATCTAAATCCGTTACATTTGCTTTCCTGATACTGATACATAGAATCCCATAATCAATATAGAAATATCACAAGTCTTGACCTCTTGCAATGAAAATACAGTTTCTAACCCCATATACAACTTTGAGATACCCAATTGTTACATGTAAAATCTTGAACACATTAGAACCATTCTTGAGAGTCATTCACCCTATTCAAACTGCAATTAGCCTAATCAAATGAACAGAACCGCCCGTGCCTCATTAGCACTCTGACACTGCAGAATGAAATCCTCATGCCAGCACATCCAAGCAACTTCCTACTCTATGCACCGAGCATTCTTTACCAACAACTTAAGACATTCCGTGATTTTTCTTACTCTATAAAGCATAATATAGCCTTTGTCAAAAAAAAAATTCCTCTACTCGAGTCATCCTCGGTCTCAATTTCCGCAAGCCATAACTGATTTGCCCACACGCCTCAAACTGGAACCAACATAGCACCTAACTATGCAATCAACTACTCACAGCAGACTCCCCCACTTGGATCGGAGCCATAGATCAAAATACACTCGATAACTCATAACACTTATACTCTATTGATGCCACAATATCATAGTGAGATTAAGCTCAAATCCTTTTGTAAGCTTGTGAAAACATAGATCATCTAGTAGTTCAAATCTTCTACAAATCTCGCATTCATCCCCGCAACAGTTAAGCCCACTCTCTTAAGTGACCCGAAATTTCAAATTTCAACACGTACTTTTCACTTACACATGAGATCTTCTAACATACACATAAGGATCACACCACTTCAGAACACTTCGCAGGAGATAACCTGCCTGCTTCGCCTCAATATAACATTTTTGTATACCTTCCACCGTTACAAACGTACGTAGTTACTTAGTCATCTTGAGTCTGAACTCATACCGCAACATGAAATCTACTTCACTCTCAACTGGGAAACATTGAAAGATCCTTCATACACCCATAACTCGGGGCTACACCTCGAATCAAGATGAAAATCAAGCACCTAATAGTTCTTCTATCCCCCAGCAAACTTTCCTCGTCACTTCCAAGTCATATAGATACATCTCGCAGTACTAACATATTCATCACATAGTTATCCAACCGTCACTTCCACTAATAGGGACGATACCGAATATATAAGTTCAAAAACACTGGCTCACACAATCAGGACCTCGGTGCTCAAGCCATAGGCAAAGATCCGGCCTCAAGTCCTCTAGACTGGCCTCACATCAAACTCACAGAGATCATATCTCGCCCCTTGATCGGGGAATTACAAGTTATCGATGCATATCTGATACTGAGCGCTCATGCGCGCATACGAACGCGTGGAAGGTATTTTCAAGAGTCAGTTTTCAAGCTGAATCAAGAACACACGATAAGAATTCAAGAATGTGAAGTTTTTCCTAAAGGTTCTGCAGCCTCTCGAGGATAAATACAGACGTCTCTGTACCGATTTGCGAGACACTACTAAACATGTTCATGACTCGTGAGACCTATGTAACCTGGCTCCGATACCAACTTGTCACGACCCAAATCCTCGAACCCGGTCGTGATGGCGCCTCTCGTGAAGACAAGGCCAGCCAGACCAAAATAGAACACCTCTTTTAAACTGTTAAATATCATAAATAGTTCTAAGACAAGATATAGTAACCATAATTTGCGAAAATAAGATAACAACAGTAGAAACCATCCCGACACAGCCCAAACCAGGGTGTCACAAGTCACGAGCATCTATTAGGGTGTAAATACAACTACAAGGTCAAATTATACAAAACAGGAATAATGAACAAAAGGGAGAGAAGCGGTTTTGCGAATGCCGGCAGCCACCTCGCTAAACTCCGATAACTCTGCCTCTGATCAGCCAAAAACCCGCTACTGGGTGTATAAATACCTGCATCTACACACAAGGTACAGGGAGTAATGTCGGTACTCTGACTCAGTGAGTAATAATAATAAATAAAGACTGAAGGCAAGAAATCACGTAAAAACACAAGGCATTCCATACTGAAGCAGTAAAAATCACTTTAAACAGTAAGGCAGTGAGAAATCAAGTGAAAATCCCTTTTTCCAACAAGTAAAGCAAGTAGTTTACAAGTGAGTAACAAAAATGATAGAAATGTAAACAGCCCCTTGGGCAAAACATGTACAACAAACCGCCATCGGACATAATATCAACAGAACCAGCCCCTTGGGCTCAATATCAGAATAGTACCAGCCCCTTGGGCTCAATATCAGAACAGTAACAGCCCCTCGGGCTCACTCTCAGAATAGTATCAGCCCCTCGGACTACCTCACAATCACTCATATCAGCCCCTCGGGCATAGTATCAATCACTCAGAATAATGGGTACCCGCGCTCACTGTGGGGTGCAGACTCCGGAGGGGCCCCTTACGGCCCAAGCGCTATATCAAGCCACCTCGTGGCATCATCACTCAGCATATCCTCACATCACTCAAGCCACCACATGGCATATAAAGTATAATATGCCCTCGGCCTCATATCACTCAGCCTCACATCACTCAAGCCACTGCGTGGCATATAAAGTATCATAGGCCATCGGCCTCATATCACTCAAGCCACCGCGTGACATATAAAGTTTCTCAGGCCCTTGGCCTCATATCACTCGGTATATCCTCACATATGGCCCTCGGCCTCACTCAATCCGAAAATTATCACAAGCCCCTCGGGCATTAGTAAAACGATAGTTCTCAGCCCAAAACATCATTTAGAAATATCATTTAAGTTTCAAATCTAAGTAAAAGTGGTTGAGTTTGTAAAACAGTAGATATCAACAGGACTGAGTTCAAGTAATAAGTCAAAACAGTGAGGAAATAGTGATAAAATATCCCGAATGGTTCAAATAATTGGCACGAAGCCCAAATATGACAATCAACCCAAATCATGATGATAACAAATAAGTTTCAGTCAAATACGCGGTAAAATCATCAATCGAGACGGACCAAGTCACAATCCCCAGTAGTAAAAGATCCCACGCTCATCATCCAGTGTGTGTCTCACCTCAATATAGCACTACGATGTGCAATCCGGGGTTTCAAATCCTCAGAACATCATTTACAATCATTACTCACCTCGATCCGGTCCAAACTCTGGCCCGCGATGCCTTGCCCGCACGAATCGACCTCCGGATGCTCCTAATCTAGCCACAATCAGCACATAATCATTAAAATATGCTAAGGGAGAGAAGCCCACTCGAAAATATCCAATTTAACATCAAAATCCCGAAATTGCTCAAACCCAGCCCCCGGGCCCACGCTTCGGAATTCGACGAAACTCACAAAATCCGACAACCTATTCAACCACGAGTACAACCTTACCAAAATTACTAAATTCCGATAACAATTCGGCCTCAAAATCTTCAAATCTTATTTTCAAATCCCTAGGTCCAAATTCCCAATTTACACCTTAAAAACATGCAATCTAGTCGGATTATTCGATGATAATTCAATATTATGGAGTAGAAATGATCACAAGTGACTTACCTTAAGATTTCCCATGATTTCTTGCTCAAAAATTGCCCCAAGTCGTGTTCTTTCACCAGAAAAACGTGAAAATGAGCAAAAAAAAACAGAACAGCATTAATAACCCGATTCAGGTCGCTAAAAGACCCATTCCCGTCGCTAAAAGTCCCATATCTGGTCGCTAAAGGTGCGCACCAAATCCTGCTGCACCAGCAATATTTATTTTCACTAAAAAGGCACTTAACTCCACCATACAAACTCGAAATTCGATTATGAGTCACAAATAATGATACGAACATAGTCCTTCAATCGAAACTCAATTCGGAGCTCGTTTGCTCAGTGCGATATCCATTTCGCTCGTTAAACAATTAATTCATGTTTCGCGTCAAAAACTCAACCGCGACTTGATGAAATTAGACCAAACTTTCCAGATCACTCCTATAATTCATTATTGAAATTTTAAAAGTCTCGAAATCAAATTTCGATCTCTAGAACTAAAAATGGACCTTTGGATCATTACATGCTTATGCTCAAAACGACAAAAATCTTCCAAAAACTCTTCCAAAACTTATCCTAGCCTCATGGGACCCCGACCAAACATGCCAACATAATTTATAACATCATTCAAACCTGTTCCAATCATCAAAACACCTCAAACAACATCAAATTACCCAAAACTCATCGAATTCAAGCCTAAGTTTCCAAAAACTTCCGAAATACACTTTCGATCAAAAACCCGACCAAACGGTGTCCGAATAACTTGAAATTTTGCACAGACATCACAAATTACATAAAGAAGCTACAGCAACTCTCGGAATTCTATTCCGGCCCTCGGATCAAAATCTCACCTATCAACCGGAATTCGCCAAAATACTAACTTTGCCAATTCGAGCCAAATCCTTCCACAGACTTCCAAAATTCATTCCGATCGCGCTCCTAAGTCTTAAATCACCTAACGGAGCTAACCAAATTATAAAAATTCCAATCCGAGATCATATACAAACAAGTCAACTCTTGGTCAAACCTTTCAAATTCAAAGCTTTCATCTGAGACTGTTCTTTCAAATTCCTTCCGATTTTCCTGAAAACCAAAACCATCGATCTACATCAGTCATAATACATCTGTCATGATCCGGATTTCCCACCATCGGGTGTCGTGATGGCGCCTACTATCGGAGCTAGGCAAGCCAAATATTTAAAACACCTTTCTTGTTTTCTTTCAAACAATATAATAAACGAGACAAAATTTAAGCGGAAGACTTTAAATCTAAAGCAACTAAAAACCAAAAGTGCGGAAGTTTAATACACATCACTACCCAAGGTCTGGTGTCACTAGCCCACGGACTACTACAGAATACTACAAACAATGTCTGAAAGTAAATACATCATGGTTAAGTGATACAAGATGAATAAACGAAAAACATGGAAAGGGACTTCGGCCTGCGAACGCCAGCTAGGCTACCTCGAGAGTCCCTGGACTGAAGATAGCTCCCAGAAGCCCTACTGCTGCGGTCCGAAAGCTGCTCCCTGATCTGTGCACAAAAATGCACAGAGTGTAGTATCAGCCAACCGACCTCATGTGCTGGTAAGTGTCTGGCCTAACCCCGGCGAAGTAGTGACGAGGCTAGACAGTACCTACCACAATTAACCTGTACAGATATATACAACAAGTGCAAGAAAACAATAACAAGATAATACAAAGTAAAACTGGGAGGGGACATGCTATCGGGGAGTAATAGATAAAATTGAAATATCGGAAATAAACAGAAGAAACTCCAGTTTCCATGATATATATATATAGTGGACGGCGTGTCACACGATCCCATAATATTATATATAAGTGGACGGCGTGCCACACGATCCCTATTTGCATATACCACGTGGTAGGCGTACCACCCGTTCCCATTTCATCTTTATCACAATGCACAATATGTCACCGGCAACGGAGGCCAATAACCAAGTGGACGGCGCGCCACACGATCCCATAATATCATATATAAGTGGACGGCGTGCCACACGATCCCAATTCATCTTTATCACAGTGCACAATATGTCACCGGCAACAGAGGCCAATAACCAAGTGGACGGCGTGCCACACGATCCCATAATAACATATATAAGTGGACGGCGTGCCACACGATCCCATAATATAGTTCATAATATCTGACTTCATATAGTAGACCCCTTCAGGGGAGAATAACAACTCAATACCTTTAACCCGACAAGGGTACAACTAACAACCCAAAATATCCCGACAAGGGAGAATATATATATATATCAGTCTACACATCCCGGCAAGGGAGTATTCACAACACATTCTCCTTTTAAATCATTCTTCCTCAACCATTCATATTATATGAAACTTATCAAATAAACAAGGAGCTTGTGTCACATTATTCGAATTAAAAGCAATCAAGATTCACGGTCATGCTAGACTCCGCTGCATAGATAACCATCACCATGCCTATACACTGTACTCCACATTAGCAAGTAGCAAATATCATCCTAATCCTATTCCCTCAAGCCAAAGTTAGAACAAACACTTACCTCGAATGCTCCAAACTCAACTCACGCTTCTAGTATAGCTTTACCTCTTGATTCCACCACCAATCCGCTCAAATCTAGTCATAAGTTACTTAATCACATTAATAATTACTAAATGAATCATCCCCAATGCATGAAAATGAATTTTTCAAGGTTTTTCCCAAAAAGGTCAAAAATACCCCCAGACCCACGTGGTCGAAACTCGAGGTTCGGACCAAAACCCGGTTACCTATTCCCCCATGAATCCAAATATATGATTTGTTTTTAAATCGGACCCCAAATTGAGGTCCAACTTCTCAATTTGTAGAAAACCTAGGTTCTACCCAAAACACCCAATTTTCCCCATGAAAATCTTTGATTTGAAGTTGAAATTATGTTAAAAGATGTTAAGAGATAAAGAAATTAAGTTAGAAATCACTTACCAATCATTTTGGAGAAGAAAAGTTGTTTGGAAAATCGCCTCTTAGGTTTTGGGTTTTTGAAAAGTGAAAAATGATTGAGATTTCCGAACTTGTATACCTTTCTGAGGACCTGGCACGGACCGCACAAAAATGTGTTGCGGTCGCGCCGAGTGGGAGAAAAATTGGGGTTTCTCTGAACCCTTCCAGCGCGGACCGCACTGTTTTGACCTGAAACCCTAGCCCTCAGACTCAGCCACGCGGACCGCACAGAAAGCATCGCGGCCGCGCAGCTCCAGCGCGGACCGCGCGGAAATGACCGCGGCCGCGCTGGTGTCTGCAACACCTGAACCTGCATTTTCTTAAGTCCAAGACCTCCCGGGCCCCATTCAAAACTCACCCGAGCCCTCGGGGCTCCAAACCAAACATGCACACAACCTTAAAAACATCTTACGGACTTACTCGTGCGATCAAATCGCCAAAATAACATCATATATATAGGATCAAGCCTCAAACACATGATTTTCTTTCTTCAACTTTCAGAACTCAAATTCTCCATTTTTAGTCCGAAACACGTCATATGACGTCCGTTTTTAGCCAAACTTTACAGATAGTGCTTAACACATATTTAAGACTTGTACCGGGCGTCGGAACCAAAATACGAGCCCGATACCTATATTTTCTAACTCCTTTTTCATTTCAAATTTCATATCAAATTTCAGAAAAACAATTTCTTTCAAAAATTCATTTCTCGGGCTTGGGACCTCAGAATTTGATTCCGGGCACACGCCCAAGTCCCATATTTTTCTACGGACCCTCTGGGACCATCGAATCACAGGTCCGGGTCCGTTTACCCAAAACGTTGACCGAAGTCAACATTATGCATATTAATACCAAAATTCATCAAATCTTTCACATAATTCACATATTCTAACATAAAAACTTTCCGGCTACGCGCCCGAACTGCGCACACCAATCGAGGCAACTAAAAGCGAGGTTTTCAAGGCCTCGAAGGTGCGGAACAAGGAAGAACTACGGTGATGACCCTTCGGGTCGTCACATTCTCCACCTCTAAAACAATCGTTCGTCCTCGAACGGACAAAAGAAAGAAGTACCTGAGTCGGGAAATAAATGAGGATAACGGCTCCGCATATCGGACTCGGACTCCCAGGTCGATGCCTCAGGAGGCTGACCTCTCTACTGAACACGCACCGAAGGAAAACTCTTCGACCTCAACTGTCGAACCTGCCGGTCTAGAATAGCCACCGGCTCCTCCTCATATGACAGATCCTTGTCCAATTGGACAGTGCTGAAATCTAACACGTGCGATGGATCTCCGCGATACTTCCGGAGCATAGATACATGAAACACGGGATGCACAGCTGACAAGCTAGGTGGCAAGGCAAGTCTATAAGCCACCTCTCCCACACGATCAAGAATCTCAAATGGACCGATGAACCTAGGGCTGAGCTTGCCCTTCTTCCCAAATCTCATCATGCCCTTCATAGGCGATACACGGAGCAATACCCGCTCACCAACCATGAAAGCAACATCTCTGACCTTGCGGTCTGCATAACTCTTCTGTCTGGACTGAGCTGTACGAAGTCTATCCTGAATAACCCTGACCTTGTCCAAGGCTTCCTGAACCAGATCCGTACCCAATAATCGAGCCTCTCCCGGCTCAAACCATCCAACTGGAGACCGACATCGCCTACCATAAAACGCCTTATACGGAGCCATCTGAATGCTAGACTGGTAGCTATTGTTGTAGGCGAACTCTGCTAAAGGCAAAAATTGGTCCCACGAGCCTCCAAAATCAATGACACAGGCTCGGAGCATGTCCTCAAGAATCTGAATAGTCCTCTCGGACTAACCGTCCGTCTAGGGATGAAATGTTGTACTCAACTCAACCTGGGTGCCCAACTCTCGCTGAACCGCCCTCCAGAAATGCGAGGTAAACTGCGTACCCTGATCCAAAATGATAGATAGCGGTACCCCATGAAGGCGAACAATCTCCCTGATATAAATATCGGCTAACCTTGCGGACGAATAGGTGGTTGCAACAGGAACAAAATGCACTGACTTGGTCAGCCTATCAACAATGACCCAAACTGCATCAAACTTTTTCCGAGTCATCGGAAGTCCAGTAACGAAATCCATCGTAATCCTCTCCCACTTCCACTCGGGAAGTGCAATCCGCTGAAATAGACCACCGGGTCTTAGATGCTCGTACTTAACCTGCTGACAATTCAAACACCGAGCCACATGCGCAACGATGTCTTTCTTCATCTTACGCCACCAATAGTGCTGTCTCAGATCCTGATACATCTTCGCGGCGCCCGGGTGAATAGAATACCGAGAACTGTAGGCCTCCGCTAAGATCAACTCTCAAATCCCATCAACATTGGGCACACAAACTCGCCCCTGCAATCTCAATACACCATCATCATCTAAGGTTACTTTCTTGGCACCTCCACGCTGCACAGTGTCTCTCAAGACACACAAATGGGGATCCTCAAACTGCCGCTCGCGGATACGCTCTAATAGTGAGGAACGAGCAACCGTGCAAGCTAACACTCTGCTAGGCTCAGAAATATCCAACCTCACAAGACGATTGGCCAAGGCCTGAACATCCAAAGCAAGCGATCTCTGGCTGACTAGAATATAAGCAAGACTACCCATGCTGGCGGACTTCCTGCTCAATGCATCGGCCACCACATTGGCCTTCCCCGGGTGGTATAAGATAGTAACATCATAATCCTTTAGCAACTCTAACCACCTCCTCTGCCTCAAATTCAACTCTTTCTGCTTGAACAGATACTGAAGACTCTTGTGATCAATGTAAACCTCAGACGTCACACCATATAAGTAATACCTCCAGATCTTCAAGGCATGAGCAATGGTTGCCAACTCGAGATCATGAACCGGATAATTCTTCTCGTAGATCTTCAACTGCCTCGAAGCATAGGCAATGACTTTGCCTTCCTGCATCAACACTGCACCAAGCCCAATACGAGACGTATCACAATAGACCGTATATGGCCCTGAACCTATGGGCAAAACCAATACCGGTGCCGTAGTCAAAGCCGTCTTGAGCTTCTGAAAGCTCGCCTCACACTCGTCTGACCACCTGAATTGGGCACCCTTTTGGGTCAATCTGGTCATAGGGGCTGCAATGGATGCAAAACCCTCCACGAATCGACGGTAGTAACCTGCTAACCCTAGGAAACTCCGAATATCCGTAGCTGAAGCTGGTCGAGGCCAGTTCTTGACTGCCTCTATCTTCTTCGGGTCTACCTGAATACCTGCTGCTGATACGACATGACCCAGGAATGCGACCGAACTCAACCAAAACTCGCACTTTGAGAACTTAGCATACAACTGACTATCCTTTAGGGTCTGAAGGACCACTCTGAGGTGCTGCTCATGCTCCTCCTGACTGCGGGAGTATATAAGAATATCGTCAATGAAGACTATCACGAACAAGTCCAAATAAGGTCTGAACACTCGGTTCATCAACTCCATGAATGTTGTTGGGCCATTAGTCAACCCAAATGACATGACCAAAAACTCATAGTGCCCATACCGAGTGCGAAATACTGTCTTAGGGACATCAGACGCCCTAATCCTCAGCTGATGATAACCAGATCTCAAATCTATCTTCGAGAACACCCTCGCACCCTGAAGCTGGTCGAATAAATCATCAATCCTCGGCAGTGGTTACTTATTCTTAATTGTAACCTTGTTCAATTGCAGGTAATCGATGCACATTCTCATCGAACCATCCTTTTTCTTAACAAACAACACCGGCGCACCCCAAGGCGAAACACTGGGTCTAATGTAACCCTTCTCAAGCAAATCCTGCAGCTGTTCCTTTAACTCTTTCAACTCCGGCGGGGCCATACGATATGGCGGGATAGAAATGGGCTGAGTGCTCGGGGCCAAATCAATACAAAAGTCGATATCCCTGTCGGGCGGCATACCCGGCAAGTCTGAAGGGAAAACCTCAGGAAACTCCCGAACAACGGGCACAGAATCAATAGAAGGGGCCTCCGCGCTAGAATCGCGAACATACGCCAAGTAGGCCAAACATCCCTTCTCGACCATACGCCGAGCTTTCACATACGAGATAACACTGCGGGTACAATGACCAGAAGTCCCTCTCCACTCTAAACGGGGTAAATCCGGTAAGGCTAAGGTCACGGTCTTGGCATGGCAATCCAAGATAGCATGGTACGGGGATAACCAATCCATCCCCAATATAACATCAAAGTCGACCATGTCCAAAAGCAACAAATCAACACGGGTCTCAAGACCCCCAAACACTATGATACAAGAACGATGAACTTGGTCGACCACAATAGAATCACCCACCGGTGTTGACACATAAACAAGAATACTCAACGAGTCACTAGGCATAACCAAATAGGGTGCAAAATAGGACGACACATATGAATACGTAGATCCAAGATCAAATAGCACAGAAGCTTCCCTATCACACACCAGAATAGTACCTGTAATCACAGCATCTGATGACTCAGCCTCTGGCCTGGCTGGCAAAGCATAACAACGGGGTTGGGCCCCACCTCCCTGAATCATATCCCTGGGATGATCTGCTGCTGGTTGACCCCTACCTCTAGCGGTCTGAGCTCCACCTCTAAGACCTCTACCTCCACCTCTATGTCCTCTACCCCCGCCTCTAGCTGGCTGGGTAGGCTGTGGGGCAACTGGTGCCTGGATCATCGGGCGAGGGCCCTGCTGCTACGAGCTGCTGGAAGCTCGAGGGCAATATCTGGCAATGTGACTCACATCGCCGCAAGTATAACAAGCCCTCGGCTGCTGAGAATAACGAAGTGGTGGTGCACTGATAGGTGCTGATGGTGAACTGAAGAGTTGCTGGTCAGAATACTGCGGCTGAGAACCACGACCACCTGGTGTACCATGAGAAGCTTGGAGAGCTGACTGAAAGGGCCTCGGAGGATGGCCTCTACCATAAGAATCCCTACCTCCAGACGAGGTACCGCTGAATCTACCAGAATGACGGGGCCTCTTATCAGACCCATGACCACCTCCCTGAGAAAGTGCCAGCTCTATCCGGCGGGCACCATCTGCCTCCTCCTAAAATGTAATCTCACTCCCGGCACTCCTGGCCATTTGAACACGGATCGGTTGAACCAACCCATCAACAAACCTCTGCACCCTCTCTCTATCGGTGGGGAGTATCACAATGGCATGACGAGCAAGATCAATGAACCGGGTCTCATACTGGGTGACCGTCATAGGACCCTGCTGGAGATGCTCAAACTACCTACGAAGAGCATCTCGCTGGGTAACTGGAAGAAACTTCCCTAGAAATAACTCTGAAAACTGATCCCAGGTCAATGATGGCTACCCTGCTGGCCTGGCTAAACAGAAATCCCTCCACCAAGTCTTGGCGGATCCCGCCAGGCGAAAAGTGGTGAAGTCGACCCCATTGGTCTCTACAATGCCCATAGTCCGTAGAACCTTATGACAGTTGAATATGAAATCCTGAGCATCCTCTGAGGGGGTGCCACTATATGTGGTTGTGAAGAGCTTGGTGAATCGATCAAGCCTCCACAAAGCATCTGCGGACATAGCCGCACCATCGCTGGACTGAGCCGCAATACCTGGCTGGGCTGCCACAGCTGGCTGAACTGCTGGAACCTGAGCCTGAGGAGCTACCGGCTCTAGAGTACGAGTGTCGGGAGTCTGAATTCCTCCCCCAGCCTGAGATGTGGCTGGAGCTACGGGAAGTAAACCCGCTCTAGAAATGCCCTCCATAAAGCCTACCAGTCGGACCAAAGCGTCCTGAAGCACTGGAGTGGCTATAAAACCCTCTAGGACCTGAGCTGGGCCCACTGGAACAGCTGGGGCCGGAACATCCTCCTCAAAATCGACCTGAGGCTCCATCGCTGGAAATACTGCTCGGGGCTAAGCTTTGCCCCGGCCTCGGCCTCTGGCACGGCCTCGGCCTCGCCCTCTGCCCCTAATAGGGGCTGCTGCTGGGGGCTCAGGCTGTTACGCGGTAGAAAAGGAAGCACGTGTCCTCTCCATCTGTGAAAGAACAGAGTGGAAAGACAATCAGTACTTGAGACATAGAATCGCACAACAGGAATGAACAAGGTGAAGTTTTCCTAACTCAATAGCCTCTGCGGGATAAATACAGACGTCTCCGTACCGATCCCCCATACTCTACTGAGCTTGTCCGTGAGTTGTGAGACCTAAGTAACCTAGTGCTCTGATACCAACTTGTCACGACCCAGATTTCCCACCATCGGGTGTCGTGATGGTGCCTACTATCGGAGCTAGGCAAGCCAAATATTTAAAACACCTTTCCTGCTTTCTTTCAAACAATATAATAAACGAGACAAAATTTAAGCGGAAGACTTTAAATCTAAAGCAACTGAAAACCAAAAGTGCGGAAGTTTAATACACATCACTACCCAAGGTCTGGTATCACTAGCTCACGGACTACTACAGAATACTACAAACAATGTCTGAAAGGAAATACATCATGTTTATCTGATACAAGATGAACAAACGACAAACATGGAAAGGGACTTCGGCCTGCGAACGCCAGCTAGGCTACCTCGAGAGTCCCTGGATTGAAGATAGCTCCTAGAAGCCCTACTGCTGTGGTCCGTAAGCTGCTCCCTGATCTGTGCACAAAAATGCACAAAGTGTAGTATCAGCACAATCGACCCCATGTGCTGGTAAGTGTCTGGCCTAACCCCGGCGAAGTAGTGACGAGGCTAGACAGTACCTACCACAATTAACCTATACAGATATATACAACAAGTGCAAGAAAACAATAACAAGATAATACAAAGTAAAACTGGGAGGGGACATGCTATCGGGGAGTAACAGATAAAATTGAAATATCGGAAATAAACAGAAGAAACTCCAGTTTCCATGAGATATATATATATATATAGTGGACGGCGTGCCACACGATCCCATAATATTATATAAGTGGACGGCGTGCCACACGATCCCTATTTCCATATACCACGTGGTAGGCATACCACCCATTCCCATTTCATCTTTATCACAGTGCACAATATGTCATCAGCAACGAAAGCCAATAACCAAGTGGACGGCGCGCCACACGATCCCATAATATCATATATAAGTGGACGGCGTGCCACACGATCCCAATTCATCTTTATCACAGTGCACAATATGTCACCGGCAACAGAGGCCAATAACCAAGTGGACGGCGTGCCACACGATCCCATAATAACATATATAAGTGGACGGCGTGCCACACGATCCCATAGTATCATATATAATATCTGACTTCATATAGTAGAACCCTTCAGGGGAGAATAACAACTCAATACCTTTAACCCGGCAAGGGTACAACTAACAACCCAAAATATCCTGACAAGGGAGAATATATATATATCGGTCTACACATCCCGACAAGGGAGTATTCACAACACATTCTCCTTTTAAATCATTCTTCCTCAACCATTCACATTATATGAAACTTATCAAATAAACAAGGAGCTTGTGTCACATTATTTGAATTAAAAGCAATCAAGACTCACGGTCATGCTCGGCTCCAGTGCATAGATAACCGTCACCATGCCTATACACCGTACTCCACATTAGCAAGTAGCAAATATCATCCTAATCCTATTCCCTCAAGCCAAAGTTAGAACAAACACTTACCTCGAATGCTCCAAACTCAACTCACGCTTCTAGTATAGCTTTACCTCTTGATTCCACCACCAATCCGCTCGAATCTAGTCATAGGTTACTTAATCACATTAATAATTACTAAATGAATCATCCCCAATGCATGAAAATGAATTTTTCAAGGTTTTTCCCAAAAAGGTCAAAAATACCCCCAGACCCACGTGGTCGAAACTCGAGGTTCGGACCAAAACCCGGTTACCTATTCCCCCATGAATCCAAATATATGATTTGTTTTTAAATCGGACCCCAAATTGAGGTCCAACTTCTCAATTTGTAGAAAACCTAGGTTCTACCCAAAACACCCAATTTTCCCCATGAAAATCTTTGATTTGAAGTTGAAATTATGTTAAAAGATGTTAAGAGATAAAGAAATTAAGTTAGAAATCACTTACCAATCATTTTGGAGAAGAAACGTTGTTTGGAAAATCGCCTCTTAGGTTTTGGGTTTTTGAAAAGTGAAAAATGATTGAGATTTCCGAACTTGTATACCTTTCTGAGGACCTGGCACGGACCGCACAAAAATGTGTTGCGGTCGCGCCGAGTGGGAGAAAAATTGGGGTTTCTCTGAACCCTTCCAGCGCGGACCGCACTGTTTTGACCTGAAACCCTAGCCCTCAGACTCAGCCACGCGGACCGCACAGAAAGGCATCGCGGCCGCGCGGCTCCAGCGCGGACCGCGCGGAAATGACCGCGGCCGCGCTGGTGTCTGCAACACCTGAACCTGCATTTTCTTAAGTCCAAGACCTCCCGGGCCCCATTCAAAACTCACTCGAGCCCTCGGGGCTCTAAACCAAACATGCACACAACCTTAAAAACATCTTACGGACTTACTCGTGCGATCAAATCGCCAAAATAACATCATATACATAGGATCAAGCCTCAAACACATGATTTTCTTTCTTCAACTTTCATAACTCAAATTCTCCATTTTTAGTCCGAAACACGTCATATGACGTCCGTTTTTAGCCAGACTTTACAGATAGTGCTTAACACATATTTAAGACTTGTACCGGGCGTCGGAACCAAAATACGAGCCCGATACCTATATTTTCTAACTCCTTTTCATTTCAAATTTCATATCAAATTTCAGAAAAATAATTTCTTTCAAAAATTCATTTCTCGGGCTTGGGACCTCAGAATTTGATTCCGGGCACACGCCCAAGTCCCATATTTTTCTACTCACAGGTCTGGGTCCGTTTACCCAAAATGTTGACCGAAGTCAACATTATGCATATTAATACCAAAATTCATCAAATGTTTCACATAATTCACATATTCTAACATAAAAACTTTCCGGCTACGCGCCCGAACTGCGCACGCCAATCGAGGCAACTAAAAGCGAGGTTTTCAAGGCCTCGAAAGCGCGGAACAAGGAAGAACTACGGTGATGACCCTTCGGGTCGTCACAACATCATACGGGGCAAGTCATGCCCGAGAACTAGCGATCAAAGTACAAAAGATCAAAACGACCGGTTGGGTTGTTACACCTATCATCTATTGGTGCGGTCTTCAGCAATTTATCTACCCAACCACGGAAATTGGGAATATCCTCCACAACTCCTATGGTTGCTAAAAAAAGGGGCAAAATTAGAGAAGTTGATAAACTTGAAGAAAAAAGGCACGAGAAGGATAAAAGACTTACGTGCAAAATTTCACTTCTCAGGGAAGGGAACGTTATCCTCACCCTCTAAGCCAACAGTGGGGGCAGCAACAAGCCGAGCATACCAGCCACGGTCAATGTCATCTTTAGGGCTCACCAAAACCCTCTTACTCCTGGCCACTAGGGTAAAAACGCCATTACGAAAAAGCCTAAAGATGAATCAGGTGAGGAAAGTAAAGCAAACGTCAGCCATATTGGTTAAATGCCTCAAACAGGCAACAACCCTCCAAATGATTGGGCCAATTTGACCCAAATAGATATTAAAGAAACGGCAAAATTCAAGAATGACTGGGTCAATAGCTGGTTTTAACCCTAAAGTGAAAGGGTATGTATAAACAAAAGAGAACCTAATCAAGTAAGAAGTAATTCTCTGATTTGGATTAGGGATAATAATGGGAAAATTATTACTCCAATGGCAGTCTTTGCGAACTACAAGAGTCAAAACTTCTGTAATTTGAGTAGGGTAAGCATCAGTACGATCTAAAGCGGAAACTTGGTTTCTAAGAGATTCCCTATCATGGTAAAAAATAATTCTGTAGGAACTATCTCCTCTACTAAAGGCTCATGTAATGGTTCATAAGGTTCTTTACCCCTAGAAGAAGATTTGTGAGAAAGGGAACCTCTGGTTCTAGAAGAAGGACCAGAACTAGGAGAAGGTATAGACGAACCACCACCACGAGTAGACTCTAAGCTACGAAGTCTACCTCCCCTTCTATGCCTAATAATGGCATTAGGGAAGGTATCAACAATGGGAACTCTCCTAGAGTTAGGGTTTGGTGAAGACATGGCGAAGAAGAATAATGTGAGGAAGAAGTGAACTGAGATTTGAAGAATTAAGTGTTCAATAAGCTTTATGTGGTAAAAGACAAGGAAAGAAGTTATATTTATATTAATAAGCAACCGCCAAAAGTAAAAGTGCAGTGATGGAAGGACCATAATAATGATAACTGGCACTTCGTGAATAGTGGAGCCGTGAAAAAGCCTTGAAAAGGGCTGCAAAACTGCAGAACTAATGGAAAAATGACACGTGTACGAAGCATTAAATGGAAGTGACAATTGAAGCGTCAATTTTGTCATAGCATTAATGGTGACAAAAATTCTCTTTTAATGAAATCCACTTCCCAAGTATTCAACTGATGAATAAATGGAAAGTGGGGAGACTATCTGTATTGGGAAAAATTGTATTTAAATATAAAGGTGACGTGTCGAGACACATAGACTGGTCAAATAGTCAAAGAATTACAATTAGCCAAGAGGCATGAGTTGCAACAGATACGAGCAAATGGCAGAGGAAGAAGCATGGGCAGTTATTCAAATAACTCAGCGCCCGTACCTATCTAAGTCATTTATGTCCAAGAATCAAAAGGAATGAATATGATAATAGAAAAGATACGACATTTAATAGGCATTAAATGTGGAATACGTTAGAGAATTTGTATTGAATGTAATGACTATGTAATATAGCATTCAATGTCTTTAATTACTCATAATAGCCTCATTATGATTTGGGCAAAACGTATATCTCCAAGATATCTATAAAAGGGAGATATTTGATTAATTGTAAGGACACGAAACACTATTGGAATAAACTTTGGTTTATTTATTTTTCTCATGATTACTCTTTTGCTACCTAAATTACTTCCTTTTATACATTCTTTTGATTATCAGTAACCGTGTTCTTCTAAATTCTAGCTTTGACTAAAATTTAATTTTTTGGTTAAACAACGTTGTCACTAATTAAGTTATAACACGTCAAAAATTTCTTTTTTTTCGTTTACAAGAAAACATGAAAAACTGTTTGGCCCAATATGCAATTTTCTCAATATATCTCTGGCCAAAATATGATTCTTTGGATGTTTGACCAAAAAGTGTTAGACCTTTTTGTTAAACTAATTAAGTAAATGATAATAGTTAAATTTTAGTTAAATATAATAAGTCCTAGATCCAAGATTGATGGGTAGTAATGACTTAGAAACCGCATTCAAAGCTATTAAAAGCCAAAAGGAGATTTAATGATATTCTTGTGAATAAATGGGAAATGAGGACAAGCAATAAATATGATGAATGATAATAACTGTAAATAAAGAGAATAATTCACCCAAATGTATAGCGAGATGAATGATTCTCCCTATGACAATGATATAAGATAATCAAACATGGGAATATCAAATACTTTATCGGATCTGATGTGGAAAAGCTCGGAACAACACAGCAAATCCAATCTCGTATAAAGATAAAGTTTGTAGTTATGTGGGAGTCAACTTTTCTAGATGGAGCTTATCAAGATAGAAAATTCGATCCTCTTCTTTCTCTCTCTCTCTCTCCTTACTTATATGGGACATTTCCCTTATCTAATGAAAGTACAAATACAGAGAATATTCCTCTAAATATTCTTTAGAAATATCTTATTGCTAAACTAGCCGTTTTGGCCGATCTGAGTGCTCGACCTCGACATTCGCTGCTTGGCTCACCAGTGTTGCTTCTTAAGCATGACCTCGGCCTAATTCATTCTAATTTCCCCATTTCAATCGAGGTCCCTTCGATTAAATTTTGACCCATACATTGGATACTTATCAATAAAATACTACATTAAAGTTTACTAAAAGCTCCACTTAATTACGATGGAAAATATTTTTAACATATTCCTAGTTGTTTATACTTGTTATCAAGATAATGAACACAATTTGCGAAGAAAGCGGACTTTGATAAACTAAATAAGGAAATATTACAAGCATATCAGAGCGCAACTGCCTTTCATCAAATACCATTTGGTCCTACGACAAGTAAAGTTTGTCATCCTTTGCTACCCTGATCCCCATATATGACAAGAATCATCATGCGTTATTGCAGCTCACCATCATCTCCTTCCACCATCTCTCAAAATACTGCAGCAGACTCTACTTGTTTTCACAATTTCAGAACCTTTATTCCTCGAAAATAGCACAGTAATGATGCCCCTCCAGTAGGCAGCCTCTTAGCTAGGGCTGTCTAAGTGGAGGGTACTGGTTCTTAAGGGTTAAGGGGACGGTAAGGTTTAGGTGAGGGTTCCTTAAGAGTACTTTTCTTAAGGGGATTTAAGGATATAGGGTAAGGGTACTTTTATTAGTACCCCTATTGGTCCTAAGGGTGCGGTACTTGGGAGTAATTTTAAATTAATAATAAAAAATATATTGAAGTACAAACTAACTTTAATGGATTAAAAAAATTTAATACTTTTATTTCAATACTTATTAAAATAAAATTACAATTTGCGAAATTTTTAATAACTTCTATTGGTTCTTCCCTTGAAATTGATAGCACTTATTCTTCTGCGTCCCTGTTGTCTCCGGTAGATAGTATTTCACGATAAGCATCATCGTCTTCTTGAATTATTTATGGAAGGACAAAGTTTCTTCTCTTCCAATATTTCAGCAAGTCTTCATTTCATCACAAATATTATTTCTAACAATTGTTCTAGAAAAATCTTGAAAATCAGGATTATATGTTTCTTGCATGTAGCGCCTAAACCCGGACTAGTTAGGATTTATTTCAAAATGAGGATCCCCCTCCTTAGTTCCCTTAGTCAATCTATTACATTTTTTTTACCAGTTTAGGAATTATTTTTAATAATAAATAATTAAAATTACAACAAATATCAACACAAATATAACAAAAAAATACGAAAATTAATACGAGTGTTAGAACGTTAATTGCAATTAGAGATAGAGAGAGATAGACAATTAGAGACATATGAGATTTTTGTGTGAAAATCAAAAGAATGAAATGAGGCATTTATGGTTTTAAAATAGGGTCAAAGTGTATTTAAATAAACTTAGAGGTTAAAAAGTATAAATTAGAGGGTGAGGGATATTAGGGTGCTAGGGAGGTAAAAGAGCCATTTTTGGCCATTGCTAACGGTTATTTTTCAAAAAATAACCATTGACTAACGGTGCAAAAATAGCCAATTTTTTAAAAAATAAGGGTATGGTAGTACGGGTTGATCCGGTACCTTAAGGGTACTAACTGGACCGGTACTAAGGGTATTTTTTCCGGTACCCTTCCATTATCCTTACCCTTTACCCAAATTCTCACCTCTATCCCCAGTTCGGACCGGTATGATGCAGTACCGGTATCGATATCGGTATCGATACGGACCGATACGGTACGGATAATACTCTCCCTTTAGGCAATCCTACTCTTAGTATATATTTTCTTACACATGTTATCTTTAAAATATCAAAAACATCAAACAGTTTAAATTGACCTGTCACGACCCAAATCATAACCTGTTGTGATGGCGCCTATCGTGGTACTAGGCAAATCGACCTTTCCAAAACACTAGCATATCTACATATATATATATATATATATATATATATATATATATATATATATATATATATATAAAGTTGGGAATAGAACAGCTGATGTGGCATACTTGTATAGCCAACTTTCATATTTATCTTTTTCCTGGTTTTTTTGAATTTTTTCCCATTATTTCTCATTTATGTTTTCTAATTACAATTTGTTCTCAAAGATCAAAGGTCGTGTTGTTCCAAAAAATCTGGAACCGTTATAACATTTAATGTAAAAACGGTCCTACCTAATCAATGTTTATAATATAAAAATTGTTCTGCCTAATCAATGGGAAGGTAATACGCAACTCTTCTTATTCCGACATCTTAATATATTGCAATCTTCCGAACCACCAACCATCACACTTTTTCTTGCTAATCTATCTTACTCTCATCATTTTGTACGCTTCACGTGTTTTGCTCACATTCCAGATGAAAACAAAAATTAAAAGAAACCCACTTCATACAAGTCGATTTATGCTGCCATTCTTCTTCTTTTTCGTGTTGTCTTTCTAATATGGCAATATGGACGGTTTGGTTCTTATAATAATAAACTTGCAGATATGGTTATGGTGGTGTGGCGAAAACTCATGTAATGATGGTAATGAGGGTGGTACTAACCTATATCGCTTGGTACTTTCTTTTAAATGAATTATGAACCTATCAAGTTGTTTTCCTGCTATTTTTTGGTGTTATTTTTGGAGTGTTGTGATACCTCTTCCCTCTAGAATAATTGTTTGGGTGTTTGCATAACAAACTAAAGTTGTATTAAATATATTTCTGACAAACAAATTGCCAAATGCTTGTAGTATATACTGGAGTAGCATTCTTGATGCTCGAGGTGCTTTCAAAATTGTATGGTAAAGGCTCGAGAAGCTAAATCAGGTTAATTTCAAAAGTTCATACAGATTAAATCAATTATCTTTTCCCAATCTACATACGAAAAGCTAAATATTATCTTGAGTACTAGACAAACTTCATTGGTTACGATTAATACTTACACCTGTTTTCTTCTAACAATTTCTTTATATTCTTGTCATATCAGTGTTCTTTGTATGTCGTATATTTTTCAAAAACATATTTCACTTTACATGAGTCAATGTAATTACTTTGTGAGCTAAAGTTATTATTTCAAAATATTAAGAAAACCCGTAGGGTGAGTTAACTATGTATCAATATGGTTTGCAATTTCAAAAAAACCTTGTTTTTAACCTTTTAATTCAACAAGATATTACGTTATTAGTGGCATAATTATTTGCCTCTACTTTTTTTTTCCTAGAAAATGAGCGTTATTAACTACTTCTCCTCAACAGAGTGTACAACTTACCATTTTGGAGGATGAACTGTATTCTTTGTAACATTTTATCGTACTACGAAAAAAAATATTAATATTCACTTTTAAGGTATTATAGTTAACAAACGAAGGTTAAGACGTATAGAGATCATTTTTATCATCTTTCTTTTATTGTCGGGGGATATTTATGGAGGATAGAAGGGATGAATTTTATTTTGCAGAAGATAATGAGGAGCAGATTGAGCTTTCATTCACGAGAATATGGAGTCCATCAATCCATATTTATTCACGACGAGAATGTGGGGTTATTAGTGCAGGATAGAGAAAGTTCTTTCTTGATTAAGATAGTTGTCTTTTGAATTTATTTTTTGTATATTTTCTTTTAAATGATGGAATACTTGTGTAAAGGTAATTTTATTTAAGAGATGTCACCGAGCAGATACAAATGTGTACAGGAAACATTTTACCCTATTTTTCACTAGAGGTTGAGGAAACTAAATAGAGAAAAAAAAAACAGAAAGTACTACAATCTCTTAATTGAATTTATAGAAAAAAGAAGGCGAAATAACAAATGGCAAGAAAATTTATATAACAGGAAAAAGAGATGATTTTCGAACTGCAACCTATTTGGGTTTGTTTGGTTGATTAAATAGTACTGATAGGAGGGGAACAAACGGCGTATTTAGGTTTGTCTGGTTGATTAAATAGTACTGATAGGAGGGGAACAGACGGCCCGGAGTTAGCCTTTGGCCTAAGGGTTCTGGCAGAATTCAGTAGCTTTGTCTCAAAACTTTATTTGTGTTAAAAATTTATTTAATATATATAAATAATTTATCCATGACTCAGCAAGCTGTATTTTTTAGAATTTAGAGTTTATAAACTCAAAAATTTTGCAGAGAACGGAAAACATAGAAAATGAGAAGAAATAATAGAAAATAACTACACTATACCATGAAAGAGCCGAGAAATATTGCCATTTTTTGCACAAAGAAAGAGGAAGGAAATAAAGGAAAGAAAGGAAAAGAAAATAAGGAAGAAAAAGGAAGGAAAAGAAAAATTAATGAAAGAAACGAAAAACAACGAAAGAAGAACAGTAAGAAAGGTAAGAAATGAGACGGAACATGCCTAATTGATTCTGTTGTTTATGGCTTTTGCAAATCCTGGAGTTAAAAGAAATAAGGAAGAAAAGGTAATAGACGAGGAAAGGGAGAATTTCACTTATATATGTTATTAAAAAAAATATTAACTATCTTCGGAAGACAATAAACCCAAATGATATAAAATTAGAGAAAATATAACTTTATATGGTAAAAATAGATTAAAAAGTTCAAGTCTAATATACTTAGATTTGATGATTAATGCACATTTCTAAAATTCGGATATCAAAAGAATTATTTGGGTCTCTTAAAAAATTCACTAGTTTAACACAAAATTTCAAGAGTGACCTATGTAAGCCCTCGTTCTGCACTCTGCCACATCTCTGCTATAAGACTATGAATAATCAAAATACAAGAGAGAATAATCAATACAATAATAACGAATAAGCGAAGTGTTTTACCAAAGTAGTTAAATAAATTTAAAGAGCTGTTGAAATCATACAACACAAACGGGTGAGATTAGTTTTGCTCACAATGGTTGACGGAAAGAACTGAAATTTGATCTTAGAGGGTGAATGCTGAAAAGTAAAAGAGGAAATCAACACGAGAATCAGACGATAAGTGGTTCTATTAAGCAACTCAATTAGACAAATTTAAACTGCATGCAAAGTTGCAAGCAGAAAAACAACGAATTGTGAAATAAGGAAAGCAAAACACTGCACAAAAAAGAAAAAATGAATAAAATCTGCAAATGTAATCAGAATAATAGGAGCTGGAAAAGGCAAATAGATAGAACTATCAAATGAAAAAGGGAAACGGAAATAAGGGGAAGAAAAAGCAGTAGCAAAGTGCTATTATGTGCTCTTACTTTGTTGAAGATTCAGTGTGGCTTTGCTGATTGTCCTCGGATTAAAAGATAGGGAAGAAATCAGTTTTCTACTACGGAGAAAAAAGTCATGCCATCAGTTTCAATGGAGAGAGAGAAATGGTTTAATGAGGAAGATAGATAATCGCAAGGGTGACTCTTTTCTGGTGGCAGTTACACGACATGTTAAAAGTAAGGGTGTTAAACGGGTGTGCTGGGCCGGGCTGGGTAGGGAAAAGTTAAAAGCGTTCGGGTTTCGAACCGGGCCGGTTATGGGTTAGGGGTTACCGGGCTTAACTGGTTTGGATTCATCGGGGTAAAAAATACACCGGTAATTGTTCGAACTTCAAATAATAAATAATACGATAAATTAAATTCCAAAAAAAAAAATGAGAGCCAAATATTGGATTGCATTTTAGGTGAAGAATGAGAGTGATAATTGAGAATATGAGTTTGAGAAATGAGAGATGAGTGAAGAAGTGAAGAAGAGAGGGGGTGTATTTATAGTTTTTCAAAGGGCTAAATTAGTAATTATAAAAAGTGTTAAATTTAAAAAAAAAAATTGCCCAAAAAAGAGCTAAATGTGCAAAACAGCCGTTGGGCAACGGCCTTGGCCCAGCAGACCGTTGCCAACAGTCAGAAAGTTAGAAGCATAAAAAAATTGAAAGTAGTCGTTAAACCGGTTTGACCGGTCCGGGCCTGGCCGGTTAACCGATTCTACAGTGAATCGCATTGACCGATCCGGTTAACTGGTTGCACGAAGGTGAACGGACCAATCCCCCTTACCCCATTAACCCAGCCCACCCGACCCCCTTTGTACCGGTCCGGGCCGGTTCCAGTTTCAACCTGTCTGGGCAGGTCCGGAAACGGGTCGACCCAGCCCGTTAGACACCCTTAGTTAAAAGTCGTCTTTTGGAGTCTTTAATCGAAATCGTTTTGTTTGTTCTATTTAGTAGAATAAAAATAAAAGAAAAATTGCAAAAAAGTAGAAAATAGATAAATATAAATGTTGGTCTAGGAAGGTGCCACATCATCTTTTCTAACCCCTGTTTTATATATTTATATAGATTATTAATAGCTTTGTATCTAAGAAACGTTAGAAAATAGGCTTCAAATAAATAAATATTTTTTTTTTCAAAAACAAAGTTAAGGCCCTCATAAAATATGGCTTTAGGCCATAGAACTCGTTGACCGCCCTTGATTCTGAGCTCCGACGAGGCGATAAGAGTGAATGCCTCCTTCGTGGAAGATATTTGATCGTTGCTCAGATCTTTCACCATTTTTGTTTGATGATTTTGGGATTCAAATTTTTGTTGAAATAAAGTTCTAGGGACGTCTCATGATTTTCAAAAGAGGTTTTTACTCTATAGAGCAATTAGTAAGCAAATATTATATAAATAATATGTTATAAAATAAAAGCAATGCAGTAAAATGTAAATAAAAAGAGATAAAAAGAAGGGAGAAGTGTTTTCTTCTTTCACTTTGGTGTATCTTTCCATTGCAATTACATGGCCTTTTATAGGCATAAAAAGTAAAGATGATGGACATAAAGTAGGAGATTTAATCTTTAAGTTATTCACAACATGGGCATCCAATGTAGCATCCAATGTACAAACTATTCATAACACTCCCCCTTGGATGTCCATGTAAGATAATGTGCCTCATTAAGAACTTACAAAAAAAATATTAGGATGTAAATAGTTATTTATAATATGCATTGCTTGCTGCCTCATTAAAAACCTTACCAGAAAAACTCAGTGGGACTAAACCTTGGTTAAGGAAAAGAGTGTAGCGTGTAGTTACTCCCCCTGATGAAAAATCACTTAATGTCTCGAAGACGACGCATTCCAATCTTATATATCAGTTTTTCAAATATTGAGGTTGGTAATGCCTTAGTGAACAGATCAGCCAAATTATCACTTGAACGAACTTGTTGTACATCTATTTCACCATTCTTCTGAAGATCATGAGTGAAAAAGAATTTCGGTGAAATGTGTTTTGTTCTATCTCCTTTGATATATCCTCCTATCAATTGAGCTATGCATGCAGCATTGTCTTTATACAATATTGTTGGAATATTCTCTTTCGAAGAAAGACCACATGTTTGTTGAATGTGTTGAGTTATAGATCTCAACCAAACGCATTCTCGACTTGCTTCTTGAATGGCTATTATCTCTGCATGATTTGAAAAAGTAGCAATCATAGTTTGTTTTGTCGAACGCCATGATATGGTTGTACCTCCACTTGTAAATAAATAGTCTGTCTGAGATCGACATTTGTGTGGATCAGACAAATATCGTACATCTGCATAACCAATCAGTGATGGCTTGGATTCATTTGAGTAAAATAAACCTATATCAATGGTCCCTTGGAGGTATCTGAATATATGTTTAATACCATTCCAGTGTCTTTGTGTTGGCGAAGTACTAAATCTTGCCAATAAGCTTACTGAGAAAGCTATATCTGGTCGGGAATTATTGGCAAGATACATTAATGCCCCAATTGCACTAAGATATGGTACTTCGGCACCAAGAAGCTCTTCATCATTTTCATGAGGTCGGAATGGATCTTTCTTTATATCAAGTGATCTCACAACCATCGGGGTACTCAATGGATGTGCTTTATCCATATAGAATCGCTTTAAAATCTTTTCGGTGTATGTTGATTGATGGACAAATATTCCATCTTTCATATACTCAATTTGTAGACCAAGATAAAATTTTGTCTTTCCAAGATCTTTCATTTCAAATTCTTTCTTCAAATAGTCTACTGTTTTTGGAAGCTCCCCAAGAGTTCCAATGATATTTAAATCATCAACATACACGGCTATTATAACAAATCCAGACCTTTTTATAAAGACACGAGGACAAATTGGATCATTCTTGTACCCTTCTTTCAACAGGTATTCACTCAGGCGATTGTACCACATACGACTTGATTGTTTCAATCCGTATAAAGATTTTTGAAGCTTTATTGAACAAGTTTCTCGAAAACTTTTATATGCTTCTGGCACTTTGAATCCCTCAGGTACTTTCATAAATTTTCCTTGTCTAATGATCCATACAAATAGGCTGTAACAACATTCATTAGATTCATATCAAGTTTTTCTTGCACTGCCATATTTATAAGATATCTGAAGGTGATAGCATCCACTACAGGAGAATATGTCTTCATATAATCAATTCCAGGCCTTTAGGAAAACCCTTGTGCCACAAGTCGCGCTTTATATCTAACGACTTCATTTTTATCATTTCGTTTTCGCACAAAAACCCATTTATACCCTACTGGCTTTATGCCTTCAGGTGTTCGAACTATGGGTCCGAATAATTCACGTTTTCCAAGGGAAGTTAACTCTGCCTGGATAGCGTCTTTCCATGTTGGCCAATCATTTCTCTGTCTATATTCATTGATAGATTTTGGTTCAAGATCCTCATCTTGTTGCATTATTTCAATAGCAACATTATAAGCAAAAATGTTATCGATAACAATAGTATTTCGGTTCCATCTTTTCCCGGTTGAGACGTAACTTATTGATATCTCTTCATTCTCATTATTTTCAGATACATGAACCTCCCCTAATGTAATGACCCGACTGGTCATTTTGAGATCTAGCGCGTCGTTCAATAGTTTGAGGCCATGAACAGCTTCACTTCAGGTATTATGACTTGTACGCGTGGTTGGAATTGAATTTCGGGAAATTCGGAGTTGATTTGGAGAAAGAATTCTCATTTCGGAAGCTTTAAGTTAAAAGAATTGATTAAGATTGAATTTTTGAGTGAACGACCTCGGAATCGGGATTAGAAGGTTCCATCAGGTTCGTATGATGATTTCGGACTTGGGCATATGTCCGGATCAGGTTTTGGAACACCCGGGAATGTTTCGGCACCTATCGTGAAAGTTGGCATTTTGAAAGAATTTCATAAGTTTGGGTTGAAGTTCATATCAGTGTTATCGATGTCCGTTTGGGATTCCGAGTCTGAGAATAGCTCCATATGGTGATTCTAGTGTTGGGAGCGCGAACGGAAGTGAATTCGGAGGTCTGTGGGTCATTTTGGAGTCATTTGGCTAAAGTTAGAAATTTGAAAGTTTTAAAAAGTTTGACCGAGAGTTGACTTTTTGATATTGGGGTCGGATTTCGATTCCGGAAGTTGGAGTAGGTCAGTAATATCGAATGTGACTTGTGTGCAAAATTTGAAATCATTCCGGAATAATTTTGGTAAGGTTTGAGACACTTAGTCTCTTTTAAGGAAGCTTAAGTTGGAAAAGTCAACTGGATGTTGACTTATATGTTAAAGGGCTCGGATGTGAGTTCCGATAGTTCGGTTAGCTTCGCTAGGTGATTTATGACTTAGGAGCGTGATCGGAAGGAGTTTTGGAGGTTCGTAGTAGATTTAGGCTTGAATTGGCGAAGTTGATATTTTGGCGTTTTCCGGTTGATATGTGAGATTTTGATATAGGGGTCGGAATGGAATTCCAAGAGTTGCAGTAGTTCCGTTGTGTCATTTGGCATGTGTGTGCAAAATTTCATGTCATTTGGACGTGGTTTGGTTGGGTTTTTTATCAAAAGAGTGATTTAGAAGATTTTGAAATTCTTAGGCTTGAATCCAATGCGAATTTGGTGTTGTGATGTTGTTTTGAGCGTTCTGAAGGTTGGAACAAGTTTGAATGATGTTATGATATATGTTTTCATGTTTGGTTGAGGTCCCGGTGGCCTCGGGTGGTTAAACGGACTATTTTATCTTTGGAAAAGTTGCAGATTTTTTTAGCTTCAGTTGTGCACCAGAAAATTTCTGGTACGAGGAGTCCAGTTTGGAAGCTCATATCTTGAAATCTATGAGGAATCAGAAAAATTGCAAAACTTAAAACTTGTAGCCCTTGCATTCTAGTTTCCAGAAGGTTAAACCATTCAGGATTTGGATATTCTATCAGAAAGTTATGATGGATCGAATATGGCTGGTGGATCAGTTTTGACAGAATTTTCTGATGCACTTTATAAGCTCATATCTCGGAATATATAAAGAGTTATATGGTGTACAACCTATCAAATAAAATATCTTCGAGTCTAGTTTTTAAATTTTCAAACCGTTTGTCATTTGGATATTTTCACAAGGAGTTATAGGCGTTTTAACAAAAGGTGTACAGCACGGAAAATGGTAAGAGGATGTACAACCTGCACAGCGCAAAGTACACCTCGATGAAGCCTGGGCAGATTGTTTTAAACACGAGTTCTAGCCAATTTCTTTAATTCCTTTCATTTAGTTTGGATGATTTTGGAGAGCTCAAGGAGGGATTTTCACCAAGCAACACTAGGTAAGTGATTTATTCCTATTTTTGAGTTAAATATGTGATCTTACATGGATTTAGACATGAAAATCAGTAGAAAAAGGTGGAGTTAGGGCTTGAGATTATGAGACCTTCTAGGGATGATTTGAGGGGTCAAACGAACTCCGATTTTTGAGTTCTTTATATGTACGGACTCGTGAGATGATGAAGAACATTTTGGTATAAAGTTTGTCCAGTTCCGGGGGTCGAGTTTTGACTGATTTCGGGTTTTGTGTTTAAAATCGATATTTTTCAATTGGAATTCATTTAGCATAATTTGATGATAAAAATCTGAACTTGGTAGATTTGGAGCACTCGGAAGTTGGGTCGAGAGGCAAGCGTGTTGCAGAGTAGCTTTTCGGGCTAGTTCGAGGTGAGTAATAATTGTAAATGATGCTCTAAGGGTTTGAAACCCCGGATTGCACATCGTAGTGCTATATTGATGTGAGACACACGTTTGATGACGAGCGTGTGGTCGTATACTATTGGGGATTGTGACTTGGCCCATCCCGCATTGATGATTTTTTCGCGTATTTGACTGAGACTTATTTGTTTTCATTATGCTTTGGGCTAATTGCCATATTTGGGCTTCGTGCTAACTATTTGAATCCTTCGGGGATTTTTACTACCATTTCCTCATTGTTTTGACTTATTACTTGAACTTAGTCCTGTTATTTTTCCACTGTTTTACTACTCAACCATTTTACTCAGTTTTGAAATTTAAATGATATTCTAAATGATGTTTTGGGCTGAGAAATATTGTTTTACTATTGCCCGAGGGGCTTGTGATGATTTTGGACTGATTAAAGGTCGAGGGCCTAGTTGTGAGGATACATTGGTACTGATATGAGGCTGAGGGCCTGAGATACTTATATACGCCACGAGGTGGCTTGATTGATATGAGGCCGAGGGCCTAGATTTGATGTCACGAGATGGCTTAATATTGCGCTTGGGCTGTAAGGGCCCCTCCCCGAGTCTGTACACCCCCAATGAGCGCGAGTACCCATTGTGATTTGATATTGAGCCTGAGGGGCTATTACTGTTTGGATATTGAGCCCGAGGTGCTGTTACTGTTCTGATATTGAGACCGAGGGGCTGTTACTATTCTGCTATTGAGCTTGAGGGGCTGGCTCTGTTCTGATATTGAGCCCGAGGGGCTTGTACTGTTCTGAGATGTTGCCCGAGGGGCGGATTTGTTGATACCATGCTCGAGGGGCGAATTTCCATTTTGTTACTCACTTGTAAACTACTTGTTTTACTTGTTGGAAAAAAAGGATTTTCACTTGATTTCTTACTGCTTTACTGTTTAAAGTGATTTTCTGCTTCAGTATGGAATGCCTTGTGTTTTTACGCGATTTCTTATCTTCAGTCATTATTTATATTTATTACTCACTGGGTCAGAGTACTCACATTACTCCCTGCACCATGTGTGTAGATTCAGGCGTTGCTGGTTCTGCTCCTGAGTGCTGATTCCTCCAGTTTCAGGCGGCTTTCAGGAATTACGAGGTAGTTGTTAACGTCCGCAGCCCCGTGTCTCTATTATCTTGTCTTTTATATTCCTTACGGACATGGTACTAGTTATTGGATTTAGCAAACTTGTATTATGACTCATAGATGCTCATGACTTATGACACCCCGGTTAGGGCTGTGTCGGGTTGTGATTTCCGCATTTTTTTATCTATATTTTCTGCTATTTAGTATTATTGAACCATGTTTAGACTATATTTGTGTTAATTAACTGCTTTAAAAGATGATTTGGGTTAGACTGGTTGGCATTGTCTTCACGAGAGGCACCATCACGACCGGGTTCGGGGTTATGGTCGTGACAAATTGGTATCAGAGCCTAGGTTACATAGGTTTTACGAGTCATGAGCAGGTTTAGTAGAGTCTCGCGGATCGGTACGGAGACATCTGTATTTATCCTCGAGAGGCTGCAGAACCTTTAGGAAAACTTCATATTCTTGAATTCTTATTGTGCATCATTGATTCAGCTTGAAATGTAACTCTTGAAATTCCTTCCACGTGTTTGTATGTGCACATGGGCGCTCAGTATCAGATGTGCATCAATGGCTTGTTATTCCCTGATCGAGGGGCGAGATGTAATTTTCTGTGCGTTGAGGTTGGGCAGTCTGGAGGACTTGAGGTTGGATTTTGCCTGCAGCTTGAGCACCGAGGTGCTGATTGAATGAGCGCGTGTATTTGGATTTATATATTTGATAGTGTCCCTATCAAGGGAAGTGATGACTGGATAGCTATGTGATGAGTATGATGTGACTGCGAGATGTGTTCAGATTGTTCGAATGTGGCAAAAAGAGGTTACTTAAGGGTAAAAAGAACTATTAGGTGCTTTATTTCCATCTTGATTTGATGTATAGCCCCGAGTTATGGGAGTGTGAAGAATCTTTTCCTGTTGTCTGGTTGGGAAGTAAAGTAGATTTCATGTCATGATATGGGTTCAGACCCAGGAAGACTAAGTGATTGTGTAATAGTTATGATTATGGAAGGGTAAAGAGAGATACCAGTTTGAGGCGAAGCAGGTGGGTTATCTCCTGCAGATTGTTTTGAAGTTTGTGTGATCCTTATGTCGTTTATTTTGGAGATCTCTCTTACCAGTGGAAGATATGCGTTACAATTGAGTCTGAGTTGCTTAAGAGAGTAGGCATGTCTGTTACGTGGATGAATGCGAGATTTGCAGAAGATTTAAAGTACTAAATGGTCTGTGTTTCACGAGCATATAAAGGACTGCGTTAAATTTCTGTATGGTATTATGGCGGTAATAGAGTATATGCATTATGAGTTATGGTATGTTTTGGTCTATGGCCTTAAGCCAAGTGGGGGAGTCTACTATAGCTTATTTGATTGTATAGTTATGTGCTATGTTGGTTCCAGTTTGAGGTGTATGGGAGAATCAGTTATGGCCTACGAAGATTGAGACCGAGGGTGGCTCGAGTAAAGGAAATTTTTTGGACAAAGGTTATAGTATGCTTCATAGGTATGAGAATCACAGAATGTCTTGAGATGTTGTTGGTAAAGGATGTTCGGTGCATAGGACAGGAAGTTGCTTGATTGGATTAAGGTGAGGCTACACTTTGCGGTGTAGGAGTGCTAATGAGGCAGGTTGTTCGGTTCGTTTGATCAGGCTAATTGCAGTTTGAGTATAGTGAATGACTCTCGATAATTGTTTGAAAGTGTTCGAGATTGTACATGTAAAAATTGGAAATTTTCAAGTGTATGATTCGGCTAGAAATTGAGGGTTGCATTGGAGGGTGTCAAGATTTGTGTCATTTCTATATCAATTATGGGATTCTATATATATCAGGGTTAGGAAGGTAATGGTTCTAGATTCGCAGAAAGTCTCGTCGGGGTAGGTATTTTGAACGTGGTGCTTTTGGGAACATTTAAGGAAGTATTCAACGACTTATGAGCCTTAGACGGTGTAGCTTTATGCTTAGGTCTCGTGTGGTGAGTCTGGGTCGAGGATTGTGATGTGATAGCAGGAACAAGTATCAAGTCGAAGGTAAATTCAGAGGAACTTGTATAGATGGGATAGCTTAGTAGTAGGTCGGCTCGGTATGGGAAATGATGTGATGAGTTCTTTGGGTGCTTATGAGGTAAAGAGTTTCTACAGGTGTTTCGCGACAATGCTCTTGAGTTTTAATGAACTGCGTAGCTTGGTTGAGTTAGAAAGATTCGGTCCTGACAGTTTAGTTTGTGTAAATGGAGTTCGGAGAGTTCTTGATGGTCTCTGCCACGGTTAGAGATGCGTGTTTTCTACGAGTGTGAAGAGCATGGGATGTGTAGTGATTTTCTTCAAGATAGGATCAATGGAAAGTTCTTGATTAGTTGAGTACATAGTTGCTTGTGGCTCGGAAGGGATATGAAGTTCTTATGTGTTTGTCCCGGCTGTGATGGTTGTCCTTGTGTGTTATAAGAGGAAGTGGGTTATTATTGACCCAGGTAAAGCTATTAGCCTAGTTCAGTGTGAGCGGAATTGGCTTGAAGTGTGTGAAAGGATTTAAACAGACTTATGGGGCCCATGTGAGTCAGATGTTTTCATTTCAGTATAGCGCTCCTCAAGGAGGGGTGTGGAATATAAGATGTTGTTCCGTCGTCAAATTCATGTATATTATGATTGTGTCGTGTGAGTTGTGAAACGGCTCGATAGATCCTTATGTGTTGAGTCTCTATGTAGTGATGATGTTATGTGAGAAGGAGAGCTCTTGTGATTCAGAGTATATATATCGCACCTCAGTTGTGCTCGAGTTTTGTAGCGTATGGCTCTATCGATCTCCCCAGGATGGTATTATGCGCTTAGCGTGCTTGTGACCGATATTCGGTAAATTGTAATGGTGAGAAATTCAGCTCCGTGTATATCTCCTTATGTGAATTTTATGATTGGATCAAGTGGCACGCCACCATGGGTATGTTATTTATATTGGGTTGCACGCCGCAACAGGGTGATATTGAGTAAGGCTCCTATATTTATTTTTCTTGTGTTTTGCTTCCTATTTTCTAAGGAAATCCATGTTAGTTGCGTGAGATGAGTAGTCCTTTCATGAGTCATTTCCTTATGCATCATGTTCGAGTTGAGGCCTATTGGCGCATTGTGGCATCATGTGAGACTGTTGGTCATGCCTTAGGTGACTTATTGCCTAAGCAGTTCATACTGGGCGAGACGAAATTATGGTATCAGGGATCGGTGCGATAAGACTATGTAGAAGTATATTACAGGACAAATACCATTATTTGGTTCGTAATGAGATAAGGATTTCAGTCAAGATGAAACATTCAATGTTTGGTTAGCTTTGCAGTTGGTTAGAAATTTCTACACATCTCCTCCGTTTTGGTGGTATTGCCAGCATTATAGCAGGATGTATATAATATATCATAAGGTGCATTGGGAGCATCAGATTCGTGGAATTTTGGCTATTAGGTTCAGGGAGTGTCACTGTGGTTAGATGATGAATTATGCGGCGCATGGTGCTAATTCAGCAAATGTATGCAGTCATGTTTGGCACATCGTGTGGTAGTTGATAATGTGTTTATATATTGGAAAAAGGCCTGGCAGAGGATTTCCGATGTTGAAAACCTAGTTCTAAGGCCCATCTTCCTAAATAAAAGAGGATATCCTTAGAATTGTTTGAGCAAGTGTACTCAATTGGGTTGTGGTAGCATGGGAAGGTGCACGAGGTATTAAACAGTGATTTCAGATAACTCCAGAGCAGTTCTTAGCACGTTTGAGGACGAACGTATGTTTAAGTGGGAGAGAATGTAATGACCTGACCGGTCGTTTTGAGCTCTAGCGCGTCGTTCAATAGTTTGAGGCCATGAACAGCTTCACTTCACGTATTATGACTTGTACGCATGGTTGGAATTGAATTTCAGGAAATTCGGAGTTGATTTGGAGAAAGAATTCTTATTTCGTAAGATTTAAGTTAAAAGAATTGACTAAGATTGAATTTTTGAGTGAACGACCTCGGAATCAGGATTCGAAGGTTCCAACAGGTTCGTATGATGATTTTGGACTTGGGCATATGTCCGGATTAGGTTTTGGAACACCCTGGAATGTTTCGGCACCTATAGTGGAAGTTGGCATTTTTGAAAGAATTTCATAAGTTTGGGTTGAAGTGCATATTAGTGTTATCGATGTCTGTTTGGGATTCCGAGTCTGAGAATAGCTCCATATGGTGATTCTAGTGTTGGGAGCGTGAACGGAAGTGAATTCAGAGGTCCGTGGGTCATTTTGGAATCATTTGACTAAAGTTAGAAATTTGAAAGTTTTGAGAAGTTTGACCGAGAGTTGACTTTTTGATATCGGGGTCGGATTTCGATTTCGGAAGTTGGAGTAGGTATATAATATCGAATGTGACTTGTGTGCAAAATTTGAAGTCATTCCGGAATAATTTTGGTAAGGTTTGAGACACTTAGTCTCTTTTAAGGAAGCTTAAGTTGGAAAAGTCAACCGGATGTTGACTTATGTGTTAAAGGGCTTGGATGTGAGTTCCAATAGTTTGTTTAGCTTCGCTAGGTGATTTATGACTTAGGAGCATGATCGGAAGGAGTTTTAGAGGTTCGTAGTAGATTTAGGCTTGAATTGGCGAAGTTGATATTTTGGCGTTTTCCGGTTGATAGGTGAGATTTTGATATAGGGGTCGGAATGGAATTCCGAGAGTTGCAGTAGTTCCGTTGTGTCATTTGGCATGTGTGTGAAAAATTTTATGTCATTCGGACGTGGTTTGGTTGGGTTTTTGATCAAAAGAGTGATTTAGAAGATTTTGAAATTCTTAGGCTTGAATCCAATGCGAATTTGGTGTTGTGATGTTGTTTTGAGCATTCTGAAGGTTGGAACAAGTTTGAATGATGTTATGGGATATGTTGGCATGTTTGGTTGAGGTCCAAGTGGCCTCGGGTGGTTAAACGGACTATTTTATCTTTGGAAAAGTTGCAGATTTTTTTAGCTTCAGTTGTGCACCAGAAAATTTCTGGTGCGAGGAGTCCAGTTTGGAAGCTCATATCATGAAATCTATGAGGAATAACAAAAATTGCAAAACATAAAAGTTGTAGCCCTTGCATTCTAGTTTCCAGAAGGTTAAACCATTCAGGATTTGGATATTCTATCAGAAAGTTATGACAGATCGAATATGGCTGGTGGATCAGTTTTGACAGAATTTTCTGATGCACTTTATAAGATCATATCTCGGAATATATAAAGGGTTATATGGTGTACAACCTATCAAATGAAAGATCTTCGAGTCTAGTTTTTAAATTTTCAAACCGTTTGTCATTTGGATATTTTCACAAAGTGTTATAGGCATTTTAACAAAAGGTGTACAGCAGGAAAAATGGTAAGAGGATGTACAACCTGCACAACGCAAGGTACACCTCGATGAAGCCTGGGCAGATTGTTTTAAACACGAGTTCTAGCTCATTTCTTTCATTCCTTTCATTTGGTTTGGATGATTTTGGAGAGTTCAAGGAAGGATTTTCACCAAAAAATACTAGGTAAGTGATTTATTCTTATTTTTGAGTTAAATATGTGATCTTACATGGATTTAGATATGAAAATCAGTAGAAAAAGGTGGAGTTAGGGCTTGAGATTATGAGACCTTCTAGGGATGATTTGAGGGGTCAAACGAACTCTGATTTTTGAGTTCTTTATATGTACGGACTCGTGAGATGATGAAGAACATTTTGGTATAAAGTTTGTCCAATTCCGAGATGCGGGCCCGGGGGTCGAGTTTTGACTAATTTCGGGTTTTGTGTTTAAAATCAATATTTTTCAATTGGAATTCATTCATTTAGCATAATTTGATGATAAAAATCTGAACTTGGTAGATTTGGAGCACTCGGAAGTTGGGTCGAGAGGCAAGCGTGTTACAGAGTAGCTTTTCGGGCTAGTTCGAGGTGAGTATTAATTGTAAATGATGCTCTAAGGGTTTGAAACCCCGGATTGCACATTGTAGTGCTATATTGATGTGAGACGCACGTTTGATGACGAGCGTGTGGTCATATACTATTGGGGATTGTGACTTGGTCCATCCCGCATTGATGATTTTTTTGCGTATTTGACTGAGACTTATTTGTTTTCATTATGCTTTGGGCTAATTGCCATATTTGGGCTTTGTGCCAACTATTTGAATCCTTCGCGGATTTTTACTATCATTTCCTCACTGTTTTGACTTATTACTTGAACTTAGTCCTGTTATTTTTCTACTGTTTTACTACTCAGTCATTTTACTCAGTTTTGAGATTTAAATGATATTCTAAATGATGTTTTGGGTTGAGAAATATTGTTTTACTATTTCCCGAGGGGTTGTGATGATTTTGGAGCGATTAAAGGCTGAGGGCCTAGTTGTGAGGATACACTGGTACTGATATGAGGTTGAGGGTCTGAGATACTTATATACGCCACGAGGTGGCTTGATTGATATGAGACCGAGGGCCTAGATTTGACGCTACGAGATGGCTTGATATTGCGCTTGGGCCGTAAGGGGCCCCTCCCGGAGTCTGTACACCTACAGTGAGTGCGGGTACCCATTCTGATCTGATATTGAGCCCGATGGGCTGTTACTGTTTAGATATTGAACCCGAGAGACTGTTACTGTTCTGATATTGAGACCGAGGGGCTGTTACTATTCTGCTATTGAGCCTGAGGGGCTGGCTCTGTTCTGATATTGAGCCCGAGGGGCTGGTACTGTTCTAAGATATTGCCCGAGGGGCGGATTTGTTGATACGATGTCCGAGGGGCGAATTTCCATTTTGTTACTCACTTGTGAACTACTTGTTTTACTTGTTGGAAAAAAAAGGATTTCACTTGATTTCTCATTGCTTTACTATTTAAAGTAATTTTTCTGCTTCAGTATGGAATGCCTTGTGTTTTTATGCGATTTCTTATCTTCAGTCATTATTTATATTTATTACTCACTGGGTCGGAGTACTCACATTACTCCCTGCACCATGTGTGCAGATTCAGGCATTGCTGGTTCCGCTCCTGAGTGCTGATTCCTCCAGTTTTAGGCGGCTTTCAGGGATTACGAGGTAGCTGTTGATGTCAGCAGCCCCGTGTCTCTATTATCTCGTCTTTTATATTCCCTACGGACATGGTACTAGTTATTGGATTTAGCAAACTTGTATTATGACTCATAGATGCTCATGACTTGTGACACCCCGGTTAGGGCTATGTCGGGATAGATTTTCGCATTTTTTATCTATATTTTCCGCTATTTAGTATTATTGAACCATGTTTAGACTATATTTGTGTTAATTAACTACTTTAAAAGATGATTTGGGTTAGACTGGCTGGCCTTGTCTTCACGAGAGGCGCCATCATGACTGGGTTCGGGGTTAGGGTCGTGACACCTAAGGTCTTATCATTTGTTACGTCTTGGGGCTCTTCTTGAGCCACTACCTCTGTGTTATGTTCACTTTGATCACTTGCTCCTTTTTTTCTTAGAGGAATTTTATCTTTAGAACCGATTGATCTACCACGTTTCAAGCATAGCTTAGAGTCATTTGCTTTAATTAATTGTCCTGCCGGGATATCAACTCGAATTGGAGCATTAGCAGCTGGAATATGTGACTTAGTCACCCTTGGTAGGTCAGTGAATGCATCTGGCAATTGATTTGCAATATTTTTTAAATGAATAATCTTTTGAACCTCTTGTTTACATTGATTTTTTCGAGAAACTAAATGAGACAGTGATAATGCATTCCAATCTATCTTCTTTTTCAGCTGCTTATTTTCTCCCCTTAATGTTGGATATACTGATTCATCAAAATGGCAATCAGAAAATCTTGCCGTAAATAAATCTCCAGTCATCGGCTCTAGATATTTTATAATAGAATGAGATTCATATCCAACATATATCCCCAACCTTCTTTGAGGACCCATCTTTGTGCGTTATGGTGGAGCAATTAGAACATATATCGCACAACCAAAGATTCTAAGATGGGAAATATTTGGCTCCTGACCAAAAGCCAATTACAATGAAGAGACTTTATGATAACTTCTGGGCCTTATCCGCACAAGTGCTGCTACGTGCAAAATAGCATGACCCCATACTGAAATGGGAAGTTTTGTTCTCATAAGCATTGATCTAGCAATTAATTGGAGGCGTTTGATCAATGATTCTGCTAGACCATTTTGTGTATGAACATGAGCAACCGGATGCTCAATTGTTATCCCAGTTGAAATACAATAATCATTAAAGGCTTGGGATGTAAACTCATCAGCATTATCAAGACGAATTGTCTTAATTTCATAATCTGGAAATTGTGTTCTTAGCTTTATTATTTGAGCCAACAATCTCGCAAATGTCATATTGCAAGTTGACAGTAAGCACACATGTGACCATCTTGTAGATGTATCTACCAAAACCATATAATATTTGAATGGTCTACATGGAGGGTGAATGGACCCACATATATCACCCTGTATACGTTCCAGAAATGCAGGGGATTTCATCCTAACTTTAATAGTTGATGGTCTAATAATTAATTTTCCTTGAGAACATGCAGCACAAGAGAATTCCTTAAATTGAAGAATCTTCTGATTCTTCATTGCATGTCCATGTGAATTCTCAATTATTTTACGCATCATATTAGAACCAGGATGGCCCAACCGGTCATTCCAAATAATAAAATTATTTTGATTAGTAAACTTCTCGTTTACTACGGCATGTGTTTCAATCCTGCTAATACTTGTGTAGTATAAGCTGGAGGAAAGAGCAGGTAACATTTCAAGCACATATTTCTTACCGGACATTATTGTAGTAATATAAAGATATTCAACCTTTTCATCATTTGTAGTCTCAATATGATAGCCATTTTGGCGAATATCTTGAAACTTAATAAGTTTCTTTGAGATTTACTACAATATAGTGCTTCATCAATAACCAAATTTGTTCCTTCTGGTAGTAATAAATTGGCTCTTCCAGAACCTTCAATTAATCTTGTACTACCGGATATTGTATTAACATTCGCTTCTTTCATTACCAAATAAGAAAAATATCTCTTATCTTTTAAAATAGTGTATGTTGTAGCACTATCCAGAAGACATATATCATCTTTATTAATCTTGAGTCTAATTGAAGACTGGGGAATTTTCATATTCTTCATAAAAAAAAGACAAATAATACATCATAAGAAATATGAAAGACAAGCAGGAAAAAAAACATTAAGAAATACATTAGGAATGTAGAAACTAGCAACACGTGATGCATTAGGAAAATACACTCAAGAAAAATAAACTAGTTGCAAACATAAAAATAACAACTTTTATAGCTTCATTCCGTAGTAAGATGATTAGTTCTTCAGTCAATATCCTAAAAGAAGTCTCCAGCTTCTAAATGAGTAATATATGTTAGGCCTTCAAAATCATCATCTTTATATGCAAGATGTGCCTTAGAATCATATTTGTTTGAGGGACCTGCTTCATCATCATTATTTTGAAAGGTCAAGTGTGCCTCCACATTATTTTCTTTTTTCCTGAGGGAGGCTTGATAAAGTTTGACAAAATATTCTGGCGTACGACAAATGCGTGCCCAATGACCTCTCATACCACATCGGTGACACATACTAGTTTTACCTTTTGAATGATTAATTTGAGAACCCTTATTGTTCTCCAATTTATTTTTACCATAATGACGATAATTGTTTTGCCCCCTGCCACATCCACGTTTACGACCATATCCACGACCACGGTAATTATTTTGTTTTCTACTTATCATATGCTGCCACAACATTCACTTCCGGAAATGGAGTTGACCCAGTGGGACGGGCTTCATGATTTTTCATTAATAGAGTATTATTCTGCTCTGCCACAAGTAGGCATGTGATTAACTCAGAATATTTCTTAAAACCTTTTTCACGGTATTGTTGTTGTAGCACCACATTTGAAGCGTAAAAGTATAAAATATTTTTTCCAATAAGTCCTCATCTGTGATAGTGTCTCCACATAATTTTAATAGAGAACTTACTTTAAAGATAGCAGAATTATACTCACTTACAGTTTTAAAGTCTTGCAACCTTAAATGTATCCACTCATACCGAGCTTTCGGTAATACCGTAAGTTTTAGGTGGTCATACCGATCCTTCAAATTAATCCATAATTCAAGTGGATCTTTTACGGTTAAATATTCAGTTTTTAACCCTTCATGTAGATGATGACGAAGGAAAATCATGGTCTTCGCTTTATCCTGATTTGATGCTTCATTTCCTTGTATAATAGTATTTCCAAGACCTTTAGCGTCAAGGTGAATTTCAGCATCAAGGACTCATGATAAATAGTTCCTCCCGGTGATGTCAAGTGCCACAAATTCAAGCTTTGATAAATTTGACATAGTGAAAACTATCATAAAAGATGAATAAGTTAGAGAAATAATTATAATAATAAACAATTAATGAAAACAAAACGATTAAGGTAAAAGAAATGAAAATAGAGTTATATCATGTTAACAATCTACTATTTCATTTTATTCTTGCCATAAAGTAGAAATTACATACTTGTTTCATTTCACTTTATATTATTGATATATATGTGTTAATAGAATTGAACGTGACTAACATTATTATATGTTCCAATAAATATAAAGTAATTAAACTATAAAATTATTGCTTGTCAATTCATTTCTCACAGTTCTTCAAAATGCCTTAAAGATATGTTTTGATCCAGGGAGTCCATGAATATTATAAGTATGACATTAGTGCATAGCTAGTTTGATGACTTTGAGGTCCTCTAAGAGTTGAGCACGGAAGGAAATAGTTATTTTATCACTGCAATGTACTTAAACTATTTAAGATGCCCAAGCGCACAAGTAATCTGCAAACAGTGAGCATATGATATGTACTGCCATAAATAAAATGATTATAATGATACATACCTTAATAAATATGGCTCAACTTAGCGGGAGTTAAGAATAAAATTAGAGCTTCGTGCTGATAACATGTTATAAATTAAAAGCAATGCAGTAAAATGTAAATAAGAAGAGATGGAAAGAAGGGAGAAGTGTTTTCTTCTTTCACTTTGGTGTATCTTTCCATTGCAATTACATGGCTTTTTATAGGCATAAAAAGTAAAAGTGATGGACATAAAATATGAGATTTAATATTTAAGTTATTCACAATATGAGCATCCAATGTATAAACTATTCATAACACAATAATATTTTTGATTTATTTCAAAAAGTAAAACTGACCCATGATTTAAGGGATCATCTGTTAGAGCTTAAGAGTTTCCCATATTCAACTAAAATCTCAAAACTGTAGAAAGTATTTATCCACTAATCTCTCTACCATTACGAACCCAAAAATTCCTCCCTTTTCGTTCTTTTTCTCAAAATTGTGGGGGATCATGCGAAGGTTTCTTTATTATTCCTTTTCAAAACAAGGCATTTGAAAATCTCATGTAGTTGGGAATTTTTTGATATTGATGCACAACAGACCAATATCTTATGTATTTTTATTGTGTACTAAAATGTATTTGATGCCTATGTTATGTATTTTTACAGTGTATCAAGTTGTTTATTTGATGTATATTTATGATTTGAGCATATATACCCTAAATATATATTGTCACGTTTTATATCCTAGGATCTACGATCCGGTATTTTTACCTTATATAATACTCCTATGTGTTTTAGATGATATTTATTTCAATTTAAATATGTATAAAATGTATACGCATGGTATAATCAAGACTTATAAAATTATATACTCAAAGCAATTTCCACTGTAAAACATACAAAAAAGTGAAAATTATTCCAGTATTATTACATGTATCATACTTGCAAATTATGTGTAAGATATATATGTAAAATTCCAACAATTTTAAATTATGTTAACTCGTATACAATAATTGGTATATTCATGCTCTGTGTAAGATATAAAATATTTATACTAGAATATACCATAAATGTTTTTTCTAATAAAAAACTTGTGCATATATCCAGTATATATATTTAATATATTTGTAAAATATCTACAGTATAAAACTTAGTATATACTATCATTAAAGATTTAAATATTCAAACATGAAAAAAAAACATAAACCAAAAAAATATAAACTACGGAATCAGTTGGGTTGGGGATTAAAGAACACATGATTAGGAGATAAATAAGGAACAAATCCTTAAGTTAATAAGCTGCATGATTTTAGGCATATGATTAGGGTTTAAGTTTTGGTTGGATCTGCTATATAAGGAAATATTTTATGGCTAATATTGATATACTAAGTTTGCTGCTAGAAATATGTATTACGTTTTTAAAAAGGGATTTTTACTTATCTATACCATATATGAAACCTTATTACCCTCAATGTTTAAGGTTTGATTTAGTTACAAACCCGTATACCAAATTACCAATCCTATACCATACTTAATTAAGGGTCTAATTAATGGGCAGTTTTTACTCCTTAATTAAAGGTATTCATATATCCCACGTTTCTCTCTCCCCTTAATTCCTAAGATCTGACCATATTTGTTTTCCCCCTCCCATTTCTTTCTCTTCTCCATTCCTTCTTCTTCTCAAAAAATACAGAGATGAGACCCATTGAGTATATCATTTCATCGTGGTAGATGTTTTCTGCCATCTGCCAGATTTGTAGTATATTGTCTTCAGCAACACTAGCGACGACCCAGTCTTCACATGGGTTCCATGAGAAGTCAGAAATTTTACTTGTATGGCCACCATGAATAAAGAGCAACTCCAGTGGCCCATCTTCTGCATCTTCTGCTGTTTTGTTCTTCATCAATCCTAGAAAAATTGATTTGTAGTTTATTTGTAGAAATTTTATAGATAAAGAGAAAATTTTGTAGTCAACATTTTTTTTCAACATTTGTAGTGTAATTGTACTATAAATGTAGTAATTTTGTAGATACCCTTCAAAACAATACTGCTTTATACATACGTAAACTGATTTGTAGTTTCTTTGTAGATTTTTTGTAAAAAAATTGTAGATATCTACAAACTGGATACATTGAATTTTAATATCCTAATTCTCATTTCAATTGTAGCATAATTGACATTTTCGACATAATTGTAGAAGATTTGTAGAAGTTTTAGTTTTTCCAATCTACAATTTATCTACAATTGATCTACAATTCTACAATTTATCTACAATTTCTGGAAATATGTCTTCTTCTTCTTCTTCTTCTTCTTCTTCTTCTTCTTCTTCTTCTTCTTCTTCTTCTTCTTCGAGTTTCAATCTGAAATTCAGTCAAAACCAAGTCTAATCTTCACCAAAACCCCTCAAAATTGAGATATAAACTCCTAAACATATTCCGAATTATTTACAACAACACCCAATCCAAACAAATAATAATTTTTGAAAACCCAAATTTGAATTCAAAGCTTTCAAGCTTTTTAATGGCTATCAATGGTAGAAAAATATATGGAAGAACAGATTTTTTCAACTTTGAGTTGTTGAAACTCGAAAATTTGAATTGTTCGTTCTTTTTTTTTCCGAGAATTTGAATTGGAGTTCTGGAGAAAATACGCAGATGAGAAATCTCCTTTCCCTTTTTAAAAATTGAATTTAATGTAGAATCAATTAACACCAAGATTCTCTCCTTAATTTTAGCGCGTTTTTAGGGAATATTCTGCCCTTTTAATGCCCTTTTTAACACAAACTATGCACATTTATGGTAACAAACTATGCACATTTAGACAGATATGCCGGATTTGGTAATTGGCCCATTGGAGGTAAAGTTACCACGCTCAAAAATAGGTCCAGATTGGGAGCCCATTGGAAGATAGTATGAAGTGCACAAATAGCCGTGTTTAAGATCCCTATTTAATGAACAACCAAGATTTACAATATTTTTAAAGTTCAGTAACCTCAAAATCGGGGGCATTTTTATATATACCCACTTTTGGGACACTATTGAAATTATATCTGCATTGCATTAAAATTTACAAAGTGTATCCGCTGGGATCTGAAACAATTCAATCTCTTCACTGCAACTTCAAAAATCAAATCTGAAGTTTTTTTATCTCTCAAATACAATTTCAGAAATTCGAATCTTAAGTAGTTCAATATATTGAATACAACTTCAGATTTCGAACGTTAAGTAGTTCTTCCATTCAAGCATTTTCGAATGCTCTAAACTGAAAAAGAGCATCATACGAATTGGATTGAGAAAAGGATTATGTGAAGACAACTTTTATGAAACGCCATTTTGGAAGGAATATGAGCCTTAATGGACTACGAGAACTGACGCCACATTATAAAGCCCATATCCCTTGCTAGTTATCTTAATGGACTTTCGTTAAATTTGGGCCTTGCTGAATTTTCCTTGTTCTTTTACACGAACCCAACCTAAAAGAAAAAAAGGGAAAAAATAAGATAAAGTATAATTGCTCTCTGTATAATCTATATCTATCTATCTATACTATATTAAAAGCACGAAGGCATTTAGCGAAATGTCGTTCCCCTTTTTTACCCCTTTAAAATAGAATTTACACTGGACAAAATAGTCACATAATTATTTCCTAATATTTAACACTTTGAAATCAATTAAAACATTGTTCATTAGAATTATCCTTATTTGATTTGTCGCGTTAGAAGTCCTAATAATTAGGACACAAAAATTAAATAAGATTTACTTTCTATAAATTATTTACCTTTTAAATTAATGAGCTTTATTCTACTGTAGTTCTGAATTGAGAATTTTGCTTCTCTAAGTATTTGTTCATTTTTTTTATTTTATTTGATATTAAATTTTATGTTAAATATCTTTTTACAAAAGTATAGAAAGCAAGTTTCTTTTCTTGTAAGAACAACGACGCTAAAACATTGTGTCATTTTGTTTTCTTACCAATTTTGCCTCTTTATTTCCTTTTCAAACGAAAGTAATTGATATCCTTAAAATTTTATTAGTGAGTTTTTATTTAACAACTAAATATATCTATTTTATTTGGTTTAAATGAGAAAATTTCAGTTTAAATGTCGACGAATTTATTTGAAAAAGAAGAAATATACAGTTAAAATAAATACATTATTTTGCTTAAAACTTTTTCTTTCACAAAAAATAATGGAGCTGTAAGCAAGTATATTTACATATTTTTCTTCCCAAAAAAATATACAATTGAAATAAATAGTTATTGCATGTAATGGAAAAACAAAAATAAAGTATACAATTGCAACTTCATTATTTTGGTTGCACATATTTTATTAGGCAAAAAAATAATGGAGCTCTAACCAACTTCTTTTTACTAATTTGACTCGAAAATAAGAATATACAATTAAAATAAATAGTCATTTGTCTAATGAAAAATAACAAGAAATACATTGTTGGTACTCCATTATTTTGGATAAAAAAAGAATTATTTGGCTAAAATGAAGGAGTTTCAGTTAAGATTTATTACAAATTTGACCCCAAAAAAGAAATACACAGTTGAATCATGGCCATTGTTTCCAAATAAAAAAGTTAAAAATGTGAAATTAAATGGGAATAAAATATGCATTGTATATTAAGAACAAGCAAGAAGAAATATACAATTCATACCAATAAATATTGTATATGACTATGTGATAATGACGAAAAATACCCGATCTGAAAATTAATTATTTTTTTCCACTCTTACTCGCCTAAATGAGAGTGTCAATGCTCTTTGTTCGGGTGAGTAACTAAGACTACGAACAAGTTAGGTGTGTAACTAATAATATGTGCCAAATTAAAATTTTCTTAACATAAACTCCAACTTTTGCTCATAATTAATATATCCTTTCAGAATCTATTAACATTAAGAAATTCCATGATAGGGGTTGTTTGGTACCGGGATAAAGTGGGATAAAGTGAGGTACTAAATTTATATTATGCTTAGTTGGTGGTATAAATTTATCCCGGAATAAATTTATACTAACAATCAAACATAGTATAAACTTTGTCCTAAATTTAATCCTGGATATTCCATCTTATTCCATATTATCCCATCAAACCTGGTATTATTTTATCCCACCTCTCACCTAGGATAAATTATTGTAGGGATTATAATCCCAGGACTATAATACGTGTATAATTTAGTTTGCGTACCAGACGATCCTTACTTCCGTAAAAAGAAATTTTCAAATGTACAGTTATGTACTAGGACAGAGAAAGAAAGTCACTTACAAAACCAAGGAAGAGCAGATTAATTAAAGCATAAGAATTGAATCCAATACATTTGCAATAGCATTTTTTAATCTTTTGAAAATAATTATTGTTGTATTTCTTATTGGTTAAGGAAATAAAATAATTGCATTTTGGTCGTGAGAAAAAAAAAACTGTCTTTTATCAGTTTTTTTGAATGAGAAGATTAAGGACTTATAAATGGAGTTTCTTACTTTATTGAATTAGCTAAATAGGATCAACAATCATCATTTTTAGAAACTTACACTTTTGTTAACATTAATTTTAAACTCAAACAAAAAATTTAATATAATATTTATTTAATGTTTTAATATTTTTATTTATTGAGATAAAATACACGCGCAACACACGTACCCTAAAACTAGTACTATATTAAAAGCACGAAGTCCCTTAGAAAAATGTTGATTGAACTTTTTACCCTTCATTAAAAAAACCATAATAGATAAAATTGTCATTTACTATTTTCCTTCAAATTATTATTTAATTATTTTTATAGTATTTCACTTAATAATTACGCATAGATTTATTAAAAGAAAGTCTTTATTCTCTTTGATTTCTTTCCAAATATGGAGACTTGAAGAAGTCACTACAAAAGCATATCTCCAAGTAAATTTAGAGAATTGGCGAATTGAAAACATATACGTAGGTGCCTACATAGTTCTAGGAAAACTTATGATAGTCCAATTTGTTTGATAGTTTGTTTTGATTTGATTTAGGCATAACTTTTTATTTTTGCTTTATTCTTTGTAGTATATTTTCATGAATTAATATCCAACAATATTTGACTTTCAATTTAGAACTCCACATAAAATCTACGCTAAAGTTTTTGCTTATGTTCTCCTTGCTTGTATTCGCAATCTAAAGTGTCAGCTGATCAGGTATGCCTTTATGTTTATTTAAAGTATTGAGAATTTTTTTGCTTAATTATGATGTGGTTTCTCTTTATTTGAACTATAAAACCCTAATATTTTAAGATTATTAATTCCATCAAGACAAAAATGTTGTGCAATAGAATGAGTTTTATGGACTTCTAATGAACTCCAGTTCCTTCTTTATATGATGAGGTAATATGAGAATCTAATTACTTTGTATAAAGGAGAAGAAGGAGATGTTCATCTCCATGACAACACATTGGTACTATCTTCTTTCTCTTTAATTTCACTTTCGTTGTTTTAATTCATCTTATATATTTGCTATTTTGATGCGTGATTTATGTTCAACATTTCATGAATCTTGTTTTATATAACATCTTGTTTTTCTTTTCACTATTTTTTCATATTCTCAAATTCATTACATTTTTGTTATTTATTTCTATTTATGATGTCAATTTCACACATCAAAATAACCATTATTTTTTAAATTTTTGTTTTTCTAGCCCTTCTAAAGAGTAAATTTATTCTTTTTCCTAAAACACAGTTTTTTCTTTCTTGTATATGATTATAATTTTTTACATAGTAATTGTCAAGTTCATTAATCCAATTCGTGGCAACTTCCATGGATTATTCATATTCAACATACTAAAATTATCTTAAGTCGACGCTTCTTTCGTTATTTGTAATATATGTTTGTTTGTGCGTATGTGTTCCTTTACATATTTTTGAGTTTGCAACTACATTAAAACTATAGAAAATTTATAAGTTGTGAAACATAAATAGCTGAACTCTAAACAATTATGAACTTAACGTAATATGTACTAATTTGCAACTCAGAATTGTTATATTTAATTTACAGAAAGGGTCCTGAAATAATTTGCTTGACGTCAATTACTATTTTTTTTCAATAATTTATGTATGTGCGCTAAAGCTAGAAAAAATTGTCATTTACTATTTTTTTTCAAATTATTAATTTAATATTTTACCTAAAATATACTACTATTTAGGAAGAAATTTTATCTACCATAGTAACTGTACATCATTAATACTCTGAAATATATTGAATTAAAGAAGCAAATTTATTTGTTTATTTACAAAAAAAATTGGAATTTCGAATTGCTTATTTATTTTTTCAAATGAAATTAAATTGCACATCTGAATCTCCTAAAAAAGATTGGTTAGAATAAACTTATTCTAACAAATATAAAGAAATATGAACCTATTTTTGTCTCATAATAATAAGGAGTCCTTGACTATCAGTAATTATAAGAAAACAAATTAGCAAATTATATTTAGGAAAAACTTCAATACAATTCGTTTACAAAACTTTTAGAAATACAACCAATCTAATTAACTTATTTTATACTTTTTTGCAGGATACATATTATAAATTCAATGCACAAATAAATAATATAAAAAATAAAAATGATAAGGTCCTTAGAAATGTTGATTTAACTTTTTGCGATTCACTAAAAAAATCCATCCTCAACACAAAAGCCATTTGCTATTTTCTTAGATATTAAATAAGTATAATCTTACACAAAAATATATAGGCTATTCTGGTAAGAATGTCTAAATAAATATGTCATTTAGAGTTACATTTCAAAATATCTTTAATTAAGGAGATATGAAACAATATCATACAAATAATTAATAATAGGAGTCTTTACAACAAACTCGCTGGTGATAATGTTTATTACAATTTTTTTTACAAAATGTTTGGAAATAAAACCATTCTAATTAATTTATTTTATATTATTTAGCAGGATACATATTATAAATTCAATGCACAAAATAATATAAATAATAAATATGATAAAGTCCTTAGAAATGTTGATTGAACTTTTTCGATTCACTAAAAGATTCCATAATCGACAAAAAAGCCATTTGCTATTTTCTTAAATATTAAATTAGTATAATCTTATACAAAACAAATAGGCTATTTTGGTAAGAAGTATGCCGAAAATATAAGTCTAAATAAATATGTCACGATTCAAAAGTAGTTTAATTAAAGAGATATCACATTATCATACAAATAATTAATAATAGGAGTATTTACCACAAAGTCGCCAATGATAAAGTCTATCAGCTACTACTTTACTTCAATTTATTCTTCTTGTATACTACAATTTTACTTATTGACGACAAATATGCACATGCAAAGCACATACACAAGGGGTATAAAATTTAACGGCAAGCAATTTAGCAACGGATTAATGACGAAGTTCGTAATTAAGTCCAAATTTTTTTAATAATGTTTGCTGTCAAATGAGGTACGCGTGTGCAAAATGTCCTTCGTCTTTTTTGTCTTTCGTAAGTGTATTTCATATTGAATAAAATTGTAATTATAAATAAATTTAGCTAAATTCTCTCATGATAATTCTACACTAATTACGCTTGAATTTGTAAAAGAAAGTTCTTATTCCCTTGATTTCGTTCCAAATTTGGAGACCTAAAGAATTCGTTTCGAGACTTGAAGAAGATCTTGTATGACTGCATAAGCGTATCTCCAAGTAAAAATATGAGAATTTCTAATACATTTCTTATTGCAATGGAACTCATTTTTCTTTTGTATATGAACTACTCAATGATGGAACAAATTAAGATCCTTCCAGAAGAAGACGGAGCCAAATACTTGTATAAGATATTCCACTAGTCCGTATTCATCATCAATTTTAAGCAGTATTTTGCAAAAGGTATAATTCTACCTTTTAAGTTTATTTATGGTCTTAGACACTGACTAATAAATGATCTTGTATTTACAGATTTAACTTAAAATGTATTTTTTTTTTGTTGATTCTATTGTATCAATCTTTTAGTTTCATTGTGTCAGTGTATTCGAAGTTTTTAATCTTCTTCTTACCACTCTCACATGTGACTCCTATTATTGTTAGAGATAGTTATATTAGAACATCTAGATTCTCATGCTCATTATTTCTGATTTATCATGTAGTTCATTTTTTTTTTCCTCTATTTTTTACATTGTATAATTTTTCATGAATCCAATAATAACTTCAACTTTTCATTTCAGAACTCAGCAGGGAATCTTCGGTCAATTTCTAGCCCCTGCTTTTGCTTTTGTTGACAATCTAACAGGTCAAATAATTCATGAATCATTAAGCTTTGAGAATTTTTTGCTTATGATATATTTTCTCATTTGTAATACAAACGAAGTATTATAATTTGCTCTCAGCGTGCTTTGTTTAGCCCTTCTACGGAGTAAATGTATCCTTTTTCGTAAATCACAAATTTATTGGTATAGGACTCATAATTGATTACCAGGAGAAATTCAAAAATAGTCAGATTTACAACTGGTCGTTCAAAAATAGCCCAGTTTCAAAAGTAATCGAAATTTAGCCACTTTTTATGCAAAGATAAATCTGAGCGAAAACACTGTTCAAAACTCGGAAAATACGTCAGTATATTATGCTGGAGTTCTAGCATAAGTATACTTGAACTCCAGCATATCATACAGGAGTTTTCCAGGATAACTATGTTGGAACTCCAGCATAATATGATGGAGTTCCAGCATAAGTACACTAGAACTCCAGCATAATATACTGGAGTTCCAACAAGTATACCGGTCCAGCATAATATACTGGAGTTTGGAGCACCGGTGCTCCAGTTTCCAGTATATTATACTGGAGCCAGCAAAGTATACCGGTCCAACATAATATGTTGGAGTTCATGCACAGGTGCACCGAACTCCAGTATATTATGTTGGACTGGTCTCTGTTGCAGCAAAATAGTGGCTATTTTTCATTGACTTGGTAAACACTGGTTATTTTTGAATGACCAGTCCGAAAACTGACTATGCCGTGCTATATTTACTTGATTACCTTAACTTTTTAAGAATAATATATTTGAAACTCTTGAAATAACTATAAATCTGTAATTTTTCCCTATAATTCTGAAAAATTGACATCAACGTGGTGAACTCTTAAAATTTCAAAGTCGTTATTGGCAAAGTTTATTCGGAGTGATTTTAGGATAGTATTAACATTTAATTAGTGTTAGATGAACGTGCAAAGAAGGAGTTTTAGACTTAGATCAATAAGAATCTAGGCAACTTTATTACACAAAAAAGAAGTTAAATTAGCTTATCTATAATTTTGATTAACTTTGAATGAACAATTATTTTCCTGTATAATGACATATGAACATAGAGTTTATAAAAAGATGCTAGGTGAAATACGATAACATAACATATTTGTATCTTCTATAATAAAATATTTATAACTATAAATACTACTACAGAACTAATTATAATAAATTCTTTAGAAAATATTGAATTCAACTATATTGTGTCAATCTAATAGTATTCATTTTCATCATTTAAACACTTGATGCGTTTAGTTTAACCTCCATTTCTATTTTTCAACAATTTGCATATAGTTTTTTATTGATTAATGCGATGCACACGTGCAACGCACGTACATTAAAACTAGTACTAATAAATAAGTATGTAGAAAACAAGTGACAAGAAAAGGTGAGGACTGAGGAGAGCGACATTGATGGCGGGCAAGCAGTGTAAAAAGTAAGAGTTTTTAGCTAATATTGTCCATTATCTTTGAGGGTAGGTCTATTTTAGTCCGTAAAATATAACCCTGAGTATATTTAGTCCTTTAAGTATACTAAAGTGGAGCACCTTTAGTCTCACTAACACAATGTGTTCAAAAACTAACGGTGTTACGCAACTTTGATTTATGAAGCAAATCTTCTGCTCTGAAGCAAAATGTTTCCTCTCCTTTTATGGATAACATAAATTATCACTTTAATTCCTCATTTTTAGATAATGTCTTCTAAAATTTTGACCTTGAAAATATTCTCTTTTATGTCAGTTTTCAATGAGAAAATGACACTGTATAGCCGATGTAAAAATAATAGTCGAAAAAATATATAAATTTGTATATTTATTTTTGTATATATACACATGTTGTATGTTAATATACAAATTTTATATACTTTTTCGGCTATCAGATGTAAATAGTTTTTGGCACAGGCTAAAAGTGATAATACAACCTAGTTATTCATTTGCTTCAATAATATGCCTAGAAGTGGTCCTGGCAGCTTTAATATTTTTTTTTCAAATTTTAACTTTTTTTTTGTGGAAAAATCAATCGAAATTTCTAAATGTATATATATACAAAAAAAAATATAACTTTTATACATTCTTTCGGCTATTATTTTTACAATGGCTATACAATATAATTCTCATTGAAAACTTGCACATAAGGGGATATTTCAAGGTCAATATTTTAGAAGACATTATCTAAAAATGAGGAATTAAAGTGATAATTTGCGTTATCCAATAAAAGGAGAGGAAACGTTTTGCTTCAGAGCAGAAAATTTGCTTTATAATCAGAGTTGGGTAACACCGTTAATTTTTGAACACATTGAAACTAAAGGTGCTCCACTTTAGCATACTTAAGGGACCAAATATGCTTAGAGTTATATTTGAGGGACCAAAATAGACCTACCCTTAAAAATAAGGGACAATATTGGTCAAAAACTCTAAAACGTAAGGTCCATAAGGTAAGCGAGATTGCAAATGCACAAAATTAAAGACGACCAAAAAGCAAATCTTTAGCTTTTATAAATCACTGTCAAGTATATTCAGCAACAAGTGTATTTACCCCATCTATATATATAATGTGGGAAATAAAAGTGTGAGGTGACACCTCTCTTTGGCCAAGAAACTCACTTATTTTTTTCCTCCTTTTTTTGAGTTTTCCCCCTCATTTTTGCATTTATCTTATTTTTAGTAGCCCAATAATCTCTATAAGACTACATATAACTGTTTCTCTATTAGATACCTTAATAGCTAATTATTGCCTCTTTCAAACTTTTTCCCTCCCCTATAAATCCTCTATTAAATATGTTCATAGCAATAAAAACTGACATAGCAATAAAGGCAGCAATTTATCCCAAATATCAGTATTAATCAAGAAGAAGATTCAGCTTCTCTTTAGTTTCCTCTTCAAATTTTTTTATTTGAATCAATAACGTACCCTTCTGAAACCGTAAAATATGAAGAGGTCGATAGTACCTCTTAAATTCAGGGGCGGATCTAGCATGTCATCTACGGGTTCCCGTGAACCCAGTAGCTTTTATCCAAACAGTATAAATATGTTCTAAAAATTCATTAAATATCTACAAATATTTAAATGTGAACCCAGTTACTATTGAAAATTTACTCGAAGTCATTGCAGGAACCCATAAACATTAAATCCTGGATCCGCCTCTGCTCTTAGTTCTCATTAAAGAATCACCCTAGCTTCCCTTTATATTACCCACACATAACCAAATTCTTTAAGCATAATGAAGAACAAAAACCAAATCATGTAAGCTGCCTTTCCTTCGTTTTCTCTTTGTTTTTGTTTTTCTTTTGTACATTTTTGTTCCTTACTTTTATTTCTAACCTAGCATATTTTGCTTTTTGTAATTTGTTTTGCTCTGTTCTTCGTTTTATTTTTTCTTAAAGATTCTCACATGTACTCAAATTCTTCCTTCATCTTCCTTTGTTTTAATATCCATATTTAGTGGCAAAATCACCCGTGTGGCATTGATCGGATTGATTCAGTTTGATTTTAATTATTTTCATCCATTACACATAATTAGAGAGAATGTTTGCACCATGTGGTCTCTTAATGATAATCTTGTCATCACTATCATCCCCAAAGCAGTCTTTAATTATTAAAGTATATAGTAGTATTCTTCCTTCATCTAAAAGAAAATTAGAGATATGCATTATTCTTCTCAATGAGACACTCTAAAGTTTTAGAGGGTGTTTGGATTGACTTATAAAAATTACTCTTTTAAGCTAAAAGCTCAAAGTCATAAGTTGATAATATCCAATTTTTAGCTTTTGGCTTATTTTCATACTTTTTATGCCTAAAAGTAAGTGCTTTTAAGCATTTTTTATCATTGCCAAACAGCATACAAACTAAAAAACAGTGCTTAAAAGCCAATAAGCATTTAAAGTAAGCCAATCCAAACACCCTCCAAGTCAAGTCTTCATTCATTGATAAATATTTTCTTGTATGCAGGTTAACTCTATTTCAATGGAACTAATCGCTTAGCTCTCCTTTTGATCATATTTTCTCTTGTAGCACTAGCACTACTATTATTGTGTACTCAAGAGGATACTATTACTCAACATGATATATTCTCATTTTATCGGTTTCCTCATTTTTAACGTTTCTCTTTAATTTTGTATTCAATCCTATTGCAAGAATAAGAGTTTACACTATTATTATTTTCCTCTCTTTTTTTGTAATAAAAAAAGCAACATTTATATGTTGTCTAATGACTACAAACAGTTATTATTTTTCCTTCTACTAATTTTCTGTAATGAGAAGCAATGTTAGTATTATCTAATGATTATAAATAGTTGCATTTGGTGAAGAGGATAAGAAAATGAAGGAAATAGAAGAGGGAGCTGGGAAAAGGATGAACATTGAATACAAAGTGCAGAGGGAAGAGAGATCGAGTGAGGGAATCAAATACTTATTTTTATAAAACAACATATAACATCATTGTCTTTTTTAGATGATCACCTTATTATCTTTCTATAGATCAAGCTAGAAAGACTTTAGAATTCGATTTAGGTCTAAAAAACTTCGGTTATATTTTTACGGTTTATTTTTGCGAATGAAATTGTAAATGCTACTAATATTTTATTAACTTATATGTATATATATTAATTACTTATAGGTGTATATATCATACGATTCTTAAGGCATTGTGTTTGACATGTATCAGACGGAAATACCTATAAAAATATACTAGCTACTAACTGACCTATATAAAAAAAGGCTACTAAACCAAAATTTCAATTTTAAATATCCTTTTGTTTTATAGGGATCTAATAAAGTAATTTAAGACAATCCATTTGTAATAAAGTAGTGAATTAGTGAACTGTTATTACCGCGCGAAGCGCGGGTAAGTTTACAAGTAATGCTAAAAAAGCAGGATGCGTTTCTACTCCAACTCCTAGCAACAAACTTTTGCACCCATTCTCTTTTCTGATAAAATAAGTAATACTAATAATAGTTAAATAATTGTAATAACCCAGAAATTTTACAACTTTCAGGAGTGAAAATACCGTTGTGTCCTAGACACTATTGTTATAAATTAATAAAAAAGTTTACACCATAGCATTCTTTTTCCTGTATCAAATCTTTGTAGTGCTGGATTTGAAGGTGATGATAAACAGATAAAGCCAATTACCAAATAAATATCTGTTTTAAATTCTTGGTTTAGTTTTGTTTAACCAAAAATTGGGATTTCGGTTAAAGCTTATTTTAAAAGAACTCGGGTTACTGATAATCAAATAGAAATAAGAATAATTGATAAATACTAGCTGAATCTAATGCAAAGTAAATCAATATATTTCAATAGTATTTCGTGTCCTTACAAATGATCAGTCTTCTCCTTTTATAGTTATCTCTAGGTAATACGTTTTGTTTCTACCATAACAAAGATATTATTGACAATTAATGGCATTTAATGGCCTTTAATGTAACGTTACAATTGGTAATCATATTTGATTCATTACAGATTCCTTAACGTTTTCCGTATTTAATGCCCAATAATACGTATCTAAACCTCATTTACTATCAAATTCATTCTCTTTAATCATAAAGAGATTCGAGCGTCTATCTTTTTGAATATCTGCCCGTGCCTGTTGAAGCTCGTGCCTCTTTGATTATTCTTTGTCATCTATCCTCCTTTGACTGGTCCACGTGTCATAACGTGTCATCTTATAATAACTTCCATATATGAACTTAATTTTTCCTAATACAGATAGTTCCCCACTTGCCATTTATTCATCAATAGAACATTTGGGAAGTGGATCTCATTAAAGCGGGAATATTTGCTGCCATTAATTCTTCCTTGGAACTGATGCTTCATCTGTCACTTCCATTTAATGTCTGTAACACGTGGCGTTTCCTGATTGGTTCTGCAATCTTTCATCGTCTTTTAAGGCTTTTTTACGGCTTCACCAATTACGAAACGATAGTTCTCATTATGACATTTTCTATCATTGTACTTTTTCCTTTGACGGTTGCTTCTGACTATAAATATAACTTTTTACCCTTGTCTTTTTCACAAAAGTTTAGAGTATTCAATTCTAATTTTCTTCTTCCTTGTACTACAATGTCTTCTTCAAACCCTAACTCTCGGAGAATCCCCATTGTTGACAACCTTCCTCTTGCTCCTGTTAGAAGTAGAAGAGGGGGAAGGCTTCGTAGTTTAGGGTCTTCTTCATCACGAGGCCCCTCTATTCCTTCATCGAGTTCTACTCCGCCTTCTAGAACCAGGGGTTCACTTTCTCAAAGATCTTCATCTAGGACTAAAGAACCCACTGTACCTCTTCGTGAACCTTTAGTGGATGAAATTGTTCCTGCGGAACTATCTTTCTACAATGATAGAGAATCCATCAGAAACCAACTGTCTTTATTAGATCGTGCTGATATCTACCCGACTCAGATTACTGAAGGCCTGATTTCTGTAGTTCGTAGAGATTTCCATTGGAGTCATGACTTTCCCATTATAATCTCCAATGCAAACCAAAGAATCACTTCTTATTTAACTGGGTTTTCTTTTGTTTATACATACCCTTTCACATTGGGTTTCAAACCTGCTATTGACCTCGTTATCCTCGAATTTTGTCGCTTTTTCAATGTTTGCTTAGGACAAATTGTGGAGGGTTGTTGCTTGCTTGAGGCATTTGGCCAACATGGCTGGTATGCCTTTTACGTTTTTTCATTTAATCCATCTTTATTCTCCCAAACTCTTTCGCCAAGGAATCTTTACTTTAGTGGCAAGAAGCAAAAGAGTTCTGGTAAGTCCAGAAGACGATAAAAACTGTGGTTGGTACGCCAGGTTTGTTGCTGCCCCCACTGTTGGTTTAGTGGGTAAAGAGAATGTTCCCTTCCTGAGAAGTGAAATTTTGCACGTGAGTTTTCTTCTTAATAATTTTCTCATACATTTTTCTCAATTTTGATAGTCATCATTTTAATTTCCTCTTCTTTTTCAGCAACCATAGGAGTTGTTGATGAAATTTCCAACTTCCGTGGTTGGGTAGGAAAGCTATTAAATGTTGCTATGATGGACGGTAGGTACTGGAAAAACCTTTCCCATCGGTTTGGTTGGAAAGTGAAAACTCACGGTAAGTGCTTATTTCCCTTATATTCTTTGCATTTCTGTTTACTTCTTTCTTTAGAAATTACTTTGATCCTTCTTGATGTCAGGGTTTCCTATTCAAGGCATAAGTGGTGAGGCCATCGTAGCTTCCAGAATTTCTTTGGAAAGAGCCCAAGAGATAATTTTGGGTTCTTCATCGAAGAGGAAAGCTACTGTTCATCAAGACTCTGAAGAGGAGGAAGAACAAGACGGGGGTTCTTTGATAAAAAGGCCACGGGCTAGAAGACGCATTATTTCAGATGATGAAACATCTCCCCCTCGATCTATTCCTTCCACCGAGCCTGTTGAAGCCTCGTTGGTGATTTTCGATGATGATACTCCTGCGGCTGCCCATGATTCTGTTGATCAACTTTTTGCTCGTGGGTTCGACAATGAAAATTTGGGTCCAATTCTGACGAAGTGCCCCTTGCCTCTTTTTCCATGTCTGTCCCTATGACATCTTCTCTACCTAACGTGAGTGTTGTCGTTGCTGCTCCGCCCCAGGCTATTTTGACTCCTTCCACAGTTCCTCCTACAACTGTTCAACACACTGAGGTTGGTTACTCAAGTGGAAGTGGAGTTATGAAATAGGTTATCATCGAGGTCCCTACCGATGGTAATCTTTTGAGAAAATTAGGTGGGGCTGATGTGTGGTTGAAACCCCTGATTGGACCAATCGAGAGAGCCAATCTTGAGAGCCACAACTCTTTAACTTGGATGAACGACATAATACAATCATCATTAAAGGTATTCCTTTTAATGATTTACTATTCCCTTTTTATTAAGGTTCTTACCCTTTTCTTTTTTCCTTTTTCTTTTTAGATCAACCTCGTCGGTACAGAAATGATGAAGAGGGTTTCTCATACGGAGCAATTAATGCATGAGTATCAAGTTGAAGCAGACAACTAGAGAGAACAATATGAAAGCATTCAAATTGATATGGAAGTGTTAGAAGAGAGCAAGCGCACCTTAGAGCAGCAGGCAAGGGTTTTAACTTCAGATTTGGCAGTTGAAAAAGCTTCCTTCCAAGCTGGTAAAGACAAGAATCTCCTTGAGACATCTTTTTCCGAGCAACTTTCCAAGGCTAGTGAAGAAATCAGAGAGTTGAAGGCTCTCTTAAATGAAAAAGAAGTGCATGTCGGTGAACTTGTGCAAACTCTGACTCAGACTCAAGAAGACCTCCGGGAGTCTTCTAATAAGGTTCGTTCCTTAGAAAGTTCACGTGCTTCTCTTCAAACTTCTTACGATTCTGCCTTGGCTGAAAATGAGAAGCTTAAAAGTGAAATTGCTGAATGGGAGAAAGATTACGAGATTCTTGAGGACAAGACCGCAATTGAAGTGAGTTGGGCGTTTTTAAATACTCGCCATGATACCCTTGTGGAAGTTAGCCAAGAGAACTTTAACTTGGAAGCTGAGTTAGCTAAAATAAGAGAAACTATTGAAAAGACTCAGCAGAGCCAAGACTTTCCCTCTCCCATGGCTGAAACTTCTGGAAATATTGAAGATGATATGGGTACCGTGAATGTTCCAATTCCTTCAAGTCAACTTGAGCCTACTGTTGCTGATGACCCTGCTTTGGTTCCTGCTTCAACTCCTCAGTGACAAGTTTATGATATGTGACTCCCTTTTTTCTTTCTTTTTTTGGTGGAATGTGGTTACAACCCTTGGTCCCATTTGAGGGTTTGTTGAAAACATCAAGTCCCCAGACCTTTTTCGGGGCATTTTGTATAAGTGACTCTTAGTTTATGGCTAAGTTCATACTTAGTCTAAACTTTTTAATATTAAGAAGTTTTCGTAGTTATTTTGAACTTCTGTTTGCTCATTCTTGCCTTTATATTTAAGGACTTATTGAATAATTTGCACTTTTATTTTATAAAATGTTTTTTTAACTTCATGAATGTTTAAATCAATCATGAATTTTATAAAAGAGGGTCCTTTTATATTCGACACTTAATGAAGAAGACGTCTCAACTTCATAATGTTGTAAATGTACGACAAAAGAAATAGGAATACACATGTTTCTTGAAATAACTTTGATAAGTTTGTATTTGAACTTTGTCAAGTTTTAAATAAAACCTTACATGTATTTAAATAACTTCTATAACTTTTTCGTAACTATTTTATTTACAACAGATTTCAAAAAAGAAAATAAAACACGAGGTTTTTATTTATAACCCGTTTCAGTACATTACCTTTAACCTAACTATGATAAGATTTTCTTTGGCTTTGGCTCGTAACTTTGCTCTGCACTTGACTCATTCAATGAGTAAACTTTTCAGGCTTGAACTTTGATTATGTCCCAATTTTCTCTGCCTTCTTTATACATATGCCTATGTATATTATATAGTCCCCCAAATGTTTGAGCTCTGAAGTATGAAGTCTCAAGCACTTGTTATATTGTCCTTTTTCTGAAAAGGAATAAAACATACGGGACTCGGTACGATTATAGATGACGACTGCTTAACCCATCTTAATTTCTATCAGAATAGTTGTAACCCTAGACTGGGAATTTATCTTCTTCCACATGCCTTGCAGGTCGTGATTCATCATTTAGTGCAGGTTAGCTTTTTGCCTATCATCTAAAATCATTAGTAAAATTTTAACAATTCAAAAATAAAATTATAAAATGAGGATACCTGACCGTGGGTACTCCTTAGAAATAGTATCTCTTCATGTGAACGACATTCCAATGTGAAGATAATATCTTGCCATCCATTGTTTCCAGCTAGTATGCTCCTTTCCCCGCGATACCGTGAATCTTGTAAGGTCCTTCCCAGGTTGGACTTAATTTTCCCGCATTAGCCGCTTTCGTGGATTGAAAATCTTTCTTGAGTACGAAGTCCCCAATCTTGAAGTATCTTAGGCAAGCTTTCCGATTATAGTATCGTTCCATGATTTATTTTTGTGATGCCATTCTTATTAATGCAACTTCCCTTTTTCCTTCAAGTAAATCAAGGTTTATGCGCATTTCATCTTCATTGGATTCCTCTGACGCTTGCGTGTACCTCGTGCTTGGCTCCCCTATCTCAACTGGGATTAAGGCTTCAACTCCGTACAGCAATGAGAATGGTGTTTCGCTCGTGCTTGTTTTTGCTGTGGTGCGGTATGCCCATAAAACACCAGGTAGCAATGTTGGCCAATTACCTTTGGATTCTTCCAATCGTTTCTTCAAATTGTTGATAATGACTTTATTTGTTGATTCAGCTTGTCCATTACCCATCGGATGGTAAGGCGTTGAGGTAATCCTTTTAATCTGCCAACTTTGAAAAAATATGCACCTATAAATTGCGAGTCATTATCACACACGATTTCCTTTGGTACACCGAATCGACATATGATATTTCGCCAAATGAAATCCCTGACTTCTTTTTCTCGTACCTGTTTAAATACTCCTGCTTCTACCCATTTAGTAAAGTAGTCAGTAAGTACAAGCAGGAATTTTACCTTACCTTTTGCTTGTGGTAGTGGACCCACAATGTCCATCCCCTATTTCATAAAAGGCCACGGTGCAATTATCAGATGTAGCAACTCCGCAGGTCTATGCATGTTGTTACCGTATCTTTGGTACTTATCACATTTAGCCATGAAATTTTCTGCTTCTTCTTCCATTTTGGGCCAATAATATCCTGCTCTAATCATGGTTCTTACCAGTGATCTTCCTCATGCGTGATTTCCATAATGCCCCTCATGTATTTCTCTCATCACATATTCCATTTGAGAAGGCTCGAGGCATCTTGCTAAGGGACTACCGAACATCTTTCGATAAAGATTGTCTTGCTTTGAACAATACCGAGCAACCTTTTTATGAAGCGCGTGAGCCTTTTTCTTGTCTTCATGGACGGTTCCATACTGCAAAAAATTGACGATATCGTTTCTCCAATCCCAGGTTAAGTTATTGAAATTTACCTCATTTTTGTCTGGATCGATTACTGATTGAAACAAATGAATTACAGAAGCATTTTTGTTACTCGTCACGTCCGCCACGGATGCGAGATTGGCTAGGGCATCTGCCTCGACATTTTCCTCTCTTGGTATCTACGTAACTTTCCAGGTTTGGAATTGCCTAATCAAATCTAGTACCTTCTCTAAGTACTGCTGCATTCGTGCTTCCCTGGCTGTATAAGTCCCCACCATTTGATTAACTACGAGCTGTGAATCACTTTTAGTTACGATCTGATTAATGCCAAGTTCACGTGCCAGTTCTAAACCTGCAATCACAGCTTTATACTCTGTCTCATTGTTAGTTATAGGATGACATTTTATGGCTTGTCGAATGGGTTCACCCGTAGGTGGTGCCAAAACAATTCCTAAACCTGCCCCCTTCACATTAGATGAGCCATCAGTAAATAAGGTCCAAATTCCCGGATTAGACCCATTAAACACTTGTAGTTCCTTTTCAGCTTCTAATTGTATCCCATGGCTAAAATCAGCCAAAAAATCTGCTAACACCTGAGATTTTATTGCAGTTCTAGGTTGATATGCGATGTCGTATTCACTCAATTCTATGGCCCACTTGGCTAACCTACCTAATAACTTATGTTTGTGTAATATATTACGCATTGGATAAGTAGTTACTACGGAAATAGGGTGACATTAAAAATAAGGTCTTAGTTTTCTAGATGCCATGATTAGTGCAAGTGCAAGCTTTTCTAATTGAGGATACCGCGTCTCCGTATCTAATAATGATTTGCTAACATAATAAATTGGAGATTGTTTACCTTGATCTTCACGAACTAAAATAGCACTCACTGCTACTTCTAAAACAGCTAAATAAATAAGTAACCTTTCCCCGACCTTCGGTTTTGCGAGCAATGGTGGATTTGACAGGTATGCCTTCAGGTTTTTGAGCGCTTGCTGACATTCTTCGGACCATTCGAACTGGTCTTGCTTTTTAAGAGCCAAAAAGAATTTAAAACATTTTTCTAATGACTTGGAATTAAATCTTCCCAAGGCTGCAATTCTTCCCGTTAGTCTCTGCACCTCTTTCTTATTTGTAAGCATGTCAGGAATTTCTTCAATGGCTTTAAACTGCGCCGGGATTTACTTCAATACCATGGTTAGAAACAAGAAAACCCAAAAACTTACCTGATAAAATGCCGAATGCACATTTCTCGGGATTTAGCTTCATATTGAATTTTCGTAAGATCTGAAATATATCAGACAAATGTGATATATGATCTCCTGATTGTTGAGATTTGACAAGCATATCATCTATGTAGACTTCTATAGTTTTTTCTAAATGTTCTTGGAACATTTTAGTTACCAATCTTTGATACGTGGCACCAGCATTTTTGAGACCAAATGACATTACTTTATAACAATAAATCCCCCTGTCTGTTATAAATGAAGTTTTTTCTTCATTTAGGGGATCCATTTTGATCTGATTGTACCATGAATACGCATCTAAAAAGCTTAACAATTCATGTCCTGCAGTAACATCAATCAGTTGATCTATATGTGGTAATTGAAAAGAATCTTTAGGACATGCATTGTTAAGGTTGGTGTAATCTACACAAACTCGCCATTTGCTATTTTTTTCGGTACCACTACAGTATTGGCTAACCAATTAGGATACTTTACCTCTCGGATAGACCCAGTTTTTAATAGTTTCTGAACTTCATCTTGAATCACCTGATTTTTGAAAGTCCCCTACTTTCTCTTCTTTTGCTTGACAGGCAGATACGATGGATTTTCATTTAACTTGTGAGTCATTACTTCCGGGGGTATTCCTGTCATATCAGAATGGGACCAGGCAAAACAATCCACGTTAGTTTTTAAAAATTCAATCAACTTACCTTTCGTGTCGTGGCTTAAGTTGGCCCCAATGTAGACTTTCCTTTAGTCCATTGTGCAAATAACTCTACAACCTCCAGTTCTTCAATTGTTGTTTTGATATTTTCATTTTTTTCTGGTTCTTGAATGGAATCGGGCCTTGAGTCTACATCTGTTTGTCCTTGTTCAGTTGAGGCTTGTGTCATGGTATCCTCAACTGGATTCTGTAATTGTTACTTTTCTTCATTTTTCGTACTTGAATATGCTACAAAATTGATGCTCCTGGAAGTCTGTTGATCCCCACGTATTTGATGTATTCCCCATGTTGATGGGAATTTAACAACTTGATGTAAGGTAGATGGAACAACATCCGTCTCGTGAATCCAGGGTCTCCCGAGAATCATATTGTAAGTCATTTCCATCTTCACAACCTGAAATTTCGTATCTTTGACAACCCCTTATGCGAAGGTTGTAAGTGTTACTTCACCTTTTGTCACAATAACTTGAATTGTCGAATCTAGACAAAGTATGTGCCTTAGGTACTAGCTTATCTTCAGCTTGCATTTTGTTTAGTACTCTTAGCAAAATAATGTTCACGGAACTACCTGGATTAATCAAAACTCGTTTCACATTAGTGTCATGTACAAGTAGAGAGATTACCAGTGCATCGTTGTGAGGGGTTAATACGTCGTCTGCATCTACATCATCAAATGTAATACTTTCTTCCTCCAAAATATGTTGGACCCGTTTCCCGTGGGTAATTGTAACTTTAGAAACTTTATTGGCCGCTGTATATGTCACGCCATTGATTTCCTCGCCCCCACTTATAACATTAACAGTCTTTTCGGAGAAGGAGGTTTAGGGAGCTCCTGCCTGTTCTTCATGTATGCTTGCTTACCTTTTAACTAAATAATTCAGTAAGATACCCTTGCTTTAATAGATGGTCACTTCACCTTGCAACAATCTACAATCTGCCGTTTTTTGACCATGATCGTTGTGAAATTCACACCAGTGATCAGGATTGCGCCTGTATTGATTTGATCTCATTTCTTTTGGCCACCGCACCTTATCACCCATGCTTCTTAATACGGCTACTAGCTCTGAAGTGCTTACATTAAAATTATAACTGCCAAATCTTGCCTTCAAGTTCCTATCATCATCTCGCGTCTCTCGCGTGTTTCGATCGTTTCCAAATCTCGATGATGAACCCGACTCTCTATTCCTCGATCTATGATCAAACCTTGAATTATCCTGCTTTGATCGTGAGTCTTTTCCTGTTGGGCCCATGTATGGTTCGTATCTATTTTTACCAGACCTTTTTCGGTTTCTGCTCATCTCGAATTCACCTTCTCCTCTTTCTAAGATCGGGAGATAGTATCTTCTTCTATCCTTAGCTTCGTCCTGTATCTGTTGTAAACATCATTCCAGGTTGTTGCTGGAAATTCCTGCAGACTTTCCTTGAGTCGTCTCGTGGCTTCCGAGCTTTTCTCATTCAAATTATGGCAAAAGCCATAGCTACCCAGTTATCAGGTATGCGCGGTAACATCATCTTTTCACGCTGGAACCTATCCACGAACTCTCTAAGCAACTCTGAATCTCCTTGCTTGATTTTGAAAATATCTTCCATTCTTTTTTCAAATTTTTGAGCCCCTGAATGTGCTTTGATAAATAAATCTGCAAGCTCAGTAAAAGAATTTATAGAATTTTCGGGTAAGAGCGAATACCATGTTAATGCTCTCTTGGTGAGCGTTTCACCGAATTTCTTGACCAATACTGACTCAATTTCCTGTTTGGTTAAATTGTTGCCTTTCACACCAGTTGTGAATGCAGTCACGTGGTCTCGTGGATCAGTTGTGCCATCATACTTTGGAATATCAGGCATCTTGAACTTCTTCGGGATCGGCAACGGAGCAGCACTAGGCTTCCATGGTTGTTGTGAGTATTTATCCATATCTATTCCTTTGATTACAGGTGGTACTCCCGGTATTTGCTTTATGCGATCGCTTTGCTCCTTGAGCTGCTTCTGCAAATTTAGAACTAAATTTTGTAAATCAGAATTAACTATGTTACCTGGTTCGCCATCACGAGACTCGCTGGGAGTTCCACCAGTGCCTGAATTAACGAGCCCAGAACGAGGGTTTTCCAAAGTATTCTGATTTGGAGTTGGTGTTGGTGGCACAACTGGAAACTGGATGGTAAAAGCTCAGAGAGCATTACTGACTTGTTGAGCAATTAGATTCTTCAGAGCATCATCGAGTGCTTGTTCGTTCACAACTCCAGTATTTTGATTTGCCTCAAATCCATTTTGGTTCGCAATCCCGTTGTTTGTTCAGAGCCATCTGGAGTTCCTTATCGTGACTGACATTGTGAATCACGCGGTGAGGAAAGTGGAGTCTTGTCACCCGTATCATTCTCCTGATTTTGAGGATCTTGTTGGTTGTTGTCGTTGTTATTTGACATGGTAAGTTTTTTTATGAAAGAATTGATTAAGAAAGCAAACGATTATCAGATTCCCGATAACAGAACCAATTTGTTTAACCAAAAATTGGGATTTTGGTCAAAGCTTATTTTAGAAAAACTCGGGTTACTGATAATCAAATAGAAATAAGAATAATTGATAAATAGTAGCTGAATATAATGCAAAGTAAATCAATATATTTCAATGGTATTTTGTGTCCTTACAAATGATCAGTCTTCTCCTTTTATAGCTATCTCTAGGTAATACGTTTTGTTTATACCATAACAGAGCCATTATTGACAATTAATGGCATTTAATGGCCTTTAATGTAATGTTACAATTGGTAATCATATTTGATTCATTACAGATCCTTAACGTTTTCCGTATTTAATGCCCAATAATACGTATCTAAACCTCATTTACTATCAAATTCATTCTCTTTAATCATAAAGAGATTCGAGCGTCTATCTTTCTGAATATCTGTTCGTGCCTGTTGAAGCTCGTGCCTCTTTGATTATTCTTTGCCACCTATCCTCCTTTAACTGGTACACGTGTCATGACATGTCATCTTATAATAACTTCCATATATGAACTTAATTTTTCCCAATACAAGTTTGTCATTGTGCTGGTAATTCCACTCGTGACTGATACATGAGAAGGTGTCTGAAGTTGGGGGATCTGTTTTAATTTGGTTTCTAAAATAGATAGATGTGACAATGTAAAGTCGTCGTTGTTTTTGAGTGCTGCCAAATGCAAAAATGCCTTTCTTCTTAGGCAAGCCTTGACTTCAAAAGTCAAAGGCTAGCTAATTACTATCACTCACTAGCTTTTTGTTGGATTAAAGATCCGATAAAAAGTACTCCTAATATTCTTCAGAAAATGTATTCTGCACTAAGCAGTGCCTAAATTGAAAAGAAAGATAAAGATATGGACGGGTCAAATGTGCTACAATCAAAATAGATAAGAGACTTTTCGTGCTATCAAGGAAGGTATACACTTTATAAATGATATACTACTATTTAACTAGCATATGGACATTTCATATTTGCTCATTATACTTTCTAGTTCAATAGAGTTCGAGGTCGTGTATCACACTTTGATAGAGTTAAAAAAGAAGAAAGGGGCTACCATTACAGAAAGGATATGTGGGAGTTGGGACCAAAATAGAGTTATGATACCCAAACTAGAATATGTGTTACTCAGCGGGAGAAGAAGGATTTTCACCAAATGATTTAAAAAATAAAAGAAGTTGAGACACAAAGAAAGTAAGAGGATTCGACCTCTAATAAATATACATAAAGAATAAATTCACCTTGCATACACAATGTAATTTTCCAACAAACCCCCTCCCGCCCCTTGGCTCCGCCCCTACTATTACTGCACTAGGTAGGTGAACTAGTACACGAGGACAACTGCATTTCATTATCTGCCAACCATTCTGTCTTCAGTCTTTTTATAGTTCATCATTCTCGTAGTGATTTTTTAAAATATCAAAATTTTGGAACTGGACTTTCTGTTTATTGTACTGTATGACACAGTCAAATGGGGCCAACGAATAGGTGAACTGGAATATTTATTTATGTTGCTTGCTTGTGTGATACTAAGTGATAACCACCTAAAAGTAAAATCCTAGTCGAACTTTGATTAGACTCAAATTTGTCACGAGAATTCCCATGCCAATTCCCATAGTGTATCGGTATTACAATTTTGTTAAATGCCACACGAAAAGCCTTAAATTCTATGGAGTAATTGATAACAAGCAACCCAAAGTAACCTTACAAATCAAATAACCTTCTGTTATTCCTGATACAGTAAATTACAGTAAATGGGGTTTTTGGAGGGTAGTATGTACACAAACATTACCCTTGCCTTATGGAGGTAGATAGTCCGTTTCCGAATGACGTAAAACTATGGAGTAATATTCTTAAAATAATATGTGATGTTGAAGCTGATTGCTGCACCGTGTAATAATACATTTTCTCTATATGTTTTTTAAATAATAAATATGTGCACTTTTTACATCTCTGCATCAAGACTTAGTCATCTTCGGTATATAATGTTTTGCTATGATTGTTTGAGCAAATAAATGTTAAACCAATTAATAATAAGTTAATAGGGTGAATCTCCGTTGAACTTAATAAATCCTAGAAAAATAAAGCGAAATTCTTGCACAACGAGTAGAGTTTAGGAGCATTAAATAGTAAACTTAATATGCTATGAATGACAAAATATGTAATATCATAAATGTATAATAAATGTAAAAAATGACAAGAAACGTAATGGAAAGGGAACTATCACCAAATGATTATATGATTGAGATGTTCCTTTTCTTCTACGGCTACGTGGAAAAGCAAGAAGTCAAAATATGTATGTGATCTTGAGATTTTAAGGATAAGGGCTTGAATAACATGTGCTTGAATAAGTAAATAGGACAACACTTTTGTATATTTTTCTCTCAATCTTTACAACACTTTTTCCGTTCACTAAAAGGCAGAGATCCTCTTTTTGTTTCATGTCTCTTCCTATTTATAAGGGACATTCCCCAAAAACCCCTAACAAATACAGCATAAAGAATATTCGAAGGAATATTGTCCACTTCTAACCTAAGTTACCGTTACTGTTCTATCTCGGTTGCCGCTTCAGGCGTCGGCCTTTATGAGGACGACCTTCCGTCATTGTAGCATGGTCGACCCCGCCCTTTGTCTTGCTTATACGTTACCGTGGTTACCAAATTTGGACCCATACAATGATCACGAATTCAAATTGCTGACATTAAAAGAGAGATTGACAGTGAAAACTAAAGCGATTTTGTTGTTTGTTGCTGAATTCAAAATAAGTCTGTTAATCGGGCCGGGCTGACCTGTTTTCAGCCTGCTTCAACCCGAGTCAGCCCGGTTCAGCCCGCTACTGTTCACTATTGGACGGGTTGGGACGGGTTGTTTAGGGGGGGCGGGTTGTGGACGTACACGTTTAGCTTAACGGTGCACCTAACCCGCGTAACCCGATATTTCTTAACCGGTTGAACATGGGTTGTAGCCCGTTAGCAGTCCGGTTACCGTTGGAATTTTTTTTTAATTTAATTGGACCGTTCCCAACGGTCAAATTGAGAAATGACCGTTGGGGAACGACCAGATTGCAAAAATGGCCAATTTCGGCCCCCCATTAAAAATATAGCCCTCTCACCCCTAATAATTGCAAAATTACTTTTTTAACCTTTTAAAATCTATAAATAGCCCCTTTCTTCTTTATTTTTTCTCACAATTCACTCTCTTACTACTCTAATTCTCTCTCAAGTCTCAATTCTCTCTTGATAATTGATATTATAGTTCTTAAATTCTCAAATCTCAAATTCTCAATTATTTATTATTTCAAGTTTCATCAATTATTTAGTTTAGCCATTACAAAATTATTATTATCAAATATCAATTATTCAAGTGAAGTGTGGTATCAACTATCAAGTATTAGAGTATTATCAACTATCAAGTTTCGGTCTATCAATTGAAGTTTGAAATTTGATATCAAAAATTCAAAATTAGTGCGGCATAAGGAATCCCGGTACACTCGTTCCATCTCTTTTTCTTATTTGGTGTACACTTATTTTATTATTTAGAATTATTAATTTAGTTTCTTAATTTAATTTCTTACTTTATATAATGGATTTACTTAGAGCGGCCAAAAAAACATGCACTAGTAGAGGTGGCAGTAAGAAAACTTCAAAAAGAACAAGAGGTGGTGTTGGTTCTTATAGTAGCTTTACACATTTTTCTGAAAGTTCACCTGAAAATTTAAATGTAGATTATGAGCGAATGCAAGAAAATTATGGTGTAGATGATGATTTAGATGTTTTGTTAGATGATATTCAATCACCCGATAATCTTGAAACACCACCACCTACACCTGGTAATGCTAGTTAAACTCAAAATGCTTTTCTGGAGCTTATTATCCGACCATTTCAAATGGTTTAGTTCATATTGCTGAAATTTCTCTTTTACTACATAATTTGAAGCTGAAAGAAGGATATGCTACTGTTGTTGAATCTATGCTAGATAAGTTTAAAAAGTATTTTTACCAAATTTCCTATATTTACCTAATTGGTGCTATTTTAAACCCTACTGTCAAAATGATAAAGTGTCGCCAATTAATTAGAGCTTTATATATTTATACGGATATTGGCCCAACTGAAACTCCTGATATTGACACTTGTATTTCTGAGGTACACACTCATTTACAAACTTTATATAATTATTATGCTAGCATTATTGATGCTTCTTCGGTTGTAGATGCAAATATTCCTTCAACATCTGGAAAAACTATGGATGATGATGATTGTGTTCAAGATTATCAGATTTGGTCTACACTAGGAGAGCATCAACAAACCAGTAGCAGGAATATTGATGAACTACAATTCTACTTGCAAAAATCACCAGAGCCCCTCACAAAGGATTTTCTACCGCTGGGTTGGTGGAGGAGCAACTCAAATCAATTTCCTGTTCTTTCGGTCATGGCTCGAGACGTGCTAAATGTGCCGATTTCAACAATCGCATCAGAGAATGCATTTAGCCAAGCAAGGTAGGAGCTAGGAGATACCCGTCATTCATCGGGCAGCAACGGTTTGGAAATTCTAGTGTGCTTCAGAGATTGGATAAGATCAGAACGGCGAAATCAAGGACGTGACGAGGTAGACGAAGAGGAGGACCAAGAAATTGGAGATATAATGGTTTATGGTTCCGATTCAACCAATGCCGGAAACCAAGAACCTCATGTTGACATGGAAGAACTTACAAAAATGATACAAAGCATGTGATGTACTATTTCTTATTTTTTATAATTATTGTAAACTTTTAATTTGCAAGTTCAAAAATAAAAAAATAAAAAAAGAACTTACAAATTAATTTGAAGTAGTAAAAATATAAATGAAAGCCTTCGGAGTTTGTTCCTTATATTGCCTATTGGTTTTATACTCTTACTAAATAATTTTTTGTAGCCACTTACTTTCTAATTTCAATTTTATAATTTTAAAATACAAATTTCAAATTTAAAACTTTAAACTTTAAACTTCAAAGTTTAATTCTAACCCTTAAAAGTTTGCAAATACTTAACTATCAATAACATTGAATAAGAAAAATAAAATTTAATTCAAAAAATAATTGGAGCCCGACCTGCCCGAACCCGCTAAGCCCGAACCCGTACGGGCCCTAAAACCCCGGATTTTCCCAACCCGCTAAGAATCCGTTATCCCAGTCCGTTAACCAACCCGCACGCTAACCGAATGGACCGAAATTTTTCCGTTCAACCCGTCTCAGCCCGCCGATAAACACTCATAATTCAAATTGCTCATACGGGGAGAGAAGAGAGTGGTTCTGAAGAATCTTTCTTAAGCGCGGTAGAGGGTCCCTTGACCAAAAAATAAAAGCTTGAAAAGCAGAATGTGTCACTTCCCAAAAAGTTACTGTATAAAGTGGTGTTAGAATTAGATGCCTTACTTCTTTTTCAGAGGCATTGGAAAAGGTATCATAATGCAAATGAACAAGGAAGAGTGAACTAAGTGCGACCCCTTTATTGCCTTTCCCATTTCTACAGAAAAAACTACCTTTGCATAATACAACCAAGAATGATACTTGACCTCAATAATAGATAAAGACATCCATGACAAGTCCATTTTCATCGGTTTCTTTAAAGAAAGCAAAAGCTCCCTACCTCAACCGAATTTATATTATCCCTCTAATCCTTTTTTTTTTCTATCGTTTTTCCCAAAATACTTGTCATTTTAAAAAAAAGGATATTAATCTCTAGTACTATTACCCTTTCAATCCCCCCCCCCTCCCATTCTCACTACTCCTAGAAGACATATAGTCATTATTTTACTTATTCTTACTACTCCAAGACGACAAATAGTCATTACTTACTCATTTAAATAAGGTAATTTCGTCAAAATATTCCTTTTGATTAATGCTATAATTAAATGATTCTTTTATTGATTGTGTCAAAACTTTGAACAACAAATAAAAGAAGACCGGAAGAAGTATAACTTAGTTCTCGTACGTTTATGCTCTATCAAGATTGAGATATTGGCGAAAATTAAAAAAGATGAAGACAAAAAGAGAGTTGGTGTTTAGACAATGAATGCTTGACATATTATTGTTGGATTGATCATAGTGGAGTTTAGAAAGGGTGTTCTTGACACTTATTGTGTACTAGCTTAGATGGAATTATATGGAGAATATATCGATTTTCCTTGACCTTATTAGTTATGGAGGGACACAATAGTTAGTAAAATGTGTTGTCCCCCATCTTGACACCAAAAATGTAAAACTGTGCTTTAAACAAGAAATAGCCACAACCCCATATCTTAGTATAAAACATTACCCAAATGTAGCTGATTTTGTCCAAGGACAAAGATTACAGCCAAGTTTTGGATGGATAACCAAACATGTGCTGGCAACTAAAAAAAGCAATCCGTTGGCAATTGGTTAGCCTTAGTGAGACCATGCAAAAGCATGGGCACGACAATATTATCCTGGAATTATCTCAGATCTTATAACATTAGGCACAGCTATCTAAGCATGCCTAAAAAGCAACCACGACACAAAACCAAACATAATAAAACCAGGTTTTTATCTTTAACAGTTCTCCCAAAGCTTCTTTTTCGATCATCTCAATTCAATGTATATGTTTTTTAATTTAATTTATTGTGACAAAAAAGTAAATTTACATACTATGTGTTTTCCCAGGCGAGATGAATATGCAGACGATGCACTACTTTATCTTCAAATGTAGAATATAATGCAGTACCATAAAGTTCTAACCTTTGTTTTGTTGGAATGATCAACCTTGTGTTTCTTAAATTGTCATTATGTATTCATCACCTTGTTTCTTCGATCAATGCATCGGTTGTTACCACGGATAAAGGTTTTCTTTTCTTCCATTTTTTTGGAACAAAGTTTTTGTTTCTATGTTGTTTTTTATTAAATGGGGTACGAAAGAAAGGATCTTAATTAGGGTCATAATCATGGTTACTATTACTGTTATTAATGATACATACGTGATGTAACGAAATGATATATATCCTTTCAAAATTTGCAAGACAGCCATTAGATTTTCACTTAATTAATCCCCATAATCATGCAGTAGGTCTCAACATTATTGGTGTTGGCCTTTGATTTGATGGCGAGTACTCCTAATGTTTTATACGAGGTACTACAAAATTATGTTCCGTAATATGCACTGGTATATAAATATGTACGAAGTTTAAAATGCGAACATGATATATTATCACTGTAATTGTGAAGTAAAACATTAATGTAATAGTTGGAAAGTTTAATTTGATGAAGATATTATCACATCATATAATAAGTCTAGTATATTCAGATTCTTGAAATTTGTAACAATTGTATAACAGATTTTCAAACAATCACCAAAGTTGAGGAGTGACCACAGTAAGTAAGTTAAGCATTTGTTGCAGGAGATTATTACAGGCTTGAATTGATTAAATTCATTGGCCCTACGAAATGGGAATCTCCTCGCCGAGGTGGCCTATAAATTTAAAATTGCAATAAACCGAGTGGGGGCAAAGGGAGTTGAACAAGACAATTAAAACCCGTCAACTCTGATTGTCAGAAAACCGCTGACCCCTCCCATTAAAGCATTTCAATTTTTACAATTTACAATAGGTCTGAAAACTGTGCTAGCTTGGTGATTGCAGGACCATTAACTTGAACCACACAACTTAGTTTTGCCAAAATAAATTTGGGATTTATTTGGCAAACTAATGTTTGACCATAAATTTTGCTCACATTTTAGCAAAATTCTAAATTCCAAAATCACCCCAATTGCTGATTTTGAGCCAAAATCCTAAAACTGGGAATTATATACATATTTTTCCAAAATAAAGTTGGGAAATATGTTTTGAAAACTATGTCCAAACACATTTTTATATTCAAACCAAACTTCACCCAAATCAGATTTTTCAAAACAAATTTGAGAATCTATGGCCAAACACTAGCTAAGTTTGTTATTTAACATTTTCTAAAATTTTCAAAACAATTAGAAAAACCGTATAAATGCCCACCAAAATTCCCACATAGTTTCAAGTTTTCAAATATGCAAAATTAAAATCAATACCTGCTAGTAGGGGTGTACATGGACCGAGTTGATTCGGTTTTTATCAAAATCAAACCAAACGTTCAAAATGCCTGATATTCCAAAATATGATGGAATAATAGACCCACGAGATCACGTGATTGCATTCACAACGGGCGTAAAAGGCAATGATTTGACTAAGCAGGAGATTGAATCAGTATTAGTCAAAAAAATTAGTGAAACGCTCACCAAAGGAGCGCTAACATGGTATTCTCTTTTACCCGAAAATTATATAAATTCTTTTGCTGAGCTTGCAGATTCTTTCATCAAAGCACACTCGGGAGCTCAAAAAGTAGAGAAAAGAATGGAGGATATTTTCAAAATCAAACAATGGGACTCAGAACTGCTTAGAGAATTCGTGGACAGATTTCAACGTGAAAGAATGACATTGCCACGTGTACCTGACAACTAGGCAGCTATAGCTTTCACAAGTAATTTGAATGAAAAAAACTCGGAAGCTACGAGGAGACTCAAGGCAGTTGAGGACACCACAACACAAACCTCAACTGAACAAGGGCAAACAGATGTAGATTCAAGGCCTGATACCATTCAAGAACCAGAAGAGAATGAAAATATCAAAACAACAATAGAGGAATTAGAGCCTGTCGTGTTATTTGCTCAATGGCCTGATAAAAAAGTCTATGTTGGAGCCAATCTTAGCCAAGGTATGAGAGGTAAGTTAATTGAATTTTTGAAAACTAACGTGGACTGCTTTGCTTAGTCCCACTCTGACATGACAAGAATACCACCGGAGGTGATGATCATAAACTAAATGAAGATCCATCATACCCTCCTGTCAAGCAAAAGAAAAGAAAGCAAGGAACTTTCAAGAATTAGGTGATTCAAGAAGAAGTCCAAAAATTCCATTCGTGAGGTAAAGTATCCTAACTGGTTAGCTAACACTGTTGTAGTTCCAAAGATGAACGGTAAGTGGCGGGTTTGTGTAGATTACACAGATCTTAATAAAGCCTGCCCTAAAGATTCTTTTCCACTACCACACATAGATCAATTGATTGATACAACTACAGGTCACGAACTATTAAGTTTTTTAGATACATATTGAGGTTATAATCATATTAAAATGGATCCGGGAGATGAATAAAAAACTTCATTCATAATAGACAAGGGGACTTACTGTTATAAAGTAATGTCATTTGGTCTAAAGAATGCAGATGCAACGTATCAGAGGTTAGTTACCAAAATGTTTCAAGAGCTTTTAGGAAAGGCTATGGAGGTATATATAGATGATATGCTTGTTAAAACTCAGTATTCAAAAGATCTCATATCACACTTATCTGACACATTTTCAATTTTGCGCAAATTTAATATGAAATTAAATCTCGAAAAATGTGCATTTGGCGTTGCATCAGGTAAGTTTTTGGGTTTTCTTGTTTCTAACCGTGGTATTGAAGTGAATCCTGTAAAGATTAAGGCCATTGAAGAAATCCCTGATATACTTTCAAACAAGAAAGAAGTTCAAAGCAGGGAGAATTGCAGCCTTGGGAAGATTCATTTCTAAATCATCAGAGAATTGTTTTAAATTCTTCTCAGCCCTTAAGAAGCATGATCATTTTGAATGGAATGAGGAATGTCAACAGGCACTCAGGAATTTGAAAACGTACTTATCAAATCCACCTTTGCTGGCAAAATCAAAGGCTGGGGAAAGACTACTCATTTACCTTGCTATTTCGGAAGTTGCGATAAGTGTTGTTTTGGTCCGAGAAGAACAAGGTAAACAATCCCCTATCTATTATGTTAGTAAATCTTTGTTAGATGCGGAGACACGGTATCCTCAGTTAGAAAAATTTGCACTTGCATTAATCATGACATCTAGAAAGTTAAGACCTTACTTTCAGTGTCATCCTATCGCTGTAGTAACCGTCTACCCTTTACGTAATATATTACATAAGCATAAGTTATTAGGTAGGTTAGCTAAGTGGGAAATAGAGTTAAGTGAATATGAAATCAAATACCAACCTAGAACTGCTATAAAATCACAAGTGTTAGCTGATTTCGTGGCTGATTTTAGCGAGGGGATGCAATTAGAAGCAGAAAAAGAATTACATGTATTGAATGGAGCTAACTCGGGAACTTGAAATTTATTCACTCATGACTCATCTAATGTAAAAGGTGCAGGTTTTGGGATTGTCTTGGTACCACCTATGGGTGAAACTATTCGACAAGTTATTAAATCACTCCATAACTAACAATGAAGCGGAGTATGAGGCTGTGATTGCATGTCTAGAATTGCCACGAGAGCTTGGCATAAATCAGATTATAATCAAGAGTGATTCGCAACTCGTGGTTAATCAAATGCTGGGGACTTATACAGCTAAGGAAGCAAGGATGCAACAATACTTAGAAAAGGTACGGGAATTGATAAAGCAATTTCACACCTAGAAAGTTATACAAATACCAAGGGATGAAAATGTTGAAGCGGACACCCTAGCTAATCTCGCATCTACAGCTGATGTGGCAAGCGATGCAAATGCCTCAGTTATACATTTATTTCCTTCATTTCTCGATCCTAATAAGAATGAGGTAAATTTTAATAATTTAACTTGGGATTGGAGGAACGAGATTGTTGCTTTTTTGCAGTATGGTACTGTCTCTGATGATAAGAAAAAAGCTCATGTGCTTAGAAAGAAGGCTGCCCGGTACTGCTTAAAGCAAGGCAATTTATATCATAAAATGTTCGGTGGTCCCTTAGCAAGATGCCTTGGACCTTCACAAACGGAGTATGTAATGAAAGAAATACACGAGGGACATTATGGGAATCACGCAGGAGGAAGGTCATTGGTAAGAACCTTAATTAGGGCAGGTTATTACTGGCCTAAAATGGAAGAAGAAGCAGAAAGTTTCATGGCCAAATGTGATAAATGTCAAAGGTACGGTAATAATATGAATAGACATGTGGCGTTATTACACCCGGTCATTGCGCCATGACCATTTATGAAATAGGGAATGGATATCGTGGGTCCATTACCACAAGCAAAAGGATAGGTAAAGTTTTTGCTCGTACTCACTGATTATTTTACTAAATGGGTGGAGGCAGGAACATTTAAACAGGTGCGAGAAAATGAAGTCAAAGATTTTATTTGGCGGAATATCATATGCCGATTCGGTGTACCAAAGGAGATCGTGTGTGATAATGACCCTCAATTTATTGGATCTCAAATCACAGAATTCTTTCAAAGTTGGCAAATTAAAAGGATTATGTCAACACCTTATCATCCGGTGGGTAATGGGCAAGCAGAATCAACGAACAAGGTTATTATCAATAATTTAAAGAAACGATTAGAGGAATCAAAAGGTAACTGGCCTGAAGTGTTACCTGGAGTTTTATGGGCATATCACACAACTACAAAAACAAGTACAGGAGAAACACCGTTTTTATTGGTTTATGGAGCTGAGGCTTTAATTCAAGTTGAGATAAGGGAACCAAGTACACGGTTCACACAGACGACACAAGAATCTAATGACGAGGAGATGCGGGTCAGTCTAGATTTACTCGAGGGGAGGAGAGAAGCTGCATTAATAAGAATGACAACACAAAAGCAAGTCCAACATAGGAAGGACCCTATAGCGTTCGTGATATTGCGGGAAATGGAGCATATGAACTGGAGAAAATGGATGGCAAGATACTACCTTTACATTGGAATGCTGTTCATTTGAAGAGATACTATTTCTAAGGAATGCCCACGGTCAGGTATCACCATTTTAAATTTAATTTTTGAATTGTTAAAATTTTACTAACGACTTTAGATGATAGGTAAAAAGCTAACCCATACTAAATGATGAGTCACGACCTGTAAGGCACACGGAATAACCTAAAATTCCTAGCCTAGGGTTACAATTATTCTGATAGAAATTCAAAAGGGTTAAGCAGTCTTCATCTATAATCGCACCTCCGAGTCCCGTATGTTTTTCCTTTTCAGGAAAAGGACCAAATTAGAGAAACTATCAAGTGCTCGAGGCTTCATACTTCAACACTCAAACACTTGGGGGACTACATAATATACACAGACATGTGAAGGCAAAGAAGATTGAGGAAAAGTCAAGCCTAAAAGAGTCAAGTGCAGAGTAAAAGTCACAAAGTCACGAGATGGAGCCACAAGCTAAGGCCAAAGAAAAACCTCACTATAGTTAGGGTAAAGGCTATGTACTAAAACGGGTTATAAGGAAAAACCTAGTATCTATTATTCTTCTTTTGTAAAAATCTGTTACAAGAAAAATAGTTACGAGAAAGTTATAGATGTAATTCAAATACATGTAAAGTATTATTCAAAACTTGTCAAAGTTATTTCAAAGAAACATGTGTGTTCTTATTTCTTTTATCGTATGATAAGACCATTATGAAATGAGACGTCTTCTTCATTAAGTGTCGAAATATAAAAGGGTCCTCTTTTATAAAATTCATGTTTAAATTAGTTAGTCATGAGATTAACAGAAGCATTTTCGAAGAACAAAAATGCAAATTATTCTATAAGTCCTTAAAAATAAAGGCAAGAATAAAGCAGACAGAAGTTTAAGATAATAACATGAAAAACTTCTTAATACTTAAAAACTGAAGACTAAGTACGAACTTAGTCATAAAACTATGAAATTGTTTATACAAATTGCCCCATAAAAGACTTGGGGACTTGTGTTTCCAAAACCAACCCTCAAATGAAGCTAAGGGTTTGATTACAATTTTCCAAAATAAAAACAAAAACAAAATCATTCAAATGATTAAAACTGGTCACTGAGAAATTTGTGGAACTGAAGCAGGAGCATCAATAGCAGCAGGCTCAATTTGGGTAGGTGCATCAACAGATGCAGTTTCAACTTGGTTTACAGCAACAGGCTCGATTGGGCTTGAAAGAGTTGGGATACCCGTATCAGCTTCAACATTCACGGGAGCTTCAACCACGGGAGAAGGGAAGTCCTGAGTTTGCTGAGCTTTTTCAATGGTTTCATTGATCTTAGCTAACTCCGACTCCAGGTTGAAGTTTTCTTGGCCAGCATCAATTAGGGTATCACGATGTGAATTCAAAAATGCCCAACTTACCTCAACAACAGTTGTTTCTTCAAGGATCTCATAATCTATTTCTTAATCAGCAATCTCATTCTTTAGCTCTTCATTTTCAGCCAAGACAGAGTTATAAGAAGCTTGAAGAGAGGCATGGGAGCTCTCTAAAACACGCACCTTATCAGCAGAGACTCGAAGTTCTTCTTGTGCTTGAGTTAAGCTTTGCACGAGCTCCCCAGCGTAAACTTCTTTTTGACTCAAAAGAGCCTTCAACTCTCTGTTCTCTTCAGTGGACTTAGATAGTTGCTCTGAGAAAGAGGATTCGAGACGTTCTTTTTCTTTTTCTGCTTGGCTTGAGGAAGCTTTTACAACCGCTAACTCTGAAGTTAAAGCCCGCACCTGCTGCTCTAAGGTACTCTTGCTCTCTTGTAAATCTTCCATCTCAATTTGTGCGCTCTCAAATTGTTCCTTCCAATTGGTCGCCTCCAACTGAGAATCACGTACTATCTTCTCTGAATCACGTGCTACCTTCTCCAAAAGGGGGATTCTGTTCATCATTTCTGTGCCGATAAGATTGGCCTAAAAAAAATAAAAGAGGAAGGGAAATAAGAATCCCAAAGATAAAAAAATTTTACAAAGTAAAGCAGGGAGAGAAGGAAAATACCTTCAAAGTGGCATGCACAATATCATTCATTAGAGTCAAGGAACTATGACTCTCCAGCTTTGCTTTTTCAATTGGGCCAATTAAAGGCTCCAGCCATACATCTGCCTGACCTGACTTCCTCAAAAGGCTGCTATCAGCAGGAACTTCAATAGTTACCATCCTCATAGCGACACTTCTACTTGAAGATCCCACTTTCATATGATGAACGATAGGAGAGGGAATTGTCAAAGAAGGAGCGGTAGAAGAAGTGAAAATAGTAGAAGAAGGAACAGAAACAGCTGGGGATGGTAAGGAAGGAATCACAGGCACGGAAGTTGAAAAAGAAGATAAGGGTATTTCATCTAAAACATGCCCTAAACTTCCACTACCAAAACCACTGATGAAAAGTTTATCAATAGACTCACGGGTATCATGAGGAGTGACGTCATCGTCAGGAATTATTACTGGGGTTTTGACAAGTTCGTTAAGAGAAACAAAAAGACGAGGGGAAACTTCAGTTTCGTCATCTGAGACGATGCGTCTCCTAGCTCGTGGCCTCGTCACCAGGAAGCCCCCATATTCCTCTTCTTCAAAGTCTTTCTCTTCAACAACTTTCCTTTCGCAGAAGAAGAACCCAAGACTATTTCTCGGGCTCTTTCTAAAGAGGTATGGGTCCCCGAAGGAGTACGGGTTCCCGAAGAGACACGAGAGGCCGCAACTGCTTCAGCAGTAACTCCTCGAATAGCAAATCCTGATAAAAAGAAGGATGGGAGTTAGAGCAATAAAGAAAAATAAAGAAAAATATATATATGCGTGAAAGATGAAATAAAAACTCTTACCATGAGTCTTTACTTTCCAACCGTAACAGTTAGAAAGTGTTCTCCAAGACCTACCATCTATTGGTGCAGTCTTCAGCAATTTATCTACCCAACCACGAAAATTGGAAATATCCTCCACAACTCCCATGGTTGCTAAAAAAAAGGGGCAAAATTAGAAAAGTTGATAAACTTGAAGAAAAAAGACACGAGAAGGATAAAAAACTTACGTGCAAAATTCCACTTCTCAGGGAAGGGAACGTCCTCACCCACTAAGCCAACAGTGGGGGCAACAACAAACCGGGCATACCAGCCATGGTCCTTGTCATCTTCAGGGCTCACCAAAACCCTCTTACTCTTGGCCACTATGGTAAAAACGCCATTACGGAAAAGCCTAGGGGAGTAAAGATGAATCAGGTGAGGGAAAGTAAAGGAAACGTCAGCCATATTGGTTAAATGCCTCAAACAAGCAACAACCCTCCATTTGATTGGGCCAATTTGACCCAAACAAACATTAAAGAAACGACAAAATTCAAGAATGACTGGGTCAATAGCTGGTTTGAACCCTAAAGTGAAAAGGTATGTATAAACAAAAGAGAACCCAGTCAAGTAAGAAGTAATTATCTGATTTGAATTAGAGATAATAATGGAAAAATCATTACTCCAATGACAGTCTTTGCGAACTACAGAAGTCAAAACTTCTATAATTTGAGTGGGGTAAGCATCAGTACGATCTAAAGCGGAAACCTGGTTTCTAAGAGATTCCCTATCATGGTAAAAAGATAGTTCTGTATGGACTATCTCCTCTACTAAAGGCTCACGTAATGATTTAGAGGGTTCTTTACCCCTAGAAGAAGGACCAAAACTAGGAGAAGGTATAGACGAACCACCACCACGAGTAGACCCTAAGCTACGAAGCCTACCTCCCCTTCTATGCCTAATGGGGGCATTAGGGAAGGTATCAACAATAGGAACTCTCCTAGGGTTAGGGTTTGGTGAAGACATGGCGAAGAAGAATAATGTGAGGAAGAAGTGAACTGAGATTGGAAGAATTAAGTGTTTAATAAGCTTTATGTGGTAAAAGACAAGGAAATAAGTTATATTTATATTAATAAGCAACTGCCAAAGGTAAAAGTGCAGTGATGGAAGGACCATAATAATGATAACTGGCACTTCGTGAATAGTGGAGCCGTAAAAAAAACCTTAAAAAGGGTTGCAAAATTGCAAAAATGACACGTGTATGGAGCATTAAATGGAAGCGACAATTGAAGCGTCAATTTTGTCATAGCATTAATGGTGACAAAAATTCTCTTTTAATGAAATCCACTTCTCAAATATTCAACTAATGAATAAATAAAAAGTGGGGGGACTATCTGTATTGGGAAAAATTGTATTTAAATATAAAGGTGACGTGTCGAGACACGTAGACTGGTTAAATGGTCAAAGAATTAAACTAGCCAAGAGGCACGATTTGCAACAGATACGAGCAAATAGCAGAGGAAGAGGCACGGGTAGTTATTCAAATAAATTAGCGCCCGTACCTATCTAAGTCATTTATGTCCGAGAATCAAAAGGAATGAATCTTACATTAGAAAAGAGTGGAGATACGGCATTTAATAGGCATTAAATGTGGAATACGTTAGAGAATTTATATTGAATGTAATGATTATGTAACGTAACATTCAATGTCTTTAATTACTCATAATAGCCTCATTATGATTTGGGCAAAATGTATATCTTCAAGATATCTATAAAATGGAGATATCTGATCAATTGTAAGGACACGAAAACACTATTGGAATAAACTTTGATTTACTTGTTTTTCTCTTGATTACTCTCTTGCTCTCTAAATTACTTCCTTTTATATATTCTTTTGATTCTCAGTAACCCGTGTTCTTCTAAATTATAGGTTTGACTAAAATTTCATTTTTTGGTTAAACAAGGACATTATTGCAACAGTCAAAGTACAAGCTGAATAACCTATTGAATATGGTAATTGTCTACTGCTTTCAAACCTCAGACAACTCTTGTCAATTTCTCAATTATTTTAGAGCTTAAATCAGGGAAGGGATAGTACAAGATTTTAGTAAATTGTTCAAAAATAGTACGAGAAGAGGAAGTTGATAGTGAAAATTGAGTTGTCCGTTGAGGAAGAGTTCAAACTAATTGAGCTGAACTTAAAAGATTCTTCAACGTCACGGCAGGTATAACACCAAAACAAAATTGCCTCATATTTTTAACATGCAAAACTACAATTTTCTCTATGTGCTATATATGGCTTATTGGCAGTACCAACTTCAGGAGAATATTTCTCAGTTTGCTCGAAACGAAAGTCATGCCATGTCCTTACAGATTTTGCATGACTTGGGTAAATCTCCACCATTCCGTAAATTTTCACTCTTTTTTGCAGTAGTTGTATTCGTACTCTGTCCATTTGATTTCATAATAATTTCCTTTCCTTTTAATTTTTTAATAAATAATGTAACTTACTATTATATATGAAAATTGGCATAATAATTTTATTACAATTATATTCACAGTACTTTTGAAATGTTATTGTTGCAGCCGAAAATTTAGTCTCGACTTTGAGGTAATACTACAAATCCTCTCAATTTAAGATCAGTCGATTAATTTAAAGATGATGATTCTACTTCTTCTCTATAGGTTTCAAGGTTTACTTGAGAAAATGTTAATACTAAAAGAGTCACAAACGAAATCATTTTGCAAGAAAATGAACTTACGCGGATACGGGCTAAGTTAGAAAACTACAGGAAATTATTACGAGTGACGAGATTTTTACCGCAAATATACTCGATCAAATACGTAATAACTTTATATAAACTGAAGTGTAATAAATATCAGTCGAATGTTATCTGCAACATGATTAATCGGCATGCAATGAAGTAAAAAATTAGCCGTTAATAGCCCGAATTCACTACTTTATTGTGCTAAAGATGGTATATTTTTTACTTCATTGCATGCCGATTAATCATGTTGCAGATAACATTCGACTGATATTTATTACACTTCAGTTTATATAAAGTTATTACGTATTTGATCGAGTATATTTGCGGTAAAAATCTCGTCACTCGTAATACTTTTGTTTGTATTTTGGTCTATCGGCTACAAGTTAAGGACCCATTTGTCTATAGATTTTTTTTTTCTTTTCCGAATTTTATTTTCAAAAATGTGTTTTAAAAATTTGTAAGTTTTTGGAGTTTTTTCGAAAAAGAGTTATTTTCCACTTTTTTCCTACTAAAAAAAAATACATTATTTTTTCAAGTAAAATGCATATCCAAATATAATATCAAATTTTAAATACTATTTTTCAACTTAAAGAGTTAGGTACTGATAGGTCTAATTTTGGAGAAATAAAGTATACTAAATAGTTTGAAATTGATAGAATTATGAACTAGTTCTATGATTAAATATAAATACCTTTTTATTTACAAAATTTTTGGACTAATTCAAATTACTCATAGCATGGGTAAATATAAATCCACAAATTAAGACTCAAACATGAACCCCGATGATTGAGTTTTCTAAAATAGCTATGAATTAGCCTAAATAAGGAAATTAACATGAGATCGATATTATGTAATTATAGATTGATTGGAGGAATTTGTACGCATTGCTCGAGGTGAAGCATTTGGTATTTCGGCACGAGTACTGTGAGTAACAATCTTACCGCAATTTATGTTTTCATAACTTGCATGATTTACACATGATTTTTAATATGAATATGTTACCGATTATTTTAAGTTGCATGTGAGACAAGTCTTTTACTCGATTGTCGACGCCCCCCTTTTCTACGGGTCGAAATCGGGTATACGATATTGGGAGGACAACTCTATTCCCTTTCGAGAATTGGGTTTAGAAGTTGAAGAGTCGCCACCTAATGATTATAGTGCATTAGGACACTTTTTAGAAGAGTTTGAGATGAAGAGACCAGAGATTAGAGTAAGGGCTAGAAATTATCCCAAGGGGAAGGTATTAGGCACCCCTCAGGATCCACAAGTGTGGTTCCCGGCCATGCTACAATTGTGACTTTAAGAAGACAAGTAGAAAAATAAAGCAAAGGGCTTCACATAGTTTTGCAAACAAGTTTAAAAGTTGAAAAAAGAAAAGAAGTAGAAGGAGTTTAGAAAGTTTAAAAGAAAACTTAAAAGAATTAACAAGTAAAGGGGAGAGGGGGTCCTAGGTTTACAAACAATATGGATCACATCAATGCAATATCCATCAATCTCTCCTCAGAAGAGGGGCCGCACGTGATATTAGCGCACCGGTCATCATATCCATATTCTACCCTTCCCACCCCGTTAAGGTATTAAAGCGCGGAAAGTTTTGTTACTTATTGCATGCTAGTACCCGTCCCAATCCTATCAGTCCCGGAGGCATTTAGGACTACTAATCCTAAAGGGAAAGATATTTGGGGCCTTTTGAGATTTTTCAAAGGACAAAAATACTAGGGCGTCAATCAAAAACACATAATACAAGTAGAGGGGAAAGCAAGTAAGCAGTTAAGGCTCAGGTAAACCTCCTTAAATCAGATAAGCCATGGAGTTTAGCATGTCTTGCATGTACTGGTTTGGTCTTTAAAATTAAAGCGATAAGCGGACTGGTTCAACTCATACTTTTAGACAGGAAGCCGCATTAGGCTCGCTCGAATGCAGTTGTCAAAGACTGAGCCACTTTAATTAGTCAACTTTACCTTAAGTGTGGGACATAACTACTGATTGTAAAGGAGTTGCAGAATAAGATAAGTTTCAGAAAAGATGGCAGACTTAATACAGAGAAAATGGTTTAAAACGAGTTTCAGAAAACATACTTATTTAAGAAAAAGAGTTGCCGAGTTTTAACAAAAGAACTGAATTGCAGACTGATTCAAAAGGTTTATCAGATAAGTATAAAGAAGTGAATTCAGATTGATTTGAAAAAGTGTTTGTCAAATTATCAGGAAAGCAGTAAGTTTTCAGAAAATATGCACTGATTTGAGAATATTTATCAAGAAGGAAAAAGATGCACTGATTTGGTTGCAAGAAAAGTTTTACGGGCTCAGAAAACATGCAGAAAGTCGCTTGTTTTAGAAAAAAGTGTCCGTACTATTTTAGACGAGTGAAACAATGCTGATCTGAAGTTCCTATAGGCATGATCTCTACGAGTTACTGATTTTAATACCTTTCAAACGTTAACAGCCTTATAAACATGATATCTATATGCTGATTTATCATTAAACCTAACGGTTTGCCTAATGTCATTATAAATGCAGAAATGCAAATCCCTATAGGCATGGTATCTATATGCATAGTTGCAGAAATCAGAAAGTTAGATCCTATAGGCATGGTTTCTACTTGTGAGATTGCATAGATTAACAGTGAAAGTCCTATAGGCATGATTTCTAGCCCTTTGTGCATAAAAGTAAATCCCCTCCCCTTTTCACTAAAATTCCATGAGTTTATACAAATTATTACAAACCAGTAAAAAATAAGACAGAAATAAAAAATATATCAGAAATTACAACTACATCCGAGCAGCCTAATTCAGACTTAGTATCTAACAATATGGGATTGAACCACTTCCGAGATCCAGATTTCCAAAGCCTTCTCTTATCTAGGGTGTTTCAGAGATCCAAGGAGTTTCAAGAACTCCAGGCAATGCTTACACCCAAGATATTAATTAGAAAGTGTTATAGTGCAGTGTGGAAGGGCCAGCCCTCAGGTGTCCAAGTTCAGAGGGGGCTCAGGGGGGTCCCAAGGCAAGACTCACAAGAGAGGGGCAAAACTTAGTTTCTAAGAATGAGTGTAAGTGCAAGAGGGGGGTTAGGGAGTGCCATGGCAGGCTGGTGGTCATGCCAAGCCATAGGATAGGCTAGCACACCCCTGACCAGGCCTATTCAGCCAACAAAGAAGAGCACAAACCTATTGAAGGTCAGACTATGGTCTAGACAGTGATTAGGACACTGCCAGACCAAAGTCTCAGGCTCATAATACACATAAAGGGAAAGGGGAATGGGAATTGAAAGAGTTTAGGACTCAGGGAGTCCAGTCCATATACATGAACAACAATATCAAGTGTTGTCATGTTTTCTGAACCATAACTCAACATACAAAGGGTTTAGGGATGGGGATTCATATAGGAGCAGGAATAAACAAACTTGCAAAAAGCAATAAAATAAACAAAGAGAAGACTGAAGCATAAACACATAGGAGAGAGGCAGAATTTAAACAAGAAGAGACATACCAGTTGCAGAAAAGTAAGCAGGAAGAAAAGCAGAATACTTGCAGTCGAAGCACAATCAGAGAAGAGGACTCTAGCTTATGAGTTCAGAGAAAAACTCGAATGCTTTTAAGAAAAAACTAAGAGTATTTGAGAGAAGAAGTAGTGACTTATGTTGTGTGTGTTCGTGTCTTTGAAAGAGAAGAGTATAGGTATTTATAGTTTTGAAACGAGTAAATAATAAGGTAACAAGTATAGCTTTAACACAAATATGGGCATGATCACAATCATAATCAATTAACACAAGACTTCCCTTTAATCAAGGGATTATTGTTCAAACGGATACTAACAGGATCAAAAATAAGGAAAGAAAATCAGTCGGTAAGCAGAATGGTTGTTTCCATAAAAGGAGCAGTAAAATCATACAATAGGTATTTAAGTCCAAGTACAGGATTGTGCTTATTTTTGGAAAGGGTTTAGTAAGGCCAAACCAAGAAAGAGAATCTATTAACCCTTAACAAGCGAGTAAGAGGGAAAAGTTTTGAAATCAGTTATGAGTTTGAAAATCAATCACAGAAGGGACTCAGTATATAAAGGAATGCACAAGTAATAGACATGTGAGGCCAAGCTATGGCAAAAGAAACAACATACAGTAGTAGCATAGAGCAAGCATTCGAAGCATGATAGTCAGGTTTCAGTGGTTTAGTAATAGAGAAAAGGATCAGAGGCATGCAAAGAGTCGAGTGAAAATCATAGTCGAGTTTGACAGGTAGCAAGAACTCAGAACCAAAAGAGTCACATAAAGAAAAAAGAGAGTTGAAGTAAAGGAATCACATTGAGCAATTTCAACAGACGAAGAACTTCAGGAACTCAAATAGACCCCCAAAGAACTAGGGTTTTCAAAATCAGTCAGGTTTAGAGGCGATAAACAAGTGAAACAAGCAAACAAATTCAGAATCTCGAATAAACCCCAAAAATTAGGGTTTTCAACATGCTAACTCAGATAGAAAAATAAGGTAAATGAATGTTAACAAACAGACTAAGAAACTCAAACAAAATCTCAAGAATTAGGGTTTTAAACATGCTAACTCAGATAGAAAAACAAGGTAAACGAATGTTAACAAACAGACTAAGAAACTCAAATAAAATCTCAAAAATTAGGGTTTTAAACATGCTAACTCAGATAGAAAACAACACAAGCAAAACACAGTATAACATGTTGAGAATCAGAGAGGAGATTCGAAATATCTTAACATAAAACCCTAATTAAAGAATAAAGAGTTTTGAAAGCAAAAAATTAAAGAAACTTTCAGAAAGATGCTTAGAAAGTTCAAACACATATAGATCCAGGACAGATCTGAAATAAAATCGAAGGAACCTTAGAGATTAGGATTTCATAAGAAACCCAGGCGATGAGAAAGGCTTTGAAAACCATTAATCTAAGCAGGAAAGTCGAAGATCGAACTCGAATAACCATAGCTGGCCTGGATAAAGGTTGAAGACGACCGGAGAACAGTCATCAAGCAAAAGCTTGGTCGAAACCCCTTCTAGATCTGGTCATAGGACCTCATAGACGAGCACGTAGAGGCCATGAGAGGCTGGTACAGGTCTCCGATGAGCCTGGGAGGCCATGGATTAGGGTTTCAGTGAGAGGCGGCGGCTAGGGTTTGAGGTGGGTTGAGAGAGAGTTGAGAGAAAGAAGGGATTCAAAGGCGGCGTCTCTGAAGAAATGGGGTAAGTTTAGGGGTCGTTTGAAATTAAAAAGGAAAGAATCAATGGTGGCCGTTGATCTAAGTGATCAACAACCGAGATTGAACGGGGTTATGGGCTGGGTCGGTTGAGTAGGTGCTGGGTCGGGTTAAAGGTAATTGGGCTGGGTAGTTTGGGCTCGAATTTGGGGCTGAGTTGGGTTAATTAGGGGTGCCAAATTGGCTGAAATTGAAATACAATTGAGGCTAGATTGTAAATAGCCACTTTTCCCATTTTGTTTTATAAAAAATAGCAATAACGATTTTAAGAACAAATTTAAAAGTGCTAGGTAAACAAATATCATATAAATATTAATTAAAAAATGCTGGGGTTAATTTTATAATTATAAGATGCTATCAATTACAAAATAGGCTATAATTACAATTATATGCAATTTAGCTTTTAAAAATGTCAAACGAATTTGTAAGAATGTGCAAAAATCACCTTAATTGTAATTTGGTGTAAATATGAGGATAAATTAAGTTATTCACCAAAAATAATAATTTTGGGAACAATTATTGGATTTATGGTATTAAAATAGGCAATAACTTGGTTTTAAAAATCATTAAAAATACCAAAACTCTTGGATGTGCTGATATATGCACATATATGCTATTTTGGAAATATTTTGAGTATAAAATTATCTAGGGAAAAATTGGGTATCAACAACTGCCCCTCTTTACCCGAGGAGGATGAAAAAGTTGTCGGGTAAAGACAAGATGACCAATTTTGACCGGAAGCGGGGATTGAAAAGAACTTTGACCGAGCTTTGGTTTCTGAGCTGCCTACATATCCCTGGTTTTACAGGAATCAGGCCATATGTAGTTCAGTAACCATTGACGGAATATGCCGATGGAGATTTGAAACGGACGAACGCGATGTTTAGATTGAGAGAGGTTTCTGAAAATCGATAGGCTGTGGGAATTGGAGCGAGATCGCTCCTGATGAGACGACCATTGCTAGCCGGTTTACCTGCAAATGAGCAATACAAACATATATTGTGCATAAATTTAAACGTGATGCAAGTTCCCATTGGACCATGAATGCTGTCTTTGGACGGTTAGGATGACGTCCTTGGACCATGACATCCCGGGCTATGATGAGCGTAAATAAAAATTTGCAGGCCATGAAATGATGTTCTCGGGCCATGTAGATGATGCCTCCAAACTATGATGCCTTTGAATAATGATATGCAAAATATAAAATGGGGTCCTCAGGCCATGGCATGACATTCTCGGGCTATACAAATGGTGCCTCCGAACAATGACGCCTTTGGACAATTTGGCGATCTTTCAGCCCATGAAATGCAAAAGGTGGCGATCTTTCAGCCCATAAAATGTAGGATTTGGAGATATTTCAGCCGATGCAAGACGTAAATAAAAGGTGGCGATATTTCAGCCATGCGAGAGAGATAAGGTGGCGATCTTTCAGCCGATGCAAGAAAATAAAGTGGCGATATTTCAGCCATGCAGGATGGAGACAGAGCTTAGTCTCGGAAGACAGAAAGGTAGCCTTATGCGATGCAGGAAATGCAGATGGAGGTAGAGCTTAACCTCGGAAGGCAGAAAGGTAGCCTTATGCAAAATGCAGATGGAGACAGAGCTTAGTCTGGAAAGGCAGAAAAGTAGCCTTATGCAGATGATGATGGAGGTAGAGCTTAACCTCGGAAGGCAGAAAAGTAGCCTTATGCAAAATGCAGATGGAGACATGGCTTAGTCTCGAAAGGCAGAAAAGTAGCCTTATGCAGATGATGATGGAGGTAGAGCTTAACCTCGGAAGACAGAAAAGTAGCCTTATCAGGCAGAGCAACATCTACCTCTACTTCAATGAGCAGTCTGGCAAAGTTCAATCCAGTCTTCTTTTCCTTGTTTTTATTTACCATAATAGGCATTCCAATCAAACTACCTATCTTACTCAACCCTTTAGGATTCCAATACTTGAAATCCAACCCTGACATCTTCACCCAAATGGACACTGTAAGTAACTCCTTTCTTGTAAACTCCATATCTGGTGACCAAACCTTTACTATGAATGGTTTGCTATCAAAGTGGTAGATTCTACCTTGAATAACTTCATTCTTCTCAATTTCCATGTCAAATTGAACTATCACTATACTATTTTTTAGCATAGCAATTTTGTTTATCCCATGTTTTGCCCATAAACGTTGAGTATAACCATTTAGTACAGAGAAATGGGGGTGTTCCCCCAAAACATAACACATTACTGCATTTTTCCAGTAATTAATCTTCGAACTAATGTCCTATGTTTCGATTTCACATACTATAGACTCACCTAGCTTCTTTGGCGAGACATAATCCAGCTTGAAACCTGCATTTGAGATTTTCCCTATGTCGAAATTGTCCTAAATTGAGCTTTTCTTCTCCAATTCCTCCATTTCTTCAACTTCATCAGCCCAGGATAGTCTTCGGCTATTACTTGCTCCTTTGACCACGTTAGTCGACGATTTCTCATTCTCATTCACTGTTTCATTGATTACTATACTGTTTCATTGATTTCAATTTCTGGTGTTTCCATCACATTTTGGGCTTGAGTTTTGCTTCCTCCTTCGCTACTTTCTGATGGTGCATGTCCTTTCTTAGCTTGATTCAATCCTCTTGAGGTTGTAGGTTGGTTCATTGACACCATTACAGCCTTCTGGGATGGCACACGAGCTCTTTAGCCCATGGCTGGCGCACATTAGCAACATACGCCGAGAGAAAAGTCGTACCGTAGTACCTATCATGGCCTAAAGTTAACTCGAGTTCTAACACTAACTCCAATTTTTTTTTTTCCTTCAAAAACCTTAATTTTTATGTCCAAATGCCTACTCGATCACCGGCTGACCATTAAGCTCTTGGTGATGATGATTGTTAGACTCAAGATTCAACAATATATGCTGCCTCTGTCCCTGGCGAGCTAAAATCTATTTGTGAGAGTTCAACCAACTCAACAATAATATATATCTCTGTGTTAAGATATTTTTAAAAGTTAATGTCGACTTAAACATCACTATATATAAAAAACAAAACCACTTAATTATTTTAGCCAATAGCAATGTGGGCGCCCAATAACTTTGTCCCTTCTCCTTGTTCGTTCACTTGTTCTCTTTTTTTTTTGGGGTATTAATGTTGATATTGGTGTCTCTTGGAATAGTTACTTTCACTTGCACTGCTGCACGCTTCCAACGCCGATATACGAACCTCACCTCGGTCCCTGCCCTCTTCTATCAAAAGCCAAGAACATAGGACAACACCACAAACACAGCAGAAGAACAAAAAGCAAATATTTAAAAACAAAACACTATACTACTAAAGCAAGCAGACACATTTAAAGAAACATTAGTACTACTCAAGAGAAAAAGAAACCAAGTGCGTCAGTAACCCCAGGTCCCCAAGTACTACTTCTCTGAACCCACAAAAACCTCAATCTCCACCATTTTCAGTCAAAAGGGTAACATGAGTTTTCCTCCATTTCTCTGCTTTCTCCTCACACTCTTCACATTCTTTTCTCCAAAACCCATATATGGAAATGCTGAGTTGCAAGCTCTTATGGACTTAAAGGCAAGTCTTGACCCCGAAAATGCTTTGCTCATTTCATGGACAGTTTCTGGTGATCCATGTGATGGTTCTTTTGAAGGTGTTGCCTGTAATGAAAAAGGTCAAGTTGCAAATATTTCTCTTCAAGGTAAAAGGCTTTCTGGGAAACTATCGCCGGCCATTGCTGGGCTTTCTCACTTGACGGGACTCTACTTGCATTATAATTCTTTGTATGGAGAAATACCCAGAGAAATTTCTAGTTTGATTGAGCTTAGTGATCTGTATTTGAATGTTAATAATCTCTCTGGTGAGATTCCCCCCGAACTTGGTAATATGTCCAGCTTGCAAGGTTAGTGTTGGAAACTTCTCTCTTTATGCCTTGTGTTTTGTTTGATTTTTAGGCATTTTTAAGTGGCATTGTGATAAAAAGAAATGATTTTTACGTTTTCCTTGTTAGTTAGTACTATGTTTCTCTCCAAATGTGCTGAGCTCTTGTTGGAAAAATTAGGAGCTTTGCTGTTAATACTTGATGTCTCACTGAATTTTTTGATATTATTTCATTGTAAAATATAAATTGAAACTTGTTCTGGTTTTGGAAATGCTAAAGATTATTACCCCCCCCCCCCCCCCCAAATACTCTAGTAGTTTATCCACTGTATGTTCCAAAAGGTGGCATCGATCTTGGTTTTTGGGTGTTTATTTTCATCCTCATTTCGATTATGGAGTCTGTTTCTTATCAATTTATTATCTTGTTGCGGATTGTACAGTTTTGCAACTATGCTATAACCAGTTCAGTGGTAGCATACCAACTCAACTAGGGACTCTAAAGAAGCTCAATGTCCTCGCTCTGCAATCCAATCAGTTAACTGGCGCGATCCCCGCTAGCTTGGGGGAGTTAGGAGTGTTGATGAGGGTGGACTTGAGTTCTAATCATCTTTTTGGTTCAATTCCTTCAAAACTCGCGGATGCTCCCCTTCTTGAAGTCTTGGATATCCGAAGCAACAAGCTTTCGGGCAATGTGCCTCTTGGTAATAAAATTTCTCCCCTACATTATGTTTGTTTGGTGAAATTATATCTTATGTCTATCGGAAACAGTCTTCTGAAGCTTTGAAGAGATTAGTTGGTGGATTCCAGTATGAGAACAATCCAGGACTATGCGGAGTAGGTTTCCCATCCTTAAGAGTTTGTACATCTTTGGATCGCTCGAATCCTAATAGACCAGAACCCTATGGAGGTGGCTCGAGTGGTTTATCAACTAGAGATATTCCAGAGACAGCTAATCTCAATCTAAATTGCAGTGGAAATGGCTGCGCAAAGTCATCGAAAACCTCACAGGCATCTGTTGTTGTAGGGGTTATTGTGGTTACTGTTATTGCATCTGCTATAGGAGTTCTTACTTTCACTCACTATAGAAGACGAAAGCAGAAACTTGGAGGTGGACTGGATATGTGTGATAGCCGTCTCAGTACTGACCAAACCAAGGAGGTTAATAGGAAGAACGGTTCTCCACTAGTTAGTCTTGAGTACTCGAGTGGTTGGGATCCCTTGGCTGAGGGTCGGCGTTATGGTGGTGTATCCCAAGAGGTTTTGCAGAGCTACAGATTCAATTTGGAAGAGGTGGAGTCAGCTACACAGTACTTTGCTGATAAGAATCGATTGGCTAAGAGCAGCTTTTCGACTACATATAGAGGGACTCTAAGAGATGGATCACTTATTGCTGTTACGAGAATTACGAAAATTAGCTGCAAGTCAGAGGAAGCCGAGTTTTTAAGAGGACTAAACATCTTGACGTCTCTGAGACATGAAAATTTAGTTAGGCTGAGAGGTTTCTGCTGCTCTAAAAGCAGGGGAGAATGTTTTCTCGTTTATGATTTTGTTCCAAGAGGTAACTTGTTGCATTACCTAGACGTGAAGGAGGACGAAGCTCGTGCTCTTGAATGGTCCACCAGGGTATCTATCATAAGTGGAACTGCAAAAGGTTAGTTTTGAATAAACTCTATCTTGTTGGATTTAATATGCAACATTTTGAGATTATATTACTTTTTGAGTGCTTACTATCAGCAATTCAACATTGAGGGGTATTATGAGCAGAAACTGTTTAACATGCATTAAGATGTTAAGCATGCCTGTTACTAAAAGTCAGTTTGGTTAGGCCCAAGAGAACAGAAAAGGCATTTCATGGCTAAATGTCTAAAGAATTCATATGTATTCTTGTCCAGCCAACTCATGAGACATAGAGATCCTTGATTGCTGTTGGTTTCTGACTTTCTCCTCCTGTACTTTTTAGCACAAAAAAGAAACTAGTTGCATATCAAGATTTTATATAGGACTTTGTTGGATAGTTTTTACTGTGTTTTTCAAGCCTTGTCTTACTAGCATGGGCGTTCCTTAAAGTGAAAGGGTTTTTTCTTATATTGATTTGTGCTATTAAAAACAAGCGTAATACTTAATACAACTGTCAATTTGGGGCGCTTTACTGTAGAGTGGATCTAACAAGGGGCTGCCCTTTAATCCATCTGTTATCTTCTTGAGCAGGGATCGAGTATTTGCACGGGTGCAAGGTGAATAAGCCAGCTCTAGTGCATCAAAATATCTGTGCTGAGAACGTGCTCCTTGACCAGCGATTCAAACCATTGCTTTCAAACTCAGGCCTGCATAAGCTTCTCACAAATGATATCGTCTTCTCAGCACTCAAGGCCAGTGCTGCCATGGGATATTTAGCTCCAGAGTACTCTACTACAGGCCGATTTACGGAGAGGAGTGATATTTATGCCTTTGGAGTACTAATTTTTCAGATTCTCTCTGGCAAGCGAAAATTCACCAGTTCAATGCGTGCTGCTGCTGAGTCGTGCAAACTCCATGACTTGATGGACGCGAATCTCCGTGGAAGGTTCTCTGAGTCTGAGGCTGCAAAACTAGCAAAAATAGCTTTGTTATGTACACATGAATGTCCAGAGGAGAGACCAACCATGGAAACAATCGTACGAGAACTTGGTAATTTAGCTATCTTTTCCTAATGCTAATGAACTTCTTCTATCAGCTGTTGGCTCTACCAACTTTTCTTTCCTAACTTATTAGCTGGTGATAGATTCCTACTAACCTCGCCTCGCACGAGTATTGGGGCGGAGTGGATACACATATAGTTTGCCAAGTCCTTTGACCGCGAACTTGTCTCTTTTGTGAATGTCTGTATCTTGTATTCCATTTAACCTTAGAATTTCTCAGTTTGGAGGAATTTCTTCTATTGTTCTCATGGATTATTTCTATTATTATTATTATTGTTATTGTTATAGTTATTGTTTATAAAAAGATGGATTTTCCTCCATTTACTAGGATCATTGCTTTGTTCTTTTCATTTCTCATTTGTCCATGCTCCTATGTTCCACACGCTGAAATCTTATGCCCTGAGTCTCGTATGCAAGGGGTTCAATTATTCAATATATTTAAATGATAGCTGCCGTCGTAACAATTTTCGGACTACCATATCGTTTGGAGCAGCTTCGGGCACACTTTGGCTCAACAGAGCTGTGCTTGAATTCAGTGATTGTCATCTCACAAACAAATATATGATGTGGAGATTTGCTCCTACTATACTTCTTTCGCTAAGATAACCTGAAAAGATTAATATATGCACACGAAAAGATTAGCTCCAATCCCCCATCTTTGCAAGACATGTCTTTTACTGGTCGGTCGAAACATCTCCATCATAGAGTGGAGTTTCCCTTTAAGATTGGATTCAAGGTTGTAATAGTCTAATACTTAATCGAGATGGGGCCTACTGCATGGGACCTATTGCCTCCACATCTCCTTTAAGGTGAGTCCGAAACTTTTCTAATGCCTTTTTGGGCAAAAAATACGTTTTTACTACTAAAAAAAGTTACATAAATAACTTACTGCGTTTTACTTTAACGAAAAGTTAGCCGTTAAAGTAAAACGCAGTACTATACTGCGTATTATTAAAAAAAAATATTTTTTTTAAGGAAAACGCAGTATAATACTGTGTTTTCCTATTAATATTGGGCCAGCTATATTTAATTAAAGAAAAACGCAGTTCAATACTGCGTTTAAGGAGTAATGCATTTTGCTTTAAAATTTGGGTCTGCCAATAAGTGTTCTGCGGATAACTGACATACCAATAATTCAAATACATAAAACGTGATATTGTACTGCATTTTTCATAAAAAAATTCTGCACCCCAAGCTTATTTAAAGGCGTTTGAATTTTATGAAAATCCATTCAATACTTTCCTTCAAACTTTCGTTCATACTTCTCTCTTCTTCTTATCAATCATTTTTTTACAATGTCTGAAGAGCCAAAAATAAGGGTTTCATTATATTGGGGGGGTGAGGTTGTGCTGGAGAATAACTCTGTAAGGTATAGCTCACCTCCATAGTGTCATATTAAATTGCCGCTTACAATGTAGTACGATAAATTAGTATCGTTGTTACGTAAAAAAATGAGTCAAAGGAAGCGTTCGGTTAACCTTAAAGTAACCGGTAGATTTACGTATTCAGTGACTCCGCAGGGGTTTGCTTATTACTCTGAGTTTAACATCGAAGATGATGAAACTCTTAGAGATTTTTTACGAATTACGGATGAATACAGGGAATTTATTGTAATAAAATTGTTGGAAATGTACGTCAAGGTGGAAGACATTCCCAATAATGAGGGTGTGCATAGTAGGGATACCCCCAGTCATCGGGTGGTTATTCTGGAGCAGTTTTTGCCGGACAGATTACCGATGAAAGAGCTTGCCTTGATTTAAATTTGTCACCATCGGCGAATGAGCAACCACAAAATAATTTTTCTACTTTATATAATCCACAAGACGACTGGTAAACTTCAATTTTTCTACGCTTTAGCGATGTTTATTTTATGTTTGAATTGGATTTGTATTAACACTCATATTTTTCATAGGGGGTACCGTCCGGATATGAATTTTACAAGTTATGACCCCGCCCTTAGTTGGAATATATGTAGTTTTGGAGTATTGGACCACAGTGGTCCATCCGGAGGTCATCACCAACAAGAAAATATTCATCATGAAACGTCAAGACAGTACGACTTGTAAGTAAAGTGATATATCTATTTCTTAAGTATTTATCTAGTTGGGTAACTTATCATTTTGTTCTTTTTGTGTAGTGAAAACGAGCTTCTTGATGTTGCTGACCTCACACAGTTGCCCATAGACGACGTATTCACTCTTGAGTTGGCAGACGCGTAGAGTCAGGAAGATGATAGTGTTTATGACAACAATGCGGATGAGTCTGGAGATGACACACCCTTCCATGATGAGGGTGATGAGGAGGAGGAAGTGAATGTTGAACCTGAGCTGACGAGGGAGCATGTTCCTCCACCTCCCGCTAGACCAAGAGTGTACGAGTCCTACGTGCCATTTCATGAGCGTAATATTCCTTACCTTGATAATTTCTAAGTATGCCGAACGTGGATGCCCTCACAAGGGATGATGACGAAATTCAGTCAGCAATGTGGGATGAGTCTAGACCAGCTGTTCTGACAAAGGGCATGTATTTCCTCGACAAAGCTCGCCTAATTAGGACTGTAAAAATCTACAGTATAAGAGAGTGCCGTGAGATGATAGTAAGTGAGTCAACTACGGAGGTATACAAGGCTGTATACCGTAGAGACTTTATGGGTTGTCACTGGATGTTGCGTGCCAGCAAGAAGAAATCAGGTTTGTGGAAAGTGGGTAAATTTATTAGCACCCACAGATGTGAAATGGACACATTCAATGAGAATCACTTCAACCTGGATGTGGACTTGATTTCTCTTGTCTTGATTCCATATTTGGAAGTGTCCATTAGGTTCAAGATTAAAGAGTGTATTACAGCCGTCCACCAAGAGTATGGTTGTACTATAACCAAAAGAAAGGCATATCTCGGTCGCAAACGTGCCTTTGAACTTATTTATGGCGATTGGGATAAGTCTTTTTCAAATCTGTCCAGGTACATGACCGCACTACAACACTTTAACCCCGACACTGTTGTTGAATGGAGGTGTGAGCGTAGTCCGGATAGACCCAAATATATTTTCAACTATGTGTTCTGGTCATTTAAAGCATCAAATTGATGGTTTTGTGCATTGTCGTCCTGTAATTTTCATAGACGATACTCATGTCTATGGAAAGTATGATATTAAGCTTTTGATTGCAGTTGCACTAGATGCCAACAGACAAATATTTCCACTAGCTTTTGCCATTTGTGCCAACGAAAGCGAAGAGACGTGGACGCTTTTCTTGAACCACTTGAAGCAGCACGTTGTCAAACAACGTTCAGGTATTTGTCTAATATCTGATCGATATGGTGGTGTTTTAAGTTCTGTATGGCACTTTCCTGAATGGCAGGAACCATATGCATACCACCATTACTGTGTGAGGCACCTGAAGGCCAATTTCCAGAAGAAATATCCTGACAAGGCCTTGCATGACTTAATGTGGATGGCTGCAACTGAGCACCAGCAGTACAAATTCACCAGGCACATGGAAGCGATTCGGTAGATAGATCCACGAGCCTATACTTGGTTGATGGGACATGAGCTTCACATGTGGACATTGCATGCTGATGGCGGTAGACGATGGGGAGCCCTCACTACAAACGTGTCAGAGTCATTCAACAGCTTGTTGAAGTCTGCCCGTGGACTGCCTGTCACTGCCATGGTCCGCATGACATTCAAACAGAGTGCGGAGAGGTTAGTTGAAAGGCATGAACCTGCATCGGCATTGATGGACAGGGGTGTTCAATTTATGCTAATACCCATGAGAAGATTTGAAAGGTACAGGAGGCGAGCACAATGGCATTCGTTTCTACAGTACGATGATGACTAGGGTGTTTTTGAAGTTAAGATCGCTATCCGCGGACACCGTGGGAATAATCTACAGACGGTGAATGAAGCCAGAAGGTTTTGTTCTTGTGGGAAATGGATCATCTACCACATGCCGTGCACACATGCGTTGAAGTGCTTTCAACAAGTTGGATATGGGGCAACCAACTATATTGATAGGCAATACAGTGTTGCTGAATACGTAGACACGTGTAGCGGACAATTGCAGCCATTAGGTGCTGAGCATTATTGGCCGCCGGAACTTTTTAAGATGGTATGTAACAAGGACCATTTGCGCAAGATGCAAGTGAAAAAGAGAATGCATATACGGAACCAAATGGATGTTGGTGACACCGTTTATGCGTGTAAATGTGGCATATGCTCGCAGCCAGGACACGACCATCGTAAATGTCCTTCAGGTGGTGTGCGTGCGGTGGTAATCCAGCTCCTGGTGCAAGTTCGTCGAATGTACCCAACTATCAAGGATACCCCTAGTCTTTTGTTTTGTTTTTTTAATATGTGTCTGTACTTGTGTATGTTGCAATATATATCAAATAAAATTATGTTCCACAATCTTGTTACATCTTATTTTTTAACGTGACGTTTTGATATGGTTGTTCAAATATTAAACTTATTTGTGTTAGTAAATAAGACCAAGAATGTGGAATAAAAAAAAATACGTATTAAAAAATAAATCTAATATGTAAAGCGTGGTACAATAATACGTTTTATCTATTGTATTGTCGTTCTCAAAAAGTTGGAATGACTGAAGAAAAGCTGTTTAATTACAGAATAACTTTAATATGTAAAGAGTGGTATAATACTACGTTTTGTTGAGTTGTCATGTCGTTCTGAAAAAGCTGAAAACCATGTGAAAAACCTGTTTTGTTGCAAAATAACTTTAATATGTAAAGCGTGGTTTAATACTACGTTTTGTTGAGTTGTCATGTCGTTTAACTTCAATAACTAAAATGCAGTATAATACTACATTTTGTGTAAAATATTGACTATAAATAACAGGCGCATGCTACTTATGTTCTGCACTTAACAATAACCAAAGTTTCTCTTTAAGAAATGTCTGAACAACCCGTTTATGTCCCCAAGGTGCTATTGCGGAGAAAAATGCAGTTTGTACAAATGGTGGCCAGATGGTGGACGCCGCTACTGGGCATGTATGAACAAGGAGGACGAGCAACCCGACAAGCCTACATGTGAATTTGAGGTATGGATGGATGAACCATGTAACCAGGAGTACTACAAAGAAAGAATTTATGATCTTCATATTACCTGTACGAGGAAAGCGATACGCGAGCGCCGAACCAACCAAGAAATTGATGAGTTGAAGGCGAAACTCAATGAGGTAGAAGAAGAGAAAAAAAAGCTGGAAGACCAACTCCAGTAGTTGGAGAAAATAGTAGTACGCGGTCGTGACTAAATAGTGGCTTGTACGTGTTGAGCGTACTAGTGTATCTTTTCATTAGTTCTGCTGTTTGTTTTTGTTATGTGTATCGTTAGATTTGCCGTGTTTGTGTTTGTGTTGTCATGTTTAAATAAAATTGTTGTTCAAATTCTGTCACAATAAGGTGTGTCGTTAAACTAGAAGTGTTGCCATTATCTACATAATGTATTATTTTCTTCATAGAATTGTTCAAATATTCAACGTATTGGTGTTACTAAAGAACACCAATCTAAATTTTTTAAAAAAAATTATGTGCAAAGCGTGGTATAAGTCTATGTTTGTAATATGCAAAGCGTGATATAGTACTACGTTTTATGGAGTTGTCTTGTCAATCAGAAAAATCTAGAAACGCATGTGAAAAAGTTGTTTCCTTGCATCTTAATAATATGTAAAGCGCAGTACAATACTACGCTTTGTTGAGTTGTCATGTCGTTCTGAAAAAGCTGAAAACCATGTGATAAAACAATGTCGTTTCAGAGAAATTTAATATGCAAAGCATGGTATAATACTACGTTATATGTGAAATCTTGCCTATAAATAACTAGTGCATTCCAGTTATTTTTTGCGCTTAACAACAACCTATAGCAAATATTTCCATAAAACCAAAGTTTCTCTTTAAGAAATATCTCGATAATCCCTTTATTGCCCAAAGTGCGACTGTGGAATCAAAAGCATGATGTACGATTGTTGGGAAGAAGCTGGACGCCACTACTGGGCGTGTATGAACATGTTTTATAGGCAACCGGCGTACCTACATGCAATTTTAAGGTATGGATTGATGAACCATGTGAGCATGAATATTGCAAAGACAAATTATATCATCTTCATGATGTGTGTACGGGGCAGTGGGACAGAGAGCGCCAATCCAGCCTTCAAATTGCAGAGTTGAAGGCGAAACTCAAGGAGGCGGAAAAAGAGAAAAAAAAGTTGGAAAACAAGCTCGAGTGGATGAAGCAGAGAATACTAGGCGGTAGTGACTAAACAATGGCATGTACGTGTTGAGCGTTGTAGTGTATCTTTATGTTTCATTTGTCCAGTGTTTTCATTAGTTCTACTGTTTGTTTTTGTGTTAGGTTTGCAAGGTTTGTGCTTGTGTTGTACTGTTAAAGTAAAAATGCTGTTCAAACGCAATTAAAATAAAATTGTTGTTAAAAGATAATTGTTACCATTATTTACATAATGCACTATTTACACAAAGTAAAAACATAAGTAAATTAATGAGTCCCGCAGCCTGTGTGCTTCAGTGCTGCTGCTGGCTTGAGTCGCATCCCCTATCACCCGGGTACACTATCTGGATCATCATCATCAAGCCGCCTCTTTATGTGAGGATGTGCAGCAGCATCGACACCACAACTGGCAGGATCGGAAGAATAAGCCGTCGGGCCGTCAACAACCTACAAAACAAGTACTAATCTTAGCATGTGGCAATGTATATTTGTATTGTACGTGTTAAGTCAAAAAATATTTTCTCACCGTGGTCTCGTCGGCCTCCTGAGTATATGCATCCGTGGTGTCCTTATCAAAGCATGTAGTGGCCTCAAAGATGGGCTGGGACGAAGCCTTCATAAGAGAGTTAAAAATTAATTAATGGCATCTCATTAAGGAAAAGAAAACAAATTGAAATTTTAAAGTAATAAAAACATACCCGCGCCTGTGGTAGATCCGCATCAACCGCCGGGGATGAGGCATAACTCAACCTGCGCCCGCCATCCACGTCCCGGGTCGGCCGATCCTCAGCTACGATAGATGGGCATGCAAAGTACTGGTCTACATCCCCGTCAAATGTACCCATGATCGACAATGCTCCTGACGGGGTGACCTGCGATGCTGGCAGAGATAGCTGAAGGTTGTACGACGACATGCTGCTGGAAGGATCATCTACCTGAGGTATATAACCCGGCTGATCTTCTCCAAGATCCTCATCTCCAAAATCCTCATCATGTCCCTCAATAGATGGGTCGACAGGTGCCTCAACGCTCCCTTGCTGGGGACCACCTCCTCTCCGTCCCCCGCGACCTCGTGAGGCACCCCTCCCTCGTGCCCTACCCCTGCCTCGTGGGACAACATTACCCCGATGGTAGTCACCGTGAGGTCTATAACCAGTAAACTGCCCCATCATATCCAAATACTATCCACGCGTCATGGATCTAATGTACTAGGGCAGTGCCACGGCCCGTCCATCTACGCACAGCCCGTACAAAACCTGAACATCCTCCAACGTGATGGTGGTCTCTTCAGTGGGCAAGTGAAAAGTATGCATCTCTGGTCTCCACCGCTCTACCAAGGCCATGATGAGAGACCAATCAAGCTGCATCCGCCCAATCCGAAAAATCGTATAGAAGCCCGTAGCCTGTAGGCACGCGACTACGCGGGCATGGAAAGGATGCTGCGCCATGAACTCCCACAAATCGTCAGGTCTCCTGGCGCGGAGAGGCTCATCCGATAGCTGTCCCTCCCATACAAAAGAGGACCTATGGTCGCCCTGCAACACTAATAGCTGATCCTCGGCAAGTCCAGGATGCGCAGGCGGAAAGTCCATGTCGTCTACTATAATTTAAAGAAAATTAATTGTGTGTGTTAGTTTAATAAATTAAATAATTATTTTTAATATTGGACTGAGTAATTATCTATGGGTTCCGGTCTCGATTTTTGAGGTCCGGAAGCACCAAGTTATCCTTAATTATTATGCGTGTCAATTTCAACATTTTTAGAATTTTGTTAGTTTAAGGAATTAAATTAAAAATTATTGAATTGGACTGAATAATTATGTATGGGTTCCAGGCTCGATATTTGAGGCTCGGTAGCACCAACCTATCCTTAATTATTATGCGTGTCAATTTCAACATTTTTAAAATTTTGTTAGTTTAAGGAATTAAATTAAAAATTATTGAATTGGACTGAATAATTATGTATGGGTTCCAGACTCGATATTTGAGGCCCGGTAGCACCAAGCTTTCCTTAATTATTATGCGTGTCAATTTCAACATTTTTAGAATTTTGTTAGTTTAAGGAATTAAATTAAAAATTATTGAATTGGACTGAATAATTATGTATGGGTTCCAGACTCGATATTTGAGGCCCGGTAGCACCAACCTATCCTTAATTATTATGCGTGTCAATTTCAAAATTTTTAGAATTTTGTTAGTTTAATAAATTGAATTAAAATTCCTTGAATTGGACTTAATAATTATGTATGAGTTTCAGGCTCGATATTTGAGGCCCGGTAGCACCAACCTATCCTTAATTATTTTGTTAGCTTAATAAATTAAATAATTAATTATTTTTAATATTGGACTGAATAATTATGTATGGGTTTCAGGCTCGATATTTGAGTTAATTTGACAACATATATTAATTTTTTTACTTTTTTAAGTTTATTTTTATAAATTAAATAATTAATTTTGTAAAATGTAATTGGATAGAGTTTAGAGTTACTACATACTTAAACTATAGAGACTCTACGCTAAAAGGCTCTACATTTTACTACGCTAAAAGGCTATATATTTTACTACGCTAAAAAGCTCTATATTTTACTACGCTAAAAGGCTCTATATTTTACTACGCGAAAAGGCTCTATATTTTATTACGCTAAAAGGTCACTATTACATATAAAAACAACAAACATAACATACAAATATGAACAACAAACTAAATAAATAATGTTTATTTATTATTTAAGCAAATAAAAACATAACATTAACATTAAAAATTATTTATCAAATTTTAACAATTTTTTGTCCCAAAGCTAATAAATCAATCAGGGTATAAATAAGATACAAATTTAAATATAAACATAACACAAATTAACATGGAAACATATTCAACAATACAAATATGCATGTACTATATGAGTTTCGACATAAACAAAATCGAAATACCTCGATTTAAGTTTTTGAAATTGATTCAAATCGAAATTTTGCACCCGAATGAAGGAATCCAAAGCTTGTCTTGTGTGCTGGACCTACACTCTTTGCTTTTTGGGTGACGGGTGGGGCCCAAATTTTTTTTTAAATTTGAGGGGGTGGGGACCAGCAATAGGGGCAGCAATGGAGTTTTTTTTAATGGTGATGGTTGTCGTTGTCTTGGGGAAGAAGGAGTTTTTATTTAATTAAAGCAAAACGCAGTATAATACTGCGTTTTGCTTTAATTAAATATAGCTGGCCCAATATTAATATTAAAAAAAATTATTTTTTTAATAATACGCAGTATAGTACTGTGTTTTTCTTTAACGACTAACTTTCCGTTAAAGTAAAACGCAGTATTATACTGTGTTTTAGTTATTTATGTAACTTTTTTTTTAGTAGTAAAAACGTATTTTTTTGCCCAAAAAGGCATTAGAAAAGTTTCGGACTCTTCTTAAGGTAGAGTAGAGTTTATTCACGAGGATGATTCCTAGTTCTCATAAGAAAAGATATTAGGCCAAATACATATCCAAACCCTTAAACTTGGCGCTAAATTTCAGTTAGACACTTTAACTGATGCTTGTTCCTATTAAACACCTAAACTTTCAATAAAATATACCTATTAAATACATTTTGATAACATGTAACAGTATGTGTTTGTCACATCTTATGGGGGCGTGAAAAAGCTTATCATGTATATTGCTCACCGGAAAATGCAATTTTTTGGCTGGAAAACTAATCTTCGACAGCTACTTTTTCTTAACAATTTTCTAACCTATTTTCTTCTTCTTCGGCCATCTCAACCACTTACTTTCTTTTTCAGATCTGGCAATTGACCACCATAATCACTAGATCCTCTTCCTCCTTTAGATTCGGCCGCTGCCACTACCACCATCACCTCCTTCTCCTTCAAATCCGACAACCAACATCACCATTATATCCTCCTCGGTCTTTACCAGTTTGGACCGTCGACCGCCATATTAACCACCATCTTCTTCTTTTTTAGACTCCACGCTACTGCCACATCACCACCACCACCACCACCACTTCCTCGTCCTTTAGTTTCGACCACTACCACCACTGTCTTCTTCTTTATCAATCTGACCATTGTTACTACCACCTCCTCCCCTTAATCAGATTTGGGCGTCCACCACCACAACTACATTCTAATTTGCATCTTTGGTAACAATTTGTTTTAAAAGAAAGAAGAAGAATCGAAGCGAATGAAGGACAAACAAACGGCAGAATACATTGACAACCCATTAAAGTTGCCCCCACTTTTCACTTAGACATTCCATCTTAAGTTTGTTCCATTTGAATACTTTAACCGAATATTAATTGTGTCATTTAAACACAAATTGATGTGGCATAGTGCGTGTATTACACCATTTTTCAGAGCGTGACAGATCTATTTTTCTTTTTAAAATTTCTCTCTCTTTCTTTTTCCTTATTTTCTTTCACACACCATGATCTGCTTTGTTTTTCATTGCCGGAATAAGTTTGCCGGAAAAATTCCACACATTTGTTCTTCTTCGTTTCTCTCCTCTTTTCTCAACTCAAATTCAATTTGTAGGTCGTTCATGATTTCCATACAATTTTGACCCTTCTCCTTTCTGATGCCATAAATTTTTTGAACACTTTCTTTGGATCTGAAACACGTAGGTTCCGACACCGACGAGCTTGCTGGATTAGTGCTTTTACTTTGGGGCATCACTAAAATCTTCATTGCAGATCTAATCCGAGCGACATGGATATCTTTGGAAGATCCAGATTTGGCCATTAGAAACAAATTAAATCACTAATGTTCGTTGTTGGTGGATTTATTTTTCAGCAATTTGGGGTTAATATTCCATGACAGGAAAATTGTTACTAGTTGATTTCTATATGGAGATTAGGAGGAAGAAGAATGATGGCAGGAGTGAGTTTGTGGTGAAGACAACATGGGCTGCCTTTGTTTTTTCCTTTTTGGCATAAGAAGACAGAAGGGAGGAGGAGTTACGAGGAAGATGACGAAAGGGGGTTGGGGTTCTTGTTTTTGTTTTAACTTTTTTTTTTCTTCAAAATATTTATTTATTTAAATTAAATCCACGTGTCTCCATCTTATTCGTTATCCTGGCGTGTGAATTACACGTATTTTTTGTGTTTAGTTGCTTATCAATTTTTATTCTAAATGACACAGTTAATGTCTAGTTAAAGTGTCCAAGTGGAACAGACTTAAGATGGAGTGTCTAAGTGAAAAATGGGGACAACTTTAAGGGGTTTTCGATGTATTCTGCCTAAATAAACTACCTAATAGCGACATGCTATGCAATGGTATTTTCGGCCATCAACTCCGTTTTTCTATTTCTTTTTCTGGTCAGATTTTTTTAAATTTTATTTTTGCTGACATGTAAAATTTTTATTGGTTTGGTTTTCCATTTTAAAAGAGAGTGAGATTCACGGATTATGGTTGATTTGAAATTGTCAAATTTGTGTTTAATGGGCATATTTTATATGGAGTTCAAGTGTTCAATAGGAACAAGCCTTAGTTGAGGTATCTAAGTGGAATTTGATGTCAAGTTTAAGGAGATGTCTATGTATTTGGCCAAGAGATTACTTATGCAATTACCCTTTAAGACTCAATTACATTGAGCAATGCAAGGATCTTTTCTGGACGATGATATGTCTTTCCTAAGCAAGACGGGAAAAAACAATGAAGACTTTAAGACCTTCTTAGGAAAGTCTATATCCTTCTCTTACGGCCAATGCTTCTAATGAAAACTGTCAAGGCCTTTCACATGATATAGGGGTGTACATGAACCGGATTGGTTCGGATTTTATTAAAACCAATCCAAATCAAACCAACTATATCAGTTTGGATTGATTTAGTTTTGTCGGATTTTTTGACTATATGAATATTATTTTAATCTTACTTTATTAAAGTTATAGATAAAGTTTTAATAAGTGAATCTATATATTCTATTATATAGAAAAAGAAAGATGGTCGATATATTGCTCAAAGGATAAAGTACCTTCCATCTATTCATTTTACAATATGGGTCCAAAACATTTGCTCTTCCGACTTCCTTCTCTTCTATTCCAATCGATCGGAGGAGTAATTCAATTCTCCTTCAAGAGTTCAACAATACTTGTAGCTCTTTTCATCTTCTTATCTATTTGTTAGATTTCAGGTATCATTCTCTTAATATTTGTTCACATCTTCTTTGTTTTTACTTTGTCTTCTTTCTTTCTTTGCTTCGTTTAGATCTATGTAACTGTTTCCAATTTCATGGATAAATTTCCTTAGATTTTGTGTTTTCCAACCAGACGATGCAGAATCACCATTTTAAGGGTTATTCTTTGTCCAATTCATTGATGTTGCCTTCTTCTCGCTGATTTGCCTTCTTAAGGTATTGATATTTATTATTCTTCTAACTTAAAAATAAAAAGGATATTTAAATTTACTCCTAATGAATGTTGTTCTTCCTTTTCTTTACTTTGTTTTGTATATGTTATATTTCCATGAATTGTGAATCGCGAGTATATTTTCAGGTTCTTCATAACTGCCTCTTCACACACGTCACTCTTTATAATTGAGGAAAAAAGTAAGAACTCATAATAACCCAATTTTGATAAAGCACTAAAATTGGTGTATGGGTTGAGATTGACAAAAATGGGATGAATTAAGTCTGAATAGCTATTGAAATTTTTTTTGTGATTTTTTATTGATAGATTTTATTCATGATATCATGTGTTAGGAAGGCTTAAGATGATTTGGAAACTCTTCTTAAAAGTTGTGTTCGAGAAATATCTGTTTGTTTGAATTTATATTCGTTTAACTGGCTAAAACTTTATAAAATAGGGAAGGTGTCACGACCCAAAATCCAACTAGTCGTGATGACACCTAACCCAACTCATTAGATAAGCCAATTTAACAACTAATCAATTTCAATAAAATTTAATAACACTATTAAGTAAAGAAATATCTTAATCTTATACATACCCCAAGGACTGTTAGTACAAATCATGAGCGTCTAAGATTTAGAATTTACAAAAGCTGAAATGAAATAAAGCACGCCATCTGTTTGAAATATACATGAATAGATCTTTCATAAGTCTAGAGCTACCATGAACAAGAAGCAGCGATAACCGGAACGCAAGTACATCTTCAAATCCAGCTCCCGTCGAACACAGCAGCATCAACATCCACCATTTGCACGCAAGGTGCAGAAGTGTAGTACGAGTACAACTGACCCCATGTACTCAATAAATAACAAACCTAACCTTAGGTTGAAAGTAGTGACGAGCTTGAACAAGGTCGGGTCCGACACCAACAGCCAACAACAGTTTATAATAATATAATGCAAGTAATAAAAGAAGTATCTCAGAAATAGAATGCTCAGCTCGTTCAAAGTTCCAGAAAATAGACATGCTTTTCAAGTATCTCAGTGAAAATCCAAATCTTTTACCGAAAATTTGCTAAAATATGAGTAAGCTTGAAAACTGTGTTTTTCCCAAAAACCTTTCAACAATAAATAAGATGTTTCATTTTCAAATAGCATGAGGAAAAGACATCTTTATGCCTACATGTCAATATACAGGTAAAATCATGAATGTCACCAAAGCCGGGTAGCAGAAGGAAATGCATCTCTATGCATGTATCTCAAGTATGCATGTCAAATACAATGCATCGCAATGATGAAATCATGTACTCACCCTCTCAGAGTACTCCATTTCACTGTCTCGCATTCTCTCTCACCTTGCTTAATACTCAGCACACTCAGTCACTCAGCACTGTACAATATCCGCTGCGACGTGCAGTCCGATCCACATATAGCCATAAGGCCCGCTGCAGCTTGCAACTCGATCCACATATATATAGCCATAAGACTCATTGCGACATGCAACCCGATCCACATATATATAGCAATAAGGCTCGTTGCGACGTACAACCCGATCCTCACATATATAGAATCAACTGCACTCACTAGTGTGTGTGCAGACTTCGGAGGGGCTCCTTCAGCCCAAGCGCTATCATAAATCAGTAAAACCCGCTGCGGCATGCAGCCCAATCCCATAAATGTCACTCATAATTAGGCCATCGGCCTTACTCAATCATCAATCTCTCTAATCTCTCTCTTATAGGCTCACAATGTCATGAAACTAGCCCGAAAATAATGATATGATGTATCAATAAATAACAATGGAGACTGAGATATGATATGCAATGAATAAATATGACTGAGTATGAAATTTCAATGAAATCAATAAGTCAACAGCAAGAAACGACCACTATGGGTCCCAACAGTACCAGCATATAGCCTAAACATGATTTTTAGTATGATTGTCAGCTCAATTACTTTATCACATGATGAAAACATGGATATCAACAAGATAAATCCACTATACAGTTCCATAGAATCGACCAAGTACAGTTCTTACAGTGCACGCCCACACATCCATCACTTGGCATGTGTGACACCTTAACACCAGCCCGATCCATATATTGCTGCGGGTGCAGCCCGATCCATATATATAGTCGACTGCGCTCATTGGGGGTGTGCAGACTCCAGAGGGGCTCTTACAGCCCAAGCGCTATATCGTTGCGGCGTGCAGCCCGATCCATATATATATATATATATATATATTTCTGTGGCGTGCAGCTCGATCCATAAATGTATAATCCTCACAACCAGGCCCTCGGCCTCCCTCAGTCATTAACCTCACAATCAGACCCTCGATCTATCTCAGTCATTAACCTCACAATCAGACCCTCGGTCCATCTTAGTCATCAACCTCACGATCACTCGGACCATCAGTAAAACAAGGAACTCAGCCTAAACAGTTTTCACATTTTAAGAATTAAAGTGATAAAACCAGATTTAAACAATAAACAGGTAAAACATGACTTAGGATATTTTTTCAAACAAATAGAGTGAGGAAAAATAGTGAAAGTGCCCCTAAAGGTCTCAATAGGTCGGCACAAAGCCCCAAACATGGCATACAACCCAAATATAATATCAATCTCTAAAATATGGAATATCATAAGATTTCAAATCAAATACGCAACTTAACAGTCGTACGGGACGAACCAAGTCACAATCCCCAACGGTGCACGACTCCACGCTCGTCATCTAGCATGTGTGTCACCTCAAAGTAGCACAACGATGTGAAATCCGGGGTTTCAAACCCTCAAGACATTACAATCGTTGCTTACCACGATCCGGTCCAAGCTCTAGCCCGCAATACCTTTTCCCTCACGAATCGGCCTCCGGATGCTCCAAATCTAGCCACAATCAGTACATAACTATTAAAATATGCTAAGGGAACAAAGCTCACTCGAAAATATCCAATTTACATAAAAAATCCCGAAGTTGCTCAAACCCGGCCCCCGGGCTCACGTCTTGAAATCCGATAAAAGTCATATCAATAGCCTCATCCTCTCACGAGTATATACATACCAAGAACATCAAAATCGGACCTCAATTGCCCCTTCAAATTCCCAATTTACACTCTCCAAATTCAAGCCCTAATTCTCTAATTTTTAGGCTTTAATTTCCACATTTTTTATGATTAAACAAGTAAGAATCAACATAGGATCGAGTATTGAGTTCAAAAATCTTATCTCCAGGTGTTATCTCTTGAATCCCTCTTCAAATCCTCTCAAAAAGCTCCAAAATCGCCAAAAAATGGTGAAAATTAGCCCCAAAATCGCGGACAATGACTATTTAAACATTCTGCCCAGGCATCAAAAACCTTCTTCGCGAACGCGGTCAACACCTCACGTTCACGAAGTACCAAATAACTTTGACCCAAAATTACTCTTCACGATCACGACCACCCCTCGCGAATGCGATGGCTCCTCAGTTTGACCCTTCGCGATCACATTACCTCTCTTGCGAACACGATGATTAAAACACCTAAAGCCCACCTGGCCAATTTCCTCTACGCGAACGCGATGCCCAAACAATCAGCCCTTCGTGAACGCGGAACCTTCCTCGTGAACGCGAAGGCTAAAATTCCATCCTTCACTAGCTAACCCTTCGTGAACGTAAGGGCTTGCTCGCGAACGCGAAGGCCATTTCTCTGCAACACTGGTCAGCAATTTTCTGCAATTCCAAACAACACACAATGGTCCGATTGGCCATCCGAAACTCACCGGAGGCCCTCGGGACCTCAACCAAACATGCCAAGATATCCCATAACCTCATTCAAACTTGTTCCAACCTTCGAAACGCTCAAAGCAACTTCAAAACACCAAAATCGCATCGGATTCAAGCCTAAGAATTTCAAGAACTTCCAAATTACGCTTTTGATCAAAACTCAACCAAAACACGTCCGAATGACCTGAAATTTTGCACACACGTCACAAATGACACAACGAAGCTACTGAAACTTCCGGAATTCCATTCCGCCTCCTATATAAAAATCTCACCTATCAATCGGAAAATTGCCAAAATCTCAATTTCGCCAATTCAAGCCTAAACCTTTCACGGACTTTGAAAATGCATTCCGATCACGCTTCTAAGTCTCAAATCACCTAACGGAGCTAACCAAGTCTTAAAAATTCTGATCCGAGATCATATACAAACCAGTCAAATCTTGGTCAAACATTTCAAATTTCAAGCTTCAAACTGAGAACTGTTCTTCCAAATTCATTCCAATTACCCTGAAAACCAAAACCAACGATTTACATAAGTCATAATATATCACACAGAGCAAGTCATGCCCGAGAACTGGCGAGTAAAGTGCAAAAGCTCAAAACGATCGGTCTGGTCGTTACATCCTCCCCTACTTAAACATACGTTCGTCCTCGAACGTGCCCAGAGTTGTTCCAAAAGCCGACCAATCGCTGAATAACCTTACCATGCACATACCCGGGAGTGATCCCACGTCACCCTATCTCGTATAGGTCCGATAACACAATGTAACTGAAATTTCACAGTCCAACCTAGCCCATGAACCTTAGAACCACATTTCCACTTCTGAAATCATCCACAAGATCAATATCTCACATCTATACTCTGACTAAGACCGAACAAGCTGTAATAACCCATACCCACAACCTCAGTACAATTACATGATATACCACATAACTCAAATGCTTGCAGCGATAACTTCTAATCACAGCAGCTACACACAACAACCGAATATCGATAGGAAACCTCTTATCAACTAAAGTCTCATTCCAACACTTTCATATACTGCCAATGATAAATGAAACACGCAGTAAGCCATAACCGTTTTCTTAGATCAACCATTCATGAAGCCACTTCTACTTTGGCAAAGACCATAGCAAATTTCTGTGCCGAACCTCGATGTTATCCTTTCAACATACTGAAATCAAATCCGTTTGCAATCATTAAAGATCCCGACGATCTCATCTAATCCAACACCACTACTCTGGTGACATTGACACATCAATACAGACTAACGCCACGACTTGTGCAATCCGTGCACCAATAAGCCACAATCCAAACTTACTCAAATCATGAAAATGACTCAAATAAAAGAATTGTACCGCAAGCTCACTAGTACCACCACAACACAAGGCTGAGAACCCGCCACACATTGTAGAAACAGAACACACGAATCTAACCCGTAGGATCATACTTCCACATAGCTTTGCCCCAACGCGCAACCTCATCCAAACACTGGTCCATATGAGACACCTTAAGTTACTATGCTTAAAATCGACAATCGTGCGCAATATGATGTCTAAAACCAAAGCAATCATCATAACCACTGCGAGGCAATTACATAACACCACACAACTGGAAAGGACATAACCGATACGCCATCCACCGAGCAATACCCAGTGCTTTTCCCGCTCTAATTCCACTAAGAGGCCCCAATAACACCGCACCACATGTGCCTATAACCAATAAATCCTGACGTCTCGCAACACGGAAGATAACTCATAGATCCCCCTGATTACTAAAAGCTCCATAACAACCAAATCAACACATCCCTCACCAATAGCAACTCGAAGTTAACAAAACTGTCTCGATGCAGAACACACATCCATATAGGTTTACCAATAAACCACACATCAACTCTAGTCACCCACAACAGATAAATAGCCCTCCGAAAGTTCACAATGATTGAATCATAGCACATACTGTCATCTGACTAACTTGCCCACATATTTATCGTCCACAACCACGAGTTAACCTGTTTATTAGAACTTTCAGTCTCCAAGTCCATAAGGCACACGAATTACCATATCTGATCCTAATTTCGCCGCTCGAATATACAACAAACCTCTAATACTCAATCATCCCATGAGGTGTACACCAATAATTTTTCTGTGCCACCAAACAAACTCGAATATCATCATTCGATTAGGTGAGATAGTGCCGCAATACCCATAAACCATCCATAACTCAGACACATCGCCCCTTCTAAAATGTATACCCTCATCAAGCTACACCAACCAGTGATATCATTTATCTAGTCACCTGAAGCTGCCTATGCTATCTAAGAATTTATGACCTTTCTTTCAAAACTGAACTGTGACCTTACACATGCAAACCTTAACCCCATACAACATACTGCATATACTATACCACCCAAATGATAGTTACGAGAACTTCGCAAACCACTCTGAGCTACAAGCAGCTACTTACTCAACCAGCCAATGACTTCCCATTGATCCCATCTAGAAGAAAATCACTATACATCCCATGCTCCTCATGTCAATAGGAAAAATATACCTCTCTAACTATAGTGGAAACCATCTAGAGCACTCCGAATTCCATTTGCGCAACACTAAATCATCAGGACTGAATCCTTCTAACTCAACCGAGCTATGCAGGTCGCTAAACCCAAAAGAATTGTCGCGAAACACATGTAGAAACCCATTACCTCATAAGTACCTAGAGAACTCATCATATCCTTTCCCCTGCCGAGCCGACCTACTACCAAGCTATCCCATCTATACAAGTCCTCTGAATTTACCTTTGTCTTGATACTTATTCATGCTATCACATCACAATCCTCGACCCAAAATCGTCACACGAGACTCGAGCATAACACCACACCGTCTAAGGCTCATAAGCCTCTGAATACTCTCTTAAATATTCCCAAAAGCACCACGTTCAAAATACCTCCCCTGAAGAGTCTTTCTGCAAATCCCAAGCCATTACCTTCACCTTCCTGATACTGATATATAGATCTCCCATAATTGATATATAAATGCCATAAGTCTTGACATCCTCCAATGAAAACTCGATTTCTAGCCACATATACAACTTGAAAATATCCAATTATCACATGTAAAATCTTGGACACATCAGAACCATTCTCGAGAGTCATTCACTCTACTCAAACTGCAATTAGCCTGATCAAACGAACCGAACAACTCGTGCCTCAATAGCACTCCGACACCGCAGAGTGTAACCTCATCCTAAAACAACCAAGCAGCTTCCTGCTCTATGTACCAAGCATCCTTTACCGACAACAACTCAAGACATTTCGTGATTCTCACACACCTATGAAGCATATTATAACCTTTGTCAAGAATTTTCCTTTACTCGAGCCATCTTCGGTCTCAAACTATGTAGGATATAACTGATTCTTCCGTACGCCTCAACTGGTACCAACATAGCACATAACCGTGCAGTCAACTGTAATTTTTTGGCTTTTTTTCTTTGATGTTTTTAGAGAGAAGCGGCGGATCAGTGTCTAGGGTCTCTCCCAATTTAGGGATTAGGTACTATTATATAGGGGTAGAGATTAGGTTAGGGGTTTGGTCATAGTAATTATGAGCTTGGAAATTATGGGCTAGGTCCAAAATTAGGCTTAAAAAATGGGTTGCTCGAGCTCAAGTTTTATTCTTTTTCCGCGAACGTGGCTAAAATACGACCTCATTTATTAATTAATCCTACTTAAGTAAAATAACTATTAAAATAAGACTGACCGTTAAACAAAACTATTTTTGGTATTTTTCAAGATTAAAAATGACTACAAAATATTAATGAAACTATTTTTTGTAATTTTTGTTTTCGTGTAATAAAATAAAGTAAAAAAGTAAAAATGAGTTGAAATAGCTATATTATGCCTAAATTAAATATTTACATGCTAAAATATGAAAAATCTTGGGGAGGGTCAAAAATCACATGTCTACAGCTGCTCCTTTTTGACTGGAAACGCGAAGAGTTTTCGGACAAAGAACGACTAGACAGGTTTTATGACCGACCCTTATTTAAGGAGACCAAAACTAAGGGAAAAGGGGAATGTGACCGAGTCCTGGTATCTGGGCTACCTACATATCCTTGGCTATAAAGGAATCAGACCACGTGTAGTTCAGAGGCGAGTGAGATGATGGAATATACCGAGGTGGAGAGCCGGTCGAGGTGCCATCGAGGTTCCGGTCCGCGATCTCGTTGTTACATCAAAAATAAAAAATGAACAAGACTAACTAAGCCTATCAACTACGAGTTACAAGATTCCTATCTATCAGTCTTCTGAAGCTTGATCTTGAGTCTTGGTTGGTTCTTCATACGGACTCTAATCTGAATCTTGATGCTTGTTAGCTGCAGGTGTTGGTTCAATCTTCTTCAGCTTTTTCAGATCAAGAAGGGACATGCAGAGCCTGTGACTTCAATTATGTCTTGAGTAGTCCACATCTTTTCTCTACTTCTGCACTTTGGATTTACTTTTTTTTTCTTTTATTCTTGATTGAGACTTCTTTTTTGTTATCTCGGACCCTTGTCGACCCGCATTCTTAAGGCGAGCTTCTGCTACTTCTAACATGAATCGGATTCTGAAATGTTTTTCCTTGTTCTCCAGGTGGGGGCCTGATTGCTAAACTTGACCTGTCGTCCTTCGAAGCTTGAACCGTTTTCCCTTGTTCTCCAAGTGGGCGCCTGATTGCTATACTTGAACTGCTTTCCTTTGAGACTGCTTTTCCTTGAAACTTGAACTGCTTTCCTTTGTTCTCCAGGTGGGCGCCTGATTGCTGAAACTTGAAATGCTTTCCTTTGAAACTGCTTTTCCTTGAAACTTGAACTGTCTTCCTTTATTTTCCATGTGGGCGCCTGCTACTACAACAAAACAGACAAAACAAAAGAAACTTTTCTACCCCAGTTTGGTACCGGGAACATCTGTGAGTGTTAATCGAATCCTGTTATTCAAAAGAGTTCTATGAGTTTAAAAGTTGAATCCCATTATCTAGGAGGGTTCTGAAAAACTTTAAAATTAAATCTCATCTTAAGAGTCAAAATTTTAAAGCTAAATTATATTTCCTCAAGTAAAACTTACACAAAATCCCATTATCTAAGAGGGTCCTGAAAAACTTTTAAAATTAAATCTCATTATCCAGGAGGGTTTTAATTTCAAGACAACTAAAGATTGATAACTTAAGAAAACTAAAATTGACCCCTTCTTTTTTTTTTCAAATCCATTCTTCCCTTTTTTTTTTTCAAATTATCCTAGGAGAACATTCATCAGACTAGGTTTTCTATCTTAGGAGAAAGATTCATCAGACTAAGATTTTGATCCTAGGAGAAAGTTCATCAGACTAGGTCCTTTTTTTAATCCCTTTTTTGTTATCTTAAAAGAAAAATTCATCAGACTAAGATTTCTATCCTAGGAGAAAGTTCATTAGACTAGGTCTTCTATCTTAGGAGAAAAATTTATCAGACTAAGATTTCGATCCTAGGAGAAGCATCAGACTAGGTCTCTTTATCATAGGAGAAAGATTCATCAGACTAAGATTTTGATCCTAGGAGAAGGTTCATCAGATTTGTTATCTTAGGAGAAAGATTCATCAGACTAATATTTCTATTGGGAAGAAAATCCATCAGACTAGGACTTTTTTATCCTATGAGGAAAAATGTGAAGATCAACGACAAGATTTTATGCACAATAACAAGGCAAATAAAGGGAAAGATTTGAGAAACTTCCCTTTGTCGGCTCTGCTCTTCTTTTCTTTTTGTTTTTTTTTCTCTTTTTTTGAACCACTTTCCTTGCACTGCTTTGTTCCTATTTCATACAAAGAAAAATTTGTCAGTTTTGAAAATGGTGGTCGGTTTGTGGTCTTGGGTAGCTTGGTTTCTGCTCAATCAGCTTGAGTCGGCTCCAAGAGACTTTTGCTCTGCATCAACCCTAATTGTTTCACACCCAGTACCATTTGTATTTGTGGCTCAATCAACCTATCCCAACTGGAGATTTTTGCTTAGGTGACCTTTTCTGATATCTTGAATGACTTCCTGCTTTTGAGCAATTTGTCTGTGAGAGAGAATCAACAGTTATCTTTGCTTGCGCCAAGTAGACTGACAAGAGTCTTTTGGGGGAGCCTTTGCATGAATCCTAAAGGCACGTTGACAGTAACAACCGAGTGTGCTGGCCAAATTTACTTTGTGCAACTGAAAAGCTGGTAACAAATTTTGAAATCTTTTCTTGCTTGTTTTGACAAGGACTGACTCAGAGTGAAGGCCACAATGATGCAAAGAAACAGTATTAACAAGAAATGCCCCTGTCGGGAAGGATAGAAGGAAGGTTTTTTTTCAATAACTAGTCTTAATGATCATGACATGCATTTTGGACTTAACAACATGATCTATCAAATTGATCTAATCTTACCTTTTACCATTCTTATGACCTTTGAAGTCAGGCTTGTTTGTGCCAATTCTTTGCATCAACTTCATGACTCACTTTCGACTAGTGGTGCCCCGAGAGATTTTTACCTACAAGTCTCTCTCATTTATTTTCTCTACTTACCGTCGACTTACAGTGCCCGTGAGGGTTTTCACTAGTAAGACTCTCTCATTTTTCTTCTCTATTTTTCTTTTTCTTTTGCTTTCTTGCGCGAGCATCCTGACAGTGTTCTATGTCGCATGACAACCGTTGCTCATTGCATGCTTTTCTTGGCATTTCCTGAAGGTCTATCGGGACGTCTTTATTTGGAAGGATTTTGGATAGGGTTGGAAAGAAAGAAAGAAATCTCAAAATAGACTCAAAATAAAGCGGGTTGTAGACTTACAACTCTTGGAATCGACTCTTTCAAAAGTGAAATAAAATCTTTGACCCAGTTTCAGCTATTGGGGATTTTTTTTGAATTCTTATTTGGTTGGACCGAACCGTGAGGCTGCCTACGTATCCTTTTTTAAGGAATCAGATCTAACGTAGTTCAAACATTTGACCTAACTATCTTTCTTTCAACTTTCTTTCCTCTGTCTTTTTTCCTTCTTTTTTTCTATCTTTTTTTTCTTTTTGTTTTCCAAAACAAGTTGCCCCGACTTCTATTTTTTTGAGGGCATGTACCTTTGACAATTCTTTTCTTCTTTATTTTTTTTTCACTTGAACTTTCTAAGAATTGCCCCAGTTTGTACTCTTGGGACATGAACTTTTTATTTTTATTTTTTTTTATTTTTTTTATCATTTTTTGACTCTTGACTCTAAACTTGATTCCAAAAGAGGGTAGTCAAAGAAACTAACACATGCTCAAAAGGGGTAGTGAAGGATATAAAGTGTTTGGATAGCAGAAAGAGGGACTCTCGGCATCGAGAATGCTAATTATAGTATCCTTTCGCGATCACAACATTGATGGGCATGCCTGTCTTCTTGGGTCTTTTTCAGTGTAAAGTGTATGAGCAATACTTTCCTCGCTGTGAATGACCCTTATCAATTTGGGTGACTTTTATTGGATTTTGTCTTGATTTAGAAGATGCATTTGTCACTAACTGATCCATTTCAAGTTGTCTGGAATACACCTTATATTGAAAACACTTTCTATCTCTTAGTGCTAAACAGACTTCAAACCATCCGATTATCCTTAAGCCCGATCTTCTCAAATGATTCAAAAGGTAGAGATCCTTAACTTCAATGAGCATGACTGCTTTGGTTCCTTATAAACTTAGCTCATGCTTATTTTCAAATGTTTCACGTGTCTATTCTTATCCAAAAGTGTCTCTTTATCACTTATTCAATTCAAGACTAAGTCAGTTTTCTAAGATCTGGCCAAAAATACCGCATGCATGTCATGTCACTAAAACTAGCGTGAAAAGAACTATGCACAAAATGGACACAAAATGACTGACTGATTTTTATTTAATAAAGGATAACAAAGTCCGATAACACAAAAGAGGAAGAAAAGACAACAAAAATAAACTATCATGGCTGAAGGAGGAGTGATTTTCCAGTTACTAAGCGACATCTTAGCCACACATTCGCACATCAGCATTACTATGACATTTAACCATTTTGATTGCTTTGGATTCAACACTCAAATTTTGATAGTCATCCCGAGCAGTCCATGTCTTATTGCTCAAATTTGGTAAATTCAATCCCACATTTGCCTCCATTTTTTATTTTTCACCGCCAACTTGCCTGCTTGCCTTTTTGTGACCTTGGATCAACAAGAATGGTGCTTGTTCCATTGGTTGAGAAGATGCATTTATTTTCGAGAGATCTTGGATTGTTTTTGTTACATGCCATTGCAAACCAACAAACCGCCCACCCCTGACTACCTTTTATTCCAAAACAACAAGCATGTTAGAATAAATACCCTCTTTCTTTCTTTTTCCTTCTTTTCTCTGTTTTTTTACCCATTCGATCGAACCTGACGTGTGTTGCCTACGTATCATGTGGGAACATGAATCAGATCTTGCGTAGTTCGGAAGATCAGGAATAAAGTAAATAAACTAAGCTTTTTTTGGATTTTAAATTTTTCATTTTATTTTTTCGAAAGAAAGACTTATAAAGAAGAAAGAGAATATTTTTGGATTTTGATTTTTCTTCAAAATTTTTGCAAAGAAAGACTCCTAAAGAAAAAAGATATTTTTTTTTTGAATATCGACCTTTTTGTTTTTTTTTGGAATTTCGAAGAAAAAACTTCTAAAGAAGAAAGAAAATATTTTTGGATTTTTGAAATTTTATTTTGAATTTATAATAGAAATGCTTCTAAAGAAAAAGAAAATATTTTTGAACCTTGAATTTTCTTTTCAATTTTTTGAAAGAAGAATGAAAAATATTTTTTGATTTTGAGAAGAAATTAAAAGAAAATATTTTTATATATTTTTTTTAAAAAATTGGGGTCTAAAGAAAGACTTTCTAAAGAAGAAAGTAATGAAAAATATTTTTGGATTTTTTTTAAAAAAAAGTTTGTGGGCCGAACCGATGAGGTTTGCCTACGTATCTCATATCCGGTGAGAATCAGACCCGCGTAGTTCGTCAGTTTTGACGGAACAAAAATTGACTTATTTTGAAATGACTTTTTTTTCTTCAAAATTTCGGCATAGTTTCAGGATATTTCAAATATCTACCTCTCACTTTCTTTTCTTTTTTCTTCTTTCTCTTTTTTTTTTTTGATTTTCTTTTTTCTTTCCCTATTCTAGAAGCCAGTCAACATACAAGCCGAAACAGATAGATACGCAAGTAGCACGTAAGATGCATCAGGATGGTCTTTTAATTTGGGTACACCTATCCTAGATGGACCCAACCCCTGTGTTGAGTCCCCAAAGTCAAATGCACGTGATGGAAACAAGCGTTCCTACTAGAGATCCGGTATGAGACTGAGTTATTCTAAGCTAAAAACCTAGGTATATTATTCTAGACTTGTGTACTCGAGCGGACAATTCGAGCCTAAAGCATACTAGAGAGCAAGTAAGAAAAGCAAAATAAAAATAAATAAATAAATAAATAAAAACTCATTTCATGCTTCATTTCTTTTAATTTCTCGTTTCATGTATTTGGACCGAGCCCAACATAATCTCCTACGTATATCTTTTACTACCCGCCAATATTCAAAACTAAATTAAAATTCATGGCCTGAATATAATAGGTACGTACATAACAGATTAGCCACTAAGATAGATGACTAAATTGAAACCAAGGAATTCATTGAAGAAGTCTCTTGTAACTCTAATTTTACCTTATCAAGCTAAGCTAGCTACTTAAAAGAAATAATTCAAATAGACAAGAAAACACAACTATCAAAGAGATTAACCACAAGATATACTAATAAGAAGGACAAAAAAAATTGAACCTGGCATGAGCAGCGTAATAAACCAAACATAGAATATTGAAAAAAAAAAATCAAACACTCATTCGTATAAACTTGAAGTTAAAGAAAAATGAATTACCCCAAATTATTAAAGAGGAAACAAAATCGAAAGAAAATGAACCTTTGTATAGATGATTGTGAATTTTTAATTACAGCAATACAATGATCAGACAACTTTCAACAGGGCCTTCGAATCGCGGAAACCTCGAACCATCAGCTAGAGTTCCAGCGAAGCCCACTCGTCGCGCTAAAATTCGAAACCCGCCCGCTGGAACTCGATTGCTTTTCGTCACCCTTCACTCTAGTGATAGTTCTGGCAGCATTTTAGTGGTAGTTTCATGAAAGAAGAAAGATGTTAAAGGCTGGATTTAAGGAACGTTTTCACGGCTAAAGGATGAAACTTAATTCATGAGTTTTTGGGTGATTTTTGGTTATAGATCTAAATGATATTTTGGGAGGTTCTCTGTGAGAAAATGACTAGAAGCTTTTTATGGTGTTTGTGTGATTTTGTATTGAAGAAAATGAGGGTGGAATTGAGAGGAAAAAACGTGAAGAAGGTCCTCTTGTTCTTGCCTCTGTTTCATTTCCGATTTCCATTTTTCAGCTCCTTTTTATGTGTTTCTTTACAAATCAATAACGTCTCTAAATGAGAATGATGTTCTTTTGCTTTTTTTTTTTGGTTCGTTCTTTCTTAGTGTTAGCTCTAGGTCAGTCTTTTTGTCTCTGTAATTTTTTGGCTTTTTTTCTTTGATGTTTTTAGAGAGAAGCGGCAGATCAGTGTCTAGGGTCTCTCCCAATTTAGGGATTAGGTACTATTATATAGGGGTAGGGATTAGGTTAGGGGTTTGGGCCTAGGAATTATGGGCTTGGAAATTATGGGCTAGGTCCAAAATTAGGCTTAAAAAATGGGTTGCTCGAGCTCAAGTTTTATTTTTTTTCCGCGAACGTGGCTAAAATACGACCTCATTTATTAATTAATCATACTTAAGTAAAATAACTATTAAAATAAGACTGTCCGTTAAACAAAACTATTTTTGGTATTTTTCAAGATTAAAAATGACTACAAAATAATAATGAAACTATTTTTTGTAATTTTTGTTTTCGTGTAATAAAATAAAGTAAAAAAGTAAAAATGAGTTGAAATAGCTATATTATGCCTAAATTAAATATTTACGTGCTAAACTATGAAAAATCTTGGGGAAGGTAAAAAATAACATGTCTACACAATGTACTTAATAAGTAACAAACCTAACCTTAGGCTGAAAGTATTGACGAGCTAGAACAAAGGTCGGGTCCGACACCAATAGCCAACAACATTTCATAATAACATTATGCAAGTAATAAAAGAAGTATCTCAGAAATAGAATGCCCAGCTCGTTCACAGTTCCAGAAAATAGATATGATTTTCAAGTATCTCAGTGAAACCCAAATCTTTTATCGAAAATTTGCTAAAATATGAGTAAGCTTGAAAATTGTGTTTTCCCCAAAAATTCTTTCAACAATAATTAAGATGTTTCATTTTTCAGATAGCGTGAGTACATCTCTATGCCTACATGTCAAGATACAAGTAAAATCATGAATGTCACCAAAGCCGGGTAGCATAAGGAAATGCATCTCTACGCATGTATCTCAAGCACGCATGTCAAATGCAATGCCTCTCAGTGATGAACTCATGTACTCACACTCTCAGAGTACTTAATCTCACTGTCTCGCATTCTCTCTCACCATGCTCAATACTCAACATATTCAATCACTCAGCACTATACAATACTCGTTACGGCATGCAACCCGATCCACATAAAGTTATAAGGCTCATTACCGCGTGCAACTCAATCCACATAAATATAGCCATAAGGCTCGTTGCGGCAAGCTACCCAATCCACATATATGTAGTCATAAGGCTCGTTGCGGCGTGCAACCCGATCCACATATATATAATCAACTGCACTCACTAGGGGGTCTGTGCAGACTTCGGAGGGGCTCCTTCATCCCAGGCGCTATCATAAATTAGTAAAACCCATTGCGGTGTGCAGCCCCAATCCTATAAATGTCACTCATAATCAGACCCTTAGCCTCACTCAGTTATCAATCTCTCAAGTCTCTCTCTCATGGGCTCTTAATGTCATGAAACTAGCCCAAAAATAATGATATGATTTATCAATAAATAACAACAGAGACTAAGATATGATATATAATGAATGAATATGATTGAGTACAAAATTTCAATGAAATCAATAAGTCAACAGTAAGAAATGACCACTATGGGTTCTAACAGTACCAACATATAGCCTAAACATAATCTCTAGCATGATTGGCAGCTTAATTACTTTAGTACATAGAGATTTTATGGTTACATATATGATTACGTAACTACACAGTACCACAGAAATAATGGAGTCACAATTTACATGGTGCACGCCCACACCCCCGTCACCTAGCATGTGCGTCACCGCAACACCAAATACATAACACGTAAATTTAGGGTTTCATACCCTCAGCACCAAGTTTAGAAGTATTACTTACTCGAACAAGCCAATTCCAATACCGAGCTGGTCAAACGATGCTCCAAAGTTTCCATGCCGTGTGTACCGACCTCCGAACGACTCAAAACCTAATCTTTGTGATGAAAATTTCTCCAAAGATTGCCTCAATCCGAGTCCCACATCTCAAAATATGATAAAAGAACCAAAACCTCAATTTTATAGCTTCTGCCCTGCAGTTTTCACATTTGCGAACAAATCGTTGCAACTGCGACCACCGCTTCTACGGTAAATGTTTCGCTTTTGCGAAGAGCCCCTGACCAGCAACCATCGCTTTTGTAATCTTTAACCCATTTCTCCGATCGTGCTTCTGTGCACTTGAACCACATCTGCGGTTGCGTAGGTGCGCCCAAGCACCCACACTGTGATCCTTACACCCAGCTCCCCTTCATGCTTTTGCAATGACACTGTCGCTTTTGCGGCTCCACACCTGCACCCAATACTCCACAGGTGCGGTCACACCAGAACCAGTAGTCTCAGCAATTCAACATGAAATGAAAAATGATCTGAACCTCGTCTGAAACACACCCGAGCCACTTGGACCCTGTCCAAATATACCAACAAGTCCTATAACATAACACAGACCTACTCGAGACCTTAAATCATGCATAGCAATATCGAAACGACGATTCGTACCTCAAATCAAACTTAAATGAACCTTGAGTTATCAACTTCCATAACTTGTGTAGAAACATAGAAAATCAACACGGAATGAATCCAAATTTTGCTCGAAAGTCCCGATTAACATAACAAAATATTCCAATTCTCGAAACCACAATCTGAATCTGATATCAAAAAGTCCACTCCCAGTCAAGCTTTCTAAAAGTTTAACTTTTTGCCATTTCGAGCCAAATTCAACTACAAACCTCCAAATCAAAATCTGAACACGCTTCTAAGTCCAAAATCACCCAATGGTGCTAAAGAAACCATCAAAACTCCAATACGAGGTTAAATACTAAAAAGTTAAACTTGGTCAACTCTTCCAATTTAAAGCTTCCTAGTTGAGAATCATTCTTCCAAATCAATTTCGAATAACCTAAAAACCAAAACCGATGATTCACGCATCATACGGAGCTACTCATGCCCATAAACTACCGAACAAAGTGAAAATATTCAAAATGACTGATCGGGTCGTTACAGAATGTATGTTAACGGGCCTGTAATGGGATTGCTTTATATGATGACTCATTGTTGTTGGTGGGATTTGAAGGTAAAGGAATGGAAGAGTAGGAAGTGGAGTGCTAAGGATTTATATAGATTTTATGGAGTTGCAAGACAGTAATGGTCTAGAAAAAAGGACGAGAAAATAACAAAGATATCCCACAACTTTTAGAAGCAGGCAAGATGGATAGAGATGTAAAGGCATGCATGATGTCGCCCAAACTCACACTACTAATTGAGATTGTGAGGCAGTCGATGCAATTATAAATACCCAACGCGAGTCGGAGTCGATTCCACAGAGAGCTTTATGTGGGATTAGGTATATACCTAGTCTAGTGTATGACGTGCCCAAGATTGCACTTCCACATATTCAGTTGTTTCTTTTCTACTTCTAGTTTGTATGCTAATGCTTGTAATTGAAAAGCTAAGAGACAATATTTTTGGTATTGTTGTTTTTCAGGTTATAAAAGATCTATAGTTGTAACTTCCGCCTAGATGGTTACCTAATGGATTGAGAGCTTTAGGGCATGTTTGGTTGATCAGGATACAATATAGCTATCCCACGTGATTACTCACTCTATACCTCTCGGTAGTTTGAGTGATTTTACCTAATTTCGCTTTCTCAAGTCCAAATGGGTATTTCACGAAACAAGTGTATAGATGCTCAAGTCGGGTCTTACTATCTCTAGATTCAACCCTTTAATTGGGATTATCAATTTCTTGAGTTCACACCAGTTTCACTTTAGCCAAGTTTTTCTAGACTTAGTGTCTCTTTCTCAAGTAGAGACTAAGTCTATTAGGCATTAATCAATGTTTGCAACCATTAATTTTCAAATTCAAGCAAGAACTAGGCTAAATATCATATACCCAATCATAAATAAGCCCTAAATCAATCACCCATTAAGTACCCATACTAGGGTTGGGCCACAACCCTAGCTAAGGATTTAGCTTGTAATGACCTGACTGGTCGTATTGAGCTCTAGCACATCGTTCGGCAGTTTGAGGCTATGAGCAACTTCAGTTCAGGTATTATGACTGGTATGCATGGTCGGAATTTAATTTCGGGAAGTTTGGAATTTATTTGGAAAGAAAATACTTATTTCAGAAGCTTTAAGTTGAAATAATTGGCTAAGATCGGATTTTTGAGTAAACGACCTCGGAATCGGGATTTGAAGGTTCCAGCAGGTTCGTATGATGATTTCAGACTTGGGCGTATACCCGGATCGGGTTTTGGGGTGACCCGGGAGCGTTTTGGCACCTATTATCGAAGTTAGCCTTTTTGGAAGAATTCCATAAATTTGGGTTGAAGTGCATTTCAATGCTATCGATGTCTGTTTGGGATTCCGAGTTCGGGAATAACTCCGTATGGTGATTCTAGTATTGGGAGCTCGATCAGAAGTGAATTTGGAGGTCTGTAGGTCATTTTGGAGTCATTTGGCTGAAGATAGAAATTTGGAGGTTTTGAGACGTTTGATCGGAAGTGGAATTTTTGATATCGGGGTCGGATTCCAATTCCAGAAGTTGAAGTAGGCCCGTAATGTCAAATATGACTTGTGTGCAAAATTTAAAGTCAATCGAACGTGATTTGATCGGTTTAGACATCGAAAGTAGAAGTTTGAAATTCTAAATTTCATTAAGCTTGAATTGGAGTGCGATTCGTGATTTCGATGTTGTTTGATATAATTTGAGGCCCCGAGTAGGTCCGCATTATGTTTTGGGACTGGTTGGTATAATTGGTTGGGGTCCCAGAGGCCTAGGGTGGATTCCATATGGTTAACAGATCAAATTTGGAGTTTGAAGAAGAATTGAAGTAGCTGGTATCTGATGTAACCGCACCTGCGAGGTTTTGGCCGCAGGTGCGGAGTCGCAGACGCAACCTTGGTGTGGCAGAAGTGAAAATGGCTGGGCTTGGCTGGGGGCGCAGGTGCGATGCAGCTTCCGCAGAAGCGAGACCGCAGAAGTGGTCCTGGATCTGCAGAAACGGTCGCAGGTGAGTTAGCTGAGACCGCTCATACGATGGAAATTTCCGCAGGTGTGGAGCCGCAGAAGCGGCAGGTGAACCGCAGGTGCGAGAAGCGGGCTGGCAGTGTGTTCTTTTAAAAGCGAGGGTTTGGCTTATTTTCACCATTTTTCCTCCATGGGAGCCAATTTGGAGCAACTTAGGAGTGCCATTTTCATCACCAAGCTTTAGGTAAATGGTTTATGCAAGTTTTGAGTTAAATACATTGATTATGTATAGATTTTAGCATTAAAATTGGTAGAACTTGGGGTTTGAGGGAAAACCTAGAAAATTGGGATTTTCGGATCTTGACAACGATTTTGGGCATGAAATGAAGAGTAAATTATATATTTTAGTTCGTGAGGTTATGGGCAAACTTTATCTTCAATTTTTTTTGAAATCCGGGCACGTGGGCCCGAGAGCATTTTTGTCAACTTTTCGATCGGGGTTAGAAATTGTTATATATTGGATTATTATGAGTAATCGAACATGTATTAATGGGTTTACAAAATCATTTGCTAGTTTTGGGACGTTATGCATCAATTGAGTCTTCGGAAGAGCGTGGAATGCCGGTTATGGAACTTCGGGGCGAGGTGAGTCTCCTTTCTAACCTTGTAAGAGGGAATTGTCCCCATATATGAGTTAATTGGTTATTTGCTCCTATTTGTGAGGGTTACGTACGCACGAGGTAATGAGAGTCTGTGCGTAACTACTATTATGCTTAAGTCCGGGTAGTCTAGGGCACAAAAGCATGCTTTACTTGTAATATTTGCTACCTTGTTGTCAATTTAAGAATGCTTAAACACATATCAAATGTATAAATAAATTTCTAAAAGGCTAGACATTATTTCTTGACTTTTAAAAGAGAAACTTGCCTTTTCCTGAGTAGTTGCTCCCTGATAAATTCTTGATTGACTGCTTGAATGTGTTTATTTATTTTGGGACGGGCCGAACGCCTCGGTAGATTAAATAGATGCATCTATGGTTCGCGCCATTCGACCTTCTGGCAGTGCACAGTTAAATATTGTTGGATCGGGCCGTACGTCCTCGACATGATTTGCACATGCTTGTAATGTTTGCCTTAGAAATTATAAATGTTGATATTTGTTCTCCCTGGCCCGAGATAAACGTAAAAAAAATAAAAAGGAAATTTGGTAATTTTCTATAAAATAAAGAATTGTTTAATTGCTTCATTCTATTGAGTTACAATCATGTTTATAAAAATCTTTGATTTATTATATTATTGGACCACTAGTAAGTGTCAAAGTCGACATCTCATCTCTACTTCTTCGAGATTAGGCGGGATACTTACTAAGTACACGTTGTATTCGTACTCACGCTACACTTCCTGTGCATTTTTGTTGCACAAGCACATGTACGTGTTATTGTACTATATTGTTTCCTAGAAATTGCTCATGCACTTATGACACCGGGTTGTGTGATGTTAATGGGATTATTCAGTATTTTAAAATTTTTAATGTAACGACCCGACTGGTCATTTTGAGCATTTGTACTTTGCTAGGTATTTTACGGGCGTAAAAAGCTCTGTATGATGTATTAGGACTTATGTGAATCATCGGTTTTGGTTTCCAGGTTATTCGGGACTCACTTGGAAGAATGATTCTCAACTAGGGAGCTTTAAATTTGAAAGAGTTGTCCGAGTTTGGAATTTTTGATATCAGGGCCGGATTTCTGTTTCGGAAGTTGAAGCAGGCCCGTAATGTCAAATGTGACTTGTGTGCAAAATTTGAGGGCAATCGGACGTGATTTGATAGGTTTCGGCATCGGTTGTGGAAGTTTGAAGTTTTAAGTTCATTGATTTTTGGATTGAGGTGTGATTCGTCGTTTCAATGTTGTTATGTGTGTTTTGAGGCCTCGAGTAAGTTCGTGTTATGTTATGGGACTTGTTGATATGTTTGGACGTGGTCTCGAGGGGCTTGAGCGAGTTTCGAATATGTTTGGGTTGTGTTGCGCTCGTTTTTTTTATGTTTCAATGTTGTTTTTCAAGCTAAAATGGTACTACATTAAGCAAATGAACTTCAATTTCTGTTTTTATTGAAGCATTAGATCCATATCGTAATTACGGAGTCATAGCAAAAAGAATCGTCAAATTTAAATCTCGTATGAGGAGTTTATGGTAATTTTACTAAGAATTGGGTTGCCAAATTTTTCAGATTAATTACGAAATTGCCACTGACTTTGTTTTCAAAAATCTGCTCTATTTTCAAATATTGAAACCAACATATCTCCTTCAATATAAGGTCAAATGGAGTGATTCAAGAACCTAACTTGACTAGAATTTCACAAAAAATCCATTGAAAGTATCAAAAGCTAGTTTTGAAGTCATTTGACACAAGAAATGAGGCAGAACATTGTTAAAATGAGAGTTTTGTTCATTTGACATATTTTGAGTTGAGGAGCTCGGAATTGGGCAATTTTTTAGGCGATTTTCATCATATGAAATGAGGTAAGTATTATCTACTCAGTTTTAGTTATACTCTATGAATCTATCTTCAATTTTAGCTTTTGGTTGATGAATTTTAAAGAGAAAATTGGGGTTTTGACATGAAGTTTCATAATATGAATTTTTGAGTTTTGAACATCGATTTGGAGTCGAAATTGAGTGAAAATAGTATGGATGTACTCGTAATTGAATGGGTTGTCGGATTTTATAAGTTTTGTCGGGTTTCGAGGCGTGGGCCCCATTGTGATTTTTTACCGGATTTGGGATTTGATTTAAGATTCGATCTTTATCATTTGGAATTGTTTCCTTGGGCTTTATTTTATGTGTTTGAGTTGCTTTTGGCTAGTTTTGAGCCGTTCGGAGGTCACTACATGCGTGATGTCATTTTTTGAGCATGGCTTGGCTTGCTCGGTATTGTAATTGGCTTGTTCGAGGTAAGTGTCTTGCCTAACTTTGTTGAGGGAATTTTTCCTCCTATTTGACATTGTTTGCTACTTGCGGGGGTGATACATATATGAGGTGAAAAGCGTATATGTATGTGCCGAGGTTAATCATGCTCGGGGGTAGATTATGTTACATTAGTATTTGTAGAACTTCGTGACCTTCCTGCTTCATGTCTTACTTGACTCGTAAATGCTAAGAACATAATATTAGATGATATAAATCAAGACTTAGCTTATTATGACTTGGTCAAACTTGATGGAAATTCTGAGAATATATTGATGTGTCTAATTCGGTCATCTCTATGCGAAATCACTACTATATTACTACGGCCGAAGTTCTTGAAATACTGGACTCTATACTTGTGTAACGGATCATTTGTGAGATTTGTAGAAGTATTTGAATGATACGATTCATAAAGGTTGTTGACTTGGAAAGTTGTAATTTGGAATTTGTTTGGAATATCCGTTAAAACACTCTCCTCGATGTTATTTATACTTTCTGCCTTGTCATTTTATTGATATTCATATGCTTGGTAAGGAAAAGTGTAAAGCACAAAGGGTGATGCCGTCCCATTATATATATATATATATATATATATATATATATATATATATATGCATATGCTTGGTGAGGAAGAGCCTAAAGCACAAAGGGTGATACCATGCCATTGCATATACATTATCATGTGAGGAAGAGTGTAAAGCACGATGGGTGATGCCGTGCCATTTAACATGCATTATCATTTGAGGATGAAAGTAAAAGCACGAAGTAAAAACACGAAGGGTGTGCCGTGCCATTTCATTTATATTGTTATGCTTGTATGTTATCGTGAGGTCATGGCACGATGGGTGTTTCAGGCAAGGATGAGGGACATGCATTATGTTTGATATTAGTCTTCCGTGTATACATTCATGTCTTTACCTTGAACTGTCATTGTTATAATTATAGATCTGATATGACATTTTGCTATTGTCCTGTCATTGATCTCTATCTCAATTGTTGTTGTGTTGCTCATACCTTTTATCGCTTAACTTGTAAATACCATGTCTATTTCCTGCTTTTATAATTATGCTCATATCGTATCTATTCTGCTGCACTTTAGTATAAGCCTTCCACCATGCTAGCCATTTATGCTCTTATTTGTCAACTTGTAAAGATTATGTGTTTTCTTTTTATTTGTTGTATTTGTACTTAGGCCTCCAATATGCTAGTTAATTGAAGTTGATATTTCTTGTTTTCCAATTGTTGTTATTATTCACGTGCTTTCCGCTTAGTCTTTTACTCTACCCACATGTGTATCCTTGTCCGTTGTTGTTACTTGCGTATTTCCTACTTTGTAATTCCTGTTATCGTTATTTCTTTCATCTGGTTGGTTCTGTTACTCGTACATTTGGGAGGATGAGTTGAACGCACGAATGGTGTTGCCGTGCTAATTGATTTGTCACAAAAATTATTTTATATATGGTGAGGTAGAGATAGAAGCACGAATGGTGTTACCGTGCCGTTTGACTTGATATCTTGGATATACTTCTCATACTAGGAAAGACTGTAAATCTTTTATTGTGATTCCTTTTAGTAATTGTTGACTGTCTCGCAGAGTTATATATGGTACTTTTATCTTTTATGCTTTGAACTGCTTTTACTATTAATCTAATGTACATGTTACAACAATAAGCATCTTTTAACTAAAAGCCTCGTCACTACTTCGACGAGGTTAGATAAAATACTTACCAGTATATGGGGTCGGTTGTACTGATATTGCACTTCTATACGATATGTACATATTTCTAGAGCAGAGCTGCTGGTGATGTCGGGTGCTGATTCGAAAGATGTTCGCGCATTCCGGGTATAGCTGCCTGTTATCCTTGGTAGTTTAGATTTTACTATTCTATTTATGTATCATTCAAACAAAACGTATATTTATTCGTACCAGCTTTGTAAATTCTAAGTCTTAGAAGCTCATGAGTCGTACTACTAGGTCTTGGGTAAATTGTAATTGTTCAATTATCTATTCTTTAATTTTTTATTATCTCTATTGAGTTATATTATCTGTTAGTTGGCTTACCTAACGGGTTAAGTTAGGTGCCATCACGACTAGGGATCTTTGGGTCGTGACAAGGTTGTATCAGAGCACTAGGTTCGTAGGTTCTATGAGTCATGAGCAAGTGTCTGGTAGAGTCCTGCGGATCGGTATGATGACATCCATACCTATCTTCGGAAGGCTGCATGGCATTTAGGAAAAAATTCCCTTTATTCTCTCCTTATCATTCGGCCTTGTTTCAGCTTGAAATCTACGACGTTGACTCCTCCCAATTGCTCATATGTGGTGTTGTGCACTTTGTATTTGTTATGTGCCGACGATCAGTGATGCTGCAGATAGATTACGATTTGTTGTCTAGCCTCAGAAGCAGGTGCAATGTTAAATCTTCTAGTCGTTCATTTGTGGTATGAGGCGGGTTCATATGTCTGGTTGGTACGCACATATTTGGGAAGATTGGATGGTGGACTGGCTATTGTGACTAAGGTGGGTTCATGGCAAGGTATCGATTTGAGTATAACCAGTGAGCCATCTCCTGCATGATGAGTTTGGATCGTGTGTCTCGTATGAGGTTTCCATTCCATGAAGTGTATATGTGATCATTTCAAAGCATTTGAGGAAGTTGTTTGACTATTGCAATGATGGGTAAGCACTTGGCAGTATCTTCGGGGTGTTCTATGACCAGTATTGCATGAGTTTTTAAAGTATTCAGCTAAATAGTCATGCGGGATCGGGGCATGCTATGAAGATATGATACTTTGGGGTGCCGATGAGGTGATCTATGGCTTCAAGCTAAGTGGTGGAGTCTACTAATGATGACCGGATTATAGGATCATGAGGTGTATCAATTTTCGGACCAAGGGATTGTTTGGTTAATTCTTTGTATAATCATATGTTGGTGAAGCACGGGTTGCTCGACGCGTATTAGATATGTATTTGAAGATCAGAGTAAGATGAGTGGTTATCGAGAAGGTTCTGGCGAGTTCCAGGTTTTATGTAGCCTTTAAGGACTTTTGAATATGGGTGGGCTTGAAAACGGTAGCGAATGGTAATCGGATCTGTCGTATTTCCTTGTCAAGGAATGTCTACATATCAATATTCGAGTGATACAAGAAATGGCTTCGGGTTCCTAGGAAGTTCCCTCAGGGCGGTCATATCGGATTCAGTTACTTTCGGGTTGGCAGTCTGCGTGACTCGATTAAGTTAGAGGCGATTGGTTCTGATTACTCAATTATGTGTTACTAAGTTTTAGAGAATTTATCATGGTTATGAACACGGTCAGAGTTGATTTTTTCTACAAGTATATAAGCTATATTGTTTGTGGTGGTGTTCTCCTAGATTGAGTTAAATGAAAGATTCTCGGGTGATGAGGTGTTCAATTTGCTTATGGTTCAGAGTTGACTATGAGACTTTCATAGTGTTGCGAGTTAGCATGTTAGAGGCGAGGCACTGTGTGGGGTTGAAAGGTTGCATGTACAAGGATGTAGATAGTTTTGGAGGGAAGGATATAAGTTGTTGATGACATGATCGATTTAGGGTGTTTAAGGTCTTGCTGGCACTATATGTTCCCACCGGAGGAGAGTTCGCCTGTTGGCAGGTACATTGTGTTTTGACTTATGAGTATTTTTTTTCCGCAAGGTAAGGGGGTATGAGTTACGTGTCACCAATTTTGAGTGGCGGTGTTGAGATTAGATATGAAGATTATGGTATTCGTGAGTCTCAGAGATGGATGTTCTCGTTGGCAAACTATTCCTTGATTGCGAGTTGTGAAGAAATATCGAGGATTGGATGATGGATAGTAGGTGTTATGGAAAGGCTGCTATGGGCTTTTGGAAGGTTAATTGCATGTTTGGGGGATGATTGGAAATTGGTTTGGGGGTTGCTTTTGAGCCTAATAAGAATGTGTATTCTATATTGGAACGGACCTGTTTATTCTTGCATAGTTGTAACCATATATATATATCATCGGGCGTAATGGATGTTATTCGCGCCTTGGTTTATGTTATATGTTTCTCTCTTATGCTATGGCGGAATGTGAGGGTTACATGATTCTTCGCACATATATTGTGATTCAGTTTAGGACTCATGACATTATAGGCAAGGTGACCTTCATGATGTTGATTTGCTTATTGCACCATGGTTGTGCTTGTCCTTCTCAGTATTGTTTGTTCCTAATAATTTTTCCCAGTGTTATATTTTTGTGCACTCGGTTGTGCTTGATATTGACGCACATGTGATCAGTGAGACCGAGTATTATGGCTCGATGGGTACCCTTTGTGGATTGATGTAATGGGATAAGGTTGCATGCCGCAACGGTACAGTGATGAAATGTGACTTTTTATTCCTATTTCGTGTATTTTGCTTTCACCTTGTTGAAAATAGTTCATAGTAAAATGCTAAAATTTCCCTGGCTGCTTACCTTGCTTAGTAGTCTTCTTATTTAGTTTTCTTATTGTTATCTGTCATGTTTGAATTATTAATTGTTGGGGCACAGAATCGGGTTGTGTGGGGCTCCACATGATTATTGTTGGTACTTGTCGGTGGGGCTGCTTGTATTTGCTGAGATGAGGTTTCTAGACCTGAGATTTGCGCTATTATATTGGGATAAGGAAGGTTTGGAAGAATAACACTATATGTTGTTAAGGATTTGGATAATGGCCCTGGTCGGGCGAGTGAGTTTCTTGGCTTATTGATCAGATGAATGGTTAAGCGGTTATGCGTGTTTCTTTCATCATCGATAGGGCATGAAGGTTTTGAACGAGGTTCTAACCGATAGGAGGTTTGCTACCGGCACCATATTTGTTTTTGGTCATTAATGGTGGTCAGCAATTCCCACTGTGAGTGCCGAAGTGATGTGGTATATCATGTGATTACATCTTGGGTTATGGTTATGGCATGATACAGCTTGTTCAGGCTTATATGATGTGCAGATGAGGGATTCAAGTCTCGTAATGAATTCTATATGATAGAGATTGGGTTCTAAGGTTTAAGGAGCAAGGTTGAAGTAATGATCTCTAGTTTTGTTGTGTTGGAGGGCTTATATGGAGCAGGGTGACGTGGAATCACCCTGGGTTTATGCTTAGTAGGTTACATCGTGATTTGATAGCTTTGGAACGACTCCTGGCACGTTTGAGGACGAACGTATATTTAAGTGGTGGAGGATGTAATGACCTAATTGGTCATTTTGAGCATTTGCCTTTCACTCGGTAGTTTACGGGCGTGACTAGCTCCGTATGATGTATTTTGACTTATGTGAATCGTCGGTTTTGGTTTTCAGCTTATTCGGGACTCACTTGGAAGAATGATTCTCAACTAGGGAGCTTTAAATTTGAAAGAGTTGACAAAGTTTGGACTTTTTGATATCAGGGTCAGATTTCAGTTCCAAAAGTTGAAATAGGCCCGTAATGTCAAATGTGACTTGTGTGCAAAATTTGAGGGCAATCGGACGTGATTTGATAGGTTTCGGCATCGGTTGTGGAAGTTTGAAGTTTCAAGTTCATTGATTTTTGGATTGAGGTGTGATTCGTCATTTCAATGTTGTTATGTGTGTTTTGAGGCCTCGAGTAAGTTCGTGTTATGTTATGGGACTTGTTGATATGTTTGGACGTGGTCCCGAGGGGCTCGGGTGAGTTTCGGATATGTTTGGATTGTGTTGCGCTCGTTTTTTTTATGATTCGACGTTATTTTTTCAAGCTAAAATGGTACTGCATTAAGCAAATGAGTTCCAATTTCTGTTTTATTGAAGCATTAGATCTGTATCGTAATTACGGAGCCATAGCAAAAAGAATCATTGAATTTGGATCTCGTATGAGTAGTTTATGGTCATTTTACTACGAATTGGGTTGCGAGATTGTTCAGATTAATTACGAAATTGCCAGTGACTTCGTATTTAAAAATCAGCTCTATTTCCAAATATTAAAACCAACATATCTCTTTAAATATAAGATCAAATGGAGTGATTCAAGATCCTAACTTGACTAGAATTTCACAAGGAATCCATTGGCTGTATTAAAAGTGAGTTTTGAGATTATTTGGCTCAAGAAACGAGGCAGAACATTGTTAAAATGAGGGTTTTGTTCATTTAACATATTTTGAGTTGGGGAGTTTGGAATTGGGCAATTTTTGAGGCGATTTTCACCATATGAATTGGGGTAAGTGTTCTCTACTCGGTTTTAGTTATACTCAATGAATCTATCTTCGATTTTAGCTTTTGGTTAATGAATTTTATAGAGAAAATTGGGGGTTTGGCCTAAAGTTTTATAATATGAATTTTTGAATTTTGAACATTTATTTGGAGTCGGAATTCAGTGAAACTAGTTTGGTTGGACTAGTAATTGAATGGATTATCGAATTTTATGAGTTTTGTCGAGTTCCGAGGCGTGGGCCTGGGTGCGATTTTTGACCGAATTTGGGATTTGATTTAAGATTCGATCTTTATCATTTGGAATTGTTTCCTCGGGCTTTATTTGATGTGTTTGAGTTGCTTTTGGCTAGTTTTGAGCCGTTCAGAGGTCACTACGCATGTGATGGCATTTTTGGAGCATCGCTTGGCTTGCTCGGTATTGTAATTGGCTTGTTCGAGTTAATTGTCTTGCCTAACTTTATTAAGGGAATTTTTCCTCCTATTTGACATTGTTTGCTACACGTGGAGGTGATACATATATGATGTGACAAGCGTATATGTATGTGCCGGGCTTAATCCTGCTCGAGGGTAGATTTTGTTACATTTGTATTTGTAGAACTTCGTGACCTTCCTGCTTCATGCCTTACTTGACTCTTAAATGCTAAGAACATGATATTAGATGATAGAATTCAAGACTTAGCTTATTATGACTTGATCAAACTTAACGGAAATTCTGAGAATATATTAATATGTCTAATTCGGTCATCTCTATGCGAAATCACTACTACATTACTACGGCCGAAGTTCTTGAAATACTGGACTCTATAATTGTGTAATGGATGTGAGATTTGTGGAAGTATTGTAATAATACGATTCTTAAAGGTTGTTGAATCATTTTTGACTTGGAAAGTTGTGATTTGGAATTTGTTTGGAATATCGTTAAAACACTCTCCTCGATGTTTTTTATACTTCCTGCCTTGTCATTTTATTGATATTCATATGCTTGGTAAAGAAGAGTGTAAAGCACAAAGGGTGATGCCGTTCCATTTTTTTATATATATATATTATCATGTGAGGAAGAGTGTAAAGCACGAAGGGTGATGCTGTGCCATTTTATATACATTATCATGTGAGGAAGAGTGTAAAGCACGAAGGGTGATCATGTGCCACATTATTGAGAGTAAAAGCACGAAGGGTGATGCCGTGCCATATCATTTGAGAGTAAAAGCACGAAGGATGATGCCGTGCCATATCATTTGAGAGTAAAAGCACGAAGGATGGTGCCGTGCCATTTCATTTATATTGTTATGCTTGTATGTTATCGTGAGGTAATGGCACGATGGGTATTTCCGTGCAGGTGAGGATGAGTTGAGCTCGCCACTACTTTCAGCCCAAAGTTAGTCTTGTTGCTTATTGAGTACATTGGGTCGGTTGTACTCATACTACACTCTGCACTTCGTGTGCAGATCCAGGTACTTTTGAGCACGACGGTTGCTAGCTTTGGAGCTTTATCTATCAGAGACTTTTAAGGTAGCTGCCTTGGCATCCACAGACCTTGACTCTCCTTCTTTTTAGTTATTTGTATCGTTCTATCCTTCTAGACAATGTTTAGCAGTCAGACTATGTTGTCAGTTAAATGCTCATGTACTCAGTGACATCCGGATTTTGGGGGATATTGTATTGAGTCGCGGTATTTACTTATCAGTATTTATGAAATTTTACTCTTGAGCTTATTTTACTATGTTTCCAAATTTAAAGATGCATGGTATATTCTGATTGTCAGCTTGCCTAGTATTGCGATAGGCGCCATCACGACATGTGAGATTTGGATTGTGACAATTTGGAATCAGAGCCTAGGTTACATAGGTCTCACGACTCATGAGCAGGTTTAGTAGAGGCTTGCGGATCAGTACGAAGATGTCTGTACTTATCTTTGAGTGGTTGTCGAACCGTCAGGAAAACTTCACTTTCTTTTATTATTGTCGTGCGAATTTGTTGATTCCGGAAACTACACTTCTGTTATTCTATTCTCTCATACATGATGAGGACACATGCTACTGGATCGGGCGGACGACCACCAATACCACAAGCTAGGGCCACGAGAGGCCAAGGCTGCGGTAGAGGCCGAGGTACAACTCGTACGACAGCTAGAGTAGCACTTGTAGACCCATCAGTTGCTCCAGCTTAGGAGCAGATTCCAAATGTGGTTGAGCCGGTGGGACCAGCCCACCCCATTGTGATTCTAGGGCTTTAGGAGGCTCTGGCCCAGATATTGACTATATGCACTAGCCTTGCTCAGGTGGTTTCAGTTAAGGCCGCACCACCCACTTCTCAGGCCGGGGGAAGTGCTCAAACTCCTGTCTCCCCTACTCCAGAGCAGGTGATGCAGGGTCTTCAGATACCGGGGGTACTACCAACCTAGCCGGTTACATGCTCAAGCCCAAGTGGGTCCCATTATGAGTGATGAGGAGCAAAAGAGACTAGATAGGTTTAGGAGGCTCAAGCCTCTATCATTCAGTGGGACTGAGTTAGAGAATGCTCAGGACTTCTTGGATAGATGCCAGCGGATTTTCACACGATGGTATTTTGGAGACTAGTGGGGTCTCTTTTACTACTTTTCAGCTTTTGCAGGCAACCCTTAGATTGTGGGAGGCCTATGTGCGGATCGGGCTAGCCGATGCCGCTCCACTTTCATGGTAAGAGTTCTCCGTTCTCTTCTTGGAAAAGTTTGTGCCACCGACCCATAAGGAGGAGCTGTGTAGGCAGTTTCAGTAGCTATGCCATGAGGGTATGTCTCTGACCTAGTACGAGATGAGATTTTCAGAGTTGGCTCGTCACGCGATCTGGTTGGTTCCCACAGAGAGGGAGAGGATTAGGAGGTTCATTGATGGCCTCAACTATGGCCTGCACTTTGTTCTGACTCGAGAGAATGTATCAGGAGCTAGGTCCGACGAGGTGGTTGATATTGTTTAGCAACTAGAAATGGTCGATAGTCAGGAGCATGAGGAGAGGGATGCCAAGAGGCCTCATAGTTCAGTGGTTTCAGCAATGTTTCTTCTGGGGGTCATTCGGGTCGTCCTTATAGGCTTGCTCAGATAACTCGTGCGGTTCATCATGACGCATCATCTATACATGGTTCATACAATGCTCGCCCAGGTTAGTAATCTCTCAATGCCCTCCCAGCTTAGAGATCATCTCGTGTTCCATCAATTCAAGGTTCCTCAGTGCTAGGCCCCTATATTAGTTATTCTGGTTCTCTGGATCCGCTTCAATACTTGCCAGCATCGTCAAAGCAAGATTGCTTTTAGTGTGGAGAGTTTGGTCATGTGAAGAGACATTATACCCGCCTTTTGGGAGGTCCTGTTCAGCAGAGGAGTTAGGTTGCGACTTCCACACCAGTTACTTCACCACCCGCTCAACCAGCTCGGGCGGGGCTCAGGCAGCTAGAGGTCGCCCTAGAGTGGAAGGCTGATCAGGTGGCGGTTAGGCTCGATTTTGTGCTATTCCTGCCAGGCCAGAGGCTATTGCTTCAGACATAGTGATCACAGGTATTATCTCGCTATGACACATCGATGCTTCTATATTATTTGTCCCTAGTTCCACTTATTCGTATGTATCATCATATTTTGCTCGTTATTTAGGAAAGGAGTGTCTGTCTTATTTGGCCTTTGTGAGGGACGTTGGTGCTGATACTCATACTATTGACTCTGCTCCGGTAGTGCAAGACCTCCCGGATGTGTTTCCTGCAGGCCTGTCGGGTATGCCACCTGATAGGGATATTGATTTTGGTGTTGACTTGCTGCCGGGCACTCAGCCCATTTCTTTTCCTCTGTATCGTATGACACCATCAGACTTGAAAGAATTGAAAGAGCAACTTCAATAGCTTCTTTATACGGGGTTTATTAGGACTAGTATGTCGCATTGGGGTGCACTGGTTCTGTTTGTGAAGAAGAAAGATGGTACTATGCGGATGTGCATCGACTATAGGCAATTGAACGAAGTTACAATCAACAAGTATCCTTTGTAGTGCATTGATGATTTATTTTACCAGCTTTAGGGAGCTAGAATGTTCTCTAAGATTGTTTGAGGTCTCGGTATCAACAATTGAAGATTCATGACTCGGATATTCTGAAGACGACATTCAGGACCCGCTGTCACAACCCAAAATCCACTATCGGTCGTGATGGCGCCTAACGCCACCGTCAGGCAAGCCAACATTGATTTATGAATTTTTTTACTCATTTTATTTCTTTCAAAATCATAATCCCCATTAATTTAATGGTATAAAATAGAATTTTCAGGGCAAAATGATAATAAATACGCAATTACAATAACGAACAACCTGTAAGAACCCCCAAAACCTGGTGTCACAAGTGTATAAGAATTTTCTAAGGAGTACAACAATAATACAACTTCTGTCCAGAATGTAAATAAGTTAGAATAAATAAATAATACAGTGGGGAGTCGGTGGACTACGATGCGTAACCTGAATTGCAGCTCACATAAAGTCTCCTCAATAGATGTGCCTACGCGCAGAGATGATCACTAAATGACTTGTCATATCTTGCACATTTAGTGCAAAAGTGCAGCATCAGTACGTAAATCAATGCGTACCCAGTAAATATCTAGCCTAATCCCGGAGAATTAGTGATGAGGGTTCTACATCGACACTTACTAGAAGTCCAAGTAAATAATATGATATTTTATAACAGATATGAAGTGCACAACAATAGTGGAGTAAATCTGTAATTTTATAATTTTCCAATTATTTTTTTAAATCATAAATTTCTCGATCTTGTATTCTACCTTAATATCTCAGAAAATGCCAAGTACCATTACCAAATAAATAAGAAGTACCATAAAATGCCGGGCATCAGCGGAAGGTTTATCTCGTGAATATTCGGACTACTAGCGATATCATGCACGATTCTGATGAGGTCGTTCGGCCTAATCCGGAATAATGTGTAGACTACCGAGGGTCGTGTGGCATGAACTTTAGATGCATCTATATACTGCCGAGGCACTCGGCGCACTCCACAAGAAAGGAAGGAAGTTACCGAATTACAAGATACGTGTTTACAATAAGAATATGAGCACAATAATAAGTACACCCCTTTACATTTATCAAATATCTTGGCAACAACTCAAGGTGATAAAACTTGGCCTAACATATTTATTTGTTTCTAAATCCATTTTTAGTTAAAATTTCAATTTATTTAAACTAGCAAGATGAGTCCAAACAATTTAAATATTATATGATAAAATTCTAAGTCTACCCGGACGTAATCATGCTTTAGCTACATACGTACTCTCGTCACCTCGTGCTTACATAGAACCCATAACTAATTGCACACAATAATGAATATCATGCAGGAGTAGTTCCCCCTCTCACAAGGTTAGGCATGAGACTTACCTCGCTCCGAAGTTCTATAACCGGCCCAAATGCCTCTCTAACTCTTCAATTCAAATCCAAACGATCCGAAACTAGTCAAACAAATGTGCGATTCAATCAAAATGGACTCCAATGCTTATAATTAATCAATCTATAACAGTTCCCAACACCGCTCAAAAAGTCAATAAAGTCAACCCTCGGGCCGACGTGCCCGGATTCCAAAACGTTTCGAAAATAAACTTTACCCATAACTCTACAAACTCAAATATATGATTTATTCCCAATTCCATGTCCAATTTCGTGGTAAAAATCCAAAAATATCAATTTCTAGGTTTTTCTTCAAAATCCCAAATTTCTACTAATTTCCATGTATAAATCCATATACAAACCATGTATTTAACTCATAATGTCCGGGAATTAGTTACCTTGACATAAATGATGAAAATCGTCCCTCCAAGATCTCCAAAAATCACCCAAACCAAGAGGGAAAAGAGTGAAATGAGCAAAAATTCCAATTTAAAACAATCTGCCCAGACCGGTCCTTCATCGCAATCATGGGAGCTCCTTCGCGATCGCGAAGGCTAAAACAAAAGCTCCAACCATTCCTCTATGTGTTTGCGACCTCCTCGTTGTGTTCACTAAGCCTTCCGACCCCTGCCCTTCGCGTTCGCTAGCCACGAGCCGCGTTCGCGAATGGGCAAACCCCAGCTCCGCTTCTTTTTCGCATTTGCTTCTGCCAACACGCGTTCATTTAGGCTTTCCCAACCTCTACTCCGCATTCACGTCTTCTTCATTGCATTCGTGATGGGCAAATCCTAGCATCCCAAAATTCCTTCTTTATGAATGCATGAATCCCTTAGCGTTCGCGAAGATAAAAATCAAACACCAGCACCAGCAGTTGCAAATCAGCCAAACTTGTTTCGAAACCATCTTGAAACACACTTGAGGCCTCCGGGACCCCTTCCAATCACACCAACCAGTTTCATAACATAACAAGAACATGCTCGAGGCCTCGGATCACATCAAACAACATCCAAATTACAAATCAACAATGAAATTCCTTCTTTACACTTTCAAACTTTGACGAACGCATCCAAACCCTATCAGAACAATCCGGAATGACGCCAAACTTTGTGTACATGACATAAATCACAATTCAAACCTATTCTAAGTCTCATAACCTGAAATGAACATTGATAACATAAAAATCTACTTCAAACCAAACTTATGAAATTCTAGAACTTCCAAAATGCCAACTTTCTAGAATAAGCATCGAAAGAATTTAACATTTCAAAAATGACAGGAAATATGACAATAATATCTCAGAGAAAGTCTTAATCTGTTGGTACACAGTACAGGAATGTAGACATGCTTCCAGGTTTAACAGTTAAGCTCAATACTAATATGACGAATATTACATCTCCATATCTATAGCTCAACATGCATGTCACATGTGATGCAACATAATAAAAACCTCACGTACTCACACTCTCAGAGTACTCAATCTGACTGTCTCAATTCTCGCTTACCACACTCAGTCACTCAACATTGTACGATACATGCACTCACTGTTGGTATGTCAGACTCCGGAGGGGTAGATCACGCCCAAGCACTAATAAAACATGTTGCGGCGTGCAACCCAATGCCATCATGAATTAATAATACCTGTGTATACGTTCATGTCTTTACCTTAGGCTATTATTGTTATAATTATAGATCTGATATGACATGCTGTTATTGTCCTGTCAATCATCTCTATCTCAATTGTTGTTGTGTTGCTCATACCTTTTACTCGCTTAACTTGTAAATACCATGTCTATTTCCTGCTTTTATAATTATGCTCATATCATATCTATTATGTTGCACTTTAGTATAAGCCTTCCACCATGCTAGCCATTTATGCTCTTATTTGTCAACTTGTAAAGATTATATGTTTTCTTCTTAGTTGTTGTATTTGTACTTAGGCCTCCAATATGCTAGTTAATTGAAGTTGATATTCCTTGTTTTCTAATTGTTGTTATTATTCACGTGATTTCTGCTTAGTCTTTTACTCTGCCCATATTTGTATCCTTATCCGTTGTTGTTACTTGTGTATTTCCTACTTTGTAATTCCTATTGTCGATATTTCTGTCATCTGGTTGGTTCTGTTAGTTGTATATTTGGGAGGATGAGTTGAACGTATGAAGGGTGTTGCCATGCTAATTGATTTGTCACAAAAATCATTTTATATATGATGAGGCAGAGATAGAAGCACGAAGGGTGTTACCGTACCGTTTGACTTGATATCTTGGATATACTTCTCATACCAGGAAAGACTGTAAATCTTCTACTGTTATTCCTTTTAGTAATTGTTGACTGCCTCGCAGAGTTATATATGGTACTTTTATCTTTTATGCTTTGAACTGCTTTTACTGTTAATCTAATGTACAAGTTACACCAATAAACATCTTTTAACTAAAAGCCTCGTCACTACTTCGACGAGGTTTGACAAAATACTTACCAGTACATGGGGTCTGTTGTACTGATACTACACTTTTGTACGATGTTTACAGATTTCTGGAGCGGAGCTGCTGGTGATGTCGGGTGCTGATTCGGAAGATGTTCGCGCATTTCGGGTATAGCTGCCTCTCGTCCTTGGTAGTTTAGATTTTATTATTCTATTTATGTATCATTCAAACAGAACATATATTTATTTGTACCAGCTTTGTAAATTCCAAGTCTTAGAAGCTCATGAGTCGTACTACCAGGTCTTTGGTAAATTGTAAATGTTCAGTATCTATTCTTTATTTTTTTATAATCTCTGTTGAGTTATATTGTCTGTTAGTTGGCTTACCTAGCGGGTTTAGTTAGGTGCCATCACAACCAGGGATTTTTGGGTCGTGACATGTAAAGGTATCATTATTTATTTAGTGAAATTTATTATTTATTGTTTAAATTTATAAAAGAAATGATTTTAGAAATATCCAAAACGAGAAATTACTAGTTACTTGGGTTTGGCTTGCCTGACAATGGTGTCTGACACCATCACGACCCTTAGTGGATTTTGGATCGTGACAACAAGGTATCAAAGTACTAGGTTCTCTTAGGTCTCACGAGTCATGAGCAAGTGTGGTAGAGTCTCGCGGATCGATACAGAGACGTCTGTACTTATCTTCGAGAGGCTACAGGGCTGTTAGGAAAGCTTCCCTTCTTGATTTCCTTACCGTGCTATTTGATTCCCTTTTTGGCATATGCATTTATTTCCTTTCATTCAATCTTATGCGATGCGAAGCGTTGGTCATGAATCGGCAAGTGAGTAATTGTAATGGTACGACGAATGTGGTACGAGATGTTTCTTCCTGCGTGGTTGTTTGAGCTATTGTTGTCGCCTTGTGGAAGGATATTCTATCGTTTCAGCTCAGTAGCTGTACTTCTGAGAGCTCTGAGGCTAGGCACAAGTTTCTATGATGCTTATGAACGGTGGTCGCACAATATTGATGTGATGGTAGGATGCTTGCCTACGTGTTGGGGCAGTGAATGACTTGAAGGGAGGTTTATTCAATGCATGATTCCGAGATTTGGTATTTTATTTCCAATGAGGAGGAGCAATCGGACTAAGAATGTTTAGGTTGGGTTGATGGTGTGATGAGACTTGGTATTTGCGAGCGTGGTGGAATTTTCATCTGTGATAAGGTGTCGTTGTCCTTGTTGAATGTACCAAGTTTGCCGGTGTTATGATCTTCTACAATCCGCCTTTAGGGCAGAATACTGTGAGATAGCAATGGAGAAGCGACTGTCAGAGATCGCGGGGTGCGGTGGTTCAGGATTGAATCAATGTTTCTAATATTGACGGCTCAGGAAAGATGATCTTTGGAAGGGCTTAGAGTTAATAGCGGTCTGTTGGTTCAAGTTCTACCGAGATAGGTTTTGATCTAAGGCATCAACTGAGCAGCAAAGGATGAGGAAGGACGTGTGGGAAGTATCATGCGGTGGTTAAATTCCTAGAAGGCCAGGTGTAAGAGGCGGAAGTCGAGTTGTTGCTTAAGGAAGAGGGGTTTGGCCAAAGTGGGAGAGTGGCAGAGTAGCGTATAGGTCCTGTGGTAGGATGACTATGCACCCGAATAAAGCGTCTAGATGAATTGGGATTCAAGGTGGACGATGATTGGGTCTACGGGTTTAATTTGAAATAGTGGCTAGTATACGATAGGATGTTTGATACAACAGAAATGAGTTGCTTGATATGAAGAAGGATACAACATGAATTTGAATTGGAAGATATTGTCATGCACTTAGTAGATGTTCATAAGAAGTAAATGGACTAGTACAGTTGGTGAATGATCACGGGCTCTGGATGGGTTATTGATATCGTAGTGATTGTACCCCATGCATCGACGCTGAAAGATGTCAATGTGTAATTTCCCCAAGGGAGGGTTATCACCTATGAGCAGGTCAGCGGTCGTGTGGTTGGTGATGCTTCTGTGAAGGATTTTACTGGCCATCCAATAAGAAGTTGAATATATGAATGTTGCTAGAGATTCAGAGTGTTCATGTAATGCTAATAGAAGGATATCGAGGGAATTTTGGCGGGTTTGTTGTGTAAGATCATGTCAACAATGAAGAAAGAATCTTGGTGGGTTCCAGAGTTGTGTAATAGTAGCTTCAAGCTAAGTGGGAGAGTCCCACCACCTACGATTGGGTTGTGTGGTTATCTTCTTGTGAGGTTTCGGATTATCAACATATTGGTAAGTTATTTCGGCTAAGGGAAAAGAGCATAAGTGGTAATTTGAGCAAAGGAATTGGTAAAGGTGTGCTATAGTTGGCCTGATTGGCTTATGTTAAGGTTTTGGGAAGACTCACGATTTGTGTTTCGTACGGTGGTGATTTACAAGGAAGTGATTCAGTCGGGTGGTTCATCGAGATGGGTGTTCATGTGCCAGCGGAGCCTCAGAGTTGATTATATTTAGGACCAAGCTAGAGTGGATGACTCTCAACAACGGACCTAGTGAATTCAAAGTTTAAAAATGCGGTGCCTAAGGATTTAAGCCCGCAATATGGTTAAGAATAAAGCCTTTGTAGCAGATTATGATAAGAGGCTCGGAATGATCTATGATGTTTTTGACTTGCAGCATAGCATCAGGACGAAAAAGAGAAAAGGACTTCGGATTCATAGAGGGAATATCAGAATGGGTGCATCAGTCGAAGATGCTAACGTGCGTGCAAGGAGGATATGAAATGGTTCATGGGTTTGGAGACAACGTGGTCTTATGGAATGGGGTCACTCAAGGTGAGTGCGGTTTAGGTTGGTGATATAAGGAATTGAGCTATTATTATCTCTAAAGCAAGTTAAGGATGAATTAGAAGAAGTTAGATTGGTTAGTCATGGTTGAATTGACATAGTGGTGGCGGTACGTGCGAGGCTTGACGGCCACCGTAATTGATTTTATTTGGAAGTATTCAAGTATTATGGCATGTCATGTGTAGGAGGATCCCGGAAGGGTTATGGTGGTTTAGACCACTACTCGAGGATTTTAATATTCTACGGTTATGAGAATTCACTCGTGTGTAGCTATGGTTCTCTTGGAATGAATTATGTGAAAAGTTTCCATGTGATGAAGTGTTTACCATATTAGTGGTTCAGGAGTTGTGATGAAATTCTTGTGCTATCGCATGTTGGCTTGTTAGGTGCAGTGAACAATATGAAATTTGAAAGTGAGGATCAAGGTTGCGGTTCGGTGTTGACAAGGATGTCACGAGCTTGGATGAGCAAGATGGCTCTTTAGTTTCAGAACATATATAGCACCTCAGTTGTGCTTGAGTTTGTTAGCTTATCGCCCTATATTTCTCCCCAGGGATGGTTATGCACTTAGCGTGCTTGTGACCGATATTCGGTATTTTTTTTGTAATGAGCAATTTAGCTTGATGTACATCTCCTTATGTGAATTTTATGTGTGGATCAGGTGGCATACTGCAATGGGTATGTTGTTTGGATCGGGGTGCACGCCGCAACAGTGTGATGTTGAGTATAGTTTTTTATACCTGTTTTTGTGTGTTTTGTTTCCCATTTTGTGAGGAAAGTTCATATTAGTCACGTGAGTTGAGTAGTCCCTTCTTGAGTTTGTTTTTCTTATGTATCACGTTCGAGCTTGCAGCCTATTGGCACATTACGACATCATATGGGACTTTTGATCGTGACCGAGGTGGCTTATTACCTGAGCAGTTCGTACTAGGCGAGACAAGATTATTGGATCTAGGATCACTGCAGTCGGATTATATGAAGTATATTAAATAGCAAAGATCATTATTTGGTTGAGAATGAGGTAATGGTTCTTGTCAGAAGAATAGACTTAATGATTTGTTGACTTAGTAGTGGGATATAAATTTCTACATGACTCTTCTATCGTGGCGGTATTGCGAGAGTTGGAACAAGACTTATATATATCATGAGGTGCTTTGTGAGAATCAGATTCAGGGAATGTTGGTTATTATAATCAGAGAATGTTATTATGGTCCTATGAATGATGTGGTGCATGGTGAGAATTCAACAAAGGTATGCAGTCATGTTCTGGTAGCTCGTGTAGTGATTGATACGGTTTTCATACATTAGAACAGGCCTGGCGGAGAATTTTGGATGTTGGAATGGGGCTCTAAGCGTATTTGCTTGAATAAAAGGGAATATTTTCAGAATTGATCAAACTGATATGCTCAACTGAGTTGTAGAAGCACGGGTAGGTGCACAAGGTGCTAAACAGTGATTTCGGACAACTCCAGCGCAGTTCTTAGCACGTTTGAGGACGAACATATGTTTAAGTGGCAGAGAATGTAACAACCCAACCAGTCGTATTGAGCTCTAGCACGTCGTTCGACAATTTAAGGCCTTGAGCAGCTTCACTTCAGGTATTATGACTGGTATGCATGGTCGGAATTGAATTTCGGGAAGTTTGGAATTTATTTGGAAAAAAATCCTCATTTCAAAAGCTTTAAGTTGAAAGAATTGGCTAAGATTGGATTTTTGAGTAAATGACCTCGGAATCGGAATTTGAAGGTTCTAGCAGGTTCGTATGATGATTTCGAACTTGGGCGTATGCCCGGATCGGGTTTTGGGTGACCTGGGAGCGTTTTGGTGCCTATTGTCGAAGTTAGCATTTTTGGAAGAATTCCATAAATTTGGGTTGAAGTGCATTTCAATGCTATCGATGTCCGTTTGGGATTCTGAGTCTGGGAATAGCTCCGTATGGTGATTCTAGTATTGGGAGCCCAATCGAAAGTGAATTCAGAGGTTTGTAGGTTATTTTGGAGTCATTTGGCTGAAGATAGAAATTTGGAGGTTTTGAGAAGTTTTATCGGAAGTGTAATTTTTGATATCGGGGTTGGATTCCAATTCCGGAAGTTGGAGTAGGTCCGTAATGTCAAATATGACTTTTCTGCAATATTTGAGGTCAATTGGACGTGATTTGATAGGTTTAGACATCAAAAGTAGAAGTTTGAAATTCTAAACTTTATTAAGCTCGAATTGGAGTGCGATTCGTGATTTCGACATTGTTTTATGTGATTTGAGGCCTCGAGTAGGTCCGCATTATGTTTTGGGACTGGTTGGGGTCCTAGAGTCCTCGAGTGGATTCCGGATGGCTAACAGATCAAATTTGGAATTTGAAGAAGAATTGAAGCTGATGGTATCTGGAGTAACCGCACCTGCGAGGTTTTGGCCGCATGTGCGGAGCCGCAGAAGCGGCCTTGGTGTCGCAAAAGCGAAAATAGCTGGGCTTGGCTGGGGCGCAGGTGCGAAGCAGCTTTCGCAGAAGCAGTCCTGGCTCCGCAAAAGCGGTCGAGGGCGAGTTAGCTAAGACCGCACCTGCGATGGAAATTTCTGCAGGTGCGGAGCCGCAGAAGCGACAGGTGGATCGCAGGTGCGAGAAGCGAGCTGGGCAGTGTGTTCTTTTAAAAGCGAGGGTTTGGCTCATTTTTACCATTTTTCCTCCATGGGAGCCGATTTGGAGCAACTTGGGAGTGCCATTTTCACCACCAAGCTTGAGGTAAGTGGTTTATGCTAGTTTTGAGTTAAATACAATGATTATGTATAGATTTTAGCATGAAAATTGGTAGAACTTGGGGTTTGAGGGAAAACCTAGAAAATTGGAATTTTCGGAGTTTGACCACGATTTTGGGCATGAAATGGAGAGTAAATTATATATTTGAGTTCGTGAGGTTATGGGCAAACTTTATCTTCAAAAAGTTTTGAATCTGGGCTTGAGGGCGTTTTTTTCAACTTTTCGATCGGGGATAGAAATTGTTATAAATTGGATTATTGTGAGTAATCGAGCATGTATTAATGGATTTACATAATCATTGGCTAGTTTTGGGACATTGTGCATCAATTGAGTCTTCGGAAGAGCATGGAATGCCGGTTATGGAACTTCGGAGCGAGTTGAGTCTCCTTCCTAATCTTGTAAGAGGGAATTGTCCCCATAGGTGAGTTAATTGGTTATGTGCTGCTATTTGTGGGGGCTACACATGTACGAGGTGACGAGAGTCCATGCGTAGCTACTATTATGCTTAAGTCCGGGTAGTCTAGGGTCCAAAAGAATGCTTTACTTGTAATATCTGCAAACCTTGTTGTCAATTTAAAAATGCTTAAACATATATCAAATGTATAAATAAATTTCTAAAAGGCTAGACATCATTTCTTCACTTTTAAAAGAGAAACTTGCCTTTTCCTGAATAGTTGCTCCCTGATGAATTCTTGATTGACTGCTTGAATGAGTTAATTTACTTTGGGACGGGCTGAACGCCTCAGTAGATTAAATAGATGCATCTATGGTTCGGTTCATTCGACCCTCTGACAGTGCACAGTTAGATATTATTTGATCAGGCCGTACGTCATCGGCATGATTTGCGCTTGCTTGTAATGTTTGCGTTAGAAACTATAAGTGTTGATATTTGTTCTCCCTGGCCTGAGATAAGCGTACAAATAATAAAAAGGAAATTTGGGAATGTCCTATAAAAGAAAGAATTGTTTAATTGCTTTATTCTATTCAGTTACAATCATGTTTATAAAAATCCTTGATTTATTATATTATTGGTGTATCATTATTGGACCACTAGTAAGTGTCAAAGTCGACCTCTCGTCTCTACTTCTTCGAGATTAGGCCGGATACTTACTGAGTACACATTATTTTCATACCCATGCTATAATTGTTGTGCATTTTTGTTGCACAGGAACATGTACGTCTAGTGACCTCGTTGGGCGCGGCGGCTTGGTTGAGACGGAGACTTAGGTGAGCTGCACTTCTCGTGACGGCCCGCATCCAACAGAGTCTCTTTCAGAGTACTGTATTGCATTTTCTCTACTGTCCAATTTGTATTCCGGACGGTTATTATACTATATTATTTCCTAAAAATTGCTCGTTCACTTGTGACACCAGGTTTTGGGATATTTATGGGATTATTCAGTATTTTAAAATTGTTAAAGGTATCATTTTTTATTTAGTGAAATTTTTTATTTATTGTTTAAATTTATAAATAAAATGATTTCAGAAATATCCAAAACGAGAAATTACTTGTTACTTGGGGTTGGCTTGTCTGACAATGGTGTCCGACGCCATCACGACCCTTAGTGGATTTTGGGTCGTGATATAGCTACTCATGGAAAATGAAGAAATTAAAGAAGAAACTAAAATAAAATTCATAATAGATGATTATGGGAAGATAATCTAATGTTAAAATGTTAAACTATTACAAAGTTACCCAATACAGTAAAGAAAAACGAGTATCTATTCTGAGGTTCCCCAAACTTAACCTAAAAATGACAAAAGGATCTATTTATACCCAGCTAAAATTATCGAACAAAATTGCCCCTGCGAAGGTTGTGCGGACGCACAATTATGTGTGCGGTCCGCACATTGAGACTTGGCTTGACAGGTTGGACTTCTGTGGCCGCACAATTCTGAGTTACGGCCACACTTCTTTAGCTTATGCGGACTGCACATTTCTGAGTTCGGCAGCACTCTTGATTCTGCGGCCGCACAATAATGGTACCAAACTTCTTTACCTTGGGCTTTGACCTGGGGAACTTCTGCAGACGACACATTTCTGAGTGCAGCTGCACTCTTAATTCTGTGGCCGCATGATAATGGTGCGGTCCGCACTTCTTCATGGCCCTAAAATCCATCTCTCCGAACCTCATCTTCTGCGGCCGCACAATAATTGTGCGGTCCGCATTTTGCATGGGAATTCTATCATAGGCTACCTCATGTTCTGCGGTCGCACTCAATACTGTGCGGTCCGCATTTTGCCCTTTTAGCCTTATTTTGGTCCTTGTCCAAAATTGCTCCTTCTTGAGTTGATTTTCATCTCTTTAGCTCATATTCCAACACTCCGGCAAGAAAGCACATTTTATTAATTTTTGGGAATATCTTTAAGCAATTTTGAGTTAAAACAAAAGTAAAAGAGTACAAATAAGTAGTCAAAATCTCTACTTAACAATGTGTAAGAGGAGACCTGAGCCAATAAAGTAGCTTTATTTATTTATTTATTTATTCCCTATTTGTTGGCATTTGCTAATACTATGTGTATTCAACAATAAATTATAGTTGTTTGTCTTTTTCACATCTGTAAGCCTAATTTTCTTATTATGTATTGATATGTCCATGTAGCTATGTACTAGATCGACATATGTTCTCATCATTCATATTTTCTTATTGTTCTCCACTTTTATGCAATTTTATTGGAATATTCTTTAAGTTTGTATTTTATTTAGATATTTTTTCCGAAAATATAAGTGACGGATGGATCTTGCCATCTTGCATGCTTGGTTGACCAATTCACTTGGTTACTTCTTGATAGTTGGTTTGTTCTCCAGTTGGTTCAGTACACGAATACACATGGGTTATCAGGTTTGTGCATTTATCAATTTGAAATATTATTGCATTCATACATATACTATGTTTTAACATAGATATAGTATGTATTAAAAATATTCTTCCACGATGATTACTTTCAACTTTTACATATTAAAACTATTACGGAGAACTTAGAAAATGGATTATTTTTAAGGTCATGGAAGAGTACTCAAATATCCTCCTCCATGACTTCAAGTGGCAAAGGCTGTGAACTATTGTCTTGGTACTCTTCTTTCTATCTGTCGGGTCCTCAATATATTGTTCTCCACTTCCTTTTTGGGTATAAGTTATTTTTCTCCACGTTTATATTTATCATTATTATTACTGATGATAAGACCTAGCTCTCTCTGCATTCAGTTTCATACATCAGTTGGTGTGCTTGCTTTGGTGCTTTTAATTTATTTCATCGCTTTCAAGTTGTAGTTACAAGTTCAAAGATCAGTTATTTTCACTTTTATATTATGGAACATATGGTGACTAATACTAGCATTTATAAACTTTTCTCTTGTTTAGAAAAAGGTAGTATTCTAATGCATGAAATAACTGGTGATCGAGGAGGTTTTATACCCATACTCTGAAAGTTCTAGCTTTAATGTTGCTTATTATTTGTGATTATAATAGTTGCTTTAATTTCCATCTGATTGGATAGATAGGGTGACTTTTGATAAAATAGCATGTACTAGTATTTACACTTTCAGAATTAAGTACTTAGTAAAATTGTACTATTGTTAGATATTGAGTTCTATTTGTGAATTGAAGTATAAAAACTCTTTAGCACACTGTATTAATACCACAAGATAATTTATGTTCCATGAGTTTATCTACTAAAATTAAGGACAAATAAAACAAGAAATCAAGGATAGTTTTGCATGATTATTGTAGAGTTTATTTGGTAATTGTTTCATGGTATAACTTTGTTTGTTTTCTTGATTATAAGTCTTGAAAATTAAATATAGTGTACTACAAATGCACTTATAAAAAAGTGCAATTTATGTAAAAGCGGTGGCAAGAACAAACCAAAATTTTGAGAAAGAAAAACACATCACCTAGGTTGAGTGCCATTTCAAACATAAGGTGCTCTTACAGATAGAATAACACAAAAATGTTATTAATGTTGCTTGACTGATCAAGCATTAGAAGTTCGTTGATTAACCTCTGATTGGGAAGTTCCAGAGTAAGTACCATCTTCAGCTAACGATCTTGAAAGAAATTTTATGTTTGATTATATCTTCTCCAATATTTCATGAACTCTAAATTATTTTTGTTTGTTGATACTGGTAGAAATTGATTATTCCTCAAAGGGAGATTCAAAAGAATCCCATGACTCTGAGGTATATATTGGGTCTTGAATACTGCCAGCTTACTCAACGTATTTTGATATAGAAAATGTGTTATATTACAATTGTCCTAAAGAGTTTGTACTTGAATTAAACCATTTACTTTGTTTTCTTTGGATATTTCGCTTATGGAACTTCAGTTTGATACTTTATGTGATAAATAGAGTAAATAAAGTATTTTATCAATATCTTGAAACATAGAAGAAACTTTCTAATTAAGGTCTTGAAGAAAATGAAAAAAGTAAAGTGGATCACTTTTTTATATTTCCCTTTCCGTGATGAGTAATCAAAAAGTTTTATTATTGACAAAGTCCACACTAAGATAATGTTGAGATATAAAAGAAATACCAATATCAGTCCATAGTTATTCTTGGAGTGATTGACAAAAAATGTATCAATGTATTTACTTCATATCCATTTATGTTCTTTATAACTAATGGACTTTTTGTGTCATTTAATAGTCATATGATATTAATATATTTTTTTCTTAATTGAGAGCAAGTAAAATGTATTGACCAACATTTCTCGACATCATTTACATTTTATATAGTTGTCCGTAGTAGCTTATCGAAGAAAACATAAGGCTTAGATTTTTTTTCGATTTTTCGTTAATTGTTTAGTGATTAACTTAAGGATAGGAAGATCCTATACTGTTTTGATAAAAGATTATATTTCATATGCATTTTTAGATTGTAATAACAGTTACTTGGCCTTTACTTACTTTGTTAATTCTTCTCTAAAGGTCCATAGCTCGACTCTTAGGTATAACACTCTGGAGTAATTTGTTTGTGGAGATCGCACACATCTCTTTATGTCATGATATCTTCTAGTTTTTGCTATGGGACTTTTTGTGATGACCCAAAAGGTCATCTCATATTTTAGAATCCAATACAGGGTTTCGAGGACTTCAAGACCTCATTTTCCTTCTTCTAGATTTGTGTGCGCAGTCCAGACGCACTTCTGTAAAGCCTATATGTGAAAAATTGAGAAAATACTAAATTTTGCCTTTTAAAATTGAATTAAGTTGACTTTGGTCAATATTTTGGGTAAACAGACCCAGACCCATAATTTGACAGTCCCGGAAGGTCCGTAGAAAAATATGAGAATTGGACGTATGTCCGAAATTGAATTCCGAAGTCCCTAGCCCGAGAAATAAATTTTTGAAGAAAATTGTTTAGCTGAAAAATATAAGAAGTTTGGAAAATTGAATAATGTTTGAATATGATGGTATCGGCAATGTATGTTGGTTCCGGAGTCCGGTACAGGTCTAAAATAATGTTTAAGTCTAATCTGTAAAATTTGGTAGGAAACGGACTTGATTTGATATAAATTGGACCCTCGGTTGTGAAAATAGTAACTTTAAGTGTTCTTGAGAATTTTATTAATTTTGAGGCTAAATTCATAATTGTTGATGTTATGTTGATGATTTGACAACACGAGCAAGTACGTATAATATTTTTGGACTTGCGTGCATGTTTGGTTCGGAGCCCCGAGGGTTCGGGTGAGTTTTGGATAGACCGTGGATTATTTTGAACTTAGGAAAAATTGCAGGTGAGTTGCAGGTCTGCAGGCTTCACAAATGCGAGCTCACATTTGCGATGACTGAGCAGGGAGGGGACCTTCGCATTTGCGAAGCTCTATGTCGCAAAAACGACTCCAGCAGTAATCGCAATTGCGAACGATGGTTCGCATTTGCGAAGTAAGCAGGCCAGGGCAACCTTCGCAATTGCGAAGCCTTGGCCGCATTTGCGAGTTCGCATTTGCAAACCTGGCATCGCAAATGCGATAACTGTGCCAGGGTAAATTCTAGCTTAGACGGGATTTTCTTCGTTTTATAAACTCTTTCAAACCCTAAGCTCTCTTGGGCGATTTTTCAAAGAAAGGTTCTTCCCCAAATCATAGGTAAACAACTTTTAACTCATTTCTTTCAATCTACTTCATCATTTTACAAGATTTCATCACAAAATTTAGGGATTTTCATGGGAATTTGGGTGTTTTTGGGTGAAATTTGGGAATTTAGACCTCAATTGAGGCTGGATTCCAAAACCAATTACATATCCGGGCTCGGGGGTAAATGTGTAATCGGGTTTTGATCTAAACTTCGGATTTTAACCAAGTGGGCCCGGGGTCGATTTTTGGGGAAAGCGTTGGGAAAACTATAATTAAGCATTGGGTGTGAGTTCTTTAACATTTATTGATGTTAATAAACTAATTATGACTAGATACAAGTGAATTGGAGGTGAATTCTAGAGGGAAAGTGATAATTGAGGCTTGATTTGTGGCCGTGGAATCGAGGTAAATGTTTGGTCTAACCTTAGCTTGAGGGAATAGGTGTTGTGCCTTAATTGCTATGTGCTAGTGTTGTGTACGACGTATAGGTGTGGTGACGAGTATCTATACGTTGGTGTCAAGCATGCCCGTGAGTCTTAAATTGTGTTCGTTGTGATTGTTCTTAAGTACTATTAATGCCTAAATTGGTTATTTTCCATGTTGAGTATAAGACTTATGATCATTTTCTTGGTATTTGTCCATTGTTGAGTATTAACTCCAATTGAGGTTCATTTTGTGAAGTTAATTGTTGGAATAAGATTGGTTATAGTTGATTCCCTTGCCCGAACGTATTTATTATTGATATTGTTGATTCCCTTGCCGGGATGTATTTATTCTTATTTATTGATTCCCTTGTCAGGATGTTGTTGTTAACACTGTTTGGGTGAGGAAGAGTGATAAAGCACGAAGGGTGATGTCGTGCACATTCATACTTTTGCATTTGGTGAGGAAAGAGTGATAAATCACGAAGGGTGATGCCGTGCACATTTACATTGATGTTGATGCATATGGCGAGGAAGAGAGATAAAGCACGAAGAGTGATGCCGTGCACATTTCTAATATTCATATGGTGAGGAAGAGCGATAAAGCACGAAGGGTGATGCCGTGCACATTTTCTTTATTGATTGCATAGTGAGGATTTAGAGTAAAAGCACAAAGGGTGATGCCGTGCATTCATTGCCTACTTGTTGTGATTTCATGTTGCTATTTTTTCAAGCGCCTTAATTGTTTCATTCCGTTATTTCCGTATTTTCTATGTTGTTATCCCCTATAGCATGTTGCCTCTTCCCGTTAATCTCTATTTAGCTTCTATTACTGTTTTTCTATTAAATATTGTTTAACTGCAGACTATGTTGTTTGTTATCACTTAGCCTTGTCACTACTTCGTCGTGGTTAGGCTCGACACTTACTCAGTACATGGGGTCGATTGTACTGATACTACACTCTGCACTCTTTTGTGCAGATTTCGGTATTGGAGCATATGGACCATAGTTAGAGGTTGCTGCCTTCAGTCCAACGGAGACCCGAGGTAGTCCTGCAGGCGTCCGCTAGCCTTGGCGTCCCCTTTCTATCTTGTTTCTTTCTGTTCTTATCAATTTCAGAGACAGACATGTATTTTCTTTGTTCAAACCCCTATTTATAGTATTCGTAGATAGTCCATGAGATTGTGACACTAGTTCTGGGTGGATTATTGTTATGGATTTCGTATTGGTATTAGTTAAACTGTTAAATTCTGTTCTTCCGCATTTCTAATTCCACTGTTTACTTGGATTAACTTGATAAATTGTTAAAGATAAAGGTAAAAAAATAATATTCAATAACGTTAGCTTGCCTAGCGGGTTCAATGTTAGGCGCCATCACGGTCCTGACGGTGGGTAATTCGGGTCGTGACAAGTTCGTATTAGAGCTCTAGGTTGCTTAGGTCTCGCAACTCACAGACAAGTTTAGTATTGTCTGAAGGATCGGTACGGAGACGTTTGTGCTTATCCCCTAGAGGCTACAGAGTTAGGAACAATTTCACTTCTATTCATCTCTGTCGTGCGGTTTGGTTTCTCAATGCTAATTGAACTTCTACTATGTTTTTTCGCAGATGGTGAGAACACGTACCGCTTCAGCAGCCGATCAACAGTGTGAGCCCCCAACAACAGCTCCTACGAGGGGCAGAGGACGAGGCCGAGGCCATGCTAGGGGCCGAGGTAGGGGCGGAGCTCATCCCAGAGCAACAACACCAGCGGCGGAGCCTCAGGTAGAGTTTGATGATGAGGTTCCCGCCCAGATAGTTCCAACGGGCCTAGCTTAGGTCCCAGAGGGGTTCATTGCTACCCCGATACTCCATGATGCTCTGGTCTGTCTAGTGGGCCTTATGGAGAGTGTCACTCAAGCAGGCTTACTTCCTGTAGCACCAGCCATCTCTCAGGTTGGGGGAGGATCACAGACTCTCACTACCCACACTCCGGAGCAGATGGCTCCCCAATTTCAAACTCCAGCAGCTCAGCAGTGGGAGTAGTTCAGCCGGGTGTAGTAGCTTAGACCGATAATGGAGTAGCTATGTCTGCCGATGCTTTGTAGAGGTTGGACAGGTTCACCAAGCTCTTCACTACTACCTATGGCGGTACATCATCAGAGGATACCCAGGATTACTTAGACAACTGTCATGAGATTCTTCGGAATATGGGGATAGTGGAGAACAATGGGGTCGACTTTGCTGCTTTCCGTCTGTAAGGTTCCGCCAAGAAATGGTGGAGAGATTATTGTTTGGCCAGACCAACTGGATCACCAGCTCTCACTTGGGACCAGTTCTCGCAGCTATTTCTCGAGAAGTTTCTTCCCGTCACTCAAAGAGAGGAGTACCGCAGGCGGTTCGAGTATCTGCAGCAGGGTTCTATGACTGTCAGCCAGTACGAGACGAGGTTTATTGATTTGGCTCATCATGCTCTTCTGATACTCCCCACAGAGAGAGAGGGTGAAGAGGTTTATTGAGGGACTCGCTCAGCCTATTAGATTGCACATGGCTAAGGAGACAGGTAGAGAGATTTCTTTCCAAGATGCGGCCAATGTGGCCAAGTGGGTTGAGATGGTTCTAGCTCAGGGGAGCGGTCAGGGGTCTGACAAGAGGCCTTGCTATTCTGGCAAATTCAGTGGTGCCTCCTCTTGAGGCAGGGATTCATTTGGTAGAGTCCATCATCCCATGCCATTTCTGTCAGCTCTTCAGGCTTCTCACGATGCTCCAAGTGGCCATGGTTCTCAAATGCAGTATTCTGATCAGTTGCCCTATAGTGCACCACCAGCTCCTATCAGTGCACCTTTGCTCCAGAGTTTTCAGGGTAGTTATTCAGGTCATCAGGGTCAGTTTTAGGGTCAGCAGCTGAAGTCTTGCTATACCTGTGATGATACGAGGCACATTGCTAGGTTTTGCCCTCGAGCCTCGAGCAGTTCTCAACACAAGGGTTCTCGTGCTATAGTTCCAGCATGGGGTGTTCCACCACCTGCTCATCCAGCTAGAGGTAGGGGCCGAGGTGTTAGAGGTGGAGGTCAGGCCATTAGAGGTGGAGGCTAGGTAGCTAGAGGTGGAGGCCAGCCAGCAGGAGGCCATCCTGGGGATGTAGTTCAGAGTGGTGGGGCCCAGCCCCGATGTTTTGCTATTCTAGCCATACCTAAAGCTGAGGCCTCCAATGCGGTTATCACAGGTACGATTTCAGCTTGCAGTAGAGATGCCCCAGTTCTATTTGATCCTGGGTCCACATATTCTTATATATCATCTTATTTTGCCCCTTATCTGGTTGTGCCTCGTGATTCTTTGAGTGCTCCTGTATATGTGTCTACACCAGTGGGTGATTCTATTGTGGTAGATCATATTTATCGTGTTTGCGTGGTCGTTATTGGGGGTCTTAAGACCCGTGCAGATCTCCTACTTCTCGACATGGTGGATTTCGATGTCATTTTGGGGATGGATTGGTTATCCCCTTATCATGCTATATTGAACTGTCATTCTAAGACCGTGACTTTAGCATTGCAGGGGTTGCTTCGTTTGGAGTGGAGATGGACTCCTGGGCATTCTACTAATAGGGTTATCTCATATATGAAGGCTCAGCGTATGGTTGATAAGGGATGTTTGGCCTATTTGGCGTATGTTTGTAATTCTGGTGCTAAGGTCCCTTCTATGGATTTTGTGCCCGATGTTCGTGAATTTCCAGAGGTATTTCCTTCAGACCTGCCGGGTATGCCACCCGATAGGGATATTGACTTTTGCATTGACTTGGATCTGAGCATTTAGCCTATTTCTATTCTGCCATATCGTATGGCCCTGCCAGAGTTGAAAGAATTAAAAAAACAGTTGCAAGACTTGCTAGATAAAGGCTTTATTAGACCGAGTGTCTTGCATTGGGGTGCACCGGTGTTATTTGTTAAGAAGAAGGATGGATCGATAAAGATGTGCACAGATTATCGGCAGTTGAACAAAGTCACCATCAAGAACAAGTATCCCTTGCCGAGGATTGATGATTTTTTGATCAGCTTCAGGATGCCAAGGTATTTTCAAAGATTGATTTGAGATCTGGCTACCATCAGTTGAGGATCAGGGCATCTGATGTCCCTAAGACATCTTTCCTCACTCGGTACGGGCATTATGAATTCTTAGTGATGTCGTTCGGGTTGACCAATGCCCCAACATCTTTCATGGATTTGATGAACCGAGTGTTCAAGCCTTATTTGAATTCCTTCGTGATTATCTTCATTGATGATATTTTGATCTATTCCCGCAGCCGGGAGGAGCATGAGCAGCATCTTCGAGTCGTTCTTCAGACTTTGAGGAATAGTCAGTTATATGCTAAGTTTTCAAAATGTGAGTTTTGGTTGAGTCTAGTAGCATTCCTGGGTCACGTTGTATCAGCATAGGGTATTCAGGTGGATCCTAATAAGATTGTGGTAGTCAAGGACTGGCCTAGACCCACATCAGCTACAGAGATCAGGAGTTTCTTGGGCTTGGTAGTTTATTACCATCGGTTTGTGGAGGGGTTTTCATCTATTGCAGCCCCGATGACCTAGTTGACCCAGAAGGGTGCCTAGTTCAGGTGGTCGGACGAGTGTGAGGCGAGCTTTCAGAAGCTCAAGATAGCTTTGACTACGGTGCTGGTGTTGGTTTTGCCCACAGGTTCAGGGCCATATATAGTATATTATGATGCATATCGTATTGGGATTGGTGCGGTGTTGATGCAGAATGGCAAGGTTATTGCATATGCTTCGCGACAGTTGAAGATTCACGAGAAGAATTATCTAGTTCATGATTTAAAGCTAGCAGCCATTGTTCACGCGATGAAGATTTGGAGGCATTATTTATATGGCATGTCATGTGAGGTGTTCACGGATCACAAGGGTTTGCAATACTTATTCAAGTAGAAGGAGCTAATTTGAGGCAGAGGAGGTGGTTGAAGCTGTTTAAAGACTATGATATCACCATCTTGTATCATCCGGGGAAGTCCAATATGGTGGCCGATGCTTTGAGTAGAAAGTCAGCCAGTATGGGCAGCCTTGCATATATTCCGATCGGTGAGAGGCCGCTCGCTTTGGAAGATCAGGCCTTAGCCAATCAGTTTGTGAGGTTGGATGTTTCTGAGCCCAGCCATGTTCTAGCTTGCACAATCGCTCGTTCTTCATTACTTGAGCGTATCCGAGATCGGTAGTATGATGATCCTCATTTTCTTGTCCTTAGAGACACAGTGCAGCTCAGAGGTGCCAAACAGGTTACAATCGGAGATAATGGAGTTTTGAGGATGCAGGGTCATGTTTGTATGCCTAATGCAGATGGACATCGCGAGTTGATTCTAGAGGAGGCCCATAGTTCCCGGTATTCTATTCATCTGGGCACTGCTAATATGTATCAGGACTTGCGACAACATTATTGGTGGAGGAGGATGAAGAAGGATATTGTTGCGTACGTAGCTCGGTGTTTGAATTGTCAGGAGGTGAAGTACGAGCATTATAGACCTGGTGGTTTGTTTCAGAAGATTGATATTCCTGAGTGGAAGTGGGAGCGTGTCACTATGGACTTCATTGTTGGACTCCCACAGTCTTAGAGTAAGTTCGATGCAGTGCGGGTTATTGTGGATAGGCTGACCAAGTCAGCACATTTAATTCTTGTAGAGGTTTCCTATTCTTCTGAGCAGTTGGCAAAGATTTATATCCGGGAGATCGTTCGCCTTCACGGTGTGCTCATGTCTATCATTTTTGATCGGGGTACGCAGTTTACCTCACATTTTTGGAGACTAGTTCAGCGTGAGTTGGGCACATGGGTCGAGTTGAGTATAACATTTCATCCTCAGATGGGCGGACAGTCCGAGCGTACTATTCAGATTTTGGAGGCTATGCTCCGAGCATGTGTTGTTGACTTTGGAGGTTCTTGGGATCAGTTCTTGCCATTAGCAGAGTTCGCCTACAACAACAACGACCAGTTGAGCAATAAAATGGCTCCCTGTGAGGCATTATATAGTAGGCAGTGTTGGTCGCCGGTTGGGTGGTTTGAGCCGGGAGAGGCTCAGTTGTTGGGTATAGATTTAGTTCAGGATGCCTTGGACAAGGTTAAGATCATTCAGGATAGGCTTCGTACAGCTCAGTCCAGGCAGAAGAGTTATGCAGACCGTAAGGTTCGTGATGTGGCATTCATGGTCGGAGAGCGAGTGTTGCTTCGGGTGTCGCCCATGAAGGGCGTGATGAGATTTGGGAAGAAGGGAAAGCTAAGCCCTAGGTTCATTGGTCCTTTTAAGATTCTTGATCGAGTGGGAGAGGTGGATTACAGACTTGCATTGCCGCCGAGTTTATCAGCTGCACATCCAGTGTTTCATGTGTCCATGCATCAGAGGTATCACGGCGATCCATCCCACGTGTTAGACTTCAGCACTGACCAGTTGGACAAGGACTTGACCTATGAGGAAGAGCCGGTAGCCATTCTAGACCGGCGGGTTCGTTAGTTGAGATCGAAGAAATTTCCTTCAATTCGTGTACACTGGAGAGGTCAGCCTGTTGAGGCTGCGACCTGGGAGTCCGAGTCCGATATACAGAGCCGTTATCCTTATCTTTTCCCCAACTTAGGTACTTTTCTATATTCGTTCGAGGACGAACGGTTATTTTGGAGGTGGAGAATGTGATGACCCAAAAGGTCATCTTGTGTTTTAGAACCCAATCCGGGGTTCCAAGGCCTTCAAGACCTCATTTTCCTTCTCCTTGATTTGTGTGCATAGTCTGGCGCGCTTCCAGAAAGCCTATATGTGAAAAACTGAGAAAATGCTAAATTTTGCCTTTAAAATTAGATTAAGTTGACTTCGGTCAACATTTTGGGTAAACGGACCCGAACCTGTGATTTGACGGTCCCGAAAGGTCCGTAAAAAAATATGGGACTTGGGTCTATGCTTGGAATTGAATTCCGAGGTCCTAGCCCGAGAAATGAATTTTTGAAGAAAATTGTTTAGCTAAAAAATATAAGAAGTTTGGAAAATTGAATACTGTCTGAATATGATGGTTTCTGGCCCATATGTTGGTTCCGGAGCCCGGTATAGGTCTAAAATAATGTTTAAGTCGAATATGTGAAATTTGGTAGGAATTGCACTTAATTTGATATAAATTGGACCCTCGGTTGTGAAAATAGTAACTTTAGGTGTTCTTGAGAATTTCATTGATTTTGAGGCTAAATTCATAGTTGTTGATGTTATTTTGATGATTTGACCGCACAAGCAAGTCCGTATGATATTTTTGGACTTGCGTGCATATTTGGTTCTAAGTCCTGAGGGCTCGGGGTGAGTTTTGGATAGGTCGCTGAGTGTTTTGAACTTAGGAAAAATTGCAAGTGAGTTGCAAGTCTGCAGGCTTTGCAATTGCGAAGCCTGGCTCGCAAATGCGAGCTCACATTTGCGAATAACCATCTCATTTGCGATGACTGGGCAGGGAGGGGACCTTCGCATTTGCGAAGCTCTATGTCGCAAAAGCGATTCCAGCAGTAATCATAATTGCGAACGATGGTTCAAATTTGCGAAGTAAGAAGGCAAGGCCAACCTTCACAATTGCGAAGCCTTGGCCACATTTGCGAACCTGGCATCCCAAATGAGATAAACTGCGCCTGGGTAATGTCGCGCCCACTTTTTTCCATCCGCGGAGAGAGGTCCGGGTTTTGACATTCCTTGGGGTATAATAACTCATTTCCTTTTGGGAATTGGGTATTTGAAGAGTCGCCACCTAACGGATGAAGGTGCGTTAGGGCACCTAGAGTAATTAACTCTTGGATTGGTTTGCATTACCAGAGATTAGGGTAAGGGCTCGAAATGACCTCGAGAGGAAGGTGTAAGGCACCCCTTTTGGTCCACAACTGTGGGGCCTGGCCGAACTTATATTTACGAATTAGTCCAAATAAACACTTGCAGAAAATAATTACAAATAAGGCATGTTTGTATGACTCAAATAATATGACAAAGGTTTTGGATAAGTTGTATTTATAAAACAAAGTTTAAACAAAAGGAATTTTGAAAAGGAGGAGTCCTAGGTTGATTAGCCTATAGGATCACCCCACACAATGTCCGGTAAACAATCCTCAATGAGGGGCTACACGTGAAATTAGCACGTAGTCATCATATCCCATATCTACCCTTCCCATCCCCTTAGTGGTCATTCAAAGCGAGTGTTGGTCAACGATCTCTATTGCGTGCTGTTACACGTCACTTCTTAATGGTCCCAGAGGGATTTAGGACCTCTACCTATAGGTGGTTCTAGACAGACCCATAAGCTTTTAAAGGTGAAAATACTAAGGTGACAGGCAAGAACAATTAGGAATCTTAGCAAACAAGAACAAAAGGGAGCAATTAGAGGCTCAAAGTTTCCTCCTCAAATAAGGCACATGAACAACACGACTCAAACACAAGCAAGGGCCTTTTGTTAAACAGTATCCTAAGGCATGATGTCTAAGTGAATATACAGAAACCATGCAGTTTATTTTATAAACTCAGAAGTAATGATCCTATCAGTGGCCTACTGATTTTAAAGCTTGCTTAAACCAGAACAACATTAAGTCATAGAAACAGTTTCAGAATTGTAAGTTTTGAAAATGCCCTACGGGCTTGCCTATACGCGAAACAGTGATGATTACATTTTATAGAGTGAAACAAGGAAGGTTTAAAACGGACTCTTTAATCCATATAGACATGCTATCTAGTAACAAATTAAGGCAGTTTTAAAACAACTCATTTTAGGGAAATATAAACCACTTAATTAAACCAATTTAGAAGTGAACTAAAATGTGAACTGGGTTGATTTATTTAAACAAAACTTAGGTGAGATCTATAGGCAGAATTTTTGATGTTATTCCCTATAGGCATAATATCTACTTGTTTAATACTGATTTTATAGACTTGCAAGCATTATGACACATGGAAACATACATAAACACTTGTTATAACAGAAGCTGAATTTGGATTATATCCTATAGGCATGGTATCTACTTGTGAAACTGATTAAGACTTATTAAACATGATTTCTATCATGGAATCAATTGAGACATATAGGCATGATTTCTAACATAACAAGATACAAAAAATTCATATAGGCATGATTTCTACTTATAAAGAAAAACACAGCAAATTGTAAAGTCCTATAGGCATGGTTCCTACCCGTATTACCCACAAACATGTAGTTACCCACCCTTTTCACTAATTACCCCAATATTTGTGTATAAATTATTACAGACCATATGAATGAATTACATAAGTAAATAAGAAAATAAGAAGTTATTCTATAGGGAGCATACAGATAGGCCTAGACTTCCAAAGCCTCCAATAGCCTCAAATGCCTCAATTCCATAGACAATGTCATAGTCTAGGTGCATCAAAGTCCCTAAGGATCTCAAGGATCCCGGGCAGTGCTTACACCTAGACTTGGTAGCCATTATTGAATAAGTGCAGTGTGGAAGGGCCAGCCTCGGTATGCCAGAGTTCAGAGGGTTCTCACGAGGATGCCAAGGCAGTACACATACTGGAGGGGGTAGAACCTATTGACTTAGGAGTATAGTGGGAGTTCTTGACATAGTTTTAAAGGCTTCAGTAGGGAAAACAATATCAAAAGGAAGTTTGTTTGAAATAATTTAGTAAAACAACAGAGACAATTTGAAAACAGCAGTCCAAACACAACACCCTTAAGACAGGTTCATACACAACCAGGGGTCATAGAACCAAAGCAGGTTCAGTAGTGACAAACAGGTGGTCAAGGGATATGGGGATACATAGAACATATGATTGTAAACACATAACTAGCAAAGATCTTAGGAATTGGTATAGACATGCTCAGACACAACTGACCAGACATAGTCACAAAACCAGACATAAATAACAAACATACATATAGGGGTGATAGGGATTAGGGGATATATAGAGTGATGGTAAGCACATAACATGCAGAGGTTATGGGTACAGACATGCTCAGAAACAATTGATCAGACATAGAGGGGGTAACATGTTTATACTGATTCTAAGGAAGGGGAGTTCATAACATGCTAATCATGTAAGCATATTAACTGCAGGTTTTACAGTAAAACCATAGATAAAAACAAATTAGAAACAGGATGAATTGAAGCAATAAAAGAACCATATTATTGTTGGAACTTGAATTGAAACTAGAACATACCAGTAGAGAAGGCAGTAAACAAAGTGAAGGAGCAAGAGAACACAATAGTTAGCCTTGGCTTGCAGCCGGCTAACTCAGAATAGTAACAAGTCGCACAAAAGAGAGAGGCCAGAAAGTTTAAGTGTGAGAGAGACAGCTTTTGAACTAAAGTGTTCGTGTCTTTGTGCTAATAAGGGAGTGTGTATATATAGTTTGAAAGTAGGTAGCAAATAAGGTAAAAATCAAAGTTCATCAGTAATTATGGGGACTCAAAATCAATCAGTCACGAAATCAAGGTAAGTACTCCCTTTAATTGAGAAGTCAACTTCAAACGGTAATAAATATGTGACAAATAAGGAAGGAAATCGTATAAGGCTGAGCATAACAAATAAGTAAATATTTTTTGCATAGTACGAGTATACAACATGTAATAGAGGTTAGGCTCAACATACTTCAATCAAGGAAAAGACGTAAGAAATCAATTAATAGCATAATTGACTATAGAATAAGGTCAAAAAATATTTTACAAGGTTAAAAATCAGTAGAGATATCATGCGAGATCAGTGAAAGATCAATCACAACGACTCAAGGATTCAAAAGTAGAAAATAGCACTGATTTAGCACAACTTTATAAGGACAAGCACATAGTAAGCAAAAACCAGAACTCTAAGAGGCCGAGTAGGACAAACATCATATATAAATTAGGGGTTCATGTATAGCATAGTCTGAATTAGTAGAATAAGCGTGATATAGGTAGGACAAGTGAAGAATTAGAAACATTGGCGAACAAAATAGGGTAAAATCATACAATAGGTAGGGATAACCATAATTAGGAACCTTAACAAGCAATCATAGGGTAAAATCACAGAATCACAGAAACATATAGATTAACTGAACACGTTATCAAAACAAAACTCAGAAACCCAAGATTATAACTATGAAATTGGGGTTTTCAACATAGGCAAGTTGAAAAGGTAGTAAAATCATAGAATCAGTCGAAATATGCAAGAGATAGAAGTTTAAACATAAAGAATCGGTTTAAACAAGGTTTTAGAAGAAGTTCCGAAAACCCTAATTTTAGAAGAAGGTGAAAATACTTTGAAATCGATGATTCTTGTAAAGAGTTACAGAGATAGTGTAAAACATCAAAGAAATAGACTCAAATCGTTTAAAAATCGTACAGATCTAGGAGATGTAAGCAAAAATTAGGGTTTTAGAAGAAACCTAAGTAGAGATGAAAGAACCTCTCTAAAATCTCAAGAATCGTAACAAGTACAACATAATTTTGCTTGAAATCATATTAAAGTAGCCAAGAACAGACCAGATGGAAAACCCTAGATGCAAGTCAGTGTAGCCCAGGGCCCTTGAAGGCCTCAGAAAAGGAGAACATGGCAATAGAGGAGCCATTTGAGGCTTAGGAGTTGAAGGGAGATTACCGGAGAAGACCAGAGAAGGGAGTCGGCGGTTGAAGGAGCTAGGGTTCAGTTGAGGGGTTGAGAGAGGAGATGAGATGAGAGAATACAGAGACGACAGATTTGGGAAATGAGATAGGGTTAGGGGGTCGTTGGAATTAAAAATGGTAAGAATTGATGAGGGCCGTTGATCTTTTAGATCAACGACCAGGATTTGACAGGTCTTGGGTCGGGTAGGTGGGTTCAGGGTTTAGGTCAGGTGTTTTTAATCTGAAATTAGGCTGGGATTGGGTTTAAATTGGGCTACAATTGAAATGTAAATCTACTTTATTTTAAATAGCTAATTTTCCCTATATAATTTATAATAAATGATAAATAATTTTTGAAAAACAATTTTGTGTACAAAAATGATTTAAAATAGATATTTAATATTTTAAAAATATAGGAGATCAATTTCAGCATATAAATGTAATTATATATTAATGAGGCTACTATTGCAATTATATGCAATTTAGCTTTAAAAATACAAAAATGCAATTATAAAAATACATAAAAAATATTTTAACCATATTTTGGCATAAATATAGAAATTAAATAACTAAATTACCACAACAATAATTTGAGGGAAAATTATTGGAGATTTTATGAATAAAGGGGAAGGAAATAAATCAATTTAAATCCTTGAAATTATGAGAAAAATTATAAAAACCTAGTGCATGCTTATATATGCACATAAATGCTATTTTAAGGTATTTATGCATATAAAAAATATAGGAAAAATTGGGTATCAACAGGTAAATTCTAACTTAGACAGAATTTTCTTCATTTTTCAAACTCTTACAAACCCTAAGCTCTCTTGGGCTATTTTTCGAAGAAAGGTTCTTCCCCAAATCATAGGTAAACAACTTTTAACTCATTTCTTTCAATCTACTTCATCATTTTACAAGATTTCATCACAAAATCTAGGGATTTTTATGGAAATTTGGGTGTTTTGGGTGAAATTTGGGAATTTTGAAATTTGGGGATTTAGACTTCAATTGAGGTTGGATTCCAAAACCAATTGCATGTCCGGGCTCGGGGGTGAATGGGTAATCGGGTTTTGGTCCGAATTTCGAGTTTTAACCAAGCGGACCCGGGATCGATTTTTGGGGAAAGTGTTGGGAAAACTATAATTAAGCATTGGGTGTGAGTTCTTTAGCATTTATTGATGTTAATAAACTAATTATGACTAGATACAAGTGAATTGGAGGTGAATTCTAGAGGGAAAGAAATAGTTGAGGCTTGATTTGTGGTCGTGGAATCGAGGTAAGTGTTTGGTCTAACCTTAGCTTGAGGGAATATGTGTTGTGCCTTAATTGCTATGTACTAATGTTGTGTACGACATATAGGTGTAGTGACGAGTATCTATATATTGGTGTCAAGCATGCCCGTGAGTCTTAAATTATGTTTGTTGTGATCGTTCTTAAGTACTATTAATGCCTAAATTGGTGATTTTCCATGTTGAGTAAGACCTATGATCATTTTCTTGGTATTTGTCCATTGTTGAGTATTGACTCCAATTGAGGTTCATTTTGTGAAGTTAATTGTTGGAACAAGATTGGTTATAGCCGATTCCCTTGCCGGGACGTATTTATTGTTGATATTTTTGATTCCCTTGCCAGGATGTATTTATTCTTTTTGATTGATTCCCTTGTCAGGATGTTGTTGTTACCACTATTTGGGTGAGGAAAGAGTGATAAAGCACGAAGGGTGATGCCGTTTGCATTTACATTGATATTGATGCATATGGTGAGGAAGAGAGATAAAGCACGAAGGGTGATGCCGTGCACATTTCTAATATTCATATGGTGAGGAAGAGCGATAAAGCACGAAGGGTAATGCCGTGCACATTTTCTTTATTGATTGCATAGTGAGGATTTAGAGTAAAATCACGAAGGGTGATATCGTGCATGCATTGCCTACTTGTTGTGATTTCATGTTGCTATTGGTTCAAGCGCCTTAATTGTTTCATTCCATTATTTCCGTGTTGTAATGATCCGACCAGTCGTTTTGAGCTTTTGCACTTTGATCGCCGGATTTCGGGTAGGACTAGCCCCGTGTGATATATTATGACTTGTGAAAATCGTTGGTTTGGGTTTTCAGGGAAATCGGAATGAATATGGAAGAACAATTCTCAGTTTGTAGCTTGAAATTTGAAAGGTTTGACCAAGATTTTACTTGTTTGTATATGATCTCGGATCGTAAACTTTATGATTTGGTTAGCTCCGTTGGCTGATTTGGGACTTAGGAGCATGATAGGAATGCATTTTGGAAGTCCGTGGAAGGTTTAGGCTTGAATTGGCGAAATTGAGATTTCGGCGTTTTCCGGTTGATAGGCGAGATTTTGATATAGAGGTCGGAATGGAATTCCGAGAGTGACAGTAGCTTCGTTGTGTCATTTGGGATGTGTGTGCAAAATTTAAGGTCATTCGAACGAGATTTGATAGACTTTTTGATCGAAAGCATAATTTAAGAGTTCTTGGAGTTCTTAGGCTTGAATCCTATGTTAAATTGGTGATTTGATGTTGTTGTGAGCGTTCCGAAGTGTTTAACAAGTTTGAACGATGTCATGGGATTTGTTGGTACAATTGGTTTGAAGTTCCGGGAGTTCCGGGTAGGTTCCGGGATGTTTTAGGCCGAAAATCATAGCTGTAGCAAGTCCAGAAGGGTTGCAGGCCCGGAACCCACCCATGCGGTCCGCACAAAAACAAGTGCGGCTGTGGTATGTGCTATGCGGACCACACAAAATAAAGTGCGGCCGCGGTAAGTGCTATGCGGACCACACAAAATGCAGTGCGACCGCGGTGGGGGACATTTTACTGGTCCTACTTCGGAAGCTCATAACTTTTTATCTACAACGAATTTTGAGATGATTCAAAAACGAAAGTTGTATCCCTTCGTGTCGAAAATTATGGCCAAAATACTAAAGCCTATCACTGTAGAGGAAATCATGTGCGGCCGCGGTCGTTTTTGTGTGGACCGCACTGGTTTTGTGCGGACCGCGGTCAATTTTATGCAGTCTGCGGAGGTGGAAATCTGTGGGGTACTCTATAAATACGAGGTTTTGGGTTTTATTTGATATTTTGACTTAGAGAGCTCGGAGTTTGGCGATTTTTCGAAGGTTTTTCAAGAAATTCATCGGGGTAAGTGATTCTAACTCAGATTTGGCTAGAGTACATGAATCCATCATTGAATTCATCATTTAATTCGTGATTTGGGATAGAATTTGGAAAGAAAATTGTGAAATCTTTCATAAATGTAAAATGATGAATTGAAGGACCAAATGGTATTGGAATTGGATAATTTTTGTATGGTTAGACTCGTGAGGGTATAAGGATTCTAGTTTTTTGAATTTTGTCAAATTCCGAGATGTGGGCTCGGGGGTCAAGTTTGACCAATTTCTAAAATTTTGTGGTAATTCGATTGTTTCGCTTGGGCTTTGTTCCCTTAGCATATTGTGACATATTCGTTCTGATTTTGGATAGATTCGACACGCATGGAGGCCAATTCGAGGGGCAAAGGCGTCGCGAACTAGAGAATTAGCCGGTTCGAGGTGAGTAATGATTGTAAATGATGCTCTAAAGGTTTGAAACCCTGGATTGCACATCGTAATGCTATATTGAGGTGAGGCACACGCTTGTTGACGAGCGTGTGGTCGTGCACTATTGGGGATTGTGACTTGGTCCGTCCCGATTGATGATTTTACCGCGTATTTGATTGAAACTTATTTGTTATCATCATGATTTGGGTTGATTGCCATATTTTGGCTTCGTGCCAACTATTTGAACCCTTTGGGGATTTTATTTACTATTTCCTCACTGCTTTGACTTATTAATTGAACTCAGTCATGTTATTTTCCACTGTTTTATTACTCAGCCATTTTTACTCTGTTTTGAGACTTAAATGATATTCTAAATGATGTTTTGGGCTGAGAAATACTGTTTTACTAATGCCCGAGGGGCTTGTGAGTATTTTTGACTAAGTAAGGTTGAGGGCCTAGTTGTGAGGAAACACTGATACTGATTGAGGCCGATGGCCTGAGATATGTACGCCATGAGGTGGCTTGTTGATATTGTTTATGAGGCCGAGGGCCTAAGATATATACGCCATAAGGTGGCTTGACTGATATGAGACTGAGGGCCTAGATTTGATGCCACGAGATGGCTTGTTAATTGCGCTTGGGCCGTAAGGGGCCCCTCCCGAAGTCTCTACACCCCCAGTGAGCGTGGGTACCCATTGTGATGTGAGATATAGTTTGAGGGGCTGATATTGTTCTATGTGATAGCCTGAGGGGGTGATATTATTCTATGCGATAGCCCGAGGGGCTGATATTGTTCTATGTGATAGCCCGAGGGGCTGATATTGTTCTATGTGATTGCCCGAGAGGCTGGTACCATTTTATGTGATTGCCCGAGAGGCTGGTATTGTTCTGAGATATTGCCCGAGGGGCAGAGTTGTTGACATTGAGCCCGAGAGGCGAACCTTTATGTATTTATCTTTCATATTTACTTGTCATTTACCTGTTAAACCATGTTATTTGTGCCCGAGGGGCGGATTTCTGTGCTTATCTGCACTAACTGTTTTGCATTCATTACGTACTGTTGAAAAAGCCATTTTCAAAGAAGTTTAAACTGAGCTAAGATGTTTAAAGAGATTTTACAGCTTTACTGCTTTCTTACTGGTTTTTGAACTGCTTCTATATAGCATTTTGATATACTTTATGTGATTTCTTGCCTTCAGTCTTTATTTACATTTGTTACTCACTGAGTTGGAGTACTCAATTTACTCCCTACACCTTGCGTGTAAATTCTGGTATTTATACACCCGGTAGCGGGTTTTGGCTAATTGGAGGCAGGGTCATTGGAGTTTAGCAAGGTAGCTGCCGGCGTTCGCAGCATTGCTCTTCTCTCTCTTCATTTCATTAGTCTGTATTTGTACACTTCAGGCCTTCAGTTGTATTTATACCCTAGTAGATGCTCGTGACTTGTGACACCCCGGTTAAGGCTGTGTCGGGTTGTATTTTCGCTACTTATTATCATTAAATCATGTTTAGACTGCTTTTATATTGTTTAACTATTATAAAAAGCAAATTGGGTTTGATTAGCTGGCCTTGTCTTCATGAGAGACGCCATCACGATCGGGTTCGGGATTAGGGTCGAGACACGTGTTTCCTATGTTGTCCCTATAGCATGTTGCCCTTCCCGTTAATCTTTGTTTAGCTTCTATTACTGTTATTCTGTTAGATATTGTTTACCTGCAGGTTATGTTGTTTGTTATGTCCTAGCCTCATCACTACTTCACCGAGGTTAGGCTCGACACTTAGTTAATACATGGGGTCGGTTGTACTAATACTGCACTCTGCACTCTTTTGTGCAGATCTTGGTACTAGAGCATATGGACCATAGTTAGAGGTTGTTGCCTTCAGTCCAACGGAGACCCGAGGTAGTCCTGTAGACGTCCGCAGGCCTTGGCGTCCCCTTTCTATCTTGTTTCTTCCCGTTCTTATCTATTTCAGAGACAGATATGTATTTTCTTTGTTCAAACCCCTATTTATAGTATTCGTAGATAGTCCATGAGATTGTGACACCAGTTCTAGGTGGATTATTGTTATGGATTTCGTATTGGTATTTGTTAAACTGTTAAATTCTATTCTTCCACATTTCTAATTTTGCTGTTTACTTGCATTAACTTAGTAAATTGTTAAAGATAAAGGTAAAAAAATAGAATAATCAATAACGTTGGCTTGCCTAGCTGGTTCAATGTTAGGCGTCATCAAGGTCCCGACTATGGGTAATTCGGGTGGTGACACTTTTATCAATTAATGTTTTATATCTCAAAATGTTTGACTTCTTATTCTCTATTTGGAATAGGACAAGAAGTTGTTTGAAGAATACACAGTAACAGATGTTTCCAGTGATACACAAATATTTGCAATACTCTATATAGCTCTTAGTTGGACTATGTTATCTCTTTTGCTTATAGTGCAAACACTGATAGGAACTAATACATTTGGTTGATCACGTAGAATAGGATGGTGGGTAGAAAATGATGAACGAATAAGGCGTATGCTTGAGTTTGATTTTGTATGTATATTTAAATAAAGTGAAAGAAAAGGAAACTTTTGCTCAATTTTGATAAATCTAAGGAGGCAATATATGTTCTATGTTTGTCACTATTTTTAAAGGTTGGAACTATGCTTATGTGTTTGTGAAATTATATCTATTCTAAACCTTTATAGTTTTGTAGGGTCGCTATGTGAATGCAATATTACTGTCATGCGCTGCTTTCCAGACACGCCCCATGACCCCTTGGCCGCGCCCCATGGCGGCCTAGCAAGCCTCACAATGACTAGCTCCATGGTCGGCCCCGTGGTCTTGGCTGCGCCAAGTGACAAGCGCGCATTCGCCTCTGTCGCCCCACAGATGTCTCTCGCCAGCGCCCAAGGGCTGGCCAATGACAACAGCGTCGCGCGCCCTGACAATACCGTGCGCGCAGATCCTGATGCCTCACCAGCGCCCAGCTACAGGCCTATTCCAGCAGCGCCTCGCGCACAGACCCTGATGCCAAGCACCAGCGCCCAGCCTCAGGCCAACACAGCAAGTGTCGCGCGCGCCCACAGCAACGCGCACACAGACCCTGACCCGCAAGACAAAGTTGCTGCCATCAGACTTAGTTCTACCTTGTAATAAACTAAGTCCTTTTCATTGTAATTATAGGCTAGTTTACATCATTTCCATTCAGTGTGCTTCTACATCTTTATTAGGACTAGTCATGTAATGTTGGTTTATTTTTTTAAGCATTATTAAGGGGGACCGAACAATCAAACATTTTCAAGCAAGCATTTTTCTGGTGTCTCTCCCCCTCGACACCGCATCTTTGTAATCAGCATTTCAGTCATCAATAAAATCATCATCATCATTCAAAACCCAATTCTCTCTCAGCTTCCGCAATTGCTCGTGACATTGGTTTTCCCGCACGGCATTGACAATCTAGTCTAGCGTGCGGAGGGGACCTTATTGGCGGACAGCAACCGCACTGACATCAGTTGCTTAGCCTTACGTTGACCTTCCAAAGAACATCAGGAAGGCGTTGCATAACAGTTGGTATCAGAGCTTAGTCTCGATATCGGACGAGGGAACAGATTTGCCATCATCACCATTTCTGACCATGGTGAATCATGGGGAGCGTCTAGCATCCCTAGAAGAGACGGTTGACCGATTACGACCCATCATGGATATGGTGCCTGATCAAAATAACAACCTAGTGCAAAGGTTGGATGACCTGGACCGCTGAATGCGGCAGGCAGAAAATGACATTGCAAACATCAGTTGTGACTCTGACGATGACCGACAAATGGCAGCCATCGAAACTGCCAATATTCATGGAAAATTTGAGGACCTCCAACAGGAGCGTGCCGACTATTTAGCCCATCAGCAACAAGAGGCAGACAGACTAACTGCCATGCAGCAAACCATAAACGACTTGACAGGCAAGCTCAATGTTGTCAATGCTGCCCTACAGAGCCTACTTCGAGGAGGCGACAACCACATCAGGGGTGCAGCAAACCTCACCCCCATTCCACAAAAGCTTAAGATACCAGAGCCAAAGCCATACGACGAATCCCGGGATGCTAAAGAAGTGGAAAACTTCATCTTCGACATCGAACAATATTTCGATGTCGTGGGCTATTTGGAAGAATCCAAAAAGGTAGCGACTGCCGCCATGTATCTTCAGGGCGATGCCAAACTTTGGTGGCGGGTCAAATACGAAGCCATCAAGGCCGGTGAAGATACTCTCCAGACATGGGATGAATTGAAGGTAGCCATACGCTTGTAGTTCTTCCCTAAAAATGTGGAATACAATGCAAGGACAAAACTACGGGAACTCCGCCACACCAAATCAGTGCGGGAGTACGTGCGCGAATTTTCCGCACTCATGCTAAACATACGCGACATAGGGGACAAAGACAAACTCTTTGCATTCATAGAAGGTTTGAAACCTCATGCCCGTATGGAACTACAAAGACAACGGGTAGACACCCTTCCCAAGGCCATTCAAGCTGCAGAATGCCTTGGCGATTATAATTTGGGAACTCAGAACGACAGGCCCCAGCCATCTGTCTGAGGGGGATTCAACGGGAACCATCCCAGCAATGGTAGCCCAAGCAAAAGTGGGGGAGATCGGAGTGCATCCAAAACTAAGACTCCTCCCTCCAACAGCAACAGTGCTGCATCCATCAACAACAATCAGGGGAGAAAGCCTCCCTTAGAATGCCGTCATTGCGGCGGGGCACATTGGAACAATGAATGCCCAAACATAAAGGTCAATGCTCATCAGACTGTCGAGGATGAGTTAGACGCATCAGACACATCAGAAGAAGACCAGGTAGGTGCCTTCAATGCAATTGTTGGCTCTATTCCGCATGCCCTAGCGGGGACCAGTACATGTCCTCCTAAGAAAACATCATTCACAATCACCAAGAAAGGGAAGGAAAAGGTGGACGAGAGGCCTCCTAAACAAGCGAGGACCCTAATGTTCGTCGAATTGAAAGTGAACGACAAGCCCCTTCACGCATTGATAGACACGGGTGCCACCCACAACTACTTGTCGTCAACGCAAGTAGAGCACCTAGGTCTTGTTGTGCAAAAGATCAAAGGCCGCGTCAAGGCTATCAACTCATCACCCCAGACATTGGGTGGAACAACTACAAATGTCCTAGTGAAACTTGGCCCATACAAAGGAAGCATCGACCTGCGCATCGCAATCATAGTTTACTTCGACATCATAGTGAGTTTGGAGTTCATGAGGCAAACCAACACCATACCGGTACTATATGCCAACATGCTCCTAATGATGGGAGAAAACGGGGCCAAGCCCTGCACCATACCATGCTTTCCCATAAAGATGGCCGCTGAAAACATCTCGGCCATGCAGTTGGAGAAGGTAGTCAATAGACATGAACCCCTGGTTCCGGCTACCCTTCGCAGCAACAATCAGCCATCATGTCATCGGCCTCAAAAGACTGGTGATGCTCCTCGGCATGTGAAAACTTGTCAGCCATTCCATAAGGACAAGTCGGATCACTCATCATAGAAAGGACCCTCACAGCCATTACATGTCCCACAGAGACCATGGGAAAGTGTTTCCCTCAGATTCATCACGGGATTGCCCTAAGTCGGTAATCTTGCATCCATCATAGTTGTCATAGATCAGTTTTCAAACTATGCAACCTTCATAGCAGCCCCACAAAATGCATCAGCAGAAGATACAACTCGACTCTTCTTCTCGCACATTGTCAAACATTGGGGCCTGCCCAAAAACATTGTTAGTAGGCGCGACTCACACTTCACTAGCAACTTTTGGACCCATCTCTTCAGGTGCTTTGGGTCAACATTGAGTCACAACTCAGACATCCATCCACCATCGGATGGCCAGACAGACCGGTTTGATGACATGCTGGAGGAATATCTCCGCAACTTTGCAACCGGATCACAGAAGCATTGGGTGAAGCTCCTGGATGCTGCTCAACTGTGTTTCAATTCTCAAAAGAGCCATCATACAAACAAAAGCCCTTTTGAAATTGTTAACGGACAGCAACCGCTTCTCCCGCAAACGGTGAATGCATCAACCATGCCAAAATCTCCTCGAGCTGCCAACTTCTCGAGCGAATGAGAGTGCAACATGGGGATAGTGCAGAGCTATCTCGTCAAAGCCCAAGAGCGGGCAAAAATATTCACTGGACAAAATCTTTGCTTTGCCAAACATCAAACAGGGGACAAAGTAATGCAATGCATCCCAAAACGGTACTTGTTTGCAGAAAGGACCCATGACCCTCGCCTGTAACAAAACTACATCGGGCCCCTGCCCATTGAAAAACGCATTGGGAGGTCCACATACCAGGTGAAAACTCCATCCTGGTGGAAGATCCATCCAGTCTTCCATGTCAGCCGCATGAAATCATTGCATCGCTACAACAGCAAGCTCACAGAACAGAGGGGCACAGACCTCCCATCCAACAACCACCAGAAGCATCATCATCGTCATCATCATCATAAGGCTCCGAGGACGGCGCCAACTTAGGTGGGGGAAAATGTCATGGGCTGCTTTCCAGACACGCCCCATGACCCCTTGGCTGCGTCCCATGGCGGCCTAGCAAGCCTCACAATGCCTAGCGCCATGGTCGGCCCCGTGGTCTTGGTTGCGCCAAGTGACAAGCGTGCATGCGCCTCTGTCGCCCCACCGATGCCTCTCGCCAGCGCCCAAGGGCTAGCCAATGACAACAGCACCGCACGCCTTGACAATGCCGCGCGCGCAGATCCTGATGCCTCGCCAGTGCCCAGCTGCAGGCCCATTCCAGCAGCGCCTCGCGCACAGACCCTGATGCCAAGCACTAGCGCCCAGCCTTAGGCCAACACAGCAAGTGTCGCGCACGCCCACAGCAATGCGCGCGCAGACCCTGACCCGCAAGACAAAGTTGCTGCCATCAGACTTAGTTCTACCTTATAATAAACTAAGTCCTTTTCATTGTAATTATAGGCTAGTTTACATCATTTCCATTCAGTGTGCTTCTACAACTTTATTAGGACTAGTCATGTAATGTTGGTTATTTTTTTTAAGCATTATTAAGAGGGACCAAACAATCAAACATTTTCAAGCAAGCATTTTTCTGGTGTCTCTCCCCCTCGACACCGCATCTTTGTAATCAGCATTTCAGTCATCAATAAAATCATCATCATCATTCAAAACCCAATTCTCTTTCAGCTTCCGCAATTGCTCGTGACATTGGTTTTCCCTCACGGCACTGACAATCTAGTCTAGCGTGCGGAGGGAACCTCATTGGCGGACAACAACCGCACTGACATCAGTTGCCTAGCCTTAGGTTGCCCTTCCAAAGAATATCAGGAAGACGTTGCATAACATTACACATGAACAAAACGACATTAGAATTTAAAATGTTGGATCGTGCTTTGCACAGGCAATACGCATCAAGTTTACTAAGAATTGAAAAGAATTTGACAAACATATGATTTATTAAAATATTCTTATGAGAGTATTTTTTAGTAACATATGATAGTGATTTTCTTAGTCACCGAACAATTAATTTTTTGTTGATGTATGCTTTCAAGGTTAACCGATTTTAATAACTAAATAATGATATGTTCTATTTAATTTTAAATTATCAAAATACTGCTTCAAATTCGAAAAAGATGTAAGAAATCTTGACATATGAATATGGAAGAACAAAGACACGATTGACGCATTTCAATAATACTCGATAAGAAAGTGATACAACCCATTGTTTAAAGTAAACAAAATAAATACACTTTATAGTTCTATTAAATATTACATTTCATGAGAGGATCCCAAATATTTTTAGATATTTTTTTAAAGAAAATTATATATAAAATCTTAAAAGTATATATAAAAATTATATATTTATATGTCGGTTTGGTTCGAATCTTTTTTACTCAATACCAAACCTAATAGGATCTTTTAATCGGTTCTGTTTGATTTTTTGGTTTGGTGCGATTTTCCGGTTCGACTTAAACATCGAGATAAAATTTTATACCAATAACAAAGTAGAGTGTGTTTGCAATAAATTTTCAAGAATAGAAAAATTAACTGCAATCACAAAAAAATAAAGTGATCTTATTAATCAATTGTGAGTACAATTCTGTTTCACCCTTGATTCTTCCTCCAAATTATTCTTTGTGTTTCGAGAGTTTAAGCAGCATATTTCTCGAACATAGGATGATGCGAACTTCCATAGGATGTATTTGATCTCCATGAAACGGAAGAACGTCCGTAAATCACTTTTGCGACTTTGAGAAAGATAATATTTTATATATTTGTTCTCTCTGTGAATATTTCATGAATTTATGAATTTTCGAGATGAGTTTGTTTACCGTAAAAATGGTAGTAACAATTAAATTTGATTATGGGACTCTAAAAATATGTGATCTATTTTTATGCTAGTTGTTTAAGCAGTTGATGCTATGCGTGAGACTTAGAAATGAGATAAGAGTTAAGAATAAGGTGATAACCAAACTGATAGGTTAACAATCGAGGCCTCGAGCTTGTCGACTTGGGGGCCTCGAGGTCGATTCAGGAGCTCGGCTGGGAGCTATCGAAGGTGGTCGGAGTATGGCTAACAGTTACAATAAAATCAACGAAGGCTCTTTATGGCCTATAATAAGCAATAAATGATGAACAATAATGAAAATAATAAATGGAAGCAATAATATCAAGAGAATATGTTAGAGAGTAAAAAGAATGTTCTTGAATATTTCGTGTGGAGCAACTGGAGCAATAGAGAGTTTCTAAAATGATAAGGATCCTCTTTATATATGAGGGGAATCCTAATATAGAACAAAATGCATTAATTATAAAGGTATGGGGATGGGACAGCTAGATGACACCCCGATTCAGGGTTAGGGTAGTCTACTGGGCTCTATCAGTCCTAGTCGTGTACCTTAGGAACTCCGCATTTCTACCATAGTCATGGTCAACATTGTCCCAAGATTAGGCGTCGACGACCCACAAGGGAGGAAACTCGACCATAGCCTTGTAGCCTCGAGGTTTCGAGATGATCTTCTGAGGTGCCTCAATGACGAGGAATTGGATCCTTCGATTTCACTGTATACAGATAGTCCCCGCGTTTCTTAGAGAGGAGCGACAAGAAACGATTTTGACACCCAACTCTTCGTACTTCCCGCGATGATGCCATGTTGATGATATCATACTTATGGCGTAATCTTTCACGATAACCGGGACATCCTATGGACTTGTCTTTTCAGCATCATTCAATGCACTGCCGATCCCATTCTTCAAAGCGACCGTATCCCCGTTGATCCAATTTCCAATGACGCATTGATTGCGCCTACCGATCCGTCTTTCAAAGGCATTGATGGCGTTGTTGGCCATACTATTACCCTCTATAAATGGGGGCCTTCCGGTACTATATTTTTATCCAAGTGCCTTTCAACACATTTCCATCCCTTTCTTCGAGTTGAATGAAAGTAACACTTCGAGCCTTGAGACCGTGATTTATCACCTAGGCCCCGCGGTGGTCTTTGAGGGGAAATTTTCTCGGAGGTCCGAGGATAAGGACTACATTTGAGCTTTCGAGAGTAGATATGGGCGGAGTTTAAGTGTTTATTTCCTTGGAGCCTAACTCCTTTTTCACGAAAGTCCCTGAGGCCGGGTACCACCTCGAGACTTGATGATGCCGTTGGCTTTTTAGGGCCTAACTTTTCTTTGATGGAGGTCCTCGAGGTCAGGTACTACCTCGGGACTGGTGATGATGTCGTTGGCTCCTTAGAGCCTAACTTTTCTTTGATGGAGGTCCTCGATGTCGGGTGCTACCCCAGGACTGGTGATGATGCTATTGGCTCCTTAGAGCCTAAATTTTCTTTGATAGATGTCCTCGAGGTCGGGTACCACCTCGGGACTGGCGATAATGCCATTGGCTCCTTAGAGCCTAACTTTTATTTGATGGAGGTCCTCAAGGTCGGGTACTACATCGGGACTGACGATGATGCCATTAACTCCTTAGAGCCTAACTTTTATTTGATGGAGGTCCTCAAGGTCGGGTACTACCTCGGGACTGGCGATGATGCCGCTACTTAGAGCCTAACTTTTCTTTGATGGAGGTCCTCGAGGTTGGGTACCACCTCGGGACTGGCGATGATGATACAGGGATTTTCGTTCTCAAAACATTTACATGGCATCCCCTAATGTACGATATGGTTGCCAAGTTGTTGAGGCAATTTGGTGACATCGGTCAGTGTTTCTAATCGGCTTTGAGGCAGGCGAATCATCGCCGTTTTTTCCATATATATATATATATATATATATATAGGGTTGTTTCTGCTCTTTTGGAGATCCCACCATTTTAAGTAGTTGCCCTTCTTTTTCTGTGTTAAGCCTTTCATTATTTTAGTGCTAACGCACTTGCACAGATTCCTGCTTTAGTTCTCTAATTTTGCCATGGCCATGACTGTTACATCGGGGTCTGCCTCCGAAATTCAGTACCAACGAGAGTATACCTTGAAGATTACTTCTTTGATAGGAGAAGAGCACCTTGAGTTAGTGAGAAAAGACTGCGGATGGGGGAAGAAAGTAGTGTTACAGACATTTTCCCCGGATGAGGGCATCACAGATCATGCCGACGGATTTTTGAATGTGTACACGTATCCTTTCACACTGGACCCCCTTGATAGGATTGTGTGCGACTTCTGTTTAAAGTATCATGTTACCTTGGCGCAGATCCACCCATCGTTTTGGCGAATAGTGTTAATGATGAGACTTTTCGCAGAGAAGGCGGGGCTTGAACTCACGCTCAGTCATCTTGTTAGGCTGTACCAGCTCTTTTACCATCGAGGTCTGCTAACCTTGTGATGTCGATCGACCACGCCCTTCGTTGTTGATAATGAGGAAAACAGTGACCGGGAGTGGGTGAGTCGCTTCGTCCGAGTGTATACCCCAAACATTATCCCCCTGGAGCTTATGCCATTCCCCGAGGAATGGAATTATACACCTAAGTGGTACATTTCGTGCCTTCTCAGTTTTGTCTATGGCGAAAGCTAATTTCGTAACCGTGCCTTCTTTTCTTTTTCTACAGCAGTTTCATGGGCATCGGACGACGTTCCTAATTTGACAGATTGGGTTCGGAAGTTGGCGACCCACTCGACATGTGATGAGTGCAAGTGGTGAGTCTTGTCTCGGGGCAGATGGGAAGCAAAACATCATGGTGCATGTTGTGCTATTTTTCCCTTTCTCTTTCTTCATATGGAGAGGCATTTTTCCTTTATGAGTATTAATCTTGCTGTTGTAGGCATCTAAGAGCCTCCCGAGGCGAGGCCGCGGTCCTCTGGAGAGGGGGAAGGGTTGCCAGTTTCCAGGCTGAAGAATGACAGTAATAAGCGAGAGATGCTTTTGGCAAAATGAGACTGGGGCTTCGGAGTGGAAGCATTGTTTGAGTATGCCGCGTCCGTGGTTCCTAGTTCTGGAAACAGGGTTTCTCCATTGTTGTCGCCTTCTTTTTATGTAGATAGTACTTCGAGAGATACTAGAAACCCGGTGTCGCATACACCGAGCGGTCGTGCCTCAACCGGCGTCGACCCTTTCAGAGCTAAGGGAACTAGGTTGGCAGATGTGCGCTCCGCCTTCGAGGAATCCTAGCGGCTTCACTTCGTGGTGAGTTTCAACACAGGCCTTTCGAGCTTTGCGCCTTCCCTTCCTTATTGGGTTTTCTTTTGCAAGCCTTCGACAAGCTTAAGTCCGGGCTGCTTCGTCATGAAGCCAGGCTGCGGAAAGCTCTGGATGAGGAGAGATCCCTTAGGCTCCTTTGAGATGAAAAGGAAGTCGAGTTGGTACACTTGCGGTATGAGGTGAGCCGGAGCTTGAATTATTAGAGCTACTTGAAGGAGCAGGTAATTTTCTGTTCCGGGTGAGCATGCATTCCGCCTTCTAGCTTCTAAGGCTAACGCTTCATTTATTTCAGTTGTAGAAAAAGACAGAGGTCCTAGAGCGCCTTCAGGATGAAGCTAGTCGGGCCAGGCGTGAGCATGATAAGCTAAATGCTCGAGCGGAGGCTCAGGCTTTAGAGGGGAAGGGTGCATTGGCTAAAGTTCCCGCTTTTGAGGCTCAACTTTGCTTAGCTCATGATGATGCTTCGGTTCAAACAAATATGATTACGAAGCTCGAGTTCGAGCTTTCAAAGTTCAGGTTCAAGATCATTGATGCCCGGGTTGAAGGCTGACAAGGAGATGGCGTTTTATTTAAAGGATGCTACCGATGCTCAAGTTGAGCTAAGAAGGATCTTCGACCGCGAAGATATGATTGAAGAATATGCTCGCTGCAAGTTTCGAAGAGTGACCCTCGAGGAGATTCGTGCTAGGGGTTTCGCCCTCTCGGAAGAGTTGGCGTGAGCAAGGGCCGACGAGCGTGATGCTCGGTTACTTTTGTCCGACGCTGAAGAAAGCAAATATTAGGCCGGCAAGCCGTAGCTCTTAGGGGGCGTAGATTTTACCATTTGTATATAACATTTTCAAAGCATGTTTTTAGACGGAGATTGCATTTTTTTGCATATGTGTATAAAAGAAAACCTCGCGGCTTTATTTCTTCTGTATCTCTTTCTGTCTTGAATTTGGCTAGGTGAACTGGTCTTTGAGTTGATAGGAATCCTTAGATTTGTGATATGGCACTGGGGCTCATTAGGCTGGCTCGTAGGCTCTTACACTCTTGGTTGATGCGACCTTTTATGTGGGCTGGCGGCAATGGCTCTTACGCCTTACCCTTAGGCATATTTAGTTAACTATTTTGGGTTCAGTCTCTAAATCGGGTTACGACTCAAGCTTATTTAAACCTCAATTTGTTGGATTTGTGTGGGCTGGCAACAATGGCTCTCACGCCTTGGGTCGATACGGCCTTTTAGTGTGGGCTGGCGATAATGGCTCTTATGCCTTGGGTCAAAGCGACCTTTTAGTGTGGGCTGGCGACAATGACTCTTATGCCTTGGGTTGAAGTGACCTTTTAGTGTGGGCTGGCGACAATGGCTCTTATGCCTTGGGTCGAAGCGATCTTTTAGTGTGGGCTGGCGACAACGGCTCTTACGCCTTGGGTCGAAGCGACCTTTTATAAGCTTTGGTTTTCCCTCGTTAAGGACTTTATGAAATAATTTTTGCCTGACTCTTCGACGGTTCGAGAAGAACCTCGATTACGAGTCGTCATGTGGAGATGATCGAGCACCTTGGGAGGTTTGGCTCGGAGGTTGAGTATCTCGAAGCCTGTGATTTGGAACTGACATGGTCGAAGCTCTTTTTCCTATGTCGAGGGTAGCATGTTTAACCGGTTTTTTTTGAAGTAATTGAAGGCTTGTGATTTTGTAGCGATGGTCGGGCATCCTCGAGTCGCATTAGTTTGGCTGGTACAGCCTCGTGACTGGAGTCATTTGTGTTTGGCTGGAGCCTTTAAGTCCCGAGTGAAGTAGTTTCGCCATCTATATCGAGTGAAGTAGTTTGGCCGGAGCCTTTCATGCCTTTCTTGAGGTCTTACAGATATTGTTGCTGCCTTATGCAGGTCTTATGAGACTGAGTCTGCCCGCTCGAGGTCTTATGGCCTCAGGTGTTTTAATGAATGGTGATTGGTGATAGTCCCCGAGTCATCGAGGGTATCTTGGCTCGGAAGCCATTAATTGTAAACTTTTTACTACCTCATTGAGGGCTTACGATTTCGGAGATTCCGACCCTGAGGTCGTTCATTTTTTGAGATTTTGACACCAGTCCCCGAGTGTTCGGGGCACTTTCGGCCTTGGAGACATTTTGTGATTTTTATGTTTCCTCGCTGAGGGCTTATGAGTTTGGAGTCCCGACCTAGAGGTCGTTCAGGTGTTGAATTGTTGACGCCAGTCCCCGAGTGCTCGGGATGTTTTTGTCAGAGGTGTCATTTTTGCAAAGGTGCCGAGTTTCTTTTGGAGTGTGAGGTGCTTCAAAAAAAGGTATTCTTTGATTACTTGGTACAAGTATACATATTTTCGCCGTCGGGGGCCCGGCTATACGGACACAGTTCATTCAACCGTTTGGCCCGATACATCATTTTCCTATTAAGACCCCATTTGGTATTTCTTGGCTTTTCCGAGCGGATGGCCTTCCGGGGGAGGGGGGGGGAGGGGGGATGTTCGAGGTTGATTGCGAAAGGAGCCTTGAATACTTGTCGAGTCGTCCTTAGGTATCATGTGAAGGTTGCCTCATTAAAAACCTTGCCGGTAAAATCCTTTTCGGGATAAAAACACGGTCGAAGGAAAAGAGTGCAACGGATGCTTTAAAACCTTAAGGTCTTCGGGTTGGGTTAGCGCTTTGACTACTTCGGTCAGGTGCCTGCATAAGGGTTAGTGCGGAATATAAAATGAAAAGGGAGATTATTATACCTTAGTGTGGGATGTGCCGGTGATTTTTCGAGGTCCGATATGTCTCAGTCGCTTATGATGAGGATGTGGTACGGTCCTTTGTTTTGTTTAATTGGGCTTAACCGAAGATGTAATTTGATTACCCTTTGGCTCCTTTGTGGGTGGAGGTATCGGTGTCGGTGCCACATCGTGCACCGCGAACATTTCTCTCGCCGCATGCTGCTCCCCATAGACGGTTTTAATCCCATCCTTTGTCGGGAATTTCATCATTTGGTGGAGGGTGGATGGTACTGATCTCATGCAGTGTATCCACGGCCTCCCGAATAAGGCGTTGTACCTCATGTCTCCTTCGATGACATGGAATTTGACATTCTGGGTTGTGCCAACCACATTGACTGGGAGGGTGATTTCTCCTTTCGTTGTTTCACTTTCCATGTTGAATCCGTTGAGGACTCGAGTGGCGGGCATGATTTGGTCAAGCAGTCCAAGATTCTCCATTACCCTCGACCTGATAATATTGGGCGAGCTACCTGGATCCACGAGTACACGTTTTATTTGAAATATATTTACAAAGAAAGAGATTACTAGTGCGTCATTGTGAGGTTGAGACAAGGTCTCAGTGTCCTCTTCGCTGAATGTGAGGGCATCCTTGGGTATGTACCCCCGGGTTTGATTTTCTCTAGTGATGGATATATTTGTCCTTCTCATCACGGGTTCCTATGGGGCATCGATGCCTCCCAAGATCATGTGGATGACATGTTCGGCTCATTCGTTTCGTTCTTCTTGGCCGCCTCTCTTTCCCGGAACTGATTTTTTGGCTCGGTCGCTGAGGAATTCCCGGAGGTGACCTTTGTTAAGTAGTCGGGCTACCTCTTCTTGGAGTTAGTGGCAATCCTCAGTCTTGTGGCCGTGCGTGTTGTGAAATTCACACACAAAGTTATGATTCCTTTGTGAAGGATCCGTTGTATAGGCCAGAGCCACCTGGCGTCTTTGATTTTGCTGATGGCGAACACGATGTCTGCCACATCGACGTTGAAGTTGTACTCTGATAAGAGAGGTGCCTCCATTGGCCCCGCGTTCCTATCGAATCTGACCCTGTTGATGAGTCCCCGAGGATTCTGTCCTCGGTCTATCCTTCGATCATTGCGAGGTGGGTTGTGCCTCGGGCATTCCTTCTGTCTTCTATGTATGGCTGATATCTTTCTTTGTTTGGCTTTGGCTCCTTTCCCAAAAGACTGCTTGGGTATACTGAGCCCGATGAGGCTCCTAGCTGGTCGTGTTCAACCCCGATCTTCGACTGGTATCGGTTGTGGACGTCCGACCAGGTCACCACAAGATACTCGACCAAATTCTATTTCAACTGCTTTAAACCCACCGAGCTTCGTTCATTCAGACCTTGAGTGAAGGCCTGCACTGCCCAGCCATTAGAGACTGGCGGTAATTCCATCCGTTCTGTTTGAAAACGAGATACAAACTCTTGCAGCATTTCGTTCTCCCTCTGCTTGATCTTGAACACATCAAATTTCCTTGTGGTCACCTTGATGGCACCGACATGTGCCTTTATAAAAGAATCTGCTAACATGGCAAATGAGTCAATGGAGTTAAGATTTAGGTTGTGATACCACATCATGGCCCCTTTGAGAGTGTTTCCCCGAACTTCTTTAGTAAGACGGACTCGATCTCGTCGTCCTTTATGTCATTGCCCTTTACTGCGCAAGTGTAAGCAGTAACGTGCTCATTGGGGTCTGAGGCCCCATTGTATTTTGGGAGGTCTGGCGTTCTAAACTTCTTTGGAATAGGTTTCGGAGCCGTTTCCTCTAGGAACGGCCTCTGTATGAACTTCTTCGAATCTATACCTTTCAGGATCAGGGGGGGCTCCTGGAATTTGGTCGACCCTGAAGTTGTAAGTCTCGACCTTCTTATCGTTGGCTTCTATCATTTTGTCGCCCGATTCGACCTTCTGGTGAGGTCCTCGAGCATCTTTACAATGACGGGGTCGGCTATCGACCCGTTATTGCTCGATCTCTCTGGTACCTGCTTGGCTGGGCGAGCTATCCCCGATGCTACTGTACTTGGAGTTTTCTAGTGACTTTTTAGCTGAGCAATAGCAGTTGTTGTTCCTGCAACATTTCAAAAATAACATGAAGGCTAACCTCATGTTCTTCCCTAGTTGGGCTTTTTTGAGCTTCTTGTGGATCTCCTTGATGCACGCTCCTGTCAGTGTGCAAGCTTATATCGACCTGTTGGGCGTCACGCCAGACCACGTCTACAGGGATCGGTTTTGGCGCGTTCTTAGGGTTTCACAGTTGTACGCCAGCACTTGGAACATCTACGCCATTTTTCTCCGTGGTTCTCCAGATTGTTATTTACTGAGTCGGACATTTTGACCTGAAATCGAAGATCTTGGACAAGAAAAAGCGTGAAAGATAACTTGCATTGTATAGCTAAACCAGCAAGAAAATGATTACTATTATTTTTAGCCCCACGATGGGCGCCAAACTGTTTACCGTGAAAATGATAATAACAATTAAATTTGATTATAAGACTCTAAAAATACGTGATCTATTTTTATGCTAGTTGTTTAAGTAGTTGATGCTATGCGTGAGACTTAGAATTGAGAAAAGAGTTAAGAGTAAGGTGATAACCAAACCGATAGGTTAACAATCGGGGCCTCAAGCTTGTCGATTCGGGGCCTCGAGATCGATTAATGAGCTCGGCTGGGAGCTATCAAAGGTGGTCGGAGTATGGCTAACAGTTACAATAAAATCAACGAAGACTCTTCATGGCCAATGATAAGCAATAAATGATGAACAATAATGAAGATAATAAATGGAAGTAATAATATCAAGAGAATATGTTAGAGAGTAAAGAGAATGTACTTTAATATTTCGTGTGGAGCAACAGAGAGTTTCTAAAATGATAAGGATCTCTTTTATATATGAAGGGAATCCCAACATAGTACAAAGGGATGAGACAGCTAGATGACACCCTGATTCAGGGTTAGGGTAGTCTACTGGACTTTGCTAGTCCTAGAAGTGTACCTTAGGAACTCCCCATTTCTACCATAGTCGTAGTCAACATTGTCCCAAGGTGAGGCGTCGACGAACCTCGAGGGAGGAAACTCGACTGTAGCCTTGTAGCCTCGAGGCTTCGAGATGATTTTCTAAGGTGCCTCGATGACGAGGAATTGGACCCTCCAATTTCACCGTATACAGAGTTTTTAAGAGAATATGTAACCCTTTTTATAGTAGTGACCTAGGGTTATGGTAGAGTAGCCTCCAAGTTAGGATTTTGGTAGAGTAGCCTCGAAGCAACCCAAATAGACTCCTAAAATTTTAAGAGTCTTCTTATAGTGTCTTGAATTTAGAATTTAGCTTAATCCGTTAAAATTTTGATGTATACAAATGCTCCCTACTTCAAGGATTGTTAGGGTGTAGGCTTGCTGAAACATGAAGATGAGACTTGAAGTACTTGACCACCGTAACATATGATTTTGAAACTTGTCTTTTTGATTTGCAGGGGGAAGAAATGAAATGCAGAACTGGTCCCACTGGACGTGCCAATTTGTTTGCAATAAATTTTCAAGAATTGAAAAATTAACTCCAATCACAAAAGAATAAAGTGATTTTATTAATCAATTGTGAGTACAATTCTGTTTCTCCCTTTTTTCTTCCTCCAAATTATTCTCTATGATTCGAGGGTTTAAACAACGTATTTCTCGAATGTAGGATGATGCCAACTTCCTCGGGATGTATTTGATCTCCATAAAAAGGAAAAACGTCTGTAGATCACTTTTGCGACTTTGAGAAGACAATATTTTATGTTTTTGATCTCTTTGTGAATATTCCATGAATTTATGAAATTTTGAGATGATCTCAATTTTTGAGATAATTTTTTAAGAGAATATGTAACCTTTTTTATAGGAGTAACCTAAGGTTAGGGTAGAGTAGCCTCCAAGTTAGGATTTTGGTAGAGTACCCTCCAAGCAATCCTAATAGACTCCTAAAATTTCAAGAGTCTTCTTGTAGTGTCTAGAATTTAGGGTTTAGCTTAATCCGTTAAAATTTCAATGTATTCAAATGTTCCACCGGGCATGCCAGAATTTGTAGACAATAAAATTGCGTCAAGAAAATAATTGAGACCGAAAAATCTTGCAACAATCATAGTATTTGATTTCAAGTAATATGAGTGTTACAATCTGTATGAATTCTCTTATTCTTCTTTCCAATAGTAATTAAATTCAAGGGCCTTCGAGCTTGATCTTGAATCTGTATTTGTTGCCACAAATAATGATCTTGAATTTAACTACCACGAACTTTGATTTGAACCCTCCTTGAATCTGGATTTGTTCTTCATTCTTGAGGTTGAACTTGATTTCTTGAACTTCAACTTGATTGCTTGAAGCTTGAAACTTGTGGAGGAATTTGCGGTGGTTGATCCACTCTCTCTTGCTTCTTGTTTTAACTTCTGATGTCTTTTCTGAAATATGAAGACCCCTATTTATAGTTGTGGAAGAGAAGAATTATGATGAGAACAAACTCTTTCCGGCCAATTAGAGTAAAGCATGACAAGGCCGTATTTGATTAGCCAGAACACGCCACTTGCACATGTGGTACGGTTTAATTCGCCTTTTAATTTGACTTGGAATGCCTTGTCATTTTTACACGATCCTATTGTCTTTTCTATTTGACTTGGCGTGCCACGTCATTTGACACGTGCACTAAACTGGACCTCTAGAAAGATGTCATCTTGGGATTAATGAAGTTGGCTCATCACTTAAGCCCAATGAACTTGGACTAATTTATTAAGTCCATCTATATCGGACTTATATAATTATATTAACTCAATAAATTTATTTTGACTAATATATCTTGAATTTAAAATATAGTCCCAAATATTATTGAATTTAAATTCAATAAAATTTAACTACTTACGGAGTGATTCTACTCAAATTGAAGATTTGAAATGAATTGAGTAAAGTTTGAGCTTGTTTGATCAATCTTGTCATTTGCTAAGTCTTTTCAGAAATCTGTGAGAAATTCTATCGAACTGCAGATACTTATAATAATGTTGACAGTTCTCTTTCCTAATTTCCTTTCCATTTTTTGCTTATCGGATCAATATAATTGATTATGGTAATTACATTTTTGTCTCTGTAAAGTTAAAACATATTAGAATTAACTTTATTTTTGGAAAATACAAGTATGACTAAAAAATTAGATGAGAGTTCTATTTGGCTGTGACGAAGCAAAATGACCATCATTGTGGAACCAAGGGAGTATAATCATACACTTAGAATAGGGGTGTCACATACGCGAGAAGGGCTGATTTTAGGTCGTTCAAAATGAGCTGAGTTAATAAATGAACGGGACAATTGATCCGCCCAAAAGTAGTTTGGATTGAGATGGGCTGGGTCAAGTTGTGTTAAAATTCGGTCATAGTCCAACCCGTCCAACTCTTACCAAGCTTTAATTATTAATGAGAAAACTACACAAGTTATCTATTAAAATTAAAGTATTTACCCGTCTTTACCCATTGTTAAACTTATTATAATATATACCTTTCTAACTAAAACTAATTACCAGCTTACCCATCCCCATTTTTGTTTGACCATTTGATATTCTTTCCTTCCCATTTGAAAGATTCACAATCATGTAAATACCATCATAAACCTCCATCGACGTTGCCAAGAGTACTACACCGTGATAATCTTCTTTTCAACTAATTATTAGTCATTAGCATATAAAAACAAAGGTTGTAATTTTAAATCTGGAAAAAAAATTGAAACTCCATATGAATGAGTTCAGAATGCCAGATCTGATTTTTTTTTATAGTGTTTTACTTTTGAAATTCATTAGTTATTGTTCTTTGATGTGTAGATTGTACCTTTGATGCTGGTTTTTGGAGATTTATTGTACAAAATTTAAATCCACCATTGAAGGACCTTGAAGCTTGAAACTCATAACTTGATTTGTTTAAATTTTTAATTATTTTGATCCGATCCTGTATGGGTTTGTTTGGAAAGTTGATTGGTGGTTGTAGCTAAAGTTTTAGTCAATTTGGTGGAGATTTTATAGTATATCTTAGAAATTGGGGTTGAAATATAGTTGAACCAGAGAAGAAGACGAATTTGTAGTGTATACCCAAATAATATACAAATATACCATTTTGGTATACAATTCATTCCAACTATATACCTTATTAGAATAGCTATATACTATATTGGTATCATATGCTAGTTGAATCATTTTTTTATTGTATTAGCTGTATTTAATTGGTAGAATATTTGATTTTCTTTTAATAATAGTAATATAGTAAAATATCATGAAATACTTTATTATATTAATATGTGGTACACTATTTTTTTATTTTTCTCTTTATGCGTGCGTGTTATGTAATAGTAGTATAGTCATAGTTTTCGGGAATTAACAATAAAATTGTATACCATGTTGGTATAGTTATATGCCACATTGGTATCATATAGTAGTTTGAACATTATTTTGGTTGTTTTAGCTACATTTTAAGTGAATTCTATTATTTATATGAACATGATTTGCAGTGCTGGAACGACCACATACAACTATATACCATGTTAGTATACAGAATGAGCATGTTGTTTTACGAATATTTAACTTGCAATACGAGCATGTTGTTTTACGATTATTTAACTTGCAATACGAGCATGTAATTTTATCATACTTTTATTGCGTCCTTTAATGTTCTGGTACAGTAGTATAGTCGGAGATAGTTGTAGCAATATTCTAAAGCGATCATATGCTCTGTTGGTATACATATATACCATATTGGTATCACATGGTACTAGAAGTCTTTTTTTGCTACTTATACTTTTATTGCATTTTTTAATATTTTATTATCATTTTTATTCTAACTAGTATATATGGAGATTTGGTTACCGTAGATTATGTTTTCTTGCTCTATAAATGGCTGTATTACTGCTAATGGTAGAATGTGTACTGATATTTGTAGGAAAGGAGATCATGGTTTGCATGACAATCATGTATTGATTCTTAGAATCTGATTATGTAATTTATGGTGCTCAACGACAGTCGGTGTGATATTCAATGAATTAGATCAAGTAACAACTGATATTATTTTAGTTTAATAATTGAATTTAAAAAATGAGGAAGAAAAAAAAATAAAAGGTATATTATACTAGTTATATTTAAAAAAGGTGAACAAATATTTATTATATTAGTTAATTTTTCTTATTGTGTAAAAAAAGAATAATAAAAAATAGTGAAAACAATAAATGAAATTAGATTATGAAGAGAAAATGAATATAAAAAAAAGAAGTTAAATGAAATTAGAAAAGGAAAAAAAATAAGAAGAAAACGAGAAAAAAGAAAAGGAAAAAAAGAAAAGAAGCGTAGAAATAAAAAAGAATTGGAGAAAAAAGAAAAAATTCCCCACAAAAACTACTATGGGTAGGAAATGTAATTAGTTTGATGGGTAGGAAAACAAATGGGTAGACAAGGATAAATAGTTTTGTTTTTGTGGGTAACCGTGTCATTCTCCCTTAATTAATGTGTATTATTTTCTTATGTATTGTTTAATTATTAAATAAGGTTGTTTTCTTTTGTTATGATTATATATAACATATCAACAAACAAAAATATTATTTTAAAGATATTTTAGTAAGGTTACTCATGAATCAATTTAGGCTAAAAATCAGTCTAACTTTAAATGGGTTGAAATGAGTTGCGTCAAGATGGGATGATTTCAACAAATGGACGGGTCAATGACCAGCCTAACCTTGGACGTGTTGGGTGGATTGGGCACGTTGGGCGGGTTAAGAGCCCGTTTGGATGGGCTTGTTGTAAGCGACTTTTAAGCCAAAAGCCATAAGTTTGGAATTCGGGTTTTTGGCTTATCTTTGTCATTTTAGCTTAAAAAAAGAGCTTAAAAGTACTTTTGTTGCTTTATCCAAACACTATAAAATGGCTTAAATAGGGCTTAAAAGCACTTTAAATAAACCAATCCAAACTGGTTCTAAATGAGTTTAGGCTCAAATTGCCACCCCAAATCAAGATGTTTCAAATCTCAATAGTAAGTTCATTTAAATTGGGGAGTTATTTCTGTAAGAATTGGAATGTTTGAGCTAAAATAATTTGTCTTTTTATATTTATCAAAATTTCTCTTCCCGCGTATTTGAAACTTCGGTAGTTTTCCATGAAAACTGAAGTCTTCTACATCAAATAATTATTTACAATTCCAATCTACTAAAATACTACTTTATCTGGTAGTAAGTATAATCTATCAAGATTTAGGCTTCAAGTACTCTCGTACGAGGAGATTTTATTCTGTATACATGTTCTTCCCCTGTGCATTTATCTACCTTAACAATCCAGTGTCCTCTATTTTCCATCCCCTGAGCCGTAACCCTGTTCGCCTTTGCACCAATTCTGGTTAGCAGCAGGCCTTCTCCTATAGGCAACAATTGCGTACGCAAAGGGCTACTCCTCCATGACTCCTTGCAAAATGCATTATATCCCAAAACTATAGTATTCTTTTCCTTCCTGTGTTTTCGCAACGATCCAAGAATCTCTTCATGATTTTGGATATTACAATCCACTGCTATGAAATCAGCATCTTTGTAGTAATTTGGCTGCAGCATATTTAGACTCGGAGCATTCGCGACAACAAACTCAAGGTGACTAGAATTTGTGCCTAGTGCCACTTTAGAGAGATATAATTCTTCTACGCCCTTAAGGATGCAAATTACGCGTCCTCCTGTTTGTTGAGCTGCAGCAACCAATGCTAGGGTGGTGGAATCTGCAACATGTGCACAAACAACTACCATAAGTTGTACATTATTTCCTGCTGCGAGCGCGGAGATGAACTCTGCTCCGTTTGGCTCAGTAGCTCTCTTTCCCTGAATCAGATCAACATAACATTAGCAACAACTTGAGGAGAAAAAAATAATTTGAAACGTATATCAGATTTTAAATACTACGATAAGTTCATCATTGTACTTACCATGTTCATAGTATTGAGAAAAGCTTTGGTGGCATTTTCAGCAGACCAACAACTCATTTTCTGTTTCTTTTTAATTTTCTCTTGATTTTTTTTTTCAATTTTTGAAAGAACCAGAGAGCTAGAGATGTATTTAAGCCTGCTTAGGTTACTTTGGTAAGGCATCTATATTTATATATGGAGGATAGGCAAAACCTATGTCCATGTGGAATTAAGGCAAAATCTATATTTAGTAAAAAATCTCAAGTTGGTGTTACAAAATAAATTATATGGATTTATTAATAAGAGAGGACGGCTTTTTCATTAATATTCATGGAATTGTAGATCCAGAAATAGAAGATATTAATTTTGGTAAATAGGGCTAGGTCATAAGATTTTGAGCTTCAATTATTTAATTTAGATTTATTTTCAATCACAAGTTGTTGGTATAAAGTAACGTGAACAGCATGTTATGACTGACCTAAGGCAAACTTCCTGGAGACTGCATTAACAAATAAAAGATACACAAAAGAATGACGTGGACTCCTTTAATCTACATTTCAGATGCAAAACTTGGTGTGGAAAAAATAGTGCTAATTAGCTGTAATGTACTTAGAGGGGGTGACAGTTGAAACTTCTTTCATTAGGCTGTATTAGCATGTGTTTAAGGGACAAACAGTGTGCTAATTGCTAACCAAAACCAGCTTCTTTTGTTTGAACAGCTGTCTTGTTTGAAGATTCAAGATTGTAGGTTGCTGGGTTTATGGATAAGTTTGATGGATTGTAATACTACTCCAATTATAGTGAGGGGGATTTTAGGGCAAACAACTAACCGCATTCGGTGTTTTCACCAAATCAATTGATGAATGATATGTATTTGAAAATAAACTTCTTTCGTTTCGCCATGGTTGTATTATGCACGGATAATATTAAAACTATTTACACAAGTAAATCACCAGTAAGGCAATTGAAAGCAAATTCTATAATAAGTATTTGATAACCTGATTAAAATGATAATTAACCATGGCCTTACCACTCGGTCCCCGATGGCCAGCGGGGGATTCGGTATAGCAGCTCAGGTTCGTTTGCGCTGCGCGTTCCCGCTGGACTGGACACATGTTAGCTGTAGGAAGTATGGTTCCGAAAGTGACTTCGGTTCGCCAGTTCAGGCTCAACTCCTCGCTTTACGTTAGCGGACCTACAGGTCGGGCCGGGGCTCTGCGCTCTTTCTTTCTGTGTGGGACGATACCGGGGAGAGAAGGGAATGCGTCGAGGCGCGAACAAGACAACTGCATTTTAACTTTTGCAGCCTTCAAAATAAGAACTGGCCAATCCATGAGTATATACCATTAAAAAAAAAATTATATTGCCAGTATATATTATTTAATTTAAATCCCTAGATTTGAAATACTTGTGTGAATGTTTGTTTAGACAGGGAAAATAAAATTGTAGGCCTTTCATCAAGAAATAAATGTTTTTAAAAAAGAAAAATTAGGTGCGAGGGCATTAGGTGGGGAAAGAAAATAAGAGCGAAAAAGTAAAACTACCCCTTACTCGCATGGAACAAGATTTATCTTATGGTCCCATGGTTCATGGCATTGAAATAAATATCCCATGAAGAGGGGATTTAAATCCCATCATCATTTAATAAAATATGATATCCTAATTCTAATTGTTAGTTTATATGAGTATACCAAACTATAGAGTACCTGCTCCTTTATGAGATGATGCTTGGAATGCAGTAAAGACTGAACGTAAAGAAGGCAAGAAATTTTCTACGTGGAAAAATCCCACACAAGGGGATCAAAAAACCATGACCTACTCTTGTAGGCTTTTAACTCTACTAACTTGCAATCTCCCTATTACAAGCCACTTTGCAAAAACCCTATTGCAAAGACTTCAAACTAAATTGTGATGCAACCGACACAAGCCACTCTATAACTATCCGAGTTACAAAGGCTTTAAACTTATGACTATCCCTAGCCACTACATAAACTCAGAAGTTTACAAATTTTGGTTTGTTCCTAAGACAACGCTTCTAAGAAAGCAAACTAGGAATTACAATGACGAACAAATAACAAGATTACAACTCAACTACGGATGTACATAAACTCATTTAGAAACTGATCCTTAGTGGAGTTATCTTCTTGTTCTTGACACACCAGTGACTTCAATACCATATAAATACTTTTTGTTTCTTGAGAGATTATCACTGAATGCACGAAGAATGGTGTGTCTTGCACCAGGTTGTTTTATCACAAAAGTTAGTACAATGGATAGTGATGTCAACTCTTGGTGTACGCTTCTTCCCAATGAGAAGTGACTGTTGTACTGTCTGCACAGCCACTTCTGGGCAGTTGCATTCCAGCTGGATAGTGGACTTTGTACTTCTGTTAGGACACACCAACGGATCAGGTCCTAGTTGTGTTCCTCTTCTGTGACAGTTGCTAGATGGTCACTTTTTTCTGCTACGTTCTAGCTGTGTACTTGACTTGTACTTCTGTCTGAGAACCCTAAGGGACCAGGTCCCTGTTGTGTTTCTCTTTATATTGATTGTGAACAGTCATTGACTTGTGCTTGTGTCGGAGAACTCTAAGGGACCAGGTCACCAGGTCCCTGTTATGTTCCTCCCTATGGTCGTTCATCCATTTGCTGATTTTCAGACTTTGACCAGTTCACATGACATATATATGTAGGTTCTCTATCTGGTTCTTTATGACAAGTTTGTTAGATCATCAAAATATAAGAAGCATAAGGCCAAGACATTGAAAACCCATTAATTGTTCCTTTTTTGATGATGACAAGCTTAGGCGTGGACAGTATTTGTTTAGAGCAGAAATAACCAGATAAGATGCCAAAATTACACGAAGTTCCCCTTTAATATCAGATCTCCCTCCTTTGTGATTTTCCCTTACTTATATATAAAACATATTACCCCCGCCCACAAAGAATATTACCCCTCAGCTACACACTTTTCCCCTTTTGGCATCATTAAAAAGAACAGGTAATAAGCATAAAGAAGTCTAACACAACTAGCTCATGCCACATATATGCACACAACATGACAGAAAAGAGAAGTCAGAGGAAATCAGTAATGTACAAGGAAAGAAGGGGAGTTATTTTATTAATGTTTACATTGGACTAAGCAAGTCAAGAGCAGTAATAGTTAAGTTCAACATGCCATCATACAAAAAGCAAACAAAAGTAAAACAGCAGCCACAAGATTTTGGAAAAAAAAAGGTGGACACTAAGAGGATCCTAGGGGACACTAGAGGAAGGAGGCTTGGAGGAAGAGACAGCAATGGTTTTGAGAACCAGGTCCAGTCTAGCATTTGCAGACAGTTGTTCTTCAAGTAATTGAGCCCGAAGTCTGTCATTTTCCTTTGTCAGTCGTGCAACTTCCTCATTGACAGAAGCAGGTTCTATAGCTGCTTGACTGAGCTGAGTTTCCAATATGGCATTTCGAGCCCTCAGCCTTCTGATTTCCTCAGAAGTTGCATTTTGAGTGTTGATCCGCTGAGAAACGGTCGAGATGCTTCTACCAACTCTTTCTACACATTCACATTCTTCTAGAGTGGTCTTAGAGAAGTTCTGCTTGCGTGTACCTACTCTGGATTCCCCAAGGGGACCTTGTAGAATCTGAACACCTGAGTGAGGAGAAAGCCATAAGGTAACCCATGATTTCCACCCTTAAAGTTTGCCACCTTTTGCATATGATCTAGCATGATTGCTGGCAAATTGATTGGGACAAACTCATCAAGCACTTCCATTAGAACCATGTCCGATTTTGTAGCAATAGATCACTTCTTAGAACGATGTAAGAGCACTTTATTGACCAGTTCAAAGAGAAGCTGATACTCAGAAAGCAATACCTTCTTGTACACTTGTTCCCCCTGTTGAATAGCTTGATCTTTCATGATAGCTCTCCTTAAGTTCTCCCCACAGTCACCCTTGACTGAGGAAATATCTTCACATGGAATTCTAAGAACCTTTCCCACTATTGAAGAGTCGAGCACAATGTCTATTCCATTTACGAGCGCACAGATGTGATCCCCCTCAATAGGGAAAAGAGATGCGTAAAAATTTTGTACTGCGTCTTTGTACACCAGAGGCATGCCCCTTCTAACAAGTGTTCCCATTGTTGAAATTCCACAATCTCTAGAATTTGTCTCATGCCTGCCATCTTCAAAATTGCTGGATCAAATGTACGACCCCACAACACTTTCTGAGTTCTTAATCTCTGCTGCCAAAGACCACCATCACAGGTCATGGACCTTATTGAACCAGGTTCTTTAACAGTTTCCCTTTTTCATTTGCTAGACCCTTCGACAGAATTTCCTTTCCAGTTTGTTATCCCCACAGTATTGTCCTCAGATACGGCTAGCTTAGTTTGACTTCGTTTAGACTTGCTTCTGTACTTCACGGATGACCCTTCCTGTTCCTCAACAGTGTCATCGGAGGCCTTTTCCATAGACCTTTGAACTATCATAGATTGTTGTACTAAGGAACCAGGTTCCCTAGAAGCATTTTTGTCTATCCAGTTTACTGACACACTCTTAATGAAATCCCTTGGATTCATTTTCCTCTTTTTCCTTGTCTTGACACTCCTCTTACTTTTCTGCAATAAGGATTCAAAACTTTTTTGTTGCAGCGACCTGATAGTGGGTGATTTGGAGGAAGACTCTAAGAGCTTGGAGTGAACAGGAGGTGCAAGAGTGAGTTTGCATGGAAGAGAATCAGGTTCATCAGAAGGCTTTTCTGAGAATATCTTCTGAGCCAAGGACTCGAGGAGTGTTGTGGTTCTCACATATCCTAGGAATGGAATGTCTTCCCCCTGGTACTCAGACGAGAGATATTCTCCTTCATTCATCAGACTCTCAGCAGCTATAGCCATAATGTTATGAGTTGCTTCCTTTTCTGGTGACTCCTTGAGAATCACTAAGTCCAACATGGAGGAGTTTAGATACTGGTCAGGATCATCCTCAGGGGCTTCTGGCACTTGAGGAGTAAAACCTCCTATGTATTCTTTGATGAGATCATAGGATTGACTAGACATAGGGTTCTCAAAATGATGATAAACAGGGTTTATCATAAATGGAAAAACTGTAGGAGTAGAAGAGGAGCCAGGAGTGGGTAAGGTGGTAGAAGGTGTGAAATAGTGACACTCTGGGGATGATTTCAGGGATAATAACGAAGTGGGAGTGGTGTTAATGGTGGGAGAATGAGATGACTGTTTGATCGCCATTAGATGAGTACTTGGTAGATGAGAAGAGAGAGAAAGAGAGAGATGAGGAGAAGATCCTAGCTATACAAAGGAGATAAAGGTTCATGACTTGTCGTGAGAGAGAAAGAAAGTTTTATTGGAAGAAGGGCTAATGATGAGTGGAGAGTGAAACAGGTTATGAATAGTATCGAAAACAACAGTAGGTTTGTGGGGAAGTGTTACCGTGCAGAGGGGATGAAAGGATTTGAAATACAAGACATGACACGCAGATGTTGAAAAGTCGGATGATGTGGCAGTTGAGTTAATTTTGTTAAAAAAAATTTTGTTTTGAGAGGGCATGTAGAGTTAAGCACATTACTACTAACCTGAGGTACATGAACCTGATGCCAGAACAAGTTTTTGAAAAGGTTTTAGCAGCTCCTCTCTCGTAGTTCATAATTGTACCTTTAGCTTCTATGATCGTCATGTGTGTTTACCTACAATGGTATTGATATGAGTTAGGCTTGGTCAGAAAATACTTTAGCTACCTTTACCTGGTGTTGTCTTACATAGCCAACTGATGGTGTATCAGGTTCTTCATTAGACTTTTGTGACCCCATCTTCACCTTGATTAATCCAAAATATTCTCTACTCGAGGCTTTGATGCAGATATCTGGACTTTGGTCTTCTGTTCTGCAATACTTTCCACAGATCAATCCCTTCTTCATATTGACCATCAGAAGATGATCTCACACTTCAATGTTCTTGATCCTCTTATTTTTGAAATTCTTCTTCAGTTGTTGATGAGGCCAATGAGTTTTGCTTCATTGTCTCCCAAAGGATGAGGCGTGAATCATGACAAGTAAATCGTTCCAAATATGCTTTCCTTTTCCATATAAAAACCTGCATAGTGAACATCATCATACCCAACAGGATTAAAAGTACTGTCACCTGAGGGGTAACATAGGACCAAGTCCTGAGTTCCTCTAAGGTATTTCAAACTTTTTGTGGGCAGCCTTTAAGTAGGATTCCTACGGACTTACACTTTAGATTCTATTCTGGAGTGGAGATACGAAAAAAAATTACATGCTTATCTAACTCTAGAATAAAAGAGAGTGATTGACTTGTCTCGCAGATGGGAGCCTTTGGTTTTCCAATTTGAGACAGAAGTTTGATTGAAGAGGGAGATGTGGAGGTTAATTTGATTTCCCTACACTTTGTGTTCTGCTGCTTGTGCAATGTCATGAACTGCATCTTTACTCTTCCTTTAGCTTCAGTGGTAGTAGGTGACGTACCAGGTTATTTGTGAGATGTGGAGGATGATGTTGTGTTGTCTTTCGCCAGTCTTATTCATCTTACTCATTTTATCATCCTTCCTATTTGAAGCCTCATATATTTCCCAGAGACAAGGTTGGTTCATCATATTGATCATCACTGTTTCTTTCTTGGCAAGGGAAAGTGTCTTGTTAAATACCCCATGAACACCTTCTACCATTTAGTGTGTCCTTTGTTGGAGACTTTGTGGCCTTGTTTTTTGGATTGTACCCTAGAAGGATTCCATCGCTCATCTTTTTGCATTGAGCTTCCCAAACTGATCCTTCCTGTTGTCGAGAACATGGCATTTTCCTCCATTTGGCAGCTCATGGTGGGTTTTAATTCAGGAGGGACCTGATCCGCCACCTGTTCTCCATGTAGAAATCAGTATTTACTGCTTTTGCCCAGAATTTCTTGGTGATTCCATAGTCAATGAGCATTGTCCATGTAGCATTTTCCAGTTCTATTCTTTCTTTCAGCAATACCATTTTGCTGTGGAGTTCTTGAGTGTTGAGAAATTGTGTGTGATCCCTTCTTCCCCCTCCTCCTTCATTTTGTGAACTCATGTCCAGATGACACTTGAGTTTGGCAGACCACGAACCAGGTCCTGCTGAGTTAATTTATTCGGCGATGAGAAGTTTGCATATATCAATCCTTCATGCCATGGTTGCGACTTCACTCATCTTATACCACCAGCTTGTGGAGATTCATAATTAGTTGGAGTGGATGTTCTTGCTTCCTTTGTCCACTGAGACCACTTGGCGAGTTATTAGATTGGTGACTGCACTTTTTAGGCCATTCACATAGTGCACGTTCCCACTTGAGTGCCAAAAGTACCTTTCTACCTTTTCATTCACTGAGAATGTACCCTTTACTTTCTTCTTAAGAATACATTCCCTTCCTGCGGGGCTTTTAGTGAGAAGAGTTTCATGATATTTCCAGCTACGTTCTTTAAGCATCTACTATCCATAGTCCATCGCAGTCCGCTTCCTCATACTGTTCCCTGCTCATGCAAATCAAGGGTTAGATTTAGGAACCCAAACTAGTTTGGGTCCCTTGTTATGATAAAAAAGATGAATGAGGGATTTCCTAGTCCATGCAGGCAACATCTGATTTTTACGAGTGGTACCTGGTCCTTTGTTAGTAGTCAATCCATCAGTAAACACTTTGTTTTTCTGAGCAGACTGAACCCTAGCCTGGCAATTTTCTTTAAAATGTCCATTGTTCCTACAATGGGTACATAGCCAGTTATCAGGTACAGTGACATACTTGTTGTGCGGGTTGTAGGGAGTTTTCTCCCTTTGGAACCTGATGCCCTGCTTGTTCCCACTATTGTTGAGATACATGGCAGTCACAGCATCTGAGGACCAAGTCCACTTTAGAGATTTCTCAAGATTATTTCTTACTTTCTCCAATTCAGCTTGAAGTTGCTGATTCCTCTCGAGTTCACTACAGAGACTGGTTTTCACAACAGTTAACTCCTTTTCAAGCATGATGTGCGTCTCACTCGCTACTTCCTTTCCTTTCCCAAGACTTGCATTCCTATGTTCTCTATTGAGTCCCTCAATGGTTTCCTCTAGATCAATGCATATTACTAACAGGTCATCCCTCTCTTCTTCAGTAGATGCAACTTTTTCTTCTAAGGTGTGTTTCTCATTGTTAAGACTTTCTATTGTTTCCTTTAGATCAAAAACTACTACCATCAGATCGTCTCTCTCATTTTCAACACTAGTTATTCTTTCATTCAAGGCTTCCTTTTCTTTTTCAAGATTAGCTATAGTCTCATTTAAGTCAGCTACACAGACCACTAGATCATCTCTCGATTGCTTTGCCTCTCCTAGTTCTATGGTCAGGATCTCCTTAACGTTTATAAGGCTATAATAAGCATCAATTAGGACATTAGATAAAGACCTTAGCTTCTTAGAAGAATAGGAGTTCAGATTTCTTTGAACATCCCTGAAGTTTACCTCATCGTCTTCATCTTCTTCTTCATCATCATCTGGCTGAGCCATCTATGCGAACAGTGAATCGTACTTCATTTCTTCAGTTTCCACTGCCATCATGGAATTGTTTTCTGCATCTGATTCCCATTCAGATTCACTTGAGGAGTCTCCCCAAGCAGCAAGAGCCTGCTAACGATATTGTCTGCAACACTTTTTTGATTGAATCTTTTATCTGGAACCAGGTTCCTTTTTCCTGCTTTGTTAGGATTTTGCTTGTATTGCTCCTATTTCGCGAATGGGCAGTCTTTGATGAAATGCCCTGACTTTCCACATCTGTGACAGAGATTGTTATTCCTTGTTTTACTTGAACTGCCCCACTTTGGTATACCACCATTTCTTCGAACCATCTTTTGAAATCTCTTAGTAAGATAGGCCATGTCACTATCTTCATCACTTGAATCACTGCTTTCAGCCTAAAACACCAGGTTCTTTTCCTTCTTGGGCTCTCTTCTTTCACTGTCTTTCCTTCTTTTCATCTCATATGTCTTCAGATTACCAATCAACTAATCCATGGTCAGATTCTATAGATCTTTAGCTTCAGTGATGGCATTTACCTTACTATCCCAAGACCTAGGTAGAACACTGAGGATTTTCCTTACAAGCTTGTTTCTGGGAATGACATCTCCAAGTGAGTGAAGCTCATTTATGATGGAGGTAAATCTGGTGTGTATATCTTGTATGGACTCATCATCCTTCATCCTAAAGAGCTCATATTCAGTTGTGAGCATGTCGATCTTGGATTGTTTGACATGAGTAGTTCATTCATGTGTGGTTTGTAAAGCTTCCCATATTTCTTTGGCAGTATCACACGCTGATACTCTGTTGTACTCATCAGGTCCTATGTCGCACATCAAGATTTTCTTGGCACGATAGTTCTTTTCTATAGCTTTTCTATCAATATCGTTGTACTCTCTTCTCCCTTTGGCCACCAATGGTCCTGTTTCTTCAAGATTCTTCATGGGAACATGTGGAACATCACAAATAATGTCCCACAGCTCTGAATCTTCTGCCATCATAAAATCATGCATACCGGTCTTCCACCAGCCATCGTATTGACCATTAAATTTGAGAGGTCTATAGATTGATTGTCCTTCTTCAAAGTTTGGTGGAACATCCATTGAGGATCCTTCCTAGGTGTTAGTCTGATAGGAGAAACCTGCTCTGATACCAATTGTTAGTTTATATGAGTACACCAAACTATAGAGTACCTAGTCCTCTATGAGATGATGTTTGGAATGCAGTAAAGACTAAACGTAAAGAAGACAAGAGATTTTCTATGTGGAAAAATCCCACACAAGGGCATCAAAAAACCACGACCTACTATTGTAGGCTTTTAACTATACTAACTTGCAATCTCCTTATTACAAGCCACTTTGAAAAAACCATATTGCAAAGACTTCAAACTAACTTGTGATGCAACCACCACAAGCCACTCTATAACTATCCTAGTTACAAAGGCTTTAAACTTATGACTATCCCTAGTCACAACATTAACTCAGAAGTTTACGAATTATGGTTTGTTCCTAAGATAACGCTTCTAAGAAAGCAAACTAGGAATTACAATGACGAACAAATAACAAGATTACAACTCAACTACGGATGTAGATAAACTCATTTAGAAACTGATCCTTAGTGGAGTTGTCTTCTTGTTCTTGACACACCAGTGACTTCAATACTGGATGAATACTTTTTGTTTCTTGAGAGAATATCACTGAATGCACGAAGAATGGTGTGTCTTGCACCAGGTCGTTTTATCCCAAAAGTTAGCACAATGGATAGTGATGTCAACTCATGGTGTACGCTTCTTCCCAATGAGAAGTGACTGTTGTACTGTCTGCACAGTCACTTCCGGGCAGTTGCATTCCAGCTGGATAGTGGACTTTGTACTTCTGTGAGGACAAACCAACGGACCAAGTCCTAGTTGTGTTCCTCTTCTGTGACAATTGCTAGATGGTCACTTTCTTCTGCTGCGTTCCAGCTGTGTACTTGACTTGTACTTCCGTCAGAGAACCCTAAGGGACCAGGTTCCTATTGTGTTTCTCTTTATATTGATTGTGTACAATCACTGATTTGTGCTTGTGTCGGAGAACGCTAAGGGACCAGGTCACCGGGTCCCTGTTGTGTTCCTCCCTGTGGTCGTTCATCCATTTGCTGATTTTCAAACTTCGACCAGCTCACTTGACATATATATCCAGGTTTTCTATCTGATTCTTCATGACAAGTTTGTTAGATCATCAAAATATAAGAAGCATAAGGCCAAGACATTGAAAACCCATCACTAATGCCTTCCTACAAACTGAAGACCCCTTAGGTGAACATTTTCAGTGACCTAGATTTGTTCATATGATTTGATCCTTCCTAGTAAAATGCAGTGGTTAAATTTCTGATCATTTTTGCATGAAAAATAGGGATCATACTCTATGTCTTAAATATACTTCATTGATATTAGATGGCGTACAAGTGCCATAAGGAAAAATTTGAAAACAAAACCTATTTAGAAAGTGAAATAGAAAACATAGCTAAGATCTAATAGAAACAAATAATGAGTGGAGTTTAGAACCTTTACATAAAACATCTACTTTTGCATGATGGTCAGCAAAAAAATGAGAAAAAGTTAATTGTAACTTATTTCACAGGAGATTTTGTACAAAATGTTAGAAACTGTGACAATCTATTAGCTTGTCCTTCTCCAATAGGAAAAAGGTATTACTAAATTTTAAACGAAATATTGGACAAAGAAACATTGTTAGATTTTTTGTAGAGGTACAGTGTCTTCCACATATTAGGATGAAAATTCTTAATAGGAACTTCTATATCGTCTTCATTTGAACAAAATGATAAGCTCGAACCCTAGGTCTCCATATTCGGAAAGTCGGAACACAGTTACACTAAGCGTGTTGCCCCAGACACTTCATAATGCTCGGTTCATCTTATTTGAATAGCAATGAGATCAAGAAAGTGTAGCAATTGGGGATAGATGATATAATAATAGTGGTAGCACCAGAATTCGAACCGATAAATATGGAAATGATACCTAATATAGAGATTCCCCTGTGGGAAAAGCCATTGAAATTAAATTAATAAGAAGCAATGAGTGTATACGGTCGAAATCGGAGAAGTCGATTTCGAGGACTTAACGGTAACCCGGGCTCGAGTTCGGGAAGCACGAAGTAAAGATCAGGTCTGATTGGAAAATGCATACCTCAAGGGAGTAAATCGGAGACCCGTCGTGATCTGCCTCGAGGGCAGTACAATTTTGATAACACTCAAGAAAGAGCGGGAATTTCTTAAAGGCATAAATATCTAAGGATAAGATTTGTACAAGTTGGTACAGGTCCGTACTAGGTTGTTATATAGCTGTACCAACAGAATTCTTTACCACAATGAGGAATGTACTATATTGGAGTTTTCTCCTCCAATATAAAGGGGACCCCAATCATTTGTAAGAAGAATCTCATTCACTGTAATAGAATATTCTACTCTGCTTTTCTTGTGCTCTACAATTGTTCTTCAGCTTTATTGTTTTTACTTCATTACTTTATTTGCTCTTAACTCACCTCGAGGCCCCCAAGATAATCAAGCTCGAGGTCCCCGTTGCTCTAACAACACTGGTTTGGTTTATCAATTCTTCTTACTTAAACCTAATATTACTTGTATATTCACTAGTATTAGAATAAATCACATATATTTAAAACCATAAATCATCTTTAATTGTTACTCACATTTTTCAAGGTAAATAGTTTGACGCCTGCCGTGGGGCTAAAGATAATAGTGATTATTTCTTTACTGATTCTCGTTACACACGTTATCTTTACACTTTTTCTTGTCAAGATTTTTTGATTCTCAAGCTTAGACATGTCTAGCACACAGAATGCACCTATTCACGACGACGAAGATCTTGGAGAAAACAGCAGTATAGGGGTCGGTGTACCATACATAAACCTTGAGGAAGTGCCAAATATGGAGCCGGTTGATATCAGCTCGCATAACGCTCTAAACCCAGATTCAGGTGCAGACCCCATAGGGAATGCGTGCAGGGGAGCCCGACCTGATGGACAAAGGACACGAGGAATGGAAGAAGGAGGAGTCAGCCTCCAGGTGATATTCAAAATGTTGCAAGCCCAGCAAGTCACCATCGCTCAACTTCAGAGTCAGAATAGAACTCCAAACACAGCCGAACTAGTGAACACTCGACGTGCTGAACTAGCGCTTGAAAGGCTCACTGAAAGTGGATTGGGGATTGACCCTACAATTATGAGAATGCTCGAAGAGCTCTCCAAAAGGATCGAGACCGGAGAGAAGAAGATTAAAGAAAATGACAAAAAAGTGGAGACATAAAACACTAAGGGTGACCAAATACCGGGAGCACCTCCGATTTTGAAAGGACTGGACTCGAAGAAGTTCGTGCAAAAACCATTCCCCCAGAATACGGCTCCGAATCCCATCCCGAAGAAATTTCGGATGCCAGATATCCCAAAATACGACGGAACCACTGATCCCAACGAGCACTCACCACATATACTTGTGGCATAAAAGGAAATGATTTGGAAGACAATGAGACTGAGTCTGTTTTGCTAAAAAAGTTTAGGGAAACTCTGTCTAAGGGTGCCATGATTTGGTACCATAACTTACCCCCGAACTCGATCGATTCATTTGCCATGTTGGCAAACTCATTTGTAAAGGCACATGTCGGTGCCATAAAAGTTGCAACAAGGAAGTCCGATGTATTCAAAATAAAGCAAAGGGAGAACGAGATGATGAGGGAGTTTGGTTCCCATTTCCAGTCAGAACAAATGGAGTTACCACCAGTATCCAATGACTGGGCCGTACAAACCTTCACTCAGGGGCTAAATGAACGAAGTTGAATAGCTTTGAAGCAGCTGAAGCAGAACTTGATCGAGTATCCTGCCGTGAATTGGGCGGATGTGCATAACAGGTACCAATCAAAAATTAGGGTCGAGGATGACCAGTTGGGAGCCCCTTGGGCTTAGTTTATCCAAGCAGGTTACTAGAAAAGGAGTCAGGAAATACAGATAGGGGGTCAAGATCGAATAAGGAAAGATATCAGCCATACGTTGAGGATTGAAGGAACATTGCAAGGCATAATATACTTCGGAATGATCGAAGAGCAGATCGAGGTCAAAGTTCACGGGGACTCATGAGCAAAACCGAGTTTGATAGGCACTTGGTACCGGTAGAGGCACCCTAATTATTGGAATACAACTTCAGCGTTGATGCCTCAGGTATCGTCTCAGCCATTGGCAAAATTAGAGATACTAGATGGCCCTAGCCTATAAAGACCGATCCTTCTCAATGGAACCTCAACTCTATGTGCAAGTATCATGGTACTCATGGGCATAGAACCAAGGATTGTAGGCAGCTTAGAGAGGAGGTAGCTCGGTTGTTCAACGAGGGGCATCTTCATGAATTTCTCAGTGACCGGGCAAAGAACCATTTCCGAGAAAGAGATGCAAACAGGAAGAATGAGCCCGAAGAACCTCAACATGTCATTCACATGATCATCGGAGGAGTCGACATCCCATAGGGACCCATATTCAAACGTACCAAAGTATCTATCACAAGGGAGAAGCAGACTCGGGACTACATGCCCGAAGGTATGCTCACATTCAACGAGGATCGAGGCCTTATTGAAGCCTCACAACTATGCACTGGTAATTTCTATCTTTTAAATAAAGTTTAAGTTAAACGTGTTCTCGTGGATCCAGGTAGCTCAGCAAATATAATTAGATCAAGAGTCGTGCAGCAGCTTGGGCTGCTTGACCAAATCATACCTGCCTCTCGAGTCCTAAATGGATTCAACATGGAAAGTGAAACAACGAAGGGGGGAATCATCCTCCCATTTAACGTGGCCGGAACCATGCAAGACACCAAGTTTCATGTCATCAAAGGAGATATGAGGTATAATGCTTTACTTGGAAGGTCGTGGATCCATAGCATGAGGCTAGTGCCATCAACCCTTCATCAAATGATGAAGTTCCCAACAAAGAATGGCATGAAAATTGTATATAGAAAGCAGCATGCAGCTAAGGAGATGTTTGCAGTACATGACTTGGCACCGGTATTGACACCATCTATATAGGAGAAGTCAAAAGACAAACATGTCACCATATAGCAATCACAGCCCATACTCTCGGTTGAGTCCAAGGGACAGGTGATTGATGAACAGGTGGTCGAGGACAAAGAAGAAGATTTCTTCACCCCCGAGCCTTTATTGCCCCCGAGGAATCGGATGTGACGAAGTCCGCGGTCAAAGAACTCGAGCAGGCCATATTGATCGAGCATCTTCCAGAACAAAAGGTATACTTGGGGACAGGGTTAACTCCCGAGCTCAGGAAAAAACTCAGTGAACTTCTTATCGATAACATTGATTGTTTTGCCTAATCCGACTTAGATATGACAGGTATCCCACCAGAGATAATTACCCATCGACTAAGTGTCAATCCCAGATTTAAATCGGTGAAGAAAAAGAGGAAACCTTAGTCTGAGATAAAGCATGCATTCATCAAAGAAGAGGTAACCAAACTTCTCAAAATAGGATCCATTAGGGAAGTAAAGTATCCCGAGTGGCTAGCTAACGTAGTAGCAGTCCCTAAAAAGGGAAACAAACTTACAATATGTGTAGACTATAAAGATTTGAACAAAGCATGCCCTAAAGATTCTTTTCCACTTCCCAACATCAATCGATTGATTGATGCTACGGCTAGCCACGAGATCCTTACTTTTTTTTATGCCTACTCCGAGTACAATCAAATTAAAATGAACCCGGAGGACCAGGAAAAAGCTTCGTTCATTACGAAGTGTGGTACATATTGCTATAATGTAATGCCCTTCGGGCTAAAGAATGTAGGAGCTACATACCAGCGCCTAGTTAATAAGATATTTGAACATCAAATAGGCAAATCTATGGAAGTTTATATTGATGATATGTTAGTTAAGTCCTTGTGCGCAGAGGACCATTTGACTCATTTGAATGTGACGTTCGATATCCTAAAAAAATACAACATGAAGCTCAACCCCGAGAAATGCGCTTTTGGAGTCGGTTCGGGCAAATTCTTGGGATTCATGGTGTCGAACAGGGGGATCGAGATCAACCCCGATAAAATCAAAGCCATCAAAGAAATCACCGTAGTGAACAATATGAAAGCCGTACAACGGCTAATCGGAAGGATAGCTGCCCTAGGCCAATTTATCTCGAGGTCATCAGATCGGAGCCATCATTTCTTTTCCCTACTCAAGAAAAAGAACAACTTTGTATGGACTCCGGAGTGCCAACAGGCCTTGGAAGAATTAAAACGGTATCTCTCGAGCCCACCCCTGCTCCATACTCCGAATGAGGATGAAATACTCTACTTGTATTTAGCCGTATCCGAGGTAGCGATAAGAGCCATGTTGGTACGAGAAGAACAAGGTATGCAATTTCCTGTCTGTTATATGAGTCGGACCCTAGGAGATGCCGAAACCAGGTACTCACATTTGGAAAAGTTAGCTCTTGCATTGATAAGTGCATCTAGGAAGTTAAAACCATATTTTCAATGTCATCCTATATATGTATTGACTACATAACCACTTCGAAATATCTTGCAAAAGCTCAAATTATCAGGCATATTGGCCAAATGGGCCATCGAACTTGGGGGGTATGATATCGAATATCAGCCCCGAACGGCTATCAAGTCTCAAATTTTAGCAGACTTCGTGGCCGCTTTTTTTCTGCCCTCTTACCTGAAGTAGAAAAGGAACTCTTGCTAAAATCAGGTACCTCTTCGGGGGTGTGGACCCTCTTCACAGACGGTGCCTCGAATGTAAAAGGGTCCGGGCTCGGTATTGTTCTGAGACCGCCTATGGGCAGTATCATTAGACAATCCATCAAAACTTCTAAATTAACTAACAATGAGGCCGAGTATGAAACCATGATTGCAGGTCTCGAACTAGCCAAGGGCCTTGGAGCAGAGGTCATCGAGGCAAAGTGTGACTCCCTTTTTGTAGTAAATCAAGTAAACGGGAGCTTCGAGGTTCGAGACGATTGAATGCAGAGGTACTTAGACAAACTTCAAGTGACATTTCACCGCTTCAAGAAATGGACACTGGACCATGTACCTCGAGAACAGAATAGCGAGGCTGATGCACTTGCAAACTTGGGGTCATCGGTTGAGGAAGATGATATCGTCCCGGGGACTGTCGTCCAATTATCGAGGTTGGTGGTCGAAGAAGGCCATGCAGAAATTAATTCAACAAGTTTAACGTGGGATTGGAGGAATAAGTACGTCGACTACTTGAAGCATGGGAAGCTCATCACGGACCCAAAAGAGTCGAGAACACTTCGAGCCAAAGCAGCTCGATTCTTACTCGATGAAAAGGGAACGTTGTATAGAAGAACCTTAGATGGACCACTGGCAGTGTTCTTGGGACCCGGGGACACCGATTATGTATTACGAGAAATCTACGAGGGCACTTATGGGAACCATTCTGGTACCGACTCTTTGGTTCGCAAGGTGATCAGAGCGGGGTATTATTGGGATAACATGGAAAAGGATACCAAGGAGTTCGTTTGAAGGTGTGATAAATTCCAAAGATTTGCATCGATGATTCATCAACCCGGTGAACAACTCCATTCGGTCCTATCCCCGTGGCCATTCATGAAATGGGGGATGGACATCGTCGCCCCTACCAACGGCGCTAGGTAAAGGTAAATTTATTTTGTTTATGACTAATTACTTCTAAAAATGGGTAGAAGCACAGGCCTTCGAGAGATAAGAGAAAAAGAAGTCATCGACTCATATGGGACCATATCATATATAGGTTCGGTATACCTGTCGTAATAGCATGTGACAACGGGAAATAATTTGTCGGTGTTGATACTCAATTTTTCCCTATAATATTTTTAAAGTGCATATATACCTTCAAAACTATACAATAACATCAATTTATATTTTTCCATAATTCCTATATTTTTAAATTAGTATTTTATTTATATAAATAATTACAAAATTGCATCACAAATGGCTCTATAACATTTCATTGAGTTAATTTTTCTATTTATAGCCATATTAAGTTCAAATTATTTCACAAATGGCTAGATTTACACCTTTTGGTTACAATTGCAATATTTTGCAATTATAGCCCATGCATACATCATTGTATTATTTTACCAGAAATTGGTCCATATATTTTTAATATATTGAATAATTATTTTAAAGCACTTCTATGCATGAAAATTATTTTTTCTCACTGTTAATTATTTTATAAAATAATTTTTATTCAATTACTTGGGTATTTAATAAATAGCCCTCTTATTTTCAGATCTAACCCTGTTAAAACCAACCCAAATAACCCCTCTAAATTAGCCCAATTCCCAAAAGGAAACGAGTTGTTCCCAATAAATGTCGGAACCCGGACTCCGCGGAGGAAAAAGAGGGCGCGATAGCATGGCAATGCCGCTGGGGATATATTAGGCTTTTACAATAACGAACTTATTTTTGTGAATTAGTCTCAAGCATGCTTTATCCCGTGCACCCTCCCCCTTTATTTGGATTTATTTTCTTATTTATGATTTCCTTTATTTCCTAAAACTGACTTGTCTCTTTGTTTTCTTTTTGTAACTGTCTTTCAATTATTTAAATACCGCATTTATCATTTTTACGTGCAAATACTTGACAACATGCTATTTATTGTTGCATAAATCATGCTCAACATCATATTCCACTCGTGCGTAATCAATACTATAGCAACGCTTGATGAGTGTTTGCGCTCTTCCTATATGTCATCCTTTAAATTTGGAAAGGTGTATTTGCGGTAAAACTAGCCGATCAGCGGTGCGTTCGACGGTTACGTGCCTTTCCCCCTCAAGTTGTCCGCTTGAGAGTCCCAGTCTAGACCTCTGTAGAAACCCTACTCTGATTAATTGTGTGTGCATCATGGTCAAACCTAGCCGGGTTAATATGTTGTCTGCATAATAACCCTTTAATACAAGCCTTGTCCAAAAGTCCATCGGGCTTTCCATAATCCCAACGGACACAACCACAATCATGTGCATTAGCTTTGAAGAAATAAGTTGCCAATATGCTAATCATTGCTGTATAAGTAGACAAACCTGGAAGGGGAAAGGGACTAACCATATTTTATTTTGCAGAAAAATGAGGCACGAAGCCCCCAAATTTGGTATGGTCGGTAGCATACCCTCACTTTTGCTAGATTGGTGGAGGGATCTTCCTTCATGCGATCAAAATCATGTGAAACGAGTCTTAGGAAATTTGCCTTCTCTGTTGGATATTTAGCCAAACAAAATGTTGATCGAGGCTGCCACTATGCTTTGGGACAAGAAAGGGCCGTGTTCCGCTTTGGGGACAGAGAAATGACTCATCTTCTAGAAGAAATAGGAGGATTTGCCAGGTTGCCTTGGGATAGCCCTGGTTTATTAGCACCTAAAAATCGCACTGCTAGGGAATTTCTGAAGATGATGGGGCTAAAGAAGAATGACAACTTGAAGTGCCTGAAAGACTCCTATATACCTTTCAACTTTCTCTATGAATGATACGGTCACAGTCGCTTTTATCGTATATTTGATGATGAGTTCTCAATCACCTCTTTGGGTTGGATTCATCGTAGGGTCTTCGTGTTCATTGTGTGTTTTTTGGGCATGTTGGTATTCCCAATCCAAGGGGATAGAATCCATACTAGGTTGGCCATGATGGCCAAAACTTTAATGGATGGGATCAAGGGGCAGACATACATCATTGTCCTATGATCATTGCGGACATGTACCAGGCTTTGGAACGATGTCAGAAGGGGTTCAGATTCTTTGAGGGTTGCAATTTGCTATTACAGGTTTGGTTATTGGAACATCTCCAAAAGGGACAATACCTTCAGGAATTTCCGCGAAGGCCGTGGAATGATCACATAGCCTTCCATCATCCCAAAAGAATGACCTATATCCCAGACATGTTTGCTCAACTGGAGGACACTGTAAGATGGGTACAACATTACAACAATTTGACCGAGGACCAGGTTCAATGGATGTTCGAGTGGTTCCTACCGACGAGTCTATCATCAGATCCAGGGATGTTCCACACTTGGTGTTGATTGGGTTAAGGGGCACATACCCTTATGCTTCCCTCAGGGTCATAGACAGGCAGGCATGAGACAGGTCATACCACGAGTCGCTAAGATGAGTCACTTATAGCTGATATTTAGGTGACGCCATCCCATATAAGAATGAATCACAACATATGTGGGCTTTGAAGATTATCGTGGAGAAGGATACCATCGAGCTGGACCGATATCATGTGGGTCACTCATACCTTTACCCCTCATGGTTGGATGATAACATAGCAGGAATCTTTGAGCCAAGGGTTGGTCCAGGGAACAGGGTTATAGACGAGGTTGCCGAAGCAGAGGTGAAGTATAACAAGCTGTACAAAAGGGTTCGTGAGTCTGAAGCTGAGCATATGTAGCAGCATAAGGCCGTCATGGAGATGATCAATGAGTGGAAAGAGAGATCTGCTAAATCCAGCAAAAGGCTGGAATATCTAGAGTATAGCCTGATGGAATTGGAAGGGAAGATGAGAAAAAGGGTCACCGATTGCCAGAATGTTGAGGGAAATGAAGGATGACATTTGACAACTACTGAATCTGCGCGAACTGGGGGAACTGATCGACAAGAGCATCCAGTCTGGAGAGGGTCCTTCTGGGACCAAGTAGATTAGGTTTACCTGCTTTTCTTTCAAATGTAATAAGGCCAAGTGCCATTAGTAACATTATCTTATTCAATGTCGTTTTGGGTCATTTATTTTTACATTAATGAAATGAGGCAATTATTGGCACTGAATTTCTCCAAATCTATTTGTCGCTAGGTCTACCTCAAGCACAACGAGGCTCCCAAATTAGGATGCGAATTTACAATCCCCCAATATGTGTTTAAATACTGCAAACATTTCAGAATCCTTACTGACTGGTTTACCTTTATATTTTTCTTTATTCTTTATTATTCCCATTCCCTAAGGTTGGTTTGCACATACTGGCATCATCAGCATATCACACCAGATCTAGAGGCCCTCAACCTCCTCCTTCTCCTCCAAGTAATACAAAGAACAGAGGGAAAGCTAAAATGGATGACTTAAGTGCTATTCGAAAACAGAAACTTCAGATGATCGGAGTACTCCGGCACCAAATGATTTGGTTTTACGATTGGAGCAAAAGATACTGGAGATACAAGGAGAACTGGAGCAGGTCCGCAACTTAGCAAATCAATCCCTCACCCTGAACGTCCCCGATATCAACCAACAAAACACTAAAAACCCAGCGCCTGCCCAAAACACACCAAACTAGCATCCACAAAACCATCCCGCACCACATCAATATGCAACTCCACCTCAAAATCTCAATCCCTTACCGATACCAACTCCACCACAACACCATCATCAACCAATCCAGTACCCACCAACCGCTACTTATCACACTTCCCAAAATACACCACAACCTATTCCCAATCCTCAAAACTCAACCAATGACCACCACTACACCCAGGTTCCTAGCACTCACCAAAACAACCCTATATACGTAGAAACTGTACCTTACTCTACCCAACCAATGTCTTACATACCAGAGTCCGCTGAGAAGGTCCTGCTCATCAAAAACATGGCTGATGAACTTAAGAAATTGACAAGTCGAGTTCAGGGTGTCGAATGAGGCAAGGGGATAGAAGGTTTGAATTATGAAAACTTATGCATACAGCCGGATATAAAACTGTCAGAGGGTTACAAACCTCCCAAGTTTGAGATGCTTGACGGTACAGGTGATCCCAGGGTTCATCTAAGGACCTATTGTGACAAACTTGTCGGGGTCGGAAAGGATAAAAAGATCCGGATAAAGCTTTTAATGAGGAGTCTTTCGGGAGATGCCTTGTCCTGGTACATCATCTAGGATCCTAAGAAATGGTCCAACTCGGTGTGTATGACATCTGATTTCATGGACCGATTTAGGTTCAACACAGAAAATGCACCAGATGTTTTCTACATTCAGAACCTCAAGAAGAAGCCTGCCGATACTTTCCGCGAGTATGCTACTCGTCGGAGGTCAGAAGCGGCCAAAGTCAAGCCATCTTTGGATGAGTAGCAGATGCAAAATTTCTTTGTCAGAGCACAGGATCCGCAATATTATGAAAGATTGATGGTTATTGAAAACCATATGTTCTCTGACATCATCAAACTTGGTGAAAGGATTGAAGAAGGCATCAAAAGCAGAATGGTGACAATTTTTGAGGCACTACAGGCCAAGAACAAAGCACTACAGTTAGGCGGCATATCAAAGAAGAAAGACGTCGGGGCAGTAATGGTGGCTCAAGGCCCAAAATCTCCACTCACATATCAAACACCTCCACCCACATACCAAACACCTCCACCCACATACCAAGCACCTCCACCGACATACCAAACCCCTCCACCTACACATCAACCATCATCTCCCAAATATTCCCAGTCAGCCACTGTCTATCACACCTATAATCACCAACCATCTCATTTCCAATCACCTCCAACTCGTCAAAACTACCCAAGACCTCGACCTAACTTTGATTGCAAACCACCTAGACAATACACCACTATTGTTGAACTCATCGACCAGCTATATGAAAGGTTGAAGGTCACTGGTTATGTCACTCATATTCCCATTGTGGTAGTGGAGAACCCATCTTAATAACCCAAACAAAACCTATGCGCATCACTCCGGTATGAAGGGGCACACCATCAAGGAGTGCCGAACATTGAAAGACAAAATCCAGACACTGATTGACAATATGGTCATACAGGCAAAAGAAGCCGCACCCAACATCCGCATCAATCCTCTCCCGGATCATAGGGGCGGTAGAATACATGTGATAGAGATAGATGAAGAATGGGATCCTGAGGGGTTAATCGGGCTTATTCGAGGGGGAGATGACTTCAAACCTACAATCACACTCACTCCTATTGTAGTACAAACGCAGTCGCTAGTTGAGGTTGAGGTAACCACACCATTCCATTTGAGGTAGAGGTAGCTCCACCTGCAGCCACTTCTGTTCCATTTGAAGTAGAAGTGGCCACACCTTTTACAGTGACAGTATCAACCATACCTCCTTTCTATTCAAAAGTAATACCCTGGGATTAAGTTGCCGAAGCTAGGCGAAAAGGAAAGATAAAGATGGAAGAATCTGATGCTCCACAAGGAATGACCAGAACCGGAAGGGTCTATACACCTTAACACTTGGGAGGACCAAGTAAGGATGCCACTACCAAGCATCCTGTCATTGAAATAGGGCCAGATGACCTTTGGAGGAAAGTATAGGCGAGGGAATACTCCATCATTGATCATTTGAACAAAACCCCCGCCCCCCCAAATCTCTATTTTGTCACTATTGCAAAATTTAGAGGCGCACAAGAATGCTTTGATGAAGGTGTTAAGTGAAGCTTACGTACCCAACAATATCACCTGCGGAGAGATAACCAACATGGTAGGGCAGGTGCTAGAAAGTCGTAAGATAATATTCCACGAGGATGAACTACCGCCTGAAGGGTTGAATCACAATCGAGCATTGCATATCACGGTACAATTTGAAGACAAATTCATTACCAGAGTTCTGATCGATGGAGGTTCAAGCCTCAACATTTGTCTGTTGGATACTCTTACAAGATTGGGCAAAGGTTTCCATGAAATACGGGCAGGAAGCATGAACGTGAAAGCCTTTGATGGGTCTCAAAGGGCCACGATAGGGGAGATTAATCTTTGTCTGCAGATGGGGCCAACTTGGTTCGATGTTGAATTCCAAGTGCTTGACATATCAGCTTCATAAAATCTTCTGTTGGGCCGACCTTGGATACATACCACTGGGGCTGTGGCTTCCACACTACACCAAGCCGTGAAGTTCGAATGGAACCATCAGGAGGTGATCATTCATGGGTACGGGAGTAACCCCATTTACACCAGTCAAACCATCCCGGTTATCGGGAACTAAAGAAGGCTAGGAGGGGAAACCTATTATCACATCGAACATGTCAATGCCGCTGAGAAAGATAAATAGTGGAGTAACAAAATAGAAATTATACTAGCATAGTTTGGGTATGAACCCAGAAAAGGACTTGGGAAGAATCTCCAGGGCATCACCAAACCAATACAGCTGAAATGTCATGGTACTACCTTCGGGCTCGGATACCAGCATACATGGCAGGAGTATGATGATTAGTCACCTCCATGGCGTGGACCTTATTACCCTCTCGAGCAACCAATGTCACATCTGGGTTAGACTTTTCACCGAGATGATACAATATGGGGAACTGCAGAAGAAGAGGCGTTAGCTGGGCTAAGGAATCTGTTCCTAGAGGACAAGGACATGGATTGCAGTGCGATAATTGAGGAGGAGGAGGAAGAAGGCCTCACCATTCAGACTGTGGAGAAGAGAGCTGTTCTTAGGAACTGGACTGCCATACCATCCCGGGCCCGCCAAGTCCCTGGGTAGCTTGGACACCAACCTAATTTTATTTCTATAGCCATGCTAGGCATCTAAGCTATTTCTAGTAATTTCGTTTTAAAGACTCACTTGTTTCAAAATAATTGCTCGATTTATCGAGCCGTACTTGTTTAGGATGTTTTCAGTTTTAATCAATGCGTTTCTATTTATTATTCATTATTATCTTCCACATTTTTCTTTCCACAACATTATTATTACTTTTCTGATGAACCGGTAACTGTGACATGTAATGAGACAACGCAATATAAGGATAGTGACTCGGAGGAAAAAGATGAAATATCTAAGGAGGCCGTTAGAAAGGTTGAGAACTTTGAGAATAAGCCTAAGTCCAACCTGGACGAAATCAAAGCAATAAATTTGGGAGACACCGAAACCGACAAGGAGACTCGCATAAGCATTCACTTATCACCGCCAGAGAAAGAGGAGTACGTCCGCTTCTTGAAGGAATATGAGAATATATTTGCATGGTCATATGATGACATGACCGGTCTGAGCACATTTATAGTGGCTCACAAGTTGCCTACCAATCCAATGTGTCCGCCAGTGAAGCAGAAACTCAGAAAATTCAAACCAGATATGAGCCTGAAAATCAAGGAGGAAGTCACTAAGCAGATTAAAGACAAAGTCCTCAGGGTAGTGGAGTACCTAACCTGGTTAGCCAATATTGTAACAATTCTGAAGAAAGATGGGAAAGTCAAAGTATGTGTTGACTATCGAGACTTAAACAGAGCAAGTCCCAAGGACAACTTTCCACTGCCAAACATACATTTCCTGATCGACAAATGCGCCAAGCATGAGCTACAATCTTTTGTATATTGCTTCATGGGTTATCACCAGATCTGGATGGATGAAGAAGACTCAGAGAAAACAGCTTTTATTACACCATGGGGGTGTACTGCTACAAGATGATACCATTTGGTCTAAAGAATGTTGGGGCCAATTACATGAGAGCCATGACCACCATCTTCCATGATATGATACACAAAGAAATATAGGTGTATGTGGACGACATCATTATCAAATCCAAGAGGGTCGCAGATCACATAGCGGACTTGAGAAAGTTCATTGACAGGTTAAGGAGGTACAACTTAAAATTGAATCTCGGAAATTGTGCATTCGGGGTTCCTACAGGAAAGTTATTGGGATTCATTGTCAGGCGTCGAGGGATCGAGGTAAACCTGTCCAAAGTTAAGGCTATTCAAGAGTTACCGCCACCTAGGAGCAAAAAGGATATGATGAGCTTCCTAGGATGTCTCAACTATATCATTCGCTTCATAGTGCAGTCCACAGTTATATGTGAACCCATCTTCAAGATGTTGATGAAAGATGCTGAAACAAGTTGGACCAAAGATTGTTAGAAAGCTTTCGACAAAATCAAGGAGTACATGTCCACACCACCAGCCTTGGTCCCGCCAGAGCTAGGTCGACCTTTGCTACTCTATCTATTTGTATTAGATGGAGCCTTCAGATGCGTTTTGGGACAACATGATGAGATATGGAGAAAGGAGCAAGTCATATACTACCTGAGTAAGAAATTCACACTTTATGAAGCATGATACTCTCTGCTGGAATGACCCGAGGCATTAGTTATATGACTACACCACGTACCTTATATCTAGGATAGACCCCCTGAAGTACATATTTCAGAAACTAATGCCGACTGGGAAGTTAGCCAAGTGGCAGATACTGTTAAGTGAGTTCGATATCGTTTATGTAACTCAAAAGATGGTCAAAGGACAAGCATTGACATACCATCTTGCTGAAAATCCCGTGGGAGGAGAATATGAATCCTTGAAAACAAAGGAGTGGGCATTGGAGCCGTCTTGGTATCGGATACTGGCCAACATTATCTGGTGTCTGCTAAACTCAGATTTCCCTGCACCAACAATATGGCAGAGTATGAAGCCTGCATACTAAGGCTCAACATGGCAATCAACATGAATATTCAGGAGCTGCTAGTAATCGGTGATTCAGATCTGCTTGTGCACCAGGTACAAGGAGAATGGGCCACCAAGAATTCTAAGATATTTCCATATCTGCACCATGTGCAGAAATTGAGAAAGAGGTTCACGAAGATAGAGTTTCGGCATGTTCCTAGAATTCAGAACGAGATTGTGATGCTTTGGCCACCTTGTCATCCACGATACAACATCCAGATAAGAATTTCATTGATCCCATCCCAATGGGGATTCATAATCAGCTGGCGTATTGTGCCCATGTTGAAAAAGAAACAGACGGGAAGCCTTGGTTTAACGATATCAAAGAATATTTGGCAAAGAAGAATATCCGGAGCATGTGAACCATACTCAGAAACGCACACTTCGGAGATTGTCCAATCACTTCTTCCACAACGGGGGAAACTTGTACAGAAGAACTCCTGATTTGGGATTGCTAAGATGTGTCGATGCAAAAGAAGCTTCTAAGCTACTTGAGGAGATACATGATGGGACCTGCAGCCCTCATATGAATGGTTTTTTCTTGGCCAAGAAGATACTTAGGGATGGTTACTTTTGGATGATTATGGAGACAGATTGTGTCCAATATGTCCAAAAATGCTACCAATGTCAAGTGCATGCCGATATGATAAAAGTGCCGCCAAATGAGATCAATGCAAAAGGCTCACCTTGGCCATTCGCCGCCTGGGTAATGGATGTCATCGGTTCGATCGAGCCCACCGCTTCAAACAGGTACAGGTTTTATTCTAGTGGCTATTGACTACTTCACAAAATAGGTAGAGGTTGTATCCTACAAAGTTGTAACCAAGAAAGTCGTCGCAGACTTTGTCAAAGATCGTATTGTTTGCCGGTTTGGAGTTCCAGAATCAATCATCACCGATAACGCCACCAATCTCAACAGTGATCTGATAAAAGCCATGTGTGAAACTTTCAAAATCAAACACAAGAACTCCACATCATATAGACCTCCAATGAATGGAGCCATAGAAGCTACCAACAAAAACATCAAGAAGATACTAAGAAAAATGGTAGAAAACCACAAACCATGGCACGAGAAGTTACCCTTTTCCTTATTGGGGTACCGCACTACATTCCGCACATCAATTGGGGCACCTCCCTACTTACTGGTTTATGGTACCGAAGCCCAACCGAGGTAGAGATTCCTTCTTTAAGGATCATACAGGAAGCCGAACTCAGCGAGAACAGAATGTCCAAAGCTTTTAACAAAAGGATCAAACCGAGGCAGTTTGCTCCAGGACATTTGGTACTGAAGAAAATCTTCTCGCATCAAGATGAAGCCAAAGGGAAATTCTCCCCCAACTGGAAAAGTCCCTACATGGTTCACAGGGTGCTAATAGGAGGAGCACTCATACTTGCAGAAATGGATGGAGAAGTCTGGCCTAAACCAATCAATTCAGATGTAGTCAAGAGATACTATGTTTAGATTTTTTACATTCCTTCATTTGATGTAATTGAACTATGCTTGATGTGATTCCCGTTTAGGAGGGGATATGTAGGAAGCCCTGTGGTTTCAGCCATATCATAATAAAATTTCAATTTCCCCCCAGAACTAGAAATTGGGGCAGAATTTTGAGAAGGACCCTCAAAATTCTGGAGCAAGTCCAGCCAATGCCATTGCATGCCAGAAAGTCAGAAATTGGTTAAGAAACTGGAGCAGAATTTTGAAAAGAGTTCTAAAAATTCCAAAGAAGGTTCAACAAGTTTCGTTACTTGGAAATGGCCGAAGGATCGCTTACCAAACTAGGGCAGAATTTTGAGGAGGACCCTCAAAATTCTAACACGAGAAAGCTGCATTGTCTCTGAAATGTGTTATAGTCACTAGTTCATCTAAAATTACTGGATATTTCACCATGTTTCTAAAATAACTCTAGTTTTCATCAATAATTGCATATTTTCAAAAACTCTATTTCCGTAACAGCCAGGTGCTACCCAGGGAAACTCAAACAAGGCATCTAGAACGGAGGAGTAAGGCCAGCAGACGAAGGCACGAATCGACCTCCCCTTACGAAACTTACAATTTTTCTTTGAGCGTAGGTATATCTGACGTAGCAGTAGCATTCGCAAATATATGTACACTGAGCAAAAGAACTATCAATCGGGCTACCAGACACCGAATATATCTCCAGCAAAGAAATATCCTACTCTTATTTGCTACTTGTTCTTCGCATGGGACTAAGCCCTGTCCCGCATCTTGCATCAGACTAAGCTTTGTCTCCAATTTTCCATAAGACTAAGCTTTGCCTTCCATTTACATGGGACTAAGCCCTGTCCCGAACCTTGCATGAGACTAAGCTCTGTCTCCAATTTTGCACAAGGCTAAGCTCTACCTTCCATCTACATTGGACTAAGCCCTTTCCCGTATCTTGCATGAGACTAAGCTCTGTCTGCAATTTTGCATAAGACTAAGCTCTACCTTCCATTTGCATGGGACTAAGCCCTGTCCCGAACCTTGCATGAGGCTAAGGCCTGCCTTCATATTTGCATAAGGCTAAGCTCTACCTTCCATATGCATGGGACTAAGCCCTGTCCCACATCTTGCATGAGACTAAGCTCTATCTCCACATTTGCATAAGGCTAAGCTCTTCCGTCCATTTGCATGGGACTAAGCTCTATCCTGATCCTTGCATGAGACTAAGCTCTATCTCCAATTTTGCATAAGGTTAAGCTCTGCCTTCCATATGCATGGGACTAAGCCATGTCCCGCATCTTGTATGAGACTTCTGTCTCCAATTTTGCATAAGGCTAAGCTCTGCCTTCCATTTGCATGGGACTAAGCCCTATCCCGAACCTTGCATGAGGCTAAGCCCTGCCTCTATATTTGCATAAGGCTAAGCGATGCCTTCCATCTGCATGGGACTAAGCCCTGTCCCACATCTTGCATGAGACTAAGCTCTGTCTCCATTTCGCATAAGGCTAAGCACTACCTTCTCATGGGACTAAGCATTGTCCCTCCTTGAATAAATGTTGTTTTATTCCAGCACTATCCATTTGCTCCTCTTTTGGGATAAGCTCTACCCTCAACCTCACAAGACTAAGCCTTGTCTTGTTAATTTTAGAATCATATTATTACATCTCATAGGCTGAAAAATCGCCAACTTGTCCAAAGGTGTCATTGTCTAAAGGCATCATCCCAATAGCCAGAAGATACCATGCCATGGCCTGAGGATCTCTCAAATTTGCATATCATTATTCAAAGGTGTCATGGTTCGGAGGCACCATTTTCATGGCCCAAGAACATCATTTCATGACCTGCGTATCTCCTATCACACAATTTATGGCCCAGGACATCATAGTCTAAGGATGTCATCCGCATCGTCCAAAGACAATCATTTATGGTCCAAAGGGAATTTGCATCACGTCTAAACTTTCGCAGTAATCTACATACTTGCATGCATCGTATTTTGAGTTTGCAGGTGATCTCAGAGGTAAACGTTTTCAAACAGGAGTAACCTTCGCTCCGGTTTCCACTCATACAATTTTCACTTCGCCATTCATAACCGATTCTCATCAGTTACCCATCCTACCTCGTGATATCCAGCTATCTACCCTATAATACATCTGATACACTCCAAACCCAAAATCATAACTACATCCGACATTACCCTTCATAAAAGAACCTTTGCCAAAATTGGCTATCATTCCTATAACAACTCCATCGGCTTCATTCACCGATGGATCCGAAACTAAACATGGCCCGATTCCTATAAAACCAGGGATATGTAGGCAGATCAAAGACCAGAGTTCAGCCTCTATTTTTCCTAAAAACATCACATTCGGTCAAAATTGGTCATCATTTCTTTACCCGAAAACTCTTTCATCATTTTCGGGTAAAGAGGGGCAGTTGTTGATACCCAATTTTTCCTTATAATATTTTTAAAGTGCATATATACCTTCAAAACTATGCATTAGCATCAATTGATATTTTTCCATAATTCCTATATTTTTAAATTAATATTTTATTTATATAAATAATTACAAAATTGCATCATAAATGGCTCTATAACATTTTATTGATTTAATTTTGCTATTTATAGCCATATTAAGTTCAAATTATTTCACAAATGGCCAGATTTATACCTTTTGATTACAATTGCAATAATTTTGCAATTATAGCCCATCGATACATCACTATATTATTTTACCAGAAATTGGTCCATTATATTTTTAAAATATTGAATAATTATTTTAAAGCACTTCTATGCATGAAAATTATTTTTTATCATTATTAATTATTTTATAAAATAATTTTTATTCAATTACTTGGGTATCTAATAAATAGCCCTCTTATTTTCAGATCTAACCCTTTTAAAACCAACCCAAATAACCCCTCTAAATTAGCCCAATTTCCAAAAGGAAACGAGTTGTTCCCAATGAATGTCAAAACTCGGACTCCGCGAAGGAAAAAGGGGGCACGACAGTCGGCAGCAAAGTAACAAAATTCCTCGAGGACCATAAAATGAAAAGGATTCTATCAGCTCCTTACCACCCAAGTGCAAATGGTCAAGCCGATTCCACAAACAAAACAATCATTCGAAACTTAAAGAAAATGTTAGATGATGCAAAGGGGAAATAGAGAGAGGTATTGCCCGAGATGCCATGGGCATATCGAACGACGTCAAAGTCGAGCACGGGGGAGACCCCGTTTTCTTTGGTGTACGGGTCCGAAGCATTGATCCCAGTCGAAGTCGGGGAACCTAGCGTCAGGTTTTAGCATGCCACCGAGGACTCAAATCACGAAGCTATGAACACTTTTCTCGAACTACTAGATGAAAAATGTGAGGCCGTATTAATTTGAATGACCGCGCAAAAACAAAGGATCGAAAGTTATTACACCAGAAGGACGAACCTTCCATATTTCGGAGTCGGGGACTTAGTCCTAAGGAAAGTCACTCTCAACACTCGAGACCCAAACGAAGAGAAACTAGGCCCTAATTGGGAAGGACCGTACCGTGTCCTCGGAGTTGCAGGGAAAGGATCCTACAAACTTAGCACAATGGAAGGCGAGCAACTACTGGTCAATTGGAACGTATTGTTGCTCAAACGCTATTACAGCTGAGGTATGACCTTATACCCTTTTCCATTTATATTTAAAACTAACTCCTTGCAGATGTTTGATTGGAAACATCGAGGCGTCTTCCAGCTCGAAGACCTTGGGTTTTAAAGCATGCGTTGCACTCTTTTTCCCTTGGATCAGTTTTTATCCCAATTGAGTTTTACCGGCAAGGTTTTTAACGAGGCAACACCTATATGCTACCTAAGGAATATTCAATAAGTATTCAAGGCATTCCTTTCAATCAACCTCGAATACTGGGGGTCATCACCGTCGGAGGACGCATTCTTGAGGAAAGCAATTCATGCCAAGGAGGGTCTCGATAGGGGAATGTTGTAACGGGCCAAACAGTCAAATGAACCGTGTCCATATAGAATAGTCGAGCCCCAAGTAGCAAAACATGTACGCATGTATCAATTATTTGAAGAAGCATTCTTATTGTATCAAACAACTTTGTGCCTTAAAGAAGTCTACAATTTTCACATTTAACGGCTCAAAGGTCAAAACCCCGAAAGCACCCGAATACTTGGGGACTGTCATCGATAATCAACACATCGAGTCATCGAACACTCGAACTTATAAGACCTCAAAGAGGCACACTCGAGCTCATAAGACCTCAAATAGGCACACTCGAACTTATAAGACCTCAAAGAGGCACACTCGAGCTCACAAGACCTCAAAGAGGCACACTCGAGCTCACAAGACCTCAAAGAGGCATCCCCTCATTATTAAGGCCAAGGCCATCACACTCGGGGGACTAAAGGCTACGGCCATATAAAGGCTACGACCATATAAAAGACTATGGTCATATGAAAAGGCTACGGTTGAAATAATGCGGCTTGGAGACGTCCGACTTCCGCCATAAAACTAAAACTCCTTCAAATACTTTGAAAAAACCGGTTAAATTAGGCTACCCTCGGCAAAAGCAAATTATAAGGGGCTTCGATAAAATCAGCCCTCGAATAATGCGAAGGCTTCGATAACATCAACCTTCAAAAAAATTGAAGAGGTATTTGATTAACGTTGCATATCAAACAAGGTCCCAATCAATCGAACCTTCAAAAAAAATCGAAAGAATAAGAATACAAGAAATACAAGCTAAGGCATACCAAAATTTTCACCAAGTCTTTAGCCAGAAAGAGGGAAATATTTATAGCCATTTTAGAGGCCGAATTGGCCCTTCCTAAAGTGCCTAAGGGCCAACCCAAAAGAGCCTAAGGGCCAACCTAAAGAGCCTAAGGGCCAATATTTGAAGAGCTTAAAGGCCGAAGCACACCATGCTCGAGACAATACCCAGCATGGGCTCAAAAGTCCCGAGCTAAAACTTAGCTCGAAGATCGAACCCTAAGTGGTAACCTATTATCGATCGTTGATCAAAACACAAAACTTGAGGGTCTACTCTACCCCGAATTTGAATCAACAATCAGAGATTATAGCATCAAAAATCAATAAAACTTTGAAGAAGAATTGAAGGCAAACAATCAAGGAAACTACTTTCTTTTTTTATATATACAAAAGATATTACACAGGAGTCCTACAAAGCAAAAAATTACAAAAAGATAGTAAAAACTTCTACCTACACTAGAGGGGCATCCCCCTCCCTCCCCCGGACCTGTCACTCCGTCAGGACCAGCCTCTTCCCCAGGGGTAGCTTCTTCGGTAACCCCTCCTCTTCATCATCTTCGATGTCATCATCATCGTAGTAGGAAAGGAAAAATTTGGCATCAGCCTCATCTGCCTTAGCTTGCTCTATCTCCTCGGGAATAACATCGATGGTCCTTACCCGGATGAACCGGCTCATCCAACCTCGATCCTTGTCTTCATAATTACTAGCGAAGAAAGACGTGGTTGATCGGCGTTGGAGTTTGATTAAACCTCGGAAATGTTAAGGTTGATATAATCGAATGAGGTGGCTGAGGGTGAACTCGAGCCCGACCTTTTCGATGAAGAACCTCATCATTATTACGATCTGCCAAAAGAACGGATGAATCTGGCCCAAGGTGACTTGGTATCTTCGGTAGAATTCAAGCACGAGCGGGTCGAGGGGACCCAATGTAAAGGGATATGTATACACACTGAGAAACCCCTCTACGTAAGTTGTGATGTCCTCCTCACGAGAAGGTATTTGCAGAACAACCTTCTCTTCCCATTTACACTCTCTTCTCACAGCGTCGAGGTGTTCTTTCTCAATTGACCATATAGTTCGATACATGTTCTCGACGGCTGGGGACGTCGGGATGATTCTCGACTATAAAGTCCTTTTTCAAGGAAAAATTGCTCGGTACGATCTCGTAAAGCGCCGACGGTTTACCACCGGCCGGACGGGAAGTAGAAGTGGAGGTTTTTTCTTTCTGAGGAACGGTCTTGGAAGTTTTTGCCATCGGTTCTTTAGAAAAAGAAGGAAGAAATAAATAAATCGGCGAGGTTTGGAGCTAATACGGTGGAGGAACTGGTGGTGAAAAGGAAACGTATAAAGGAAAATAGGTTTTGCAAGGTGGAAAAGTTCTTAATGAGAAAAGAACAAGTATATATAGAGGAAGGCGGCGACGGTTCATTAATATTGATGGCCGACTGGCTCTGACGTGCATTTAATATTTTTCGGGGAAGAGAACCGATGGGACATTTCGATCATTTCAACGCTTACGTCATAAGAGTGATGCCATCATAAAGGACTTCGGGAATTCCTCGAGTGAGCAAATCGGAGACCCATCGTGATCTGCCTCGAGGGCAGTACAATTTTTATGACACTCAAGAAAGAGCGGAAATTTCTTAAAGGCATAAATATCTAAGGATAAGATTTGTACAGGTTGGTACAGGTCCGCACTAGGTTGTTATACAGCTGTACCAATAGAATTCTTTACCATAATGAGGAATGTACTATATTGAGGTTTTCCCCTCCTATATAAAGGGGATCTCAGTCATATGTAAGAAGAATCTCATTCACTATAATAGAACATTCTACTCTTGCTTTTCTTGTGCTCCACAATTGTTCTTCAGCTTTATTGTTTTTACTTTATTACTTTATTTGCTCTTAACTCACCTCGAGGCCCCCGAGATAATCGAGTTCGAGGTCTCCGTTGCTCTAACAACATTGGTTTGGTTCATCAATTCTTCTTACTTAAACCTAATATTACTTGTATATTCACTAGTATTGGAATAAATCACATATCTTTAAAACCACAAATTATTTTTAATTGTTACTCACATTTTTCGAGGTAAACAATGAGGAAGAAAGAAAAAAATACGAAGATCAAGATTGATTTGGACTAAACATAGATTACAAATATGAACAATATTGTATTTAACAAGAAAGCGGTATAATAAACTAAACATGTACGAACCAACAATAAAGACACCTTTAGGGAATGAAAAGTAAATAATAAAGACTCAAACGATAGTTACAAAACTTAGGATCCAAAAGCATAAAAAGCGAAAAATTACCTCAAATTCTTAGACTTGATTTTCATCTATATCCAAATCCTACCAAAAGAGAATAATTTTAATTTATTGTAACACATAAAATAGTAGTTGGAAGAGATAAAAATAAGATTCATCAAATATTAAACAAAAAGTGCTTCAAAGCACTATTACTTATGCGCAAATTTGAATATTTTAGGTAACTTAGAAAAACGAAAATAACTGGCCAACAGAGTAGACAAATGAGTGATTGATACATGTGATCAATGAAACGCTAGAATAAGTTAAAGCATCCAACATAAACCGTGTCCTTTTGCTAGTCTAAAAATATTTTTGCCTCTAGGGATTGACAACAGTGACGGACCCAAAATTTTATATAAGCGGGTTTAAATTAACACGAGGATAGTTGCCAATAAAATCAATATCAGGCATAACAAGCAATGTTTTCTAGCTACTATATTTTTCTTCTTTTTATTCTCTATCTTAAAAAAGTCATTTTTAATTCCGCGCTCTTATTTTTTAACAAGTAGTGCATTTTTTAATACAAGAATTAAAACAACTATTTAAATTTATCTTTAAGATAATTTATCTACTTAATTGACAAATTTTGATTTAAATTTTTTAAGCAAAATCATAAAAGCTACTATCCAAAAATTGTCCAAAAGAAAGGTAGGTGTTGTGCCAAGAGAAAGAACACCGGACCTTACCATTATTTTTTAACCCACTTGGCCCGTCGCTCCACAACGGTAAAAATTGCACGGGGCGTCCTATTTGGGTGGCCCTTTTTAACTTGTAGCTGCTTTGTCTTTCTGTTTGCACCCGTACCCATTTTTTTGTTAAAAGCCTTTTAAAAAGACTATTTTGCTCTTCTTCATTAAAAGACTACTTTCTCTCCAAGTATACGCTAGTCCTTTACTGTCTCTGTCTCTCTCTCCCGTTATTCACATTTTTTGATTTGTTCTTTTCTGAAATCAAAGGGTTTTCGTCGTTGTTTTGATTTTTCAACTGCTATTCGTCATTGTTCCCACATTACGATTTAATCACAGGTACATTGCATTAATTTTCTGGGTTTTATTTTACGATTTTCTGGTTTTTTTTTTCTAGTTTTGATTTTGATAGTCATGTATTTATGATTAGATAGTTTCTTAGTGTTTAGTTTGATAAGTGCATTAGTTTTACTTTTATGATTGTGTTTTTAGGTTTTTTGAACGAGTTTTTATGTTATTGATGAAACTTCTATAAATTCTTCAGTGATTAGCTGTCCAAATTTAAAAAAAATTGAGAGTTAAATAGATGATACTATTAAAGTGATGATACCTTAGATAGGAGCTGAAGTTTTTTTTCATGTTTTGGCATTACTTTTGGATTTGAATTTGTGTTTTGTTTTTTGTAAAAACTACAGCATGGGGCTGAATGTTTTGTGTTTTGTAACTGGTGAGCTGAAGTTTTTGTGTTTTGTTACTGATAAACTTCAGCTCTAGAGCTGAAGGTTTTGTTTTTGTAATTGTTAAACTTCAGCTCTAGAGCTGAAGTTTTTGTTTTTGTAACTGGAGAACTTCAACTTTAGAGCTGAAATTTTGTTTTGTAACTGTCGAACTTCAGCCTTCTTAGAGATTGAAGTTTTAACTGATCTTTTTGATAATGTCTTGATGTTATTTTTTGTATGTTTTACTTTTTTTGAACAGATGGCACCTAAAGCACCTAAAGATCCTAATGTAGCTAAAGTACGCAAAGAAGCTAATGCACCTAAAGCACCTAGACTACCTGTAATACCCCCATGTCCTTATGTCCCTACTCCTCCACCTACAAGACCAGGTCAAAGATATTTTGAGTTTCGAGATTGGTTTAACTCTAAGGGTTACTGGAAGGGGAACTACGATTTGAAGAAATTAATTGCAACTTTCTTGACTCCTACACAACGGGATAAGCTTCATAATGGTACATTTTGATACATTATGGCTATGGAGAATTTCAAATGCAGCATGAAGTTGGTTCATTGTCTGTGTCCTTCTCGAATATTCACGAATGATCGAGACTCGATTAGTTTCAAGATTTTTGGCCATGATGTTTCCTTCACCCTTGAAGACTTTTACATTATGTGTGGTTTGCAGATCACAACACATAATGTTGAAAAACCAATTAATCGAGAGAGCAATATTCTGAAGCGCTATTTTGGTAAATCCAAGGGTATGACTTTGAAGGATATTCGAGATTTTATGACTCGGAATGAAATTCCAAAGAATGCTGTGAATCACATACACGTATGCGAGAGCGATGATGATGCTGTGAAGCTTATAGAAATTCTTGTTGTAGAGTCTATTTTGTTTGGGAAAAAGATCAAGTCATCTGTGATGGAGGAGTATGCATCTATTGTTGAAGATGATAAGGTTTGTGCTGAATATCCTTGGGGTAATATGGCTTATGAGAAGCTCATTTACTCACTGAAACATGCATTGGACAAGCAGAACAAATTCCATGCAACTGAGTATAAACTTAGTGGATTTCCATATCCGTTATGTGCTTGGTTCTATAAGCGCTTCCCAGATATTCGGGAGAAGTATATAAGAGAGGATGAGTACCTTGATACCCCTCAGGTTCCTAGGATGTTACGTTATGTATGTGTGGGAGAGCCTAAATTTCCCGAACTTTTTGAGATGTTCAGTAGTCATGAAGTAAGTTACTTTTTTTGTCTTTGTGTTAATATGTTGACGTATTAGTTTTTTTCTTCTCATAATATACTTTTTTGTAATAAACAGAAATACCGCAGCTTTAGGGTATTGGATATAATTCCTATAGAAGAGGAATTGAATTCAATGCCTTTAATTGGCCAATTACCATGCATCCAGATTTGTTCAAAGGTACTTAACGCGGGTCCTTCAACTGGTGAATCACCACGTACTCTGAGTCGATCAAAAGAATCGAATCGAGCTCCTGTTATTGGTGAATCACCATGTAGTCGGAGTCGATCAAAAGAAGCAACTCAAACTCCTTTTATTGGCGAATCATCTCGTACCCAAAGTCATTCTAACCGTTCTACAAGTGACTTTGATGACAATGAATTACTCGACACAATATGTTCTGTAAGTTTTAATCTGAAGTTTTTTGTTTTGTATTTTGTAAAAGTACAACATGTTTTTAAGCTGAAGTTTTGTTCTATATCTGAATTTTTGTTGTGTGTCTATTCTAGAGATTAACGATGGAGGTTCAAAGGCATGCAGAAAAAGAAAGAAGCACAATCGTGAAAGAAGTTTTTGATTAGTTTAAAAAGGAGGAGCGATCTGCTTTTGTGGATGCAGTTTTTGTAAAAGTGAAGGTAAGCTAATTTATAGAGAAGTCTTTTTATTTCTGCTGATTTTATTCAGAGTAATCATTGTTAGTAATTTTTTTCTAGGAATATGTCGATGAGAAGTTTGAACAGTTGTTTAAGATTGTCAACAAATCAAATGGAATGGACGATGACAATTTTGATTTGAGTAACCATCGAGAATATGATAGGGGGAACAACTATTACGAACATCCATCAGATATTAATGTTGTTGATGATGAATTAGATAAAGTCGCAGATGTAAATGCTACACATGAGGAAACGACTTTTGTAGGCGATCAACATGTTCAAGAACAATTTGAAGAGGAACGTCCCAGTGCTGATAGATTGAGCAGAGATGGAAATGATGAAACACAGTTATCAATTGAGAATATTGGAAGCAAGCAAGGTGCAGATAATCAAGTTGTTGAGACTGAAGAACATAATGCTCATGATGCATTGTGTAAAGTCGCAGATGATAATGCTACACATAAAGAAGCGGCTGTTGAAGGTGATGAACATGTGCAACAACAAGGTGGAGAGGAACAATCCAATGTTTGTAGACAGAGTAAAGATGGAAATGATGAAGAGTTAACAACTGAGAAAGATTTAGATGATCAAGTTGTTGGCACTAAAAAACATGCACCGAGTTGTCCTTTGGTAAGTGATATTGGAAAAGGTAATTTGTTTGGCGATGGAGATCAAGCACCTGTTTGTACTTTAGAACTGAAAGCGAGTGATGTGTCTAGCACTATTGGGAAAGACGATCGGTATGCAGGATTACTAGCTATTTGCAAAGAACTTCTAGGTGGTGATACACAGGAAATTGTTACTACAGGTACAAAGTGTGAAGTTTATAATATTTCAATGATACCTTAGATTGAAGCTGAAGTTTTGCTTCATGTGTTTGTGTTTTTTTGTAAAAACTACAACATATTTTTTTACTGAATGTTTTGTTTTGTAACAGGTGATCTTCAGCTCTAGAGCTGAATTTTTTGTTTTTGTAACTATCGAACTTCAGTTCTAGAACTGAAGTTTGTTTTTTGTAACTGTCGAGGTTTTTGTTTGTGACTGTCTAACTTCAGCCTTCTTAGAGTTGAAGTTTTAACTGTTTTTTATAATATCCTGTAGTGAAATTTTCACTACAGGTATAAATTGTTTCTATGTTATATATATAGAAAAACTAGTTGATCTATTCACCCTCTTTATGAATATGCAGTGGAAGTTGAAACTAGTTGTGCTTCAATTGACACAACTCAAAACTCTGTGATGATGCTGAATTGAATGAAGGTAGAGTTGAGAAAAACCTTCCAGAGAATACTCCAATGCTCTTCGACGTTTGTTCACAATTGAATGAAGCTGTAAATGCTGATATTGACAAAGGCATGCAGCCTGGGGAAACCACAGGGGAAGACAAACGTCAAGGTATTCTATAGATCATGAATTTATTATATTTGATTGAAGTATATTTTTTACAGTTTGAAATTTTACATACTTTATTTTCTTTTTTATGTTTTTGAATGATTTTTCAGAAAGACTCGAGGCAGCTCAAAAAGAATTTGGTGAGCTTATGCAGCTATATGAAAAAGGAGAAATACATATATTCACAGTTGTTGCCTCAAAGACAGGTGTGAAGTGTGTTGGTATTATTTTATAAAATTTAGTCAATATTATTTAGTTTTTTTTTTTGCATGAAGATACAGGATCTGTTGGAATGCAAACACCATCTGTGTCGCAACACTTAGACCAGGTAGTTATTTTCTGCAATTCAATTACAAGCTATTTTTTTGCCTAATGTGTGTTTTCTATTAGTTTTATTTATGTTTATATTTTCCTTGCTTTTGCAGATCTCATCTGATGCATCGGAACTTCTTCCAAAACCTAAGAGAAGGAAGATTTCCAGTTCTCCTATGTGTGACACCAGTGATATCCCCAACTTCAATTTATGTTCATTTTCACTTGGTAGTACACAAGGGACTGATTTAGAAGGTAATTCTGCTGTTGTTGTTGTTCGTGAAGAGACACAAGAACGTCATGAACAACAGGGAGTTGGTCAAGCATCTGCCACGATGGCTGTAGTTTTTTCCCCTGCTGCTAAACAACAACAGTTAGTTGTGACGGAACAGCAAGAAGAGCAAGCAAAAGGAAAACCAGATAAAAAAGGGAAAAGGATTCGTATGGAGAGTATTTGGTTGAGATCTCCTTATGTAGTTTATAAAAAAAAGAAGCAAAGGGGGCAAGATTGGAAAGTAGGAAAGAATACAAGAACGTGTCCCTTCCATTATGTTAATCAAAATAGTGGACTGATCGAAAGATTTACACAGTGGTTGGAGATGGATGCCAGTGAATATGATTCCAATCAATTCAGATTAGCTGGATTTGATATTGCAAAATCATTCTTTACCGAGCTTATGGATCCTGACTCTGATCTTGCGGATGAAGTAAGTTATTAAGTTTGTTTTTTGAATTGGTTTTCAACTGTATTTCCCAAAACTTCAGCTTATTTTTTATAGTAAAGTTTTTGCACTGTAATTTGGAAAACTTCAGCTTTATTCATAGTAAAGTGCTGAAGTTTTTTAGCTTATTTTCTAAAACTTCAGCTTAACACTTCAAACTGAATATTCTTAAGTTTTTTGTCATGCTGTTTGTAGTTTTGTAATGCGTTTTTCCTAAACTTCATAGTGGTAATTTCACATGTTATCATTTGTTGTTGTTCATTTGCAGCATATTGATGTGGGCATATATTACTTGCACAAAAAATATTGCTATCACCTTCCACGTTATCCAAAATCAAGATGTGCAGTAACAGATTTACTTTTCGATCAGTATATGACTAAACTGGATGGTATTCATCCTTCAGAAGAAAAGATGAAGATAATTAACAAAAGAAAGCAAAAGAGAATGCAGGATCAAAAAAAGAGCAAATCAAAGAGAAAGAGGATATCCAAACAACAGGCTGAAGAAGAAGAAGAAGAAAAAGAAGCGGTTATCCAACCACTTACACACTTTAGTTGGTTTGAGGAAGAATCAACGAATGAAAAGGTGGCCAACTACGTAAAAGGCCTCGACCTTTCCTGTGGTATCTCATGGGCATCTGCTAGAAAAGTATTCTTTCCATTTCGACTTAAGCCAAGGATGGGTCAGACATCTACGCACTACTTATTTGGAATTTTGGACTTTAAAGATAAAACTCTATATGTGTATGATTCCATGGGCAGTGTAACATACGATCGTGCGCTTGAACATGTCAGAATTTATGCCCGGTTGATCCCACACTATCTCAAATGCTTGGATTTTGGGGCACACAATAAATTTTATGGGGAAAGTACTGTGGAAAAATTTCAAATTATGTGGATGAAGACACTGCAACAGACTAACAAGTACGTGTTTCGCATATGTTTTACCATGCATCTTATGTTTATTATTTATTGCCTTTGTATTAACTATTCTTCAATTTCTTTTTCATGTATTTTTTGTAGTGTTGATTGTGGTGTATTTGCTATTAAGTTTATTGATATGCGGTTGAAGAAAGAAGATGTCTTCAATTTCGATCAAAGTCAGTCATTGACATTTAGGAAAGAATTGGCCGCCAATCTTTGGGCTCATGGAAAGTGGATAAAAGATAGCGGCTATGAAACTACAAAAGAACAAGAAGAACATGATTATGGAGATTTTGAAGAGACTCTGTGTGAATTTTTTGATTAGAGGATTGGTTGAACATAATTTGGATTTTGTGAATATACATTAATTATTTTTTAGTTCACTTTTGTGTCATACAAATATGTTTGTGTCTTTTATCATGAATTTTAAGTACATTTTTGTTTGAAAAAACTTAAGCATGAAGTAAATGACTTCTGCTTTTTAAGCTGAAGTTTTGGTTAAAAGTCATAAGAAAACTATTGAATCCAACACAAAAACTTCAGCTTATCGGGTGCTGAAGTTTTTAGAAATATACTAAAAAACATCAGCACATTGGGCCGAAGATTTTTGAAAAAGCTTTAGGACAAAAACTATTGAATCCAACACAAAAACTTCAGCTTATCAGGTGCTGAAGTCTTTAGAAATATACTAAAAAACTTCAGCACATTGGGCCAAAGTTTTTTTGAAAAATCTTTACGACAAAAACTATTGAATCCAACACAAAAACTTCAGCTTATTAGGTGCTGAAGTCTTTAGAAATATACTAAAAAATTTCAGGACATTGTGACGAAGTTTTTTGAAAAAGCTTTAGGACAAAAAATATTGAATCCAACAGAAAAACTTCAGCTTATCAGGTGGTGAAGTCTTTAGAAATATACTAAAAACTTTAGGACATTGGACCGAAGTTTTTTTAAAAAGCTTTACGACAAAAGCTATTGAATCCAACACAAAAACTTCAGCTTATCAGGTGCTGAAGTCTTTAGAAATATATTAAACAACTTCAGGACATTGGGCCGAAGTTTTTTGAAAAAGCTTTACGACAAAAACTATTGAATCCAACACAAAAACTTCAGCTTATCGGGTGCTGATGTTTTTAGAAATATACTAAAAACTTTAGCACATTGGGCCAAAGATTTTTGAAAAAGCTTTACGACAAAAATTTTAGCATGTTTTGGTATTTTTTTTAACTTGATACTTATCTCTTTTGCATTTTCTAGCTACTTTTTGTCATTTATCACCTATATCACCTACTTTTTGCGTCCTTATTTGTTACTATTTTTTATTGCATTTACCAAGTACTGGCATTTAGCACTTATTTGTTTTGCCAACTACTTATCTTGTTACATTCAATTTCTGTGAACAAAAAACAGTTAACAATCTCTTCAGCATTTATAAATATAAAATTGATTAGGTGCACTCTTTGGCTATATTAACAATCTCTTCACTTGAAAATTTCATAGTCATCCATAGATTTCCATCATATTTCTTTAAATTTGTATTCAAAGAAAAACAAGAAAATATTGGCTAAAACATGCTTATTGGGTATAGCAAGGAGTTCGTGGGGAACAAAGATAGTGAAGGAGAAGTCGAAATACTTCATATGTGAAGGAGAGTGGCTAGATCAAAAACTCGAGCTCCAGGACAATTTGCTCTTTTTACTAGTTGATAAATTTAACTTTTAGGAAAAAGAGCAAATTTCCTGAGGCTCGAGTTTTTGATGTGGCCACTCTCCGTCACATATGAAGTATTTTGGACTTCTCCTTTACTATTTTTGCTTCCCACAAATTCCCAGATGCACACCAGTAAGCATGTCTTTGGCCAATATTTTCTTTTTTTCTTATGAAAGAAGACGGTAGTTGCTAAAAAAATCATAGTACTAAACTTCGTCAATCGGTGTCAGGTGCTCGTATTGCCGCTTCTGTGAATCAGTTAAAGACATAGTGAAGGTTCATGGAATGTGGTTAAGAAAACCAAGAAGAGAAACTAGGACATGACTATGGAGAATATGAAGACACTCTGTGAATTTTTTGAATAGAGAATAACTTGTAAACAAAAAATTAATTTTTTCTTTTTTTCCAAGGATGCAAGTGAAAAGGAAATTGGATTTTGTGAATATACATTATTTTGTGTGAATTATGTGACTTGGATTGATTCAAATATGTTTGTGTGTTTTTTCATGAATTTCAAGTATATTTTTGTTGAAATTCAGCATGCTAAACTTGAGCGTGAAGTCAATAACATTTGCTTTTTAAGCTGAAGTTTTAGTTAAAAGTCATAACAAAAGTGTCAAATGTACGACAAAAACTTCAGCTCATCACTAAATACACTAAAGCAGTTTCTGGGTAAGTTATTTGAAAAAGTTTTACGATAAAAATTATCGAGTCCAGGACAATAACTTCAGCTTATCAGGTGCTGATATTTTTATAAATGCACTAAATAACTTTAGCACATTGGGATGTGCTGAAGTTATTGAAAAAGCTTTACAACAAAACTATTGAATCCACGATGAAAAGTTTTAGCTTATGATGTGTTGAAGTTTTTAGAAATGAACTAAATAACTTTAGCACATTAGGCTGAAGATTTTGAAAAAGCTTATGACAAAAACTTCGGCATGTCTTGGTATTTTTTTAAGTTGATACTTATCTTTTTTGCATTTACTATCTACTTTTTGTCTTTTGTCACGTATTTCATCTTTCATTTAACTTTTTATTCACTATATAGTAAATGATCCGAAAAGATATTTTTCAGGTTGAAGTTATTTCTTTTTGCATGTACCACCTACTTATCTTGTTTCATTCAATTTCTCTGAACGTAACGCAGTAAAAATAGCTGAAAAGTTACTTTTATATTTATAGATATTAAATTGATTAGGGGAACTCTTTGTCTATATTAACAATCTGTTCACTTGAAAATTTAATAGTCATTTATAGACTTCCATCATATTTCTTTAAATTTATATTCATCCTTAGTCTTTCAGCTTTTGTTAAAGAAAAAATGTCTGGTGCAAGCGGAAGTAGGAAGCCTAATATGGATGAAATTATGCAGAAGTGGGAGAGTTTGAAGTGTGAGTGGTACAATAACAAAGCGATGGCTAATCTTATGCTTTTGTGGGATCAAATAAAGGCTGATTTGGAGAAAATCAGACCAAAGCTCTTTGCGAATGAATCATTCTAGAACAGGCTTAACCTGGAACGTAGTTGTGGAGGTTATTCAACCTCGTTCGACAAGGTTGTGCAGCAGTTTAATAGTTTTCAGTTTCCCAGCTGGAACGACTATTCCAAGCTGCAAAACAACCTGAAGACTCTTCTTATTCTTATGGACAGAGTAATCGTCGAACAAAGTCATCTGCGTGATGAATTCAACAAGTTGAAGATTGATCTTCTTGGATTCAGTGGTCTTTTGCCCGACTACCCTATAGTTATCTCCGATACTGATGATGATGAGATATTTAGAGAAATTGAGGAGTACTGTGATGATGATGATGATGATGGTGATTATTGTTAGTGTTTGTAATCCTTTTTTTTTATATTTTAATGCTATGCTTTTTTGTTTACTTCAGCCCATAGAGCTGAAGTTTTTAGGTTCATTTTGTATAACTTCAGCCCATAGAGCTGATGTTTTATTTGTATTTTGTTTGTTGTTCTCATCTCTTTTTATATCAATGTAATTTTCATCCTCTTTGTTATTAGCTTTCTATTGCATTATCCTTGTTATTTGTTGGTATTTGCTTTATATTTCTTAGTTGCAGTATGGTTCTTAGTTTTTATTAAGTTCATTTTCTATAACTTCAGCTTAGAGATGCTGCAGCTTTTGTTTGTACATGCATTTCTTTTTGTGTGTTGTACGTGTATATGTGTGTGTGTGTGTGAGTGTGTGTATATATATATGTGTATGTGTGTGTGTGTGTTTGTTTAAGGATATGTATTTCACATACTATAAGCTGATGTTTTTTGTCGCAGAAGTCATTGCGTACTTTTTTAAAATGCAACCAAGCCTATAAGCCTGCGCAACAAAAATGAGTGATTTGTACTTTAGCAGTATATAAAATAGTCCAAGAGCTTATTTTTTTATTCCTATGAAAAAAATCACATTTCAAATATGTCATACAATAATAAAAGTCTAAATTCAGACCAAGTATTATTGAAGGTTGGAGTATTTTTCAGTGTGTTTCTTGGAATATGGATGAGGTGCTGGAGAAGAGCAAGTTGTTCTGTTATGCCCAGCTTGTTTACATGGACTGCATTTGGTAGACTTGAATGGTACTGATTCAGTCGCAGGTATATGCCTCTTCTTTTGTCTTCTTCCTTGTAAAATCTCGACATTGGGAGGTTTTGTGATCTCAGATTGTACATTTTGTTGTATATCCCATGATTTTTGATCTCCCATGGTATTCACATGTCCTTCATATGTTTTCAACCATGTTTCCCTTGAATACCAATTTGAGCAGTAATCAGATTTCTGCAAATATCTCTTATTTATAGCAGCAATTGCATGTGGATAGGGCAATTCATCAAGTTGGAATTTCAGGCAGTCACAAGTTCTCTTCTTTAAGTCCACAATGAATTTGATTCCTTCACTATTTATTCTAAACAACATTGAGTCAAGGTTGAACACTTAACTAGGAATAAAAAATTAAGACAAACTATATTAGTGTATTTTTACTTCAAAAAGAAAAAGTATGAAAATTTTAAATATAAGCAGTAAATCACTGCAACAAATATAAAAAGCTGAAGTTAATAAATATACTCACAAATATTTTGCAAGCCAAGTCCATCTTCTTAGTTATCTCTTCTTCTGCCCATATTGATACTCTGTGAAAAGTTTTATTTGCCTTTTTTCTCCGTTCGTAAAACCACTCTCCCAACTTTTTTTGGATGAAATCTAATATTCTTAAAGTAGGCATTTCTCTCCCTTTTAGTAAAACGGAATTCATTGATTCTACCATGTTTGTTGTTAGCATATCATAACGTCGCCGTGGGAACCACGATCGAGCCCATCTCTCGGGAGGCTCTTCCATATATGTAATTGTATGTTTTCTTGTCAATACTTTTGAGTTGGGACATTAACTGATTATAATCTTCATGTTTGTATGACCTTGCAGCACTTTGAAAAAGATTTACCGTGGTTTTTGCATGTTTTTGCTTTAAATTTTTCTCAAAATGATAGAGGCAGATACCATGGTGAGCTTCAGGAAAAACTTTTCTAGTCCCATTTGCGATCGATTGGTTTCTATCTGACAAGAAAACCAGTTCACGACGGGCTCGAATTGCTTTTCTCTTTTCCCCGAAGAACCAAATTTATGCCACATTATTTTCTGAATCTGCTACACCAAAACATAGAGGAAAGATTTGATTGTTTGCATCCTTTGATACAGCAACAAATAGAACACCACGATATTTTGACTTTAAAAACGTTGCATCTACTGCAATAATGGGTATACAGTAGGACCAACCAACTATTGATGCCGCAGGAGCAAAGAACATGTAAGCAAATCTGTACAGTGAAACACAAAAAAAAACAAATCATAAGATGTGAAGTTTTTCAAATAGGAACATTTGAAACTTCAGACTGATGGTTAGTATTGTTTTGCTTACCTATTATGCGCATCTCTTTTTATGCTTGTGTACGTTCCTAGGTTTTTGCCCACCATCATGTGTAGGTATGAAGGAAGAATCTGGTAGTTCTCTTCAGGTGTTCCCCTTATGCAAGCAACAGCTTTTTGAATAGCATGTCATGCCTTATGATAACCAATGTCACTTCCAAATTTCTTTTTCATTTCATTTCTACAAAGGCTGGTGTAACCTCTATCTTTTTGTCTCGAACATGTTCTATAATTTGTTCACTTATAAAATTTGATGTAACATGCTTCTGATCTGATTTTCTTGCATCAACCGAGCATTCATGGATGTTATGATATTTTATCACCCTGAATAGTGTGGAATTTTTTATTCTGGTAGCACGTACATTCCAACCACATTTGTCCACGATGCATTTCATCTCGTATCTCTTTGAACATGATCTAACAGCAGTGAATTCAACTTTCTGGTTTATCTCGAAGCTGCAGAAAAATTTAATCATGTTTTGTTTGTTCTCAAAAATTGATCCAACTCTTACTTCCTCAGGCAACACATCGTGCCTAAGTATTTTACATGGTAGAGATTCTTTCAGCTTTCTCCTCACTCTTTTTCTTGATTTCTGAGAAGCACAAGAACTTTCAGCAATTTCTTCAATTCTATCTGATGTTATCGGTATAAGCTCCATGTTTACTTCATCTTCGTTGTTGCTTATCATTGCAGAAGGTAACAAAAAGCTTTGTTGGATTGTATGTTGGTTATCAATTTGCATTATTAGTTGTCCTTCTTCTTGGTCATCGACAAACTGGTATGAATTTATTGGAGGAGGGGGTAATTGTTGCAGCATTATATATTCTGAAGCAGTTGTAATGTTAGAAGGTTGTTGCTTGTTGTCTACTTTCATTATTGGCTGTCCTACTTCATGTTGATAATCAGCAAAAGGTTCTGAATCTATCGCATATGCAAGCGATTGTTTGAATGCTGCAGATTCTGAAGGATGTATTTTTTCGATGATGAAATGGCAATTCTTGTAGGGTGAATCAGTTGTAAGCAAATGTATACAGGTACTGAGTTCTTCATCTTAAGTTACAAGCATTCCTTTGCTTGTATTTAGTTTGATATCAAACCATACTTTTAGTGCATATCTGGTTGAATCAATATTTGCAACTTCACTAATTTTCTTCAGGAAAGTATTGAATGATATGTGCTTATTAAGTAGAATAAGTTTTGTATCATGATCCAAGTATTTGAAATCAGGAGTCCAACTCCCATTGAAAGTTATAAGAACGCAAATCGAACTCATCCTGCAGATTCATGTTAGTGGCAAGTATTAGGAAAGTGAACAGAAGAATTTTCAGGTTGTTTGTGCTGAAGTTTTTACAAATGAACTAAATCACTTAGGCATCTTTCTGCTGAATTTTTTTGGAAAAAGATGTATGACATAATTAATGAATGTTGCACAGAAAACTTCAGCTTATTAAGTGCAGAAGTTTTTAGAAATAAGCTTAATAACTTCAGCATATCAGCTGAAGTTTTTTTGAAAAAGCTGTATGACAGGGATTCATGAATGCAGGGAAAACAACTTCAGCTCATTAGGTGATGAAGATTTTAGAAATGAACTAAAGAACTTCAGCACATTGGGCTGAAGTTTTAGCAAATGAATTAACAAACTTGAGCATGTTTCAGCATTAATTGCATAGTATACAGGAGTAACCTACACAATTAAAGTAGTAATTATATTGTGTTGGGGGTATGTGTTAGTGTAATAATTACACTCCTATCACATTCATGCACGCTTTTCATTAGACAATGTTTAAAATTCCTCTTTGCCTTTACATATACCATGCAGAAGTTTTTTCCCCTATATAAGCACGCTATTCCTTGTGAGTTTATTCACTCAAACACATATATTTTAGCAGACATAATAAAATACAAAAAGGAAAAAATAGATGTTGTCATTAGGCAAATAGTGAAAGAAATCAAGCAAGACATTATAGAGGCTTTTGAGCTGAAACTGGATGAGCTCATACACAAGTACGACAGGGAGCTGGAAGAAATTAACAACAAGCTTGATACACTTGTGATGTATGCAAGATTTGATAATCTTGCTGATGAAGATGCTCGTCCATCTGGTTGTGACGACGACGACGATGATGATGATATGGACGATTAGTTTTTCTTTTTGTTAGTTACATTTATTTTGTTATTTATGTAGTTTAATTTATCGTTTTTGATGATTAATGAAATATTCAGTTTTTGTTTTAAGTTTTTTCTGCATTTTTTAAATATTAATTCTATTGAAAGTCGAAAAATAGCAGAGGAAATGAACTACATAAGTTCAACAGGAATTAACAAAAACTAATCCGAATATTAAGCATTTTTTGGTATGAAGTTTTTTCAAAAAATCATAATAAAATACACAGTGCTTGATGAAAACTTCAAGCATGAACTAAAAATTCTTTTTAAACTTAGAAAATAACAGAACAATTAACAAAAACTTATCCGAAAATTACATATTGCACGATAAAATATTAAGCATTTTTAGCAGATGAACTAAAAAAACTTCAGCATACAAAAAATTATATGAAAAATGTTTTACATATTCCTGAAAACATAAGCATTTTTTGGTATGAAGTTTTTCCAAAAAATGATAATAAAATACATAATGCAGGAGGAAAACTTCAGCTCCATTAGCCGAAGTTTTTACAGATTAACTAAACAACTTCAGCACCTGTGCTGAAGTTTTTTGTGCAATATGAAATTTTAATTTATGTTTTTTTTACAGAGTGTAATAGGAAAATTTCAGCTCCTCCTGTTGAAGTTTGTAAATATTAACTAAAAAACTTCAGCACCTATGCCGAAGTTTTTTGTGCAATATGAAATTTTAATTGATGTTTTTTTACAGAGTGTAATGGGAAAAAATATTAACTAAAAAACTTCAGCACCTATGCCGAAGTTTTTTGTGCAATATGAAATTTTAATTGATGTTTTATTTTTTTTACCCAGTGTAATAGGAAAACTTCAGCTCCTCCTGTTGAAGTTTTTAAATATTAATATGCCGAAGTTTTTTGCACATAGGTGTTTTAAATATTAAAACACTCATATAATGTTTTAATATAATGTTTTCTTCGTTGTGTTATTTGCCAACTCGTTTTGCTGAATTTTTTAGATATGAAATAAATAACTTCAGCTTGTTTCAGCATATTTGTCGAATTAGAATGTTAGAATTCATCGTCAAATAGATTTAGAATGCAAATTCAGCATATCAGTGAAGTTCGTCAAACAACTTCAATCAATCAATCAGAAAACATGTAATTCAAAAACTATTTTGAATTCTGAAGATGAATTTGAATACTTACAATGTATTTTGTAATTTTGAATTTGGATTTTTGAATTTGGTTCAAATCTGGTTTGTGAGAGGCGATCTCAGGAGAGACGGACTGATGGAGGAGATACAAAGAAGATCTGGAATTTGATTCTAGGTATGATTGATGCATCTTTTATATGTTTTGGAAGGGGTAGCATGATCATATTATTATGGATTTTTTGTTAGTTGGTTACAAAATCAATAGTTTTTAAAAATAGAATATAGGTGAAAGGGTGACATAAAAATAGGGTACGGCTGCAAATCGCCCTCCACAACGACTGTACTATCAAGTTGGTTCAAATTTATTAATATATAGATTTTGCTCTGTTTTAGATGACATTTATATCTATATACAATAATTTTTCTGTAAGTCCGCCCCTGATCGGCAAGAAGATAGAAGCTTCCAACAAAGTAATGCAAAGAGCATGAGCATCAGTTATTATGGTCGTACTTGATATATTATCCGAATTGGACAGGATATAGAAAAGTTCAAGCAAGCGTCAACCGCCTTTTAGTTCGTTGCACAAAACTGGCGACCTCGCGCTATATACGGAGTTTGAGAAAGGGCCAGACCTAATATGGTCTAATCTATTTTATTTGCAACAAACTATTGTTTACGGGTTGAATATATGATAAGAGGCGGCTCAATATAATTATTGGCCTAAATCAAACTTAAAAAAAAAAAAAAAGGATTTCGTGTATGTTTTTGTTTGAAAGTCATTTCTCTAGCTTTTTGCGATGCAAAATCACTAATTAATCTTTTATAATAGATTTTTTCAATTTTTTTCTAATCGATAATAAAGCTAATCCATTTATTCTTTCTTGTATTAACAATTTTTTTTTAATATTTTATAATAAAATTTAATATGTATTTAAAAATATTCTAATAGGGATCGTAATGGTGGGATTTCGCAGGATACTCCATGGGTTGGGATATTCCATGGGATTACTTATGCCACCTTCTATGTGGGGATAACTAATCTCACCAATTTAGTGTAAAAGTTATCTCGGGATTAGCTAATACCCAAACCAAACATGGAATAAAGTTAATCCCAAACTTTAACCCGGAATTATTATTCTTATCCCAATATACCAAACGACCCTTAGTGTACTTATTTTTCGAACATCCCGAAGGGACTGAGCCATGCAAACAATTTTTCGAACTTCAAAATTTTGGGTGCCCAAAACTAAGGATTTACTAGCCGGCCTGGGTCTTAAGCTGCCCATGCATATGGCCCTGATGGCTGCGCGATGCTTCCCTTCATTAACAACACGATAATCTAGGAAAATTAATCATTTGTATGAATACGAAATGACCCTTGAATGATAGAAAGCATCAGAATAGCGGGTTGTACGTTCAGAAGCAGTACAGCTCACTGTAACCGTTGCCTCTGGATAGCCAAGCAGAGATCTAGATCCATATCATGATTTGCAAGATTCTTCTCTAACAGAGAAACAACGTGCATAAATTCTTTGTCCCCTGGTCTTTTGAGGCCCCATAATTAATCTTCTGATTCTGCAGTTGTGGTATTGGAGAAACTGAATTAAACTATTCTTCCCGCACGTTCTGTTATGGACCCAATAGGCTATAAAAGACACTTAGCTTCTTGGAACTTTCTTTTTATTCTAGTTTATTCTCCTTATCATATACCAAGAGAAATATGATATAAAGAAAATGCAGATATGGCATAGATTTGAGTCAATTCATAACATGATATGATTAAAGAAGCTGTGAGCTAATTATTTGGGTGTTGTATTGGCAGTGTTAACTTAATGGTGAACATAGCTGCACCAACTTGCAGTGTCCTTAATGTGGAGAAGTCCTACTAGTTTGCCCTAATAAACAAGGATGGAGCCTCCGCCGAAAAACTATACTGTGTATAGAAGATCAAAAATATTTTTATGTATATATATTTCATGTTGAATCTCCTTAGTTTTTTTCGTATTTATTTTTTTAATTTTTAGAATCTGATGAAAATCCTGTCTCCGCTACTATTAATGGACTCTACTGCATTAGTTATCATGATGCCACAGGCACACACGTGTGTACAGCGTGGTTGTTCATGTGGATGAGTTGCAGATAAGCATCTTCTCACGATCGTGTTTAATTAGCTTAAGGAAATTCAGTCAACATATACTGATCATATTCATACTAGATTATTGGTTTGGTATTGCTCACCAGATTAGACGTGTTACCCTTTGATTAAGGAACGATCTACACGAAGGAAGAAAAATAATAGTCAGCAGAAACCAGAAGAAGTAGTTGCTTCATACACAACTTGGTGAAAGCTGGCTGATGCGATCCAAAATGAAGAGGAGTTAATGAAATCCGTACACATGCATTGAGGGGTAAAATTCACCCTCAGTCGTTTACAACAGAACATATAAATTTATTATGGTTAAATGGAAGACATATAAATTATATATGTCACTTATTTATTGATTTAATGTAAACAATAAGTATAAGTAAGTGCCCGTTTGGACATAAAATTTGATGGAAGATTTTTCCAAAATTTTTAATTTTTTCGAAACCAACATTTGTTCATAAAATTTTCAATTTTCACTTGAAGATGCATTTTGAAAATTTAAAAAATCGCAAAAAGCTGTATTTCAAAATTTTCACTCAAATCTCTCACAAAACTTCAAAAACAACCCAAACTAAAATTTATGTCCAAACACAAAAAATCCAAGTACCATTTTCACTTGAAATTTTTTTTCGCCATTCTTTCGAATTTTACAATTCTTATGTCCAAACGCTATACTAAGTTTTCTCCGACATTGTGCCCCTCAGTTTGCGAGGTCTTTATTATTCGTCCATAGAAAAATGAAATGTACCTTAGAAGATGTTAACCATGTTACATCTCAAGTTATGGCAAGAGAAATATTAAAAATGGAGATAATTAGATGAATTCTCGATTTAAAGGTGAAATTTGATAAATTTACCGATCCTGGTCCTCATCAACTGCCAGTGGTTAAATTTCACCTTTCATATCAACAAGTACACATTCTCTTGTACTCAAAGTTTAGCAGGCACTATAGTGGTCATTTTGAGTTTTTAGTTTGTCTAAATAATAGATAAATTTGATAATTAATCTTGGAAAGTTTTTAATGAGATTGAGTTAGATTTCGACAACAAAATAAAAAGTTTATGGAAGAAGAAGCCCTGTAATTCGATGAATCAACATTTGCGTGATTCAAAATGGGCAAAGTGTATACTAATCAATATTAGGATTAATTTAATAAATGCAACTATTCACAGTTCAAAATCATAGCCTACTACTAGTAAGCAAGGAGAGAATCCAGATCTCAGCTTAGCATTTGAGATCTATGGTGGAAAAAACTTCTTCTCCTATGTATGAAAGCAGAGTTCATAAAATCAGAGAGCTTAAGCTTCAACTGGCTTTCCATGTGAAGACCTGATTCTGAAAACATGCTCTTCCCCTGTGCATTTATCTACTTTCACAATCCAACGATTCTTTTTTCCTGAAACTCCCAAATTACCTCCTTTTTTAGCCGCTCTATTTGTTACTAATAGTCCTTCTCCTATAGGTAACAAATGAGCATTGAAGCTTTGGCATCTCCACGAACCCATAGAGAGCGCGTTGTATCCTAAAACGCTCACATTTTCTCCAATCATTCTTGCTGTTTGAAGTATGCCTTCACAATTGTTGAGGTTGCAGTCAATGAGTACAAAATCCGCTTCTCTATAGTCATTCATTAGTAGAGTTAGTGCGTCTCCGATTACAAATTCAAAATATGTTGCGTTATCGCCTAGAGCTTCTATTGATGGACTCAGTTTGTCAGCTGAATGAATGATGCAGATGACTCGGCCACACGTCTGCTGGGCTGCAGCCACCAGAGCTAGTGCGGTGGCCGGGTCGGCTGCATCTGCACATGCAACAACCATTAGCTGTGCATTGTTGCCTGCAGCAAGTGCTGAAATGAACTCTGCCATATCTGGCTCCTTTGCTCTCTTTCCCTGAAAAATACCAAATGAATCCAAGATTAAAGAAGGAAAACAATATAGGAACTTGAAGGTAGAAAATATAATACGAATTCATTTTAAAAGCAGGGAGTAAAGTAATATACTAACCATTTTTATTGCTCTGAGATAGGCTTTGGTAGCATTTTCAGCTGACCAGCAGGCCATTTTTCTCGCTATATTCTTTGTGCTTTGAAAACTTGGTTCTGACTCTTGAGTGCTCTGGAAATATGTTTTTAGCTATATATATATAGCATAATAAAGAGGGAAGTAGTTATGGGCAAGGAAGCATAGGGACCAACCAATCAATGAAGCAGTGCCCAGAGAGGAAGGGAAAACCGGATAAATTATATAGGCATTTTTTATATGTACTAATTGCGTAATAAATGTCCATACTTCTAGCGTAATTTAGTTTGTTGTAGCAAGTTGTCTACCTTAGTATTTAGGTTGCAATTGTATTTATCGTGGTCAATTATATTACTTGTATTTATCTTTTAGGAGATGTGATAGTATAAAAATTTATTAATACTGTTAAAAGAATGAAATTGTTCTATATTTAGAAATGAAACTGTAACAAAATTATTTGTAGTCATACAAATATTTATAATTTATTTTAGATCGCATAAAATTATATTGGACGGAAGGAGTAATAAATTGAGTACATCCATTTTATTTCGATTAGACCGTGCGTGCAATAAAACGTTTTGACATATCCCAAATATTCGGCTCTTAGCTGTACTGTTGTAGATCAGGGATACAAATGAAAATTTTAATGTACAAGTAGGATATTCGAAGCAATTTCTATAAGATCAATTAGTTTCGTAGAGACAAAACTGACGAGGTTCATGTTAGTCCTGACAGCCATCCAACAGAGTTGTTGTATTGTTCAAGATTCGGCTTAAATTAAAAGATTATGTAATTGTGTTACTACATGTCCGGCCTTGGTCCTTTGGAGTACGGTTCAATGTCCTTCAAGAAATAATGCATTTTGTCCGGTTGTTAGCTTAAACATCTTAGAAACTGGTTGTCATTGATTGCCTTTAAAATAATATTAGTGGATTATATTCAAGAAAAAGCAATGTATCCCAAAGAGCATTCATAATCTAGGCAAATACTATGTTGGATTGTGTTTGTTTTGAGGAAATGATGGGAGCCTAAGGAACTTTTGGTATATTAAGTAAGTGTCCCTATGTTTATTGTCCTTAGTAAATTGGAGAAAATACAACATTTGCCGTCCTACAATTATGAACCTATGATCCTGCTGAAATCTTAATTACCAAATCCAATACAACATCTCTGTTTAATTCTAGGAATAATCTTTCTTTTTCGTTCCAATGAAAAGCTCTTATAATGCAACAAAATGGGGGGAAAAGAATGACATGAAAACAAATACTGACATAAAATCAAAGATAAACTGCATGGGGTTCATGCATTGAACACACCACAAAAGCTGAAAACAAAGCAATGAATCCATGTGACAATCTGATGTCTTGTGGTCTTATCTGCTATATATCTCTTTCATTGAGAGGGACCAACTTGTTAGATCCTGCCGGAGAAATTAGTCAAAAATTATAAGCACATATGGTACGTCTCAATCGATCTTATAGCCTTGTTGCGGTGAAGCCATTAATACTTGGACTATACTGATCATATGTGGGGAGAATTTTCCAAAGTAATATAATATATAATATTGGAAATAGATAGATAGGAAGAATGAGGAAGATAAGTTTGAATAGATCAGCTTCCATTCAAGAGTCATGCATGAAATATGGACAAGTTATGGGTCAAGTAAGATTGTGATAGAAATGGTAGATGAAGCTTTGTAGTAATAAAAGGGACATGCCTGCATGGGTTGGAAGTTGTACCAGTAGATTACTTAAAAAAAGTAACTTTAGTTTCATGGCTCTCTGCAGCTGCATTATATTGCCATTACCATGAATGCCATATCGATTGCTGCTAAGGGGCTCCCTCTTGACATTCGTCTTCGTGCATGCATCTTTGCATGTGCGCATGCAACTACTCTCTATATACGTCTCTTCGTCTCTAGTTTCCTCGCTGCTTCCATGCTAGCGGAGCTAGAGTATTCGGTAAGTGTCCGAATGAATTAAGTAGCTTCTGCTTAGATCTTGTATTAATATTAAGAAATTTATTAAATATGTATAAATATTTAATTGTAAACCTAGTAACTCGCTAGGACGAGCTATGGATTCGGTTAGGTTTTATCAGAACTTATAAACTTCAAATTCTGGTTCCACGCATCAGTTTGGATCCTTGATGACATTGCAAAATTTAGAATTAAGGAATACTATATATTTCCTCTTTTAATCACTTGTGTGGTTGTAAAGGTAATCAAAGACTCTTCTTTTGAAGTACATGAGATATTGACTCCATTAGTAATGGTCCATCCTCAACTTAAGTTTTATAATTATATGTATATGAGTGTTTAACCGTTAAGGTATGACTGAAATAGAATTCTTTTGACAGGATGTATCGACATCACGCTTTGTGTTTTTTCTTCCAGAAGGAAAAATAGAATTAATTAATATTAAACGATGTAAATAACTTTGCATGTATTTATAAAGAATAACAAGCATAGCTAGTGATACGAACCAAAAGAAAAGTGTCCACCATTCTATATTATGAGGGAAAATAGGTATAAGTTTTATCATCTATACAATTTGATAGGAAGTATAATAGTGAAGTATTACTAATGATGCCTAGTAACGCGCTAGTCGCTAGAAATGTTGAGGCTAATAAGTGTTTTAGTATTTTAGAGAAATAATCAATTAACATGTTAATCGACATTTATAAGTAATAATATTAGAGTTCCTAGCTATCTTGCGTTGGCCAAACTAAGGTCTTAGTATTTTCTGCTTTTCTTGATATCCCCCTTCCGACCACCAGTTACATTATTTGGATAATTAAATAGCAAGAAGTATTCAATGTCCATAAGATTAAGCCTAAGTGCCTAGAAGTTGAGTCAGCAGTTTCCAATTAGTTCAAAATACTTGGAGCATGCATAGGTCCATAAGAGATCTTCGAGAGCCATGGGCATGGTTGGCTTTATTCACGAACGTCTCTCTCATGTACAGCTTAATTGATTACAAGTGAGCTAGCATTCCAAACTAGGGCCACATGTTGCTTTGTACACTTTGTTTGAATAAACCTCTCAGCAGGATTTGAATCCCAGATGAAGTTCTGGCCATCTATCTGGAAAAAGAAAAAAAAGAACAGACAAATCTTGTAGGATTTTCAAGAATTCTAGAATAGATGATCCACCATCTCCTTCTCACGTTACGTGAATAGTTGGGATATTGAAGAATTTCCAGAAAGGCACTTCAGACAGTGGCCTGATTCACTCTTTTCGTTGCATTTTAAAAAAGGGAAGGATCCCAAAGTATTGATCTTACCTTTTGTTTACCCTCAAAAACAGATAGCAATTGAATTTATACACAGTTTTAAGGATAAGTGATATAACTTAGTAAAAATTAAGAAGACAGATTAATATTGAAATTTGGCGATAAAAGAATAAATGCAAATCACACAAATTGAACAGTCTTGGCCTTTGAGTTCGATCACCCTCAAATTGAGAAATGCCTCTACTGATGTAAGAACAGAATAACAAAGTTATAAGAGCTAGAAATAATGGTATATTGCTTTGTATTGCGTATTTCAATGTGTGTTACAAATGATGAGAACCCCTCTTTATATAGTAGGGGTGTTCTACTTTTGGTATAATTCTATACAAGGTAAAAAACTCATGATTTGCTAATTAATCGGCTTCTTCTTGATACGTGCCAAGATTTTTGCCGTGATCCTCGACCGACTGCGGATATTTTAGCTTTCCGTTATTTGGCTCGGTAAGTTTCCCTCGATCTTGCTCGGTCTTTGGGTCACAAGCTCGACGATCTAATTTTGTGCCTTGGTTTGATATAACCCGAGCTCGAGCTTTGACCTGCCATGTTTCAGCCTCAATTGGTCAAACAATGGACGAATCCAGTTTCAATCGTATATAGATAGTTCCCTCATTTTTCGAAAAGAAGAAGACGAGAAACGATATGAACTTTCGAACCTCGCTCTGATAGATCTTGACGTAAGAGACAAAAGGAACGTCCCGTCGGTTCAGTCTCCAAGGCATTAAATGTGTGTCAGTGTTGGTCGGCCACTACTAGTTTTGAACCATCATTAGCAAACTATAAATATCCCAACTTTCATTCATTCAAACTTTATGTTCAAAAGCTTCTTCTACTCATGTTATTTAAGAATCTCTTCACTCTCCAATTTTTGTGCCCAGATTTCTTGAACCTTTTGCAACCATCTCCTTTTTTTCATCTCTGCTTTTAAATGGCAAAAACTTCTAAGACTGTTCCACAGAAAGGAAAAGCCTCTTCATCACGTCCTGCCGGCGATGGGGCTGATGCGGAACCACACCCCGATGAGTTCGTTCCTGGAGGGTGCTCGATCACTGCTAATTTTAAGGTCGAAAAAACTTCCTCGGTACGGGTCGATGTGACCGGCCTCGAGATATATATGTTCGATCACCGATGATCTTCTCTCCCAAGGTCAAAGAGGATTGTAACTAGGCCGATAAAAAAGTGGTGGTGCCCTCGCCTGAGGAATCAATTACCACCCACGTGGAGGGTTTCTTAAGTGTTTACACTTGCCCCTTCACGTTGGGTCCCTTAGATCCGATCATTATTGCCTTCTGCAAAAGGTATGAAGTGACCCTCAGTCAGATTCATACCGCAGTGAGAAATCTGTGGACCGCAGAAAGAATACCTCGCGACCGTAGACCTCCAATTCCCCTCGATCATCTTATGCGTCTATACAATCCCCGACTCTATCGAGGGGTATTAATCAAACTTGCTCGTCGGACCACCAGAGCCCCGCTCTCGAGTATAGATGAGGATCGGGACCGAAGTTGGATGGGTCAATTTGTTCGAGTGAGGACCTCGGACTTGATCCCTGCCGAGGACATGCCATTTCCCGAGAGATGGAACATGAAGCGTAAGTATAACTTCACCTTAAAGACTTCATTTATCATTTCTTCCCTTCCCTCCCTTCTCATCGGTGTTATTGTGGTGCAACTGTGGCTTGGATTTCGGAAGTGGCTCCTCGACTCAAGGAATTGGTCGAGGGTCACGTGTCAGAGAGACCAACTCCGAGAGCGCATAGCATGAACTGTCGAAGGGTCGGTGGGATGCCCGTAATCATGGTAAGTTTTCTTTTTTGATTTTATGATATTTGGTTTTCATCTTGCACTGTCGGACTCTTATTGATTATGTTTTCCTTTTGTAGGTCTCTGATCATGGCCAACCCTGCACCACTACAAAGTAGCGAGAGTGGTCGAAGCAGCTTTTACCCGAGATGGTCGGGATCGAATTTCAGAGGGAGCTAGAAATGGGAATTGGGTTCCTATCTAAATTGGAGATATGTAATTGCTCTTAATTACTCTTTCAAACATTATTGGTTTTTATATTACTTCTAATTTTATGCTAATAAGATGCTAAATTAAGCTAAGAGTAAGATACTTGAAAAGTTGTCTAAATGGTTAAGGAGGCACTAGGGAAGTGACTTTCTCCTAGGTGGATACTTGACAGGTTCTCAAGTCTAAGGCTAGGTTGTCATGTTGGGATTACGATATAACCAATGCACGAAACTTCTCACTCAATACCTCTCGGTAGTTTGAGTGATTTTGCCATAATTGACTTTCTCAAGACCAATTGGGTATGATAATTTGTGCAAGTAATTTAGGTTCAAGTCGGGTATTACTATCTCTAGGTTTAACAATTTAATTTGGGCTATCAATCTCTTGAATATGCCCAAATTCCTTGTTGTACTAATTTTTCTAGACTCAAGCTCCCTTTCTCAAGAAGAGACCAAGTCAAAAAGGCACAAATTAATGTTTGCAACCATTAATTCAATCATGGAAAACACACATTAGTCCAAATATTAAACACCCATAGACATTCAAGCCTTAAAACCTGTTAGAAACTAAGCATCCACTAGACTGTATAGAGAACCAGATTCTCTATGAGTTTCCACGGAAGATACTAATGACCCGAACTGTATAGCGATCTGGTCCTATATCAATTCCCATAGTGCTAACTACTGAACCAGTATGTAAATGAGGCACAAGATAAGTTCCTACTGTATAGAGAACCAGATTCTCTATCAGCTCCCACTGTAAGCAACAGACTGTAAAACCAACCAGTATAGGGAATCAGGTTCTCTAATTGTTCCACAGTAGCACGACAGTAAGTAAAGAACACAGAGGATTTTTACGTGGAAAAATCCCAACTCAAGGGGGCAAAAACCACGACCTACACTTGTAGGCTTTCAACTTCACTAACTTGTAAACACATATTACAAGCCACTTTGTAATGACTCTATTACAAAGAATTCAAATAACTTGTGGTACTCTTACCACAAGCCACGTTGTGACTCCCTAGTTACAAAGAATTTAACTAACTTGTGATGATTTCACCACAAGCCACTTTGTCACTCTATAATTACAAAGGCTTTTACTCACTCTAACTTGTAATAGCACTTATTACAAGCCACTTTGCAACTCTCTAGTTACAAAATCTTTAACTTATGACTAAACCTAGTCACAACATAAACTGAAGAGTTTATGAATTTGGGTTTCCTAAAAACAGCTTCTAAAAAGCAAGATAGGAGTTACAATGAAGAACAAATAATAAAGACTCAACAAACCTAAGGACTTAATATATCTACAATCTTGGATCCGGTCCTTGAGGTTGAAGCAGCTTTGTTCTTGAGAGAGGTTGTTCTTGACTTGAGAGAATGTTTTCGTTTTTGATTTTGCAAGTCTTGAACCTGAATCTTGTGATTTGCATGAGGTTTATACTACAAAAGGCATTACCTTAGTGATGTCAATTCACAATGGTGATGTCCAATCTCAATGGGAAGTGACTGCTGCACTATCTGCAGAACTGTTGCGTGTACATTTGCAGGTAGTCACTTTCTGCAGTTGCTTTCTAGTTGTATTGTTGACTTATACTTCTGTCAAGGGAACACCAAGGTATCAGGTCCCTAATCTGGTTCCTGTGAATCTAAAGCACACTGCCCAGATTATCTTGAGTCAATTAACCTGAATGATTGTACCAGGCTTGCTTCAGGTCCTTTATCCGGTTCTCTCATAAAGTAAGTTGTTTTACCTTCGTTGATGGAATTTATACCTGTGTGACATCACTTACAATGATGTAAGCAAGGTAAGTAAAAAACCTTCCATAGAAAGTTGACTGCTGCACTATTCCTATGCAGTAGCGTTTGCAGGCAGTAACTTTCTTGCTGGAGAGTTGACTTCATATAGTCTCCTCGGGAACTGGTAGGGACCTGTTTCCTCAGATGTTCCTTCCACTCTTCCTCACTTGAGTCATTACTATCAGCTTTGAGTACCAGGTTCTTTTCTTTCTTTGGTTCTCTTCTTTCACTGTCTATCTTCCTCTTCATCTCATAGGTCTTCAGATTTCTAGCCAGCTCTTCTATGGTCAGGTCCTGCAGGTCCTTTGATTCAGTAATAGCATTCACCTTGCTTTCCCAACCTGGAACTTTGTGATCTAAAGGTCTTGTAGATGTGTAACAAGTTCCTTATCTAGTTCTGAATGGTAAGTTTGTTAGATCATCAAAACATAAAGTAAAGTACTTGTGCCCAAGGTACTTGTAACCTATCAATTTCCCTCTTTTTGATGACGACAAACTTAGAATTGATATTCCCCTTGAGAACCAGATCTCCATATTGTTCCCCCTACGAATCAATCATATTCTCCATGAAAACCGAACCTAAGGAACCGATCACAACTGGTTCCTCAAGACTGTTTGGCATTTCATCAAAACTCAAAGTTCCATAACTTATCAATTTCTCCCTTTTTGATGATGACAAACCCAGAATTAATATTCCTCTTGAGAACCAGATTCCTCACATTTTTCCTGCGGATTAGACCTATAATCAATATATTATCAGCAACGTTCCCCCTGCAAAACAGAGCTATCTCTTGAGAACCAGAGAACCAGATTCCTCATATGTTTTCCTGCATTATCAATAACGTTCCCCCTGCGAAGCAGATCCATCTTTCATGCATAACATTCGATTCTATTCCTCCCATGTTGACACATATATTACTTCCCCTTTTTGGCATCATCGAAAAGAATAACAGAAGAAGTACTACCAAAAAGAAGTTCAGCAACATTAACTCAGGCCACTTGGGCAACACAGCATAAACAGTAACAAGAACAACAAGTGAATGTCATGGCACAAAATAGAGTGATTGCCCATAGTGGAGTAATTATAACAAAAGCACAGTAGTTTTAACAATACATAATATGACAATTTAAACAACTAAAGTACCAATGTCATCAAATATAGGGATCAAAAGAAGGTAAGAATTCAAGGGAATTTGGAAGGAGTGAAAGACATGGATCACTAGGCAGGAGGAAAAGTAAGGGGCTAAGGCCTTGATGAGCTTGTCCATTCGTTAATTTACTCTCCTTTGATCAAGGATCATCTGCTTTCTTAGTTACTCCACCTGTTTCCTCAATCTTGCGTTCTCGCCCTTCAACTTAGCATTCTATTCTGCCGAGGGTCTTCGAAGACCAGGTTCTCAACCTATCTGAGTAGGTTGAATCATCAATTAGATCACCAAGAATCTCCCCAAGCTTCGTCTCATTCAAGAACAGACTCAGTCCCATGCACATATAGCATCATAATATCACATAAACATAGAAGTTTTTACTTCTTCTTTAGAGACATTGGGACTTGGAGGAACAAATAGGTGATTCTATTTTTGGAACTCAACAATGTCAAGAAGTTCCTCCATTTTTCAGCAATATCAGAGTCAATAGTCTGCCTCACAGCACTTTTTGAGACTTTAATGTCTTCTCCCTCCTAACCTAATGACTCAACCTTTTGCTTCTGTAAGAAACTAGGTTCCTCACTTACACTACCCTTTCTATCCCTAAGCAGCCATGTCTCCCTCTTCTTCTTCTCAATTTGTTTACCTGTATCATCTACTGCATCTTTCTCAGCCAACCCCCCTTTTTAAAATTCTTTCTCACTGGTAAAGATTTTATTTCATTCTCTCTGCCACAATCACATCAGCAGGTCACACCACATCATCATCAATCAGCCTACTTTTCATCAATCATTTTTACTAGATCGAAAGATCATTTATACACAGAACTCAAGGAGAAAACGATCATCGTTAAAATGGACTTTATGAGAAGGACTTGAGGGATCAGGTTCCTCATTCAGTCCTCACATTTACCAATCTCTCCATCCTTCAAGGCTTCCACAAATCTAGAAACAACTTCAGCCTCACACTCTAGAATATTTGATCTACCATGTTCCCTTTCAGTTAAACTTCCATAAAAAATCTACCAAAGAATTCTTGGGGTTTTGATTCGGATGGAGTTAGGTTTTTTTGGAAAGTGAGAGAGTTGGGTTAACTTCTGGCATATTTGGAAAGAAGGATTATTTTGAAACAAGGTTGATTTTTGTCTTTCAAGAAAAGAATCGGTTTTATTTCGGTGTAAGATTGAGAAGTGCCTTTTTGGGCAACGGGTCAATTTAGAAAAGTTTTAACATTTTGGACTTCAAAATTTAGGAGGAGAGGCATGAGAAAGGCAGAAACAAATTAATGACATGACACTTCAGCAACTTAAAAAGTCATATACGTATTGAAGAGACTACTAACCTGAGTCACAGGAACCAGGTTTTCGTGACTGTTTTTGAAAATTTTGAGCAAAGACTCCTAGAAGTGCAATGCTACTCTTACTTGTTTTTATCCTGAAACTGCCATATGTGTATACCTGTAACAGTATAGATTTGAGTTAGATGTCATCGGAAAACACTTTTTAGCATTGTACTTTTCCTTCTTAACATAGCCAATCATCGAGGGACCAGGTCCTCAATTGAGCTTGATCAACCCCAACTCCAGACGACTTCTTTCAAAATATTCCTTGCTCAGCGCCTTGGTAAAGATGTTTGCTACCTAATCCTTCATCTTCCATAACTTCGTACAGATCAGAACCTTTTCAACATTGTCCCTGAGAAAATGGTGTCTGACGTCAATGTGCTTGGTTCTTTTGTGTTGAACCGGGTTCTTTGACATGTTGAGAGTACTAGTGTTGTCACATAGAAGTAGTACGCAATCAATGTATGCACCAAAACCTTCCAATTGTTGCTTGATCCACAGTGATTGAGCACGAGGCAGCTGCAACATATTCTTCTTCAGCTGTTGAGAAAGCTACTGAGTTTTGTTTCCTTGTACCCCATGAGATATAACATGATCCAAGGAAATTAGCCATTCCAGATGTGCTTTTCTTGTTCACCAGATAGCCTGCATAATCAACATCAGTATAACCAATAAGGTTGAAATTGTCACCTAAAGAATAGTACAGAACCGAGTTTTGTGTCCCCTTAAAATATTTCAGAATTCTCTTAGCAGCCTTCAGATGAGATTCCTTAGAATTTGATTGGAACCTTGCACATAATACCACACTAAATACAATGTTTGACCTGCTAACAGTAAGATAGAGTAGAGATCCAATGATTCCCCTTTGATACTTCCATATCAAACCTTGTCAAGAAGACTTTGATGCATTTCTACTGACGGATACACGTTCCCTTTATGGACTGCTTCACTTGAAGACCTAAAAAGACATTCAGTTCCCCCAACATACTCATTTCAAACTCACTTCCCATGAGTTTAGCAAATTCTTCATATAATGAGTCAGTTGTAGCTCCAAATATGATTCCATCAGCATAGATCTGCACAATGAGTATGTTCCTTCCTGAATTCATTCACACCAAGCACGGGGAGCCTGGCTTCTAGAACAGTTCTGTCAGTAGGTCGTGGAACCAGGTTCCACGTTCTGTTCCTCTCAAGTTGACGGAGCTCTTCTTGCATAGCTATAATCCAGTCAGCATCTTTCAATGCTTCCTTGATATTCTTAGGCTCTATTTGAGAGAGAAAGGCTGAGAAAGCAAGTGAGTTTCTTGTCTTTGATCTGGTTTGAATTTCTCATCAGCTAGAGTTCCATGTACGACATCCACAACTTTGTTTTCTGCTTCAGATATTGTGATTGAGGGACCAGGTTCCTCTATGTCGGCTGGAGTCTCATCTTCAGTTCTGAGGAACGAGGTCCATGTAAATTTGGAGTAATCATTCATACTGACGAGAATATGTACCTCTTTCCTCCTCTACTTGGCATCCTCATAGGTCAACATAGATACATATGGAGGAGATCAAGTGGCCTTGAGATACTAACTTCCTTTTTGGGCTTGAAAGAGGATCTGACTTGCATTCCTTTTACACATGCATCACACACCCAGTGATCCTTGAAGCTTGATTTGAGTAGACCATAAATCAGGTCCTTCTTGACTAAGTTGTTTAGCAGTGTGAAACTTGCATGACCCAGCCTTCTGTGACATAGATTAGCATTATCATTAACAACACTCAGACATCCAAGATCCCCTTATCACATATTTGGGAAATACCTCGCAGAATCTCGTAGAGGACCAGGTACTCTACTGTTCAATGTACTTATATTGTTCCCGATCTTTCCAACTCCCAGAATGTATCCCTTCTTGCCATTTTCAAAGGATACATTCCTTCCTTGCCCAGTGATAGGAAATCATTTGTTCTTCAGTTATGAGCTTTGAGCAGTCGCTATCCATGTGCCACAGTTGACTGCTCCCTTTCACTGTTCCCTGCACACTTAAGTCAATGATTAGACTTAGGAACCCAAGCCAGCTTGGGTCCATTATAATGATAGAACGGGCAGATCAAACTTCTTTTTGCCCATGCAGGCAACACATATTTTCTTTTCAGGGAACCAGGTTCCTCATCAGTACGCCTTTTTTCAACAAAAACTTTGTTTTTCTGCAAAGACTAATTTTTAACTTTACAAGAGTCCTTGTAATGACCAGTTTGACCATAGTAACTGCACAACCTATTATCAGCCATAGTTACATACTTCCTATGGGGATTATAGGAGGTTTTAGCTTTTTGGAACCCGATGCCTTGCCTATTTCCATCATTACTCCTATACATAGACGTTATTACATTAGAGGACCGGGTCCATTTAAGTGACTTATCAAGATTATTTTTAACCTTTTTTAAATCCTTCTGAAGTTGTTTATTCTTTTAAGCTCATTAACAAGACTTGCTTTAACTTTCTTAAGATCACTCTCAAGCTCAAGTTGAGCCTTTCTAGCCACTTCCTCTCCCTCAATGTTGTCCATCCATTTTTTTTGTTTGTTTTTTCAACAAGCTGTGTTCTCTAGTCATTTCTTCCACTTGTTTCCTTAATCTACATTGGAAACTACCATATCATCCCTTTCTTGCTCAGTAGCTATAATTTTCTCTACTAAAGTATTCTTTTCTTTGCTAAGGGTCTCTATGGTTTCCTTCAAGTCATCAACCACTACCATCAAATCATCTCTAGATTGTTCAGTATCTCCTAGCTCTATGATTAGGGCATTTTTATCATTAACAAAACTATAATATGTATCAATTAGAATATTTGCTAATGACATCAATTTTTTCGAAGAGTAGGACTTCAGATTTCTCTGAACATCCCTAAAAGTTACCTCATCATTGTCATCCTCTTCATCCTCATCGGATTGAGTCGTCAATGCAAACAATGAACCATATTCCTTTGTTTCATTTTGCAGTGCCATCATTGAGCTGCTTCCTGCATCTGGTTCCTCTTCTAATTCACTGGAGGAGTCTCCCCATGCAGCAAGAGCTTGCTTCACAACATTGTTAGCTACACTTTTTCGGCTTAATCGTTTGTTCGGATCCAGGTTCCTTTTTTCTACTTTGTCAGAGTTGTGTTTGTGATGCTCTTGGTTTAGAAGTAGGCAATCTTTGATGAAGTGTCCAAGCTTTCCACACTTATGACAACAATCATTTCCTTTGAAATTCCTACTGGAACTTTCTTTCTTTGGGATCCCACCATTTTTGTGACCCATCTTCTGAAATCTTTGCGGTCTATTGGTTGATTGACTTTCCTCGAAATTTGGTGGAGCAGCCATGTAGATATTTTCTAGGTATTAACCTTTTAGAAAGAACCCGCTCTGATACCAATTGTTAAAAACTAAACGTTCACTAGACTGTATAGAGAACCGAGTTCTTTATGAGTTTCCACTGAAGATACTAATGACCCGAACTGTATAGAGATCTGGTCCTATATCAGTTCCCACAGTGCTAACTACTGAACCAGTATGTAAATGAGACACAGGATAAGTTCCTACTGTATAGAGAACCAGATTCTCTATCAGCTCCCACTGTAAGCAACAGATTGTAAAACCAACCAGTATAGAGAATCGGGTTCTCTAATTATTCCACAGTAGCACGGTAGCAAGTAAAGAACACAGAGGATTTTTACGTGAAAAAATCATAACTTAAGGGGACAAAAACCAAGACCTACACTTGTAGGCTTTCATTTTCACTAACTTGTAAACACCTATTAGAAACCAATTTGTAATGACTCTATTACAAAGAATTTAACCAACTTGTGGTACTCTTACCACAAGCCACTTTATGACTCCCTAGTTACAAAGAATTTAACTAACTTGTGATGCTCTCACCGCAAGCCACTTTGTCACTCTACAGTTACAAAGGCTTTTACTCACTCTAACTTGTAATAACACTTATTACAAGCCACTTTGCAACTCTCTAGTTACAAAGACTTTAACTTATGACTAAACCTAGTCACAACATAAACTGAAGAGTTTATGAATTTGGGTTTCCTAAAAACAGCTTCTAAAAAGCAAGATAGGAGTTACAATGAAGAACAATTAATAAAGACTCAACAAACCTAAGGACTTAATATATCTACAATCTTGGATCCGGTCCTTGATGTTGAAGCAGCTTTGTTCTTGAGAGAGGTTGTTCTTGCACTTGAGAGAATGTTTTCGTTTTTGATTTTGCAAGTCTTGAACCTGAATCTTGTGATTTGCATGAGGTTTATACTACAAAAGGCATTACCTTAGTGATGTCAATTCACAATGGTGATGTCCAATCTCAATGGGAAGTGACTGCTGCACTGTCTGCAGAACTGTTGCGTGTATAGTTGCAGGCAGTCACTTTCTGTAATTGCTTTACAGTTGTATTGTTGACTTATACTTCTGTCAGGGGAACAACAAGATATCAGGTCCCTAATCTGGTTCCTGTGAATCTAAAGCACACTGCCCAGATTATCTTGAGTCGATTAACTTGAATGATTGTACCAGGCTTGCTTCATGTCCTTTATCTGGTTCTCTCATGAAGTAAGTTGTTTTACCTTCCTTGATGGTATTTATACGTGTGTGACATCACTTACAATGATGTAAGCAAGGTAGGTAAAAAGCCTTCCATAGAATGTTGACTGCTGCACTATTCCTGTGCAGTAGCGTGTGCAGGCAGTAACTTTCCTGCTAGAGAGTTGACTTTATACAGTCTCCTCGGGAACTGGTAGGGACCTGTTTCCTCAGCTGTTCCTTCCACTCTTCCTCACTTGAGTCATTGCTATCAGCTTTGAATACCAGGTTCTTTTATTTCTTTGGTTCTCTTCTTTCACTGTCTATCTTCCTTTTCATCTCATAGGTCTTCAGATTTCCAACCAGCTCTTCTATGGTCAGCTCTTGCAGGTCCTTTGATTCAGTAATAGCATTGACCTTGCTTTCCCAAGGGCTGGATCCAAACCTAGAACTTTGTAATCTCAAGGTCTTGGAGATGTGTAACAGGTTCCTTATCTGGTTCTGAATGGTAAGTTTGTTAGATCATCAAAACATAAAGCAAAGTACTTGTGACCAAGGTACTCTTAACCTATCAAAACCCAAGACCCATCAAATAACCACACTAGGGTTGAGCCACAACCCTAGCTAATGGGTCTAGATACTTATGATAGTAGAAGAAAACAAAGAAATAGATGAAGAAAAACTCATAAGATTTAATTACAAGCTAATACTTGAAGATTCAATGATAAAACTACTCTAAAATTACTCAAAATGGTTAAGACTTACTGTTCACGAGCACTGCTCAAAGTCAGATATACAACTGATGACCTAAAAAATGGGAAAAGAAAGTATTTATACTAGGCTGAATTTTCTAGACAAAAATACCCCTGCCGGGGTAGTGCGGTCCACACAAAATTGAGTGCGGCCGCGGTGAGGCTTTTGGCTTCAAATATCTTCTCTCTGAACTTGGCCACCGCGGACTGCATAAAATGCACCGCAGCCATGGTGGCTTTCATTGTGGTCCGCACAAAAAGGACCACGAACTGCATTGATGTCAACCTCAAAATTCCCAACTCTCTGAACTCCAGCTTTGCGGACCGCACAATTTCGATTACGGCTGCGGTGAGGCTATTGCGGTCTACACTAAATGCTTTGCGGATGCAATGCTTGAGTCTCCGAAATGGCACCTCTCCGAATCTCCTCACTGCGGATCGCACTAAATGGAGTGCGGCTGTAGTGGACCTGTTGCACTGTGCTTGGACTTCTTCTTGGTACTTATGCATGTTTCACTCCTTTTTGAGTTGGTTTTGACTAATTGTCTCCTTTTTGACCAAACCCTGCAAACAAGTACAACATGTAAGCCTTTGGGACTATTTTGTACATATTTTTAATCAAAACTCAAGTAAGAAGGAGTGTAAAATGAACCATAATCCCTAGTTATCAACTCCCCCAAACTTAAGCTTTTGCTTGTCCTTAAGCAAACAAAATAAGACCCACATCTTAAGAGTAAATTCAAAAAAATTCAGCCGACCTAAAGTGACCTCATCTAGCATCAATTGAGACTAACAATTGCCCTCAATTCAAACGAATCATTAACAACATTTACTCTTTTAAGCCCCATGGTTTTAGTGCGACTCAAGAGCATCAAGAATTGACTCAACCCATCAAGGGAAACTCTTTCTACTACTTTGGTCATTGTGGAACCCAAACTCATACATCCTCAACTCTCTCTAAGCAAACCTCACTTTTAGATTGTAGCACTCAGAACGAGGATAGTGGAAACACACTCATCTCTCTCAAAGAAAGGTCACAAGTCCGGCTCTAAGTACCATAAGATTGCCCCTCATGTAAGTCACCACTAATGTAAGCTTCATTCAACTCAAGATCATATAGGGCTTTTGTGAAAATATAGTAAAGGCTTTTGGTTCAGGATAGGAAATGTTTGGTCTAAGTAGGTTCCATCTTCCCTTTAGCACTTCAATTTGCTTCATTTTAGCACATATTCTCTTCACTTTTTTGAGTCATTAACTCCTTCTAAGGGGTTAGAGAGACACACTGTCACTCTTTCTTGTTCATTTCAAATCTTTTTCTCCTTTCTCAACTTTTCACACCTTTCATCTCTTTACTTTTATTGAATCCTTTCATTTTTTTATTATTTTTTTACATTGATCATTCTTTTTGTCTTTTTGATTTTCTTTCTTTTTCATTGTCTTTCCTTTTCTTCCTTTTGTACCTTTTTTTACTTTGTTGCATTCCTCGTCTCCCCCTCCCAAACTTATGCTTTTGCCTTGTGCTAAGAAAAGATCAGGTGCCAATAGAGGGTATTTTTAGAACGGGTAAAGGCTTGTATCGTGGTTTGTGAAAGAAAAAGGTCTATGGCTCAAAAGGCTTGACTAGAGATATTATCATTGGTAAGCTATGGAAGTGTTCAAGACATCATTCGGATCAAGGAGAGCCTATAATCACGTCTCAAGTCAAATTACACTTAAGATTTTTCCCAGACAAACATTCAGGGCAAGTTCTAGACTAATGGCTCGGGACATGGACTTGCAATTCAACTTCTCACCACACAAGCTATGGGATTGCTAAAGAGATAGAGTCGAGGGCCCACAACAACCTTAGCTAAGATTTGAGCAACACAATGGTCCCGAAAAACCACTTGATGATTATCGGCCAACACAAGAGTCTCAAGGTCACTACTTTCACCATCCTATACACAACAATTTGTTTTTGATCATAGGATCAAAGGCAAATATGTTAGGCCCAAGTGAAGCTTTGCCTGAGGCACCATTACTCACTAGCTACTATTTACACAAAAAGCAAAAAGAAAACAGACTCAAACCCTAAAGAAGGTTGTCATGCTATCCATCATCGGGAAGAACCACCCAGTTCACACAAATTCTACCTTTGGAAAAAACCGTGGCATTAAGAAAACCAAAGGCTTATTGCACGCAAAAACTCAAAACAAGAAGCTACGAAAATAAAATAAAAAGCTATGAAAGGAAAAATGCGGAAAGTATAATGAATATATACAAGAGGGAATTTAGCAGAATCTATAATAGGGAGAATGAATATATACATTAGAACGTAACTTTATATACAGACCAAAAGTAAAAAGTATGAAAAGTGCAATAAAATAATAAAATTATGTACACACCAAAGGTAAAAAGAAAGCATAAAAAAGTACTGTCATATATACAGTCATCCAAATAGGGCTACCCCCTCAAATGAGAGCTAGCATTGTCCTCAATGCTAACTACCCAAAATAAGCACAAGAAAAGATAGAAATGAAAAATAAACTCTCTATTGGCCCTCCGTCTGCATAGGATCCTGAGTCTGGGTCCCTGGGTCCTCAGTCTGCTCGAGAACCTGTGACTGGCTCCCTGTGATCTGTGTCTCCACTAGGACCTGAGCCTGTACTGAGTCCTGGGCCTGTATTGGAATCTGGGCTGGCTAGAGGAACCTCCCTACGGGTCCTCCAACTCTATAACAGCATCATCCGTATGGGTAATCACCCTATCCTCTTGGGTGGCCTCTCTATCTCCTACTCTGGCTGAGGCTGGGCTGCTGGAGCCGTATCATGCAATAAAAGATCCAGAGGCAAGTGATCAGCCTTCAACCTATCTACCTCCACCCTTAACTCCTTTACCGACTCCTTTGAAGCACGAGTCTTTCTCATTTTCTTTGCCTTCTTAGCAAGCTCCTTCAATGCCTTTCCATGAGAATCAATAGCATCCATGATCATTTTCGGGTTCTCTAGGAGCTTCTTGATAGTGTCCTCTACTGACTGTGGGACATGTGGAGGAGGAGGTGCAGACTGGACTGCCACCAAAGTAGATAGTACAGATAGCTTGGAAGTGGCTGTCTGCACCCATTTGTTGATACTGGCAAGGGTCTGGCTCAGGTGGTGAGCAGTCAAAGGATATACTATGGATGAGGGGATATCTAGAGCTGTAGAAGTGGAGGGTCCTGGGCCATGTCTAGTGTGGCTGAGTAGGAGCCACTACTACTACTGGCTCTTCAGACTGGAGAGTTGAAGTAGTGGCTTTGCCCTTAGGGTCCTTGGGGTTATCAGGACCCTTGGTGTTGTACCAGGATAACGGTACCTTTGCTTTCACTTTCACATCAAATATCCTTTTCTCCACGTCTAGATCCTCAAAGTGCATGGTCAGAAAATTGGGGAAGGGGTAGGACCTATCAACTTCGTTTACCACCCGTGTAATTACCCTGGACATCACATTCTCGATGTTGATCGAGTACCCTACCATGATCGATGCCACTAATATAGCCCGGGAGATAGGAAGTGAATTGTCATGAGTGATGGGGTCTAGCCTGCTACAAACAAATGTTTCCCACCCTTTTGCTTCAAAGTTAAGGGCCCTCCTCAGAATTTTTACCCCCGATGTCAACCACGCTGGGGTGGTACCTGGGATTGCCAAGTACTCAGCTAGCCACAGACGGGCATCCTCCCCCAAAGCTACCTTGTCTAAGTACAAGGTCTCATCCTCCTCCGAGAAGCCCAGGTAGTCATTTATCGTCTTGCCATCAAATTTCACTTTCAGATTTCGCACCTTAGTCACTGTGGTACCTTTTTTGATATGGGCAACATTGGTGTAGAATTCCTTGACTAAGTGCTCATTAGCATCTTCCACGTGGCCTATGAAGTAGTCCCAACCTGCTCTCTCTCTGAACTTCCGCAACATATTGGGGTAGTGAGGTAAAAGGTCCCTTGTGATTAATTTCTGCTCAGGTATTAACTTTCTCTCAAGTCACCATTCTCTGAACTTGTGGTAGGACACCTCACTCACAAACTTGTCTTGCCATGCCTCCGAATTCCTGGTTCTCTCTACTCCTGCTACTTGGGGCTCACCCCCTCCTACTTCTTCTCCTTCTTCCTCTACGGGATCCTCCCCGTATAGTGAAGCTGTAGTTGAGGTGGAATATTCATTGTCATTGCTTGTAGCTGAGCCCTCAGACGACTCAGTAGATATGTGCACTGATGCTTGGGCAGTAGGAGAGCCTGGCCTGTCAGGAACATATTCTGGCATGGAGTCTGAGTCGGACACCTCCCCGGAAGGCACATACTCACTCCCTAATTGGTCAATAGCTCTATCAGCATCCCTTATGATCTTTCTGGTGTTTTTGATGGCTTGCCGGGCTTGCGGGGTTAATCTAATCATGCCCTTTCCTCTACCCCGGGAGGACACTCCTTTTCCCTGTTGTTTATCGCCTCTGCCTCGTGATTTCACCATTATCTGCAAAGAGAACACATTCAGTTGAGCTTTGTCAGTATCAGCAGAATCAGTGAAGCATTGCAGAATAATATTGCAGACAGTCAGAATTGCAGACTGCGGACCCCACAAAATGAAGTGCGGCCATAAAGAAGCTACCGCGGACCGCAAAAATGCACCGCAGTCCGCACTGAGGTGGGAATCAGACTACTCACTCTCTGATTCTAGGCACCGCAGACCGCACAAATGCATTGCAGTCCGCATTGAGGCACCACAGACCGCACAAAATCCATCGCGGTCGTGGTCCTCAATTATCAGATTTCAGAAGTTTCACCACCGCGGTCCATACAAAATAGCATTGCGGACCGCACAGAAGCACCGAAGACCACTCAAAATCCACCGCGGTCCGCGGTAAGTGGTACCCAGCAACACCAACCTAGGATTTCAATTTTTAACATTTTTAGTCCAATTTTTCACCTATTATTGATCCCCCAGGTGTTGAATCAATGTTTCTAACTAATTAGTCCTAATTTAAACATGAATAAATATACCTACAATATAGAATTGAAAGAAAACGGGAAGAAAAAGAAGAAAAAACTAAAAAAAAAAAAAGTTAAAAGAAAACAACAAAGTTAAATAACTAAGACAAAATTAAAATTACCAGAAGTGAGATGCAATGTAGTTTAATGAGATTTAGCAGTTGAATTCAAGCAAGTATGAGGGATGAACAGTGATTTTTTAAGCTTTTGAGTGCAAAGGGTCGAAAAGTTTGAAATGAGGGCCTTAGGTCCTATTTATAGAAAAAGGAACTGGGGCCCATCTCACCTACCCATCGCGGACCGCACAAAATGGCATCGCAGTGCGCGGTACTCAGAAACAAGTGGCACAGGGGAGATGTCCATTGCGGACTGCAAGAAATGCAATGCGGCCGTAGTGGTCCACCACAAACCGCACAAAATGCATTGCGGCGGCGGTGGCAAACTTCAGAGTTTCCTCATTTTTGACCAAATAACTCTGCGATCCGCATTGAATTGTTTCCCCCACAAAGAGGCCACTGCGGTCCGCACAAAATGCATTGCGGTCGCAGTGCAAACTTCAGAGAGTGTGTATTTTCCAACTTGGTCCTGCACTACATCAAAACAATCCTACAACATCTCACAACCAGTTACTCCAAAAGCAAATCCTATATTACAAAGAAAAACAAAAAGAAAGACACATGGGTTGCCTCCCAAGAAGCGCCTGATTTAACATTGCGACACAACGCAGGTTACCATCAAATCACTTTAGATGGAGTAATGCCACCATGTGGCTGTCATCAATCTTGCCCAGGTAGTGCTTGACCCTGTGCCCATTAACTCTGAAAACCTCCCCATTTTTGTTCTTCAAGTCAAGGTCACCAAACGAAGTCACAAACACCACTTTAAAAGGTCCACTCCATTTTGACTTGAGCTTTCCCGAAAACAGACGTAACTGAGAGTTGAACAAGAGAACATAATCACCCACTTTGAACTCCTTGCAACGAGCATATTTATCATGAAGGTACTTCATCTTGTCCTTGTACAAGGACGAACTGGAGTAGGCATGGAATCGGAATTTATCAAGTTCATTAAGCTGCTCCACACGAAGATTTGCTGCCACATCCCATTCAAGATTCAGCTTCCTCAAATCCCACATGGCCTTGTGCTCTAACTCAACCGGTAGATGGAAAGCTTTTCCAAACACCAACCGGTACAGAGACATACCAATCGAAGTCTTGTAAGCAGTCTTATAAGCCCATAGAGCATCATCCAACTTCTTTGACCAATCGGTCCTATTTGCATTGATCGTCTTTGACAATATACTCTTCCTTGTTTGAGACTTCAACTTGGCCACTCGCCTGAGGATGATAAGGAGTAGAAACTTTGTGATTGACACCATACTTTGCAAGCAAAGTGTCAAAAGCTCTATTACAAAAATGAGACTCCCCATCACTTATGATTGCACGAGGAGTGCCAAACCTTGTAAAATGCTCTTCTTGAGAAACGCAACAACACTCCAGGCCTCATTGTTGGTTAAAGCCACGGCTTCAACCCACTTTGAAACATAGTCAACTTCCACAAGAATGTATGTGTTCCCACACGAGCTAACAAACGGGCCCATAAAATTAATTGCCCATACATCAAAAATATCAACTTCAAGAATGGTATTGAGAGGCATCTCATCTTTCTTCGAAATTCCACCCTCGCTTTGACATTCGTCACATCTCTTCACAAGTTCACTTGCATCTTTGTACAAAGTTGGCCGATAAAACCCACAACTAAGAACTTTTGAAGCTGTCTGCGCCCCGCCATGATGGCCACTATAGGGAGAGGAATGACAAGCCTCTAAGATACTCAATTGCTCCTCCTCCAGGATACACCTTCCGATCACACCATCCGTGCAAATATAGAACAAGTACGGCTCATCCCAATAGAAATCCAAACTATCCCGTTTAAGCTTCTTCCTTTGGTTAGAAGAGAGCTCCACAGGATTATACCATTCACAAGAAAATTAGCAACGTCCGCAAACCATGGCATACTATTCACCATCACCGAAAGGAGTTGTTCGTCGGGAAATGAATCATTGATCTCTAGGCCATCACGAGGCCTTCCCTCCTCCTCCAAGAGGGACAAGTGGTCCGCCACTTGGTTTTCACTACCCTTCCGGTCCACAATCTCCAAATCAAACTCTTGAAGTAACAAGACCCATTGCATCAAAGCTTTGGAATCCTTCTTCGTCATCAAGTACCTGAGTGCGACATGATCAATATGAACTATGACCTTGGCACCCATGAGATACGACATAAATATCTCCATTGCGAACACAATAGCCAAAAGCTCTTTCTCAGTCACCGTGTAGTTCACTTGAGCATCATTCATTGTCTTGCTCGCATAGTACACCGGATGAAACATTTTGTTCACTCTTTGTCCCAAAACCACCCCAACCTCAACATTGCTCGCATCACACATGAGCTCAAAAGGCAAGCTCTAATTGGGTGCGGTAATAATAGGAGTGGTGGTCAACTTGTGCTTGAGAAGTTCAAAGGCTTGCATACATCTCTCACCGAACATGAAGTTGGCATCTTTTTCCAATAACTTGCATAAAGGATTCACTACCTTCGAAAAGCCTTTGATAAATCTCCGGTAGAACCCCACATGCCCAAGAAAACTTCTAAATCCCTTTATAGAGATAGGGGGAGGGAGCCTTGAAATCACATCAATTTTTGCTTTGTCCACCTCTATACCATGCTTTGAAATTTTATGCCCAAGAACTATGCCCTCCTCAACCATGAAGTGGCATTTCTCCCAATTAAGAACAAGATTGGTTTCTTCATAACGGGCCAACACTCTATCAAGATTTTTCAAACATTCATCAAATGAGTCACCCAAAACACTAAAGTCATCCATGAACACCTCCAAAATATCTTCCACCATGTCGGTGAAAATGGCCATCATACATCGCTAAAATATAGCCGGTGCATTACACAACCCAAAAGGCATCCTAGAAAAGGCAAAGGTGCCATATGGACAAGTGAATGCGGTCTTCTCCTGATCTTCCAGAACAATCAAGATTTGGTTGTATCCAGAATACCCATCGAAGAAATAGTAGAAGGCACGCCCAACAAGTCGATCTAACATCTGATCAAGAAAAGGCAATGGAAAGTGATCCTTGCGGGTCACTTTATTCAACTTGCAGTAATCCATGCACACCCTCCACCCGGTGACGGCCCTGGTAGGAATCAACTCATTTTGTGAATTTGCAACCAAGGTCATGCCACCCTTCTTTGGCACACATTGCACCGGCGAAGTCTAAGAGCTATCAGAGATGGGGTACACAACCCCTACATCCAACCACTTGATCACCTCCTTTTTCACAAGTTCTTGCATTGCCTTATTCAACCTCCTTTGATGTTCCAAGGAGGGCTTTGCATCATCTTCCAGAATAATCTTGTGCACACAGAATCCGTGGCTTATCCCCTAAATATCAACTAAGGTCCATCCAATTGCCTTCTTCTGCTTTTGAAGCACCGCCAATATGGCATCAACCTGCATGTTAGTAAGACAAGAGAAAACAATAACTGGCAAAATTGAACTAGGGCCTAAAATTCATACCTGGGTATGGGGGCAACGACTTCAACTCCAACACCGAAGGTTCCTCGATTGAAGGTTTTGTTTGTGGAGTCTTCCTATTCTCAAGATCCAAAGAGAGTTTCCTAGGCCCATAAGAGTAAGAGCCCATTCCATGTAAAGCATTCACGCACTCCACTTGGCCTTCATCCTCATTTACATCAAGATTCAACAAAACTGCCTCTAGAGGGTCCTCCACATTGATCATTGAACTAGTATCATCAACTATCACTGCCGTGATAAGGTCTACAAAAGAGCACACCTCAGAACTGTTGGGCTGCTTCATTGACTTGCACACATGAAAGACCACTTTCTCATCACCCACCCGGAAGGTGAGTTCCCCTGCTTCCACATCAACTAAGACCTTCCCAGTATCAAGGAAAGGTCTTCCCAATATGATTGGAACCTCGTAATGTATCTCACAATCCAATATCACAAAATCAGTTGGCAAGATAAATTTATCCACCCGGACAAGAACATCATCAATAACACCCAATGGTCTCTTCATATTTCTATCCGCCATTTGCAATCTCATGGAAGTCAGCCTCGGTTGCCCAATACCCAAAGTCTTAAAAACTGAGTAGGGCATCAAGTTGATACTTGCCCCCAAATCACATAGAGCTTTGGCAAAGTCCGCACTCCAATGGTGCAAGGAATGGTGAAAGCACAGGGATCTTCTAGCTTCGGGGCCATTAAGTGCACTATTGCACTAACTTGGTGGGTCATCTTGATAATTTCGCAGTCCATGGATCTTTTCTTTGTCACCAAGTCCTTCATGAATTTAGCATAGCCCGACATTTGTTCTAGATCCTCCACCAAAGGCACATTAATGGATAAGCTCTTCATCATGTCAATAAACTTCTTAAACTGATTCTCATTTTTCTGCTTCGCGAGCCTTTGAGGATAAGGTGGAGGTGGACTTAGCAAATGAGCCTTGGCTTTAGGCACAACCATTTACGGCATGTCTATTATGTGTTCCCTAGATAGGTTCACGTCATTCTAAGTCTCCACCTCGGCATATTGAATATCAATCCTCACTTCCTCATTCATGTTCTCATCAATCACATTTTCAACCACCAAAAGAATCTCATCTTCTTGCAACTCAACTTCATCACTCAAAATTTCTTTTTGCTTGGAGTCATTCACATCACTGCCTCGTCCACTTCTTGTACTTAACTCCATAACATGATTATTCTCGCCCTTCGGGTTAACTACTATATCACTTGGTAGAGCCCCCTTAGGGCGAGTATTCAAGGATTGTGAGATTTAACCTGATTGAACCTCCAAGTTTCTGATTGAAGTGTTGTGGGAAGCCAACTGAGCATCAGAGTCCGCATTATTTTTCATCATCTGTTCAAACATCATTTCAATTCTCCCCATTTCGTTGTTGGACGAACTAGGACCTTGGGATGGAAATGGGGGTGGATTGTTCGGTTGTTGATACATTGGGGGCCTTTGAAAGCCTTGCCCCTGATTGCCATTATTCCAACCACCCAGATTGTTGTTACCACCCCAATTGCTATTGTTTACATTCCAATTACCCTGGTTGTTCTGATTGCCCTCAATTGACTTGGGGTCTCCATTGTTATTGGTTGGAAGAATTTCCCCTTTCGCCTTCATAGTTGTTCACGTATTGCACATCTTCATTCTGCCCATCATAACCATCATCTTGGAATCCACCACAATTATTGTCATATTGATCAGGACTCGCTTGGTTTTGTTGACCTCTTTGTCTTCTTTTGTTCACTAGCATGTTGACACCCTCCATAGCATTCACTTGGCGTAGATTTTGAACCTGTTGTAACTGTGCCTTTGCTAGCTGGTTCATTGTAGTTGTCAGCTCTGCTATAGCTTTCCTATGATCATGTAGCTCTTTGTGCAAGTGACTTATCGTGGGGTCACCCTGTGGCACATTGGCTCTACTTTGCCAAGCGGAGGACGTGTTGCCATCTCGTCAAGAATGTCACAAAACTCATCATAAGACAGCTTTATGAAGTTACCCCCAGCAAGTTGGTTCACTATGCACTGATTTGTTGTGTTAATGCCCCGGTAGAAAGTCTATTGTATCATTGCCTCAATCATATCATTATTGGGACATTCCCATGCAATGGTTCTGTGGGCTCCTGCTTGAAAGCTAAGATCTCATCTCTCAAGGATGCCATGTGCCCTGGTGAGAAAAACTTTGCAATGAATTTATCCACCAACTCATCCCAAGTAGTGATGGAATGGTTGGGAAGTCATTCAAGCCAATCCAATGCCTTCCCTCTAAGTGAGAAAGGGAATAGTCTCAACCGAAGTGCATCCTCCGACACATTAGTTTGCTTGCTCTCCCAACGGGCATCCACGAAACCCTTGAGATGTTTGTAAGCATTCTGATCGGCAGCGCCCGTGAAATACCCACGCTGCTCCAGCAATGTCAGCATCACATTTGTTATTTGAAAATTGCCCGCCTGGATTCGGGGTGGGACAATTGTACTAGCATATCCTTGGTTGGGAAGCACTCGTGGAGCCACTCTTGGAGGTGGCGGGGGAGGGTCTGGAATATTATCATTGGCTTAGCGGCCTCTCCTTTGTCCTTGAGGTACAATAGGAACCTCATCATCATCATTGTCATCTACTTCTTCCCCCAGAGGAAGATCTACAAGAGGTGCATTATTTGTTTCTATTTTGTACGTGAAGTTATGACACACACAAATTAGATAGATAGCCAAAACCGTTAGCTCCCCCGCAATGTCACCAAAAAGTGATCGTGGCCAACCCTGCACCACTACAAAGTAGCGAGAGTGGTCGAAGCAACTTTTACCCGAGATGGTCGGGATCGAATTGCACTGGGAGCTAGAAATGGGAATTGGGTTCCTATCTAAATTGGAGATATGTAATTGCTCTTAATTACTCTTCCAAACATCATTGGTTTTGATATTACTTCTAATTTTATGCTAATAAGATGCTAAATAAAGCTAAGAGTAAAATACTTGAAAAGTTATCTAAATGGTTAAAGAGGCACTAGGGAAGTGACTTTCTCCTAGGTGGATACTTGACAGGTTCTCAAGTCTAAGGCTAGGTTGTCATGTTAGGGATTATGATATAACCAATGCACGAAACTTCTCACTCTATACCTCTCGGTAGTTTGAGTGATTTTGCCCTAATTGACTTTCTCAAGACCAATTGGTATGATAATTTGTGCAAGCAATTTAGGTTCAAGTCAGGTATTACTATCTCTAGGTTTAACCCTTTAATTGGGGCTATCAATCTCTTGAATACGCCCCAATTCCTTGTTGGAATAATTTTTTTAGACTCAAGCTCTCTTTCTCAAGAAGAGACCAAGTCAAAATGGCACAAATTAGTGTTTGCAACCACTAATTCAATCATGGAAAACACAAATTAGTCCAAATATCAAACACCCATAGACATTCAAGCCTTAAAATCCAAGACCCATCAAATACCCACACTAGGGTTGAGCTACAACCCTAGCTAATGAGTCTAGCTACTCATGATAATAGAAGAAAATAAAGAAATAGATGAAGAAAAACCCATAAGATTTAATTACAAGTTAATACTTGAAGATTCAATGATAAAACTACTCTAAAATTACTCAAAATGGTTAAGAACTATTGTTCACCAGCGCAGCTCAAAGTCAGATTACAACTGATGACCTAAAAAATGGGAAAAGAAAGTATTTATACTAGGCCAAATTTTTTGGAAAAAAATACTCCTGTGGGGGTAGTGCGGTCCGCACAAAATCGAGTGCGGCCGCGGTGAGGCTTTTGGCTTCAAATATCTGCTCTCTAAACTTGGCCACCACGAGCTACATAAAATGCACCGTGGCCGTTGTGGCTTTAATTGCGGTCGGCACAAAAAGGACCGCAGACCGCATTGGTGTAAACCTCAAAATTCCCAACTCTCTAAACTTCAGCTTTGCGGACCGCACAATTTCGATTGCGGCCGCGGTGAGGCCATTGCAGTCCACACTAAATGCTTTAAGGCCGCAATGCTTGAGTCTCCGAAATGGCACCTCTCTGAATCTCCTCACTGTGGACCGCACTAAATGGAGTGCGGCCGCAGTGGACCTGTTGCACTGTGCTTGGACTTGTTCTTGGTACTTGTGCATGTTTCACTCCTTTCTAAGTTCGTTTTGACTAATTGTCACCTTTTTAACCAAACCCTGCAAACAAGTACAACATGTAAGCCTTTGGGACTATTTTGTACACATTTTTAATCAAAACTCAAGTAAGAAGGAGTGTAAAATGAATCATAATCCCTAGTTATCAGTATCCCCAAAGACATTGCTATGAGGCCTCCATCCGGTGATGAGGACGTGCCTTCCGAGTCCCTTGCTCCGAGGCAGGGTGATGAAAAGAATAGAAAACGAACCTCGAGTTCTACTAAGGGAAGCACTAGCGCTCTACCCTCGGACACAGTTCACCGGCTAAGGGATGAGTCCAAAGAAGAAAAAGAAGAAGATAAATCCAAGTTGGTGGCCCGCATGCGGGCTGGTATCACGATACAAGAGGCTCTCGAATCGGCAGGTGCTAAAGTTGAATCGTCTCGACATGAGGAGGTCGATGAGAGAGCTCTGGCTGAAGCTCCCGAATTAGAAGGAAGTGAAGCCACTCCTCCCAAAGCTAGGGGGTCGCGAGGGAGACCGGGACTGACACTCCTCAAGTAGAGGAAAGTGCCCTGAAAGATGCACTCGGGGCGATTGACATTACTGAGTCTCCTCAGTTCTCAGATTCCATGATCCATGAGGCCGGTATGTTAAAATGTCGTTCTTACGAGGGGCCCCAGCGGGCGACAGATATCCACACCTTCTTGGATAGGTTAGAGTCTACTGCCTTAAAGGATGTCACTAGGCTCGGAGACTTGTCGGTGCCAAAGAAGGTACCATCACCGGGAGCCAGTGGGTCTTCCTCGAGCCCAAAGTTAATGGACCGGTTTCCAGCCCCGAGTGTCGATCCTAGCCGAAGACGGTCAATAGTGTTTTCTATCCTGGAGAATGCTTGGGTTTTCTCTGCCCGCGTGGGGGTCGCTAGCTACCTTTGCTGTTTGGTGACCGAAGAAGATCAGGCAGTGATGGAAAAAGTGGAAACCCCCTGCCTATTCGATGAAGCTCAACAAGCATTAAATCGGGTAATTTTGTGTGTCTTTTTTCTTATGTATTTTAAAATTAAGGTTGTAAATAACCATAACACCTTCTTTTATGCTTGCAGGCTTTGGTGTTGCACCATGAGACTTTCCTCCGATACCGGGAGGAATTAACTCATCAAGAGGCCGAGGTTCGGGGTCTCACTGAGAATAGGGACACCTACAAACTTCTCAATAAGAAGCTTCAGACCAAGTTAGTTACGACTCAGAGGGAGTATACCGAGATGGTCGAGAAGGTAATTTGAGTACGTCACGATAATGAAGATGAATTGGACATAGTGGCTAACGATCCGATACTGCAGGTCCGACATAGGCTTGAACAAATCGGGCAGCTCAAGGCACAAGTAGATACGATACAAACCGAGGCTGATGAGTTCAAGAAAAATATGGACATCTTAACCTTGAAAAAGGAAGCCGTCCAAGAACAACAAGAGTTGGCCGAGACCCAGCTCCAGGCTGCAAAAGAGAAAACCTCGGTACAGGTCAAAAAATCAAGGAACTTCAATCCTAATTGGACTTGGCTATTTATGATAAAGAGAATTTGGCCAAGAAACTCGAGGCGGCCAAATCAAATGTGGTTGTGCCCAAGACCGAGGGTGTTGCTAAAGTGGCCCAGTACAATTTCAACGTTGAGCCGATTCATACTCAGGCCAAAAGTATGGTGGAGCATGCGAGATGGCAAGCTCGAAGGGAAGCCCTCGAGGAAGTCCATGCTCAGAATTTGATATACTGGCTGAAATCGAGAATGCCAAAGCAGAAGAAGCCTGGGCCCGGAGACTGGCCTTTCCCGAGGAAGATTCCGACAGCTTAAGCGAGTCTGAAGGAGGGGAAGATCCCAAGGATGAAGATGTTTCCTCCGATGAAGACTAGGCCACTTAGGCCTTATTTCTATTTTTTGCTTTTTTGCATCTTTTTGAGGTCGTTTATGCTGTTGTAGATTTTTTTATTAGGTCATTCTGGCCTTTGTAAAAAGATTATTGGGTAAATATATATAAGGCTTTATTTCCCCTTCGGCTTTCAAATTTTTCCTTTGTTTCATTATTTGTATTCACAAAGCCGGAATGCCTTAGTATAAAATAAGTTAGAATGTAAAAGTTTCGAACAAACCTTGACTTTACATTATCGAGGTGTCTTGGGGGTTTGGTGTTACCGGGAATTTTCTCCCAAAGTAAGTAATTCAGATTATAGTTTGCCAAGGGTAGCCTTTAGATCCGGTTATGAAAAAAAATTCTTTTTTGAAGGCCTATCTTTTGTTACGTTTCTCGGACGTCTCCGAGCCATGTTAACATGGCCTTAGCATTTTAGTTCGGGCGTCGCCCGATGGGCATGCTTTCCTGAGTTATCCAGGCTTGCCTAAGATAACAGTCCCCGATTGGGTATGGTTGTGGCCTCTAAAATTCTGGGGTTTCCTAACAGGTCTTATGCCCCCGATATTTAATAGCTTGGTCAAATCGAGTTTGTTTTCGGATGGCAGTCCCTGAGTGAGGGAGTGATCATCCTAACTCCGGTTACAATCATCCCTTGAGCTCATTTCGTTTATGAGATCGAAAGTACGAAATTCTTCAAGGGATGTAGAGAAAAATTTTAAAACATAAGATGATTGCAAATAGAGTGCTTCTGTTTATTCTTGTGCAAAATAGTTATACGTGTGTACATGTCTTATGACGGGGCTCGAGAAATCTATGTGGGAATGGTTCATTTGACCGTTTGGACCTTACAACAAATCCTCCTTATTGAGACCCTTCCATTACGAAGTAATTTCCTCGCTAAAGTCGTTATCCGAGGGTAATGCCCCCTAGTATTCGAGGTTGATTGTAGAGTAACCTCGGATACTGTAAACATGATACATACCGATTCATGATCGGCCTTTGACTCTAAGTTAGCATGATCCACTGTTTCCTCGTTAAAAACCTTGTCGGAAAACCCATTTGGGACAAAACCGGTCTAAGGAAAAAAGAGTGCAACACGTGCTTTCAGACCTAAAGCTTCATGCTGCTTCTTGTCAATTACCTGCAAATGTTAGACCGAAATAAAAGAAAATGAATTGGGTCGTACCTTAGCAGTAATATCATTTTAGGTGAGTTACATTCCAATTACTCGGTAGTTGTTCTCCATTCATCATTCCGAGCATATAGGATCCTTTCTCAGTGACCTCGAGAATCCGGTATGGTCCTTCCCAGTTCGGACCCAACTTCCCTTCATTTGGATTCCGGATGTTTAGTGTGACCCTCGTTAATACTAAGTCCCCGATATTGAAGTATCGAAGGTTGTCCATTCGATTGTAATACCTCTCGATCCGTTACTTTTGGGCAGCAAATCAGATAAGGGCGGTTTTATGCCTTTCATCCAATAGCTCGAGGCTCGTATTCATGGCTTCGTCATTTGATTCCTTCATTGCATATCAATATCTGATACTTGGCTCCCCGACTTCGGCCGGTATTAAATCTTCAGTACCATAAACCAATAAGAATGGTGTAGCCCCGGTACCGGACTTCGAGGTTGTGCGATATGCCGAAAGAACTTCAGGCAGGATCTCCTTCTATTTTCCCTTAGCATCGGTCAACCTTTTCTTAAGGTTTTGGATTATGGTTTTATTGGTCGATTTGGCTTGTCCGTTCCCACTAGGGTGATAAGGTGTCAATAAGATTCTTTTGATTTTATGATTTTCGATAAACTTGGTCACTTTGCTGCCGATAAATTATTTCTCATTGTCACATACAATTTCGGATGGCATCCCAAACTGACATATGATGTGGTCCCAAATAAAGTCGATGAATTCCTTATCTCTAACTTTCTCGTCGTTTGGGCTTCAACCCACTTAGAAAAAGAGTCAGTCATAAATAAGATAAATTGAGCCTTACCTGGTGCCCATAGAAGACCCCCAACAATGTTCATTCCTCCACTTCATGAATGGCCATGGTGACAAGACCGAATGTAGTAGTTCCTCGGGTTGGTGAATCATCAGAGCATATCTTTGGCATTTGTCACATTTTCGTACGAACTCATTTGCATCTTTTTCCATATCGATCCAATAATAGTCGGCTCTGATTACCTTTCGAACCAATGATTTGGCGCCTGAGTGGTTTTCGTAGGTGCCCTCGTAGACTTCTCTTAGAACGTACTCGGTATCTCCCGGTCCCAGAAATATTGCTAGTGGGCTATCGAACATTCTTCTGAACAAGGTTTCGTCCCCGGATAGGCTAAATCGAGTTGCCTTTGTGCGCAGGGTCCTCGATTATTTTGGATCTGAGGGTAATTTCCCAGTTTTCAAATAGTCTACGTATTTATTTCTCCAATACCAAGTCAGGCTTGTGGAGTTTATTTCGGCGTGACCTTCTTCCACTACAGATCTCATGAGTTGTACGACTGCCCGCGAGTTGAGCTCGTCGTCTTCGATCGAATAGCCTAAGTTTGCCAGTGCATCGGCCTCACTATTTTGGTCTCAAGGTACGTGCTGCAAAGTCCATTCTTTGAATTAACGTAATGTTACATGCATCTTATCCAGGTACATTTGCATCCGTTCTTTTCTAACTTCAAATGTTCTGTTAACTTAATTTACCACAAGGAGGGAGTCGCATTTAGCTTACATCACCTCAGCCCCCAAGCTTTTGGCTAGTTCAAGACCTGCAATCATGACCTCATATTCGGCCTTGTTGTTAGTCAATTTCATAGTTCTAATGGATTGTCTAACTATATTACCTGTAGGTGGCTTCAGTATGATGCCAAGTCCAGACCCATTTGCATTCGATGCACCATCCTTAAAGAGGGTCCAGATTCCCGAAGACGTCCCCGAGTTTACCAAATACTCTCTTTCAACCTCTGGTATTAGGGTCGGCGTGAAGTCAGCCACAAAATCTGCCAAAATTTGTGACTTAATGGCTGTTCGAGGCCGATATTCAATATCGTACCCGCTGATTTCTATGGTCCATTTGGCCAATCGTCCCAAGAGTTTGATTTGTGCATTATATTGTGCAATGGGTAAGTTGTCACAACACATATAGGGTGGCACCGAAAGTACAGATTCAATTTTCTAGAGGCGCTTAGCAAAGCGAGTGCCAGTTTTTCTAGGTGAGGACATCTAGTCTCGGTCTCACCTAAGATCCGGCTAACATAATAAATCAGAAATTGCGTACCTTGTTCCTCCCGAACTAGGACTCCACTTACCGCTATCTCTGATACTGCCAATTACAAGTATAGTTGTTTGTCCGTCCTCGGTGTGTGAAGTAGTGGCTGGCTCGATAAATATCGCTTAAGTTCTTCCAAGGCTCGTTGGCATTCCATAGTCCATGTGAAGTTGTTTTTCTTCTTCATCAATTAGAAAAATCGATGACTCTTATAAGAGGACCTCCAAGTGAATCACCCAGGGCGGCTATGTGCCCGGTTAACCTTTGCACAACCTTCACATTGTCCATTAACGTGATATCCTCGATATCTTTGATCTTGTCGGGGTTGATCTCGATTCCTCGATTGGATACCATGAACCCAAGAAATTTACCCGATCTGACTCCGAACGCGCATTTTTTCGGATTCAGCTTCATGTTGTACTTCTTCAATATACTGAAGGTTTCCTGCAAATATTTAAATAGTTCTCTGCTCGCAGGGACTTAACTAACATATCGTCAATGTAGACTTCCATAGATTTCTCTATTTGTTCTTCGAACATCCGGTTTACTAGGCATTGGTATGTGGCACCAACATTTTTTAATCCAAATGGCATTACGTTATAATAGTATTGAGCCATACTTAGTGATGAAGGAGGTCTTTTCTTGATCATCCGAGTTTATTCGTATTTGGTTGTGCCCAGAGTAGGCATCTGAGGATCTCCTGGTTGGCCAGGGCATCGATCATGCGATTGATGTTAGGAAAAGGGAAAGAGTCTTTGGGGCATGCCTTATTTAAATCCTTGTAATCCTCTCACATTCTCAGTTTGTTCCCTTTTTAGGGACTACTACTATGTTTTTTAGCCATTCCGGGTATTTGACTTCCTGGATGGACCATATTTTAAGGAGTTTAGTACCTAATAAGTGGGGATTTTAACCGATTATTTGCTCTTTCTCACTTGAGTTTTGGGCTTAAAATGCATAAAGGTACTCTCGAAAACTAACATAATATGCTTGCTTGCAGGGAATTTTTTACAATGAGCCAAAGTGGCCATGATCAACTCATAAAGGAGTCAAAACAAGAATAAAGACCAAGACTGGGCCAAGACTGTAGAACGCGGACCGCGACAGAAAAGTGCGACCGCGAAAGTTTCACCGCGGACGTGGTCATGAATTCGCGGACAGCAACAAAAAGATACGACCGCCAAATGAATGGCATGGCTGCGGTTAAAATTCTAATGATAGTGTGTGCTAAGGATTCAGAGACTTTGCAAGTTGTACATGAATGAAGAACACGATCCGTGGTAAGAATACGCGGCCGCGAAAATCACCAACGCGGACGCGATGAGAAAAACACGGTCCGCAAAACAAGTTCCAGCCCAGCCTCAGATGTAAAGAAACGCGGACAACACTCAGTATTACGCGGTCGCGAAAGCAAGAGCGTAGCCGCAGTGAGAAATACGCGGACGCAAAACCTCCTCATGGGCATTTTTATCCGAAAATTTCAGCCTAGTATAAATAGATCTTCTTCACATTTTTTTGGTGATATTATGTTTTGCTGAACACGTGAGACGGCTAATTTTTCCTATTTGGGCAATTTTGTACAAGATTTACCTTATAACTTTAGATTTTTATCTTTTAATTTAGCATTATGGATTTTATCTTTTCTTTATCTTTGATTTCTGCTATTATTATGAGTAGCTAAACCCATAGCTAGGGTTGTGACCCAACCCTAGTGTGAGTATTTAATGGGTCTTGAATTTTAGGGCTTGAATGTGTATGGGTTAGTGATTTTTAGCCTAGTTCTTGCTTGAACTTTTGAATTAGTGGTTGCAAACACTGATTTATGCCTTTATGACTTAGTCTCTACTTGAGAAAGAGGGACTAAGTCTAGGAAAACTAGGCTAACAAGGAATTGGGGTGAACTCAAGAAATTGATAGCCCCAATTAAAGAGTTAAACCTAGAGATAGTAACACCCGACTTGAGCTAAAATCACTTGAATTGCATGAATACTCATTTAGACTTGAGAAAGCCAAATTAGGCAAAATCACTCAAACTACCGAGAGGTATAGAGTGAGTACCCCGAGAGTGATGGCAATATCATGACCCCAATTAATCACATGATTGCCCTAGATTCTTGCTACCCGTTAGGTATCCATCAAGGCGGAAGTCACTATCCTAGTCCCTTTTTATCTTTGAAAACAACCAACAAAAATATTGTACTTAGTTTCAAATACTGCATGCGATAGAATAGAAGTAGAAGTAGAAAACAACCAACCATTTGTGGAAGTACAATTAAGGAGCAAAACTCACATCTCTACTCAGATATAAACCTAACTCCAGCCTAATTAACTCCCTGTGGATTCGATCCCGACCTTTGTTGGGTAAAACTGCATCAACCATCCTTGCTATTCAATAGTAGTAAGGTTTGGAACCAATCAATTTTTGGCGTCGTTGCCAGGGAGTTAAACGGTTTTAACTATATCTCCGAGTATCTGTGTGTTTTGTTTTTCTTTCCTTCCATTTTTCTAATTTGTTTATGAACTACTTTTCGGTACAAAATGGCTCTTAACAATGATGCTCTCGGAAATTTGCCATTGGGGGAGGAGGTAGATGATGATAATGTGGATGAGATTCAACCCGAACCACAAGCACAAATGGGAGGTTGACCGCCTCATAATAATATTCAAAACCCTCCCCCACCTCCAACAAGGGCAGCACATCGGGTGTTGCCCAATGAAGGATACGCAAGTGCAATAGACCCGCCCCAGATTAGGGCGGGCAACTTCCAAATAACAAATATCATGCTTACACTCTTGGAACAGAGGGGTTTCTTTACCGAAGCTCCACACCAAAATGCCTACAAGCATCTCAATGGATTTATTGATACATGCTGGGGGAGCAAGCAAACTAACGTTTCTAAGGATGCGTTGAGAATAAGGCTTTTCCCATTTTCTCTAAGGGGGAAGGATTTGGATTGGCTTGAAAGGTTGCCCAACCATTCCATCACCACTTGGGATGAGTTGGCCTAGAAATTCATAGCAAAGTTCTTCTCGTCGAGACATATGGAGACACTGAGAGATGCGATCCTTGCCTTTAAACAAGAGCCAAATGAACCACTTCATGAGATTTGGGAAAGGTATTGGACGATGGTTAAAGAATGTCCGAACAATGACATGACCGAAGCCATGATCGAACAAACATTCTACCGCGGAATCAACACTACCAACCAGTGTGTAGTTAACCAACTCGCCGGGAGAAACTTCATGAACACACCTTAAGCTGAGGCGTGTGATATACTTGATAAGTTGGCTGATACGTCCTCGGTGTGGCAAAGTCGAGCTAATGTGCCATAAGATGATCCCAATGTCATTCACCTGCACAAAGAACTCCATGATCACGGCTAAGCAATAACCGAGTTAACTACGACCATGAACCAGTTGGCCAAAGCTCAATTGCAACAAGTTCAAGGGCCAAAACAAGTGAATGTCATAGAAGGGGTAAATATGATGGTCAACAAGAGGAGGCAAAGAGGTCAACAAAGTCAAGGAAATCCGGATCAATTTGAGCAAGGTGGTGGTGATTACAATCAAGATGATGTGTATGATGATCAAAGTGAAGAGGTTCAGTATGTGAACAACTACCAAGGACAACAGGGCAATACTCTGAATCAACAACAGTGGAGATCCCAAATAAATTGGGGAAAATTAAAATAAACAAGGAAATTGGAACTGTGGCAACAATAACAACCAAAGCAACTGGGGGAAAAACAATCAAAATTGGGGCACCCAACGTAACCAAGGCGATTGGGGTGGCAATAACAATAGCAATTAGGGTGGCAATAACAACCAAGGGGGTTGGAATAACAATAATCAGGGAAATCGGGGGTCGGGCTTTCAAAGGCTTTCGATGTTTCAACAACCTAACAACCTGCCTCCATATCCATCACAAGGTCCTAGCTCGTCCAACAATGAGATAGGACATATTGAGATAATATTTGAGCAAATGATGAAGAAAAATATTTGATGCCCAACTGGCATCCCAAAATACTTCTATCAGCAACTTAGAGGTCCAACTTGGCCAAATTTCTCAAGCTTTGAATACTCGCCCTAAGGGGGCACTACCTAGTGACACGGTAGTAAACTCGAAGGAGGGAACAATACGGGCCATGCCATAGCGGTGACTACAAGGAGTGGTAGAGGTGGAGTTGTTAGTACCTCTAATGCAAGAAAGGTTGTGAGTGATGATGTGTTAGTGCAAGATGATGATGAGCAAAGAAATGATATGCAAGTGAGTGATGGGAATATGCATGAAGAAGTGAGAATTGACATTGATGACAACGTGGAGGAGACACAAAATGATGTGAACCCGTCTAGGGAACACGTAATAGACATACCGAAAACTAGTGCCCAAAGCCAAGGCTCCTTTTCCAAGGCCTCCTCCACCATACCCTCAAAGGCTTGCAAAACAAAACAATGAGAACCAGTTTAAGAAATTTATTGATATGGTGAAAAGTTTGTCCATAAATATGTCTTTGGTGGAAGCTCTAGAACAAATGCAAGGATATGGCAAGTTTATGAAAGACTTGGTAACAAATAAGAGATCCATGAATTGTGAAACGATCAAGATGATGCACCAAGTGAGTGCCATTGTACATTCCATGGCCCCAAAACTAGAGGACCCCGGTGCTTTTACAATCCCGTGCACTTTTGGTAGTGCCGATTTCGCCAAAGCTTTGTGCGACTTGGGGGGAAGCATTAACTTGATGCCATATTCTGTGTTCAAGACATTGGGGATTGGGAAACCAAGACCCATATCCATGAGGTTGCAGATGGTGGATAGGACAATAAAGAGTCCATTGGGGATATTAGATGATGTGTTAGTTCGCGTCGAAAAGTTCATACTTCCCATGAATTTTGTGATACTTGACTGCGAGGTTGACTATGAGGTGCCGATCATATTGGGGAGACTTTTCTTAGCTATAGGGAAGTCATTAGTTGATGTGGAAGCAGGGGAGCTCACCTTCCGGGTGGGTGATGAAAATGTTGTGTTCCATATCTGCAAGTCAATGAGGCAGCCCAATAACAACGAAGTATGTTCATTTGTGGATCTTGTGACCAAGCTGATTGTTGAAGACACCAGTGCTGTGATTAATGAGGATGACCCTTTGGAATCTATGTTGTTGAACCATGATGTGACTGAGGATGAAGGTTTGGTGGAATATGTCAATGCTTTGCAAGGAATAGGTTCATACACATATGAGCCCCGAAAACTTTCCTTGGATCTTGAGAACCGAAAGACTTCACCAACAAAGCCCTCAATCAAGGAGCCTCCAATATTGGAATTGAAGCCTTTGCCTTCACACCTCAGGTATGAATTCTTGGGCCCTTGTTCGACTTTACCTATTATTCTTTCTTCGTGCTTAACTAACGTGCAGGTAGATGCCATTCTTGCGATGCTCCAAAGAAGGAAGAAGGCAATTGGATGGACTCTGGCTGACATTCAGGGGATAAGCCCTGCCTTTTGCATGCACAAAATTATACTAGATGATGATGCCAAACCCTCCATGGAACACCAAAGGAGCTTGAATGAGGCGCAAGAGGTCGTCAAGAAGGAAATTATCAAGTGGCTAGATGCATGGGTGGTGTACCCCATTTCGGATAGTTCATGGACTTCGATGTTACAATGTGTGCCGAAGAAGGAGGGCATGACTATGGTCACAAATGAGAAAAATTAGTTGATCCCCACTAGGACTATCACTGGATGGAGGGTATGCATGGATTAACGAAAGCTGAATAAAGTGACCTGCAAAGATCATTTTCCATTGCCCTTTCTTGACCAAATGTTGGATAGACTTGCCGAGCGTGCCTACTATTGCTTTTTGGATGGGTACTTAGGTTACAACTAGATTTTGATTGCATCGGAAGACCAATAGAAAACCACCTTCACATGTTCGTATGGCACCTTTGCATTCTCACGGATGTCATTTGGTTTATGTAATGCACCAGCTACCTTTCAGCGGTGTATGATGGCAATATTTACGGACATGATGGAGGACTTCCTTGAAGTGTTCATGGATGATTTTAGTGTTGTGGGTGAATCCTTTGAAGAACACTTGGATAATCTTGACAAAGTATTGGCCCTATGTGAAGAGACCGACCTAGTGCTTAATTGGGAAAAGTGCCACTTTATGGTTAAGGAGGGCATTGTCCTCGGCCATAAGATCTCAAAGAACGGTATCGAAGTAGACAAGGGAAAGATTGAAGTGATTTCAAAACTCCCTCCTCCTACTTCCGTCGAAGGAGTGAGGAGCTTTCTAGGGCATGCGGGGTTCTATCGTCGGTTCATCAAGGATTTCTCAAAGGTGGTGAATCCCTTGTGCAAGTTGTTGGAAAAAGATGCAAAGTTTGTGTTCAATGATGATTTCATGAAAGATTTTGAGCTTCTCAAGTATATATTGACTACCACTCCCATCATTACCGCACCCAATTGGAGCTTACCATTTGAGCTCATGTGCGATGCTAGTGACATTGCGGTAGGAGCGGTTTTGAGGCAAAGGATCAACAAGATATTTCATCCGGTCTATTATGCAAGAAAAATGATGAATGATGCCCAAGTCAATTATACGGTGACCGAGAAAGATTTACTTGCCATTATCTTCGCCATGGAAAAGTCCAGGCCATATCTCATGGGTACCAAAGTGATTGTGTACACCGATCACGCGGCACTCCGTTACTTGATGACAAAAAAGGAGTCTAAGGCTAGGTTGATGAGATGGGTTCTACTACTTCAAGATTTTGACCTTGAAATTATTGATCGAAAAGGGTGTAAAATCAAGTGGCAGACCACTTGTCCCGCTTGGAAGAGGAGGGGAGGCCCCATGATGGCCTCGAAATTAATGATTCATTTCCGGATGAAAAACTCCTCTCCGTGTCTTTGAATAGTATGCCTTGGTTCGCCGATGTGGCTAACTTTCTTGTTACCGGCATTGTCCCGAGTGAGCTCTCTTCTAACCAAAGGAAGAAGCTTAAATGGGACAGCTTGGATTATTATTGGGACGAGCCATATCTCTTCAATATTTGTAATGATGGTGTGATCCGGAGATGTGTTCTGGAAGAGGATCAAATGAGTATTCTTGATGTTTGCCATTCCTCGCCCTACGGTGGTCATCATGGTGGGATGAGAACTACTTCAAAGGTTCTCAGCTGTGGATTTTATTGGCCTACCCTGTATAAATATTCTAGTGAGCTTGTTTAGAGGTGTGATGAGTGTCAGAGAGCGGTGGAATTTCCAAGAAGGATGAAATGTCTCTCACTACTATTCTTGAGATTGATATTTTTGATGTATGGGGAATTGACTTTATGGGTCCATTTGTGAGTTCATGTGGGAACACCTATATTCTTGTTGTTATGGATTATGTCTCCAAATGGGTTGAAGCTGTGGCTTTGACCAACAATGAAGCACGAAGTGTGGTGGCATTCTTAAAGAAAAACATATTCACAAGGTTTGGCACTCCAAGGGCGATCATCGGTGATGGGGGTTCTCATTTTTGTAACAAAGCCTTTGACACTTTACTCTCCAAGTATGGTGTCACTCACAAGGTGTCAACTCCCTATCACACCCAAGCAAGTGGATAGGTTGAGGTCTCTAATATGGAGATCAAGAATATTCTTTCCAAGATTGTCAATGCAAACTGGACTGATTGGTCAAGGAAACTTGATGATGCTTTATAGGCCTATAGAATAGCTTACAAGACTCCAATTGGTATGTCCTCGTATCGGTTGGTATTTGGGAAAGCATGTCACCTCCCAGTGGAATTAGAGCATAAGGCCATGTGGGCGCTTAAGAAGTTAAACCTTGAATGGGTTGTAGCTGCAAATCTCCGTGTAGAGAAACTAAATGAACTTGATAAATTCCGGTTTCATGCTTATTATAGCTTGTCCTTGTATAAGGACAAGATGAAGAACTTACATGAAAATATGCCCGGAACAAGGCATTCAAGGAGGGTGACTTGGTTCTTCTATTCAACTCTCGATTACGACTGTTTTCGAGAAATCTCAAGTCAAAATGGAGTGGCCCTTTTGAAGTAGTGCATGTAACTCCATTTGGTGCTCTTGATTTGAAAAACAAAAATGGTGAAATCTTCAGAGTTAATGGGCACCGAGTGAAGCACTATCTTGGCAAGTTTGATGATAGCCATGTTGTGGCATTGATCCATTTTAAGTGAATGATGGCAATATGCATCGTGTCGCGACGTTAAATCAGGCACTTCTTGGAAGGCAACCCATGTGTTTTTCTTTATTTTAATTTTTCTTCTTAGATTAGGCTTTGTTTTGGACTAACTGGTTGTGAAGTTTGTGTAGGAATTGGTTGTGCAGTGCAGGATTTTGACAAAGGAAATTTTTGTCTAAGTGTTGGTAATTCGCGGACCGCGTCCACAATTTGGCGGTCCGCATTAGCCTTTCATGGCCACATATTTTTGTTCGCATACGTGTACTTGAAGAGCTCAAAATACCAGCTCTCTGAAGTTGAGTTCGCATCCGTGTTCACAGTTTGGCGGTCTGCAGTGAATTCCGTGACCGCGTTCATAATTTCAGGACCGCGATCAGTTGCTTGAGGTTGTTCTTCATCAGGTAAAAGAACGCGGACCGCGGTAGAATTTTGCGGCCGCGTTCAGGTAAGTTTGTAGGGTCCATATCTGCTAAGTATAAATAGGAGGTCCCTAGACCTTTTACCCTTTTCGAACCCTAAATTCTCACTGAAACCTAGCACTATTCACTTTCATCTATTTTGCTCTCAATCTCATTTTACTAATCAAGAGTCCAATTTCCTCTTAATAACACAACTGGTATGCTCAAATCCTCACATTGATTTTATATGTTGCTCCTCTTTTCTCTTAGTTTTAATTTTTTCTTTTTAGTTACGGTTTTAATACTTGCAATAATCGCAAATTGAGGCCTAAATTCATATGGGTAATTTTTACATGCGTAATGGGGGATAGAGTTATTAACTATGCTTGTAATTGCACTAATTTTTGTACTTAGTGAAAATCCTAGGTTACAAATGATTGTCAGTGCCAGCTTTGTTTGAGTTTTGCGGTCCACAGTCCACTTTTTCACGGACCGCATTCCCTAATTTGTGGGACCTGAGTGTGTATGTATGTTGGCGGACGCGATGATTTTTCCGGAGTCTGCATTTGAATTTATGCAGCCTCGTCCCAAAATTTGCGGCCCGCGCTCTTGAGCTTCAGAGAAGTCTGATAACAGCTTTTGCGATCGCGTCTACTTTTTCGCAATTTGCGGTTGTTCATTCGCAGCCGCATCTACTTTTTCGCGATCCGCGGTGATCAAAGATCAGAAGGTTAGTAGTATGATCCCAACCTCTTCGCGGCCGCGGTTACTTCTTTGTGGTTCGCAATTGGCACTTCATGGCCGCATTCACTTTTTCACGGTTCCTGGTTTTGAGAAGCAGCTTTTATTTTTCAACTGCATTATTTTAACATGTTTGAAGCTTTGTTCTGACTGTTATTCTTTGCTTGTTTGCTACAGACAATGGTCTGATCCATAAATGGAAGCGATACAGCTAAAGGGAGGGTAGAACCCCTAGCAGTCCAAAAATAAATTTGGAACATGAGAGCTGCCATCAAAGTTGCGGATAGGGAAGCGGACCACTTAGATACTAGTGAATATGTCCCTTCCCGGGAAGCTTCGGAAGGAGACTCGGTGCCCACTCATGTCCCCACACAGTTCCCGGGGAAATACTAGTTGAGATATGAGACTACCTCCTTTTCTGAGTCATCTGATGGCTCAGAGGAAGGTAGTGAGGGTTCGACACCATCTTCCCCACCTGCTACAACTTCGGCTGCACCAGCTACACGCAATCCGGTAGATGATGATGAAGAGATCCTGGATGACGGGAGAGGGGGTGAGACCAATATTGGGGAGTTGGCTAGATCCAAAAAAGCCGAGGTGTGGGCTGACCGATTGTGAGTGAATTGGCCTACCAAAAGTTCCGGGAATGGTGTCCCCAAAGGTCACTCGCCCTTGAGAGGCAATTCATAGAGAGAGACCTCCTACCCCACAATCCAAATGTAAAAATGCAGTTCGAGGAGAGAATAGGGTGGAAATTCTTCACCAGCAAGGTTCCAGATACCAATGAATACCTTGTCAAGGAATTTTATGCAAACATTTTCCTCATCAAAAAGGGCACCACAGTGACAAATGTCCGAAATTTGAAGATCCGGTTTGATGGGCACACTTTGAATGAGTATGTTGGTTTTGAGTATGTGGATGCAGTGCAATATTTGGAGAAGCTGGCACTTGATGAAGCAGCCCGTCCATGGTTGGCATAGATATTGGCTCCAGGGACGTCACCATCATGGCTCACAGCTGGAGTCCCAATATATAGAAACACCCTTAGTTTTGAAGCCAACGGGTGATCTACCTTTGTGTGTAGCCGGTTGGATCCGTGTCAGCATGACAATGTCCTCCACTCACCTGGTGTGTCTTGATTGCCTCCATCATAGAGGGGTTTCCTATCAATGTGGGGAACCTCATGTACTATCATATAACGAAGGCAGTCGGAACTTCCTCACCCTGTACTTCGAGGACCAAGGAGTTGAGAAGAAGATTTATGACACAAAGACAAAGCCAAAGAAGACCTTCTCCTGGTATAGCACAAAAGGACTGGACAACCCTATAGCAAAGGGTAAAGCTGTTATCTCCACTGGCCAGCCTGAAGAGCCAAGGGTAGTAGCCGCCGGGTCAGAGCCTTCCACAGTAAGAGGATCTTCTGCCATACCTCCTCCTTCATCCGGGCCATCCATCACAATGTCGTTATCTGTTCTATCTTCTTCCACCTATCCCTCAGACTACACTGCGGGTTCCTCAAACTTTGTCCAGTATTAACAACTGGATGCAGGCAGCAATATCAAAGATGTCTGTCTTATCCAGCGCAGTGGCAGCATAGTCAGCCCTGTTACAGCCCCAGGTGCCTTTATCAATAGAGGAGTCATTGAAGGATCTTTTGGACAACCAGAAGAAGCTCTTAACAACCAGCAAAAGATTATGGATACTTTAGATATTCATGGAAGGGCTATAAAGAACTTGGGCAAGAAAATCAAGAAGATGTAGAAGACTCGGGCTTCAAAGGAATCAGTGGAGCAGCTTAGGAAGGATATGGAGAGGTTCACATTTGTTGGTGATATCCCACTGGATTAGCTCATGGAGGAGCAAGTCCCAGCAGCACATGCAGCAGAGCAGCAGGCACCAGCAGCTGGCCAGTCTGAGGAGCCAGCTGGAGCTACACATAGAGTTGCAGAGTTGATCCAGATGCTCCGCAACCTCGTGGTCCCACAGTCAAATTTGGAGATTCAGTTAGAGGACCCGAAAGGAGCTGCTGATCCTATGCAGTCCGAGGACTCCTCTCATGTGCCAGACCCGATGCAGACCACATAGGGAGTTTTCTTTACTCTCTAAACCTTCCCCTAATCTTATTTGCTTTTAGCATTGAGGACAAAGCTATCTTTTATTTGGAGGGGGGTGGTGGGGGGTCTATTTTGATTTGGTATGTAATGACTATGACTCTTTTTTTTCTTTCTTTACTTCTCTTTATTTTACTTTTGGTATGTTTATATTCATTAATTCCACATTTGGTATGTATATATTTTTACGATTTGATGTATATATTCATTTTTATTTATGTAAATATTCATTTTACTTCAATTGTGTATATATTCAGTTGATTTTTGTATTTGACTTCATAGCTTCTTATTTCTCTTAGTAGTTTCTTGTTAAGTTGTTAGCTTCTTTTTACATTTTATGTGGATAATAAGCCTTTGGTTTTCTTAATGTCACAGTGTTTCCAAAGGTGGATGTTGTGTGAACCGGGTGGCTCTTCCCGATGATAGATGGCGTGACAGCCTTTTTAAGGGTTTGAGTCTGTTTTCTTTATATTTTTGTGTAAATAGTAGTAATGAATAAAAGTGTCTCATGAAAGCTTCACTTGGGCCAAACACATTTACCTTTGACCTTATGGTTGAAAATAAGTTGATTGGCAAAGAATAGTTCTATTTGTGACCTTTAGACTCTTGTTTTGACTAAACAATCATCGAGTGGCTTCTTGGAGCCATTTGTATTGCTCAATCATAGCTAGGGTTGTTGTGGGCCCTCGACTCTGTTCTCTTTAGCAATCCAACAGCTTGTGAGGTGAGGTATTGATTTGCAAGTCCAAGTCCCGTGCCGATAAGTCTAGAACTTGCCCTAAATGTTTGTCTAGGCAAAATCCTAAGTGTAACTCGACTTGAGAAATGATTAAAGGCTCTCCTTGATCCAATTTGAAACTTGAAATCATCCATAGCCTAACATATATGATATCCCTAGTCAACCCTGTTTAGCCGAAGCCCTTTTTCTTTCAATAACCGTTCTATAATGACCCTTTCTTGGCACCCAATCTTTTCTTAGCATTCACAATTGGCAAAAGCATAAGTTTGGGGGAGAGATGAGGAATGTGAAAGTGAAAAAAGGTACAAAATGAATAAAAGGGAAGCCAAATGAAAAGAAATAAAAGCCAAAAAATCAAAAAGAAAGTGAATAATATAGAAAAGTGAAGGGATTCAATGAAAGTGATGATGAAAGGCATGGAATGATTACAAAAGGAGAAAAATGATCATCATAAGCAAGAAAGAGTGACAGTGTGTCTCTCTAGTTCCCCTAAGGAAGAAGAAAATAACTCAAAGAGTCAAGAAAGTGTAAGCCGAAATGAGAAAATAGAGTGCTTAAGAAAAGATGAAACCATCACATGCAAATAAACTCCTACCTTAAACTAAAAGCCTTCATTACATTCCCACAAAATCCCTATATGATTTCGAGTTGAGTGAGCTTACATTAGTGGTGATTTACATAAGGGGCAAGTTTATGGTACTTAGAGCCGGACTTGTGACCCCCCTTGAGAGAGATGAGCGTACTTCTCCACAATCCTTGTTTTGAGTGCTACAATCTAAAGTGAGATTTGCCTATGGAGAGTAGAGGAGAAAGATTTTGGGTTCCACAATGACCTACGTAATAGATCGAGATTCCTTGGTGAATCTAGTCAACTCTTGATGCTCTAGTGTTGCATTAGAACCATGGTACTAAAGAGATTGTGTGTTATTGATGATTCACTTGTGTTAAGGGTAATTGTTAGTCCCAATTGATGCATGTTTTATTGACATTAGGGCAGCTGAAATTTCCTTCTGTTTTGTTTTAATGGTGGTGGGAATTACCTTATTTTCTTGAGAACAAGTAAACGTTTAAGTTTGGGGGAGTTGAGAAGTGGGGATTTTAACCTATTATTTGCTCTTTCTTACTTGTGTTTTGGGCTTAAAATGCGTAAAGGTATTCTCGAAAACTAACATAATATGTTTGTTTGTAGGAAATTGTTCACAATGAGCCAAGGTGGCCATGATCAACTCATAAAGGAGCCAAAACAAGAATAAAGACCAAGACTGGGCTAAGACTGTAGAACGCGGACCGTGATAGAAAAGTGCGGCCGCAGAAGTGTCACCGCGAACGCAGTCATGACTTCGCAAATCGCGAATGGGAGAATCAGAGAGGTGGTATTTTGAGAACTTCAGGGGCGTGGACAGAGACAAAAAGATGCGGCCGCCATATGACTTGCATTACCGCAGTTGGAATTCCGCTAACAGCATGTGGTAAGGATTCAGAGACTTTGCAAGTTGTACAAGAACGAAGAATGCAGTCCGCGGTAAGAATACGCGGCCGCAAAATTCACCAATGCGAACACGATGAGAAAAACACGATCCGCAAAACAAGTTCCAACCCAGCCTCAGATGTAAAGAAACACGGACCGCGCTTATTATTACGCATCCGTAAAAGCAAGAGTGAGGCCGCGGTCACGTGGCCGCAAAACCTCAGCAAAGGGCAATTTTGTCCAAAAATTTCAGCTTAGTATAAATAGATCTTTTTCACATTGTTAAGCAATGTTATGTTTTGCTAAACACGTGAGACGGCTAATTTTTCCTATTTGGGAAATTTTGTACAAGATTTACCTTATAACTTTAGATTTTAATCTTTTAATTTAGCATTATGGATTTTATTTTCGCTTTATCTTTGATTTCTGCTGTTATTATGAGTAGTTAAACCTATAGTTAGGCTTGTGACCCAACCCTAGTATGGGTATTTAATGGGTCTTGAATTTTAGGGCTTGAATGTGTATGTGTTAGTGATTTTTAGCCTAATTCTTGCTTGAACTTTTGAATTAGAGGTTGCAAACATTAATTTATGCCTTTATGACTTAGTCTCTACTTGATAAAGAGGGACTAAGACTAGGAAAACTAGGCTAACAAGTAATTAGGGTGAACTTAAGAAATTGATAGCCCCAATTAAAGGCTTAAACCTAGAGATAGTAATACCCGACTTGAGCTAAAATCACTTGAATTGCATGAACACTCATTTGGACTTGAGAAAGCCAAATTGGGAAAAATCACTCAAAATACCAAGAGGTATAGAGTGAGTAACTGAGAGTGATGGCTATATCGTGACCCCAATTAATCACATGATTGCCGTAAATTCTTGCTACCCGTTAGGTATCCACCTAGGCGAAAGTCACTACCCTAGTCCCTTTTTATCATTGAAAACAACCAACAAAAACATTGTACTTAGTTTCAAATACTGCATGCGATAGAATAGAAGTAGAAGTAGAAAACAACCAACCATTTGTGGAAGTACAATTAAGACCAAAACCCACATCTCTACTTGGATATAAACCTAACTCCAACCTAATTAACTCCCTGTGGATTCGATCCCAACCTTTGTTGGGTAAAACTGCATCGACCATCCTTGCTATTCAATAGTAGTATAGGTTTGGAACCGATAAGTTACCTTATCCTTGATGAAAGCATGCTTGATCTCGGACAGTGGTCTCCCTTTCTGGTTGACCGGATGGAATTTCAGGTCCAGGCTTAGTTTGTGTGTGGTGATCTCTGGTGGGATCCTTGTCATGCCGAGATGGGACCAAGCAAAAAAATTCATGTTAGCAATACGAAATTGAATGAGTTTTTTCCTGAGCTCGGGAGTTAACCCCGTGCCCAGGTATACATTTTGATCGGGCAAATATTCGATTAGTATGACTTGCTTCAGCTCTTCGACCGTTGATTTGGTAGCGTCGGAGTTATCGGGGACTATGAAGGATCGAGGAACCCCGTAATCATCGTCTTCGTCAGTCCCCTGCTTGTCCGGTTGGGTCGAGGTCGGCATCAGTGATTGCTATTTGGCTTCCTATTTTGTTTTCGAATCGAGCTCCTTTGTCGATGAGAGTGTTGATATTGGAATTACTTTATCGACGACAAACATTTCCTTTGTGGCGGGCTGATCCCCGTAGATCATTTTAATTCCCTCTGGTGTCGTGAATTTTAACACCTGGTGAAGGGTCGAGGGCACAGCTCTCATGTTATGGATCCACGTTCTCCCGAACAGAGCGTTATACCTGTCACACTCCTTTTTTACCTTACTAACCCTCTTAAAAATATAAAAAGATTTTTGAATCTCAAAAGGGTTTTCAATTTGAAAAGTGACAAAAGATTGCATTTTGAAGGATTTTTCAGAGTCGCCACCTGACAGTTGGTTTCGGTGTGCTAGGTCACTGTTTTTCTTAACAATTTCCTTTCAAAACACATTTGACTCTTAAACCAGTTTGCACTAGAGATTCTAGATAAGTGGGTTCATTTGACTTTGGGAGAAGCTGTGAAGCATTCCCCGAGTCCTATAACTAGTACGGTTGTGTACATGATCAAGTTGGCTTTTAAAATATTCGAATTGAGGTAATTATAAGAGGCTCAAGATCGTTCCACCTAATAGAAGAAAGATAAAAATAAAAATGAAATAGAAATAAAAGTACTACGAGTTCGGTTTCAGCCTCCAATTATAGAATACTACGGGGCATTCCCCGAAATAAAATATATACAAATCCTTCGGGGCATTCCCCGGATGAATTTAACTAAGGGAACGACCTCTCGCCTCAAAACTAACAAAAATTCTAAGGCTTGCCTACCCAAGTGTGGTCGGCCTACGTATGTTCCTAACGAAAGTATCAAACAACAAAATTAATTTAAACTGCGACTCAACTTAACAAATTGGCATGGTAAAACAATAATCCAAAACTTAAACCCGTTAAAGGCTACGTCCGTGTAAAGCCTAAATGTCAGCCAAACATTCACATTGATTTAATTTCTTCCATCCAAACCTAATTACTGTTAAAAGGTCCTACTATTAATTTTAGTCACTATCCTAACCAACTAATTTGCTAAGCCTCATTCACATCTTAAAAAATTTTGTTCTCATCACATATTGGCATTTGCATAACAATTTCTTATAATTAAAAATTTTATAAACAAAGGACTAGTCAAGCAACGATAAACCTAAGAATGCAAATCATCCATACGACAATGACTAGAATACGGTAGTAAACAAACACAAAACATTCATATGAGAAATGATAAATGAGGAAGAGTTTAGAATGGACCTCAATTATATTAACAAGAACTCGGTTATAGCAAACTTCGGCGAACTAAATTTGACCAGAAAACAAAATAGTAGCAAGAGCACTGCGAACCACAGAATTAACCTTGAACAGCACCACCAAACCATGAAGCAGCAACCGAAATCAAATTGTGACTAAAATAGTTAACAAATCTGCTCCTTTGCTAACTAAAACTCCAATTAGTAAAGAGTGTAAAAGACTCACTGTTCCATTAACGGGTCAAATAAAAACAGAAATCAGAGCTGACAGCCAATGCAAATCGAAAAATCAAAGCTGGAGAATTTGAGTGCGGGAAATTCGAACGGATTTATAGGGTCGAATGCATAGACCCATTTTAGGATCCAAAATTGGCTGAGTTTTAAGGTTTTACGAGAATTTCTACAGTTTTCCTAGGTTGGTTAGGTTTGGGTTATTTTGTGGGTGGATCAAGGCTGGGGGTGAAGAAGAAGCAGTCGCTGCTTGAAGGGTCTTTGGTGGGCAACGGTGGTCTCCTGTTCGTGTGTGTTAGCTGGAGAGGATGACTTAGGGTTTTTAGGGTTAAGGGTGGTAGTAGATGGTGGAGAAGGGTGGTGTGACGAAGAAGAAGAGATGAGGGCGTTGATGGGGGCTGTTGTGTGTCGTTCAGGTCTGAAGAAGAGAAGAAAGGTTTAGGTTTTTTTATCCCTTTAAGGGAAATGGGGTATGGGCTAACAAGATTTGGGCTTAGATGACTTTTGAGTTTTGGGTTGGGTCTATGTATTATTGGATTAAAATTGAGCTAAAAATTAAAATTCATAAACTATAGACCCAAATCCAATTCTTCTTGTACAATAGTATAAAGCACCTATAAAGATGTAAAATGACTCCTAATTAATTAAAATAAACTATTAAAGATAAACCTAAACTGAAACTTTTTTTTTGGAATTTTTCAAGATTATGAAAAATAAAAATTCTAGTAAAATAGTATGACTACAAAATATTAATGAAACTATTTTTTGTAATTTTTATTTTTTGTGATAAAATAAAGTAAAAAAGTCAAAACTAGTTAAAATAGCGATATTAGACCTAAACTAACTATTTAAATGCTAAAAATGTGTAAAATCTCGGGAAGGGTCAAAAATTATATGTCTACAGCTGCCCCTCTTTGACTGGAAATACGAAGAGTTTTCATAAAAGAACAACGAGACAGGTTTTTTTGTCCTAACCCTTTTTTAGAGAGACCAAAAACTAAAAGAGAGGGGAATGTGACCGAACCCTAGTATCAGAGCTACCTACATATCCTTGGCTATAAAGAAATCAGGCCACGTGTAGTTCAGAAGTAGGAAGAGTGACGGAGTATACCGAGGTGGAGAGCCGATTGAGGTGTTGTCGATGTTCCGGTCCGCGGTCCTGCTATTATATCAAATCAAAATCTAAAAGAACTGAGCAAGCCTATCATCTATGAGTTACAAGATTCCTATCTAATAAGTCTACTGAAGCTTGATCTTGAATATTGAATGGTTCTTCATGCAGACTTTTGATTTGAACCTTAATGCTTGCTAGCTACAGGTGATGATTCATTCTTCCACGACTTCTTCAGATCAAGACCGGACATGCAGTGCTCGTAACTTCAACCATGTTTTAAGCAGTTCACATCTTTCATCTGCTTCTGCATTTGGATTTACTTCTCTCTTCTTTTTTTCATTCTGGATTGAGACTTCCTCTTTTAGTCATCTCGGACTGTTGACTCGCATTGTTGAGGCGAGCTTCTGCTACTTCTAACTTGAATTGAATTCTGAAATGAATTCCCTCGTTCTTCAGGTGGGCGCCTACTATTGTCTTGAAATTTGAAGTAACTCTGAAAAGAATTTCCTCGTTCTCCGGGTGGGTGCCTGCAACCAAAACAACAAAACAAACAAAATTTTCTGCCCAGGTTTGCACTAGGAAGATTTGTGATTTATTAGCAAAACTGTAAATCACCTATGCTATTGATGCAATGATGAGAGTAAAACTAAAGACTTGACTAGGATGTGCGTCTCCTGTGGGTAAAACCAAGAATATCTTACTAACAAATTCATCAGACTAGGTCTTTTATCTTAGGAGAAAATTCATCAGACTATGTCCTTTTTTTGGTTATCTTAGCAGAAAGATTCATCAGACTAAGTCTTTTATCCTAGGAGAAAATTCATCAAACTAGGTTTCTTATCTTAGGAGAAAGATTCATCAGGTTAAGATTTTGATCCTAGGAGAAAATTCATCAGACATGTTTCTTGTCTTAGAGAAAGATTCATTAGACTAAGACGTTTATCCTAGGAGAAAGATTCATCATACTAGGGCTTTTTATCTTAGGAGAAAGATTCATCAGACTAGTATTTAATCCTAGGAGAAAATTCATCAGACTAGGTTTCTTATCTTAGGAGAAAAATTCATCAGACTAAGATTTCTATCCTAGGAGAAAATTCATCAGACTAAGTTTTTCTTTTTTTTTTTATCTTAGGAGAAAGATTCATCATACTACGATTTCTATCCCAGGAGAAAATTCATCAGACTACTTATTTATTCTTTTTTTGTTATCTTAGGAGAAAGATTCATCGGACTAAGACATCGATCCTTGGAGAAAATTATTCAGACTAGGTTTTCTATCTTAGGAGAAAAATTCATCAAACTAAGATTTCTATCCTAGGAGAAAGTTCATCAGACTAGGTCTTCTATCTTAGAAGAAAAATTCATCATACTAAGATGTATATCCTAGGAGAAAATTCATCACACTAAGACCTCGATCCTAGAAGAAAGTTCATCAGGCTAGGGCGTTTATCCTAGGAGAAAGATTCATCAGACTAGGTTTTCTTACCTTAGGAGAAAGATTCATCAGACTAAGATTTTTATTTGGAGAAAAATCCATCAGACTAGGATGTATTACCCTAGGAGGAAAAATGTGAAGAGCAATGACAACACTTTATGCACACTAGCAAGACAGATAAAGGCAAAGATTTGAGAGACTTTCCTTTGTCGGCTCTTCTCTTCTTTTTTTCTTTTTTTTTTATCCAACTTGCTTGCACTGCTTTGTTCATGTTTCAAACAAAGAAAACTTATGAGTTTAAAATGTGGTGGTTAGTTTGTGTCCTTGACTACGAGGGCGATTTCTCTTTCACTTGTTGTTGATACCTAATTTTTTCTTATATATTTTTAATATGAAAAATACCTTACAAATAGTATATATATGCATATATAAGCATGTCCAAGAGTTTTATTATTTTTTCATATTTTTAAAAGGTTTTTAAATTGATTTATTTCCCCCTTTTTATCCATAAAATCCCAATAATTATTTCCAAAATTATTATTTTGATAATTCATCTATTTTATTTTTATATCTATGCCAAAATATGGCTAAAATAATTTTTTACATTTTTTTACAATTATATTTAGTATTTTTAAAGCTAAATTGCACATAATTGTAATATTAGTCATTTTAAGGTTTAATTATGTTTTATATTCATAAAATTGAGTCTTGTATTTTTATATTGTTAATTATATACTATAAATTATTTTAGTACTTTGAATTTATTTTCAGAAAACTATTTGCTATTTTTTATAATTTAAAAAGTGAAAAGTGGCTATTTAACTCGTAGCCACATTTGGCTTTCAATTATAACCAAATCAAGCCCCAATTCCCCGACCCAATTTCTAATTAAAATCCGCCCCTGACCTAGTTAAATTTTACCTGACCCAGACCCCTTCTCGTCCTGGCCGTTGATCACAGAGTTCAACGGCCACCGTTCACCCTTACCTTTTTTAACCCAAACGACCACCCTAACCTAAATCATTCTCACCAACCCGCCGCCCTTAAAACCCCTTCCTCTCCAATTCTCTCTCCAACTTCACTCAAACCCTAGCCACCGCCACCCTAATCCCCTTCAACCCCCACCCAATCCATGGACTCCTATGGTTGTTTGAGACGTGTACTTGTCTCCTATGTCCCCTGGTGGCCCGCTTGTGTGATTTCATGGATAGATCTCAAAGGGATCTGGTCCAATCCTTGCACAACATCTATCTATGGTCTTTTTCCGGCCATCCATGGCTGTTCGAGTCAGATCCATGGATTTTCAGCAAAAACCGGTAACAATCTAATGTTTCTCGTCCTCTCTAGGTTATCTGAAACCCTAGCTCTTGAGATCTTTTACTTTTTTCTAAGATCTGTCTTAGATCTAGATGAATCTATAGGTTTTAACCGATCTTTTCTTCATCTCTTTTATTTCTTTGCAAATACCTAGCTAAAATCCTCCGATCTTTGTAGATATGTGATGGATCTATGGGATTCTTAAGGTTTTCACTTGTTTTCCTAAAAATGTTTCTCCGAGTTCGAACAGTTCTATATGTTTTTCAAACTAGGGTAGTAGTTTGAGGTTCAAAACCCTTTTTGCAAAAAAAACGATTTCTTTCTGATTACTGTGATTTTAGTATGTTTAAACATTACCTGAGTCTTTCCTTTTGGCTCGATTCATTTTTTGTCAAAAAACCCCAATACTTCTGGGTTCGATTCGAAGTTTGAATTTGTTTGCAGTGTGTTTGCATGATTATTATGAACCTCCTGGGCTTTATGTGTGTTCTATATGCTCTTGTGCTTCTCGTTTTGATTTGTTCTTAATGTTTCTTTGATTTTGTCTGAAACCGTGTTATTTATAGGTCTGACCATTTGTTTTACTGATTTCTCACACAATTTATGGTGATTCTATATGATCTCCCTATGTCTACACCTTTGATTCTGTGTATTTTCCTTGTAACTCTATACTGATTTTTGAAAATTGCTTCCTTACTTCTGTAATACTTTCCTTGGATAGTATTGATTCCTTGTGATTTTCAATCTCCTCCGTGATTCTTTGAACTAATTTTCAAAATCAATTTGTAATCTACCTGTTTATGTGCCCAATATAATGTTAGTATACTTTCCTTATTTGAAAATATTCTGTACTTATTCCCTATTACAAGCACCATGTTATTACTATTCCTATTATGGAAAAATTAGACTTGCAAACAATTATTTTCCTTATTTGATACAACTTATACCCGTTTGCACTATGACTCCTTAATTAAAGGGAGTCCGGGTCTTTGATTGATTATACTTTGTATTATTTCTATAATTATGATTAGACAACACTTGTTTTCCACTTACTTTCAAAGCTATAAATACCCTAATGCTTTCATTAACAAGACACGGACAATTTAGTTCAGAACACACACTTACACACTCAAACTCTCTCTTCTTTCTCTGCTGCTTGTGCTACTGCTTGTCTAGCCGGCTGAAAGCCAAGGCTAGACTGTGGAATTCTACTCGCTTTACTTTTTTGCACTTTGCTTCTTTGACTGGTATGTCCTAGTTTAATTTTAAAGCTCCAACAACAACATGCTTCCTTGTTTGTTTCAGCTTCTTTCATTTTTGGTCTGCTTCTGCTTGTGGTTCTGTTAAGTTACATTATCAGCATGCTGTAATGTTTTCCCTTCCCCTTTAGATTAATGCACTCCCCTGTGTGTTTTAAGGCATACTTTTTCAATCACTTATTGTGTACTTGCCATCTTATGAATCCCAAACCCATATCCCTTCCATGTGTTTATGTTCTTTTAGTCAGTCTATGATTATGCCAGTATCAGTTATTGCTGTGCATGTCCAGACCAAACCCCTGCTAGGGTTATGTGCTTACTGATAAATGTCTATGTATCCCCAAATCCTTTGGCCCCCCTGTGTGGCTATTGATTCTATGTGTGATCCCATCTTGAGGTGTTTGACTTTTGTTTACTACTACCACTACTTTCAATCATCTCTGTTACTGATTACTTTCAAAAGATGGAGTTGACAGTCCAGTTTTTACACAAATACTTTTTCAAACTATGTCAAGCACTCTCACATATACTCTTAGAATACTAAGTTCTGCCCCTTTTGTGTGAGCCTTGCCTTGGGACCCTTGAGATCCCTCTGAATTTGGAAACATTAAAGCTAGCCTTTCCATACTACACTTACTCTCTTGGTTATGCAATTTGGATGTGAGCACTGCCTGGTATCCCTTGAGGTCCTTAGGGAACTCTCACACAACCAAATATGAGAAGGCTTTGGAACAATATTGGCATTTAAGGTGGTTTATTACATAACTCAGAGAGGAAGTCAGAATCAGGATTCCTATGGTTGTAACTTCTTATTTTACATTTTTATTATGTAAGTCAATCACATGGTCTGTAATAACTTGTAAACAACTCTGGGATGGATAGTGGAAAGGGAAGGGGTGACTATGCATGCTTTAGCTATTAAAAGGGGTAGAAAACATATTATTAGGTTTATCTTCCTACTTGCACAATAGAAACCATGCTTAGGACTCATTTCATGTATTAGAGATCATGTTCCCTAGGACTTACCCTTACTATTTTCAGCATGTCCATTTCACTATCATATCATTTATAAAATCCTGCGTTAATTATGTTAATAACTGGAGTTTCTGGGATCATGTTCCTACTGCAAAGTACACTTAAAGATCCTGTTTTAGGCTAAACAACACTAACAAACATATCATTTCTGCATATTCTGTAAATCATATTTAAATGCTGTAATATTTGTGCATACAGAAATCCTGCTTAGGATTCTGCATCATTCTGCATCTCTGTATATTAGATACCATGTCTTTAGGATTTCATTTATATTCTCTTAAGCACGCTTAGGCTAACTATGAATGCATAAAAAGGAATAAAACAATTTTACTCAGTTTTTACAATCAATTGGCAATAATTATATGTGCTGAACATCTAGAACAACATGTTTTAGGTAATAAAAATAATCTCCAAATCGTCTTAATGATTCGGAACCACTACTGCATTGTTTTACGCCTAGGCAAGCCTTAAGTAATAACCTAAATAAAAATTGAAATGTCTTTCTTTAATTATCAACTACTACAACCAACAGGCAGGTTTGATTCAGACTTCTTATATGAGTCATGTAATAAATTTGGTTCTGCTTCAACAACTTAGACTCCCTGTTTTCGGATTTTTAAATTCAGACCTTAACTGTGTATGAGTCATACTATCTATGTGCATTCTTTGTGGAGGTATAACTGAGCCTTCTACTTGCTTATATGTCCCCCCCCCAATTGCAGTCTTATATGTTTTTGTATGACGCCTTAGTATTTTGCCTTTAAACCTGAGGGTCTGCCTAGAACGCCCTCCTTATAAGAATAGTAGTCTTAAATTCCTCCGAGACTAATAGGAAGGGACGGGTAATAGCATGCAATAAGAGTCGAGACCAATCTGTGCTTAATTACCTTTTCGGGGCAGGAAAAGGGTAGATATGGATATGATGACCGGTGCGCTAATACCACATGTAACCCCTCTTTTTATGAGTGTTATACCGGGTATTGCATTGATGTAATCCATATTACGAACAAAACCTAGGACACCCCTTTACATTCATAAGTATGCTTTAGATTGTAACTCTTTTCAAAATTTTGCCTTTCAATAACTGTTTCCAAACTCTTATGTATCTTAACTTAAATCCCCTATTATTTGAGCCCTACTTGTCTATTTGCTAATTGCACAAATTCACAAAAAACTGTCTGGCCGGGAACCACACTAGTGGATCCTGAGAGGTGCCTAACACCTTCCCCTTAGGATAATTTCAAGCCCTTACCCTATCTCTGGTTAGCAAACGTAGTTATAAATGAACCCTATAAGTTCCCTAACGCACCTTAAAATTCGTTAGGTGGTGACTCTCCAAAAATTCAATCCCTATCCCAAAAGGAAAGAGTTGTCCCATACCAAAAATGTCATGAACCCGATTTCCGCAAGGAAAAAAGGGGGCGCAACAGCATGGCGACTCTGCTGGAGATTTTTTTAGGCTTTTACCATTTCAGATTGTCCTTGTGAATTTGTACCCCCCCCCCCCATGTGCAATTACTTGTTTAATCTCTTTAAAGCATTTAATTTCTTCTTTAAAAGCGAAACTGACGTATCTTCCTTGTTTCTTTCCTTTATTGTTGCTTTAAATTATAAAACTGCTGTGTTTATTGCTTTCTTAATGTGAAAATATATGTCAACATGCTTTTACTTATTACATAATCATGCTCAACATCATACTCCACTTCGAAAAGGCATATTTGCTCCCTTCCTATATCATTACCCCCTAAATTCGAAAAAGCATATTTGCGGTAAAACTAGTCGATCAGTAGTGCAATCGACAGTTCTGTGCATTCCCCCTTGAGTTGTCCGCTCAAGGGTACCAGTCTAAACCCCCATAGAAACCTTACTCTGTTTAAATTTTGCATGCATCATGGTCAAACCTAGCCGGGTTAGTTATGTTATCCACGTAATGATCCTTTAAGATAGCCTTGTCCAAAGTCCACTGGGTTTCCCTAAACCCAAACGGACATAATCACGTTCTGTGCATTTATTTGGAGAACTAAATGCTTCATGCTAATTGTTGATGTTAAATAGTCGAGTCCGGTGGGGGTATGGTCTTAACCCTTTTGTTTTGCAGAAAATGAAGAACGAGGTCCCCAACATCGGTATGGTTAGCACACCCTCACTCTTACTAGAATGGTGGATGAGTCTTCCATCAAATGACCAAATCAATGAGTGGAAAGAAAGAGCCGCCAAAGCTAGCAAAGAGTTGGAATATCTAGAATACAGTCTGCTGGAATTGGAAGGATAAGTGAGGAAGAGAGTCGCCGACTACCAGAACGTTGAGGGAAATGAAAGAGAACACCTGGCAAAGGTATTTTATTGGTGAACCAACACAAGCTGGAGGATTTGATCAACGAGAGCATTCAACCTGAGGAAGGTCCTTCTGGGACCAAATAAATAGGAATTTACTTTTTCGCTTTATGAATGTAATAAGGCCAATGACAATTAGTGACTTTTATTTCTTGTTTATTTAGTGTCGTTTTGGGATTTGTCTATTTCTATCAATAAAATGAGGCATTTAGCATTCTAAGTTCTCCAAATCAATTTGTCGCTAGGCCTACCTCGGGCACAAAGAGGTTCCCAAATTAGGACACACTTTACATTCCCGCACTATGTGTTTAAATATTGCAATACTTTTTATAATCCTTACTGACTTGATTACCTTTTTGTTTTTATTTTTGTTTTTGTTTTATTATTCCCCTCTCCAAAGGTTAGTTCGTGCATTCTGGAATCATCATCATATTTCACAAGATCCAGGGTCCCTCCACTCACTCCTCCTCTCAGTCCCATTAAAGGCAAGAACAAAGGCAAAAAAGAAGATTTGAACAACATTAGGAAGGAGAACACTGTTGAACGGGTTGAGGCCACTGATGGCCAGGGTATTCGGGTTCCTAATGAGAATGTGTCACAACTTGAACAAAAATTGATGAAATTCCAGGAAGAGCTCGATCAGGTTCGGAATCTGGCAAACCTGTCATTTTCCCTCAGCACCCCAGATATCAACCTCACCAACACTCGAAACCCTACACCTCCTCAAAATATCCCAAAACAACAGAATCACCCCGCACCTCACCATCACGCAACTCCACCGAAGAATCAATATAACACCTGCCATACCCCAAACAACACTCCACTACTCATCCTAGAACCTTAGAGCTCCACAAACGATCACTTCCACACCCATACACCAGGCCACCATAACAATCCCATCTACATGGAGACCATGCCACACTCCACCCAACCTATCTCAGGCACACTTGAGTCTGACAAAAATGATCTACTTATCAGGAACCTAGCCGAGGAGCTTAAGAAACTGACCAGCCAGATCTAGGGCGTTGAAGGAAGAAAGGGAACTAAGGGGCTAAACTATGAGGATCTTTGCATACAACCTGATGTCGAACTGCCCGAGGGGTACAAACCTCCTAAGTTCGAGATGTTTGATGGTATGGGTGATCCAAGGGTCCATCTGAGGACATACTATGACAAGCTGGTTGGAGTAGGGAAGGATGAAAGGATCTGCATGAAACTATTCATGAGGAGTTTGAAAGGAGATGCATTATCCTGGTACATCAGCCAAGATCCCAAGAACTGGTCAAGCTGGATAGGCATGGCGTCTGACTTTATGGATAGATTCAGGTTTAATACAGAGAATGCACCAGACGTGTTCTATATACAGAATTTGAAGAAGAATCCCACGGAAACATTTCGCGAGTATGCTACTCGCTGGAGGTCCAAAGCTGCTAAAGTTCGACCTGCCTTAGAAGAGGAGCAAATGAACAAGTTCTTCGTCCGGGCTCAGGACCCATAGTACTATGAACGGCTGATGATGATTGAGAACCACATGTTTTCCAATATTATCAAATGGGGTGAAAGAATTGAAGAAGGTATCAAAGGCGGTATGGTTACAAACTTCGAGGCCTTGCAAGCTACAAACAAGGCTTTACAGTCCGGTGGTGTGTCCAAGAAAAGGGACGTAGGGGCTGTGATGGTCGCACAGAGGACCAAATCTCCCATCAAATACCAAACTTACCCAACACCTCCACTCACATACCAGCCAATTCCGAATTACCAAGTACCCTCACCCTCAAACCAAGCTCCACCACCAACTTATGAGTCACCTCCACCTCCTACATGTCAACCTACTTCACCTAGATACTCCCAACCCACTCATGTCTACCAAACCTATAACGCTCAAACATCCCATTATCAATCACCCCATGCACGCCAAAATTTCCCTAGACCTCGACCTAATTTTGATCGTAGACCTCCAAAACAATATACAGCATTCGCTGAACCCATCGACCAGCTGTATGAGAGGCTCAAAGTTGCTGGTTATGTCACCCTCATCCCTGCTGCGACCCCTGAGAATCCTTCTCAGTGGGTTAACCCAAACAAGTCCTGTGCATACCACTCTGGCATGAAAGGGCACACCATCGATGAATGCCACTGCTTGAAAGACAAGATACAGTCTGTGATTGATAACAAGATCATTGTGCCAAAAGAACTCGCTCCAAACGTCCGCAACAACCCTCTGTCAAACCATAAGTGTGGAGGTATCCACATGATTGAAATATAAGATGACTGGGATTCCGAGGGATCAATCGGGTTGATCACAGAAGGTGATGACCCAAAGAAACCAACAATCACTCTCAATCCGATCATAGTCCAGATCCAACCATCTGAGGACGTTGAGGTGAATATGTCTGTACCACTTGAGTTTGAAGTAGCACCATCCGCAGAGACACCGGAACCAATTGAGATTGAATTCGTGTCTTCAGGAAATGCACCCGCACTGTTTGAGGTTGTAGTTTTGCCACCCAAGGCACGTACTCTGTTTGGAGTAAGGATAGTCGCTTCGATCCTAGTGGAGATGTCAACCATGACACAATTCTATACAAATGATGTACCCTGGGACTATACAGCCAAGGCAAGAAGGAAAGGCAAGGTCAGGGTTGAAGAAACTGTTGCAGCACAGTGAATGACAAGAACTGGTAAAGTCTATACCCTTGAACATCTAGCTGAATCAAGCAAACAGGCCTCCCATTGTCCACCCCTCATTGAGACAGGTCCGGACGATCTTTGGAGGAAGATAGAGGCCAAGGAGTATTCGGTCATCGACCAGTTAAACAAGATGCCAACACAAATATCCTTTCTCTCCTTTCTGCAAAATTCTAAGGCGCACAAGAATGCTCTGCTAAAGGTGCTAAGTGAGGCATACGTACCAAGCAACATCACTGGCGGGGAAATGGCTAACATGGTAGGGCATGTTCTGGAAAGCCATAAGATCACCTTTCATGAGGACGAACTTCCACCTGAAGGGTTGGGCACAACAAAGCATTGCACATCACTGTGCAATGCGAAGATTATTTCATCACCAGAATCCTAATTGATGGAGGTTCCAGTCTTAACATCTGTCTGCTGGTAACACTCAAGAAGTTGGGTAAAGGGTTGTATGAGATAAAACATGGAGCAATCAATGTGAAAGCCTTCGATGGTTCCCAGAGGTCCACCATTGGTGAGATTATTCTATGCTTACAGATGGGACCAACCTAGTTCGAGGTCGATTTCTAGGTAATAGATGTACCAGCATCTTACAACTTGCTACTGGGACGACCATGGATTCATGCTGCTGGGGCCGTAGCATCAACGCTACATCAGGTGGTAAAGTTCGAATGGAATCACCAGGAAGTGATCATTCACGGCGATGGCAACAACCCTATATACAGTTGCCATACCATTCCAGCGATCAAAGGAAGAAGGAAGTTGGGTGGAGAAACCTACCACCACATCGAACGGGTCAATGTTGTCGACAAAGACAAATGGTGGGATAACAAAATTGAGATTATACTGAATTGGAGTGGGTACGAACCTGGCAAGGAGCTCGGCAAGAACCTCCAAGGAATATCTAAGCCCATAAAACTCAAGAAATGTGGCACTACCTTCGGTTTGGGATATGAGTACACCTGGGAAGAATTCAACAATTGGTCACCACCATGGCGCGGTCCTTACTATCCACTAGAGCGGCCAATACCACATCTGGAGCAGACCTTCCAATAGGCCAACATTATTTATGGGTCAGATGAAGAAGAAGCACTTACAGCGGTAAAGAATTTGTTCCTAGAGGACAGTGATATGGATTGTTGTGTTATTCTCGACGAGAAGGGGGAGGAAGGCCCTTCCATACAGGCTGTAAGCAGAGGGGCCCATCTCAAGAATTGGACCATCAGGACAACCAAAGCCCGACGTGCCTCGCATTATCCATTATTTTTACTAAATGATTTTCTTTTCGCATTTTCAATTCCCACAATAAGATCTTCAATGTTCAAATCAGTTATGCAATTTATCAAAAGCATTTTGACTTTTCTTATGAATCAACACTTATTACTATCGTTTTCTCTCATTACTTTACTTATACAGCATTACTATTACTTGTCTTGATGAACCAATGACTGTGACATGCAATGAGACAACACAACAAACAGACATTGATTCAGAGGAAGATGACATACTTGACGAGATTGTCAAAGAAGTTGAGAACTTTGAGAATAGACCTAAGTCCAACCTAGACGAGACCGAAATTGTCAACCTGGGAGATGCAGAAAATATCAAGGAAACAGCGTTCACCTATCGCCATCAGAAAAGAAAGAATACACAGAATTTCTAAAGGAATATGAGGACATATTCTCCTGGTCATATGATGACATGACTGATCTGAGTATGTCTATTGTGGCTCACAAACTGCCAACCGATCCAATGTGTCCACCGATAAAGCAAAAGCTCAGAAAGTTCAAACCTGATATGAGTCTGAAAATCAAGGAAGAAGTCACCAAGCAGGTCAAAGCTAAGGTTCTCAGGGTAGTAGAATACGTGACATGGTTAGCCAACGTTGTGCCAATGACAAAGAAGGATGGGAAGGTCAGAGTCTATGTCGACTACCGGGATCTCAACTGGGCCAGTCCGAAAGACAACTTCCCTTTGCCGAATATACACATCATGATTGACAATTGCGCCAAGCATGAGCTATAGTCATTTGTAGATTGCTTCATTGGTTATCACCAGATCTGGATGGATGAAGAAGATGCTGAGAAAACGGCTTTCATTACACCGTGGGGAATGTACTGTTACAAGATGATGTCGTTCGGCCTGAAGAATGCATGGGCCACCTACATGAGGGCCATGACTACCATTTTTCATGATATTATACACAAGGAGATAGAGGTATATGTGGATGATATTATTATCAAATCCAAGAAGACCACTGACCACATGGAAGATTTGTGGAAGTTCTTCAATAGATTGCGGAGATATATCCTGAAACTAAACCCCGCAAAGTGCGCATTTGGGGTTCTTGTAGGGAAATTGATTGGGTTTATTGTAAGCCATCGAGAAATAGAACTAGATCCATCGAAAGTCAAAGTCATTCAAGAACTAACACCGCTAAAGAGAAAGAAGGAAGTGATGAGTTTCCTGGGAAGGCTCAACTACATCAGCCGATTCATAGCACAGTCTACAGTTATCTGTGATCCGATCTTTAAGATGTTGAAGAAGGACGCCGCTACCAAATGGACTGATGACTGCTAAAGAGACTTCAACAAGAGAGTCAAGCCAAGACAGTTCACACCGGGGCAGTTGGTGTTAAAGAAAATTTTTCTGCATCAAGATGAAGCCAAAGGGAAGTTCTCTCCCAACTGGCAGGGTCCATATATGGTTCACCGGGTTCTGACAGGAGGAGCCCTCATACTTGCAGAAATGGACGGAGAAGTCTGGCCAAAGTCGATCAATTCAAATGCAATTAAACGCTACTATGTGTAATCTTTATGCTTTCATTATATGATGTAAATTGAACTACACCTGACCTATTCGCGTTTAAGAGGGGATACGTAGGCAGCCCTATGGGTTCGGTCACAATTCAATAAAATTTTCATTTCCCCCGCAATTGGAAATTGGGGACAAATTTTGAGGAGGACCCTCAAAATTCCAAAGTAATTTCAGCCAATCGCCGCACAAGGAACAGTCAGAAGCGTCAACCCATCAAACTGGGGCAGAATTTGAGGAGAACCCTCAAAATTCCGTAGCAAGAGAGGTTGCAACGTCCCAAACCACGTCACAGTGGTTAATCTAAAAGCTATTTTTAATTTATGTCATACTTTTACAAAATCATGTATGTATATTATTAAAACTGCCTTGTTTAGCAATGCTACCCTAATGGTACAAACGATGTCACCAGATCAAAGCCGAACGAGTCAAGCAAAGCTAGCGGGGGATACGAACTAACCTTCCCCTCTACAAAACTCACGATTTTTCTGTAGATGCAGGCACTAGGATTGCAAAATCATCAAACAAACTGTACGCCCATGGAACAAACATTGTTCAAAAAAACGATTCCCAAAACTGTTGCACTTGCAAACATTTGCTATCAGCATACACCAGTTATGTCCTGTATGTCACAATGCTACCAGTAATCACAACGCTGCAATCTACTATCAGCTAAGGAAACTCTACTGTCATTTGTTATTTTATTTCTTGCATAAGGCTACCATTCTGCCTTCCGAGACTAAATGCTGTCTCCATCCGCATTTTTGCATAAGGCTACCATTCTGCCTTCTGAGACTAAACGATGTCTCCATCTGCATTTTTGCATAAGGCTACCATTCTGCCTTCCGAGACTAAACGTTGTCTCTATCTGCATTTCGTCATTGCATAAGGCTACCATTATGCCTTCCGAAGTTAAGCTCTACCTCCATCTACATTCACATCTTTGCATAAGGCTACCATTCTGCCTTCCGAGACTAAACATTGTCTCCATCTGCATTTCTGCATTGCATAAGGCTACCATTCTTCCTTCCGTGGTTAAGCTCTACCTCCATCTACATTCACATATTTGCATAAGGCTATCATTTTGCCTTCCAAGGCTAAGCTTTGCCTCCAGTTTTCTTCGAAATTAAGCGCCATCTCAAGCACTATTTATTTCTCTTTTCTTACGGGCTAAGCTCGGCCCTTCAAATCGCAAGACTGAGCTCTGTCTCTTCCACATCATACTACTGCATCTTTCATGGGCTGAAATATCACCAATTCATCCAAAGGCGTCATCGTTCGAAGGCACCATCTTTATAGCCCGAGAACACCATGTCATGGCCTGAGGATCTATTTCAATCTTTTACATATCATTATTGAAAGGCATCATGGTTTGGAGGCACCATCCTTATAGACCAAGAGAATCATTTCATGGCCTGTGAATCCTTTATCATACGCTTCATGGACCGGGACATCATGGTCTAAAGATGTCATCCTAACCGTCCAAAGACAACATTCATGGTCCGACGGGAATTTGCATCATGTTTAAATTTATGCACAGTATACGCTTGTATTATTTCTAATTGTAGGTAAACCAGCAAGCAACGACCATCCCGGCAGGAGCGGTCCCACTCCAGTTCCCCCAAGCTATGTCAAACCTAACCAGTCCTGTAAACCGTTCACTCACACAGCCCTAGATATTGCGTCCATTTTGGAAAGGTCTTCATCGATATACTTCGCCGATGAATCCTGAACTACATACAACCTGATTCCTATAAAACCAAGGATATATAGGCAGCTCAGAAGCCAGGGCGCGGCCTAACCTCTTCAAACCATTTCGCTCGATCAAAATTGGCCATCATTTCTTTACCCGAAAACTCTTTCATCCTTCCTGGGTAAAGAGGGGCAGCTGTTGATATCCAATTTTTTCCTATATATTTTCAATATTTAAAATACCTTAAAAATAGCATATGTATGCATATATAAGCATGTCCAAGGATTTTAGTATTTTTCCATATTTTTAAAGGTTTTTTAATTGATTTATTTCCCCCTTTTTATCCATAAAATCCCAATAATTATTTCCAAAATTATTATTTTGATAATTATTCTATTGGATTTTTATATTTATGCCACAATATGGCTCAAATAATTTTTTACATTTTTTTTACAATTTCATTTAGTATTTTTAAAGCTAAATTGCACATAATTGCAATATTAGCCATTTTAAGGTTTAATTGTGTTTTATATTCATAAAATTGAGTCTTGTATTTTTATATTGTTAATTATATACTATAAATTATTTTAGTACTTTGAATTTATTTTCAGAAAACTATTTGCTATTTTTTATAATTTAAAAAGGGAAAAGTGGCTATTTAACTTGTAGCCACATTTGGCTTTCAATTATAACCAAATCAAGCCCCAATTCCCCGGCCCAATTTCTAATTAAAACTCACCCCTGAACCAGTTAAATCTTACCGTAGACCCCTTCTCGTCCTGGCCGTTGATCATAGAGATCAACGGCCACCATTCACCCTTACCTTTTTAACCCAAACGACCACCCTAACCTAAATCATTCTCACCAACCCACCACCCTTGAATCCCCTTCCTCTCCAATTCTCTCTGCAACTTCACTCAAACCTTAGCCGCCGCCACCCTAATCCCCTTCAACCCCCCACCCAATCCATGGACTCTCATGGCTGTTTGAGACGTGTACTTGTCTCCTATGTCCCCTGGTGGCCCTCTTGGGTGATTTCATGGACAGATCTCGAAGAGATCTAGTCCAGTCCTTGCTCAACTTCTTTCCATGGTCTTTTTCTGACCATCCATGGTTGTTCGAGTCAGATCCACGACTTTTCCGGCTAAAACTGGTAACGATCTAATGTTTCTCGTCCTCTCTGGGTTCTCTGAAACCCTAGCTCTTTAGATCGTTTACTCTTTTTTAAGATCTGTCTTAGATCTAGATGAAACCATGGGTTTTAACCGATCTTTTCTTTGTCTCTTTTATTTCTTTGAAAATACCTAGATAAAATCTTCCGATCTTTTTAGATCTGTGATGGATCTATGGGATTCTTAAGGTTTTCACATGTTTTCCTAAAAATGTTTCTCCGATTTTGAACAATTCTCTATTTTTTTCAAACTAGGGTTCAAAAACCTTTTTTTTTAAAAACGGTTTCTTTCTGATTACTGTGATTTTAGTATGTTTAAACGTTACTTGAATCTTTCCTTTTGGCTCGATTCATATTTTGTCAAGAAACCCCAATACTTCTGGGTTCGATTCGAAGTTTGAATTTGTTTGCAGTGTGTTTGCATTATTATTATGAACCTTCTGGGCTTTATGTGTGTTCTACATGCTCTTGTGTTTCTCGATTTGATTTGTTCTTAAGGTTTCTTTGATTTTGTCCAAAACCGTGTTATTTAAGGTCTGACCATTTGTTTTACTGATTGCTCACACAATTTATCATGATTCTATATGATCTCCTTATGTCTACACCTTTGATTTTGTGTATTTTTCTTGTAACTCTATACTGATTTTCGAAAATTGCTTCCTTACTTCTGTGATACTTTCCTTGGATAGTACTGATTCCCTGTGATTTTCAATCTCCTCCGTGATTCTTTGAACTAATTTTCAAAATCAATTTGTAATCTGCCTGTTTATGTGCCCAATTAACTGTTATTATACTTTCTTTATTTGAAAATATTCTGTACTTAGTCCCTATTATATGCACCATGCTTTTACTATTCCTATTATGGCAAAATCAGTCTTGCAAACAATTATTTTCCTTATTTGATACAACTTGTACACGTTTGAACTATGACTCCCTAATTAAAGGGAGTCCGGGTTTTTAATTGATTCAAGTTTGTATTATTTCTATAATTATGATCAGTCAATACTTGTTTTCCACTTACTTTCAAAGCTATAAATACCCTAATGCTTTCATTAACAAGACACGAACAATTTAGTTCAGAACACACATTTACACACTCAAACTCTTTCTTCTTTCTCTGCTACTTGTGCTACTGCTTGTCTAGCCGGCTAAAAGCCAAGGCTAGACTGTGAAATTCTACTCGCTTTACTTTTCTGCACTTTGCTTCTTTGACTAGTATGTCCTAGTTTAATTTTAAAGCTCCAACAACAATATGCTTCCTTGTTTATTTCAGCTTCTTTCATTTTTTGTCTACTTCTGCTTGTGGTTCTGTTAAGTTACATTACCAGCATGCTGTAATATTTCCCCGTCCCCTTTAGATTAATGCACTCCCATGTGTTTATTTTAAGGCATACTTTGTCAATCACTTATGTGTACTTGCTATCTTATGAATCTCAAACCCCTATCCTTTCCTTGTGTTTATGTTCTTTTGGTCGGCCTATGATTATGCCAGTATCAGCTATTTTTGTGCATGTCCAGACCAAATCCCTGTTGGGGTTATGTGCTTACTGACAAATGTCTCTGTATCCCCAAATCCTTTGACCCCCATGTGTGGCTACTGATTCTGTGTGTGATCCCCTCTTGAGGTGTTTGAGTTTTGTTTACTACTACCACTCTTTCAATCATCTCTGTTACTGATTGCTTTCTAAAGATGGAGTTGACAGTCCAGTTTTTACACAAACTCTTTTTCAAACAATGTCAAGCACTCTCACATATACTCTTAGAATACTAGGTTCTGCCCCTTTTGTATGAGCCTTGCCTTGGAACCCTTGAGCTCCATTTGAACTTGGACACATGAAAGATAGCCTTTCCACACTACAAGTACTCTCTTGGTTATGCAATCTGGGTGTGAGCACTGCCCGGGATCCCTTGAAGTCCTTAGGGAACTCTGACACACCTAGATATGAGAAGGCTTTGGAACAATATTGGCATTTGAGGTGATTTATTACATAACTCAAAGAGGAAGTCAGAATCAGGCTTCCTATGGTTGTAACTTCTTATTTTACATTTTTATTATGTAAGTCAATCACATGGTATGTAATAACTTGTAAACAACTCTGGGATGGATAGTAGAAAGGAAAGGGGTGACTATGCATGCTTTAGCTATCAAAAGGGTTAGAAAACATGTTATTAGGTTTCTCTTCCTACTTGCGCAATAGAAACCATGCTTATGACTCATTTCATGCATTTGAGATCATGTTCCCTAGGACTTACACTTATTGTTTTCAGCATGTCCATTTCACTATCATATCACTTATAAAATCCTGCGTTAATTATGTTAATAACCGGAGTTTCTGCGATCATTTTCCTATTGCAGGTACACTTAGAGATCCTGTTTTAGGCTAAACAACACTAACAAACATATCATTTCTGCATATTCTGGAAATCATGTTTAAACGCTGTAATTTTTGTGCATACAGAAATCCTGCTTAGGATTTTGCATCTCTGTACATTAGATACCATGTCTTTAGGAATTCATTTATATTCTATTAAGCACGCTTATGCTAACTATGAATGCATAAAAAGGAATAAAACAATTTTACTCAGTTTTTACAATAAACTGCCAATAATTCTATGTGCTGAACACCTAGAACAACATGTTTTAGGTAATAAAAATAATCTCCAAACCGTCTTAATGATTTGGAACCACTACTGCATTATTTTATGTCTAGGCAAGCCTTAGGTAATAACCTGAATAAAACGGGAACTGCCTTTGTTTAATTATTAACTGTTACAACCGCAGGCAAGCGTGATTCAGACTTCTTATCTGAGTCATGTAATAAATTTGGTTCTGCTTCAACAACTTAAACACCCTGCTTTAGGATTTTTAAATTCAGACCTTAATTGTGTATAAGTCATGCTATCTATGTGAATTCTTTGTGGAGGTATAACTGAGCCTTTTACTTGCTTATATGATCCCCCCCCCTAATTGCAGTCTTATATGTTTTGTATGTTGCCTTAGTATCTTGCCTTTAAACCTGAGGGTTTGCCTAGAACCCCCTCCTTATAGGAATAGTAGTACTAAATTCCTCGGGGACTAATAGGAAGGGACGGGTAACAGCATGCAATAAGAGTCGAGACCAATCTTCGTTTAATTACCTTTACGGGTCGGGAAAGCGTAGATATGGATATGATGACTGGTGCGCTAATACCACTTGTAGCCCCTCTTTTGAGGAGTGTCATACCGGGTATTGCATTGATGTGATCCATATTACGAACAAAACCTAGGACACCCATTTACATTCATAAGCATGCTTTAGATTGTAACTCTTTTCAAAATTTCGCCTTTCAATAACTGTTTCCAAACTCTTGCGTATCTTAACTTAAATACCCTATTATTTGAGCCCTACTTGTCTCTTTGATAATTTCACAAATTCAAAAAAAACTGTCTGGCCGAGAACCACACTACTGGATCCTGAGGGGTTCCTAACACCTTCCCCTTAGGATAATTTCAAGTCCTTACCCTATCTCTGGTTAGTAAATGTAGTTATAAATGAACCTTATAGGTGCCCTAACGCACATTTAAAATTGTTAGGTGGTGACTCTCCAAAAATGCAACCCCTATCCCAAAAGGAAAGAGTTGTCCCATACCAAAAATGTCATGAACCTGATTTTCGCGAGGAAAAAAGGAGGTGCGACACTTGTCACGATCAACTTGGATTTCAACTTGGAAGACAGTACTTGCTATCGGTCGACCGCTTTTTCGGACCGCCCTTATCACAAGAATTATTCCTGATTCGTTCAAATCGAATACCTTATGCCCGATACATTTCACCCTTGTTCTAACATTCATCAAATCTTTGCATTTTACCTCAATCCCAAAGAACATCTATTATCACCAACTCAGTGCACCCATTATTCTCAAGCGTCTTATGCCAATTTGATGTGCTTTCCAGATATCGGCTTCATGTGATTAAAAATCTGGTAGCAGATTTTGAAGTCATTTCTCACTTGTTTCGACAAAAACAAACTCAAAAGGGACTCAAACAAAACAATAGAAACAAAATAAGGAGAATAACGAGAAGAGATGGTATCTAACAAGAAAAAAAACTTTTACACGGAAAAAAAAAAGAATAAAGTAGGAACTAATATAATTTGAAGGCCATCTCCACTGACCATGACATGCATTTTGGATTAAGCAGCCTGATCTGTCAAGCGACTCTAATCTTTAACTCTTACTATGCCTCTAAGCTGTGAAACTGGCTTCAGCGCTCCAATTGTCCTATTTGATCCACAATCCTCAGTTGACTTGTAATGCCCTGAAAGGTTTTCACCATCAATCCTCTCTCATTTTTTCTCTTTTCTCAACTCATCGTCGCCTTACAGTGCCCATGAGGGTTTTCACCGATAAGGCTCTCTCATTCTATCATTTTCTCTCTTTGTGTTGAGAACAAGGTATTACCCATGGAAGATCATTGTTTACGGTGAAATCGGAGGGTCCAATTTCTTGTCATTAAGGCACTTCAGAAGATCACCTCAAAGGCTCGAGGCCACAGCCAAGTATCCTCCCTCGAGGGTCGTCGACACTCAACCTCGGGACAATAATGATCACGGTAATTGTAGAAATGGGGAGTTCCCAAGGCACACGGCTAGGACTAACAGAGCCTAGTGGACTACTCTAAACCCGAATCAGGGCATTATCTAGCTGTCCCATCTCCATATCTTTATAATTAATGCATTTTTGTACTATGTTGGGACTCCCCTCATATATAAAGGGGATCCTTGTCATTTTGCAAACCTCTGTTGCTTCAGTTGCTCCACACGAAATATACAAGAACATTCTCTCTGCTCTCTAACATATTCTCTTGATATTATTGCTTCCATTTATTATCTTCATTATTGTTCGTCATTTATTGCTTATCATTGGCCATAAAGAGCCTTCGTTGATTTTATTATAACTGTTAGCCATACTCCGATCACCTCCGATAGCTCACAGTCGAGCTCTAGAATCGACATCGAGACCCCCGAATCGACAAGCTCGAGGCCCCGATTGTTAACCTATCGGTTTGGTTATCACCTTACTCCTTACTCTTATCTCATTTCTAAACCTCACACATAGCATCAACTGCTTAACAACTAGCATAAAAATAGATCACGTATTTTTAGAGTCCCATAATCAAATTTAAGTGTTATTACCATTTTCACGGTAAACAGTTTGGCGCCCACCGTGGGGCTAAAAATAATAGTGATTATTTTCTTGCTGGTTTTACTACATAATGCAAGTTATCTTTCACGCTTTTTCTTATCCAAGATCTTCGATTTCAGGTCAAAATGTCTAGCTCGGTGAATGGAGGTGAAAACAACAATTTGAGGACCACGGAGAAAATGGTGTAGGTGTTCCAGGTGTTGCTGTGCCACCACAAAACCTTGAGAATGCACCAGGGCCAATTCCAGCGGACGCAGTTTCACGCGACGCCCAACAGGTCGATATAAGCTCACACACCAACAGGAGTGTGCACCAAGGAGATCAACAAAAAGCTTAGAAAACCCCAACTAGGGAAGAACGGGAGGTTAGCCTTCATGTTATTTTTGAAATGTTGCAGGCACAACTTTTGGCTATTACTCAGCTGCAAAGTCACCAGAAAACTCCTAGCACGGTAGCACCGAGGACAGCTCCCCCGACCGAACAGGTACCGGAGAGATCGAGCAATAACAGGTCGATGGCCGATCCCGTCATCGTAAAGATGCTCGAGGACCTCACCAGAAGGATTTAATCAAGGGAGAAAATGATAAAAGCCAATGATAAGAAGGTCAAGACTTACAACTCCAGGGTCGACCAAATTCCAGGAGTGCCCCCGATCTTGAAAGGTATGGACTCAAAGAAGTTCATGCAAAAGTCGTTCCCACAAGAAGTGGCCCTAAAATCCATTCCAAAGAAGTTCAGAATGCTAGATCTTCCAAAATATAACGGTACCTCGGACCCTAATGAGCACGTTACCGTTTAGACATATGCAATAAAGGGCAACGACCTAAAGGACGACGAGATCGAGTCCATCCTACTGAAGAAGTTCGGGGAAACACTTTCTAAAGGGACAATGATGTGGTATCACAACCTAGCCCTAAATTCTATAGACTCATTTGCCATGCTGGAAGATTCCTTCATCAAGGTGCATGCCGGGGCCATCAAGGTGGCCACAATGAAATCTGACATCTTCAAAATCAAGCAAAGGGAGAACGAGATGCTGTGAGAATTTGTATCTCGCTTTCAAATGGAACGAATGGAACTACCACCGGTCTCCGACGACTGGGCAGTGCAGGCCTTCACTCAAGGTCTGAATGAGTGAAGCTCGGTGGCTTCGAAGTAGCTGAAATAGAATCTGATCGAATATCCCGTCGTGACCTGGTCGGACGTCCACAACCGATACCAGTCAAAGATTAGGGTCGAAGACGACCAGCTAGGATCCCCCTCGGGCTCAGTATACCCAAGCAGGCTTCTGGCGAAGGAGCCAAAGCCAAACAAAGAAAGATATCAGCCATACACCAAAGATAGAAGGAATGCCCCTAGGCACAACCCACCTCACAAAGATCGAAGGATAGACCGAGAACAGAATCCTCGGGGACTCATTAACAAAGCCGGATTTGATAGGAACGCAAGGCCAATGGAGGCACCTCGCTTATCATAATACAACTTCAACGTCAATGTATCATACATCGTGTTTTCCATTAGTAAAATCAGAGACACCAGATGGCCCAGGCCTTTACAATTAGATCCTTCATAAAGGAACCATAACCTAGTGTGCGAATTTCACAACATACATGGGCATAGAACTGAAGACTGTCGGTAACTCTGGGAGGAAGTGGCCCGATTACTCGACAATGGTCACCTTCGGGAATTCCTCAGCAACCGAGCCAAAAATCAGCTTCGAGAAAGAGAGACGACCAAAAAGAACAAAGCGGACGAGTCGCAACATGTCATCCACATGATCTTTTGAGGCAGCCACCACAAGTCGAAACACCAACGTCTCTACCAGCAGAGGGACTAAGAAATAAAACAACGGTGAGATAGAACCTACAAGACACTCTCGGCTGTATCCGAATAGAGGACTGTACCGCATCCTTCGAACGAATACCAAGGTTCAAAAGTGCCATCGCCACTGAGGTATAACCATATCCCTTTTCATTTTATATTTCACACTAACCCTTATGTAGGTGCCCGATCGAAGCAGTCGAAGGGCTAACCTGGTCCGAAGACCTTAAGGTTTTAAAGCATCCGTTGCACTTTTTTCCTTCGGCCGAGTTTTATCCCGAAAAGGGTTTCACCGGCAAGGTTTTTAATGAGGCAACATCCACATGCTACCTAAGGAAGACTCAACGAGTATTCAAGTTTTCTTTTACAATCAATCTCGAACACTAGGGGCATCCCCATGGAAGGCCATCCACTCGGAAAAGCCAAGAAACGCCAAATGGGGTCCCAATAGGAAAATAATGTACTGGGCCAAATAGTCGAACGAACCGTGCCAGTATAGCTGGGCCCCCGATAGTGAAAACATGTATACTTGTACCAAGTAATCAAAGAATTTCTTTTATCAAACCGTATCACACTCCAAAAAGAAACTCGGCATCTTTGCGAAAATGACTCCTCTAACAAAAACGTTCCAAGCACTCGGGGACTAGCGTCAACAATTCAACACCTGAACGACCTCCGGGTCGGGACTCCAAACTCATAAGCCCTCAGCGAGGCAACATTAAAATCACGAAATGTATCCAAGTCCAAAAGTGTCCCGAACACTCGAAGACTGGCATCAAAATCTCAAAAATCGCACGACCTCAGGGTCAGAATCTCCGAAATCGTAAGCCTTCAATGAGGCCATACCAAGTTTACAAGTATCGGCTCCCGAGCTAGGATACCCTCGATGACTCGGGGACTGTTGCCAATTACCATTCATTAAAAAACCCGAGGCCATAAGACCCCGAGCGGGCAGGCTCGGTCTCGTAAGACCTCAAGCAAGGCATGAACCACACTTGTACCAAGTGGCAATATCTGTAAGACCTCAAGCAAGGCATGAATCATACTTGAACCAAGTATCTAAAAACTGTAAGACCTCAAAGGCATGAAAATTTTGTAAGACCTTACTAAAAGCATAAACCCGATCTCAAAGTAAGGCTATATATCAAACTTGTAAGACCCCTAAAAGGCATACCCTCGATATAGACGCCGAAAATACTTCACTCGGGATAAAAAATGGCTCCGTTCAAGCACAAATGACTACAGTCATAAGGCTGTACCATCCAAACTAATGTGACTCAGGGACACCCGACCATCGTTACAAAATCACAGGCCTTCAATTACTTCGAATCTACTTCGAAAAGAACCGGTTAAACAGGATGCCCTCGACATAGGCAAAAGAGCTTCGACCATGTCAGCTCCAAATCACAAGCTTCGAGATACTTAGCCTCCAAGCCAAACCTCCCGAGGTGCTCGATTATCGCCACATAATGACTCGTAATCAAGGTTTTTATCGAACCGTCGAAGAGTTAGGCAAAAGTTTTTTCAAAAAGTCCTTAACGAGGGAAAAATAAAGCCAATAAAAGGTTTTTTCGACCCAGGCGTAAGAGCCATTATCGCCAGCCCACATAAAAGGTCGCATCGACCCAAGGCATAAGAGCCATTATCGCCAGCCCACACAAATCCGAAAACTTGAGGGTCGAATGAGCTCAAGTCAAAACCTGACTTGGAGACTGAACCCAAAATAGTTAACTAAATATGCCTAAGGGCAAGGCATAAAAGCCATTGTCGCCAGCCCGCATAAAAGGCCACATCGGCCCAAGGCATAAGAGCCATTGTCACCATCCCACATAAATCCAAAAACTTGAGGGTCGAATGAGCTCAAGTCGAAACCCGACTTGGAGACTGAACCCAAAATAGTTAACTAAATATGCCTAAGGGTAAGTCATAAGAGCCATTATCGCTAGCCCACACAAAAGGTCACTCCGACCCAAGGCGTAAGAGCCATTATCGTCAGCCCGCATAAATACAAAACTTGAGGGTCGAATGAGCTCGAGTCGAAACCTGATTCGGAGACTGAACCCAAAATAGTTAACTAAAAATACCCAAGAGCAAAAGTGTAATAGCGCAAACGCCAGCTTACACTAAAAGGTCCTCCAACCCAAGGCATAAGAGCCATTATCGCTAACTTAATGAGCCTCAGGGCCACACCTAAAAGGTCGCATCAACCAAGCGTGTAAGAGCCTATGGGCCAGCCTAATGAGCCCTAGGGCCATATCAAGAATCTAAGGATTCCTACCAACTCAAAGACCAATTGATCTGGCTAAAATATAGGCAAACGGAAACCTGAAAGATACAAAATCGCGAGGTTTCCCCCTTATACACACATGTAATAAAATACAATCCATTTATAGTATATTGTGAAAGTACTATATACAGAGACAGAGAAGAAAATAAACGTCCCCCTTGGGGACTATGTCCCGACGGCCCCATCCTCACCATCTTCCGCATCGGATAGAAGGAACTTGGCATCGTATTCCTACGCCTTGGCTTTCTTGATCTCTTTCGAAAGATCGAAGCCCCTGGCGTGAATTTCCTCGAGAGTTTCCCTCCGAGATTTGCACTTCACGTACTCTTTACTATTGCTCGCACGACCAAGAGTTCTCCTCAGCTCAGCTCTAGCAACGGCATCGCTCTTCAAATAAGTCGCCACTTTCTGGTCTACCCTAGTGTCGCTCATTACAGCCTTGTCTCGGGAACGCACCACCTGGACCTTCGCCTTCGAAAGCTCGGACTCGAGCCTTGCGATCATATTCGCTCATGCAGAATCATTCGCACAAGCGGTCCGAACTTGCATCTCAAGGGTAGAAGCCTTAGCCAAAGCACTCTCCTTGGCCACAACTTGGGCATATACATGAGCATGCAACTCGTTAAACTCACGTTTGGCCTGGCCAACTTCGCCCAAAAGTCGCTCCAGCTCCTCCGTTTTGTTCTCCAACTGAAATATTGAAACATTTATCTCCGAAAATGAAAGGAGGAGCATACGTCAACATGAAATACAGGATACCTGTCTTTCGAGGTGGCTCTCATAGCTCCGGCTTCGATATGCCTCACACTGTAGGGATACCAGCCCGCTTTCCTTTCTCGCACAAAGAAGCTTGAGGGATTTCTCCTTATCCGAAGCTTTTCGCAACCTAGCCTCATAGCGAAGCAGCTCGGACTTAAGCATGTCAAAATCTTGTGAAAGAAAACTCAAATAAGAAAGGAAGAGTGTGAAACCGGAATAATCCCATGCCGGCTACCGAAGCTTATCATAAAGCTGAGCCGCTAAGCCTCACCAAAGGCCGAACCAATGTCCGATGGCTTAGTGTCCCCCGAAGCGCCTTTGGTAGGAAATGAAGAAGGCACCACGTGCTCCTCACTCTTCAAAGTACCCTCAGCAGAAACAGAGAATGTTCTTCCGAAAATGGAGGCCTCCGAAGTCGGATAATCGGCCGAATCGCCTCTTTTGAACCTCTGAGAAGGACTCGCCCCGTTGCGAGCCTCCTCACACCTTGAAGACATTTTTCATTTATCATCGACCCTCGACCCCAATGTCGGCAGTCTCTCCTCCTCCCCCAGGGGGTACGACCTCATCTCGGAAAAATCTCCAATACTTGCGGCGGCTAAGTTAGTACGCTAAAAAGAAAAGTACCATTCTGGGGAAACAAGCCACCAAGCGCCTACCATGATGATTTGCCTCCCATCTCCCCTTGGACAGGTCTCGCCACCTACGCATATCATAGGATGAACAAGCTACCAGCTTACGAGACCACTCGACCAAATCAGGGACCTCTTTCGGAAACCAAGGAGTCGCTACAAAAAATGAAACAGGAAAATGTTGTTATGGACCCCGCCTCCGCTATAGACAAAGCGATAAAACTACAGGTAGACCACTTACGTGTGAAATTCCATCTCTCAAGAAAGGATAGAAACTCTCCAAGGATGATATCGACCGTCCGTGCTTGAACGAACTAGCTCATCCATACCCGGTCCTCGTCCTCTTCGCCGTTAATGGTAGGGGACCAGGTGGATCGACATTTTAGGGTAATCAAACCCCGATAATGCAACGGCTGATATAACCTCACGAGATGGTTGATGGTGAACTCGAGCCCGGTCTTATCTGCAAAGTAACTTATCGTCTATGCTATCTTCCAAATAGATGGGTGAGCCTACGCCAAAGTAACCTGGTATCTCCGACAAAACTCAAGCACGACCCGGTCGGGGGGACCCGACATAAAGGAACGCATATACACGCTCAAAAATCCCTCAACGTAGGTCATGATGCTCTCATCAGAGGAAGGTGCTTGCAGTACCACTTCCTCTCCCCATCCACAGTCTTTTCTGATCATTTCGAGGTATCCCTCCCCTACTGATAAGATGAACCTCGACGCATGCTCCCAATGTCCTTGAATGTTGGGAGGTCTTTCCAAAATAAAGTATCTCCTGGATACAATGCACCTCGAGGCCAGCTTGCTGAGAACTGGCGGTGTACCACCGACCAGACGCGGGACAAAGGCAGAACTCCCCCTCCCTGATGGGTGGATGTCGACATAGCAGTCATGGCTATAATAAAATGGGAAAAGGAAGGTATAGATTTGGGAAAGGATTTTTGAGTTGAAACAGCGGAAGAACTAGCACCAAGAACCAAGTTCTATGGAAGAATAATTATTCAGAGTAGCAGAATTTCCATTTGAGGAGCAAGAGAATGAATATATAGGGGCAAAGCAGTGACTGCTCACCTACACAGAGGGCCAATTAATTCTGGCCATGGTAACGCCACTTTTTCCTTAGGAAATGTACTGGCGGGACCACCCCAGGGCTCCCTTTATCAAATCACACGAATGCTTCTATCCCGCAAAATTCGAGAGGTATCGAGACTTCGAGGGCTTCTTACTATCACAAGCATCGGCCCCAAAGAAGCTATCGACCCAACTTCAATATAGGACCCAATTTCGGGGGTCCCGATACTCCGAGTATGGGATCCTAAGAGTTAATATTAAATTTCGAAGAGTAACTCCGCGATAGAGATGAGATACAAAGAATGGAAAGACTTGGAGCAGAAAAACTCTCTTGCATTGCCAAAAATATATTTACAAGGGGCGTTACAAGACTCATCCCCCCGGGACTACGTACACAGAAAGAAAAAAGAAAAAAGCAAAGCGACACAAGGCCTACTCTTCATTGCCACTATCCTCTGAACCATCTTCAGGATCCTCATCTAAAGCGACAAAGAGCACCGATTTTCTCTCCAACTCTCGGGCCTCCTCGATCTCGGCTGAAAGGTCGACACCTTTGGCTCTGACTCCCTCTAAGACTTCCCTCATCTCCTTCACGCTAGCATGAGCACAGCCCGAGCCAGTTTTAGCTCGACCTCTATCGATATATTACGGGCTATTTGATTCGCAGTGGTTGTGTCCTTCAGATAAGTAACAACTTTTCCTTTGATCTCGAACTTGGCTGTAGTCAGCACAGCAATCTCCTTTCAAGCATTTTGGAGAAGACCATGGGTCGTTGCCAACTCTAAGGTCACTACCTCATTTCGCTCCCTCAGCCCGAGGATCTCCACATTTTTTTGCCCGATCTGTGAAGGGAAAGATAAGCCAGTCAGTATCAAATTATGGGAACGAAGGGTGGATTCACGCATAACAAAATACCTGCTCAGCAAGATCAGCTTTTTCTCGGAGCGCTCCCTCCAAAGCAGCCCAGAGCTTGCTTGACTCCTTCTCCTTTCGGGCGGAGTAGGCCTCCGACTCTCGCAGTCCCGAGGTAAGCCTCTCAAGCTCCTTCTCACGCCATGAAAGCTCCTCCTGGAGCCTAGAGAGGGCATGGTCATACATCTCTTTACACTACGGCTATCACCTGCCGCTGGAACCTCTCTGCCGCCTTTGACGGCGCTAGGAGCGTCAAGATCGATGTCCTCGCTAACATCGTCAAGAATGTTGCCAAACACACCTCCTCCCTTGAGAGGACCCTCCACTCTAGCAGTATTCATTTCCTGAGCATCCCTTAGCTCCCCTGACGAGAATTGAAGGCCCGAACTGAAATCACCCAGGGCATCGATGTCCCCGATGGGCAACTCCTTTCCTCGAAAAGCTCCGGGCCTAAGCCCTTCAGGACCAGCAACAATGGTCCCCCGGCAGAAACTGCATCATATCCGGCCACAGGATTTGAAACCACATTAACGCCCTCCTCGAGGGTCTTCGCCACACAGTACCGACCTGAGTCAGTCGTTCCCAATTCAGCGGATTCAGATCGAGGCTCCTGCGAGGCTTCCATGCCTGACCTCGTTCTCTGTACCAATCGGCACTTGCCCTCGTCATCATCCTCATCCTCAGTGTCGAGGCTTGCTTCGGAAGTTGATGTCGAGGTCTTAGTGGTAGCTCGAGGCCTGCATGACTTAGGTTTCTTTGCCACATAAGGATCGCCAGCTGCCTTACCCTTCCTTTTCTTGCCCTTAGCGGGCTCCGAAGCCTCCATCTCACCCTAAAAGGCAGCCTCATTCGCATACTCTCACCAAGGTCTGCATGAGCGTAGTGACCATAACTTATTAGCACAAAGGATATGGGGAGAAACATAAGGCTAAGACATAGGTGGCAAGGAAAACTTTACCATGATTCTTGGCCACCCCCCGCATCTTGGCCAGGTCGGGCCAAGATCGGACAAGATATGGGAACGAGGTATCCAACCGCTTAATCCATCTCGGCAAATCTGGGACCGCTTCGGGATACCAAGCAGTAGCTGCAGAAACCAAAAAGAGGTCATTTTTTCGGAAGCAAGGAAAGAAAATCGCAAAACATGTCCGAGGGAAAAAATACTTATGTTGTGTGTTCCACTTCTCCGGGAATGGCATCCTCCATGCCGGAATGATGTCTGAGGTCTTCACCTGGACGAACATACTCATCCACCCTCGATCCTTGTCCTCGTCAGTGCTCGAGAAAAATGATTTTTTGGATCGGTGGTGAAGCCTAATCAAACCTCGATAAAATCGAGGGTTGTACAACCTAATCAAATGGTTGAGGGTAAAAGTCTTACCCTCGACCCTATCGGAGAAATAGTAGAGCATCAAGACTATCCTCCAGAAAGAAGGATATATTTGACCAAGTGTCACTTGGTATTTGTCGCAGAAATTGAGGATAACCGGATCTATCTCGGGGTGAGGGGATTTAAGAGGATCGACCGGACCCAAAGTGAAACGGGTAAGTATATACATGAAGGAAACCAGCCTTGTAATCCATTATGTTCTCATAAGGGCGGGGAATCTCCACCTTTGTTGCCTCCCCCCATCGGCAGTCTTCCTTCACCTTCCCTATGTTGGTCACAACACTAATGTACCGGGACATGTGTTCTCATCGGCCCGGTGTAGACGAGGTTTTGTCAACAATAAAGTCCTTCGACATGTCAATCTTGGTGGGAGTACACTGTCCCACGGTGGGTATCACTTTGGGTTTCCCTTTAGATGTTCGAGATGAAGAGGTAGCCTCGTCTTTCCGAGGAACCGCCTTGGAGGTTCTAGCCATGATGATGGTGAAATTTCTCTAAGAATGTAAGATAAAAGGATGCAAATAGGGATGGTTCTGGCTTTGCAAATTTGAAGATGTTGAGAAAGTAAGAATTATCAAACGATTGGTGCATTTATAGGAGTCATGTGGGTAGCGGAAGGGACGAACTAGTAGCGGTTCGTGGGCTTCTCGATAGTCGTATTTGACGGTGACCCTTGTGCGGTTTTTTGGGCATGGCATTTAATGCTCTAATAGGCTGACATCACAGCGATGATGCCCTCGGAATAGAAGCTCAAAATAGTTTCCTATCGCTTTATTCTAGGAAACGCGGGAACTATCTGTATACGGTGAAATCGGAGGGTCCAATTTTTTGTCATTAAGGAACTTCGAAATATCACCTCGAAGGATCGAGGCCATGACCGAGTATCCTCCCTCGAGGGTCATCGACACTCAACGTCGGGGCAATAAAGATCACAGTAATGGTAGAAATGGGGAGTTCCCAAGGTACACGGCTAGGACTGACAGTGCCTAGTGGACTACTCTAAACCTGAATTAGGGCATCATCTAGCTGTCCCATCTCCATATCTTTGTAATTAATGCATTTTTGTACTATGTTGGGACTTCCCTCATATATTAAGGGGATCCTTGTCATTTTACAAACCTCTGTTGCTTCAGTTGCTCCAAACAAAATATACAAGAACATTCTCTCTGCTCTCTAACATATTCTCTTGATATTATTGCTTCCATTTATTATCTTCATTATTGTTTGTCATTTATTGCTTATCATTGGCCATAAAGAGCCTTCTTTGATTTTATTATAACTGTTAATCATACTCTGATCACCTCCAATAGCTCACAATCGAGCTCTGGAATCGACATCGAGACCCCCGAATCGACAAGCTCGAGGCCCTGATTGTTAACCTATCGGTTTGGTTATCACCTTACTCCTTACTCTTATCTCGTTTCTAAACCTCACATATAGCATCAACTGCTTACAACTAGCATAAAAATAGATCACGTATTTTTAGAGTCCCATAATCAAATTTAATTGTTATTACCATTTTTACGATAAACAATTATACTTTCACCACACACTTGATTTGACATCCTCAAAGATTGGTCGGAAAGTCTTTCTTTGGACCGTAATGTAGGCTTTTAGACAGGGTTGGAAAGAAAGGGTGGCATGAAGGCTTAAAATAATTTAAGATGAAAGGGTTCAAAATTACAACTTTTGGAATCAGGTCTTTTGGCCAAATAAAAACTTCTGCCCCAGTTTCTTGGAGTTTGGGAATTTTTTTTCTTTTTTTTAGATTTTTGCTTTGATGGGATTTCTAAGAAAAACTGCCTCACTCTTGACTTCTAGGATTATAAAATATTTTATTTGGTGTGACCGAACCGTAAGGCTGCCTACGTATCTTGAGGTGATAAGAATCAGGTCGAACGTTGTTCAAACACAAAGTTGGATTATTTCGTTGTTTTTCTTTTCCTTTTTTTCTCTCTTTTTTTTCTTTTTCTAGTTCCTAACTCTACTTCCAAAAGAGGTCTATGAAACAAAACAAATTGAGGCTCAAAAGGGGTAGCAAAAGATAAAAGTGTTTGGGTAGCAGAATAAAATGCTTTCGTCATACCAAGCTTTAAGAATGCCAAGTACAAATATGCAATTGAAGATAAGCAAAGAAATCATACATAGTATCTATTGATGGCATCAACACAAACAAAAAGTGCCAATGGGCAATACCTTTGTCCCAATGAATGACTCTTTCCAGTTCTAAGTACACTTGACTCAACCTTATCTTGATGTGGAAGAAAGCATTTTAGCACTGACTGATCTACCTCAAACTGCTTGAGAGACATTTCCTTGCTGTATGTTCTTATCAACCTCTTGATTTCCCAGACTAACTGCCTCAGTTTCACTCAGTTCAAGCTTCAAGTTATCTCAGAATGCGTGAATCTTTACTTGTTTCCTCAAATGCATCTTTTTATCATATTCAAATTGTATCATTGCTTCATGATTAGACTAACTTTCATGATTAGTCTGAGAATTATGCATGCATGTTATATCACTAGAGTCAACATGAAAGGAACTACAAAAAGGAAAAGTTACATAAACAAAAACTAACTAGAACTAATAGGAAACCAAGAGATTGCATTAGACAGACGGTGAAAAGGGTTACAACAAAACAAGCAAAATAGACATGGGTTACAATCCTGGAACAATCCTAGATAACACTAGACGAGTTACTACAATAAAACGAACTAGGCAAAATAAGAAGAAGAAGGGTTTGATCCACAAGACCATATCCAGATTACAACCCTGAAATAACCCGGACGACAAAAATGACAATAAAATAAACCACCAAAACTCCTTCTTGGCTAGACAAGAAAGGAGTGTCTTTCCAATCACCAAGTTCGACATCTTAGCCACTGAGTTCCACATCAATATTACTGGGACCTTCACCAACTTCAATCATATTGTCTTCACCAAGTGGCTTATTGACTCCTTTGACCAACCCTTCATCATTGCAAACCATCCCAACAATTTGTGCGTTGTCATGTACCTGTAGAGGATTATGTGTGACACTTGGGGTATTATTGCCTTGGACCACAATTATCCCTTCTTGAATCATTCTTTCTATTTCCCTTTTCAAAGCACGACAATCTTCAACATTGTGCCCCTAGGCATTGGAATGGTATTCACACCTTTTAGAAGGGTCAAAGCTTCTTGCACATGGGTCCACATGATTTGGAGGAATAGGTGCAATCATGTCATAATGCTTTAATTTCTTAAACAAGTTTGCATAGGACTCTTCTATTGGTGTAAAATTATCTTTCAACCTTTGTTCCCCTCTATACCCCTAGCTTGGATGTGGGTTATAGGGCACTTGAAAATTTTGTGGATGTTGGTTGAGATTTTACGGTACTGGTGATCGCCTTCTAGGGTGTCTTAGTGGTTGGAAAGATGACCGGACGTTGTTCAGAGGATAATACTGAGATGGATTATGTGGAGCTCGGGGATAGGTTTGGGGTTGGGGTCGGGGTCGAGGCTGAGTATATTGGTGAGGCGAACCTGTTGGGCCATGTCGTGATTCTGAGACAACCATGGCAACATCACCATGTTCCTTTTGATCCAACAAGTTTTTTGTGTCATTCTGAATTGCCTATGTTGTGGCTTTTAAAGCAGAATAGCTCATGATCTTGCTTGAATTTAGCCTATTTTCTACCATTTCTCCCATTTTTACCACATCATTAAAAGGCTTACCCGCAGTCGGGATCAAATGCCCAAAGTAAGTAGGCTCTTGAGCTTAAAGAAAGTACTCAACCATCTCAACTTCTTCCATCGGAGGATTGACTCGGCCAGCTTTCTCTCTCCATCTGAGCCTGTATTCCCTAAAGCTTTCATTAGGCCTCTTTTCCATCTTGGTGAGGGACATGCAATCCGGGAAAATTTCTATATTATACTGAAAGTGCCGTCAAAGGCATGGGCCATATCATCCTATGTGTACCACCTACTAGTATCTTGATGGGTGTACCACTCCAGAGCTGCCCCACTCAGACTTTGACTGAAGTACACCATCAATAACTCGTCCTTGCCACTGGCGCCTCTCATCTTACTGCAATAACCTCTCAACTGGGCTACAGGATCCTCATGTCTGTCATACAAATCAAACTTTGGCATTTTAAACCCAGCAGGCAGTTGGACGTCAGGAAACAAGCACAAGTCTTTGTAAGACACGCTCACCTGGCTCCCTATCCCTCTTATTTTTCTTAAAGATTGCTCTAAGATTTTCACCTTCCTGGATATCTCATCTTGCTCCATTGTCTTAGCAGGATTTTCAGTTTCATCGGGAGACTCAAATTGAGGAGCGTAAGAGTGTGGATCCAAGACTTTGAAAATTGGTTCTGGAGCATAATGTTGGGCATCAGGGACTTTGAACACAGTCTCGCTAGAGGATCGAGGAAGAATTGGTGGTGGAGGAGCTACAAAAATATGAGTGGTCAAAGGAGCGGGATATGAGGTTGTTTTGGCTGGTGGAGTGTGAAAAGATTGTGGGGAGATATCAGCAGCAATGGGAATCTGGATTTGTGACAGTGGCGGAACGGTGACGAGTCTTTCAATGTAGTTAGTGGGAAATAATGGTGGAGGACGCCCATTAATCCAGGCTTGGTATATTTCGTCCATCTGTCCTTTCAACCTTAGGACCTCTTCTTTCAACTCAGATTCTGATTCAACAATCTCCTTAGACGAATCAACAACCCATATGTCCAAGTCATTGCTAGTCATGGCTACCTTGCTCATTGACCTTGTGTTGTACAGAGGACTCACTAGAATGCCACAAACTAACCACTTTATGTTATGATAACAATGAAAGTACCAAAGAGGAACAAAACAATGCCAACATGTTAGCGTTACGGCATTTATCAGATAGAAATATCACATTGCGTGCAATGCCCCTAGCAACAATTAATGGTTCTAGAATAGCTTCGAGGGTCACAAGGTCATTTGACATCATCCAAATTTTGTTCGTTTCAATTTTTTCTTTTCTTTCTTTTCTAGTACTTCTTGGCTCGTTCATTTTCCTTCCTCTCTTTTCTTTTTAATTGTCACTCTTTTCTTTCCTCTCATTTCTCACATCCCACAACTTTTTCCTTTTTTCCTTCTTTTTTTCCTCTTTTTTTTAATAATGATTCGATCGAACCCTATGTAGGTTGCCTACATATCATGTCCCTCATGAATCAGATCAAGCGTAGTTCTGGAAAAGTAATGGACAAAATAAACTTAAAAACAAAAATCCTTTTGGATTTTTCATTTAAATTTTTTTTTTGTTTTTTCAAATACAAAATGGGAAGTAATATAACAAAATACTCGATATTACTGTACAAGACTAGAAAGTAAAAGACAACATGAATGACAGACTCAAAACATAAAAGTATCTTTAAGCAGCTCTTGAATGCAGTGGTCCTGGGGTATTTGTCATGTTCGAGCTTTGGTACATTGATCCATAACTGAATGAGAAAAATAAGACCAAATAGAGTTAGCGACTCAAGACACTATGTGATGCCACAACACCTCCTATGGGACACATGCAAGACACGATTGGGTTATTTGTGAAAATTAACCTATGTGGCCAAGAGTGGATAGAAGTGTAAACTCAATAATACTGACCTCATAGACATGAAAAATGCCTCACTTAGGCTTATATGGATTCAAACTCCCAATATCATGGCCCAAAATTAATTTACGGAAATGCCCCATTTTGCAAAAATGACCGATATGGCCAGAAGTGGCTAAAGATGCAAACTCAAAAGGACGGACCTTAAGGTAGTGGGACACTTAGTTGCGAACTTAGGATACATGGGTCAATGAACCACTTTTGCGAAAATGACCCCATTTTGCAAGAATGGCCAATGTGGCCAAAAGTGGCTAGACATGCAAATTCAACATGAATGGACCTTAAAACTGAAAGGACACCTTGTTGTTGATACAAGACTCTAAGACATGGGATAACAAACTATTTTGAAAGAATAGCCCTATTTTGCAAAAAACGGCTGATGTGGCTAAACATGCAAGATTTGGCTAAGACCCCGCGAAGCCAAGAACCTAAGACTCACTAGGAAGACCGGACCCTATGTGGGCTACCTACGTATCCTGCCCCGAAAGACGAGAATCGGGTATGAGTAGTTCGGACAGATTGGATACGAGAGAGAATTTAAAAAAACACTAATTTGAAGAAAACATATTTTTGTCTTTTTAAAAAAAAATGATGAAACATGTTAAATCTTTTTGAATTTTCTTTTTCTCTTTTTTTTTTAAATTTTTTGAAAAATAATGGAAAAGTGCAAAATCTTTTTGAATTTTTCATTTTAATTTTTTTTCTTGAAAAAGTTGTGAAAGAAAATCGTAACTGGGTCTTACTTGCTTCATTTTTATACTTCACCCTCTTTCCCAAACATCAGTTCGCCAAATGACCTTTTTACCCTCAAAGATGCAACATGTATCACATATGGATGATTGCATGTCTTTTTGGGATACGAGCCCATTTTGACAAAATTTGGATAGGCCTCCTACAAAGGAACACGGTGCTTAGGACCGAGCCCTGCTAGGTCTAAATGACATGATGCAAATAAAAATAACCTAAAGGCTGACCTAAGTTTGGGGTTCACTAACAAGGCAATTCGAGGGAGCGTAAGGTCGATGGTGGCTGCTCAAGCTTTCCACCCACTCCATATGTCCGACGCCTCCCCCCAACTAAAATAAGGGTGACTCAATAAAGAGTTTGTGTATGCGATGCGTACTCCGAGACTTGTTGCAGAAAGAAGACACATGGTTATGCAAATGATGACAGTTATAAAGCGGTAAGCACATAAATAAAAGCGATAAACAAATAATCAACAAAACAGGAAATAAGACAAACAAACTAACTAAACAAAGCAAATAAAGAAAATAAATACCTCAATCGAATATCCTAAAAGCCAACAAGATCAAGTATCAGTTTAAACCTGCAACTCCTCAGCAGAGTCGCCAGAGCTGTCACACCCCTTTTTTACCTCACTAACCCTCTTAAAAATATAAAAAGATTTTTGAAGCTCAAAAGGGTTTTCAATTTGAAAAGTGACAAAAGATTGAATTTTGAAGGATTTTTTAGAGTCTCCACCTGACAGTTGTTTCGGTGTGCCAGGTCACCATTTTTTTTGAAAAAGTAACAGTTTCCTTTCAAAACACATTTGACTCTTAAACTAGTTTGCACTAGAGATTAATATTTACACAACACTCATAAAGTTAAGGACACTATGTCATTAACATTTATATTGCACACATGAAGTTAAGGACATCATGTCCTTAATATTTACACTGCACATATGAAGTTAAGGACCTGGGGTCCTAAAGTTTAACAACAAAATGCAAATACAAGTTAAGGACATTAGCACACATGAAGTTAAGGACGCCATGTCCTTAACATTTATACTGCACATATGAAGTTAAGGACATGATGTCCTAAAGTTTAACAACGGAAGGTGCAAATACACGACACGTTGTCATTAATATTTACACAACATTCATGAAGTTAAACGACATCATGTCCTTAATATTTATACAACACCCATGTCTAGCATAGGGATATTTTCGTCCGGGCGGGTAAAAAATTATTAAGCATTGGCTAAAGAGTAAATATATTTTAAACAGTGGCTAAAAAGTAAAGACATCTCTAATTAGTGGTTAACTATGCACTTCCCCCACATAATAACCTAGCTATGGTCGAAATCAAGAACAACTCCTTATTTTTGGAGATTAAAAAAAAAGATTTTTTCATTCCTATATACTATTTGAATCTTTATTATCCTTAATGCTCATGTTTAATTAACTACCCGGCATAAATAAGTTTTGTTTATAAAATATATGCAATCCATCTTAAAAGGCTCCCAATCCATTATTTGTGCCTTCAATCAAGGGATTTAGTTACACATTTTTCCTTTTTTCTCTCCTCTCCCCTCTTCTCTCTTTCTTATAATACAAGATTGGCCCATATTTTAAAATTAGTAGATCAGAAGTTCAGAACTGATTATAAGAGCATTTTCCCGTTGTGAATTCGATAAACATTTATTTGGTAAATAAAGAATTTTATTTCCAATTGCAATCTATACAGAGAAAAAAAGCACTGCATATAAATCACTTCATATGAACAATAAGAAATCCAGAAAATGAAGTAAAAATCGGATAACATAAATCACAAATGTTGTTATTTGTCGTCATTTCTCAAGCAAGGCACATTAAAAACTCTACTCCCACTTTTGAATCCATCAGGACACAATTTCCCTTCAACTTTCTTTTGTTATTCAAAACGGATAAATCAGAATCAGATTGGGAGTGGACATATTACGAGAAATCGAGAATGGACAGAGACAGAATAACATTTCCAAATAATAATCAAATCCACATAAAATAAAACCTCGAACCTCAAGACTTATGTCTAAGTTATGTAATGTTTTTGTAGCTTACAAAGAGAGACAATTTACTGATTTGTGCAATGAATTTAAAGAAATGTTGAAAAAAATAATTTCCCCTAATGATCAGCTTTCACACATTATATGTTATACAACTTATCTACAACTTTCATACATTATTTCTACCCAGTTATATACAACTACAATATCATACAACTTAAATATAATTTTTATACAATATTGTTCAACTTTCATACAATATTTAAATAAAAAAATATATACAAACAACAGAATACAATTTTTCTACAACTTGACTACAATTTCTGTAGTATAATGTATGTCATGTCTTCTTCTTCTTCTTCTTCTTCTTCTTCTTCTTCTTCTTCTTCTTTTAATCTGAAATTAATTTAGCCAAATCAAGTCTAATCTTCACCAAAACACCCTCAAAATTGAGATAAAACTCCAAACCATATTCTCAATTGTTTGCAACACCCAATCCAAACAAATAGTGGTTTTTAAAAACCAAATTCGAATTCAAAGCTTCAAAGCTTTTTAATGGCTGTCAATGGTGGAATTGCTGCTCTCTTTTCCTTTATTTTATATTACTGAAATTAGGGATTGAGAGAGACGTAGAGAGAATCCCAATTCTTTGTAACAACACCCAATTCAAACAAATACTATTTTTTTAAAACTCAAATTCGAATTCAAAGCTTCAAAACTTTTTAGTGGTTGTCAATGGTGGTATTGCTGCTCTCTTGTGCAAGATACGTGGGGAAGAGGGTGAGATATGGAGAGAGAAACGCGGGGGGAGTGAGATACAGAGAGAGAAACGGGGGGCGGGGGGGGTGAGATTTGTACGTTACAGTGATTGTAGGAATTGATTAATTATCCTTAAATCCTAAAAATGTACATAATTGGTAATTTTGTATATATGAGATAATTAAAGTGAAACTCGAGTAGGGAGGATAATAAAGTTTCCAATAGTGTATAAATATGTAAAAATCCCAAAAAAAAAAAAGTTGACAGTAAAGAGTTTTGTTAGCATAAGACGCTGCTAAGTTCATCATTTGACGACTTCTATTCTACTCTAATTCTATGTTGTTCGAAGATCAAATATGCGAGAAAATTGTATCGTATTTGTTCCAGCTTTCTTTTCCCTTTTGTTCTCCGAGTTCTGATTTTTTATTCATTAACAAAATATGATTTAATCAATTTTTAACTTAAAGTGAATTAAGACTTAAATTATTATGTATGTGAATTAATCTAAAATTGAAAATATTGCACTACCAGCTCATTTTTAGTCGTTAATAGCTTTAAGGACATTTTGCTCATTTTAACACAAAAAACACTTTATTACTAAAAGCTTCAGTATTTATATCCAAATAACACGTATTTGTTTATTCATAATTAAATCCAATACTTAAAAAGTACTTTTAAGCACCAAGTGCTTGGCTACGTTACTCAGCTAATCAAAACAGGGTCTAAGCTTTGGTATGAATTATGAAATGATATATGTTGAGGAATCAAATGAGGAAATAGTTCAAAATTATGGAAGAAATAGGCAATCAACACGTTAATTTCTACGTACTATCTTTTGGTGATCAACTAATTAAGTTGTTCCTTTTTTATCTAATTAATTTTCTCCATTCCATAGTTGAGCGTTGTTGACAAAATAAACAAGAATTGTTTGAAAAATAACAAGAATAATGAGCAAAGGAAGCTGCATAGAAGTAGATTTTCAATATTACAGGGTAGAGGTGGTAAAATGGTTAAAAAAATAGTTATCCACCCATATTATCTATTAAAAATGGGTTGGATAATGAACCATTTAAAAACGGGTCGAATATGAGTAAAGAACCATATTATCCACTTAGAAAATGATTAACCAAATGGATAACTAATTGATAGCTAATGTGTTTAATTTTTACATTTGTAAAGCCTCAAATTAGGGTTCCTCAAATTTGGAAGACTAGGAATTCTCTCATAAGTGAACATATTTAAATATGGGTCGGATCAGATTACCCGTTTTGACCCGCTCATATCCGATCCGACCCGTCCGTTTGCCACACCTATCTATATCTATACTATATTATAAGCACGAAGACCCTTAACGAAATGTTATTCGCCTTTTTTACCCTTTAAAATGAGAGTTCATACCGGACAGAATAGTCCTTTAGTTATTTTTCTAATTTTAAAAATAATCATTTAATTGCTTTCCTAATATTTAGAAATAGTTATTTAATTATTTTCCTAATATTTAGTAGTTTGAAATCAACTAAACTTTATATATCAAACCTTTTTTTTATTTGAACTATATTTTGCCTTATTTGAATTTTGAACTATGAAAGGAGTTTTAATAGTTAGCTCTTTAAAATTCAATTAGTTTAGCTTTCTTTTTCAGAACTCACAAGGAAAGAAAAAATAATACGTGTTCATCTTTTCTGTAGGTAAAAGAAGATTTTCGAACGCACACCTACAAAAGATTAGTCGATTTCACAAAATAATTTAGGAGAAAATAAATTTTTATTAGTGTTCGTCTTGACTTGTGATTATAGAATATCTATATTTATCCCTTAGTGAAATATCGTTCGCCTTTTTTACTCTTTAAAAATAGAGTTCACACTAGATAAAATGATCATTTAATTATTTTTTTAATTTTATTTAAAATCTACTAAGTTTTATTTACCAAATCCTTCCTTATTTACACTATGTACAAAATCCTAATATTTAAAACTTAAAAGTCTACTCAGATTTCACCATTTCAATTAAATACAAACGTAGAATAAACATATATAATTGAACACTAACCTAAATATCTCAACTTTTATGCAAATTACCTTACACATATACACCAATGGACGATGGAGTAATCATTAAAAGATAGTGAATACTTATGTAGGCCTACTTATATAATTAAATAAATAAGGAACCATATATAAATAGTCTAGCTATATATGTCATATAGGAATGCTAAAATAAAAATATATTCGTGTACAAATTGATAATAGAGAAATATCGCATATGTATAGAAAATTATCAGACTTCTACAGGGTAGAATGTCTTACTTTATTGAGTAATTAAATTATTAAGATCAGTAATTAACAACAACAACAACCCAGTAGAATTCCACTAGTGGGGTCTGGGGAGGGTAGAATATACGCACACCTTACCCTATCTAGAAGGGATAGAGAGACTGTTTTCGGGAGACCCTCGGCTCAGAGACAATAGATCCGTAACAACAACAGAAATCAGAAAAATAATATCAACATCGTAAAGTACAACAAATAAATGGAAAGGCCAAAATGTAAAAGACAACAAAAATGTGAAACAAAACAAAAACCGCTAGCAGTCCTAGACAAAACACTATCTGTGACAACCCAAAGGGTCATCACCGTAATTCTTCCTTGTTCCGTGCTTCCAAGACCTTGAAAACCTCGCTTTTAGTTGCCTCAATATTGCGTGCGCAGTCCGGGCGCGAAGCCGGAAAGCTTTTATGTTGAAATATGCGAATTTTGTGAGAAATTTGATGAATTTTGATACTAATATGCATAATATTGATTTCGGTCAACATTTTGGGTAAACGGACCCGAACCTGTGATTCGACGGTCCCGGAAGGTCCGTAGAAAAATATGGGACTTGGGTGTGTGCCCGGAATTAAATTCCGAGGTCCCAAGACCGAGAAATGAATTTTTGTGTGAAATTGTTTTCTGAAATTAATTAAGGAAAATGAAGAAGAAAATTGATCGGAAAACTGTGGTGTCGGGCTCGTATTTTGATTCCGACGCCCGGTACGAGTCTTAAATATGTTTTAAGCACTATCTGTAAAGTTTGGCAAAAAAAACGGACGTCATATGACGTGTTTCGGACTTAAAATGGGAAATTTGAGTTTTATGAAAGTTGAGAGAAAATCATGTGTTTTGAGGCTTGATTCTAAGTATATGATGTTATCTTGGCGATTTGATCGCACGAGTAAGTCCGTAAGATGTTTCAAGGTTGTGTGCATGTTTGGTTTGGAGCCCCGAGGGCTCGGGTGAGCTTCGAGTGGGGGGCGAGAGGTCTTAAACTTAAAAAAAAATGCAGGTTCAGGTGTTGCAGGTCTGGCGCTGCCATTTCTGCGCGGTCCGCGCTGGTAGCCACGCGGCCACGGTTCTTTTCTGTGCGGTCCGCGTGGTGGGGTTCAGAGGGTCGACCAGCGCGGCCGCGCACCAAATCAGTGCGGTCCGCGCTGGGTGGGTTCAGAGAGAGCCCACTTCTCCCCTCCCTCGGCGCGGCCACGGCCATTTCTGTGCGGTCCGCGCCAGCCCCCGGCAAAATGTATAAATTCGGGATTTTCAGTCATTTTTCCACTTTTCAAAAAACCCAAAACCTAAGAGGCGATTTTTCAAATAACTTTTCTTCTTCAAAACGATTGGTAAGTGATTTCTAACTCATTTTCTTCACTTCTTAACATCTTTTAACATGATTTCAACTTCAAAACAAAGATTTTCATGGGGGAAATTGAGTGTTTTGGGTAGAACCTAGGTTTTCTACAAATTGAGGAGTTGGACCTCAATTTGGGGTCCGATTTCAAAACAAAGCATATATTTGGATTCTTGGGAGAATGGGTAACCGGATTTTGGTCCGAACCTCGAGTTTCGACCACGTGGGTCCGGGGGCGTTTTTGACCTTTTTGGGAAAAACCTTGTAAAAATTATTTTCATGCATTGGGAGTGATTCATTTAGTAATTATTAATGGGATTAAGTAACTTATGACTAGATTCGAGCGGATTGGTGGTGGAATCAAGAGGTAAAACTATAATTGAGACTTGAGTGGTGTTCAAGGCATCGATGTAAGTGTTTGTTCTAACTTTGGCTCGAGGGAATAGGATTAGGATGATATTTGCTACTTGCTAATGTGGAGTACGGTGTATAGGCATGGTGACGGTTATCTATGCACCGGAGTCTAGCATGACCATGAGTCTTGATTGCTTTTAATTCGAATAATGTGACACAAGCTCCTTGTTTATTTGATGAGTTTTCATATGATGTGAAAGGTTGAAGTAGAATTGTGATTGGTGTACTCTTGAAGCGTTAGCTCGAACATGAATGTGTTAGTTGAGGAAGAAGTGATTTAAAAAAAGAATATGTTGTGATTACTCCCTTGCCGGGATGTGTAGACTAATATATATACTCTCCCTTGTCGGGATATTATGGGCTGTTAGCTGTACCCTTGCCGGGTTAAAGGTATTGAGATGTTATTCTCCCCTGAAGGGGTCTACTATATGAAGTCAGATAGTATGAACTATATTATGGGATCGTGTGGCACGCCGTCCACCTATATATTGTTAAAAGGGATCGTGTGGTACGCCGTCCACCTATATATTGTTAAAAGGGATCGTGTGGCACGCCGTCCACTTATATACTATATTATGGGATCGTGTGGCACGCCGTCCACTTATATACTATATTATGGGATCGTGTGGCACGCCGTCCACTTATATACTATATTATGGGATCGTGTGGCACGCCGTCCACTTACATACTATATTATGGGATCGTGTGGCACGCCGTCCACTTATATATGATAATATGGGATCGTGTGGCACGCCGTCCACTATATATATATATATATATATATATATATATATATATATATATATCATGGAAACCGGAGTTTCTTCTGTTTATTTCCGATATTTTATTTTTATCTGTTACTTCCCGATAGCATGTCCCCTCCCAGCCTTACTTTGTATTATCTTGTTATTGTTTTATTGCACTCGTTATATATATCTGTACAGGTTAATTGTGGTAGGTCTTGTCTAGCCTCTTCATTACTTCGCCGGGGTTAGGCCAGACACTTACCAGCACATGGGGTCGGTTGTGCTGATGCTACACTTTGTGCATTTTGTGCACAAATTAGGGAGCAGCTTACGGACCGCAACAGTAGGACTTCTGGGAGCTATCTTCAGTCCAGGGACTCTCGAGGTAGCCTAGCTGGCGTTCGCAGGCCGAAGTCCCTTTCCATGTTTCTTGTTTGTTCATCTTGTACCAGACAAACATGATGTATTTCCTTTCAGACATTGTTTGTAGTATTCTGTAGTAGTCCGTGAGCTAGTGACACCAGACCTTGGGTAGTGATGTGTATTAAACTTCCGCACTTTTGATTTTCAGTTGCTTTAGATTTAAAGTCTTCCGCTTAAATTTTGTCTCGTTTATTATATTGTTTGAAAGAAAGCAGGAAAGGTGTTTTAAATATTTGGCTTGCCTAGCTCCGATAGTAGGCGCCATCACGACACCCGATGGTGGAAAATCCGGGTCATGACATAAATAGTATCAGAGCTCTAGGTTACATAGGTCTCACAACTCACGGACAAGCTCAGTAGAGTCTGAGGGATCGGTACGGAGACGTCTGTATTTATCCCGCAGAGGCTACTGAGTTAGGAAAACTTCACTTTGTTCATTCTTGTCGTGCGATTCTGTTTCTCAAGTACTGATTGTCTTTCCACTCTATTCTTTCGCAGATGGCGAGAACACGTGCTTCCTCTTCTACCGCGCAGCAGCCCGAACCCCCAGCAGCAGCTCCTATCAGGGGCAGAGGGCGAGGCCGAGGCCGTGCTAGAGGGCGAGGCCGAGGCCGTGCCAGAGGCCGAGGCCGGGGCAGAGCTCAGCCCCGAGAGGCATTCCCAGAGGTGGAACCTCATGTTGACTATGACGAGGAGGTTCCAGCTCCAGCAGCTCCAGTGGGCCCAGCTCAGGTCCCAGAGGGTTTCATAGCCACTCCAGTCTTCAGGATGCTTTGGTCCGACTGGTAGGCTTTATGGAGGGCATTTCTAGAGCAGGTTTTCTTCCCGTAGCTCCAGCCACATCTCAGGCTGGGGAGGAGTTCGGACTCCCGATACTCGTACTCCAGAGCCGGTAGCTCCTCAGGCTCAGGTTCCAGCAGTTCAGCCAGCTCTGGCAGCCCAGCCAGGTATTGCGGCTCAGTCCAGTGATGGTGCGGCTATGTCCGTGGATGCTTTGTGGAGGCTTGATCGTTTCACCAAGCTCTTCACTACTACATATAGTGGCACTCCCTCAGAGGATGCTCAGGAATTCATCTTCAGCTGTTATGAGGTTTTACGGACTATGGGCATTGTAGAGACCAATGGGGTCGACTTTACCACTTTTCGCCTGGCAGGATCCGCCAAGACTTGGTGGAGGGATTTCTGTGTAGCCAGGCCAGAAGGGTCGCCATCATTGACCTGGGATCAGTTTTCAGAGTTATTTCTGGGGAAGTTTCTTCCGGTTACTCAGCGAGATGCTCTTCTCAGGCAGTTTGAACGTCTCCAGCAGGGTCCTATGACGGTTACCTAGTATGAGACCCAGTTCATTGATCTCGCTCGTCATACCATTGTGATACTCCCTACCGAGAGAGAGAGGGTGCGGAGGTTTGTCGATGGGTTGGTTCAACCGATCCGTGTTCAGATGGCCATGAGTGCCGGGAGTGAGATTACATTTCAGGAGGAGGCAGATGGTGCCCGTCGGATAGAGCTGGCACTTTCTCAGGGAGGTGGTCATGGGTCTGATAAGAGGCCCCGTCATTCGGGTAGATTCAGTGGTACCTCATCTGGAGGTAGGGATTCTTATAGTAGAGGCCATCCTTCGAGGCCCTTTCAGTCAGCTCTCCAGGCTTCTCATGGTACACCAGGTGGTCGTGGTTCTCAGCTGCAGTATTCTGACCAGCAGCTCTTCAGTTCACCATCAGCACCTATCAGTGCACCACCACTTCGTTATTCTCAGTAGCCGAGGGCTTATTATACTTGCGGCGATGTGAGTCACATTGCCAGATATTTCCCTCGAGCTTCCATCAGCTCGCAGCAGCAGGGTCCTCGCCCGATGATTCAGGCACCAGTTGCCCCACAGCCTGCCCAGCCAGCTAGAGGCGAGGGTAGAGGACATAGAGGTGGAGGTAGAGGCCTTAGAGGTGGAGCTCAGACCGCTAGAGGTAGGGGTCAGCCAGCAGCAGATCGTCCTAGGGATATGATTTAGGGAGGTGGGGCCCAGCCCCGTTGTTATGCCTTGCCAGCCAGGCCAGAGGCTGAGTCATCAGATGCTGTGATTACAGGTACTATTCTGGTCTGTGATAGGGATGCTTCTGTGCTATTTGATCCCGGATCTACGTATTCATATGTGTCGTCCTATTTTGCACCCTATTTGGTTATGCCTAGTGACTCGTTGAGTATTCCTGTTTATGTGTCAACACCGGTGGGTGGATTCTATAGTGGTGGACCGGGTTCATCGTTCATGTGTTGTGGTATTCAGGGGTCTTGAAACCCGTGTTGACTTGTTGCTCTTGGATATGGTGGATTTCGACGTCATATTAGGGATAGATTGGTTGTCCCCGTATCATGCGATCTTGGATTGTCATGCCAAGACCGTGACCTTAGCCTTACCGGATTTGCCCCGTTTAGAATGGAGAGGGACTCCTGGTCATTCTTCTCGCAGCGTTATTTCTTATGTGAAGGCTCGACGCATGGTCGAGAAGGGGTGTCTAGCTTATCTGGCCTATGTTTGCGACTCCAGCGCTGAGGTCCCGTCTATTGATTTTGTTCCTATTGTTCGGGCATTTCCCGAGGTCTTTCCTTCGGACCTGCCGGGCATGCCGCCCGACAGAGATATTGATTTTTGTATTGATCTGGCTTCGGGCACTCAGCCCATTTCCATTCCGTCGTATTGTATGGCGCCGCCAGAATTGAAAGAGTTAAAGGATTAGCTTCAGGATTTACTTGAGAAGGGTTTCATTAGACCCAATGTTTTGCCTTTTGGCGCACCGGTGCTATTTGTGAAGAAAAAGGATGGTTCGATGAGGATGTGCATTGATTATCGGCAATTGAACAAGGCGACGATTAAGAACAAGTACCCACTGCCGATGATGGACGACTTATTCGACCAGCTTCAGGGTGCGAGGGTGTTTTCAAAGATAGATTTGAGATTTTGCTACCACCAGTTGAGGATTAGGGCGTCTGATGTCCCTAAGACAGCATTTCGCACTCGGTATGGGCACTATGAGTTTTTGGTCATGTCATTCGGATTGACTAATGCCCCAGCAGCGTTCATGGAGTTGATGAACCGAGTGTTCAGACCTTATTTGGACTTGTTCGTGATAGTCTTCATTGACGATATTCTTATATACTCCCGCAGTCAGGAGGAGCATGAGCAGCACCTCAGAGCGGTTCTTCAGACCCTAAAGGATAGTCAGTTGTATGCTAAGTTCTCAAAGTGCGAGTTTTGGTTGAGTTCGGTCGCATTCCTGGGTCATATCGTATCAGCAGTAGGTATTCAGGTAGACCCGAAGAAGATAGAGGCAGTCAAGAACTGGCCTCGACCAGCTTCAGCTACAGATATTCGGAGTTTCCTGGGGTTAGCAGGTTACTACCGTCGGTTCGTGGAAGGGTTTTCATCCATTGCAGCCCCTATGACCAGATTGACCCAGAAAGGTGCTCAGTTCAGATGGTCACGAGTGTGAGGCGAGCTTTCAGAGGCTCAAGACAGCTCTGACCACGGCACCAGCGTTGGTTTTGCCCACAGCTTCAGGGCCCTATACAGTCTATTGTGATGCATCTCGCATTGGACTTGGTGCAGTGTTGATGCAGGATAGCAAGGTCATTGCCTATGCTTCGAGGCAGTTGAAGGTTCATGAGAAGAACTATCCAGTGCATGATTTGGAGTTGGCAGCCATTGTTCACGCATTGAAGATTTGGAGACACTATCTGTATGGTGTGGCGTGTGAGGTGTTCACGGATCATAAGAGTCTTCAGTATTTGTTCAAGCAAAAGGAGTTGAATTTGAGGCAGAGGAGGTGGTTGGAATTGTTGAAAGATTATGACATCACTATCTTATATCACCCGGGAAAGGCCAATGTGGTGGCCGATGCCTTGAGTAGGAAGTCAGCCAGTATGGGCAGTCTTGCTTATATTCCGGTCGGTGAGAGACCGCTTGCTTTGGACGTTCAGGCTTTGGCCAATCAGTTTGTGAGGTTGGACATTTCTGAGCCTAGTCGAGTATTAGCTTGCACGGTCGCTCGTTCTTCGTTATTGGAGCGTATCCGTGATCGGCAATTCGATGATCCCCATTTGTGTGTCTTGAGAGACACGGTGCAGCGTGGAGGTGCCAAGAAAGTAACTTTAGATGATGATGGCGTATTGAGATTGCAGGGGCAAGTTTGTGTGCCCAATGTTGATGAGATTCGAGAGTTGATCTTAGCGGAGGCCCACAGTTCTCGATATTCTATTCACCCGGGCGCCGCGAAGATGTATCAGGATTTGAGGTAGCACTATTAGTGGCGAGGAATGAAGAAAGACATTGTTGCATATGTGGCTCGTTGTTTGAACTGTCAGCAGGTTAAGTACGAGCATCAGAG